>NC_090444.1:911033262-912387306 GCF_031143425.1 Pleurodeles waltl | reverse complement strand
GGTCGAAGACCGCAGCGCAATGCTGTATTGGTTAACATTGGACCCTATGGGTCCCAGGAGCCAATGACGATGTACGCCGGCGGTGACGGTACGCAGCGCCGCGGACATGACCACCATTTTCTATCTGTTCAATCACTTGATACCTGATCTTCGACAGGAGAGGACCTACACTGCAAGAGCTGCTGTGACCTCGGTCTGGAAGAGACAATGGCTCGAGTGTCTGGGGAAAGGGCCCCTGCCTTCACATCGGAGGAGTTGGAGAAACTCGTGGATGGGGTCCTCCCCGAGTACACGCTACTCTACGGTCCTTCAGACAAACAGGTAAGTACACTGGGGCTATGCTGTATGGACTATGCCTATGTGGGTAGGTATGGATGTAAGAAGGAAGGGGGGAGAGTGCGGCGTGCATGAAATGACGATGAGTGCATGTGCCACATGCCAAGGGTAGGGATGGGGGCCAATGACTGTGACGGTGCAATTAGTAATACATTTCTCTTCCCCCTGTACAAATCATGTAGGTCAGCGCCCACCAGAAAAAATATATTTGGCGTGCCATCACCAAGGACGTCCGGACCCTGGTGGTCTACCACAGACGGAGCACCCACTGCCGGAAAAGATGGGAGGACAATCGCAGCTGGAGCAAGAAGACGGCAGAGGCTCAGCTGGGGATGGCTTCCCAACGTGGGAGGGGTGCCCGTCCCACCATGACCCCCCTGATGTTCAGGATCCTGGCGGTGGCGTATAGGGAGTTAGTTGGGTGCTTGAGGGCATCACAGCAGCCAGAAGGGGGTGAGTACACTCTCATCCTGCTGATTTTGCGCGCAGTGGAGGGGTCTGGGTGGGGGAGGTGGGCTGTGGGTTTCCCTAGGCCAGGGCGAGTTCCGTAGGCAAGGTCCCTCCGTAAGGCAGGCCATGTGGCACCCCACCGCACCTCTGTAGAGTGCCAAGTACACCTAGTCATGCCCCTGTGTCATCCATGTGTGCAGATGTTGTCCATAGCCTAGGAGGCCATTTCCCAGGAATTGAACAGTGGAGCCCAAGAGCGCAGCGTAGTGCAGGGGGCTTGTGTGTCTGTCGTGTCCGCCAACGGTAGCGGTAATGCATGCACTCAACATGTCTTTCTTCTGTCAATCCCCCCCATTTTGTGGTCTCCCTGTTCTTGTGTGCATTAGCATCATCAGGCGGAGGAGCAGTGGCACCGGAGCATGAGGGGGCTGCATCCCGCATGGCCATGGAGGGCCACACTATGGAATCGGACTTCACCAGTGGGACGGAGGGTGAGGGGAGCTCCACGGCGGGAACAGGAGCTGAGACCAGCGACACGGACTCGTCCTCTGATGTGAGCTCCCTTGTGGTGGCGGCAACATCTGTGCCCCCCCATCTACAGGTACAGCCGCCACCCACCTTCCAGCACCGCCCTCCCAGCAGCCCCTCAACCTTTGCCCCGTGCCCGCTCACCAGGGAGGGTGGGCATCACCTTCGCCCCAGGCACCTCAACCCCTGCCCCAGTCACCCCTGCTGCCCTCAGTCAGGAGGCCATTGACCTCCTCGGGTCCCTCACTGTTGGGCAGTCTACCATTTTGAATGCCATCCAGGGTGTAGAAAGTCAGTTGCAACAAACCAATGCATTCCTGGAGGGCATTCATTCTGGTCAGGCGGCCCTTCAGCAAGCTTTTCAGACTCTGGCCTCAGCACTGAGGGCATCCATTGTCCCTGTGTCTAGCCGCCCCCCTCCAACTTCTTCCACCAAGACCCAGTCCCCTGTACCCCAGCCTATCTCAAGCACACCTCTAGACCCGCATGCACACACGTCAACACACAAGGGAAGCTCAGGCAAACGTAAGCACCACACATCCCACAGGCACTCACGCAAGCATCAGACACATGCAGACACACCAACATCCACTGCCTCCACTGTGTCCCCCTCCTCCTCGTCTACCTCCTCCCTCCCAGTCTTGTCTACACTCACACCTGCATGCACTACCTCTACAGCCACTACTACCATCACCAGCACACCCACCACCACACCCCGCTCACATGCAGTCACCACCCGCACTACCATTCACAAGTCCCCTGTGTCCTCTCCCAGTGTGTCTGTGACGCCACCTCCAAAGATACACAAACGCAGGCACACACCCACCCAACAGCCATCCACCTCACGACAGCCTCCAGCGCATGCACCTTCACCCAAAGTCAGCAAACGAACACCTCCTACAACCACAACCTCTTCCTCCACTCCCAAACCCCCTCCAGCTACCCGTCCCAGTGTCTCCCAAAAACTTTTCCTCTCCAACCTTGACCTCTTTCCCACAACTCCCCCACCCCGTCCGTCTCCTAGGTCCCGAGCTAGCACCTCAGTCACAACATCTCCGGGACCAGTGGTGCCTGTAGTCACTGGAATCTGGAGTGCACCGGCCACCAGGGCAGCCAGTGTGGCACGGAGCCACAGCACAGACAGTTCCCCACCTGTGAAGCATCAGAAGTTGGCCAGTGCCCGGTGGGAGAGGGGGGAGACTCTAGCCACCAAAGCCACTCCCAGGGGTCCCGGTGGGAGTGTGGAGTCAGCTGCAACACCTTCCAAGGTGGGGAAGGACCACAAGAAACCAGGAAAGTCTGGGAAGAGTAGCACGGCGGAGGACACCACCATCATCCCGCTGTCCAGAAGGCAAAAGCCATCATCCCCGCTGCCCAGGAGGCCACAACCATCATCCCCGCTGACCACGAGGCCACAGCCATCATCCCCGCTTAGACAGAGTGGACCGCCAGCACAAGCCCCGCTGGGACAGAGAGGACCGCCAGCACAAGCCCCGCTGGGCTAGAGAGGACCACCAGCACAAGCCCCGCTGGGCTAGAGAGGACTGCCAGCACAAGCCCTGCTGGGACAGAGAGGACCGCCAGCACAAGCCCCGCTGGGACAGAGTGGACTGCCAGCACAAGTCCCGCTGGGCTAGAGAGGACCGCCAGCACAAGCCCCGCTGGGACAGAGAGGACCACCAGCACAAGCCCCGCTGGGCAAGAAAGGACCGCCAGCACAAGCCCCGCTGGGCTAGAGAGGACTGCCAGCACAAGCCCCGCTGGGACAGAGAGGACGCCAGCAGCTGAGTCACTGCAAAGGAGCCCGCCGCTCCAAGCACCACTGAACAGGGCACCGCCGTGTGAAGCACCGCTGAACAGGGCACCGTCATCACAAGCACCGCTGAACAGGACACCGCCGTCTCAAGCAATGCTGAACAGGGCACCGCCGCCTCAAGCACCGCTGAACAGGGCACCGCCGTCTCAAGCACTTCTGAACAGGGCACCGCCGCCTCAAGCACCGCTGAACAGGGCACCGCCATCTCAAGCACCGCTGAACAGGGTACCGCCGTCTCAAGCACCGCTGAACAGGGCACCGCCGCCTCAAGCAACTCTGAACAGGGCACTGCCGCCTCAAGCAACGCTGGCCTATGAGCGCCAAGGGCACTGACGCTACTGAGTCCGCAACGGGCAGAATGAAGCACTCTAGGCACCATGCCCCCTCCAGAACCAGTGGAGAGATCCATCCACTACCTCTGTCCTTAGCAGGATGAAGTACTCTGGGCACAATGCCCCCTCCAAAACCAGTGGAGAGTTGAGAGACTGTGGCTTTGCACTCCCCAGGATTGAACAGTGGACAACCCACCCACTGTATAGACTTGAGAGACTGTGGCTTTGCACTCCCCAGGATTGAAGAGTGGGCAACCCACCCACTGTAGAGACTTGAGAGACTGTGGCTTTGCACTCCCCAGGATTGAACAGTGGGCATGTGGCCCTCTCGTGGATTTGGCGTCGTGCACTCAACCGGCTGAGGTGCCCCCCCTTTCCCTCCCCCTGAGGTGCCTGTTTTCTTGCTCTCTGATGCCCCTGCAGTGTTCTCTCCGTCAGGGTCGGGGATCTTCTGTGGGTCTCACCCATACCGTGTGGGCCCAGTGTTCCACGGACTTAATTGGAGAACTACCTGGACTACTATGCTTGGTGTATATTTTGTTAATGGTGTATATATATATTTTTACATACTTGCTTTTAATATATTACAATGGTTACACTCATTTTTTTTTGTCTTTGCATTCTTCCGGGGGGGGCTGGGGGGTGTGTCTCTCATGTATTAATATGTATTAGTGTGCGTGTTGTAGTGGGTGAGGGTGGGGGTGTTGCGTGTGTGTGTCCCTGTTTTTTCCCTCCCCCTCCCCTGTGTCGTAGGTGCAGTACTCACCGTGGTCTTCCCGCCGGCGTTCGTGCTCTTGGTAGAGGAGCAGGAAGACTATCGCAGGGAGAATTTGGAGTTCCAGCTCCATGGTGTCCTAGTTCCTCGTGGGGTGTGTAGAGGTGAGCGTTTTCCCTTCGGAATCATGTTTCAGCCGTGTTTTTATCCGCTGTGAACCCGCCCCGGAAAAGGTGGCAGATTGGTAGGTTGTGATACTGTGGGCGGTACTTTGTCCTCCACCTGTCTGTTGGCGGTGACCGCCGCGCTGTTTGTCTGTACTGCTGTGGCGGTCGGAGTGTTAAAGTGGCTGTCGATGTTGCCGGTTTCCGCCACGGTCGTAATTGCAAACTTTTTACCGCCGGCCTGTTGGCAGTCTTACCGCCGCTTTAACACCAACCGCCAGGGTTGTAATGACCACCTATATGTTTAAAATTTCCGGGTCTACACTGGTAGGGATTCCAATATTGACCCCCCTGGTTGTCCACCCACTTTTGGAGTTAGTGAGAAAATTGTGTGGGAACTTGGAAGACGACTGTTTAACAAAGATCACCATTGATAACTTCTACACTGGAGTTCAGTTGTTCAGAGTGGACACTGTTGCTTGTGGCACAATCCGCTCTAATCAGAAAGGCTATCCGAGAGAGCTTGTCTGTAAAATACTTGAGAAGGGACAGTGCAGTGCCTTGCGGAAGGATGAGCTGCTATTTGTAGACAAGAGGGATGTGTACATGCTAAGTACCATCCATGGTGAGAGTACTTCACCTGTGGCTGTTTGGTGTCAGGTTGCCAGAGTGCACAAAACTGTGTGCATTTTAGACTCTAATAAGCACATGGGTGATGTTGATAGAGTAGAACAGAGGTTGGAACCTTACACTGCTGCTCATAAGTCTTATGTTTGGTATAAGAAATTAGCGGTTGACTTGTTCTACTTGGCAACTTTTAATGCTTTTGTTGTGTTCGAAGATAGTTCTCCAGAGTCAAGGGTGACATTTGTGAAATTTCAGGAGTCCATCATATAGCCTTGTTGTGCTGGAACAGGCAAGAGTTCCTAGAGAAGCAGTGGTGGAGGATGTGGCTAGATTGAAAGATCGTCACTTTGCTGAGCACATTCCTCCCACGGCCAAAAAAAACATTCCTGCTAAGAGATGTAGAGCCTGTGCTCAAAGAGGTATCAGGAAGGAGACTGGGATGTACTGCCCTGATTGTCCTTCAAAGCCTGGGCTGTGTGTGGGTGGCTGTTTCAGGAGCTACCACACACAGAATTATTCGGAAATTCCGTGAGCGTAAACTGCTGTTTTATATTTTTATATGTTCAGTTTCACGGTTGGCATTACTGTCATGTATTCAGTTAGAGCTTTTGCGTTTGTAGTTTTGCACTTATTTATAATTAGTGGTTTCTTTGTTGTTTAAAAAAAAAGATGATGGTGGTGTGCGTGGGGTGTCGCTTGGCTGGCAGTGTGAGTGCAGTGGCGCTTGGCTGGCAGTGTGCATGGGGTGGCGATTGGCTGGCGGTGTGCGTGGGGTGGCGCTTGGCTGGCGGTGTGCATAGTGTGGCGCTTGGCTAGCGGTGCCAGCCAAACGCCAGTCCACACACTCATCAGCTGGTGTGATTGCTGTATCAGGCATGTGGACGTATTAAAGTGGTGGGCTCTTGTGCGGCGCTGTCTGTCGATGCAAGTGTTCTAATGTGCTGGGCCAATGGCTGGTGGCATAAATGGTCTTGTGCATGTCATGTATGGGAGGTGTGTGAATGGACTGCAAAGTGGTTGGTGCCTTGTCGTGGCTTTAAAGCTCACGAGCTGTGAGTCATTGGTTCAGTTTTTTGGCCTTTCAGTTATTAACAGTGCATTTCATTTTTGTGAAATCTCTTGTTAATAAAATTTGATTCACTGAACCATCACTCGTGCCAAATCCGTGTGGTAAAAATGACAAAACCTGCTCCGCTGTAATCAGGTGTCGCAGCACACCTGTGAAATGCTAGGTGTCTCCGGTGGGACCACGATGATGAAGTATGCCACCAACTTGATTGGTGGGTGAGGGGTCTTTTTAATATAACCAAAGTGCGTTTCTTTTCACAATTTCGGTGTTTGGAACAACACATAAGTAGGTGGATACGTCAAATTTATCTATTAAAAACTACCTGTGTTTGGGGGGGCGCCTATGTTTTTGGTCCCGGTGCAGCCTTCATCTAGGGAAACCTACCAAACCCAGACATGATATAAAAATAGACACCCCAAGGAGTCCAAGGAGGTGTGGCTTGCCTGGATCCCCCAACACTTTCTTACCCAGACTCCTCTGCAAACCTCAACATTTGCTTCAAAAAGCATATATTCCTCACTTTTCTTTGTAGGATCACCGCCGTGGCACAAATTTCCTACTACACAGTGTTCCCCTCAGTCTCCCAAATAAAATGATACCTCACTTGTGTGGGTCCCCAAAGCAGAGTCAGCCTAAAAGATGTATAGAAGAAAAAATATGTGTTTCTCAAGTTGCTGTGCTATCCCCTCAATCTCTACAGGTTTTTGGCATTTTTCTGTTGAAGGCACCTGGGCCACCCACATAAGTGAGGTACCATTTTTATCAGAAGACTTGGGGGAATGCTGGGTGGAAGGAAATGTGTGGCTCCTCTCAGATTCCAGAACTTTCTGTCACCGAAGTGAAAGGAAAAAGTGGTTTTTGACCAAACTTTGAGGTTTGCAAAGGATTCTGGGTAACAGAACCTGGTCAGAGCCCCACAAGTCACCCCATCTTGGATTCCCCTAGGTGTCTAGTTTTCAGAAATACGCAGGTTTACTAGGTTTCCCCAGGTGTCGGCTGAGCTAGAGGCCAAAATCCACAGCTAGGCACTTTGTAAAAAACAGCTCTGTTTTCTTTGTGAAAAAGTGATGTGTCCATGTTGTGTTTTGGGGCATTTCCTTTCGCGGGCGCTAGCCCTACCCACATAAGTGAGGTATCATTTTTATCGGGATACTTTGGGGAATGCTGGGTGGAAGGAAATTTGTGGCTCCTCTCAGATTCCAGAACTTTCTGTCACAGAAATGAGAGAAAAAGTGTTTTTTTGGCCAAACTTTGAGGTTTGCAAAGGATTCTGGGTAACATATTGGACTCCCCTAGGTGTCTAGTTTTCAGAAATGTGCAGGTTTGGTAGGTTTCCCTAGGTGCCACCTGAGCTAGAGGCCAAAATCTACAGCTAGACACTTTCCAAAAATCATGTCAGATTTCAATGTAAAAATGTGATGTGTCCATTTTGTGTTTCCTGTTGCGAGTAGTTGTCCTAACCAAGCAAGTGATGTACCATTTTTATCGGGAGACTTAGGGGAACACAGAATAGCAAAACAAGTGTTAATGCCTCTTGTCTTTCTCTACATTTTTTCCTTCCAAATGTAAGACAGTGTGTAAAAAATATGTTTATTTGAGAAATGCCCTGTAATTCATATGGTAGTGAAGGGCACCCGGGAATTCATAGATGTGCAAATAACCACTGCTTCTCAACACCTTATCTTGTGCCCATTTTGGAAATACAAAGGTTTTCTTGATACCTATTTTTCACTTTTTGTATTTCAGCAAATTAATTGCTGTATACCTGGTATAGAATGAAAACCCATTGTCACAAGCCAGAAAGTCAAGGAAGTTGTCATTCACTAAAACCATCATGGCTGTAAAAAACTTTTCGAAAAAGGTTGGCAGAGCGACTCCTAAGGATATGATGACATTGTACAATGCAAGATGTGTTTCTCTTGCATTGTACGGGGCAGGACTCTGGGGATATAGGAACTGCAACAACTTACAGCTAGCTGAAAACGATTTTTTAAAGTTTATTTTAAGCGTTCCACAATCTACCCCTAAACTGGTATGCCATATAGAATTGGGGGTATCATACCTTATAGATTTAATTGGTATCCAACCAATCCTATTATGGCATAAAGTATGGACTTCTGTTTCCGTTAGACTGAATAGGGCCATCATAGAAGATGCATTGGCATTATCTTACCCGCTGAAAATTCCATGGCTAAATTATATAAAGATTTTTTTCACAGAGCTGGGCTATCCTGAGTTATATTCCATTACGGTAAAACTGGAAACAATTTCCAGGAAAGAACTGAAAAATGTTTGTCTTACTCACCTGGCCGATTTAAGATGGGCCACTGAGGCAAAGAAACCCAGCGTAATGAGATACTTCATGTTGCAACAAATAGATGGCATGGAACCATACTTGAGTAATGTACTGAACCCAAGGCATCGGTTTGTCCTTCCGAGTCTAAGATTAGAGATTTTTCATCGTCATGTTAGCTTCCCGTGTATTAATGATTGGACCCCTGTTTTGGCAAAATGTCCCTGTGACTTAGGGGGTCATTCTAACCCTGGCGGTAAAAACCGCCAGGGCGAATGACCGCGGTAGCACCGCCAACAGGCTGGCGGTGCACCGCAGGGCATTCTGACCGCGGCGGTTCTGCCGCGGTCAGTAGCGGGAAACCGGCGGTCTCCCGCCGGTTTCCCGCTGCCCTGCAGAATCCCCCATGGCGGCGGAGCGCGCTCCGCCGCCATGGGGATCCTGACACCCCCTACCGCCATCCTGTTCCTGGCGGGTCTCCCGCCAGGAACAGGATGGCGGTAGGGTGTGCCGCGGGGCCCCCGTAAGCGGGCCCCAAAAGGAATTTCAGTGTCTGCTTTGCAGACACTGAAATTCGCGACGGGTGCTACTGCACCCGTCGCACTCCAGCAACTCCGCCGGCTCCATTCGGAGCCGGCTTCATTGTTGCTGGGTCTTTCCCGCTGTGCTGGCGGGCGGCCTTTTGGCGGTCGCCCGCCAGCACAGCGGGAAAGCCAGAATGGCCACCGCGGTCTTGTGACCGCGGTGCGGTCATTTGGCGGTAACCGCATGGCGGGCGGCGCGCGGTTAGAATCACCGCCTTAGTGTCTGAGCAAAGTACAATACACATTCTCTTTTTTTGTAAATTCTATGCAGACCTAAGGAAAGCGTTTGTGATTCCATTTTTAAAATCGATGCATTTTAAACAATGTTGCGCTGCTTTTAATTACCTTCTGTCCTTACCATCAATTGTGATTTGCAATGGAATAGCTTTATTTTTATGTGCAGTGATGAAGGCCAGACCATACTATCAAATTACCTAGATAGGGTTTGCATATTTGTCTAAATTTTAAACGTATTTTATTAATGACAACAGCCTTTGTTTTAAACATACACGTTTACTGATTTTTCCTGTCATGTTTTTGAACTGTGGCTTTTATGTGAATTTATTTAACTGCTTGTAACGTAATCTTGCTATACGGTCCTTTTAGATACGGTTTTACTTACTGTTTTTATAGTATTTTAAATATTGAGTGGTGATGTTTTAAATATGAACTATCTGCTTTTATGATTGTTTTATTCAATCGAATAAAGTATTTTGATGATTTTGTTTTGATGAAAACCCATTGCAAGGTGCAGCTCATTTATTGGCTCTGGGTACCTAGGGTTCTTAATGAACCTACAAGCACTATATATCCTCACAACAAGAAGAGTCCAGCAGACGTAACGGTATGTTGCTTTAAAAAAGCTGACATTGCAGGAAAAAGTTACACGTAAAACTTGGAGAAAAATTGCTGTTTTTTTCACCTCTATGTCAATATTCTTTTATTTCAGCTGTTATTTTCTGTAGGAAACACTTGTAGGACCTACACGAATGACCCCTGCTGAATTTAGAATTTTGTCTACTTTTCCGAAATGTTTAGCTGTCTGGGACCCAACATTGGTTTCCTACCCATTTCTTTCACTAACTGGAAGGAGGCTGAAAGCACAAAAAATAGTAAAAATAGGGTATGTCCAAGTAAAATGTCAAGATTGTGTTGAAAAATTGGGGTTTCTGATTCATGTCTGCCTGTTCCTGAAAGCTGGGAAGCTGGTGATTTTAGCACCACAAACCTTTTGTTGATGCCGTTTTCAGGGAAAAAAACACAACCCTTTTTCTGCAACCCTTTTTTCCAATTTTGTTTAAAAAAACGAAATTTTCACTGTATTTTGGCTAATATCTTGGTCTCCTTCAGGGGAACCCACAACTTCTGGGTACCTTTAGAATCCTTGGGATGTTGGAAAAAAAGGACGCAACTTTGGTGTGGGTAGCTTATGTGGACAAAAAATTATGAGGGCCTAGGCACGAACTGCCCAAATAGGCAAAAAAAGGCTTGGCACCTGAGGGGGAAAAGGTCTGGCAGCGAAGGGGTTAATTGATTCTCCTAATGGAAAAAGACAGTTGGGAAGCATGTGCAATTCCATGCATGACTAACGAGTTTCTCTGTTTTCCCCATGTGTTTCCTTGCACCTGGTTCTGGCCGGCTATAAAAGGTGGCATTTCAGACTAAATCCTGCATAGCCTTGTGTAACTTGGAAGCAACACTTATCTGTCTCCAGTCTTCGGCAGCCTTCCCTTCACAGTGGCAGTCCTCTCTTCGCAGAGGCAGCCATACCGTCACAGTGACATTATTCCCCTTGCAGCAAAGTGCTTCCTGAGTCCCGACCCAGTAATCAAGATCTTCTCTGCAGTTACCACAGTACCTGTAAAAGGCAGTCAGCCTGCAATTCATCTCTGGCATTGCGCTATTTTGCACTGGCAAAAAGACACGAGCCATCCCAAATAAGGTAACATATGTTTTTCTATTTAGTTTGGGATCTTGATCAGCGCTGAATAATCAAACTTATCTAAAGCCAGCAATAATATTTGGCTCTATCTTGTGACTGAAAAGACATAAGAGAAAGGTCATATTTCTTGTAATAGCTGTGCCTTCCTGGATCGTGTGCTCATAGCTGTTTTTCAATCTGTATTTTCTCAGCCAGAATCTGATGTTGGTGTTCTAAAGACTTTTGGGTCAATTAAGATCTATAATCGGAATGCCATTGAATATTTGCATTTGAACCTTGAGCTCTTGAGACACGTAAACTACTGAAGTATTTGGAGTAGTTTTGTTGTGATTAACCCAGTTATTTTCTCTCAGTGTAAAGCCTTGTACATGACAATTCCAGTTCATAATAATCCCTGGATAATTCTTGAATCACACTGGGGAATGTTTCAAGTGTGAATTATTAGTACGTTGATTTGACATTAGTCAATGCCACAGATCTGTTTAGTTTTTCCTGTTTTACAGTGTGGTTTCATCACATGGAAATCAGTATCCTGAATCCAGAACAAGGATCCAGATATCCTTGAGCCCAGAAGTGCCCAGAGTAGAGAAATCCCAATATGCAGAAGTCTTAGGATTTCTCTCTTTCTCTCTTATCCCAACCTCCCTTCCCCTTGGAAACCCCTAGGGTTGCTGTTAGACCTTACAGCCTTAGAGTGGTCACTCTTAACTTTTTGTCTGCCTCCCTCCACATTTTAGATACTGTTTTTGCTGGTTTTAAGACTCTGCACACTTTACCACTGCTAACCAGTGCTAAAGTGCATATGCTCTCTCCCTTTAAACATGGTAACATTGGATCATACCCAATTGGATTATTCAATTTACTTATAAGACCCTAGTAAAGTGCACGATATGTGCCCAGGGCCTGTAGATTAAATGCGATTACTGGGCCTGTCGCACTGATTGTGCCACCCACTTAAGTAGCTCCTTAACCTTGTATCAGGCCTGCCACTGCAAAGCCTGTGTGTGCAGTTTCACTGCCAAGTCGACTTGGCATTTAAAAGTACTTGCCAAGCCTAAAAGTCCCCTTTTTCTACATATAAGTCACCCCTAAGGTATGTCCTAGGTAACCCATACGGCGAGGTGCTGTGTAGGCAAAAGGCAGGACATGTACCTGTGTAGTTTACATGTCCTTGTAGTGTAATACTCCTAAATTCATTTTTACACTACTGTGAGGCCTGCTCCCTTCATAGGCTAACATTCGGGTTACCCTCATATACTGTTTGAGTGGTAGCTGCTGATCTGAAAGGAGTAGAAAGGTCATATTTAGTATGGCCAGAATGGTAATACAAAATCCTGCTCACTGGTGAAGCTGGATTTAATATTTCTATTTTAGAAATGCCACTTTTAGACAGTGGGCATTTCTCTGCACTTAAATCCTTCTGTGCCTTACAATCCACGCCTGGCTGGGTTTAGATGACAGCTCCTTGTGCATTCACTCAGACACACCCCAAACATAGGATACTCAGCTTCACTTGCATACATCTGCATTTTGAATGGGTCTTCCTGGGCTGGGAGGATGGAGGGCCTGCTCTCACACAAAGGACTGCCACACCCCCTACTGGGACCCTGGCAGACAGGATTGAACTGAAAGGGGACCTTGTGCACTTCTAAGCCACTCTTTGAAGTCTCCCCCACTTCAAAGGCACATTTGGGTATTTAAACAGGGCCTCTGCCCCTACCAACTCAGACACTTCTTGGAGAAGAGAACCTGAACCAGAACGTGCAACCTGCCAAGAAGAACTGACTGGCTTCCCAAAGGACTCACCTGACTGCTTTTGTGAAGGGCTGCTGCCTTGCTGTTGCACTGCTGCCTTGCTGCTCTCTGGCTGTGGTGAGAAGTGCTCTCCAAGGGCTTGGATAGAGCTTGCCTCCTGTTCCCTGAAGTCTCAGGTCCAAAAATACTTCATCTCTACAAAAAGGACTCCTTGTGCAGCGAAAATCCACGCACAGCCTACCAGAAACGAGGCACATCCTGCATCGTAGTGAAATGTTCACCCGACTCCTTACGGAACGACGCAGCCCGACATCACAACGAGAAGATCCACACAGCGCCTGCGTAGCAACTGAAAATTTGATGCACAGCCCACTGGATTGACGCACAGCTCAGCCAGAAAGACGCAGCCCGACTTCCAGAGAGGAATCGACGCAGTGCCTGCTGTGCGGTAGAAATTTCCACGCAATGCCCACCGGATCGATTGAGCCCCTGTGAATGCCTCCTGTCAGTGCCGGAAAAACACGCAACATCCCCGGGGCATCCGAAAACCCTGCAACCTGAAGAGGATCCACGACCGAGCACCGGAAATCAATGCACAGCCATCCCTGCGTGAAAACTAAATGACGCATCGGCGTCTGCAGCCCAAGAAATCGAAGCACACTCCCTTGTTTTCCACGCATCTCCTACTCTGCGGTTCTTTGCAGAGATTTTGAACGCGAACCAGGAGCTTTGTGCTTGAAAGAGACATTTATTGCTTTTTAAAGACTAAAGACACTTTATATCACTTTTATAGTGAGATCTCAACATATACTTATTGCATTTGAATCATTTTGACCTGCATCTTATCGGATAAATAGTATATATTTTTCTAAACACTGTGGGCCTGATTCTATGCTTGGCGGGCGGCGGGAGCCGCCCGCCAAGCGTGAACCGCCAGAAGACCGTCCCGCGGTCAAAAGACCGCGGCGGTCATTCTGGGTTTCCCACTGGGCTGGCGGGCGACCGCCAAAAGTCCGCCCGCCAGCCCAGTGGGAAACACCCTTCCCACGAGGAAGCCGGCTCCGAATGGAGCCGGCGGAGTGGGAAGGTGCGACGGCTGCAGTTGCACCCGTCGCGAATTTCAGTGTCTGCAAAGCAGACACTGAAATTCTTTGTGGGGCCCTCTTACGGGGGCCCCTGCAGTGCCCATGCCATTGGCATGGGCACTGCAGGGGCCCCCAGGGGCCCCACGACACCCCATACCGCCATCCTGTTCCTGGCGGGCGACCCGCCAGGAACAGGATGGCGGTATGGGGTGTCAGAATCCCCATGGCGGCGCAGCAAGCTGCGCCGCCATGGCGGATTCCCATGGGCAGCGGAAAGTCGGCGGTACACCGCCGGCTTTCCGCTTCTGGCCGCGGCTGTACCGCCGCGGTCAGAATGCCCGGCAGCCTGTTGGTGGTGCTACCGCCAACCCCCGCCCTGGCGGTATTTACCGCCAGGGTCAGAATGACCCCTTGTATGTTGTATTTTTGTGTTGTTATACTGTGTTATAGCATGATTTATTGCACAAATACTTTACACATTGCCTTCTAAGTTAGCAGAAAAAATATATATGGGGTGTGAATATAGGGGAAAGAAAGGCGCTCAAGGACTAAGGGGGTGATAAAGCGGCGGCCATCCCGCCAACAGGCAGGCGGTCCAAAAAATGGAATTCTGACCCTGGCAGGAACCGCCAACACAGCCCGCCACTTTAACACTCCGTCCGCCACGGCAGGACACACAAACAGCGCAGCGGTCACCGCCAACAGGCCGGCGGCAGACAATGTACCGCCCACCCTATCACAACTCACCAATCCGCCACCTTTTCCGGGGCGGGAGCCCCGCCGATAAAAACACGGCGGAAACAGACTGCGAATGGGAAAACGCTCACCTCCATACACTCCACGAGGACAGAGGACAGCATGGAGCCCGAATTGAACATCCTACCTGCTCTCGTCTACCTGCTCATCTACCACGAGTACGAACTCCGGCGCAGACGACAACGGTGAGTACCGCACCTACGACACAGGGGAGGGGGGAGGAGGAAGGGTTACGGGCACACACATACGCAATACACCCACCCCCCAACTATCTACACACCAATGCAGAGCACCAAGTCAAAGTGACACCACCCAAACCCCCCGGAAGAAAGAAACGATATAATTAAAGTGAGAAACTAAATTTATGCATAAAATATGTTCATTGAAGTCATGGTAAAATATGAAAAGGAATAAAAAAAAATCAAATATAAACATTGCGTAACCGATAAATAGAGGCCATAAGTCCATCACAGTCACTGTCACAGTCACTGAAATATCAACTGTCCGTGGGCCAAAGTTTCTCAACACATGGGCAAAGCCCACACAGGAGACCTGAGTCCGTTGGAGAGAACACTGCAGGGGCATCAGATGATAAAACTACAGGCACCTCAGGGGGAAGGGAAGGGGGGGCACCACAGCCACATGAGTCCACGACGCCAGATCCACGAAGGGGCCACCATGCCCACTGTTCAATCCTGGGGAGTTCAAAGCCACAGTCTCTCAAGTCTCTACAGTGGGTGGGGTGCCCACTGTACCATCCTGGGGAGTGCAAAGCCACAGTCTCTCAAGTCTCACAAGTGGGTGGGTTGCCCACTGTCATATACTGGGGAGTGCAAAGCCACAGTCTATCAAGTGGATAACAGTCTCCACAGGCAATGGAGGAGGCAGGGTGGCCCGAGTGCAGCGTGAACAGTAGCTCGACACAGAACCGGCACTGTCATTGGGCCAGCGGTGCTTGAGATGAAGGGCCCAGCGAAGCGGTGCTTGAGACGGCGGGGCCCAGCGGAGCGGTGCTTGACAGGAAGGGCCCAGCGGAGCGGTGCTTGAGACGGCGGGGCCCAGCGGAGTGGTGCTTGACAGGAAGGGCCCAGCGGAGAGGTGCTTGAGATGAAGGGCCCAGCGGAGCGCTGCTTGACAGGAAGGGCCCAGCGGAGCGGTGCTTGAGATGAAGGGCCCAGCAGAGCGCTGCTTGACAGGAAGGGCCCAGCGGAGCGGTGCTTGAGACGGCGGGGCCCAGCGGAGCGGTGCTTGACAGGAAAGGCCCAGTGGAGCGGTGCTTGACAGGAAGGGCCCAGCGGAGCGGTGCTTGACAGGAAGGGCCCAGCGGAGCGGTGCTTGAGACGGCGGGGCCCAGCGGAGCGGTGCTTGAGATGAAGGGCCCAGCGGAGCGGTGCTTGAGATGAAGGGCCCAGCGGAGCGGTGCCTGTCTTTGCGGGGCCCTGTTCAGCAGTGCTTGTTCTGCACGGCGGGGCCCTGTTCAGCGGTGCTTGTTCTGCACGGCGGGGCCCTGTTCAGGGGTGCTTGTTCTGCATGGCGGGGCCCTGTTCAACGGTGCTTGTTCTGCACGGCGGGGCCCTGTTCAGCGGTGCTTGTTCTGCACAGCGGGGCCCTGTTCAGCGGTGACTTTCTTCACGGCGGGGCCCTGTTCAGCGGTGACTTTCTTCACGGAGGCTGTCGTGAGGTGGTTGGCTGTTGGGTGGGTGGCTGCCTGCGTTTGTGTGTCTTGGAAGAGGTGGTGACAGACACAGTGGGAGAGGACACAGGGGACGTGTAAATGGCAGTGGGGGTGGTGACTGCACGTGTGCGGACTGTACTGGAGGGTGTGCTGGTGATGGCAGTACTGGCTGTTGGTGGTGTGCAGGCAGGTGTGAGTGTAGACGTCACAGGGAGGGAGGAGGGAGACAAGGAGGTGGGAGACACAGAGGAGGTAGTGGCTGTTGGCATGTCTGCATCTGGGTGTTGCTTGGGTGAATGTTTGTGTGATCTGTGGTGCTTGTGTCTGGATGAGCTGCCCTTGGGTGTTGAGGTGTGTGCAGGCTGGTCAGATGGTGTGGATGGGATAGGCTGAGGAACAGGAGACAGAGACAGGGTGGAGGCAGTTAGAAGAGGGAGGCTGGAAACAGGGACAATGGCTGCAGTCAGTGCTGAGGCCAGAGCATTGAACGATCGTTGATGGGCAGCCTGGCCCGAATGAATGCCCTCCAGGTATGCATTGCTACGATGACCTCCCTCTCTGCCCCCTGGATGGCATTCAAAAGGGTAGACTGCCCAACAATGATGGTCTGTAGGAGGTCAATGACCTCCTCACTGAGGGCAGCAGGGGTAACAGGGGCAGGGCCTGAGGTGCCTGGGGCGAAGGAGATGCCCGCCTTCTTGGGCGAGCGGGCACGGAGCAAAGGCTGAGGGGCTGCTGGGAGGGCGGAGCTGGTGCGCTGGGTGGCGGCTGTACCTGTAGAGGCGGGGGGAACGGATGTTGCCGCCACCGCTAGGGAGCTCCCATCCGAGGACGTGTCGGTGTCGCTGGTGTCACCACGGGTCCCCGTTGTGGTGCTCCCCTCGCCCTCCGTATCACTGGTGGCCTCGTGTCTGTGCCATGGCCCACCGGGGCCTTGTGAGTTGCAGCTCCCTCGTGCTCCGGTGCCAATTCTCCTCCGCCTGATGATGCTAATGCACACATGCACAAGAAGATAAAGAAAAAGGGTGGGGGGAGAAATAAAAATAGGTTGAGTGCATGCTTTGTCAACACCGTTGGCGGAGAGGACAGACACAGGAGCCTCATGCACTAAGCCGCGCAATCGGGGTACACTACTCAGTACTTGTGACTCGGTCAACAGGTCTAGGGACAAGAAACGCGCAGATGGGTGATGCAGGACCATGGATAGCTGTACTTGTCACCCTACAGAGGTGGGGGGCGGGGGCACAGGGACATGGCTAAAGGAGAGGACTACACTACAGAAAGCGCCCTGGCCTCATGTCACCCACAGCCCTCATCCCCCACCCAGGCACCTCCACTGCGCGTAAATATAGCTGAATGTGCTGGTACTCACCCCCTTGTGTCTGCTGTGATGTCCTCACGCGCCCATCCAAATCGGGGTAGGCCACCGCCAGGATCCGGGACATCAGGGGGGTCAGGGTACGACTGGCACCCCTCCTAGGTTGGGAGGCCATCCCCAGCAGTGACTCGGCGGTCTTCCTGGTCCCGCGGCGGATGTCCTCCCACCTCTTGCGGCAGTGGGTGCCCCGTCTGTTGTGGACCCCCAGGTTCCGGACTTCCTTGGCGATGGCACGCCAAATGTCGACTTTCTGATGGGCGCTGACCTATTTGACATGTACAAGGTGAAATTGGACATATCATCAATATTCCGCATGATAGATATGATTGGCCCCCCCTCCCCAACCTTGCCATGTGGTACATGCTCTCATCTGTCGTGCCTTGCACTCGTCATTCTCCCCCCACCCCACCATCTAATATCCACCCCACTAAACACAGGCATAGCCCATTCCACGTGCACACAGTGGACTTACCTGTTGGTCTGGAGGACCGTAGAGTAGCGCATACTGGGGCAGGACCCCATCCACAAGTTTCTCCAACTCTTCTGTAGTGAAGGCAGGGGCCCTTTCCCCAGTCGCAGCAGCCATTGTATCTTCCAGACCGAGGTCACAGCAGCACTTGCAGTATAGGTCCTCTCCTGTGGATGATCAGGTCTCGAGTGATTAAACAGATAGAAAATGGCGGTCACGCCCGCGGCGGTGCGTACCGCGGCGGTGCATACCGCGACCGCCGGCGCACATCGTCATTGGCTCCTGAAACCCATAGGGTTCAATGTTAACCAATGCGGCTTTGCCCCGCGGTCTTCGACCGCCTACCGCCACGGTGTGTCACGCCAGCGCATTGACCTCACATCCCATTGTCACACTTCACAGGTCAGGCAGCCGCCATTTCAAGGGCTCACATGGCTTAATTTCTACTGCGTCACACAGGCCTAGGCCTTGCATTGCCACTCATACAAGCCATTCAATGCATAGCGATTCGGGTACTGTGCAAGCTGTGTGGACGAACCTGTGGCTTGCTTGACTCTGTACTCCATGTTGTCCTTCCTAGGCACCGTCCGCTGGGACTTGCGAGGAGAAGGATGAATCCTCCCGTGTACCGACCGCTGGTGGACCTGTCGACAATGGAGGAACCGCATATAATACTTCGCTACCGACTTGACCGTGCCACTATACATGAACTGTGTGCCCAGCTGGAGCCAGCCCTGATGTCCCCCATCCGCCAACCCACAGGAATTCCCCCTCTGGTGCAGGTTCTGTCAGTCCTCCATTTTTTGGCAAGTGGGTCTTTTCAGACTACAGTGGCCATGTCATCAGGGATGTCTCAGCCTATGTTTTCTAAGATTTTGGCCAGAGTGTTGTCTGCCCTGACGAAATACATGCAAAGCTACATTGTTTTCCCTGGGAGGGGGATTTGGCCACTGTGAAGGGTGACTTCTATGCCCTTGGACATATTCCCAACATCATTGGTGCCATTGATGGGACCCATGTGGCATTGGTACCCCCAAAAGACGACGAGCAGGTGTACAGAAACAGGAAGAATTACCATTCTATGAATGTGCAGGTGGTCTGTTTGGCAGGCCAGTACATCTCCCATGTGAATGCCAAGTTCCCTGGGTCAGTGCATGACGCGTATGTTATGCGAAATAGCAGCATCCCCTATGTGATGGAACAGCTACAGAGACAACGTGTGTGGCTAATAGGTGACTCTGGTTACCCCAACCTGCCGTGGCTACTGACCCCAGTGAGGAATCCCCGGACCAGGGCAGAGGAACGGTACAATGAGGCCCATGGGCGATCTAGGAGGATCATAGAAAGGACCTTCGGCCTCCTGAAGGCCAGGTTTAGGTGCCTGCATATGACAGGGGGATCCCTCATGTACTCACCAAAGAAGGTGTGCCAGATCATCGTGACCTGCTGTATGCTTCACAATCTTGCATTGCGACGCCAGGTGCCTTTCCTGCAGGAGGATGGTCCAGATGGTGGTGTTGTAGCAGCTGTGGAGCCTGTGGAGAGTGAAGAGGAGGAAGACGACGGGGACGACACAGACAACAGGGACACAGTCATACAACAGTATTTTCAGTAGCACACGGGTAAGAATCCCCCACGCCATTTTACATTTACTTCAGGCCTCCTGCATCTGTACTTTCTGTGTTTCCCCCCAGTTCCTTTCAACTGACTTGTGACTTTCCCTTCCCTTTTCAGAGCTGTATGACTTCTGCTTTGTTTGCCCATGGAGTAAAGCACATTGACATTGGTATGTTGTCATCACAATGTAACTGAACATTTTTGAACCGTTATGTGTAATACATTTGTTAAGAATACAAGCAGACTCCTGACTGTTTTAAGTGCAATTAGTGATTTATTTAAAGTGCTACATATAGGTCCATGAAAGTAAAACGGTGATGGGTGGGGGTGGAGTAATGTCCATGGCAAAGTCCAGGTCTCTGTCTTACAGGTGCATTGTCCATATGCCTGTGGAAGGATGGAGCAGGGGCAGTTCAAGGTTGGACAGGGTGACAATGTGGTTCCTGGTCCCTGCTGGTGACAGGGGCCCTTTGGGGTGCCACATGGTCCCGCAATGTGGTGACTATTAGGTTGAGGGCCAGGACGATGTTCCTGAGCTCCTCTCTGTACCCCATGTACCGTTCCTCCTGCTGTGCCTGGATCTCCTGGAACCTGGCCAGTACCGTCGCCATCGTCTCCTGGGAGCGGTGGTATGCTCCCATGATGGTGGTGAGGGCCTCTTGGAGAGTCGGTTCCCTGGGCCTGTCCTCCCCCCCGTCGCACAGCAGCCCTCCCAGTTGCCCTGTTTCCCCGGGCCTCTGTCCCCTGGACGGTGTGCCCACTACCACTGCCCCCAGGTCCCTGTTGTTGTTGGGGTGTTGGGTCAGCCTGGGTGCCCTGTAGTGGCGGATACACCGCTGATTGACCTGTCCTGGAGACAGAGGCATGGGCCCGCTGGGTGGGAGCTGTGCTGATATTCCCAGAGGGGGTCAGGTCTGGTGTGGCCTGTGTCTGTGTGTGGGGAACCGACTGTCCAGAGGTCCCCGATGGTCCGGGCTGGTCATCAGGTTCTAGGTCGACAGAGCTGCTGTCTTCACTGGGGGCCTGTTCTGGGGGTGGGATGGACATATCTGGACCCTCCGTGGCGGTGTGTTGGCGTTCGGCCCCTGCAGGGGTGAAAGAGTATGGTTATTGCTTCTGTGTGTTCCATGGCGTGTGATTTGTGGGTGCCCTTGTCCCCCAGTGCTGTCAGTCCCTTGTGGGAGGAGTTCTGAGGGTGGTTTGTGGGGGGGGATGGGTATGTGCAGTGGTCATGCATAGGTGATGGTTGTCCATGGTTTGTGTTGGCATTCAGGGTTTGGTTTTGGGTTGGGTGGGTTGTGCTGGTGAGACATTGGCAGGGAGGATGTGTGCTGGGGGGTTGGGGGTGAGGGTGGGGGTGTGGGTTGGCATGCTGGTGGTTGGGGGGGGGAGTAGTTGAGTTAGACTTACCAGAGTCCATTCCTCCGCCTACTCCAGCGAGGCACGCAGGATGCAGGATGTTCAAGACCTCTTGCTCCCATGCTGTGAATTCGGGTGGAGTGGGTGGTGGTCCGCCGCCAGTCTTCTGCACAGCGATGTTGTGTCTTGAGACCATCGACCGTACCTTCCCCCGTAGGTCGTTCCAGCGCTTTCGGATGTCTTCCCGGTTTCTGGGATGCTGTCCCACAGCGTTGACCCTGTCGACGATCCTTTGCCATAGCTCCGCCTTCCTGGCTATTGTGGTGTGTTGCACCTGTGTGCCGAAGACCTGGGGCTCTACCCTGATAATTTCCTCCACCATGACCCTGAGTTCTTGGTCCGAAAACCTGGGGTGTCTTTGGGGTGCCATGGGGTGGTGTGGATGAGGTGTGGGGTGGTGTTTGTGGTGATGTGCGTGGTGGTGTGTGGTGATGTGTGCTTAGGTGTGGTGTGGTTGATGATGTTGGGTTCCTGTGTGTGTTGGGCTTTTCGATTGCTGTGCTCTCTCTCTCTCTCTCTCTCGCCTTCTCTCCGATTTTCTAGTAGTGGGGGTTTGTGGGTGATGTGAGTGTGTGTTTTATAGTTGCTTGGATGTGTGGGAGTGTTGTTTGTCTGTGTATCAGGTGTGTGTATTTCAAATTGTCCAATGTGGCTGTGTTTTGGAGCTGGGTGTGTTTTTTGACCGCGGCGGTGTGTACCGCCAATGGATTACCGCGGTTGAAAGACCGCCGCGTGGATTTGTGGGTCGGAATGGCATGGGCGTGTTTGTGTTGGCGTGGCGGTGGAGGTTTGGTCATCTCCAGTTTATCGCTGCCCGCTGATGAGGCGGCCTTCCGTGGATGTCGGGTTTTTGGCGGCTTGGCAGTTGTGGGTCAGAATGACCATGGCGGTTTACCGCGGCCGCGGCGGTAGAATGGCGGTCTTCTGACCGGCGGTAAGAGCCTTTTACCGCCGAGGTCAGAATGACCCCCTAAGTCAGGTATAGTGTACAAAAACGGTGCACTCACAGGGGAACACCCAGACCTCTAACCAGTTTACTAAGTAAATAACTAAGAATACAAAGCATGTGTGAGGCACTCGTTCACTCGCGACACTCGCAGGCTTTTTCCTTTTTTCCCTTTTTTCCCTTTTTTCACTCATGGTGTTTGGGTGGCATGGGCTTTGCCATGCATCAAATCTTATTATTTATTTCAAGTGTTCTGTTTTGATGAAATTTTAGCCCTGAAGAAGTAGTTTGGAGTTATTCCCCTGAGACGAAACACGTGTTGGCTGTTTGCTTTATCAACAGTGTACTGGAAAACTTGTTTATTCCATTACCTGAAGTTGATTTATCCTACTGAGGAAGTTTCATTACTCTATGGAAAACTGAACATTTTATGAATAAATCACAAGGACTGGATAATCCTTCAGGAGCTGTACATGTATTTGTTTCTTTGTGGAAAGTTAATTGTGCAGCGTTAGTTATTGGATGTAATGTTTATGGCAGACACTTTTCGTACATATTTCTTAATTAGTTTAGTTACTTTTGAACGAGTGCCTCACACATGCTTTGCCTTCTAATTTAGGCCTGACTGCTCAGTGCCAAGCTACCAGAGGGTGGGCACAGGATAATTTGGATTGTGTGTGACTTACCCTGACTAGAGTGAGGGTCCTTGCTTGGACAGGGGGCAACCTGACTGCCAACCAAAGACCCCATTTCTAACAGTTGCAGTGTATCCTTCATTGCTGCTCTCAGTTCTCATTGGAATTCGGGGATTATCATTGCCCCATGAGAACCACCTGGAATTCAGGTGAGTGGTGACTTGCAACAAATAGTTATGGTTAGCTAAAGAGACTGTAGCTTGTTCCCTAAGGTAACTTTAACTTGCACCCCCACTATACACAGTTTTCTCCTCAATAATTTTATTGCAAACATTACAGTGATATTATCAATTATGTCATAGAAGATGTCATGAGTGATCTAAAATGTGGGGTAATTAGCAGTGGATGGCAAGGGCATGAGCTAGCCTGCCTCACCATGCACAGTTTTCTCATCAATAATTTTACTGCAAATGTTACATTGATATTAGCAATGATGTTATAGAAGATGTCACTTGAGATGTAATATGTGGGGTAATTAGCAGCGCATGGCGAGGGCGTAAGTTAAAATCAAACAATCATCATTCTTGTAAAGCGCAGCTAATCACCCGTACGGGTTTCAAGGCATAATGGGGGCGCTCTCCAGCTCTGACAAAGCACCGGTTGGCCGGTTCAGTCGAAGAGCCAGGTCTTTAGGTCCTTCCTGAATTGAGGCAGGGAGGGAGATTGCCTGAGATTCCAGGTTTTCACAGTGAGGTAGGAGAAGGATCTTCCTCTGGCTGTGGTCTTGCGGATACATGGAATGGCAGCCAAGGCCAGGTGAGCAGAAAGGAGTAGTCTGGTGCGCGTGGGGAAGGCAAGGTGGTGTTTGAGTTTTGCAGGTCTGATGTTGTGGAGGGCTTTGTAGGCATGTATGAGGAGCTTGAAGGTGATTCTTATTTGATCGGGAGCCAGTGAAGATCTCTCTGGTGCCTGGAGATGTGTCTGTGGTGAGGGATAACCAGGATAAGTTTAGGGGTGGCGTTCTGGATTTTTTGCATCTTCTTTTGGAGCTTCTGGGTTGTACGTGCATTGCCGCAGTCAGGCTTGCTACTGATGAGCACCTGGAATACTGTTCTTCTGGATTAAGTGGGGATCCACTTGAAGATCTTTTGGAGCAGGTGGAGCAGGTGGAGCGTGTGGAAGCAGGAGGACGAGACTCCATTGACTTAGTGGTTCATAGAGAGTTGAGGATAAAGCCGAGGTTATGTGCATTGTCGGTTAGTGTGGGGGGGCTCTGAGTGCTGCGGGCCACCAGGAGTGGTTCCAGGGTGAGGGGGTGGTGCCCAAAATGAGGACTTCTGTCTTTTCAGTGTTGAGCTTGAGGCAGCTGCCATTCATCAAGGTGACGTCTGCCTTCATCCCGTTGTGGAAGATGGCCTTTGCAACTGAAGGTTTGTCAGTGAGGGAGGGGATCAGCTGAGTGTCATCGGCGTAGGAGACAATGTTGAGTCTATGGTTTATGACTATGTGAGCTCAGTGAGGAGCCTTGGGGGATGTCGCAGTTGATCTGTGTTGGTTCAGATGTAAATTGTAGGGGCCTGATTCTCTGGGTATGCCAGGTGAGGAAGGAAATGATCCCTTTAAGGGCTTTATCATCTTGCAAAGTGGGTCGGTGGGAGACGGTGTTGAAGATGGCCAAGGGGTCCAGGAGGATGAGGGAGGTGGTTTCACCTTGGTGCAAGAAATTGTGGATGTTGTCTGTTGCAGCAAGGAGGGCAGTCTCAGTGCTTTGGTTGCTTATGAAGCCAGATTGGGAGGAGTCCAGAATGAGGATGGTCTTGATGAATTTGGTGAGTTGTGCGTTGATGGCTTTTTCAATCTCTTTGACCGGGAAGGTGAGCAATGAGATGGGTTTTTAGTTCTTGAGGTCCATTAGGTCTGCAGAGGGTTTCTTTAGCAGGGGGTTGATCTGTCACGTAGGCTCTCATTATCCTAATGAGACTACTAGATTTTGGGTGGCAGGATCGTTCACAGGGTGGGGGACTAAGTCTAACCCACAGCAAAGGACCCTTGTCACCCCCAATCTGATTTTGCTCCGGCTATCTAGCAGTGCCTCATCTCTCCCAAAGGGAAGAGACAATTGGGCAGCCGAGCGCATGACATCTTAGTGCTTCCCATGGAAGTCATGGTCACTCAGATCGCAACCAGTTCTCTGCTACCCAGTGTGGTCTTATATATAAATGACAAAGGCAGTTTGAGTTTTAAAGATTGATTTAATAAAACGACTGCATTTTAGTTAACAAGGCGTGAGCCGCAATAACCAGAACCATACAACACAGTAGGATTGAAATAGTAACGAGGAGAGTGAAACATAGGTATAACCTATCATAGTGCTACTATATTACGTTCTCTCTTCTAAGTTCTATTTTGAGCACAGCATGTTAAGCTCTAAGCTTGCCTTTCAGGTTCCCCTGGAGGACATCAACCCTCATACCTGAGCAAAGGCAGTCAGCGTCTAGTTGTGGTTCCGTGGTCGGAATCTCCCTCTTACATGTACCAGGACTAGGAAGTGTTTTTATAATTAACGCGCCAGTGTTCTAAGAAACGTCCCTACGTAAGAATGTGTTCTACGAATCCTAAAGACTAAACTCCTACCACATCTATCGGCAATGTACCAGACTGTATCCTTGACTGAAGCACAGAGCGAGCAAGAATGTATTGTTTGAGAACTCCGGTGCTGAAGTAAGCTAAACAGTGTGATAGAAGAAATAAAACAAGACCGTGAAACTGGTTATTCGAAAAATAAGTGTGAGGCTAAATAAGATACTTCTAGAACAAAGTGCACAAAGGCCTAATGCTTTAAGCAAACGCGAAAAAGGCTATAATAAAAATGGCTACACTACACCCTCCCCTTGTCGGTAGAAAGTGGTTCAAATCTAATCCTAAAAAATGCCCTATGGTAAAAAAATTTTTACTAAAAACCATATAATTTCAACAAGTCAAGAGGACACCAAAGCACAATAATCCTAAATTTAAAACGAAGCATGCGGCTAAGAGCCAAATTCATGTAACAGTGTCAATTTAGACCAAATCCAATTCAAATGGTGATCATTGAAAGCAGGAGGTTCTCCACTTCGGCAAATGACAGGACCGGAAAATCCACGTTAAATACTATTAAGGAGCAGGTGTGTTCTAAAGCCTCAGAATCAACCAAAGTGGCATCCCGTGCAGGGCCTGCGAACGAGTTAATATCAACTTCCTCCAGGAAGGGTATTTCGTAATCAGCCTCACGAAGCAAACGCAGCCGCAGCGCGCATGTCTGGCAATGAACCCTCATTGGGAACATCAACAGATCAGCATCAACCACTGGGGGGCGTTGCTGTGAGAGACAGATGTCTAGTGCATGTTCAAAAGAGCACCAACGGCACCGAAACACGGGCTGCACACAATCCAAAACTGGTCTGAATGACAGAGACCAGTCACACTCCAAAGGTCCCAGGAGTGTTGCTCCGAAGTGCTGCATCATGCGTTCACGACACAGCTGCGCTGATGGGAGCGCCCACATTCGTTCTTGTTGCGGCGGGACAGCCATTGCGGAAAAACAATAGCAACAGCAAAATGCCGGCTAATAAAGCCAAAGTGATCGGAAATCCCCCAAAAATGGTTCAAAAAATTGAATGAATAGCCGAAGGTATCAAACCGGATATGGAAGAGAAGGTGTGAACGAAACCAACACCTACGGCTTTGAAAAAATGTGTCAATCCAGCTGTGCTGGACGCATTAAATATACGTCCCACAAGTTCACCAAAGTGGCTCGGAAAGTTGGTATTCAACAGAGACTGTATTTCTGCTGATGACCTTGCCACCTGAAGTGCGTAGGTCTCGTGCGCAGATGTAAGGGCCACATGCTTTTGAAACAATAAAGCCTTTAGTCTCCTTAACTTGTCGAAATTCACCTTGGAAGTAGCAATGTGAGGCCAGATATCTGCTACTTCCCTTATTTTAGTGGGGGGAAACAACACATTCCCACAGCAAGTAACGACCTTGGTGACCGAAACAACGTAAACTATTCCAGCCCGCATACCACAACAGTCTTCACTATTGAGGAGGACGTAGCTGCCATTTGAAGGCACCTGGAATGTGCGTTTAATCAAGGGGACCGGAACTCCCTTCAGATAGCAAGGCAAGTTCGCAACCGAGGCATTACACGCCGCATGCAAGGACAGCTGCTTACAAATCATCGAATGGCTGACTGAAGTCTTGCATTCACTACCGCTGAGAAAAACTTCTCTCATGCCATTGAGACATTTGTACAAGAACGGAAGTTCCCACACCTCATGTATATAACTATCTCCTAGCTTCTCATATCTACCCACTGGAACATGTTTTAAACAAGAAGTGAACTGTAGTATAGAAATGGGCAGATTAATAATCCAGGGTATTAACCACTCAGCTGAGGGAATCTCGGGCACGGTAAAAGGCAATTTTTCAATGTTAAGCATGACATAAGTCGCTTCCTTCTTAGCCATCAGTTGTTGTTGACGTGTCAAATTAAAGGAAAAAAATATTTCCCTGGCTCTGATGTGCTGCCACGGAACGCGACCCGCCTTCAATGTCTGAAGTGTCCAACCCAACTGCATAATGGACCTTGTTTGACTTTGTCCAAGATATAAAGAAGACATGTCAGATCGTGGATGATTTTAACCATTGTTGACACAATTTTCCCACGCTATATGTAGTAATAATTTCAGCATGTTCAGGTGATATGTAGCGACGGTCTGCCCTACTCGTACTGAAACCCCTCGAGGAGGTGACAAAACGTTGATGACACCCATTGGTGTCTATAGGCCACAATAATCACCCGCCCGGACATGACAATGAAGTGTTAAATGTACCATTCTGGACCCACTCTATAAGTTCCCGAAAAGTGGCATTGATATATTTCTGCCAATCCTTCATTTTTGTAGGGACAGGTATACCAGGCATATTCAATTCTCTAATCGTTGCTAAGCCCAAACAGCTAGTCTGTTGTACTGTTTCATTTAAAAAAAATCATTTGGACGGGAATGAGACATGCTCTAAACAATGTTTCTCTACCCTGTGTCCGCCAATGTTTTGTTCCCCAAACACTTTTCAAATCAACATTTTTTGACCAATATTCATAACCTTCAATCGACAGTCGGGAAACAAAAGAATCCGAGTAGAGGAATTTCGTATTAGTCAACAACATTTGCTTATCTTTATACGGGGTTAACTAAAAATAATATGACTTAGCATTCATTTGATGTTGCCCAGAAAAATACGAAAATTTGTCAGAATATGTTTTAGAACTCCCTTGCGGGGGAGTTGGGCAATGCTCCCATTGCGTATAGTCAAATATTGTTTTCGGACTACTTGCTTTATGTATAAAGTGGTGCCCATAATAATTATAGCAAAACCTGTCACCATGATTGTCTTTAAACTGGTAAACATTTTCATTCTGATAGACAGTATAATATTGTAACTCGGTCATCATGGAATCAACTGTCTTCACGTCCCAATCATCAGATACAATGCCTGGTATCACAATATCATTCATAGAAAACTTTAGAACATACGGTATTTGAATTATCTCAGTGGGACCATATATATCAAACATTACTTTATCCCACACAATCCCATCCGGAATTGGTACTGCAGAAATGTTCACAAAGGACAAGTCTCTTTGAATCTTATGTGATGAAAAATGTGGCTTCAACACCTCCTCCACCTGTTCAACCGCTGATCTCTCAGGAAGAAAATGACCATCTATCAACAGAAAAAAGGTAACGACAAACCCTATCCAGAGAAAAAATGCTATCATAGTCAATAAGAGCCACAGATAGTTCCAAGGAAAAACAAAATATGTATCTTTAAGAAAATAAAGCAACTTAGGTGGAGCTGGGTCAGGTGTTGAAGAGGCAAATTAGTCCGATAGACCATTGTTGTCGTTGGCAAAGTACCCAGAGGCAATTCTTGCAAAAGGTCCCGCCGTATACAATGGAGGAGTAGGTGTTTCTCGCGGTGGTACACTGTAGATAACACCACCCGCAACATCAGCAGTCATGGTGACTCAATCAAATATTTCCAAATGATTTGACGTCAGTGGAACTATCGCAAGATCATCTTCCACCCTCCCCAAGCTCGGCGAGGCAACAGTGTTGGTGTAAATAACTTGGAGCAGAACATTTTCCCCAGTAGTGAGAGGGATTCAGGAACTACTGGACGTTCCTCTTGGTCTGCTGTGCAGAATTGGCCACATGTTGTAACTTGACATTGTCGATGGAAACAAAGCGATTTTCTTTGGCACCTGGCAACAGGTGCTCGATAAGAAGGCCCAAATTCTTTTTTCACTGCTACCTTTTCACGCACAAGATCCCCAACTCTGGGAATCCAACCAGTAGGTGTTACTGGCACATCCTTAATTCCTGTGGAGGCAGCACTTTTAGAAGAGTTATCTTCACGGAACTGTTGTAATTCCTGCAAAACAGTGACACGATCATTTATGTCAAAAGGTGTTTCCGCCACCTCCACACCAGGACCATCTAGATCCGGAACAAACATTTGTGTTCTGAACAGGCACTCATATGAAGTACGACCCCCCAGGGACCTCCTAGGCAAGTTATTCAGTGCTCTCTGTACTCCATACAGGTGGGTTAGCCAAGTACGACCCGTACCTAAGACTCTTGCTGTTAAAGATTGCTTTAAATCACGATTTAATCGCTCCATGACAGAATTTCCCTCGGGATGAAATGGAGACGAGAACTGGAGCTGGACCCCCAACGAAACCATGGTGTCCCTGAATGCCCTTGAGGCAAAAGCAGGGCCCCGGTCCGAATGGAACGCCGCAACTGCATATGTACCGATAAAGACACGCAAATCTTTAATAACAGTTAGAGCGTCAGCCGAGCGCTGTTGCCATACCCACACAAATCTGGAGCAAGAATCAAAAGCTACTAGTATATATTTGTATACACCGTCCGGTGTGAGTGGACCTCAATAATCCAAGTACACACATTGTAATGGTCTGTTTGATATTAAGAGGGGCGTCTTCGGCAGGCGCTTAGCCGTTGAGACTTTAATTTGTTGACAGATGTCACAACAAAGGACATAATGCTTAGTATCCTTATAGAGACCAGGCCACCAATAACGGGCCTGTAATAGCGAAATTGTGGCTGCCACGCCAGCATGTGCAGATGCCACCCCCTCATGCGCTGCATTAATCAATTGAGGTCTTACAACTTTATTGGGGATCTCGCGTACGCCTACGCCTGGAATTTTAACCTCAGCATTCAGCACAGTTCCCATAAAGTATTGGTATTTATGAGGGAATCCTTTAGGATAAGGCCTGCCATCAACCGTAGCCTTTATGGCAGCCAAAATCTCTGTGTCTGGTTTGGAACTCAAACGAGTAACTGCGGCCACAGTGGCAACTGCCACTGCCGACTTTGCGGCTTCATCAGCCAAAGTATTCCCAGCCACGTGTATTCCAACGCGCTGGTGTCCAAGAGTATGTACAACATGGACTTTGGGTAGCGTCTCCTTCAGGTCTGCTACCTTCCCCCACAGTAGTCTGTGTTTATGGTGTTGCCCTTTGAATCTCTGAACCCACTCAATTGCCAGTAATGTAAGTATTCATTAAAAGACTGGACACAATAATATGAATCACAAACAATTAGTGTAAACTGTATCGGATCTGTATGTTCTAATGCCAGCAATAGAGCTTTCAGCTCAGCCAATTGTGCCGTACAGTCCCCCAATGTCTGTGTATAAGTATGTTGGGGGCAGAATCTCTCCCCCTCCATATGGCCGCTCACTACTGCACATGCAGCAGAATATTGGTGTTTTGTCCCCACCGCCGGTTGCGCAGAGCCGTCGGTGTACATGACTACTTGATAGCGATCAATAGGCAACATGTCAGCGGGAACTGGATATTCAATTTCATATTGCAGAAATTCCTGAGTCTGTAGCTTTTGGTCAAAAATGTAATCTACATCAGTGGCTGTTAAAGTCGTAGCCCATTGTATCCACCGCGGGTGTAGTGCTTTCGCGTTAGGAACACTCGCTTTCGTAACAGCCTCTAGTGCCGGAATAGGGGAAACGACTATAATGCGTTTGCCCTGGGCAAGAGGTCGTTCTTTAATAACAGCCATCTGTACAGCGGTGAGAATTTTCTCTGTTGGTGCGAATCGTTGTTCAGCAGCCGAATACAAGTGAGACTTGTAGCCTATCGGGACTGTCTCACCTTCATTAAAGGTGACATACGTAAACCCAATGGCCCCAGCTATCACCCTGATGACCAAATGTGTCTTATTGTCCCTTGTATGTAAATGTTTTGCAGCTAGTAGATCTGCTTGCAACTCCCGAAGAGTATGTGTATGCTCAATCGTCCAAAATTTACTTGAAAAATCTGGACGTATTAATTCGTATAATGGTTTTATGCGTGTAGCATAATCAGGAATGTATGTTCGGCCAAAATTTAGAAATCCCAACAATGATTGGAGTTTCTTAATCGTATTAGGTGGTTGCAATTGTGCACATTTTTCTAAAAATTGTGGCGCTAGGCTCTTACCTTCATTTGACAGCTCATATCCCAGGAATATGACGCTGAGAAAGGCAATTTTTGATTTTTTGAAGTTAAATTTGTAGCCTATTTTGGCAAACCCTACAATAATGCGGGCTACTCGTCTTAAATGTTGCAGCAACTCGTCATCCGTAAGATATATATCATCTACATATGACAATGTGTCAGGGTCCAACCCGTGTAAAATTTCAGTCACACGAGCCGCAAACAGTCCTGGGCTGTTCTTATACCCCTGAGGCAAACAACAGAATTTTTTTCTGGGAACCTAACGCACTAAAACTTGCGTGAGGTCCCTACTTTCGGGTGCTATATTCTGGCAGAAGAAATAATTTGAGATGTCTAAGGTCGTTTTGTACTTTTTCCGCACAATGTTGTTCGTAAGTGCTGCGCTATGTGAATTCTGTATAGCGTATGTACGCGTATGTCCGTTCAAATGTCTGTAGTCTAAGACTATTCTACACGAATGGCCTGGTTTAGCTACAGGGAACAAGTGATTATTCATCGGCGAGACACATTGTTGAATTACTCCCTGATATTCTAATTGCGTAAGTATTTCTCTCACTGGTGCCCTTGCTTCATGTTTTATTGGATATTTCGGTTGTGGCTGAGGTTCACCTTTAATCGGTTTTACACGATATGGAGAATCCCTATCCCACCCTACGTCATTTCTATATAAGGCAGGTGCTTGTGCTAGATCCCATTTGACGCTATATGACTCTGCGAGTTCCCCTGGAACAAGTGGTGAGAACGAAGGTTTAATAACCTCCTCCCCAACTGGGCAGGTGCGAACAAAGTCAGGCGGCCAATCCTGTTCAGCCAGCAAAATGTCATATATCTTGACTACACAATCCCAAAAGATTGCATTTATAGTGCGTTCAATGTCTCCTTTAAATTGTAAAGTCACTGTATATACCCTATCGGGTACGGAGACACGCATATCAGCTGTTTCAACTTGTATGAAGTCATCAGTTGCTTTCACCTCCAGATGGTCTAGAAGATTCCGGCAAACTATTGTGACCTCTGCCACGCTGTCTAACAGTGCTAGTGCCCACGTCTTGTTCTTCAAGAGAACCCTCTTCCTGTGTGGTATGTCTAATTGAGACCGCCGCCACTTTTTTCATTTTAAACTGTTGTTTTTGTTGTATCGGTTTCTCTTCCTTCTTGACAGAAACCTCTGAAGAGCGTTGTGATTCCTGTCTTGGTTTCACGTACTCTGTTCTTCGCTCTGACCGCCCACCTCTCTCATTTCTCTTTTCCGATGAGTCCTGATAGGAACGAGATTGGCGTGTATCAGTATATTGAAAACTATCAGGCGTTTTCAAGTTATCCCTATTTCTGAGATTATACCTAGTCTGTGGGGTCTCCGCTCTCAGAGATTCTCCCCTTTCTTTTTTAGGTGTCTGTTGTTTTTTCTCCCAGCACTTTTTATTACCCTCAGGTTGCTGTTTAGAATTATCTTTAATAATTTTCCCTTGAAACTGTGGTTTCTGTGGTCTAGCCCCTAGGCTATCTCAACCGATACTGGAATATGTTTCCGCTATTATTTTAGGCAGTTCCCGCTCCTGATCTAGTTGCGGGACGTCACGAAGACGCATACGCACCTCTAGTGCAACTGCCTCCCCTTTAAGATTACTTAGTATTATTGAAGAAACCGTGGCAAAATTGCCCATCAGTTGCAGGTCCAAATCTAAGGCTGGGGCAGCCCCATACTCATCCTGAATCTGTTTAAGCACTTCTGGTAAGTTTGCCAATGTTGGTGTACCGTGTGCTGTTGTGTAGAGCGCGGCAAACACCGTGCCCCATGTATTACAATGTTCCACTGTGGGAACCATGCCAAACGGTAAACACATAGTTAATATTCTATGTTTGTCCTGAGGTCCTGTATGTGGAAATATCACCTCCAGCGTATACATTTTTTGCGCCAGCCAAAATGGAGTCTCCTCCCGTTTGGCTAGAACCTTATCCATGATAGAGTGTATAGTCGCCGGGTTTATACCTGGAGCTGCTGCATGTTGTTGTGCTGGAGCATCATGCGCTGGGTTTGTATTTAGTGTCTGCATCACAAATTGTACTAAGCGTCTATATGTAGCCGTTAGGTCTGTATATATACGACGAACTTCAGCCACCGGCATATTTGCAACCGCAGGATGTGGTGTATATGTGGCCAGTAAAGGCCAGGTCGGACCATCATTACTCAGTGGTAATATTGTATGGGATAGGGAGCCATCAAGCCAATTATTATGTTCTTGATAGAGGTATTTCTAAGTATGCGTACGCCCTGTACTTGCCAGGCGTGTTCGCAATCGTATATGTGTGAAATGTATTTGTATTCCCATCAGCTGCTGGAAATGTGAACCAAGAGTAAAAAAGTTCTGTTCTATAGGCTGCATGGGCGGCCACCACAAATGTGACTTGACCCCCCTGGTCCGTAAGACCATGCGCAAGCAAATGCGCTGTGAGCGGTTGGCTCATATTAAGAGCTATTTGTATTACCTGGGGATTCGTCATTAGAAAAACAGCAAATGTTCAGAGAAGGCACACCAAAAACGGGGTCTTTCCTTTTAAGGTTCAAGCTTGAAGAATCATCCACTATATTTAGGGTCACCTATATCGCGGTGGTGGAAGTCCTCAGTGCCACGGACGTCTCCGTTAAAGGAACTGAGGAATCATTATAATACATGAGACCTAGAGAGACTGGTGGACCCAAAAATTAGAGCCAGACCAATCGTTGGTGGCGCCATGTTGTGTAGGCTCTCATTATCCTAATGAGACTACTGGATTTTTGGGTGGCAGGATCGTTCACAGGGTGGGGGACTAAGTCTAACCCACGGCGAAGGACCCTTGTCACCCCCAATCCGGTTTCGCTCCGGCTAACTAGCAGTGCCTCATCTCTCCCAAAGGGAAGAGACAATTGGGCAGCCGAGCGCATGACATCTTAGTGCTTCCCAGGGAAGTCTTGGTCACTCAGATCCCAACCAGTTCTCTCATACCCAGTGTGGTCTCATATTTAAATGACAAAGGCAGTTTGAGCTTTAAAGATTGATTTAATAAAACGACTGCATTTTAGTTAACAAGGCGTGAGCCGCAATAACCAGAAACATACAACACAGTAGGACTGAAATAGTAATGAGGAGAGTGAAACATAAGAATAACGCTATCATAGTGCTACTATATTGCGTTCTCTCTTTTAAGTTCTATTTTGAGCACAGCATGTTAAGCTCTAAGCTTGTCTTTCAGGTTCACTGGGAGGACATCAACCCTCATACCTGAGCAAAGGCCTGTGATCTGGATCAGCATCTGCAACAGGGCAGTCAGCGTCTAGTTGTGGTTCCCTGGTCAGAATCTCCCTCTTACGTGTACCAGGACTAGGAAGTGTTTTTATAATTAACACGCCGGTGTTCTAAGAAACGTCCCCACGTAAGAATGTGTTCTACGAATCCTAAAGACTAAACTCCTACCACGTCTATCGGCAATGTACCAGACTGTATCCTTGACTGAAGCACAGTGCAAGCAAGAATGTATTGTTTGAGAACTCCGGTGCTGAAGTAAGCTACACAGTGTGATAGAAGAAATAAAACAAGACCGTGAAACTGGTTATTCGAAAAATAACAGTGCGAGGCTAAATAAAATGCATCTAGAACAAAGTGCACAAAGCCCTAATGTTTTAAGCAAACGCGCAAAGGCTATAATAAAAATGGCTACACTACAGATCCATGTGTTTCCAGTCTTCAGGGAAGGTGGCCGTCCTGATGGAGCAGCTGATGGTGTGTCAGAGCTCGGGCGATAGTGTCGCTTGCTCGGTTGAAGATGGTGGGGGCATTGGCCTGAGGGGGGTCCGGAGTGGACTGTCTTCATGATCCGTAGGTTGTCATAGGTGGTGAGGATGGTCCAGTTAGTCAGGGTCAGTTGGGATCTGGAAAGATTGGGTGCAGTGGTTGTGGGTGGGGCTGATGGGTCCTGTGTTGTGAAGCTGTCGTCTATGTTGGTGATCTTCCGGTGGAGGAAGGTAGTGAGGTTGCCACAGAGGGCTTGGGAAAGGGGGATATCCGTGGGATTGGAGCTGGGTTTGGTGAATTGTTTGCTCAACGTGAAGAGTTCTTTGCTGTTGTGTGCATTAGTGTTGATTCATTCTTGTATGGCAATTTTCTTTGTGGCTCTGAGGAGGCAGTGGTCTGGTGTGACAGCAGATTTGGGGGCTGCGTGGTGGGCCGAGGACTTGCTGTTCTTCCATCTTCTCTTGAGTCATCCATAGGTACGTCTGGACTCTTGGAGGGCCGGGGAGAACCAGCTGGCTTTCTCAGTGATCTGTTTGTCAGAGGGCTTCCTGAGGGGGGCCAGATTGTTGGTGCAATTGGTGATCCATTGCTGGAGGAGGCATGCAGAAGTGGCGGCATCCATGGAGGTCGGTGGTGGTGTGTTGCGGAGGGAGGTGGTGAGTTGGTCTTCTGTGACCTTGTATCTGTATCTGCGCAGGTGGCGGGAGGCATGGTGGTGATGAGCGGGTTTGGTGAGGGAGAAGTGGACACAGTGGCTGTCGGTCCATAGAAGTTCACAGGTGTGGCTGAAGGAGATGCTAGCGGAGAAGATAGGATCAAGCATGTGTCCTGCTGAGTGCGTTGAGGAGGTAACCAGTTGTTTGAGTCCAATGCTGGCAAGGTTCCCCACTAGGGATGAGGTTTTAGGGTCCCTGAGGTTGTCCAGGTGAAAAATGAGGTCGCCGACGACGATGCAGTCCGTGAAGGCGAGGGGTGATGGGCGATGAAGTTGACTATGGATTCACTCGAAGGGGGGCAGGGTCTGGGGGTCTGTAGATGAGGGTGCCACGTAGGGTGGTGTTCAGGTTGATCTGGCTCCAGAAGTGGAGGTGCTCTATGTGTGGTGTGTGATCATTGGTGCTGGTTGTGAAGCAGAGGGTATTCTTGTATATGATGGCGATGCTTCCCCTGGTCGCTTGGCGCAGTCCTTATGGATGATCTTTTAGCCATCGGGATGGTTATTTGAGATACTTCTAACTATTGCAGCTGAATTTCTATGGTTTTTGTGCATGTAAAATCTGATCCTAACTATAATGTCCATGTCATATTTTATTTTTTGGTGATTTTCTGAGATTTTTTAAATTATATTTAACTATATTTCCTTATTATAAAGTCCCTGAAATCTTTGTTTTGTCAGTGAAGTTCTAGAGTATTTTAAACGTTAACTAAGATGCCCATCGCAATGCACAGTGGGGGGATCATTTGGATGGAGGACCTGATATTGTGCTGCCATTCCCCCAAGATTGCAGCTTCTGCCCCCTCCTCCTTGCCATCCATTGTCTAAGTCCATTCCCCTGCTCTCTCTTCAAGGGCTAGATGTATCAAGATTTGCATTAGCGAATACCAAATAGCGATTTTTAGCAAATCGCTAACTGGGATTCACAAAATGTGATGTAGCAACACCATTGCAATTTTTTTTGCCATTTCTTAAAATTCGCAATCGCAAATAGCGAGTACCAATTTGCAATTCGGTAAAATAGCGAATCAGTATTTGGAAATCGCTAATTGCGATTTATGAATTCTGGAGCAGCTGGATGACATCACACCCAGGAAGTGAGTCAGTGCATGCTGTTTCCAGAAGCCTGAGCCACAGGAGCAGGCAGAAAGACCCAGCACAGCACTAGGGAGGCACTCAGAAGAATCAGCCAGGACCAGAAAAAAATATGGCCACTGATGGGAAAGGAAAGGACAAAGGAGAGAGGAAGCAAAAAGCTGAAATTCAGTAAGCAGGATTTGGCTGTACCCACAGAAGAGGTGGTCAAGGACCATGGCCAGTTATTTGGAACACACTCACTACAGGTACCAGAAAGTGTGAAGAGAAAAATGTGGACTGACATCCAGACCAAAATATGCACGGTGGGTGTTGCGCAGCATTCCATTGGAGATACGCAAGCACTGGTACGACTTGCGTTCACATGCCAAAGAGAGGGTAGCAAGCAGGCGGAAGGAGGCAAGGAGCACTGGAGGAGGACCATCCACCCAGACACCATCCATCCCAATGGAAGACATGGTAGAGTCAACACTGCTGCTTGAAGTTGTTAGTGGTGTCACTGACATTGACACCTCAGGCAAACGCTGCACCAGCAAAGGTAAGGGCAGTAATGATTTGAATCACCATATGTGAATGTTCAAATGCCCCTTAGAAAATTTCAACGGCACTATGCACATTGATAAGTAGTCCATGCCACATATTACACACAACACAACAATGCCTTATGGGAGTGGTAGTCCATACACCTAATGTGCATCTACTACATAAATAGCAAGATAGTGTAAAACCAAACAGATAAATAACACAACAGACAAATTGAGATACTGTGCCATTGCAAATTTTTATAATTTAAGTAACTGTGAGAGTGCATATCCAAGAATGACATGCTGCGCATTGTTGTTGCAGATGTTCCGGGTCCCTACACAGCAGACAGTGGAAATGGGGAGAATGACGAAAGTCAGCCACAGTCCGATTCAAACACCAGTGAGTCCATCATACAAGCACCAACTAGACGCAGGGCAAGAGTGCTAACCCTCCCTGAGTTTAATCTGGACTCCGATGAATTGCGAGAAGAAGTACCCACATCAACCCCAGAGGTTAGAAGCACAGACAGACAGCAGTCCCAGTCCCAGCGTCAGTCCAATCCCCTCAGTAGGCGTCCCGAAGAAGGAAGACAGTGCACAGAGGAAGGTAAGGGCCCATCACTGTTTGGTGGCCTTGAGGCATCCATGCTGAAAGTGCAGCACCTGCAATGTAAACAAATGAGATCAATGCACAGGCAGTTGGTGTCAATCGATCACAACATGGGACGAATGCTCAGGCAGCTGGGGTCTATCGATGACAACATGGGATCACTGCATAAGCAGTTGGGCTCTTTCAATGACAACATGGGATTAATGCATGTGCAAGCTGCATGAGGGACAGCAAGCTGCAGCAGAACACGTAAGGGAGATGACAAATGCCAGTAGGGAACTCTGCACTGTAATGCAGCAGGAACATGTCACCCACCGTAGGTGCCATCACCAATTGATGGGCAGGTTGGATGGGCTCAGCAGATCTGTCAATGGGCTCACTACCACAACTGCTTTGGTGTCACGACGTGCTGTGGGCATGGAAGTGGAGATGGCACATTGCAGTCGGGATGTTGTATAAAGATTGGTGCAAATCACCAATGTATTGGAGACAATGCAGACAGCCCAGAGTGCTACAAACAGTGTACTGGGTGGTGGGGATAGTGAGGAACTCTCTAGCCTCAGGAGTCTCACAGCTCCTGTGATGGATCCTGGACATCATAGTTCCAGACACAGTACTATCTCTGAACCCGCAACAAGAGGTATCACTGAAACCACTGAGCGTTCAAGTGGAGTGGGTGGATGTAAAAAGTAATGTGGAGAAGTACAGGGGACTTGCATATCATGTTGCAATGCAGTGATACTATGATGTTAATAGTGTCACACTAGAACTGGGATCTGATTGTGTATGCTGTATACCTATGTCCTATTCACACATATATTACCTGAAGTCAAGGCAATAAATGTACTACCTACAGCAGTAAATGAAAGTAGACCTAGGCCCTCATTACAACCCTGGCGGTAAATCCCGCTTTCAGCCATGCTGAAGAACGCCAACATACCGTTGCGGAGGCGGAATACCGCTACAGGTATTACGACCCACATCTCGGAATCCGCCACAATACAGACACCCACACAAGCCTGCCACACCAAAGTTCAGTGATAAACTGGCGATACCAAAACCTCCACCGTCACGCCAACAAGAATACGCCCACACTATCATGCCCATGAATCAACGTAGCGGTCGTTCAACCGCAGTAATCTATTGGCGCACTCAAAATACACACACATTTACAAAACACACCTACATTGGACAATCCAAAATACACACACCTGATACACATACACACACCACACCCACAACACTATATAACACACACCCACATTACCCACAAACCCTTACAATGAATTTTTTGGAAGAAGCACAGAGAGAGAGATTAGCAAACACAACACCATTACCCACACAACATCCAAGCACCTCAAAAAACACACCAACACATCCCCTCACACATCACAAGACAACGCCTCACACATCACCCACACCACATCATGGCACCTCAAAGACACCCCAGGTTTTCAGAGGAGGAGCTCAGGGTCATGGTGGAGGAAATCATGCGGGTAGAGACATAGCTTTTCGGATCACAGGTGCAGCACACCTCCATTGCTAGGAAGATGGAGCTATGGCGGAGAATCGTTGACAGGGTCAAGACAGTGGGACAGCATCCAAGAACACGGGATGACATCAGGAAGAGGTGGAACGACCTACGGGAGAAGGAGCGTTCAGTGGTATCCAGACACCAGATTGCTGTACAGAGGACTGGAGGTGGACCCCCACCTCCTCCCCCACAACTAACAACATGGGAGGAGCAAGTCTTGGCAATACTCCATCCTGAGGGCCTCGCAGGAGTAGCAGGAGGACTGGACTCTGGTAAGTCATATCTTTAATATCATATCCCCCACACCCCACCTGCATGTCATCACATATCCCCACACTTACCCTCACTCCCATCACTCCATCATCTCACATATGTCTCACCATCACAACCCACACATCTCAATACCAAGGCCCTGCAAGCAACACCTATGCATGGACCACCGTCACCAAAGCATGTCCAGTACAGATACCCACACAGACCCCAAACCAACTATCACAAAAGGGCAAACACAATTATGCAATCACAGGAGTAGAGGGTACCTCACCCAATTCACAAGATGGCATACACAGATACTAAAACTATGCATTTACACCCCAACAGGACCCATACCCAACGTCACCGGACAGGAGGTGCCAGACATATCCAGTCCCCCCACAGAAGAGGCCCACAGTGATGACAGCAGCTCTGCACGCCTAGATCAAGATGACCAGCCCGGCCCATCAGGGACCTCTGGACAGTCAGTTCCCCTGCCACTGTCACTAGCCACCATAGACCCTCCCCCTCAGGAAACACCAGAACAGCACCCAACCAGCGGGCCCATCCCTCTGTCCCCAGAACACGTCAATCAGCAGTGTGTCCACCACTACAGGGAGCCCAGGCAAACCCACCAACCCAAGAAAATCAGGGACTTGGGGTCAGTGGCAGTGGGCACACGGTTCAGGGGACAGAGGCACAGGATAACAGGGAATCTTGGAGGACTGCTGTGCGACAGGGGGGGACAGGCACAGGGAACCCACTCTCCACGAGGCACTCTCCAACATCATGGGACCATACCTCCATTCCCAGGAGACCATGGGCACAGTACTTGCCAAGTTTCAGGAGACCCAGCGGCTGCAGGATGAACACTACCTGGGGATCAGGGAGGACTTGAAGTCCATTAACACCACCCTGGTCACCATTGCAGGGGTGCTGGCAGACCTTGTCAACACCATGAGGGGCTCAGTGGGACACAAACAGGCCCCTGACACTAGCCTGGATGATGAACATCCCTCCACCTCTGCCGGTGCTAGTGAACAGGAGGCACCGCCACAGGACCAACAGGGCACCAGCACCCCACCCCCGGCAGAAGGAGAACCACCCTGCAAACGGTCCCTGAGATCCAGGAACAAGACAGAGAACATTGACAAGACCTGTGCCAGGAAATAAGACCCTCCTGAATGTCACCCATCTGTCCCACTTTGTCACCCTGTCCACCTTAAACTGCCATCGCCCCCCTTCCTATGCCCCACTGGACAATGCACCTGTGAGACCAAGAGTCTGGACTCTGCCATGGACATTCCTCCACCATCACCCCAGCCCATTTCACACACCCCTCCACTTATTAGCACAGAAATAAACACCCTTGAATCACCAAACAATCTGGAGTCAGTCTGTGCTTTTACAAATGTGCAATTGCAACATCCCTGAAATATAGCAGTCAATGTACTTGTTCACATACCAATGTTACACAGCTGTAGGCCAGGAGTAAACATAGCAGAGGGCACAAATTGGGACCCAGATCTGTTAAATGGAAAGCCAAAGTGACAGGTCAGGGTCCATACACAGAGTGAAAAAGGCAGGCTTATGCTAGGTCCTACAATAGTATGAGATGGGGAAGCAGTTCCATCCTCTTACCTGTGTCTCACTGGAAGTATTGCATGATGATGTTCTTTCAGTTTCCTACATCTTCTTCTTCTGCCTCCTCTTCTTCACTGTCCACAGGCTCCACAGCTGCCACAAGACCAGCATCAGGCCCATCCTCCTGCAGAAAAGGCACCTGGCGTTGCAAAGCCAGGTTGTGCAACATACAGCTGGCCACGATGATCTGGCACACCTTCTTCGGTGAGTAGTATAGGGAGCCACGTGTCAGATGGAGGCACCAGAAGCTGGCCTTCAGGAGGCCGAAGGTACGCTCTATTATCCTCCTAGTTCGCTCATGTGCCTCATTGTAGCGTTCCTCTGCCCTTGCCCTGGGATTCTTCACTGGGATCAGTAGGCATGACAGGTTGGGGAAACCAGAGTCACCTGAAAATATCGAGAGACAACTGTTAGACATCCTCCAAACATTAGGGAATCTCCCATACCCAGACAGCAAATTAAACTGTGTGGGGTCTTTAGGCTCACCTATTAGCCACACACAGTGCCTCTGGAGTTGCCCCATCACATAAGGGATGCTGCTATTTCTCTAAATGTAAGCGTCATGCACTGAGCCAGCATACTTGGCATTCACATGGGAGATGTACTGGTCTGACAAACACACCATCTGCACATTCATAGAATGGTAGCTTTTGCGGTTTCTGTACACCTGTTCATTCCTGCGGGGGGGATAAATGCCACATGTGTACTATCAATGGCGCCAATGATATTGGGGATATGTCCCAGGGCATAGAAGTCACCTTTCACTGTGGGCAAATCCTCCACCTGAGCGAAAACAATGTAGCTGCGCATGTGTTTCATGAGGGCAGATAACACTCTGGACAACACGTTAGAGAACATTTTCTGGGACATCCCTGATGCCATGGCTACTGTTGTTTGAAAAGGCCCACTGGGCAGGAAATGGAGTACTGACAGGACCTGCACTAGAGGGGGGATTCCTGTGGGATGGCGGATAGCTGACATCAGGTCAGGCTCCACCTGGGCACACAGTTCCTGGATTGTTGCACGATCAAGTCTGTAAGTGATAATTATGTGTCTGTCTTCCATTGTTGACAGGTCCACCAGGGGTCTGTACACTGGAGGATGCCGCCATCTCATCACCTGCCCCAGCGGACTTGCCCTATGGAGGAGAACAGTGAGCAGAGGGTCATACAACACATAGGTTTCACAAGGCTGTTTATCACTAACTTTAACATTTCTCTATGTGCCTTTGTCTGTTGGTATTCCTGGCCTAAATAGGTGTGACGCAGTTATTTGGTCTGCCATGTGGCCCCCTGAAATGGCGGCTGCCTGACCTGTAAGGTGGGACAAGGGGAAATTATGTAACTGAGCTGGCATTGTACACCGTCGTGATAGGCGGTCGAAGACCACGGCGCAATCCAGCATTGGTTATCATTGGGCCTTATGGGTTCCAGGAGCCAATGATGAGGTACGCCGGCGGTGACGGTAGGCACCGCCACAGACGTGACCACCATTTTCTATCAGTTCCCTCACTTGATACCTGACCTTCAACAGGAGAGGACCTACACTGCAAGTGCTGCTGTGACCTGTGTCTGGAAGTGACCATGGCTACAGTGTCTGGGGAAAGGGCCCCTGCCTTCACTGCGAATGAGTTGGAGAAACTGGTGGATGGGGTCCTCCCCAGTACACGCAACTGTACGGTCCTCCAGACAAACAGGTGAGTAAACTGTGTGCATGGTGGATGCCACATGATTGTACAGAGTGTCGTGGATGGAAGAGACAGGGGGGGACAGGCCAGCAGGTGAGGATGGTGTGTGTATGTATGTCTGGGCTAGGGTGGGAGGTTTGTGGGCAATGTGTGAGAAGAACTGTACGGGAGAGTAACATCCATTATAACTTTACTTTTCCTCTAGGTCTGCGCCCACCAGAAGGGTATTTGGCCTGCCATAGCCAAGGGAGTGTGGATCCTGGGGGTCTACCATAGACGGAGCACCCACTGCTGGAAAAGATGGGAGGACCTGTGCCGCTGGAGCAAGAAGACGGCGGAGGCCCAGCTGGGGATGGCCTTCCAACACGAAAGGGGTGCCAGTCGCACCATGACCCCCCGATGTACCAGATCCTGGCGGTGGCATACCCAGAGTTGGATGGGTGCTTGAGGGCATCACAGCAGCCACAAGGGGGTGAGTACACTCTCATTCAGCTGACTCTGTGTGCATTACGAGGTGTCTGGGTGGGGGAGGTGGGCTGTGAGTTCCCCTAGGCCAGGGCAGACACGCAAAGGTAGATCCATTGATGTGCAGCCTCATTCCCTGTCCAATCCCACAGGTGGTATTTGCCTCCTACACCTAGTCAGGCTCCTATGGCTTCCAGCTGTGCATCAAATGGGTCTAGGCAGAGTCCACCATGGGCATGTGCTTTACCCCTGCCCTGTCAGTGCATGGCTTAGTGCATAGGGCTGCTCCCTGTGTGTTGTGTCCGCCAACTGTAGTGGTGTTGCATGCATAGACCATGTGTCTCCTCTGTCTCCCCCCCTTTTGTTTGGTCACCCTGTCCTTGCATGCATTAGCATCATCTGGAGGAGGAGCAGTGGCACTGGAGCAGGAAGGAGCTACATCCCACATGGCCCTGGAGGGTGCAGTAACGGAGTCAGAAGGCACCAGTGGGACGGAGGGCGAGGGGAGCTCCACAAGGTGGACAGGAGCAGACACCAGCGACAGCAACTCCTCCTCTGATGGGAGCTCCCTTGTGGTGGTAGGCACCTCTGTGCCCACCGCAAAACAACAGGTACAGCCGCCACCCCCCCTACAAGCACCGCCCTCCCACCAGCCCCTCATCGAGTTTCCCGTCCCCGCTCACCCAGGAGGGTGGGCATCTCCTTCGCCCCAGGCACCGCAGCCACTGCCCCAGTCAGCCCTGCGGCCCTCAGTGAGGAGGCTATTGACCTCCTGAGATCCCTCACTGTTGGACAATCTACCATTTTGAATGCCATCCAGGGTGCTAAGAGGCATTTGCAGCAAACAAATGCATACCTGGAGGGCATTCATTCTGGCCAGGCCGTCCAACAGAGAGCATTTCAGGCTCTGGTCTCAGCACTGATGGCAGCCAATGTCCCTGTGTCCAGCCTCCCCCCTCCAACTTCTTCCACCCAGACCCAATCCCCTGTACCTCAGCCTATCCCAAGCACACCATCTGACCAGCATGCACACTCATCAACACACAAGAGTGGACATGGCAAACATAAGCACCACACATCCCACCAGCACTCACACAAGCACCATCCCCATGCAGACACATCAACATCCAATGCCTCCACTGTGTCCCCCTCCTCCACGTCCTCCTCCTCCCTCCCTGTCTCATCTCCACTCACACCTGCATGTACTACATCTTCATCCACTACCTCCATCACCAGCACGCCCATCACCACACACCTCTCACGTGCACTCACCACCCCACTACCATTCACACATCCCCTGTGTCCTCTCCCAATGTGTCTGTGAGCCCTTCTCCCAAACTACACAAACGCAGGCACACACCCACCCAACAGCCATCCACCTCACAACAGCCTCCGGCCCATGCACCTTCACCCAAATTCAGCAAACCTACACCTCCTACAACCACTACCTCTTCCTCCACTCCCAAACCCCCTCCATCTTCCCGTCCCAGTGTGTCTAAGAAAATTTTCCTGGCTAACATTGAACTCTTCCATACACCTCCCACCGTCCTTCCCCTAGGGCAAGGCTGTCCAGGTCCCAGCCCAGCACTGCAGCCACCAAATCCTCCAGCACAGTGGACTCAGCAAGTCCGGTCACATCGCAGGCACCACCCATCAGGGCTGCAAGTGTGCCACATAGCGAGGCCAAGGAGCAGGCTAGTCCGCAACCTGCCAAGGTGAAGAAGGTGCCTACATGCCAGAGGGAGAAGCCACACCTACCAACAAGCAAGGGCTCCTCCAAGCCAAAAGGGGACAGTGGCAAGGCACCAGCAGTGACATCAAAGGTGGGGAAGGGACACAAGCCGAGGGCAGGTCACGACAGGGCACGGATTCTCCGGCTGAGGGACCAGAGTCATCCCTTCTGTTAACCAGAACAGCAAACTATACTGCGGTGGACACCGCCACCTGTGCCGCCACCAGCACCGCCACCTGCACGTCTGCTGCCTCACCAACAGTCCCCAGCCTAATCCCGAGTGGGCAGCCATCCGAGGCTGCAGGAGACGTCCTTCTGTATTCCTCAACAGTTGCAGACACATGCACCACCGGCAGCAGCCCCATGACGTGCTCAGACAGTGCCACCACAGCTGACATGGCAATCATACCCAGTGGGCAGCCATCCGACGCTGCAGGAGACGTCCTGGACCCTGCCCAGCTTCCATGAGGCATGACTCCCAGCACTGTTTGTACCAGCAGGTGCCAGGCGAAGTCGCAGCAGGGTGGAGTGTGTCACTGCCTCCAAGGAGTATCATGCTACCTGTTCCCAGGCAATCTCGTGGCACATACACCCAGGTGAGGGAATGGGACCTGCCACACTGCATGTGAAGCACTCTGGGCACAAAGCCCCTCCAGAACCAGTGGAAATTCACATCCACTACCTCAGTCCCTGGCAGGATGAAGCACTCTGGGCACAAAGCCCCATACAGAACCAGTGGAGATTCACATCCACTACCTCAGTCCTTGGCAGGATGAAGCACTCTGGGCACAAAGCCCCCTCCAAAACCAGTGGAGAAAGGCATCCACCACCTCAGTCCTTGGCAGGATGAAGCACTCTGGGCACAAAGCCCCCTCCAGAACCAGTGGAGATTCACATCCACTACCTCTGTCCTTGGCAGGATGAAGCACTCTGGGCACAAAGCCCCCTCCACAACCAGTGGAGATTCACATCCACTACCCCAGTCCTTGGCAGGATGAAACACCCTGGGCACAAATCCCCCTTCAGAACCAGTGGAGAAAGGCATCCACTTGAGAGACTGTGGCTTTGCACACACCGGGTCCAAGCAGTGGGCAACCCACCCACTGGAGAGACTTGAGAGACTGTGGCTTTGCTCTCCCCAGGACCAAGCAGTGGGCAACCCACCCACTGGAGAGACTTGGGAGACTGTGGCTTTGCACTCCTCAGGACCAATCAGTGGGCAAACCACCCACTGGAGAGACTTGAGAGACTGTGACTTTGCACTCCCCAGTACCAATCAGTGGGCATGGAGCCCCCTCGTGGAGCAGTGGCGTCATCCGTTCATCCGTTCATCGCCCTCCCCCTGAGGTGCCTGTTTATTTTCCAGCTGATGCCCCTGCAGTGTTCTCTCCATTTCGAGTCAGGTATCTTGTGTGGGCTTCGCCCATGCATTTTGGGACACTGATCCACGGACAATGATTTCATTAATATCCGGACTTGTGTAGTTGGTGTACATATTTTTATATACTGATTTTTGTTTTTGGCCTATCTGACATTTAATTGATTACACTTGTTACTATCATTTCCTTTTGTCCTTGAGTTCTTCCAGGGGGTGACGGGGTGTATATGTAATGTTGCTGCATGTATTTGTGTGTATGGGGTTGTGGGTGAGGGTGGGGGTGTTGCGTGTTGCGTCTGTGTGTCATTCTCATTTCCCTCCCCCCTCCCCTGTGTGCTAGGTGCAGTACTCACCGTGGTCGTCGCTGGTGTCTTTGCTGCTCCTGATACAAGAGGAGGTAGACCAGCATGGGCAGGACCTGTAGTTCCGGCTCCATGGCGTCCTGGTTGTTCGAAAGGTGAGTGTTTTCCGTTCCAAGTCCTGTTTCCGCTGTGCTTTTGATGTCATTGGTACCACCCCGGAAAAGGTGGCTGATAGGCGTGTTGTGATACAGTGGGCGGAACCTTGTGTTCCGCCTGTCTGTTGGATATGACCGCCTCGGTGTTTGTTTCTATTGCGGTGGCGGTCGGAGTGCTAAAGTGGCTGTCTATGTTGGCGGTTTCCGCCATGGTCGTGATTCCATTTTTTTTTCCGCTGGCCTGGTGCTGTAACACCGACAGCCAGGGTTGTAAGGAGGGCCCTAGTGTTGTCATTACTTACATCAGAAATAGTTGCGTGTGTCTGCCCTCTGCTGCACTGGTTTTGTCTGCTTGGTGAAGGGGTGGCAAGGGATTGTCATCCTCATCGGAGGCAGACTCTGTCGGTTCCACTGGTATGCCTCTCATCATTGCGATGTTGTGCAACATTGCACATGTGGCCACAGTTTTGCAGGTATTGTCCAGACTGCCTTGCAGTGCACACCCACTCTTGTGTAAGCATCTGAAATGACTCTTCAACAGGCCGAAGGTCCTCTCTATCACGCTACGTGTCCTCCTGTGTGCTGCATTATACCTCCTTTCACTTGGCGTGGCAGAATTGAGATAGGGTGTTAAGATGAAGGACTGAACTGCATATGCACTGTCTCCTAGAATGACAGGAGAGTAAAATGAGTTATTGTTCCCTGTGACATCACATAGATGTGATGCAACATTGTCAACTGTTACATTATCAAGTGGGTATCCTTCGCCAAACTCCCCAGCAAGACGTCTTGTGTATATTCCACTGTGCCTGAAAATGTATCTGGCAACAAGATCTGTTATTACATTGGAGGCATTGCATATGACTTGTATGTTCATGAAATGTGTGCTCTTTCTGTTCTGATAAACATACTCTGTGTCAGATGGTGGACAGATAGCTACATGTGTCCCATCAAAGCAGCCAATGACATGTGGAAATTGGGCTTCCTGGTAGAAATCTAATTATGTTTTCCACAAATCCGAGGGAGTATTGAGGAATTTTATGTACATATGCATTATGGTTAGCATGGCATTTGGGAATGCATTAAAGAAGTGTGAAAGTACACTTTGAGAGACACCTCCAGCTGCTGCTATGACCCCTTGATTGCTTCCTGAGGCTAAGAGTTGCAGGGAGCATAATACCTGCACATGAGTGGGTATGGCATGGGTTCTCTGTGTGTTTCACTGCAGTCGGGATACCTGTACTCAAAAATCTCCTCCTCTGTCTGTTCAAATAGGCTAATGCACACTCTAAAAATGTGCTCATGTCTCCTCCTCCCTCTCCTCAAACCTGCCAGGATCCTCATCCTCCTCGCAATGACATAGAGTGCAGCCATTGTGAAAAAGGGCTAATGCAATCTGGGCCTCTTTATATAGGTTGCACCTGTTTACCACCTGATTTCAATTCGTGGTAAATTGCAAATGCAAAAACCCATTTTGTGACTAAATTTGCGAATGCTTGATACATTGAATTGCAATTCGGTATTTGCAAATCACAGTGTGTGATTCGCATTATCTTCTCGCAATTTTAAGGAATTGCTATTTTAACGATTCCTTAAATTTGCACTATGAATGCCTTTCATACATCGTGAAATGCCATTTTGCATTCGCAAATGGTGGATTTTACCGAAGCGCACTGTTTGCGGTGCAAAATCCTTTGCCACATCTAGCCTTACATTCCCATGTGGCCATTGTCCTCCACTACCCTTCTCGCCTGCCCTGAACAGTTAGCTTGCTTCCCCATCTACCTCCTCCCTGTCCTCTGTGGCCAGAGTCCATGCACCAGCCCCATCGCTCCTGCTGTGCATGGTACGATGGGCTGCCACTGCCCTCCATTTAGCTTGATATCCCTCTCCACTTTTCCTGCCCTCTGTTGTCTAATTTTATGCCCATTTTTGCCCTCCTGCTTGGGCTCTGTGCTTAGCTTGCTGCCCCTACCTTCATTCATCCTGCCCCCGATGTCTGTGTGAATGTCCCTTCTCCATCCTTTTTGCCCACCATCATGTGTGGCAGAGGTGGAGAGGATTGTCGCTGACTGTAAAAAAAATCCTGGCACGATTGCAAGTACAGAACTAAGGAGAAATTGGCCAGGAACCAAAAGGCAGCATTGAAGACTGGAGGTGGAAGTCCTGCACCCCATGAGGACCTGGATAAGTTGACTCCAATAAAGGAAAGTGTAACCAAGCTGATATTAAGGCTATATGTTTGGGTGCCACCTACAGCAGGAATGCACAGCTTGTATTCCTCAGGCCTGTCGCATCAGCCTTTCACACTGCCACAATGCTTGCACTTGTCATAATTCGACATATGGTTAGATAGCAGTTGCCTCATTGGCAAGATTGCCTTAAAAAATAGACACATATGTAGCATCATGAGGCAATCACTCCTGCTTACATCTGTGTAACTGTCATGTCACATACATGATTCACGGTCCACACACACCGACTGACAATACTTCTGCATCATGTTTCCCATCACTTCAACATTACTTACCCCATTTACACAGTTGTAATGTCCATGATGGACATGTCATTTTGAGCAGGGGAAACATCACCTTGCACCATAGTATATGTGTGTCTGATATTTGACACTATATGGTGTATATGTGATACATGATGTGAACAGAGAGGAATGTGAAATTTGTCTGCAACTGGTGCATAGCTAAGCTCTCTTAAATGCCGTTTGCTTTAGACATTAAACTTCCTGTCCTGACCCTTGACAAAACATGCTGCAGCAAATCTTATGTCCCTGTGTCATGCACATGCCAATGAGAATGTTGCAATGCAAAAGGGGTACTTACCAACTAGTCCACCAATCCCAATCACCAGGTGATCCAGTAGATCTCCCTCTCACGCAATGAGGTCTGCCCAACAGTGTTTGAGTTGGTGGTCCATTTGCATGACACCAAATATTCTCCATAGGAAGTGGAGCACCTTGCCCCACCGCAGCTTCTTTGTCTCTGTTGGGTAGCTCTGGATGGCGATCCCACCCATAATCAACATCATGGGGAGGTAGAGCTTGACCAACCAGCTGAACCCTCTGGTTCATCTCCACTCATGCGTTGCGCTCTCCCCTTCCCGACATATTGTAGTTTCCCTCCAGTGCAAATAAAGTAGCCCTAAAAAGAATCAAACACTACCCCAACTAACCCCCAATACCCCAACAGACTATGCTTCCCCAAGACAAACACCCAACAAAACAATTACTATGACACGACCAAAACACTACACAAAACTTAGCAAAATTACAAAAGTGACAGGACAGCATCAGGACACAAAAAAAAACTCTGAGAAAACCACCAATCTTCGATCAACACCAGCTCCATACACCCTCTCACAATCACAGACAAAAAGACTATAAAGTAAAAGAGAAAGTGAAACCACTGTACCATGCTTGCAGCAGGAGGTTCTGTCTCATCACTTCCTGGGCGTGTGCGTCACGTTTTCAGATATGCGTTGTTTTTTTGATGCATGACGGTCTTGCCTAGTATTTTTTTCATGAAGGCTGACAAGGCCTGTTGACTTGCGAATGACAAGCAGGGGCCAGGTGTCATTTTGGTGGTTTGCCATGTATGGAGAATTACTGTTTGTGTGAAAATTGTTGATGCATAACAGGAAAGCGTGGTCTTTTTCCAAGAAGGCTGACAAGGCCTGTCGACTTGCAATTGACCCGCCGAGGCCAGGCGTAATTTTTTTGAATTGCGATGTATGTCGATTTGCTATTTGTGTAAAAAAAATTGACGCATAACGGGAATGCATGGATTTTGTTGGAAAGGCTGACAGTGCACCCAGATTCACATTCCTTGTTACAGGGGCTATGCATGTATATAGTCAGTATGATATGGCTACATGTGTGTGCATGTCCATTCATAACGGTAACATTTGAATGTGTTACTGCTAGACCTGACAGCCTTAGGGTGGTCACCTTAACTTTTTGCCTGCATCCCTCCACTTTTTGTGCACTGTTTTTGCTGGTTTTAGGAGTCTGCGCACTTTACCACTGCTAACCAGTGCTAAAGTACATATGCTCTCCCCGTTAAAAAATTGTGACTTTGGTTCATACCCAATTGGCTTATTTAATCTACTTGTAAGTCCCCAGTAAAGTGCACTACATGTGTCCAGGGCCTGTAAATTAAATGCTACCAGTGGGCCTGCAGCACTGATTGTGACACCCACATAAGTAGCCTCTTAACCATGCCTCAGGCCTCCCGTTGGAAGGCCTGTGTATACAGTTTCACTGCCACTTCGACTTGGCATTTAAAAGTACCTGTCAAGCCTTAAACTCTCTTTTTTCTACATATAAGTCACCACTAAAGTACCCCCTAGGTAACCCATAGGGCAGGGTGCTATAATAGTAAAAGGCAGGACATATACCTGTGTAGTTTATATGTTCTGGTAGTGTAGAGCTCCTAAATTCATTATACATTGCTGTGAGGCCTGCTCCTTTCATAGGCTAACATTAGGGCTACCCTCATATGCTGTTTGAGTGGTAGATTCTGATCTGAAAGGAGTAACAATGTCATATTTAGTATGGCCAGAATGGTAATACAAAATCCTGCTTACTGGTGGAGTTGGATTTAATATACAGAAATGCCACTATTAGAAAGTGAGCATTTCTCTGCACTTAAATCCTTCTGTGCCTTACAATCCATGCCTGGCTAGGTCACTTGCCAGCTCCCTTGTGCAGTTCACCCAGACAACCCCACACACAGGATTCTCAGTCACACCTGCACACATCTGCATACTTAATTGGTCTTCCTGGGCTGGGAGGGTGGAGGGCCTGACACTTACATTTGAAATTCAGTGGCCTGCCCTCACACAATGGACTGCCAAACCCCCTACTGGGACCCTGGCACACAGGATTGAACTGAAAGGGGACTGTGTGCACTTCTAAGCCACTCTTGGAAGTCTCCACCACTTCATAGGCACATTTGGGTATTTAAACAGGGCCTCTGACCCTATCAACTCAGACACTTCTGGACAAGATACCACTGGTGAAGAAACTCTGATCCAGACCCTGCAACCTGCCAAGAGGAACTACCTGGCTGCCCAAAGGACTCACCTGACTGCTTTTCTCCAAAGGACTGCTGCCTTGCTACCTTGTTGCCCTCTGGCCCTGCTGAGAAGTGCTCTCTAAGGGCTTGGATAGAGCTTGCCTCCTGTTCCTTGAAGTCTCAGGACCAAAAAGACTTCCTCCTGCAAAGAACTCCTTGTGCGGCAAAAATTTCAACTTCGACGCTTGGCCGACTGTATTGACGCATAGCTGAGCCGGAACGACGCAGTCTGACTTCCTGCAAGAAGAACTGATTCAGCGCCTGCTGTGTGACAGAAATTTTCCCACATCACCCACTGGATCGACGCAGCTCCTCTGACTCATCCTGCATGTCTAGGATTTCTCTGCATCGTCTCCGGGGCGTCCGAATACCCCTCAACCCGAAGATGATCCAAGTCAGCTTGCGGGAAATCGACACAAAGCCTTTCCTGCACGGAAAATTATCGACACATTGTTTGTGTGCGCCCGGAGAAACCGAAGCACATCTCCTGTTTTCCACGCATCTCCTCCTCTGCTGTCCATTGGGGAGAATTTGAACGCAAACCAGGTACTTTGTGCTTGTAAGAGACACTTGTTGCTTTTTAAACACTAAAGATTATTTTTATCATTCTCTGAAATGATATTTCAATGTGTACTTATCAAATCTTGATCGTTTTGACCTGCATTTAACCAGACAAATATTATATATTTTTCTAAACACTGTACGGTGTATTTTTGTGGTGTCATACTGTGTATGTTATGTATATGTGTTATGTGCATGATTTATTGCACACATACTTTACACATTGCCTTCTAAGTTAAGTCTGAGTGTCCAGTGCCAAGCTACCAGAGGGTGGGCACAGGATAATTTGGATTGTATGTGACTTACCCTGACTAGAGTGAGGGTCCTTGCTTGAACATGGGGTAACCTGACTGCCAAACAAAGACCCAATTTCTAACAGTTACCATATGTTTGTATGTGTGTGTGATGCATGCGATGACTGATACCGTTTGCATATGTGCATTTGTTGGGTGACTTTTTCCACATAAATGTTACCACATGTGTACTGGGAGCGTATATATGTGATGAAACGCATATTTGTGGGCCTACCACATTGTCATGTCTGATTTCCAAATGTACGTTTGACAACACCACTTTAGATGTGATAGTCTATGTCCAATACATATTCATGCATGTGATACCCTTGACAAAGCTACTCAAAGGATGCAGTGGACTACCGCTGCGTTGATTTCACATAACCCATGGCAATGTGATTGTATGTGTGTCTGCACTGTGGTGTGTTGTATGGTTCAGGGTTCATGATGCTTTGCTACACGTGTACCATATGGTTCCCCATGCATATTTGATGCAGGAGTTGGTGTACTGAAATGTGTCAATGAAGGTCGGTATGTGACATGTGTGTGAAAGATATGTTTAGTGTAATATGTGTTATGAATGCCAAAGTGGTGTGTTCATGGGATATGTAACTTCCCAAATCTATCTTCGAGCATGGACAGATGTTGGCCATTGTTTCATGGCTTTGTATTTATATCTGTGCCACCTGTTTCCCTATATGAGAACATATCTGAAGGTCATACAAGTCTATGTATGATCATATGATACATATACAATTTCATTAGTGGAAATTTGCCTTTTGTGCATACTCCAATGCATGATAAAAGGCCTGAACCATTAAAGTGGTACATGTGTGCTGAGAATTAAGACATATGTGGAAAGGCACACACTTGGTGCATACAATCAACCAAAACATGTTTGTTTGGATTGTTACATACAATGGCATACAGCTGTATTGCAGGGTTACTGTCAGGCAGTGATAGCACCCTATTCATCATTGCTCCTGTGGCACTTTGGGGGTCATTCTGACCCTGGCGGTCACCTACCGCCAGGGCCAACGACCGCGGAAGCACCGCCAACAGGCTGGCGGTGCTTCCATGGGCATTCAGAAACGGGAAACCAGCGGTGTCCCGCCGGTTTCCCGCTGCCCCAGGGAATCCTCCACGGCGGCGCTGCATGTTGCGCCGCCATGGGGATTCCGACCCCCTTACCGCCATCCTGTTCCTGGCGGTTTTCACCGCCAGGAACAGGATGGCGGTAACGGGTGTCGTGGGGCCCCTGTGGGCCCCTGCAGTGCCCATGCCAATGGCATGGGCACTGCAGGGGCCCCCTAACAGGGCCCCACATTGATTTTCAGTGTCTGCCAAGCAGACACTGAAAATCGCGACGGGTGCCACTGCACCCGTCGCACGCCTTCAACTCCGCCGGCTCCATTCGGGCCGGCTTCCTCGTTGAAGGCGCTTTCCCGCTGGGCCGGCGGGCGGCCTTCTGGCAGTCGCCCGTCAGCCCAGCGGGAAAGCCAGAATGGCCGCCGCGGTCATTTGACCGCGGTGCGGTCTTTCGGCGGCTCCCGCCGGGCGTGCGGTTACCGCCGCCGGCGGGAGTTGGAATGACCCCCTTTGTGTACCCACACAGACCCATGGTTGCACATATTGATGCAAGTTGACGGTGCTCCATTAAGCTCAGTCCACTATGTAAAAGCAGCAGCCCCCTCACTCTGTCAAGAGTCAAGGTAGCCTCAGCAGTGGAGTTAGGGGATATATGGCGGGGATCTACCTTCCTCATGATTGCTCTTCTGCAGTGCATTGTGCAGTCCTCTGCAGACAGACACCTGCACAAATGTGATCCCATGGCCTAGCATGTTTTGTTTCCGTTGGGGTACTTGATTCCAGGCTTGTCCTGTCATGTACATGGGACTGGCTGCTTGTTCATGTAGTACATCTCATCATTTTGCATGGTTTGTCACAAATGGTTATACATTGCTTGTATTTTCCATGTGAAGCCTGGTTAGGGTATTTATATCTAGTGTAACTTGCTTATGTTTTCCAATCCAGGGGAAAGATAATGTCATCTGTCACGGCCTTCTTTCACAATAGTATGCGATGAGCAACTACATCATTGTTGTTGTTGCAAACATGCATGGGTTAGGTACTGACCTAGATATACTCTGTGAATATATGTCTAGTGATCACATGGTAACATTGTTGTATTGTATTGGTCTATGTGTGTTCCTTCTCCAAAACTAAAGGCATACCTTTTTTTGGAATTGATTTTGTCCTACATTGCTGGCACTCTTCAGGCTGCTCACCCTTTGTACATATCTTCTACTGCAACATTGTCCCGTCATACATTGACAGGATGCTGTGTGACACTTGTGTACTTTGTAAATAAATATATCTTCTTCTACTGGCTGCATGATAGTATCCCTCCCATTTCCAGACTTTGCTAGATTACATGGCTTCCACACACTCATGACAGTACACCGGCCACAGCACTTGTGTAGTGTCAGAGAGACCTCCCCATGTTGTATCTCCAAGTGAGTGAGAGAGTCTCTCAGCTGTTTTTCCACATCTTTTGGTGTGCATGGGCATTCACTCACATCTGCATTCCACAACCTATGTCACTTTCACCATGAGTGTATCTTGTTAGTGTGTGGAGTCATCTCAGCTATGATTATGTGAAATGCCACATGGAACATTTCTGTCTCCTTCTTCACCAGTACAATTTTGGATGGGTCTGTGACATGTTTGAACATTGCTAGACTTACATGCACATCACAAACCAGATTGGCATGTGGGAGAACTAGACATTTTAGGGTTTTGGTCCCAGTAGGTCACTTTCTCTTGGTAAGACATGTGAGTGTCAATGAGCGGTATGTTTTTATATGTTGTGTTTGATTGTATCATGCAAATTTGACTAGGTTATCTTGCAGACACAAACCAACCATTATAGGTAATTGCTAACCCTTTACTACCTGGGCCATACACCAATACAGCAGACTTCACATGTATTTCCAGATTAGCTGCAGACATATGTCAAGACAACACAATTGTGCAACATGTGTCTAGGAATGTATTGAAAGTGCTACAGATTCTGCCTACATTCCACCCACACATTCATGTGGTGGTGCATTCTCCCTTTTTATTGATCATTCTTAGCTATGGGGCATATGTGTGGAGACTGGATCAGCACCCATTGCTGCTCCATTTCACTTGTTGCCTTTAGCGTGAAAGGGTGAATATGTAAACAGTGAACATGTGTGTGCTATATTTGAGACATAGCACACCATGCGAAGGGGTTGGGTCCAATAGCGCTCACGGTATGTAACGCCACTGAAATACGGTGCAGGGTTAGGGTCAAACTTTTGGCCCTAACCCTGACCAGTACATAATGGTCCACTTACACCAGTGATGTTCAGTCTTGTCACACTTGCTCAGTGCACGCATTACAGCCACCGCCTGAGATGGGACTCAGATTATTTCCTTAGTTTCAAATATACCATTTTGAAACAGCCCTAACCATATGTACGCCCCCTTGCATATATCTTGCCAGGCTGGGCATGATGTGGTGTAAGGGGTTGGAATTGGTGCAATGCCTACATTATGCCACTGAGTATTTCTGGTGCTTGGATCTAGGCCTTTGAGAGCCACATGAGCGTGAGTAATGTGATGCTGATGTGCGGCGTGGAGGCGTTGGACCCTCCTAAATCACAACCTATGTTCCAGCATTCTTGGTAACAGTTGTGTTTTTTTCTGCTCTCTGAGGTATGGGAAACTTACCAATGGTATATGATGCAGAGAATGAGTACACCATGAACAATCTAGTGCAAAATTATTTAATGGCGATATTTACAGGGTGATTTTTGTTGCACAGTGTCTAGGTGAAGAAGTTCAGTACAATTTGTTATCTCCTGGGAACTCCTGCAGCAGTGTTTTGTTGTTCCCCCTTCACCAGAGCTGTATCATTGTCATCCTCCTCCTCAATGGGGACATCTTACAGTTCATCCCAGTGGACATTAGCCTGAATGCAAATCTTATGCAAGATCGCACCTACAAGGATTATCTTGCATACCAGGGGTGGTGCATACAACAGGCTTCCTCCTGTCAGCACCAGGCACCTGAACCTTGACTTCAGGAGGCCAAATGTCCTCTCCACCACATTTTGTGTCATCCTATGGTCTACATTGTATGCCCACTCTTCCTCCTTTGTTGGGATGCCAAAAGGGGTAATCAACAATGGCTGGATGCCATAATCTTTGACGGCTGCAAAGGAATGTGAGAACATGTGTCTGTCATGCATATTTGTGGTTAACTATGTGCCATGGCAGATGCTAGTTTTAGGAGGAGTGGTGAATCAGACTTGCATCGGGTATTGTGTGTGGACCTGTTTTGTTGAATGGTTGCATTGGTGTGTGGTGGTGTACATTACTATCATAGGTTGTGCCTCAAGAGACCTGGTTATCGTCAAATTAAATCTGGAATGACAGAGCGACCATGCCAAATATGTCTTGTGTTGTACATTTTTGAGGCTGTGTCCTAATGTTAGTGGAACCTACTACCTCCTTGCACCACAATAGCATAATTTGTATTGACATTATGGTAGCCCTACAAATTCAAACTCAGGCCACCATGTTTCCGTATGGCACTACACATTCACTGTGATAATTAGTGACCTTTTGTGGCAGAATATCCCTGTACTAGGCACTATGGGGGTCATTACGACCCTGGCGGCCGGTGGTAAGTTGGCGGTAACAGCGCCAACAGGCTGGCGGTGTTCCGCCAGCTTTTATGACCGTGGCGAAATTGCCACGGCCATACCGCCGGCCCATCCAATATACCGCCAGGATTCCACCTGGCGGTCATAATCCCCAGGGCAGCGGTGCAAGCACCGCTGCCCTGGGGATTATGAGTCCCCGACCGCCAGCCTGTCCATGGCGGTACACACCGCCATTGAAAGGCTGACGGTAAGGGGACTTGGGGTGCCCCTGGGGGCCCCTGCACTGCCCATGCACTTGGCATGGGCAGTGCAGGGCCCCCAGGCATAGCCCCGTCGCGCATTTCACTGCCTCTATTACGAGCCGGCAGCAATGTTGATGTGACATTTCCGCTGGGCCAGCGGACGATAGCACTGTTACCGTCCGCTGGCCCAGCAGAAATGTCATAATAGGGAGCCAGGAATACCGCCAGCAATGGCGGTATTCTGTCTCCCGCGGCCTCGGCGGTCTTTTTGCAAGACCGCCGAGGTCGTAATGTATACAAGGGGGGGGTCACACAATAGGAGGACAAGCAAAATTGGTGCAGAGGCTTCTCCAAGGTCCCTAGACATGATTTTTCACAGATACTTTCACCACCTGCACAGAGCAGGCATTAGGAGGGAGCACACTATAGATTTGAATGGGTCCCTATGTTCTGTGTATGAAATGGTCAGTGTTAGAAATGGGGTCTTTGGTTGGCAGTCAAGTTACCCCCTGTCCAAGCAAGGACCCTCACTCTAGTCAGGGTAAAAGAGAATCACCCTCAGCTATCCCCTGCTTACCCCCTTGGTAGCTTGGCACGAGCAGTAGGCTTAACTTAACTTCAGAGGTGTTAAGTATTTTGTACCAACACACACAGTAACTTAATGAAAACACTACAAAATGACACGTCAAAGGTTTAGAAAAATAGGAAATGTTAATCTAAACAAAACAAGACCAAAATGACAAAAATCCACAACACACGAGTCAAGTTATCAATTAAAAAACAAAAAGGGTCTTCATGTAGTTTTAAACACACATTTACACTGTTAGCGTGAAAGTGTACCTTGGGTGTGTCAAAAATAACCCCGCACGGGTGAGGGTGCGTCAAAAAAGAGCTTGCGATACATTGATTTCACTCACGACCGAGAGCTTGTGTCATTTCTCCTTTCATTGGGTCGTGGCGTGTCATTTCTCCTCCCGCAGGTGAGCGATGCGTCGATCCGGTCAGCACGCTCGGGTCCGGGCAGGCCTTGCGTCATTTGTACACACCCAGCAGTGTTTCCATCTGAAATCCAGCCGCTCGATGTTCCGAAAACCACACAGGGTAGGTTGCAATCTCACCATCCTCCGTCAGCGATGCCGCGCATCGTTTCACCAGCTCCGTGCATCTATTCTTCAGTCGCATTGCAGGTGAGCTTTGATTTTCAGCTGCGAAGCCGGCGGTGTGTCAATTTTTCAGCTGCAGAATGGAGTTGCGTTGATCTTTTCCCCGCACAGCATTATGTGTGTGTGTGCATTTCCTCTTAGACTGCCAGCTTCTCCTTTCAGGGTCCCAGGAACTGGATGGGCACCACAGGGCAGAGTAGGAGTCTCTCCAGAGACTCCAGGTGCTGGCAGAGAGAAGTCTTTGCTATCCCTGAGACTTCAAACAACAGGAGGGAAGCTCAAAATCAAGCCCTTGGAGATCTTCACAAGATGGAAGGCACCTTTGCCCTCTTACTCTGGCAGAAGCAGCAACTGCAGGATAGCTCCACAAAGCACAGTCACAGGCAGGGCAGCTCTTCGTTCTCAGCTCTTCAGCTCTTCTCCAGGCAGAGGTTCCTCTTGGTTTCCAGAAGTGTTCTAAAGTCTGTGGTTTTGGGTGACCTTCTTATAGCCATTTCTCCTTTGAAGTAGGCCTACTACTCAAAGCAAGTCTCTCTTGAATGTGAAATCCTGCCTTGCCCAGGCCAGGCCCCCGAAACTCACCAGTGGGTTGCAGACTGCACTGTGGGAGGGAACCACTCCTCCCCTCCCTCCTAGCACAGATGTCTCATCAGGAAATGCAGACTACACCCCAGCTCCCTTTGTGTTACTGTCTAGTGTGAAGTGCAACCAGCCCAACTGTCAAACTGACCCAGACAGGGAATCCATAAACAGGCAGAGTCACAGAAATGGTATAAGCAAGAAAATGCTCACTTTCTGAAAGTGGCATTTTCAAACACAGAATCTTAAAATCAACTTTACTAAAAGATGTATTTTTAAATTGTGAGCTCAGAGACCCCAAACTCCACATGTCCATCTGCTCCCAAAGGGAATCTACACTTTAATCAAATTTAAAGGTAGCCCCCATGTTAACCTATGAGAGGGACAGGCCTTGCAACAGTGAAAAACAAATTTAGCAATATTTCACTGTCAGGACATATACAACACATTACGATATGTCCTATCTTAACCATACACTCCACCCTGCCATTGGAGCTACCTAGGCCCTACCTTGGGGGTGTCTTATATGTAAGAAAAGGGAAGGTTTAGGCCTGGCGAGTGGGTACACTTGCCAAGTCGAATTTACAGTTAAAACTGCACGCACAGACACTGCAGTGACAGGTCTGAGACATGATTACAGAGCTACTTAGGTTGGTGGCACAACCAGTGCTGCAGGCCCACCAGTAGCATTTGATTTACAGGCCCTGGGCACCTTTAGAACACTGTGCTAGGGATTTACTAATAAATCAAACATGCCAATCATGGATAAGCCAATTACATACACATTTTGTAAGGGACACTTGCACTTTAGCACTGGTTAGCAGTGGTAAAGTGCCCAGAGTAAAAAAAAACTGCGAAATCAGAGTCCAGCACACATCAACAACCTGGGATACAGAGGCAAAAACTTAAGTGCAACCACGCCAAAGTTGAAAAGTCTAACAGTCAGGTATTCCTACAGTGCCCTTCAATGGCATCCATTATCTTGACACTATTGCACCTACTCTGTCCCATGGTGCGCCACATATTGTATACGGCTCCCACATGGTAGCAGTGGGGTGCAGCAAAGGTGCACAAGTACAGTGGTGCTGCTGTTCATGCTCCCCCACTTTCCTGACATGTGGCCCTTAGTCTCTTCACTTTAGACCTGCAGAAGAGTGGTGTTCTGGGACTTTTAACATATTTTGTATGTTGTATGCCATGGCGCAGGTGTTGTGCCCTGTGTGTAGCATATGATTCCCACCCCTTTTTCATTTGAAAAGCTCCCTTACACAAAGTGCTGCTGTTGCCCATTGCTGGATGGCATATGTATCTGCATGTGGCTCATGGGCACAATATGGCACAGTTTATTGTATGTTTGTGATGTAGGCATGCATTATCAGACACCTTTGTGAGAGGAAATGGGATAATGTGTTTTTCTGCAATGCCCTGCATTGCGTGACCAGTCCTGTAAAGTCCCATGTCTCCTCATTCACATCCATCTCTGGCCTCTCCCAGTACAATGTTAGTAGTCCAGCCGCCACAGTCCCCTGATGGTACCCTGGTATCATGTCAGGGAGTTGTGGTATTACCTGGCATGATTGTAGGTGTGCTGTGAGGTGTCCATCCCTAAAATGGTCTTTCATGGCTGGTGATGTTGTGTTCCTACGTGTGTGGCACAATGCACCATACAGGTGAAGGTGAACACAATGAGTACGTCTGGTATGTTTTAGTGATATGTAGCTGGTGATGGCAAAACTTGGATGGCATTTTACATTGATGCTGCCAGAGGAGTCTACACCTTGACAAATGAAGGGTTGTCCCTAAATGTGACTTTCTTTATGTTGACATGGCCAATTCCATTCACATAGCTGAGCTATTCCTTGTTAGGTGTTATGTGCATGGGATCTGTATTTAGTTGTCAACCAGTTGACACTTGTAGTGGTTTGGGCCCAGCTTCTGTATGCAAAAGGGATATAGCTCCACCTGTCCTTCACTTGGTGTGCCAGTTAGCTTGTGCCTGTATTATGTACATATGGTTGCATGTGTACGTGATGTGCAATGAATGGGGTGAAGTGTGGAATGTGGCATATGTGTTGTTGTCTGTACATCTGTGTTCCCCTTTTCATGTGTGTTTAGTGTGGTGTATGCATTATCTGTCCTACAAGGTTGGTGTGTTGTCTGTGTAATGATTGGTATGGTGGCTTACCTACGAGTAGCCCATTGCCACATTGCCCATCCTGGAACCGCTCATTGATGGTGGAGTGCCAGAATATGTGGGCATCATGGATGCTGTCGGATATTTGGCTAGGGTGTTTGTGAAGAGCCCACAGTGGTCCACAATGGCTCGCACATTTATAAAATGGATGTGTTTGCAGTTCTCGTAGTGGTGTTCCATTGTAGCAGGTGGCATAAGTTGGACATGGGTTCAGTCCATTGTACCAGCACATGCAGGATCCCAGTGATTTTGTAGAAACCTTGCTTGGTCTCCTAATGCAGTTGCTGGGTGTTGGAGAACTAGATGTGGTGGGGTGCGAGGTGGATGATTGAATCCAGAACCTTTGGAAGGAAGGCCAAGAACGATGCTGGGGAGATATCACCCACTTGTTCCCCAGTCGTCTGGAATGATCCTGTTGCCAGCATATGGAGAACAGCCAGGAGTTTGGTCATGGGTGGAATAGTTGTTGGAGTTTCCACCCTTTTAGTGATGTCTGGTGTAGCAGGTGTACAATCGACTCCCACTTCAGACGGTAGATTCTGATGACATCTTGTTCCCTGAACGCAAGGGTGGTTGTACGCTGTCGCAATATCCTCTTGTGCCTCCTGCACTGCATTTGTGGATGCTGTGGTGGTGTCGGGGTTTCTGCAGTGGTGCTGGTAGGACATGTTGTCATCTCGCTGTCGCGTACGGCATATGCTGAGTTGGAGCAATAAAAGACCCATGTTTTCCAGGGGGTTGCAAGTGCTCCTTCTGTGTGTTTTCTTTATGTAGTAGTGTGTGCGCCTCATTTTAACTCCTGGTCTGACCAGATGTTACATTTTGACGCTAATCAGAGTTTGCGTCATTGCAAGGTGTGGGGGCACTCTGGAGGGCTCTGAGTGGTCAGTGCCAGCAGGTGACATCAGAGACCCCTCTTGATAGGTCCATACCTGATAAGGTAGCCAATCCCCCTCTCAGGGCTATTTAGGGTCTCTCCTGTGGGTTCTCCTCAGAATCTTCTTGCAAGTTTCCTTCAGGAATCCTCTGCAACAATTTCAGCTTCCTCTGACCTCCCATCAACCGCAGCCTGCTCCAAGAAATGCTGTAACTGCAACAAAGTATCCACAAGAGATACTTTTCTTCAGCAACCTCAGCTCCAAGTCAGCAACTGTAACAGTTTCCATGGTGTGCACGCTCTGAGGACTCTCTGTCTTCATCCTGCACCAGAAGGACAGAAGAAATCTCCTGCGGAGTGACGGAATCACTCTCCTGCTGCAGCAGGCACCTTCTAAGACAACGACTGATACCCTTGGACTCCTCTCACAGCGACGAGCGTGCTCCTAAGGACACAGATGGTGGACATCATTGATATAGACTGTCCTGAGGTCCTGCTGACGCAATTTGGAGGAGGTAAGACCTTGCCTTCCCAGAGAGCAGTGGTACCCCTGTGTACTGTGTCTTCTTCACCTCCTGATGCCTCTGTGCACTATTTGCAAAATTCCATTGTGCACAGCGTGGCTCAGGTCCCCAGCACTCCATCTTGCAAATGCTCAACTCGCTGAGTTGTTCTACGGCGGAGTGGGACCTTCCATTGTTGTGCTGCATCAACCACGTTTTGCACCTCATTTGTCCCAGTGTCCTGGGATCTCCGAGGGTGCTGGCTGGCCTCCTGGGGGCTCTCTGAAGTGCTGAGAGCCCCTTCTTCCTCCTCGCACATAGGTGAGGCCCCCAGGTCCCTCCTGGGTCCATCCAGCACCATTTTGACACAAAACATTCTTTTGTTGTAGCCAAGGCTTGTTGTGACTTCCAACATGAAATCACATCTGCAACGATCTTCACATCGTGGGACATCCTTTGCATCATGCAGGAACACACTGGCATCCTCCTAGGGTGCATGTCTGCAGTCCTCAACTAACCGTGGACTCTTCTTTTGCACCCTCTTCTGGGTTGGCAGGGGCTCATGTCTATCCTGGAACTTCTTTCGACTTCTGGACTTGGTCCCCTTCCTTTGCAGGTCTTCAGAACCAGGAATCCAGCACTTGTTCTTTGCAGACTTGGTTGGCTGCTTCAAAATCCCAATTACGAGGTGTAGTGTGTCCGAAGGAAATGTGCATTAATTTACTCCTGCTTTACTGTGCTCTGGGGTGGGGTAATTTACTTACCTTTACATTTAAACGTGGGTTGCAGAAGAGCCAGATTGATTACATCTTGCTCGACATCCGCCTTTGGGGTCACATGGTCGATATGAACATCACAGAACATGAGGAAAGCGACCATGAACCACTGATTCTATCACTCAGGAACCTACTACCCCTACTTGAAGTCTCCTGCCCCAAGTCATATAGACAGCAGCTCGCACTGACCAACAACAGGCGAAATGTTAAATGGAAATCCCTGAACACTGACATAACCACTTTGGCAAAAGTGTACAGGCAGCTGGCGGATCATATGGAATATATACTTCAACCCACGAAAGATAGTGGTGGGCTTATAGCAGCCCACACACTGTTTTTTAACTCTTTAAAAACTCTACTTACTAAAGAGTCGGCAACAGAGCCTAAACAGAACTCTAACGCAAGATGGTTCAACACTGCATGCAGAGAAGCACAGCATAAGTTGCTGAGAGCCCTAAGAGGTGGCCAGATGGATTATATAAGGGAAGCTAGAAAAGACTACAAAAAGGAACAAGGTAGAGCCCGTAGGAAATGGGATGAATCAAGATGGGTCCTCCTCCTGGAATCTGCTAAAACAAACAACACCACGAAATTTTGGAAATTGGTAGCTGATGCCAGCAATGAACCACACCGTTCGCCTGGTGCCTCAATACTCCCTGCAGAATGGTCCGACCATTTTTCCCAATTATACCTGGGGTCTGCCGATGCTGCTTCCCGGGATCTGATCCATATCATGACCGCCGAGACACCCAAAATTGAATTCACTTTGGCAGATACCAAGGCTGCGATTGCCTCAATGAAATGGGGAAAGGCCCCCGGCCTTGATAAAATACCAGGAGACCTTTACAAGACGAATCCAGATGTATGGGCCCCATACTTAAACCTCATTTCCAATGAGATAGCTGCTGGAGCACCTGTTCCGAGCTCCTGGTTGGGAGCAGAGATAGTCCCCATTTTTAAGAAAGGCGACCCCTCTAACCCTGCCAACTATCGCCCAATCTCCTTACTCGACAACTTCCAAAAAATCTTTGCAAAGCAAATTTTGTCCTGTTTAGAAGACTGGATTTTAGAAACAAACGCCATCTCTGATCTACAAGCAGGGTTCAGACCAGCAGTCAGTACTATAGATCAGGTGCTAAGATTTTTAACAATAAAATGGAAAACTGTAGAAATAGGAAGGGGTAACCTTTACGTAGTTTTTATTGATCTCAGAGCCGCGTTCGACCTGGTCCCCAGAAACCAGTTATGGCTGACGCTAGCCAACATGGGTGTCCCGCATGGCCTTCTGAAACTTATTACCCGCCTACATGAAAATACCTATGCCCAAATCAGGAACGGCAAGAAGGGTGATCTCACAGAACCAGTGGCTATTGAGAGGGGAGTTAGACAGGGGTGCGTTCTGGCCCCAACTCTTTTCCTATTATACATAAACAACTGTATCAAGTACTTAGCAAACTGCACAAATGATTCTCCCAAGCAGGCTGGAACCAAAGTCCCCTGCCTACTCTACGCAGATGACACTATTGTTTTGTCTAAATCTCCCATGGGAATCCAAAACTTGGTAAATCAGTTTGGTGTATACTGCAGAAACTATGGATTAGACATAAACCATAAGAAAACTAAACTTATGATATACAGCGCCCCGAACAAGAAGCTCAGCGCAAACATAAAGATGGATTTAACTCCCCTGGAGAGAGTAATGGAATATGACTACTTGGGCATTAGACTATCTGACAAGGGCAGCTGGGAGCCAGCCATAAGGAAAGGGGCACTAACAATTAGCCAAAGATGTGGAGTAATAGGACGCAAATCCAGCACTGCCACAAGCCCCCCTCTGATTCTTATCTCTGAAATATATAAAGCACAAATCCGTGCTGCTGCCCTATATGGAGCAGAACTTTGGGGATCACACAGACAGATGGATACTCTCCAAACCAAAGAAAATAACTTCCTCAGACACATATCTAGACTGGGGAGGGGCACGCCAATGCTCCCCCTCAGACTGGACCTGGGCTTAAATAGTATCAAAGACATAGCATACCTAAGACCACTCCTGTATTGGGTCAGACTATGGAAAACAAACGAACTTGAACCCTACAGGGCAGCAGTTAAAGAACTATTACCACCTCATCACGGATGGGAAAAGGTACGGTGGCTCAGGGAGATGAAAGCGGCATGGACCAAACTGAGTCTATCCCAGTACTGGGAGAACCCCGAGATGATTCCTGGCAGTGCTAAACGCCCGATCAAAGAACATTATTGGGCAAAAATCAACGAGGAATCTCTCGGTTCAAATGGGTCAGGTCGGCTGACAGCAGAATTCCTGCTGGTCAAACACGTTCCCTTCCCTGAAAGCTCCCTGGATCTACCCATACCAGCCCGTGCTCGCTCTCTACTACTCCAGCTCAGGTACGGGACATTGGCGGTCAATAGCTACACGGCTGGTTGGTCAACTAACAGTTCCCCATCGGACAAATGCATAAATTGTCATTTATGCAAGGAAACAGCTGAACACATCCTATTTTTTTGCCCTCTGTACAAAGGTCCCCGAGGGAAGTGGATTATTCCCCTGTGCAGAACACTCCATCCACTATCCCGCAACAGCCTATTCAGAATATGTAAATACGACACTTCCATACTGATAATTAGCACTGTTTCTAAATATCTGGCAGCAGCATGGAAAATTCGTAATAGGACTATTCTAGATTTTAACTCACTGTTTGAAGAGCTGTCTAGAAAACAGTAAATCAGCATCCTGTTATATCAGCCTTGGGCTCTAATTGCAAACCGCGACTTATTGAGCACAAAAGACCGTATTTCTAAACAAGTGCTACATCGGGTTATTTTAACTAAAGTGTTTTATAAATTTAAAATTATATTTAATTTTATAATTGCCAAGATGCAATTTATTGGATTAATTAACACCAAAAGAACTAATTAACTTAGAGCATCATCTACCTCTGTCTAACTTCTTAAATTTTTAATCAGTTTTACTGTCTGGAGTTTTAATGCCTGATTTTATATAGAGATGTGCCACACAACAGCTTTTACGTTATTATTACTTTATTGTTCAGGGTTATGTACAGGGTAAGATCCAGAGACTATTCCGAGCACCTCCTTCACCCCACCTATTTATGTAATCTTTCTCAGGCAGCTACTGGACCCCTCCTTTTTTTACTATTGTTCCTTTTATTGTGTATTGGTTTATGGTTTTTATCTTTCTGTACGTATGTATATATTTTTAAACCTTTTAAATGGCCCAAATTTGGACCGAATAAACTATTGATTGATACTTACCTTTACTGTATTCTTACTCTCCCATCGATTCTGTGCACATTATCCTTGTCTAGGGAGGAATTTGTGATTCGCATTCCACTTTCTTAGTATATGGTTTGTGTTGCCCCTAGATCTATTTTCTCCCATTGCAATCTATAGCGTTCCCTATTGTTTGCATTGTCCTATGACTATTTACTTGTCTAATGTTGGTGTCTAGTTTATATACTGTGTATAATACTTACCTCCAGAAGGGAGTATTGTCTCTAAGATATTTTTGGTACTGTGCCACCCAAATAAATACCTTTATTTTTGGTAATACTGAGTATTGTCTCTACTTGTGTATAAGTACTGTGTAACTATAAGTGGTATTGCATGAGCTCTGCATGTGTCCTAGTTCAGCCTAAGCTGCCCTGCTATAGCTACCTCTATGAGCCTAATCTGCTAGAACACTACTACATTTCACTAATAAGGGATAACTGGACCTGGTATAAGGTGTAAGTACCCAAGGTACCTACTACAAACCAGGCTAGCCTCCTACAACTCCCTCCTTTTGTTCCTCTCTAAATTAAAAGTTTTAAGTTTTCCAAGTTTAATTCAAACAAGATGGCTTCAAGTGTACCAAACGTTTGTCATAAGTAAGACTGTGAGCACCTCAGCTGTTCTTTAGAACACTCTGGGAGGCTGAAGTAGAACACAAGGGAATCAACTGACAGACTGATATAGTTGGAAGTATGTGGTTTACTTAGAATGTCAGACTTTATTCTCATATGGCTGAGGAAGATAATGTGAATTTACAAAACATCTGCTCTCATTTTAGGTTCTGAAGCATCTTCCATATCCTCTATGTGAAAATCATGAGAAAACAGTTTTCTCTAAACATTTAAAGAAATCCCAGTAGAAGCTTTTTTTCACACTGCAAAATTACCTTAAAACAAACCACAATTCCTAAAAATAGTATGGTGCCATCAACAAATGATTTATAGTGTAACTAAAATATGCTATCACCTTTTATATGATCTCCTTTTTGAGGCCCTCAAAACATGTCACCCACTACAATGCATTTCAATGGGGTGCTATCATGTATATTGATCCCAAGATGGCTACCAGCACTTCCTGGTTGAAGTACTGACAGCCAATCAGATCTCACCATGAGACCTGTGCTTAGGTTCCACCCTGATATCTATATGTGTTCCTTTAATAACTCCAACAAGAGACTGCCATATTGCCGGTCCTAAAAAGAACACTGCACTGGCAGTCCCTGGAGTGCCATATTGCAATGCAAACAGGCAGGACCACCGCCCTCAAAGCACAAAAGGCAGACTGCCAGCTGTGCAGCGGCTTGTATCTACGCAATCTGACCTCCCATGCTGTTAGCACATCGGCCAACCACTGAGCTTATTACAAACACACAGTCGCCGCAGCAATCTCCTTGCCACAGTTAGCCAATGACGATCGACCACCGTGGCACGTGTCCAGCAAAGTAACAGAGAAGAGTACATTGGATGAATCCAGAAACAACACAGCTGATACACATTGGTCCAGTGGATACACCTGCAAATCACACTATGAAACACATCCCCTCACAGACCACAGTCCTTTGCATTTCCACAGGGAGCTTTAGAACACCGAAATCCGTTGTTTGAACTTTTCATAGATTAGCACCCCTTTTTTCAGCATCTTATAGAACACCCTGCACACACTCTTGCCAATTCACTCCATATTGCACTTCCCCTGTTAGGTAAGTCCTTGTCACCCACTTTAATTGTCCACCATGTCACATTCCAAAAATCCCTGTTTTTCAGAAGATGAGTTGAAAGTCACGGTGAAAGAAATCATGAGAGTAGAACCACAATTGTTTAGAGCCCAAGCCCAGCACACTCCTCTCAGTAGGAAAATGGAAATGTGGTACAGGATGGTCGACAGAGTGAATGCTGTAGGCATCACCCTGCACACAAAGGAGCACATTAGGAAGAGGTGGAATGACCTTATGGGCAAGGTTCATTCCTTGGTCTCAAAGCAGCAGCTGGAGGCCAAGACGTGTTGGTGGCCCTCCCAGTGTCCCATTAAAGCTCTTTTCCTTGGAGAAGGTCTTGGCCATCCTGCATCCGGGGGGTTTGACAGAATACCTGGGGGAGTGGAGTCTAGAAAGTTACAACACAAAAACTGCCATAAACCTGAAATGTCATGCATGCTCACAGCTCAACTTCTGTAAGTGTCTTGTTAATGTACCTCACCAGCATTCAATACCAAGTATCTCTAAGTTTAAACACTGTCAGTGTGTATTATTGGACCCAACATTACAGCTACAAAGGCCCATCACATGCCATATTTCCAAATGGTGCCTGTAAATCTCACACTATCAGAAAAACGTTCCAGGATTCATGGTATGTCCCAAAAAGTAAATGTATGCTGAAACCTAAATGCAGCCTGTATACAGATATGTAATACCCAACATTTATCAAGTGTAGTGGAGTTGACCTGACTGCAAATCCAATCACCAGCCAAGTGTTCACTTGTCAAAATACCCTTGTTTGGTAACTCTCAATTGAAGTGTACTCATCTGGGAGGATACCATGTATCAAGTGTGTTAGAAATGGGGTCTTTGGTTGGCAGTCAGGTTACCCCCTATCCAAGCAAGGACCCTCACTCTAGTCAGGGTAAGCCACACACAATCCAAATTATTCTGTGCCCACCCTCTGGTAGTTTGGCACTGAACAGTCAGGCTTATTTTAGAAGGCAACATGTAAAGTATTTGTGCAATAAATCATACAATAACACAGTATAGCACCACAAAGATATACCACACAGTGTTTAGAAAAATAATAATATGTATCTAATAAGATGCAGGTAAAAACGATTAAGAAGCAATAAGTATATGTTGAAAATATCACTGTAGAAATTATATAAAGTGTATTTAGTCTTTTAAAAGCAATAAATGTCTCTTTCAAGCACAAAGTACATGGTTTGCTTCAAAATCTCCACAAAGAACCACTGAGGAGGAGATGCATGGAAAGCAGGGAGGTGTGCATTGATTTCATGGGCAGCACACTGCAATGCATCGTTAATTTTCCACACATTGAAGGCTTTGTGTAGATTTCCGTCACTCGGTCTTGTATCCTCTCCGGGTTGCGGGGTTTTCGGATGCCCCGGGAATGATGCGTTGAAAACTGGCACTTGCAGGACAAAGGCACAGGGGCTGCGTTGATCCGGTGGGTGTTGCGTGGAAAAATTCTACTGCACGGCAGGCACTGTGTCGATTCCTCTCAGGAAGTCAGGCTGTGTCATTCCGGCTCGGCTGTGCATCGATCCAGTGGGCCGTGCGTTGAATTTTCGGTCACTACGCTGATGCTGCGTCGATCTTCTCCTTGCGAAGTCAGGCTGTGTCATTCTGGTTTGGCGTGCAGTGAAATTTCCACCGTGATGCAGGCTGTGCATCATTTCTGGCAGGCTGTGCGTCGATTTTCACTGCACAGGGAATTCTTCTTGCAGGAATGAAGTATTTTTGGTCCTGAGACTTCAGAGAACAGGATGCAAGCTCTATCCAAGCCCTTGGATAACACTTCTCAGCACAGCCAGAGAGCAGCAGGGTAGCAGGGCAACAGCAAGGCAGCAGTCCTTCTCAGAAAGCAGTCAGATGAGTCCTTTGGGCAGCCAGGCAGTTCTTCTTGGCAAGATGCAGGTTCTGGTTCAGGTTCTTCTCCAGGAAGTGTCTTGATGAAGTGTCTACCTCAGAAGTGTCTGAGTTGGTAGGGGCAGAGGCCCTGTTAAAATACCCAAATGTGTCTTTGAAGTGGGGGAGACTTCATAGAGTGGCCTAGAAGTGCAAAAGGTCCCCTTTCAGTTCACTCCTGTCTGCCAAGTATGGGTTCTGGCAGTCCTTTGTGTGAGGGCAGGCTACTGTCCTCTGACATGTAAGTGTCAGGACCTCCACCCTCCCAGCCCAGGAAGACCCATTGAAAATGCAGATGTATGCAAGTGAGGCTGAGCATCCTGTGTTTGGGGTTTGTCTGAGTGAATGTACAAGGGAACTGTCAACTTAACGTAGCCAGACGTGGATTGTAAGGCACAGAAGGATTTAAGTGCAGAGAAATGGTCACTTTCTAAAGGTGGCATTTCTAAAATAGTAATATTAAATCCAGCTTCACCAGTCAGCAGGATTTTGTATTACCGTTCTGGCCATACTAAATATGACCTTCTTAATCCTTTCAGATCAGCAGCTACCTCTCAAACAGTATATGAGGGTAGCCCTAATGTTAGCCTATGAAAGAAGCAGGCCTCACACCAATGCAAAAATTAATTTAGGAGTTTTACACTACCAGGACATGCAAACTACACATGTCCTGCCTTTTGTCTACACAACACCCTGCCCTATGGGTTACCTAGGGCCTACCTTAGGGGTGACATATGTAGAAAAGGGGGATTCTTAGGCTTGGAAAGTACTTTTAAATCTCAAGTCGAATTGGCTGTGAAACTGCACACACACGCCTTGCAATGACAGGCCTGAGACATGGTTAAGGGGCACCTTAGTGGGTGGCACAGTCAGTGCTGCAGGCCAACTAGTAGCATTTAATCTACAGACCCTGGGCACATATAGTGCACTTTACTAGGGACTTATAACTAAATTAAATAATCCAATTGGGTGTGATCCAATGACATCATATCTAAAGGTAGAGAGCATATCACTTTAGCACTGGTTAGCAGTGGTAAAGTGCGCAGAGTCCTAAAACAAGCAAAAAACAGTATCCAAAAAGTGGAGGGATGCAGGCAAAAAGTTAGGTGTGAGCACCCTATGGCTGTCAGGTTTAACAAAGTGTTATGACTTAAAGGTAGTGACCTGATTGCTAAGGCCAGAAGTCCTTGTTTCAGTAACTCTAACCACCAGCCCAGTGTCCACGTGCCCAAATATCCTTGTTTGGTAACTCTCAATTGAAGTGTACTCACCTAGGAGGATACAATTTGTATGTTGTGTGAAACAGAGAGAGTGACCTGACTGCAACTCCCAGGAGGTCTTGTGTCATTAACTCCAAACACCAGCCCAGTGTTCACTTGTCCTATTACTCTTGTATGTTGCCTCTCAATTGAAGTGTATTCACATGCGAGGATACATACGTCAAGTGTTATGAAGTAGAGGTAGTGAACATACTGCTAAGGCCAGGAGGCCCTATTTCATTATATCCAACCACCAGCCAAGTGGTCACTTGTTCAAATACCCTTGTATGTTAACTCGCGATTCAAGTGTACTCACCTGGGAGTGTCCAAGTTACAAATCATACTCACCTCAAGTTCATGTCTGTCTACCTAGCTCCAGCTTGACCTGCTAAGCCAGGATGAAACTATTGAGGACAGGCATAACACTTTACCCAGTGTGTACAACAAGTAATCCTAAGGCCACAAGCTGCATCACCGGATTGGTATCGGCAAACACATTGACACATCACTTTGCAGATGATGGCTCCAGTCAAAAAACCAACAAAGTCCTGTGTTTGCCTGCATCCCACTCAAAGCCATGTGTTGCCGCTCAACTGTGTTGGCTTCACTGGTGGTAAGATGTCATTTTCAATCCATCTTCGCATGAGTCAAATAGTTTGGGCACACTCCACACATGTCATGTCAAATAACCCAATATCATGGTAACTTGACACAATCGGGTTACCTACAACTTAAGTATGTACAAATTCTCTGCTTACTGTAGCACAAAACCTTTGGAGGTAGCTGTCACAATTCAACCAGTAACAATGTACGTTCTTCAACAGGTCGAGCTGCCACAGGGCACACGGGTGCCACAGAACAGACTATCACTACCCCCTTGGATGAAGCCCTCAGTGACAACACTCCTGGATTTGTGGACATGGAGAAAGGTCCTGGCCCATCTGGACAACCTGGTCAGATGGCAGCAGTGAGTCTCACTGTGGCTACAACATCAACTCGCAGCCCTGTCTTCAACATCCCAGTCAATAATGTACCCCCCCAACCAACCTGTGTACCTAAAACAGTTTCCACCATGTTGTGCCTTCCAATCCTGGATCCTGAAGTGCAACTCAACACTCCGGACTATGATGGTCCAGGACCCAGTTGGAGAATGCACCCCATGCCAAGGGCACAGGCTTGTGGGGATAGGGTGCGTAGGAGGGATGCTGTGGGCAAGTGGAGTGAGGCTATTGGGAGGTCTATCAGGAGTCCCAAGGCATAACAGCCCAGGTGCTAACTGAATTCTGGGACATTAAGCAGCTGCAGAGGATCATGCTTGAAAAAATGGATACCCATAATACTGAAATGGGCACCCTAACAGGGGTGCTGCAGGACATTAACACCACACTGAACAGGGCTTTACTCCCAACATCTACCCCTTCCTGTGTGGCAAGTACAATGCCAAAATACATCTGTGGCAGACACAGGAAGGGAGGCTCTGACAGAGGCACAAACAGCTGCAGACACCTCTGGCTCTGCAACATCTGACCCCCCTTGCAAGCAGGGACATCCCTGTAAGAATCCAGGAGGTGGGGATGTCAAGACCCCCACCACTTCCAGCAATAAACCTCTTCCTTAAAGTCCTCCTTTGTGTGTCACACATTCACTATGTGGACTGATCCTGAACCACTTTCCATTTCCAATGGGAGGAGTACTCTTGGCTTTGTACTACCAATGATGTGGCATCTACTCCAATGATTTAATTCACCATGACTGACCCCTTCACATTTGAATATTCGTTGAGTCATTTCACATACATTTTCTGTTGTAGCTTCCCAATAAAATCACCTGTCACTAACTCATTGTCTGCTGTTTTTAATTTCACATTTAGCCATGTAGATATCTCAGGCCATGTGAATCATACGATGAAGATTCAAGGTACTTGTTCAAGATGAGTCATGTTGCATTACACAGTGTCCAGCTCAGGGTTACAACCATTCCACACAAAAACAGACATACAACTGGCCTGTGAAAGAAGAAATGTCATTACATTGTTAAGCACAAAGGTTGTCAATATGTCTCAAACATCACAAATAAATTATTGAATCATACTGAGTAAATGAACAGATTTACAGGTACAGATCTCCAGACCATAGAAGGAGGGATTGATCAGACATTGTCCTGTAGAATAGGAAAACATGGAAGTGGATGATGTAATCAGCTGGAGCTACATCACCTAGCACACCAAAGTAATCCAACATAATATAATGCAAGACTCAGACAGATATCAGTACAACAGTTTCTGATCACAGAGTCATTACAATCCAGTGCTCATGCATCTGGTGGTATGACACAAACATATATCAGTGATTTGGCACAGGCACTTTAGCCTACAATGATGAAACACATCAACAGCTACATACAGGTCACATAAAAAGAGTGTTTAGCCAATGTGAAGGATAACTGACATGATTGTGGCCTATGACTATATATTTTCATTTTCTGACTACATGTGGACACACATGGTACATCAGGGTCAACACAGGACAACAAACAAGTTCAATGGAGCCTTATAAACTTCCATCCTATCACTGTGCAAGCGGTCTTGTCCCAGGTAACCTAAACACAAACTCTTTGACCTACATTCCCAGGAACAATTCATGTCCACTTCGTATGTCAGAACACCACCATGTACCTGCCAGTGTCACAACTCTGAAATACCCACATGAAGATGTCACGGTGAAGGTACCTGAACAAAGAACAAAACAAGGATTATAGGCATGAAACCATACATATGACTCATGTCACATAGCAAGCATCTAGAAAACAAAGTACAATGCAATAAATCTGACACAAAAAAGCTACATTATTAAGGAGGGGATATGTCAAAAGCTATCTTATCAAACAGAATTCGGCTGGTTTTGGCTGAGTATCAGCTCCCTAACTATTTCAAAGAATCAACTCTTCACATTCTCACAACTACAGTACATTGTACAGTCAAACTCATGACATCATATGCCATACTTACACTCATGAGAAGAAGCTGTCAATGAAATCTTGTCTCAAGTCAGCCCCTTCCTCTTCACCACTGTCATCTACATTAGGCATTTCAGGATTCTCACCAAGTGACACTGCAGGCTCCTGCCCCTCTGTACTATAAGGGGTATTCCTCTGCAGGGATATGTTGTGGCGCATACAGCATGCCACAGTGATCTGACACACTTTCCTGGGTGAGTAGTAGAGGAGGGCTCCCCCAGTCCTGTCCAGACAGTGAAATTTGGCCTTCAGGAATAAAAAGCCTGCTTCCAGTGCCCGCTGTGTTCTTCCATGGGCCTCATTGAAGCCGACTTCCCCTGGTGTTGTTGGATTCCTCAGTGGCATCAATAACCAAGCACGGTTTGGATATGCTGAGTCTCCTGTTTAGGAATGGTACATAAGTGCAACAATGAGTCACTCACCTCATGATTGTAGCACCTGACATTGCTCACAAAAAATCAGGACAGATGTGACTTACCAGCCAGCCAGGCCCTCTCTAGTTGTAGATGTGTCATCAGCTGGAGTGTGGTACTGTTCGGCATTACAAAGGAATCATGGGCTATTCCAGGAAAACGGGTGCAGACATTTGAGATGTGGAGATCAGATAAACAGCCAACTTGCATGGTCATAGACTGGAAGTCTTCTTGTTGCAATAGACTTGTTCAGTGGCCTACTGTGGCACCAAGGCAGCATGTGTGTCATCAACGGACTCCACCACATTTAGGAGGCAGACAAAACCATAGAAGTCAGCCTTCACATTGGCTAAAGCCTCACGACGGGGGGAACCTGATATAGTTGTCAATGTGTTTCAACATTGCCAATAGGAAATCTCTCAACACAAGACTGAACATAGGTTGGGGCGTACCACCAGATATGACCACTGTATGTTGGAAGGACCCTGTGTCCAGGAAGAGCAATACTGCCATGAGTCTCACAATGAGTTGTATGCATGTTGGATTTGTGTTTTTAGGTATCAGATCTGGCACCAATTGATGGCAAAAATCCACTACTGTTTGCCTATTCAGATGGTACAGTTGAATTATGTGGCATTCCTCCACTGTTTGAAGGTCTGGCAATGGAATGTACACTGGAGCTTGATGCATCCTCCCTCGTGTACCTATGTGTGAAAATACATGAGTGGGAGAACTAGTCACTGTTTCTACACCAACATGCATGATGTATATCAACAAAATCATGTGACAAAGCATTTCAGAATTGAAATACATTACACCCAGTACACATAACAACTGTCAACTACACAAGGGTCAAATGTTCCCCCATGGTTGAAAAGACATGTGTCCACAATATGGATTTGTGAAACACTCAAATATCTGCTACTAAATTGCCCTTCAAAATTTACCAGTCTTTTCCAACCACCAAAAATACTGTCAACAATGGTGAACAGTGCACTGGCGTCATCTGCCGACTTTGCCCAACACCAAAATACACTGATAATTGTGTACTAGGGCCTACTGATTTGGATGTTTGTGATGATCTGATACATATATTGTAGTTGTGATGCATTTAACAGGGCCATATACTGCATTCCAACCTCCAAAATGGCAGATGCCTGACCTGCTCCACTGGACAATAGGAACCGCCTACAAAAATCCTTCAAATGATTGGTGGTACCAACTACAGCGGACACAGCCATAGGCTAACATTGTTGCAGGTGGCGGTCGCGGGAAAATGGCTGTTGCCGTGGGCAGTGATGACCACATATGTAGTATACATGTACGCCATGTTATGCAAAATCAGGCACTTGACTCCTGACACTGCTGCTATCAACACCTCCATTACTTCAGCTGCTGTGTGCCACTTCTGGGAGCAATCATGTCACAGCCAGCAGGTGAAAGGGCCCCTGCCTTCTCTCCAGAGGAGATGGAAAAGCTGGTGGATGAGTTCCTTCTTCTGTATGGTCAGCTCTATGGCTCACCAGAGGAGCAGGTAAGAATGTCATAGGCATAATTGACTCTATTCAACACCATCCTTTCCCTCCTCACAGGCTACAATGTACCCCTGTGGGCTAGTTGGACTTATTGTGTGCCAGTTGTCGTAGTTTGTGTGGCATCAATGGGATGTACATGGTGCAGGTACTGTAGAGCAGTACTATATGTTTTGGACATTCCCATTGTGTTGTGTGATGTGTTTTGAGGCCCTAGATCCTCCTTGTGTTGGATGCAGATATCTAGGCAAGGGAACTTTAGTGCCATACAATAACATTTCTTTGGATATGATGATCGTAAATATCAGACAACATTTATGTGCAGAACAGCATGAGCTGTGTATGAGTCATGGTTGAGTCATTTGAGCGTTTTGTAAGCAATGTCTATTGTGCCACAAATCTTTCACCCCACATCTGGCCTTGCCAAACTGTTGTTCGGAAGGCTGCTTATCATGACTCACTGTGTCCTTCAGGTTGCCTCACAAGCCACAAGGCACAATGATGATGGACATATGATGTACTGTCATGCATAGAAGAGCAGGAAATGTGAGTGTAATGTAGGTTCTGTATGCTCAGCCTGCAGAGACCAGGGCCTGTCAAATGTATCTCCCAGTATGGAACCTAGTCCAGGCTGCGGAGAGTCACTGTGGCTATGCAACTGTGGCACTGTCCTCACTCCCTGTACACCTACAGATGCTGTCATGTGGCCAATATGAGGCGGCTCCAGTGGCTATATTTGCCCTGAATGCCTCAGTCCATTGACTAGATTAGGAATGGGCACTGGGGTAAATCCCTGAACTAGTCCATATGTGCATTTTGCATTATTTTTAATGTGTGTCTTTGACTCATAACAGGTTCCTTACTCCCACAGCTCTGTTGTTACCTTCACATACATCATATTTGTCCAGTACAGGTGTGTGACAAACCCACAGTGCAGATAGTGTGTATATTCCAGGGAGGCCATGACTTGTGATTCAGTAGCTTGGTTACATCGGAGGAATTCGACCAAACATAACTTTGTATGTTGGATGTCGTCTGTGTAGGATTGCCACATATGGTCACATATGCCCACCATTCCAGCCGTTTCATTGCCACTCAAGTGTAAGAGTGAAGTTTGTACTATGGTAGTTGCCTCTAGAGACTGTATGCAGTGAGTGTAGGAGGCTGGACTGGCTTGTAGTGAGTACCAAGGGGTACTTACACCTTGCACCAGGCCCAGGTATCCCTTATTAGTGTAGAGGGGTGTCTAGCAGCTTAGGCTGATAGAAAAGGTAGCTTAGCAGAGCAGCTTAGGCTGAACTAGGAGACGAGTGAAGCTCCTACAGTACCACTAGTGTCACTTGCACAATACCATAAGAAAACACAATACACAGATATACTAAAAATAAAGGTACTTTATTTTTATGACAATATGCCAAAGTATCTCAGTGAGTACCCTCAGTATGAGGATAGCAAATATACACAAGATATATGTACACAATACCAAAATATGCAGTAATAGCAATAGAAAACAGTGCAAACAATGTATAGTCACAATAGAATGCAATGGGGGCACATAGGAATGGGGCAAAACAAACTATATACTCTAGAAGTGGAATGCGAACCACGAATGGACCCCAAACCTATGTGACCTCATAGAGAGTCGCTGGGACTGTAAGAAAACAGTGAGGGTTTGAAAAATAGCCCACCCCAAGACCCTGAAAAGTGGGTGCAAAGTGCACCTAAGTTCCCCAAAGAGCACAGAAGTCGTGATAGGGGAATTCTGCAAGAAAGACCAACACCAGCAATGCAACAACGATGGATTTCAAGACGAGAGTACCTGTGGAACAAGGGGACCAAGTCCAAAAGTCACGATCAAGTCGGGAGTGGGCAGATGCCCAGGAAATGCCAGCTGTGGATGCAAAGAAGCTGCCACCGGATGGTAGAAGCTGAGGATTCTGCACGAACGACAAGGGCTAGAAACTTCCCCTTTGGAGGATGGATGTCCCACGTCGTGAAGAGTCGTGCAGAAGTGTTTTCTCGCAGAAAGACCACAAACAAGCCTTGCTAGCTGCAAGGGTCGCGGTTAGGGTTTTTGGATGCTGCTGTGGCCCAGGAGGGACCAGGATGTCACCAATTGCGTGAGGGGACAGAGGGGGCGTCCAGCAAGAGACGGAGCCCACTCAGAAGCAAGCAGCACCCGCAGAAGTGCCGTAACAGGCACTACAAAGTGGACTGAATCGGTGCTCACCCGAAGTTGCACAAGAGAGTCCCACACCGCCGGAGGACAACTCAGGAGGTCGTGCAATGCAGGTTAGAGTGCCGGGACCCAGGCTTGGCTGTGCACGAAGGAAATCCTCGGTGAGTGCACAGGAGCCGGAGTAGCTGCAAAACACGCTGTTCCCAGCAATGCAGTCTGGCGTGGGGAGGCAAGGACTTACCTCCACCAAACTTGGACTGAAGAGTCACTGGACTGTGGGAGTCACTTGGACAGAGTTGCTGAGTTCAAGGGACCTCGCTCGTCGTGCTGAGCCGAGACCCAGAGGACCGGTGATGCAGTTCTTTGGTGCCTGCGGTTGCAGGGGGAAGATTCCGTCGACCCAAGGGAGATTTCTTCAGAGCTTCTAGTGCAGAGAGGAGGCAGACTACCCCCACAGCATGCACCACCAGGAAAACAGTCGAGAAGGCGGCAGGATCAGCGTTACAATGTCGCATTAGTCGTCTTTGCTACTTTGTTGCAGTTTTGCAGGCTTCCAGCGCGGTCAGCAGTCGATTCCTTGGCAGAATGTGAAGAGAGAGATGCAGAGGAACTCTGATGAGCTCTTGCATTCGTTATCTAAGGAATTCCCCAAAGCAGAGACCCTAAATAGCCAGAAAAGGAGGTTTGGCTACCTAGGAGAGAGGATAGGCTAGCAACACCTGAAGGAGCCTATCAGAAGGAGTCTCTGACGTCACCTGCTGGCCCTGGCCACTCAGAGCCATCCAGTGTGCCAGCAGCACCTCTGTTTCCAAGATGGCAGAGGTCTGGAGCACACTGGAGGAGCTCTGGGCACATCCCAGGGGAGGTGCAGGTCAGGGGAGTGGTCACTCCCCTTTCCTTTGTCCAGTTTCACGCCAGAGCAGGGCTGAGGGATCCCTGAACCGGTGTAGACTGGCTTATGCAGAGATGGGCACCATCTGTGCCCATCAAAGCATTTCCAGAGGCTGGGGGAGGCTATTCCTCCCCAGCCCTGACACCTTATTCCAAAGGGAGAGGGTGTAACACCCTCTCTCTGAGGAAGTCCTTTGTTCTGCCTTCCTGGGCCAAGCCTGGCTGGACCCCAGGAGGGCAGAAACCTGTCTGAGGGGTTGGCAGCAGCAGAAGCTGCACTGAAACCCCGGGAAAGGCAGTTTGGCAGTACCCGGGTCTGTGCTAGAGACCCGGGGAATCATGGGATTGTCTCCCCAATACCAGGATGGCATTGGTGGGGCAATTCCATGATCTTAGACATGTTACATGGCCATATTCGGAGTTACCATTGTGAAGCTACACATAGGTAGTAACCAATATGTAGTGCACGCGTGTAATGGTGTCCCCGCACTCACAAAGTCCTGGGAATTGGCCCTGAACAATGTGGGGGCACCTTGGCTAGTGCCAGGGTGCCCACACACTAAGTAACTTAGCACCCAACCTTTACCAGGTAAAGGTTAGACATATAGGTGACTTAAAAGTTACTTAAGTGCAGTGTAAAATGGCTGTGAAATAACGTGGACGTTATTTCACTCAGGCTGCAGTGGCAGGCCTGTGTAAGAATTGTCAGAGCTCCCTATGGGTGGCAAAAGAAATGCTGCAGCCCATAGGGATCTCCTGGAACCCCAATACCCTGGGTACCTCAGTACCATATACTAGGGAATTATAAGGGTGTTCCAGTATGCCAATGTAAATTGGTAAAATTGGTCACTAGCCTATTATTGACAATTTGGAAAGAAATGAGAGAGCATAACCACTGAGGTTCTGATTAGCAGAGCCTCAGTGAGACAGTTAGTCATAACACAGGTAACACATACAGGGCACACTTATGAGCACTGGGGCCCTGGCTGGCAGGGTCCCAGTGACACATACAACTAAAACAACATATATACAGTGAAATATGGGGGTAACATGCCAGGCAAGATGGTACTTTCCTACAGTGAGTCAAATCTTGCAGAGTGTAAATGTGTTGGCCCAGTTAGGCCCAGGAGTTTACCCTGCAGAAGCCACAATGGTGTGTAGTGTTTCATTATGGGCCACATCAGAATACATGTTGCTTGGTCCTGGGCTAGCTGATGTCAGTAGGCCTGCTTAGTAAGTGTAGGCCATGAGCAGGGTAGTGGGTTGGTGTGCAAATAACTCCAAAAGTGTGTAGTCACATCCCAGTACTCATGAGCATGTGTGCTTTACACTTATGGTGTGTTGTCAAGTTCCAACTATGGTGCTTGATGGTTCTGACATGTGTGTGACAACCATTTGGGCAAAGACTTGTGTTTGTAACCTTTTGATTTGTCTCTTGCATCCATAAAGGTCAACAACTATCAGGAGAAGGGGATTTAGAGAGCTGTCACCCAGGTGGTGTGGAGTGCCCACTGTTGGAAGAGGTGGGAGGACCTGAGACGCTGAGCCCAGAAGATCACCAAGGTCTAGCTGGGACTGTCCTTCCAACATGGGTGGGGCACACGTCTCATCCTGACCCTATAATGCCTGCATTTTGGCGGTGGCCTAGCCTGAGCTTGAGGCCTTTGAGAGGAGCGTGGCAGCGGGATGAGTCCAGGGCATATTCCTGCCTGTCACATTGCCAAGCTGATGTGCTCAGTTCTGCCATCTCCCCCTGAAGATTGGAAATGGGCCAAACAAGGTGAGTAATTGTGTATGTATGGAAGTTGGTACATGCTGATGTGCCTTGCCTATTAGCCCAGGGACCTAGAACACAACCAAGTAAAGCCACAACCAATTTACTCTCCAGGGCCAACACATGGCTGTGTACAGTGATCAATCAGGTCATGTTGCATGCTGTTGTGGGTGTAATTTGTTCACAACAGTCCATTACTCTTCAGTGTGACAACCCAAACAAAAAGGCATGACGGATCACTGTCCTCAGCCAGGTGTCTGCTCATCTAAGTATGTTGGCATATGTTCCCCAGAGGCCACTTGTCTTTAATGTGTCACTAGGTTTGATTCCTCACTACTGTTTGTCATGTGAAGGTGGCCATCATATATGTTACTGAGCATGCTTTGCTCTTTGGGTGCAGTTACAATGCTATACTTCCCTTTGGTAAGTGGTGAATGCCTACTGACATAATTTGTGTGGCATTACTGTTGCCATCATTCCTTGTGAGTTTTAACAAATCATTTTCACTGCTGTTTCATTCATGGTCTACCTGACGTTATGGGCTGACTTCTACATTCCCTCATATATGTGTGCATGGCAACATGTAATTGGAATTGGACATATGTGGTGGGACTACATTTCATGTGGTGCCACAGACAAGAGTGTGTCACCATTGTTTGGTGGCTCACACATATCCTCACCTGTCATTGCATGTAATTTGGCATGTACAACTACAGTAGCAATGAAGGACATGACAGGTAGGACAATAGGGTTTTTAACCACAATATCCATTTCCATGCTGTTGATGTTGCATCATGTAGCAAAGTGTTTTGCCAAAGGGGAAAGTTTGTTACCTAAGGGTTGACATGCATCATGGAGTGACTTGCAGTTATGTGGAAATCATATATGCTTGTATGCAACCATTCATCAAAGGAAATCTGTATTTGCATGACAAAAATGGAGACAGTGATATGACTTCCCATTGGGCAACATATTGAGGGCCTTCTACAAGTAATGATGATTCCCTGGGCCTCTCCAACAATCAAAGGGCTATTGCATTCTACTGATGCAATCAGAGAATGTTATTGTCAGGAGTACCAATCATGAGCTGTGATTTCCCAGGGGCTAGCTGATTCATTGTGTTGTGCATTTTGGAGACATATCTCCCTACCATTGTGCATGAGTTGTCTCAAGTGAACATTTCCGAGCTAGATGTGTTATCTATCTGAGCAACATTAGTGCAACCTCCATGACTCCATTGCGACAATTTACACATGGTGAGGTGAGCACTGATGATTTGTTTCCAGTGCGACAGATGTATTTCCATGTCTCCTTCTTCAAGCTACTGTACTTCTGTCGGCAACATGGCAGGATTTTGGACCATCATTTCTTCATACTATGTTATTTGGTATGTGATGATTAGATGGATGCATGACATTGTGTGGTATCTGTGTTATTAAACCTGGCATTGCCCTACTACTGTCTGACAACAGGTAACTGAGGAATGCTACATGAGGCAAACCATTGACGGTGATGAGGTCTCCTAATTGTTCAATGGGTATTGTGCTTGCATAACTTCACCCATGCAGTTTGAGTTGTCTGTGGTTCTGAATTTCCTGTAGGCAACTGTTGTAAGTTCATGTGACATGCATACACATGAAAATGGTGCACCAGATGTAATAGCCACTTTGGTGGAGATTGTTGCTGGGGCCTATTTTACATCATGGTAATGTTTGCTAATCACAGCTGTTGTTCAAGCGTTGTCAGGAACATGTACTTACCCTACTTCTCTTTATATTTTCAGCATCATCCCAGGCAGGCAAAGAAGACAGGGCGAAACCAAGTGGGGAAGCATTTGGCCACGGTACCTCCAGTCATGACACCACCATCACGGAGGGACCCAGTGGCCCGGAGGTTGAGGGGAGTGCCACTGTGGATGCAAGATCGGCCTTGTCATCTTTGGATTCTACCTCCAGTGGCCACTCCCTAGAGGTGGTAGACCCATCAGGACTTGCCCCTGTACCATCCTTGTCCGCCACCCCCAGTTCCATTGCCACCCTTCCTGTTGCTCCCAACCCAGTGTGCCATGCCTGGTCAATCAAGATGGTGCGTGTCTCCTTTGCCCCAGGCACCTCACCCCTGACCCCTGTTATCCCTGCTGCCCTGAGTGACGAGGCCATTGACCTCCCGAGGCGTGTCTCTGAGGGGCAGACTACCATTCTAAATGCCATCCAGATTTTTGCCTGCCAACTCCAGAAGACAAATGTGTACCTGGAAGGCATTCATAGTGACATGTCTGCCCTACAGAGATCTTTTTAGGCTCTGGCATCCTCGCTGATGGCAGCCATCCACCCCCCATAATCCCCACCCCCCATAATCCCCTCCCCACCACATCCCTTTGACCAATCCAAATGTCTTATTCCCCTACCTGTCCCAAGCACACAGACACATTCACCCACTTCAACACACACAAGCAACACATATAAACACAAGCACCACACCAACCACCATTTGCATAGAGACCCCCACTGACCCATACACAACAACCACCATACCCACAGATACCACCAAAACATTCAGTGACACATCCACCACACCCACCTTACACCCAGACGCCTCACAACCCACAGACCCAGACACCTCAGACACCATATCACAAGGCACCACCTCAACACCCACAGACACATCCACAACATCCACCATACCCCCAGACAATGCCTGACAACACACACACACACACACACACACACCTTAGATCTCATACCCCAGTTACCACCCCAACACCCACAGACATATCTACCACATACATCATACCCCCAGACACAACCCCAAAAGCCACATAAACATCTATCACTCCCACATCAACCAGCACCTCCACCTCACAGCCCCCAAGACATGTAAACACCCAAACTCACACATGCATCAGACACCACCCAAATCCAAATATACCCCACAGAGGCACACACAGGTGAAAACACCACTCACTCATTCTACAAAACCCCAATCCCTTCTGATGGCCCTACCCATTTTCCCAAGGAAAGTTTCTGTTTTAACCATGTCCTTTCCCCTGTGACCTCTTCCCCCTCCCAAACCCAAGAGGCCCACACCCACATCCCAAGCGTTCCCGCCAACATCCAACTCCTCCTCTGTCACACATGTCTGCCTGCAAGTACCCATACCCCTCCCCCCAAGAAGAAACCCATTCGTATACAGAAAGAGCCCACTGCTCCCAAAGTGAGGGCTGTACAGTGCACCACAAAAACAAAATTCGAACCAAGTGGAGAGCTTTAGAAGTGCCTTCAGAATTACAAATGCTTCAAGGATACATACGTTCCTGGCAGAGATTCAAATGTATCTCCATTGGCAGATAGGGATTTCGTGAAAACACACATGTTTATAAAGAAACACCTAAGTACCAAGCAAGCATTTTTCCTTTGATGCAAAGTGCTGCAAAGCTGTGCATACCACTAGTTTGCATTATTTTGGCCAACTTTCCAACACAAATTTTGATTTGTGTTGTAAAGTAAATACAGCTAGAATGTTTTGAAACTGGTTTACATTATAATAGTAGTGCACAGCCTGCTCAAGGTTCGTAAATCTCAGCTCATGTTTCTGTACTCAGTAACATGGTGCCAAAGAGTATTATCTTTGCCCTTTAAAGAATACTAATACATTTTAGATTTTTGAAATATTGAGAGCTTCATTGAACACAGTGTAGCAGCAGTGGGCTCAAAAAGATGCTATGGTCCCCCATCTTTTCAACATTGAAATGCCCTAATCCACAGCCTGTGCTTCCCTATTTTCATTACCTCTCCATTATATGTGGACTGGGTACAAAAGACACAGGCAGACGCCGTACACTACAACACAGGAGCTTTCACCATAACTCCTTCCACAGCTCAATGTCAGGAGAGCCTCAGAAACAGTGAGGGTGGATTTTGCTCAGCTTCTAAGCAACCTTATCTCTGCTTAACCAGGAAAAGGTGTTTGGCTGAGCACAGTGAAAAACAGGTACTCACTCATATTTCCTTTCACTGCTATTGCTGTGCATGTTCAACAGTTTACAGCTGTGCCAGTGCACATGCCAATAATTGTTGAATATGCTCAGCCTCAGCAAGATACAAGGTTGGTGATAGAAGGGGTTTTAGAAAAGTGGCTGGGGGAATAAAGCTTTGTTTTTAATTAGAACACTGGAACAATGAGAGCTCATTGAAGACAGTGGAGCTCCCAGAAACCATAGAAAGTGGTATAGGTGTGCTGCTTTCAACATTAGAAAGTCCTGATCTTTGCCTTCCTACCCTGTGTCTTTAGGATTTGTGGATTGAGTGGAGGAAAGAAAGAGGCAGACGGTATAAAATAGAGCACAAAGAGGCCTTCCCCCTTTCTTCTTCTGACACTTCCAGTATCACTGGAACCTCAGACGGTAGTGGGAACAATTCTGCTCAGCTCTTGAGTTTCCCTGGCTTGGTTCAACAGAGAAGAGCAGTTTGGCTAAGCCAAAGAAGAACCAGAGGCAGAACCTTAGCCTCCCTTCATGTCTATTGCTGTGTATGTTGAACAGTTAACAGCTGTGGCCATGCATGTGGATGTGAATCTACATTCACAGAAAGAGTTATAGAACGAAGACTTTAGAGCCGTGGGGAGTTTCAACCCCCTTTGACTTTAGAAGTCCTTTGTTTTTATAAGAATGTTCCATCCTCATTGAATGTAATGATCTAATACCCTTTTAGCTCACTGTAGCAAGGTATATCGTCATTGAAGTCATACTCCTTTGTTATAGGCTGGAGTGGGTCTTTTATGGACAGTATACCTTTCTGCAGCAGGCTGTAAGGTTACATTAGGATACTTTGCCTTCATGGGTCAGACTATTTTAATAGTGTTATAGCCTGTAGTAGTTTGCTATTCAGGCCATCAAAGTACCACTTCCTTGTTATAGAGCCTCACATTTAATGTGGCCCCATGCCACTAGAATGGGCCTTTTATGGTGATTATAGCATGGAATTGTGAGTTATGAGGCTATATTAACCGTAAGAGACAGACATGACAAACAACACATTTAATTCTATCTTTTACCCAGAAAAGGTGGTTTAACAGGAATCTTTGATATTTTGTTTTTTGAAAATGTTTAACTTTTCTACAATTTAAAAAAAAAAATCAGGATACAACTAAAAACAACAAGCATTTGCAATGCAATGGGTATTGCATCTGCTCGAGTTAAAGCTATTAGCATTCTAAACTCCTAACCCGACTTTTCTTGTCACTTAAATTGACAGTTAAAAGTTGAACAGTTTCACATAAGGGAGCCGATTCACCGCGCCACGGCCTCAATGAGCATCAGCGTGAAGACACACACGAAAGGAAACAAGCAGCATCACACACATATCTGCCCCAAACAAGCATTCACATATGTGCAGAGACAAGCAGTCACACACACGTGCAGTCATATAACAGCTGCACAAACTCACATGCACACCGAGTCACAGGAAAGTTTTGCACAAACAACAGACATACCCAGAAAGATAGTAACAGCGAAGCCACTTACAGGCACTAAGGGCCAGATGTAGCAAAGGTTTTTACCCATTCTGTGTCTATGGGAAAAAGTGTTCGTACATATGGCCCTAAGTGCTCGACAAAGAAAGGCCACAGAGATGCCACACTCTCAGATATTCGAACAGCAGCCTCTCTCCCAAGTAGTCAGGGATCTGTCATCCACACAGGGAAGGCAAGCAGTGACTCAAAAAGCTAAGGCAACCCTAGAGCAGCCACGTATACGGACAGTCGCAGAGCAGCTCTGCACAATCAGCCACATAGCAGCCATCCACACAGGCAGACACAGAACAGCCACACACACACACAATCATTTTTATAGAAGATACACAAAATCATTCACAGAATAACCTCAAGCACAGTCATTCACAATACACTGACAGATAATCACAGAGCAGCTACAAACGGCCAAGCACAGAATTGCCACACAGTCACGCACAAGCAATCGCAGTGCACCAGCCCAATAAAAACAGATACATAAGATCGAAACACAGGCAGTCACAGACAAACACACACACAGTGGGCCCAGAGCTGCTAGGCACACAAAGGGAGGAGGTGTAGCCAACTACCAGAGCTTCTGATTTTGGAAGTGGCTACCAGGTTTGCGCCCAGTGTGGGATAATCATGTAATTTCCCCATGCCTAAAAAAGATGAATCTGGCCTTGTGTAATGGTGCTCATAGAAAACGCTTTAACAAGCTTGGGTTGAGTTTGAGCTATATAATACGCAAAAATAAATAAATAGCACCCTGACACAAAAACAGGCATTACAACTGCATTTGTAGACAAAGCACATTCACTCAAAAACAATTAACTCTGATACACAATTGCAACAATTGCAGACTATTCACACACACCCACGCACAAACATGAGCACAGAGGTATTCGCAAAAGCTGCACAGACAAAAATATACACACTGGTATGTCAGAGAAAATGCACACACAACAATCACAAATCAGCCACTAGCACAGGCAGTCACAGACAAGCCACACAACTTGTATGCATAGACAAATCCCATTAAGAGCTCACACACAGGGGCGTAACCGAAGCCTCTGCAGCACAGGGAAGCCCCCAAACTTTCAGGGGAGGGAGGGGAAACTTTCACGGGGCCCACATTGAGCCCAAGGTAAATGAATATCTGTGAGGCATGAAATCCTCTGGGGCCTGTCATTACAATTTACAGGGGGGTGGCTATTATTTTGCGTTACACCAATGCTCACACTAAAGCTGTGCACACAGGTATGTACGGGTAGTCTCATTACAGAGAACAGCTGCAGGCACAGAGCAGCCACGCGCACTTGCAGAGGAAGAACCTGCGGATTGAGTCACAAGAAACAGAAACCTAGGTGTAATCGTTGAAAAGTCAACCGGGGGGAAATAAAAAGGCAGCCGTACACGCATGTGGCCGTAGAAGCAGTCACGCACACGTTAACCCACTCAAAGACAGATCATGCCAACACAAGGAGAAATCAGTGGTCGAAATGGAAATATGAAAGCATAGGTAAAGCGTAACTCAGCGTGATACTGAGAAGTGAAGGCATTCTCCTACTAAAGGTATTGCCACCCTGCTAAAAAATGCAGGTATTCTCCCTTTCAATTTAAGGAAGTACAGGAACTGAATAGCAGTGAGTACTTGCACATTAAACCACTGGAAGAAATAAAACAGAAGGCAGACATGGAAAGGCTCAGAGTCCCTTCTAGGATGGGGAAATCGGGAAATCTAACAGCAGCCAGTCAAAAAAAGAGCGCGATTGCGCTGCTACAGTTCACTCGTAGTGAAACCTGTCGGCAAAAGTGCAATTATCAATGTAATGGGGTCGATGTCATGCACAGAGCTGGACTTCTGCCAAGCGAGATCGCGCTTCAAAAAAAAGATAAAAAGTAGGCCACACACCTGAGGAAAACAGCGAGCCTCGCATGTTTTCAGTACATGGTCACTGTTCTCGAGGAGGGCTAACCACTGGAAAAGGCATGACGTATGCGTGCCTTCCACTAATGAAAGCAAATGAAAGCAAGCAGATTTTGAAAGGCAAGCCCACAAACCAATGAAAGACACTGATGTGACATGGACGGGGCTCAAGCCCTTTTCTATCTACTAAAGTGTCTTGCAAGCGAAACGCATGCGCAAGCGCATGCAACGCAGGCTCGACCCTAATAAAAAGAGGCCATCTGAATTTATATCCAACTTATGCAAAATACTTATTACAGTTTCCCTTGTTGGCAATTGAATAGCTTGGTCACCGGCCGTTGTACTACAATAAAGATACTTTTTTCACATTTCATGCAGTATAATACGGTATTCACATATAAGGTGTATGAGTCACTGGTTAGATTGGCAGCAACATCAGCAGTAAGCGAATTCCCCAGGCTACACACTGCACTGGAGCAGACAAAGTTGAGGTTCCATCAACCGGATGACGTCTCTTCTTCGTTGCATTCAGCTGAGTTGCTTACCAAACATTAAGATGTTTTAGCATTCTTGAATTTGCAAACAAGTACTTTTTTCCTGTACAACTGGAGAACTCCCAGTGGCAGTGTTTATAGCTGACCAGCAATGTTGATACTTTTTTCCTTCCACAGGAACAGAAAATTAGACATGTGCAAAAAAAGCCAGTAAAAAGTGGAGAGGGCGCGAATACTCCGAAGTGCCACTACTTAATTACAATAAGAGGGTGAGAACTTTGAGAATACATCAAAACAATGATGATAGTTTATGAGAGGTAGTTTCACTGTGAGCCGGAGGTACTGCAGTACCATTTTCAGGTACTGCAACACCTAAAAATGCAGGAAGCGTAACGTGTACTACTGAGGATAGCATCAAAGATCAGGAGGAAGGTGTGCAAACTCCAATTTCACTCCAATAACAGGATACCACAAACAGTGCAAAAACACCGGAAGTGTTTGGAGTCATGTCAGAGGACATGAAAACACACCATAGTGAAGCAAAAAAGCACTCATGTACAGGTAGTTCATCCCACTGTCAAGCATAACTAAGTGCATCACCTAGACGTTGTCTCTACAACATTGTGCTGTCCTCACATGGTGAAAAAAGTGAAACAAGTCTTTGCTTTTAGTAGAGAAGTGCTGGCACCATGTATATAGGTAGAGGAGGATAGTTTTACAAAGGCTTGTGGCTATGAAAAATAGTGATCAAGTAACCATGTAGCTACAGGGTGTCATAGTTTTACAGAAGTTGTAGGTGTTTACACTGTAAACAGGTCTAAAGGCTTAACGACTTGTGGTCTGTGTGATGACCAGAGTAGACGCCCAAGCAGAAGCCAAACTCAAAGTGAAGTAACTAACCAGTGCTTTCTGGCATGTGCCTGAAAACCCATAAGCAAACAGTGTACACTATCATAGACCTTAGGCAGTAACATGCATTTACTACAAAGGAAGTATACTTTGGAGTTGGTTTTAAGGTAGCACCAGAATTACACATGTAAAGTTGTTTTCACTTTTATGTTACATTCTGAGACAAAAATGAAGCTGAACCCACATGCAACCCTTTGGAAACACCCTTCACAAACTGAAAAGTAGACAGCAACTGGGCCTACTAAAGAGATGTGAATTGCCTTTAAAAAATTGACTGAATACTCAAGTTATACCTTTCTCATCCAATGCACAAGTTTGCTATACAGCTGCTATGTTTGAAGAAGTAATATTTGCAGATTATCTTAGAGAAAAGTATGTGCAACACTCTGTTAGTAACCTGTCAAACCATTCAAAATGAAGTCTCAAACTAGGCCTGAATGATATTGAAATTAACAGTTTGCATTTAGCTGTTTTGCCAGGTTTTTCTGTTCAATAAAAGTGAAATGCTGTTTATAGATGGAAGTTTACCATGTGCTTTACTGAGAGCAAGACCTTATACCAAAAGGAAGGTGTGTGGAAGCACTATAATTTCATGATATAACAGGATACTTTAAACAGTGGAAAAGACAGCTGAGTAACTGCAGACATATTAGAAGACATGAAAATACCACAGTAACACCGAAAAGAACTCGCACACAGGTAATGCACTGTTCCCGAACCATAAACTAGTTTGCCAGGGCGGGGTGGACATAGTACAGCACTGTACAATACTAATTCGGTGTAAAAAGACTGTTAACGCTGATTTCACTAATATATATTCATGTATTTTGCGTGTTGAATTTGCGTAGAAATTGTAATAACTTAGAGAAGAATAACGCACACATTTGAAAATGTGACCACGTGAGTGTCCGCCAATGTTCACGAAGTGTGCTTATTAATGGCTTATTAATATGAAATGTTGAGCTAATGTGTGATTAATGTAGTAATATGTCATATTAAAGGTTATGTATTATGTATTAGCTTTATGAATTTTAGGCCTTAACTTAGCATTAAATTCTGATTTTCCACTGTACTGTCCATGTGCTTATAGCTAAAAGTCTTTCTCATGCGAACTGCTTGCTAGAAGATGCTGTGCTTGCTAATGCAACATTGTTATGGTAATCTGTATAGGACTGGCTTTCCAAGGAGAAGACAATAGAGCTGCAACAATATTTTTACCTGACGAGCCGGTTGATGAGAACAGTATGAAAGGAGCCAATCATCGATTTGTGAACCATGTACTAGTAGAAATGTAGATTTGAAGTTTTAGTTTTATTGGACAAAGTGTGAACATGCGATCCCTTGATCAATAGGGACATGGGAAGTGGTTTTAGGAAATCTAACTTAGCCAGACAGCACAGAGGGGAGATACCACCATTATTTTCTTGACCGTCTTGAGAAGAGACATGCTTAACTTTACTGCTTAAAGTCTTTGCCGTATATGAACTTTGATGCTGAATCCTGATGCCTTGCTGACCAGACTGATGTCCTGAGGACAAAGACTGTCACAGCTTGCTGATACAAATTGAGGATCGACATATTGACTATGATATTGTTTGCTATGTCTATTTGCTTTTGTGTCTAGGTACCAACTGCTATTTGGATAGAACCTTAGTTAGATGTTTTTTCCAAATTTGTCTTGACTAAATTATTATGTATGGAGCCCAAACATGCTAATCCTAAATTGATGTTAGTTAGGATTCCCACTGATGAAGTTCGCTTTATGACATAACAACTGCAGTCTTTTCTTTGCTGAAACTAAATGTATGTAATATAATTTGTGCAGTTATTCTGCACTGTAACTTTGGAATGTGTAGTAGTTCAAGCCTTGATCACATTGCGTTTCTTTCGCCACTTCGGACAGCCAGTGTTGTTTCTGTATGTTTAGCAATTGATTTTGAGACTAACCTACATTACCTTAGCATTGTTAATATAGTGAAATAAATATTCTAACTTTTACATAAAGGTGTGGTTATTCATGACTACAAGGTCATGGTGTGTGACAATTACTGAATCCTATTGATTATTAATGGTAAAAATGTATTATTTGTTATTGATTGGTATTGGTACGGGGTTCATATGGTGGGAAGATCTTAAGCGTAGTCAAAAGGTTCATCGACCTATTAGCGTCCCCTTGTAAGTTTACTTATTAAGGTCAGACAATGTAACAAGTCTTGCTTTTAGTAGCAGAGTAATGGCACCAATGGACATCATTTAGGGGTCACCAGGGGTCGCAGCTGGGACCCCCAGTTTGCCCCTCATGACCCTTGGCACTGCCTCTGTGACCTCTGGCTTCAGAGGTGGCAAAATCAATGCCAGAAACACAGGGGCAGCTCATCGTTATGGACATTGTTTGGGGGTCCACTTTCTTGTTTTCAATCAGTTTTTTTTTTTTTTTTATGAAACTAATGGTAAATAATATATTATTCACTAATAGTGTAATAAATAATTGAGCACAGTTAGCCGGAATATGACCCTCCTTGTAGCCGAGGTAAGTAAAAAATACTTTTACATGTATGTTAGGTGCATGCTTTCGGGTGAGAGTGTGCTTATGTAAAATAGTGTGTGTGTGTGTGAATGTGTGTATATGTGTATATGTGTAAGCATGTGTGCGTGAGTGAAAGTAAAGATGGAAAGTTGCTTGATGTCACTTCTACTACCCCAGGCATTTTATTGAATTGACGTCCATTGCGGCAAAATGAATATAAGTAGGTTTATGGAGACTTGTGTAAGTCACCATATATATAGACTACTGTGGTATACCAACATGCAAAAACATCTAATCTACAAAGAGGTCCAAAGGCTTAATTCCTGTGATATCTGATGACTGGAGTAAGTGATCAAGCAAATGACAAACTGAAACTGAAGTAAAAGACCCCTGCATCAGTAATTCATCAGTCTGAAAAATCATAACCTAGAAGTGTACACTAATGTAGACACATTGATGGGAAAGTGTGTACTCTGCAAAGGAAGCATGCTTTGGAGTTGGCTGTGAGGGGGCTCAATGATTACACATCTAGAGACACATTTACTTTTCACACTTACATTCTGAGAGAAAAACTGAAACTAAAGCAATGGGGAACTTCTTGGAAGTACCCTTCACAAAGAGGAAGAATTGGGGGCTGTTGTTAGGCCTACCAATATCTCCTTTAGAAAGTGCCCTGGACACTCACTTTCCAGTGTAGATCAGAAGTTTATGTTTATTCTGAATAAAAATGATGTGTAATATTTTGTTATCAATCTTCGAAAACATGCAAGGTAATAAAAGTAATTTAATCTATACAGAGCTGCACTGCTTCAACTTCATCTGGTCTGCATGATGACTGGAGTAGATGACACAGCAAAATCCACTCACACTGATATAACTCACCCCTGCTTCCTATCACATGTGGTTGAAAACTCATATTCAAACAACTCATATTCAAAAAGAGTACACCCAGCACAGACTTTAAGGTGGGAAATTGTGCTTTCCTGGAAGTCAACATGCTTTGGAGTTGGGTGTGAAGCACCTTCAAAATTTCACATCTACATTCATCTTTACTGTGCCCACTATTACTTCTTGAAAAGTAAATTGGAGCTCAACCCATGTGAAATCTCTTTGAAATGCCATCCAGATACTGACCAAAATGTACGCTTAACCTTTTTCATACTTCTTGGGTTTATTAAAACAAAAAACAAAAAAAACACAAGCAGAAAAAGCCCTACACAATTTGAACGTTTGAAAGTTCTATTTACAGGAGCTAAAAGCATTTCGCATGGGAAACCAGCTTTTTGTATCATTTGCCTAAGCAGACAAGCGATCACCAGTATCCAAAGCAACTACCGCCAGATGGATTGTTGTAACCATCCGAATCTGATAACACAAAAGCGTGGGAACAGCTAACTACCCAGAGTGCACACAACCACAAAGAAAGGCGCCACACTGATGTACCTGGCAAACGTACCTATCGAGGAGACCTAGACCTGGGCATCGCCACACACCTCTGCAAAACACTACTGTGTGGACATTTAAAGAATAAGGAAGCACAAAAAGAACAGAAGGTACTACGCAACCTATTTGCTAACTCATCCACATTTCACTACAGCCAGCCCAGAGGAGGGGATACCGCTGTATAATCTAATGCACAGCATGTGAATCCAGAAAAGGATTCATCCTGCAAAACAAAATGGTTTCTTACCTATAGAGGAAGTTTTGCAGCCTGGAGAGTTTTCTGGATTCACATGCGATCCACCCCAACCCCTGAAATTGGATAAGAAGCAAACAGGTGGAGGGAGAAGAAAAAGGGAACAGGAAGAACAAAAAGGAGGAAAAGGGGGAAAAAAAGAATCTGAAGATGAAAGCCACGCACAGGAATGTCCGGGGCCCCGTCTGATGTCACACAGAGGACAGACTAAGCTCCAAATGGTGGTCGACGCTGCAAAAAAAAAAAAGGAAAAGACTAGGAAACAACTTTCTGGACCCAACCACTAAATGGCAGAATAATGCACAGCCTGTGAATCCAGAGGGCTTTTCAAGCTGCGGAACTGCTTCTACAGGTAAGAAAACATGTTGACATTCTCAAAAAAAAGCCAGCAGACCCACTACGTGGGCCTGTTGCACTACCATGTCAAAATGTTTGTGCACTACTGCATTCTTAAATACCTGCATCCTCTCAAACCTGCAGTCCAGGATGCCTGTTACCTCCTTCACCTGCCGAAGTCCAGTCTGGCTTACACTTCCATACGACTTCATTTAGCCACCATTGCAGCCAACATGCAGAACAGGGAACACTCTTCATTATTTAGAATCCTCCTTATCAAGGCCACCATATTCAAACAGCTATGGACTGCATATGCCTATGTTGATAAATATTTTTTATCTGATTATGTGTATATTCTAGTTATATATAGTTCTTTAGAAAATATGTATCAGTACTATGTTATAACAATAAACTAGACACATAGGCCCTCATTCTGACCTTGGCGGGCGGCGGAGGCCGCCCGCCAAAGTCCCGCCGTCAGATTACCGTTCCGCGGTCGAAAGACCGCGGCGGTAATTCTGACTTTCCCGCTGGGCTGGCGGGCGGTCGCCTTCAGACCGCCCGCCAGCCCAGCGGGAAAGAGGCTTCCACGATGAAGCCGGCTCGGAATCGAGCCGGCGGAGTGGAAGCTGTGCGACGGGTGCAGTTGCACCCGTCGCGTATTTCACTGTCTGCGCAGCAGACAGTGAAATACATGTAGGGGCCCTCTTACGGGGGCCCCTGCAATGCCCATGCCAGTGGCATGGGCACTGCAGGGGCCCCCAGGGGCCCCGCGACCCCCCCTACCGCCATCCGGATCCCAGCGGTCGGACCGCCGGGATCTGGACGGCGGTAGGGGGGGTCGGAATCCCCGCGGCGGTGCAGCAAGCTGCGCCGCCGTGGAGGATTCAATGGGGCGGCGGTACACTGGCGGGAGCCCGCCAGTGGTGCCGGTCCGACCGCGGCTTTACCGCCGCGGTCGGAATCCCCATTGGAGCACCGCCGGCCTGTCGGCGGTGCTCCCGCGGTCCTCCGCCCTGGCGGTCAAAGACCGCCAGGGTCAGAATGAGGGCCATACTCTTTAAACCTGTTTAACTAATGTCTATTAAATCATGGTTTAAATATGAATATGTATGTACATATATGTGTGTGTATTTAGGTGTGTATGTGTGTTTGCGCATATATATATATATATATATATATATATATATATATATATATATATGTTATTCTATGTCTCACATGTTTATAGGTCATTGCATAGCTCCTAGATAAGTTTTTATATTGGATACTTATGAATCCCTTCTCTCATTTTATATCATACTTTGTCTACTCATCACCATATGTCATGTCTCTAACAATCTATCCTCCATTCCCACTCTGACTCATCCCAAAGCCATTCTATTACTTTCATCTCCTAAATAACCCTGCCTAAGCTCTTCCCTCCTCTTCCACATCTAACTCACCCAAACCTCACTTTACTACCATGATCTCCCAAACAACCCTACTGAATTCTCCCTCATTTATCTCACATTTAACTCACCCAAAACCCCTCCTGCTACTATGATCTCCATAACCCTTTCCACAGACTCTTCCCTCCTCCAGCCCCCCTTTAATCACCCCAAGCCTAAATCCTATTACCATAAACTGCCAATTAACACTTCTGGATTCTTCCCTCCTCCACCCCTCCATTACTCCAGTCAATCCAGCTAATAAACTCACATATCCGCGGCTCAAATTAACTCATAATAATACTAAAACTGTACTCATATTTCCCTATTCTAATCCACCACGAATTCCTTTTGGGTTCCGGAGTAGCGTGCTACTCGCTGAAAAGCACTTCAACGCCTCATCAGGGGTAGTAAGCGGTATATAAATACTATTACAATACAATACAATTAGATTTTCATTTTATTGAAAAGACTAATGACTTTTATTCATATCTCACAAGTTGTATGCTCCATACATCTGTAAACCATAAACATCCTCACCACACATAAACTCTGTCTATAACTAAAATCTAAAAACACCACACAACACTTAAATCCCTGATTTGTAAACAAATCTCATGATACCTAATGTTCTGTTGTAGTAGTAATAGCAAAGTTAATCTTGGGGGAAACCCCCTTGGAACACATGAAAAATACAAGGCAAAAAGCTCATAAATCCATAACATAATTACAAAAATACATAACCTCAAAAATCTATTTGTTTCATTATAACAAGTACTCAGGTGTCTTATGTGATAATACTTAACTTAAATCTCATGCGCCAAACAGAAGAAATATATTTAGAAAGGCCAAAGGCTGTTGGCTCATTATCGCCTTTTCTAAAAGACATCTTCATACTGTTTCAAGCCAGGTTCTGATAAATGGAAATTATCCATTTCTTTTCTAATGTGATGGCACGCAGTACAAAAGAACAAAAAAAGCACATCAGCGTTGGTGTTCATCTTACAAGAAGGACTAACTTTCAATCAATAATTGTTCTTCAATTACTGGGGAAAAAATTGACTAGTATGATTCCAATTTAAATTGTCATAATGAGTATTCTTGGCTCAGGACACTTTATTTTATCCAGAAACTGTTTGAATACCATTATTTTTTGAAGTCTAAAAACCTTTCAGTCAGAATACCCAAATGTGGCTCAGACCACCATCTTCTGTCAACATACAGTCAGTATCCACTTTTCACAGAAGTAGCTGTTCCCTTAATAACAGACTCAAGATTTTCCAAAACCTCTTGAAGGTCCATCACATAGAAAGAGGGATTAATGTGAGCAAATCTTGATAGTTTGCGGGCTTTATTGTTTTCTCTCACTTCATTAAACTCATTTGTGTAAGGTTGTAATGCTTTATTGGACCTTCAGTCTCACCCAGTAAAATAGTGGTTTCAAATTAGCTGTGCCTGCTATATTCTTTAGTACCAGATCAAGGTGTACTGGGACCAACAGGGCACTTTGTGATAGATTGAGACGAGTTCTCATAGATCTATTTTCCACACTGACAAGATTATTTATATTAAAAAACATCAAATTCTACAAGAGAAAGTCCATTGTGATGAGCCAGGTCGTCCCATCCTCCTGTTAACCACTCATTCAGAACCAGTAGTTGTGGACCTTTATAGTAGATCTGGAGGTTTGCCATTCACATTCTCCTGTCAAACACTGCCTTCATCAGCCTATCATAAGCAATACGTTGGGGGGGGGTGAGACCAAAAAAAATAGGTAAATGTGGACACCAGTTCTCAGAACCAACAGTCTGGGATGTTGAGGAGGAAATTCTGGAAGACTTAAAGGTATCTGGGGAGTACCATCATCTTAACCACAGTGATTGTCCTGAGGATCTGTAGTTCCCATCCTCCCCCTTTAGCAGCACTAGTAACGATTTTCTCAGGTTGAACCAGAGGCCCAATTCTTAAACTTAGAGGTGTGGTATTTGTAGGAAAGTACCATCTTGCCTGGCATGTTACCCCCATTTTTCACTGTATATATGTTGTTTTAGTTGTATGTGTCACTGGGACCCTGGTAACCCAGGGCCCCAGTGCTCATAAGTGTGCCTGAATGTGTTACCTGTGTAGTGACTAACTGTCTCACTGAGGCTCTGCTAATCAGAACCTCAGTGGTTATGCTCTCTCATTTCTTTCCAAATTGTCACTAACAGGCTAGTGACCATTTTTACCAATTTACATTGGCTTACTGGAACACCCTTATAATTCCCTAGTATATGGTACTGAGGTACCCAGGGTATTGGGGTTCCAGGAGATCCCTATGGGCTGCAGCATTTCTTTTGCCACCCATAGGGAGCTCTGACAATCCTTACACAGGCCTGCCACTGCAGCCTGAGTGAAATAACGTCCACGTTATTTCACAGCCATTTTACACTGCACTTAAGTAACTTATAAGTCACCTATATGTCTAACCTTTACCTGGTAAAGGTTAGGTGCAAAGTTACTTAGTGTGAGGGCACCCTGGCACTAGCTAAGGTGCCCCCACATTGTTCAGAGCCAATTCCCTGAACTTTGTGAGTGCGGGGACACCATTACACGCGTGCACTACATATAGGTCACTACCTATATGTAGCTTCACAATGGTAACTCCGAATATGGCCATGTAACATGTCTATGATCATGGAATTGCCCCCTCTATGCCATCCTGGCATAGTTGGCACAATCCCATGATCCCAGTGGTCTGTAGCCCAGACCCTGGTACTGCCAAACTGCCCTTCCTGGGGTTTCACTGCAGCTGCTGCTGCCAACCCCTCAGACAGGCAGCTGCCCTCCTGGGGTCCAGCCAGGCCTGGCCCAGGATGGCAGAACAAAGAACTTCCTCTGAGAGAGGGTGTGACACCCTCTCCCTTTGGAAAATGGTGTGAAGGCAGGGGAGGAGTAGCCTCCCCCAGCCTCTGGAAATGCTTTCTTGGGCACAGATGTGCCCAATTCTGCATAAGCCAGTCTACACCGGTTCAGGGACCCCTTAGCCCCTGCTCTGGCGCGAAACTGGACAAAGGAAAGGGGAGTGACCACTCCCCTGACCTGCACCTCCCCTGGGAGGTGTCCAGAGCTCCTCCAGTGTGCTCCAGACCTCTGCCATCTTGGAAACAGAGGTGCTGCTGGCACACTGGACTGCTCTGAGTGGCCAGTGCCACCAGGTGACGTCAGAGACTCCTTGTGATAGGCTCCTTCAGGTGTTGCTAGCCTATCCTCTCTCCTAGGTAGCCAAACCCTCTTTTCTGGCTATTTAGGGTCTCTGTCTCTGGGGAAACTTTAGATAACGAATGCATGAGCTCAGCCGAGTTCCTCTGCATCTCTCTCTTCACCTTCTGATAAGGAATCGACTGCTGACCGCGCTGGAAGCCTGCAAACCTGCAACATAGTAGCAAAGACGACTACTGCAACTCTGTAACGCCGATCCTGCCGCCTTCTCGACTGTTTTCCTGCTTGTGCATGCGGTGGGGGTAGCCTGCCTCCTCTCTGCACCAGAAGCTCCGAAGAAATCTCCCGTGGGTCGACGGAATCTTCCCCCTGCAACCGCAGGCACCAAAAAGCTGCATTACTGGTCCTTTGGGTCTCCTCTCAGCACGACGAGCGAGGTCCCTCGAATCCAGCGACTCTGTTCAAGTGACCCCCACAGTCCAGTGACTCTTCAGCCCAAGTTTGGTGGAGGTAAGTCCTTGCCTCACCTCACTGGGCTGCATTGCTGGGAACCGCGACTTTGCAGCTACTCCGGCCCCTGTGCACTTCCGGCAGAAATCCTTGGTGCACAGCCAAGCCTGGGTCCACGGCACTCTAACCTGCATTGCACGACTTTCTAAGTTGGTCTCCGACGACGTGGGACTCCTTTGTGCAACTTCGGCGAGCACCGTTTCATGCATCCTCGTAGTGCCTGTTTCTGGCACTTCTCCGGGTGCTACCTCCTTCAGTGAGGGCTCTTTGTCTTGCTCGACGTCCCCTCTCTCTTCAGGTCCAATTTGCGACCTCCTGGTCCCTCCTGGGCCCCAGCAGCGTCCAAAAACACCAAACGCACAATTTGCGACTAGCAAGGCTTGTTGGCGTCCTTCTGGCGGGAAAACACTTCTGCACAACTCTCCAAAGCGAGAGGGATCCGTCCTTCAAAGGGGAAGTCTCTAGCCCTTTTCGTTCCTGCAGAAACCTCAGCTTCTTCTGTCCAGTAGAAGCTTCTTTGCACCCGCAGCTGGCATTTCCTGGGCATCTGCCCATCTCCGACTTGCTTGTGACTTTTGGACTTGGTCCCCTTGTTCCACAGGTACCCTAGATTGGAAATCCACAGCTGTTGCATTGCTGGTTTGTGTCTTTCCTGCATTATTCCTCTAACACGACTATTTTGTCCTTAGGGGAACTTTAGTGCACTTTGCACTCACTTTTCAGGGTCTTGGGGAGGGTTATTTTTCTAACTCTCACTATTTTCTAATAGTCCCAGCGACCCTCTACAAGGTCACATAGGTTTGGGGTCCATTCGTGGTTCGCATTCCACTTTTGGAGTATATGGTTTGTGTTGCCCCTATCCCTATATTTCCCCATTGCATCCTATTGTAACTATACATTGGTTGTGCAGTGGTGGGATAAGTACTTGAGACTACTTACCACTCTTGTCATTGTACTTTTCATAAGAGAAAAATATACAAAACAAGGTCAGTGTATAAACACATAGCCAAAAAGTTTTGCATTTCCTCTTTTCACTCTTTTCTAAGTGCTGAAAAGTACTTCTAAACTTTCAAAAAGTTCTTAAAAGTTTAAAAAGTTTTTTTCTGTCTTTCCAAAAAAGTTCTGAAAACTTTTTTCTCTTTTTCTATCACTTTAACTCTCTCTAAAAAATGTCTGGCACAGGCCAAACTGTTGATCTGTCCAAACTTGCATATGACAACCTTAGCTGGAAAAGAGCAAGGAGTCTCTGTATAGAGAGAGGTTTGAGTGTAGGGAAAAATCCTTCCTTGGAACTGTTACTTAACATGCTTAGAGAACAGGATAAGGCCATAGGTGCCCCATCTGTTGAAAAAGTACCTAATAGTTCCCAATCTGATTCAGGGACTCCCCCAGGAAAAGATTCAGGAAAGAAACTTCCTAGCCTGCCCATTACTAGACAGTCTAGCATAGTTGGTAATGATGATGAGCCACACCATATAAATAGTGTTGTCTCACATCATAGTAAAAGCATTTATTCTCACCCTACTGGTAGTAATGTTTCTGTTAACCAAGCTGTTAGGGTGGCTTCTGTAAGGGACAGGTCTCCTTCTGTTCATTCCCATCACAGCTCTGTTTCTAGAAATGTCCCTCCCACCAACCCTGATGACAGAATGTTAGAGAGGGAACTCAATAAGTTGAGGGTGGAACAAACCAGACTGAAGCTTAAAAAGCAACAGCTGGATTTGGATAGACAGTCTTTTGAATTAGAGAAGGAAAGACAGAAGTTGGGTTTAGATACCCATGGTGGCAGCAGCAGTATTCCCCATAGTCATCCTGCAAAAGAGCATGATTCCAGGAATCTGCACAAGATAGTTCCCCTTTATAAGGAGGGGGATGACATTAACAAGTGGTTTGCTGCACTTGAGAGGGCCTGTGTTGTACAGGATGTCCCTCAAAGGCAGTGGGCTGCTATCCTATGGCTATCATTTAGTGGAAAAGGTAGGGATAGGCTCCTTACTGTGAAAGAAAATGATGCTAATAATTTCCAAGTTCTTAAGAATGCACTCCTGGATGGTTATGGCTTAACCACTGAACAGTACAGGATAAAGTTCAGAGAGACCAAAAAGGAGTCTTCACAAGAGTGGGTTGATTTCATTGACCATTCAGTGAAGGCCTTGGAGGGGTGGTTACATGGCAGTAAAGTTACTGATTATGACAGCCTGTATAACTTGATCCTGAGAGAGCATATTCTTAATAATTGTGTGTCTGATTTGTTGCACCAGTACTTGGTGGACTCTGATCTGACCTCTCCCCAAGAATTGGGAAAGAAGGCAGACAAATGGGTCAGAACAAGAGTGAACAGAAAAGTTCATACAGGGGGTGACAAAGATAGCAACAAAAAGAAGGATGGTAAGTCTTCAGACAAGGGTGGGGACAAATCTAAAAATGAGTCTTCATCAGGCCCACAAAAACACTCTGGTGGGGGGGGTGGGTCCAAATCCTCCTTTAATCAGAACAAGGAAAAGAAACCATGGTGCTATTTATGTAAAATAAAAGGCCATTGGACAACAGATCCCAGTTGTCCAAAGAAAGGCACCACTGCTCCTACCACTACAACCCCTACTGCTACACCTAGTGTCCCTACTAATAGCAGTGGTGGTGGGAGCAAACCTACTAATAGCCAATCCAAGGGAGTAGCTGGGCTCACTTTTGGTAACTTAGTTGGGGTTGGTCTGATTAGGGAGACCACAGAGGCTACTTTAGTCTCTGAAGGGGCTATTGATTTAGCCACTTTGGTTGCTTGCCCCCATAACTTGGAGAAGTACAAGCAACTAACCCTAATAAATGGTGTTGAGGTCCAGGCCTACAGGGACACAGGTGCCAGTGTCACAATGGTGATTGAGAAACTGGTGCACCCTGAACAACACATACTTGGACACCAGTACCAAGTAACCGATGCTCACAACATAACACAAAGCCACCCCATGGCTGTTGTAAATCTCAACTGGGGGGGGTAACTGGTCCAAAGAAAGTTGTGGTAGCTTCAGATTTACGTGTAGACTGTCTATTAGGGAATGATTTGGAGACATCAGCTTGGTCAGATGTGGAGCTGGAGGCCCATGCAGCAATGCTGGGCATCCCAGGGCATATTTTTGCTTTGACAAGGGCTCAGGCCAAAAAGCAAAAAGGACAGTGAAGCTTGGATCCTGGAACAATGGACCAAGTGCTCCCTAAAGCTAGGGCTAGTAGAAGCAAACCACTTCCTACTATCCCTCCCTCTACAGTGGATTCAACTTCTGAGGAAGAAGAATTCCCTCCCTGTGCAGAACCTACACCAGAGGAGCTGGAAGCAGACACTGCTGAGCTTTTGGGTGAAGGGGGGCCTGCCAGAGAGGAGCTGAGTGTGGCACAGCAAACCTGTCCCACATTAGAGGGTCTCAGACAGCAAGCTGTCAAACAGGCTAATGGGGATGTCAGTGACTCTCACAGAGTTTACTGGGAGGACAACCTCTTGTACACTGAGCATAGGGATCCTAAACCTGGAGCTGCCAGGAGATTAGTGATTCCTCAGGAGTACAGAAAGTTCCTCCTAACACTGGCACATGACATTCCCTTAGCTGGGCATCTAGGACAAATGAAAACTTGGGACAGGCTTGTTCCCCTGTTTCATTGGCCTAGGATGTCTGAGGACACAAATGAATTTTGTAAGTCCTGTGAAACCTGTCAAGCCAGTGGCAAGACAAGTGGCACCCCAAAGGCACCCCTTATCCCACTGCCTGTGGTTGGGGTTCCCTTTGAAAGGGTAGGGGTTGACATAGTTGGCCCCCTTGACCCTCCTACTGCTTCAGGCAATAGATTTATCTTGGTGGTAGTGGACCATGCCACAAGATATCCTGAAGCAATTCCTTTAAGGACCACTACAGCTCCTGCAGTGGCAAAGGCCCTCTTGGGAATATTTTCCAGGGTGGGCTTCCCAAAGGAAGTAGTATCAGACAGAGGAAGCAATTTCATGTCTGCATACTTAAAGGCCATGTGGAAGGAGTGTGGTGTAACGTACAAGTTCACAACACCCTATCATCCACAAACAAATGGACTGGTGGAGAGATTTAATAAAACTCTCAAAGGCATGATTATGGGTCTCCCTGAAAAACTCCGCAGGAGATGGGATATCCTTCTACCATGCCTCCTTTTTGCCTACAGGGAGGTACCCCAGAAAGGAGTGGGCTTCAGCCCCTTTGAACTGCTTTTTGGACACCCTGTTAGGGGTCCACTCACACTTGTAAAGGAGGGTTGGGAACAACCTTTAAAAGCTCCTAAGCACGATATTGTGGATTATGTACTTGGCCTCAGATCAAGGATGGCTGAGTACATTAAAAAGGCCAGTAAAAACCTTCAGGCCAGCCAAGAGCTCCAGAAGCAATGGCATGATCAGAAGGCTGTTTTGGTTCAGTACCAACCAGGGCAGAAAGTGTGGGTCTTGGAGCCTGTGGCCCCAAGAGCACTCCAAGATAAATGGAGTGGACCCCACACAATTGTTGAAAAGAAGGGTGAAGTCACCTACTTGGTTGACTTAGGCACTGCCAGGAGTCCCCTTAGGGTGCTCCATGTCAACCGCCTGAAACCCTACTATGACAGGGCTGATCTCACCCTGCTCATGGCAACTGATGAGGGACAGGAAGAAGACAGTGATCCTCTACCTGATCTCTTCTCTTCCACAGAACAAGATGCTCTTGTGGAAGGTGTAGTTTTGGCTGATTGTCTTACTGCTGAGCAGAAAGATAATTGCATAAATCTCCTAGATCAATTCTCTGAACTCTTCTCTACTGTGCCAGGTACCACTTCTTGGTGTGAGCACACTATAGATACTGGAGACAGTTTACCTGTCAAAAGTAAGATCTATAGGCAGCCTGACCATGTCAGGGACTGCATAAAGCAAGAAGTTCAGAAAATGTTGGAACTAGGAGTGGTTGAGCACTGTGACAGTCCATGGGCTTCTCCTGTGGTACTGGTACCAAAACCCAATTCTAAAGTTGGAAAGAAGGAAATGCGGTTTTGTGTAGACTATAGAGGTCTCAACTTGGTAACCAAAACTGATGCTCACCCTATACCCAGGGCAGATGAGCTTATAGATACACTGGCATCTGCCAAGTATCTAAGCACTTTTGATTTGACTGCAGGGTATTGGCAGATCAAATTATCAGAAGATGCTAAACCTAAGACTGCATTTTCTACCATTGGAGGACATTACCAGTTTACTGTAATGCCTTTTGGTTTGAAAAATGCACCTGCCACTTTTCAGAGGTTGGTGAACACAGTCCTGCAAGGGCTGGAAGCTTTCAGTGCAGCATATATGGACGATATAGCTGTCTTTAGCTCCAGCTGGGATGATCACCTGGTCCACCTATGGAAAGTTTTGGAGGCCCTGCAAAAGGCAGGCCTCACTATCAAGGCTTCAAAGTGCCAGATAGGGCAGGGTAAGGTGGTTTATCTGGGACACCTTGTTGGTGGGGAACAGATTGCACCACTTCAGGGGAAAATCCAAACAATTATTGATTGGGTTCCCCCTACCACTCAGACTCAGGTGAGAGCCTTCCTAGGCCTCACTGGGTATTACAGGAGGTTCATTAAGAACTATGGCTCCATTGCAGCCCCTCTTAATGACCTCACATCCAAGAAAATGCCTAAAAAGGTATTATGGACAGCAAACTGTCAGAAAGCTTTTGAGGAGCTGAAGCAGGCCATGTGCTCTGCACCTGTCCTGAAAAGCCCTTGTTACTCTAAAAAATTCTATGTCCAAACTGATGCATCTGAATTAGGAGTAGGGGCAGACCTATCACAACTTAATTCTGAGGGCCAGGATCAACCTGTTGCTTTTATTAGTAGAAGGTTGACCCCTTGAGAAAAGCGTTGGTCTGCCATTGAGAGGGAGGCCTTTGCTGTGGTCTGGGCTCTGAAGAAGTTGAGGCCATACCTGTTTGGCACTCACTTCATTGTTCAGACAGACCACAAACCTCTACTTTGGCTAAAACAAATGAAAGGTGAAAATCCTAAATTGTTGAGGTGGTCCATATCCCTACAGGGAATGGACTATACAGTGGAACATAGACCTGGGAGTAGCCACTCCAATGCAGATGGACTCTCCAGATATTTCCACTTAGACAATGAAGACTCATCAGGTCATGGCTAGTCTTATTGTCCTTCGTTTGGGGGGGGGTTGTGTAGGAAAGTACCATCTTGCCTGGCATGTTACCCCCATTTTTCACTGTATATATGTTGTTTTAGTTGTATGTGTCACTGGGACCCTGGTAACCCAGGGCCCCAGTGCTCATAAGTGTGCCTGAATGTGTTACCTGTGTAGTGACTAACTGTCTCACTGAGGCTCTGCTAATCAGAACCTCAGTGGTTATGCTCTCTCATTTCTTTCCAAATTGTCACTAACAGGCTAGTGACCATTTTTACCAATTTACATTGGCTTACTGGAACACCCTTATAATTCCCTAGTATATGGTACTGAGGTACCCAGGGTATTGGGGTTCCAGGAGATCCCTATGGGCTGCAGCATTTCTTTTGCCACCCATAGGGAGCTCTGACAATCCTTACATAGGCCTGCCACTGCAGCCTGAGTGAAATAACGTCCACGTTATTTCACAGCCATTTTACACTGCACTTAAGTAACTTATAAGTCACCTATATGTCTAACCTTTACCTGGTAAAGGTTAGGTGCAAAGTTACTTAGTGTGAGGGCACCCTGGCACTAGCTAAGGTGCCCCCACATTGTTCAGAGCCAATTCCCTGAACTTTGTGAGTGCGGGGACACCATTACACGCGTGCACTACATATAGGTCACTACCTATATGTAGCTTCACAATGGTAACTCCGAATATGGCCATGTAACATGTCTATGATCATGGAATTGCCCCCTCTATGCCATCCTGGCATAGTTGGCACAATCCCATGATCCCAGTGGTCTGTAGCCCAGACCCTGGTACTGCCAAACTGCCCTTCCTGGGGTTTCACTGCAGCTGCTGCTGCTGCCAATCCCTCAGTCAGGCAGCTGCCCTCCTGGGGTCCAGCCAGGCCTGGCCCAGGATGGCAGAACAAAGAACTTCCTCTGAGAGAGGGTGTGACACCCTCTCCCTTTGGAAAATGGTGTGAAGGCAGGGGAGGAGTAGCCTCCCCCAGCCTCTGGAAATGCTTTCTTGGGCACAGATGTGCCCAATTCTGCATAAGCCAGTCTACACCGGTTCAGGGACCCCTTAGCCCCTGCTCTGGCGCGAAACTGGACAAAGGAAAGGGGAGTGACCACTCCCCTGACCTGCACCTCCCCTGGGAGGTGTCCAGAGCTCCTCCAGTGTGCTCCAGACCTCTGCCATCTTGGAAACAGAGGTGCTGCTGGCACACTGGACTGCTCTGAGTGGCCAGTGCCACCAGGTGACGTCAGAGACTCCTTGTGATAGGCTCCTTCAGGTGTTGCTAGCCTATCCTCTCTCCTAGGTAGCCAAACCCTCTTTTCTGGCTATTTAGGGTCTCTGTCTCTGGGGAAACTTTAGATAACGAATGCATGAGCTCAGCCGAGTTCCTCTGCATCTCTCTCTTCACCTTCTGATAAGGAATCGACTGCTGACCGCGCTGGAAGCCTGCAAACCTGCAACATAGTAGCAAAGACGACTACTGCAACTCTGTAACGCTGATCCTGCCGCCTTCTCGACTGTTTTCCTGCTTGTGCATGCGGTGGGGGTAGCCTGCCTCCTCTCTGCACCAGAAGCTCCGAAGAAATCTCCAGTGGGTCGACGGAATCTTCCCCCTGCAACCGCAGGCACCAAAAAGCTGCATTACCGGTCCCTTGGGTCTCCTCTCAGCACGACGAGCGAGGTCCCTCGAATCCAGCGACTCTGTCCAAGTGACCCCCACAGTCCAGTGACTCTTCAGCCCAAGTTTGGTGGAGGTAAGTCCTTGCCTCACCTCGCTGGGCTGCATTGCTGGGAACCGCGACTTTGCAGCTACTCCGGCCCCTGTGCACTTCCGGCAGAAATCCTTGGTGCACAGCCAAGCCTGTGTCCACGGCACTCTAACCTGCATTGCACGACTTTCTAAGTTGGTCTCCGACGACGTGGGACTCCTTTGTGCAACTTCGGCGAGCACCGTTTCACGCATCCTCGTAGTGCCTGTTTCTGGCACTTCTCCGGGTGCTACCTGCTTCAGTGAGGGCTCTTTGTCTTGCTCGACGTCCCCTCTCTCTTCAGGTCCAATTTGCGACCTCCTGGTCCCTCCTGGGCCCCAGCAGCGTCCAAAAACGCCAAACGCACGATTTGCAACTAGGAAGGCTTGTTGGCGTCCTTCCGGCGGGAAAACACTTCTGCACGACTCTCCAAGGCGAGTGGGATCTGTCCACCAAAGGGGAAGTCTCTAGCCCTTTTCGTTCCTGCAGAAACCTCAGCTCCTTCTGTCCAGTAGAAGCTTCTTTGCACCCGCAGCTGGCATTTCCTGGGCATCTGCCCATCTCCGACTTGCTTGTGACTTTTGGACTTGGCCCCTTGTTCCACAGGTACCCTAGATTGGAAATCCATAGTTGTTGCATTGCTGGTTTGTGTCTTTCCTGCATTATTCCTCTAACACAACTATTTTGTCCTTAGGGGAACTTTAGTGCACTTTGCACTCACTTTTCAGGGTCTTGGGGAGGGTTATTTTTCTAACTCTCACTATTTTCTAATAGTCCCAGCGACTCTCTACAAGGTCACATAGGTTTGGGGTCCATTCGTGGTTCGCATTCCACTTTTGGAGTATATGGTTTGTGTTGCCCCTATCCCTATGTTTCCCCATTGCATCCTATTGTAACTATACATTGTTTGCACTGTTTTCTAAGACTATACTGCATATTTTTGCTATTGTGTATATATATCTTGTGTATATTTCCTATCCTCTCACTGAGGGTACACTCTAAGATACTTTGGCATATTGTCATAAAAATAAAGTACCTTTATTTTTAGTATAACTGTGTATTGTGTTTTCTTATGATATTGTGCATATGACACTAAGTGGTACTGTGGTAGCTTCACACGTCTCCTAGTTCAGCCTAAGCTGCTCTGCTAAGCTACCATTATCTATCAGCCTAAGCTGCTAGACACCCTATACACTAATAAGGGATAACTGGGCCTGGTGCAAGGTGCAAGTACCCCTTGGTACTCACTACAAGCCAGTCCAGCCTCCTACAGTATTTACTTAGAGAAGGGGCCTGAGGTCCGGGGTGGGAGAGGTAGAGGTAGAGCAGGATGTCATCTGCATGTAGGGCAATCCTATCCTCACAGCCATCTGCCCACTCCTAGCTTAGACGGGCATCTCAATGCATTAGGTGGGCCACCCTGTCTGGTGGCCCTTCAGATGGGGAATGTGTTTGACAGGACTCCACCTGCAGCTCAGAATATGGGATACCAATGTATCTGCAGATTCTGGGGCCCAGTTCCATCCTCTCCAGTACATTGGCCAAAAAGGACTAGTCCAGTACATCAAAGGTTTTTCAAAGTCCAGGAGGAGAAGGGTGAGTGGATCCCCTAAGTCATCAATGCATGCTCCGTTCCAGCATAAAGCTGTATTGTTCTGGGTTTACCAGTTTAATCAGTATGGGGCAAAGCCAATTGTCTAGAAGCTTGGTGAGTATTTTGACCTCTGCATTGATCAAGTAAATTTGCCTGTAGGAGGCACATTGGTCTCTGGGACCCCCTGGTTTATGTTTGACTATGATAGTGGCAGTGTCAAAGTGTTGTGGTAATTTCCACCTGTTGCCAACCTCTTAGTAGAGGTTGAGCGGATGGGTGAGTTAGCTGGGTGGAGTATCTACAGTAGTATTCTGTGGGAAGCCATCAGGGTCCAGGGTCCTATCAGATTTTAAGTCCATGGATCATATCACGTATTTTATTTTTGTTTATTTTATAGGGCCCTCAAGAGCTGTCCGGTCTGACTGGGAAAGCGGTGCAAGCAAGATATGATCTAGGATTGAGTGCTACAATTCACGATGTTGGTGTTCTTGGTGGGCATAGAGCGATTCAAAGTAAGAGGCAAAAGCTGTACCTATCAGTGGATGCAGTGATGGGCTGAGGACCATTACATATCTTGGGGATTATGCAGAATCCACCTATCCAGAATTCGCGGGCCTCCTCCATCGCCATTTGCAAGACGGTCTCTTTCACTATCATTATCGGACACTTTAGAGTCTTGTTCGGGTGCCTAGTATAATGCCATTCAAGATCCAGGACATAAGTCTTGAGGACAACCATGGTTCATGCACTCTCTTTTTTGTCATTTATAAGGTAGCCCTTGGCAAACGCTTTAATGTTTGCCGGGCCTGATGCCCAAGGTGCCCTTGTTAAATGTGAAGTAGTATTCTAGTGCAGTGGAGAGGAGGTTTGCACAATTCTCATCATTGAGGTGTCAGGCACTGAGGTGCCATTTTGGTTGTAGGGCCCCACTGCACCCCCACCAACTCCTTAATCACTGGAGAGTGATCTGATATACCTTTAGGGTATCTTCCAAGATGACCTGTAGCATGTATGTCACTGGGAGAAGAATGAGGTCTATACATGACAGTGATTTGTGTGAAGCATGATGGATGGGTATATTCTCTCCCAGAGCCATACCAGGTTCTCCAACTATCATAAAGGCCCTGGGTGTACATCCAATCTGCTAGTTTGTGTCAGACAGTTTGTTGTGGGGGTGCCCAAAGCATCTAGTGCAAGCCTCTGGGTAGCATTAAAATCACCCCCAATCACCAGAGTCACTTGAGACATCTTGGATCTGACATGTGTCAGAGTGCTAGGGTCTCTGTTTGTAGATGGGGTGGGATGTATATACTGAGGAAATTATAGTGTAGCCCTTCCAGAAGACCCTCCACTATGTATCTGCCTACCGGTTGCAACAGTCACTGTGAGGGGTAGGTTTTTATGATGGGAGATGGGCACCCCCCAGGGCAGCCCTGGCGAACCCTGCATGATAAACCCTTTTGTAGCAGTACCATCTGAAGAAAGAATAATGTGATCCAATCAGGTGGGTTTCTTGTAGCATCAGGATAACGGACTTGTGGCTTTTGCCGTATTGAAGGACTGCTGTTCTCTTAATTTGGTCCAGGAGACTGTTCACATTCCATGACATAATGAGGAGTTTCATCTCTCAGGTACGTGTGGGCAGAAGTGTGGATGAAGTGTGTGTTCAAGTGGGACCACACAAAAGTGTTCAAGCCCTTCTGCATTAGGCAGAAGTAGTGTGACCACTGTCTCCAGGAGATGTCATGAGCTTGTGTGTGGGTGTGGATGATGCCAGTTAACAGTAAACCAAGAACAGTTCACAATTTCCCCACAATTCCCCCCTCCCCATACTTCAGTTCCCGATGTATCTGCCACCCTAACATTCTCCCTGAATGAAACAGACCCTTGGTGGGTGCATGAAGTGGACCTCCTCCAATGATGCCAATTTTCGGTGCAGAGGACCCTTGGGTGTTCAACTGTTTCTGGCTGCCTCAGACCAGAGTCTCTCCCTCTGAGGCATTGCCTCATTGATTCCAGTTCTGGAGCAGAGACATGTCTTCATCTCAGGCAGGTTGTGTTTTGGAGGGCAGTTTGGGCACATTTGTCATGGGCATCAGAGTCCAACAATCCCAATAGTGTCTGTGTTTAGATGTGGTTCATCCAGGAGTGCTGTTTACAGAGCATGCCATTCCCTGGAGAGTGGGTGAGGCCACCCTGTTGGCCAGCAGAGCTCTGGTGGGTCTGCACCTTCAATGCATTAAGTCTCCGTTTTGCTGTTGCCCACTCCCCTGCTTGCTTTGGGCGTATCAAAGAAGTCAAGTCATAGAATTTCTAAAGTGCACAGCTACTCGGGAGATACGTCCCAGCACTAGCAGAAAGCTCAGACAGAAACAAGAAGCCACTAGGGACTAGGCAGTTAGTCCAATAAAACAGAATCAAATAGCAGTGTCTTGAGGCTTTACCTGAAGGTAGATTCAGATAGGTTACAGTGAAGATTGAGTGGTAGTGCATTACTTAATTTGGAAACTAAGTATGAGTAGAACCTTCCTCCACTCCTAGATTTATGAATACATTGCATGAGAAGAAGATTCAGACTGTTTGATCTTGAAGCTCTGGTTTGAGAATTAGGTTTTAGTTTAGATCTAAGATACTGAGGACCTTTGTGAGAGAGGGCTCTGTAGGCCAGAGTAAAAACTGTGAATTAAATTCTCTTGGCAACAGGGAGTCAGTGAAGATGCCATAGATGATGAGAAATAGGATTAAACGTTCGGCCAAGTTTTGAAAAATTTTGAACCGTTTGCTTAGGAAACCTGGCAGGCCTAAATATAAACTATTGGCATAATCCAGTTTAGACGTGACCAAGGCATGGATAATCGTTTCCCGGCAATACTCTTGAATCAGGTGAAGCATCCTATGAAGAGGTAGCAAAGCATGAGGCAGATAGAAGCTTAATTTGTGGCTCAAATGAGGGATTAGAATCAAATCTTATCCCATGATTCCTAACCACTGGAGCTAGGTAAGGAGGAGCACCTAATTTAGATGGCTACCAAATGCTGGCATCAGGAGCGAGCATATTACCAAAATAGAGGATCTCAGTTTTCTCTGAATTCAAGTTCTAGCAACTTCTATTCATCCAGTACACAGCTGACCACAAACAGGGCTTAAACAAACTCAAAGTATCAGGGGGATTTTCATGAAAGGCCAGGAGGAGATGTGTGTCATCCAAATAATTGAAAAAATCTTGCTAGAGGCTCCAGGTAGATATTAAAGAGAGTGGGGCTGAGTGTCGAGCTCTGAGGTACTTCACACTCTAAAAAGAAAAGTTCATGGTCTTGGAAAATCACTTTAAGCCATGAGGGATCGATCAGCATGTACTGGATATTTAATGCTCTGATGTTTTTGTTTGACTTTCTCAAATGACTTCCTCTGCAACTGGGCTGGGTGAGAGTAGTCATGGAAGATCATGATGTGGGAGGATTGGTACTTCAGGGGTCCTGCTTTGCATGCCTCTCTCAGGATAGCATCCCTGTCCATGTACTTGAGCAGCCGGCCAATCATTGGATGAGTGGGGCTCCCAGGTGGCCAGGGAGCAAGTCAGCAGTGAATGATATCCAACATGAATCCAACACAGCTAAGGTTATTTCTACTCAATCTGTTTTTAGCCTCATCGATCTGCTGTTCAAGTGTGGCTGTTAATGAGAGGGATACCTTTAGGACACTTGTGAAACTGTCGGGGGTACTGTGCCCTCTACCTTCAGACACGCTATCAGGAAGGGAATCTGGTTCCCAGAAAACATTGCGCTTGCAGGAACCAACAACAAAGAGTATCTGTGAGGGGAAGGGTCTGCCCAGTCACCAGCGCTACAAAGTGCCTCAGCTGATCCCACTGCATGGGATGCCTTGAGGATACTTGTGAAACCTGTAGGGGTGCTGAGCAACTACCTTAAGACATGTTATCAAGAAGGGACTCTGAGTCCTAGGAAACATTGCACTTGCAGGTGTCAACAACGACAAACATCTGTGTGGGGGGGGCAGCACAGTCACCAGTGCTACAAAGTGCTGCAGCTGATACTGCTACGCAGGACGTGCCGGGGGGAAACCCAGGCAAAGGGTGGGCCCATCGCTGCCTGTCAGCGACATGGATGAGACAGGGCAGGGCCACCCACCCCGGCTCTCTTGATTCATAACTTCTGTGTGTCCGGTAAAAACCTTTGCTTCTCAAGCAGCACTGTTACTGATCTTAAAAGCATTGATCCTGTGGTTAAAGAACAATTAATTCATTAACAAGGTCCATTTAGCAAGTGTCTAATTGAGGAAAAGAATACCATGGGCTAACAGTCAGGATTTACACAGACCTACTGTAATTTGGGCTGCCCACACCGCAAAGGTTCGTATGGCATTAAATCGTTTCACTCTGGATGGGCCCTTATACTTTTACCTTAGCGCGCAAGGAAGGCTGACACGGCAGCTACCACCTCTGTGCTGGGTGCAGGATGTTACTGCTCATTGTTTAGTGCCAGCTAACCATCATTGGGTTTTACCCTCGGAGGTCAATCCGGTCCTAGCAGTATTCCTTTGTTATAGCTCTAATCGAGCAGCATGTTTTTTTTTTAACTATCACCACTTGCCAACAAACTGAACTGACCTGTCATAGTGTGTGTAAGTGCTGTGGTTAATCAAGACTATGGTGAGAGAGAAAGTGTGTGATAAACTGACTGGCCCAGGGGCACCATAAAACTGCCTAGACACTAGGTGGAGAATTGCACTTTGGACCAAATTGACCAGCTGATAGAAGAAGTTGAGGGCTCACTTGCCCCAAAAGACAAGGGGATCTGCCTGGAAATGGGAGGAAGTGGTTTCTCAGAAGGACATTACAACTCTGGTGGTCGGTGATAAAGCGACGGTAATACCGCCAACAGGCTGGCGGTAAATACAGCCAAATTATGACCATGGCGGAAACAGTTCAGACAGACAGCCACTTTACCACACTGACCGCCAGGGCGGAATCAAAAGGCAGTAGCCGTCAACAACCAGGCAGAAGACAATGTTTTAATACACACCAATCCGCCACCTTTTCCGCGGTGGTACCAATGACATCAAAAGCCTGATGGAAACACTGCACAGAAGGGAAACGACTTACCTGTGGAGACTCAGGGAAGAACCACGCCACCATGGAGATGAACTGCATATATTTCCAGTGCTGTTTTGCGTCCTGCTCCACCACGAACACCAACGACGGCGAAGACGACCACGGTGAATACAGCCGCCTAGCCCACAGGGGAGGGAAGGAGGAAAAAGAGAGCGACACACACACGCAGCACGCAACATCCCCAACACCATACACACAAGCAGATTGTGTAACATACCATATTGACCCAGATCCCCTCAGGAATAATACAAGGACAACACCAATAGATTAAAGAGGGTGTAATAAGATAAATATAGTAGTAATACGTGCATCCAATCTAAAAGTATATACATATTTACAAATCAAGGGACCCTGCCCAGTCCTCAAGGTTCATGGGCCACAGGGCCATATCACAAAGTCCAAGGCCCCACTTGACTCCTGCAACAACACGGAGAGAACACTGCATGGGCATCAGTTCGAAAATAGGTTGTCACCTCAGGTGGGGGGATCTCAGTAGGCAGATGGAACAACACCGCTGGTCCTGGAGGGGGCACATGCTCTATGCTTGGTCCTGGGAAGTGCAAGGTCACAGTGTCTCAAGTGGGTGACTTGCCCACTTGCTCTGGAGGGGGCAACGTGCCCTATGCTTGGTCCTGGGAAGTGCAAGGCCACAGTCTCTCAAGTGGGTGACGCCTACTGGCTCTGGAGGGGGCAACCAGCCCTGTGCTTGGTCCTGGGGAGTGCAAGGCTGCAGTCTCTCAAGTGTGTGACTTGCCTACTGGCTCTGGAGAGGGCAACATGCCCTGTGCCTGGTCCTGTGGAGTGACAGGCCACAGTCTCTCATGTGGGTGACTTGCCCACTGGCTCTGGAGGGGCAACATGCCATGTGTTCTTCATCCTGGGGAGGATGGGGTGAGTGGATGGCTTCTCCACTGGTTCTGGAGGGGGCATTGTACCCTGTGATCTTCATCCCAGAGAGGACTGGATGAGTGAATGGCTTCTCCACTAGTTCTAGAGGGGGTATCGTGCCCTGTGATATGCATCCTGGAAAGGATTGGGTGAGTGGATGGCTTCTCCACTGGTTCTGGAGGGGGCATCGTGCCCTGTGATCTGCATCCCGGAGAGGATTGGGTGAGTGGATGGCTTCTCCACTGGTTCTGGAGGGGGCATAGTGCCCTGTGATCTGCATCCCGGAGAGGATTGGGTAAGTGGATGGCTTTTCCACTGGCTCTGGAGGGGGCATCATGCCCTACGATGCAGATCTTGGGGAGTGCATGGTCACAGTCTCACAGCTGGGTGCCATACCCACAGGATTTGCAGGGGCAGGCCGCACAACAGCCGATGGACGCAGGACTACACACTGTCTGCTGGCAGTGACGGCTGCTCAGTGGTGGTGATGCTTTTGTTAGCGCTGGTGTTGGGGGGAAGCTCCAGCCCATCCCCTGCAGCCTCAGATGGCTGCCTACTGGTGGTGTTGCTGCAGGTGAAGCTGGTGGTGCTGCTGCTGGTTGTGGGGGGAAGCTCCTGCCCATCCCCTGCAGCCTCGGATGGCTGCCCACTGCTGGTGGCGGTGCTGCTGGTGGTGGTGCTGGTGGAGCTGGTGGTATTGCTGCTGGTTGTGAGGTGAAGCTCCTGCCCATTCCCTGCAGCCTCGGACGGCTGCCCACTGCTGGTGGCGGTGCTGCTGGTGGTGGTGCTGGTGGAGCTGGTGGTGCTGCTCCTGGTTGTGAGGGGAAGCTCCTGCCCATCCCCTGCAGCCTCAGACACCTGCACCACCATGGTTGGTGGTGTGGTCTCCGACTGAGTCCTAGCACCAGGCCCACGGTCCTTGCTGCCTGCTGGTGCAGGCCCCTTCCTGGCAGCAGCAGGGGATGGCTCCTTGGTCCTCTTGGCAGCAGCTGGGGGAGGTCAATGAACTCCTCACTCAGGGCAGCAGGGCTAATTGTGACAGGGCCTGAGGTGCATGGGGCAAAGGAGATGCCCACCCTCCTGGGTGAGCGGTCATCGGCAACTCGCTGAGGGGCTGCTGAGAGGGTGGTGCTGGTACCAGTGTGGCAGCTGTACCTGTAGCTGCGGTGGACTAAGAGGTGTCCGCCACCACCAGGGAGCTTCCATCGGAGGAGGTATCCATGTCCGAACTGTCCCCTCCAGTCTCTACCGTGGTGCTCCCCTCGCCCTCTGTCCCACTGGTGCCCTCATCGTCGGTGGACTCTGCCTCCTGGGTCCTGTGAGGTGCAGCTCCCTCCATCACCAGTGCCTCTGCTCCTCCGCCAGATGATGCTAATGCACATAAGGACAGGGTGACAAAAAAAAGGGGGGGAGAGACAAATGATACACTTGGTCAATTGCTGCACCAACACCACCGTTGGTGTAAACTACACACTCACACACAGGGAACAGCCCCACACACTAGGCAATGCACTACCAATAACATTGCTAGTCCCAGGGCATGGGGAGGGACACATAGCGCCAACTGCAGTATACCTGGGACCCACACAGCCCTGCCCAGTAGTGGATACCTACTAGCTAGGTTGGAGGAATTTCACATCAGAACCCTGCCCATCATGAGACCTACTCTTCAATGTCAGGCCTGGCCTAGAAGCACCCACAGGCACACATCCCCTACCCGGATACAATCCCACCAGGCGTAAGTAGTAATGACGGGCACTGTACTCACCCCCTTGTTGCTGCTGTGATGCCTCCAAGCGCCCATCCAGCTCCGGATAGGCCACCGCCAGTTAGCAGGCCATCAGGGGGTCAGGATTCAACGGGCACCCCTTCCTCATTGGGAGGCCATCCCCAGCTGGGCCTCAGCCATCTTCCATGCCCAGCATCTCAGGTCCTCCCATCGTTTCAGACAGTGGGTGCTCCGCCTGCCATAGACCCCCAGAGTCCGCACATCCTTGGCAATGGCACACCATACACCCTTCTTTTGATGGGCCTTAACCTGCAGAGGAAATAGACACAGGGAAAGGTATTAGTCACACCGTCCTGCCTGTTACACTCATGGCCCAGCATATCCCTCCCCATCCCCTTACGCACAGACATGGCCCAGCATACATGCTGCACGCTGCCCAGGGCCCATCCACCAACGCCCTCTTCACGAGGCCTTCACACACACAACTCCATGCATTCATTCCCCATGCATCGTGCTCACAGTGTACTCACCTGTTGGTCTGGAGGCACATATAGCAATCAGTACTGGGGTAAGACCCCACCCACCAGTCTCTCCAACTCCACCGAGGTGAAGGCTGGGGCCCTTTCCCCAGTAACACTAGCCATGGTAGGTTACAGACACAGGTCACAGCAGCATATGCAGTGTAGGTCCTCTCCTGTTGGAGGTCAGGTAGGAAGTGAGTGAACAGATAGAAAATGGTGGTAACATTCGCGGCGGTGCATACCGTCACCGCCAGCGTACATTACTACTGGCCAATGTACCACATACGGCCCAATGGTAACCAATGAGGAGTTGCACTGCGGTTCCCGACCGTCTCCCGCAACGGCATACAACATCAGAGGAATTACCTCACTTCCACCTGTCCCTCCATACAGGACATGCGGATGCCATTTCAGGGGGAGGGGGGACAAGCCTTGGATACTAACTGTGTCACAGTTCACAATTGTACATTCAGGACATATGCAACTAATAAATTAAAAAAATCTCATCATGCATTGAACTGTAGTGGTTACAATGTACAGATTATGACCGGCTCCTCACTCTTTTGCCCCATAAGTTGCAGCCGCTGCAGATGAATAGGAGATGGAGACATCCCCCATGGACAGACCCCTGGTGGACTTGGCAACAATGGAGGACAGGCGCATCATCCTCACCTACAGACTTGACAGGGCCACAATCACAGAGCTGTGTGCCCAGCTGGAGCCTGGCCTAATACCTGCTATTCATCACCCCGCTGGGATCCCCCCTCTTGTGCAAGTGCTATCTGTGATCCATTTCTTGGCAACTGGTTCTTTCCAAGTGACAGTGGGCTTGGCAGCAGTAATGTCACAGCCAATGTTCTCAATAGTGCTGACAAGAGTGTTGTCTGCCCTGATTAAATACATGTGCAGCTACATCTTTTTCCCCAAGTGGAGGAGTTGGCCACAGTGAAGGCTTACTTCTATGCAATGGGACATAGCCCCAACATTATTAAGGCTATCGATGAAACACATATTGCATTTGTCCCCCCCCCCCCGGCAAAATGTACAGGTCTTCAGAAATCAAAAAAGTTTTCACTTGATGAATGTGCAGATGGTGTGATGGGCGGACCAGTACATCTCCCATGTCAATACTAAGTATCCTGGGTCGGTGCATGATGCTTTTATTCTGAGGAATAGCAGCATCCCAAATGTGATGGCCCAACTCCAGAGGCACAGGGTGTGGCTCAAAGGTGAGCCCTGGTTCCCATCCAGAGGATGTTGGTGTATGGTGTGAGCCATAAGGGTTAGTGTGTGGCTAACAGTTGTCCCTCAATATTTGCAGGTGACTCAGGTTACCCCAACTTCTCATGGCTACTGACTCCTTTGAGGAATCCCAGGACAAGGGCAGAGGAACGTTACAATGAGGCCCATGGAAGGATAATTTAACGTACATTTGGCCTCCTGAAGGCCAGGTTTCGGTGCCTCCATCTAACATGTGGATCCCTGTGCTACTCATCCAAGAAGGTCTGCCAGATCATCGTGGCATGCTGCATGTTGCATAACCTTGCCTTGTGAAGCCATGTGCCTTTTCTGCAGGAGGAGGAGGCTGGAGATGGCCGTGTGGCAGCAGTGGACCCTGTGGACAGTGAAGATGAGGAAGCAGAGGATGAGGATGTGGACAACAGGACAGCAGTGATTCGTCAATACTTCCAATGACACACAGGTAAGACAGTGTAACTTCACATTTCATTGACAGTTTAATGTTTGACATTGTCACTGGCAGGCTGTGAATTCCTACTTCTATGCCCACTCACTGTACCCTTTGGCAACTCTTTTTGCAGATGTTGGTGTACCATTATCGCTCCTGGTGTGTTCACTGCAGCCAACTACAGGTCTTTCCTATGTAAACATTACTGTACAGTTGAATTGCAATGTTTAAACCTTATTAAACGAATACATACTTAAATCATTTGACATACTCCATATTTTCAAAGTGTGTTTATTGCAGTGCTCTGATGAAAAGGGTGCAGTGCTATGGGCTTTGGGGATGATGGAGGAAAATCCAGGTTGGAGTCCAGTCTATTTGTAGCACAAGTGCATTGTCCAATGGGGATTAGGAAGGGGAGCCATGGCAGTTCAAGGTGGACAGGTTGACAGAGTGGGACACAAGGGTGACAATCAGGAGAGTCTCATTTCCTGGCGGGGGTCTTGGTAATAGTCTCTGGCTTCTGCCTGGGTCGCAGGGAAAGTTTGCGGGGTAGTTCTCCTTCTGCAGGGGGAGGGGTGCTGGTGGCCTGTTGGTCCTGTGGGCGTGGCATCCTGTCCACTAGCGGCAGCGCAGGTGGAAGGCTGTTCAGTAGTCTGGCTAGTGGCAGGGGCCCGCTGGTGTGACACTGCCTCCTCATGATGTTGGCCATGTCTGTCAGCACCCCTGCAATAGAGACCAGGGTGGTGTTAATGGACTTCAAGTCCTCCCTGATTCCCAGGTACTCTCCCTCCTGCAGCTGCATGTTCTCCTGCAATTTGTCCAGGACCTGGCCCAATGTTTCCTGGGGATGTTGGTAGTGCCTCCTGGAGGGTCGGTTCCCTGGGCCTGTCCTCTGCCTAGCACACAGCAGTCCTCCCAGCTTCCCTGTTGTCCTGTGCCTCTGTTTCCTGAACCGTGTGCCCACTGCCACTGACCCCAGGTCCCTGATTGTCCTGGGTTTGTATGGTGGCCTGGGGTCCCTGTAGTGGTGGACACACTGATGATTGACGTGTCCTGGGGACAGAGGTATGGGCACGCTGGGTGGGTGCTGTCGTGGTCTTTCCTGAGGGGGGAGGCTCTGCGATGGTGTGAGACTGTGCCTGGGTAACCGACTGTCCAGAGGTCCCTGATGGGCCAGGTTGGTCATCCAGATCCAGGCAACCAGAGCTGCTGTCATCACTGTGGGCCTCTTCTGTGGGGGGGGGGGGACTGGAAATTGCTGGCACCTCTTCTCTGCTGACATTGGCTGGGATACCTGTGGGAATGTAAATGCAGTGTTATTGTTTCTGTGTGTGACAGATTGTGCATGGGTGGGTTGCCCTCTATGGTTGTTATTGCCCTTGCAGCTTTGCCTTCTGTGAGTTGTTATTTGGTGGGCTAGCTGATTCCCTCTAGTGTGCATGCTTCAGTGATAGGTGTGCATGCAGGTCTATGAGTGGTGTCCATGCATTGGTGGTGCATGCAGAGCTTGGCATTGGGATGGGTGGGTTGTGATGGTGGTGTGTGTGGGAGGTGGTGGAGTGATGGGAGTGAGAGTGAGGGTGGGGGTATGTGATGGTATGAAGGTAGGGGGGTAGTAGTAGTATGGAGTTGACTTACCAGAGTCCAGTCCTCCTGCTACTCCTGCCGGGCCTCAGGATTGCCAAGACGTGCTACTACCCATGTTTATAGTTGTGGGGGAGGAGGTAGGGGTCCACCGCCAGTCCTCTGTACAGCGAGTTGGTGTCTTGCTGCTATGGAATGCACCTTCCCCTGTAGGTCATTTCACCTCTTCCTGATGTCATCCCTTGTTCGTGGGTGCTGTCCCATGGCATTGACCCTGTCAGTGATTCTCCGCCGTAGCTCCATCTTCCTAGCAATGGATATCTGCTGCACCTGTGATCCAAATAGCTGTGTCTCTACCCGGATGACTTTCTCCACCATGACCCTAAGCTCCTCCTCAGAGAATCTGGGGTGTTGTTGTGGTGCCATGGGGTAGTGTGGGTGAGGGTGTGTAGTGTGATGTGTTGGGGTGTGTGATTTAAGGTGAATGGGTGGTGTATAGGTGATGGTGGTATGTAGCTCTGGTTGTTTGGGTGCTCTTGCTGTCTCTCTCTGTTGGCAATTGTTTGTAGTCATGAAGGGTTGTGGGTAATTTGGGTGTGTGTTTTATAGTGGTGTGGGTGTGTGGGTGTGGTGTGTGTATGGGTGTCAGGTGTGTGCTATTTAAATTGTCTAATGTGGTGTTGTTTTGTTTTAGTGTGTATATTTTGAGCGCAGGGGTATGTACCGCCAATGAATGTCCGCCATGTTGATTTGTGGGTCATAATGTTGTGGGCGTTGTTCTGTTGGCATAATGGTGTGGGTTTTGATACCGCCAGTTTATCACTGACCTTTGGGCTGGTGGATTTGTATATGTAGCTGAATACTGACGGATTGGTGTGTGTGTCATAATATGGTGAGTGGATATCCGCCGCAGCGGCGGTATGTTTGCGGCAGTCAGCATGGCGGTAAGTGGGATTTACTGCCAATGTCATAATGAGGGTCTAAGTCTTACTTTAGAAAGTTAGAGAGTGTAGCCCCAGCAAAAGCAAACATAGAAAAATATTCTGCTAGCCACACCATACTAGAGAATACTTCAGAAACACCTCAGAGAGGCGCTCAAATTGAGCAACTGATATCCTCTCCCTCATTAATAGCTGACATTGAGTGCTCAATCTGATTTGCAGCTTTGGGGCTACCAGAAAACATTCACCATAGCGGAGCTAGTGGTACTGAATTTATGCTGACTGGTGTAAAACAGGGACAGATGCTACCACCTCACAGCTAAATCTCTCAAGTGGTGGAATCAGAGCTTGCATGATTGCATGGGAAAATTGGCTAAGGCTTTGAATGAGAAACTGGACAATCTCTCAGCCCTGCTAGGGAACATAAATAACTCTTTATGGGGTATCAGGAAGGACCCATCTGAAGCACACCCATGTCAATTTCAGTACCTGGGCAATAAAAACCAAAACGGCAGTCAAGAACACCCAGGAGCTAGTATTTCTGTTAGAGCTGAACAGATGCCTCCCAGAACCTCTACCATAGCCATAGATAAAATGTTACCTTAACCCATAATTCTATCATGCAGACGGGGCAAACGCCAAATGCCTCATATAGGCAGAAAGTCTCAGCCACATGCAGTACCTATAGGAAGACTTATAATACAGGCAACAACGAACTTCTGATTAAGCCCCATATATATATATATTCAATTCAAAAAAGCTTTATTGCGGCTACAAGAGCCAAAAAAGCGCGAGCAGTAATAAATACAAATAAATACACATAAAAAATAAAATTGCAGGTAAATACAGTGATAAAATGGAGTAAAAATGAGATAGAATGAAATGAAATGAAAATAAAATGAAATGCGCTGCGCAGGATGTTGGGACAGTCTTATTTGGAGTCTTTGTCCAGAAGAGTTTTCCCTCTGATAAGCCAGCTAGCTCCGAGGAATTTAGCGATAGCGATCACTAGCATTGGCCTGGTGTCTGATCTAAGGATTCGCAGGGCTAGCGTAGAGCAGCGTACTCCCAGTAGTCTGCATGCCGGGGCCAGTCATTTCCTACGGGGGCGGTATACGCGGGGTATGCAAAAAGAGTTGAGGGAGATTCTCGACGGGGGCTTTGCAAGCAGGGCATGCGGTGGATTCATTGTGTGACCAGCTGCTGGTAAAAAGTCTTAATGGGAGTGTTCCAATGCGGAGCTGGAAGTACAGTTTCCTTTCCCTTGGGGCCGTGATTAGGTCCCAAAAGGTTTCGTACTTGCATGACTCTTTTAAGTTGGAAAAGTCACAAGATAATGTAGTGTGGAGTGCAGCCCGAGAATCTTCGTGGTTGGCCATTTGCAAGTATAGTTTCTTTAGTTCGCTTTTCGAGGGAAAGACTGACGTGGCTGGTGAGTTCCAGAGATCATCGAGCCCGATAGAGTGTAGTAAATCCTTGATGGATCGTAGCCAGGGGATTCTGTGAAGGTGGTCGGCTTTTAGGATGACCTGTAGGGCTTTGGTGAAGATGTCAAGTTCTGGAGTGGTCCAGAGACGCCGCCAGTACATCAGAGGTCACAGGCGGGCTTGGTGACCAATGCGTTTGATGCCGAGATCCTTGAAAAGCGGGAACAGTGGGGTGCTTAGCGGAAGGGACACGAGGTTTCTTAGGAAGTTGTTTTCAGCGGTGGTTAGGTCTTGGGTTTTGGTGTAACCCCAGAGTTCGGCCCCATAAAGCGCTGAGGAAACTGCCTGGGCTTCGTATAACTGTAATGCTGGGCGAATTGGTTTTGTGTGTGAGAGGTGGACATTTTTTAGTAGAGTCCCAGTTGTTTGTCTTAATTTAAGGGCTTGTTTTCCTATGTGTGGCTTCCTGGACATGTTGTCAGTGAGTGTTATGCCCAGGTAGCTGAAAATGCCCACCTTCTCAAGTGAGGAGCCCTCTAAAGTAAATTTCCCTTTGAAAGATCTGTGGGGATTAAGGGTCATTAGTATGGTTTTCGAGGCGTTGATTTCGAGACCCTGAGATGAGCAGAAATGCTCGAAGCACGCAAGGAGTTTCCTTAGACCACTGGGGGTTTTGGATATCAAGAGTGTCGTCGGCAAAAAGTAAGACTGGGATTTTTTGTGTGCCAAGTGAAGGTGCGTCAGCCTGCAGTCTGAGGAGGGAGGGGACAATTTCGTTGATGTACAGGGAAAAGAGGGTCGGGGCAAGTACGCAACCTTGCCGCACACCCCGGGAGACGTGGATTCTATCGGTTAGTTGTCCCTTGTTGCCCCACCTGACTTGTGCGTAGTTGTCCTCGTGGAGTCGTATCAAAATGGCAAGGATGTGTTCCGGGATTCCCATCCGAGAGAGAGTGACCCAAAGTTTTTTACGAGGTACTAGGTCAAAAGCAGATTTGAGGTCCACAAAAGCTACATAAAGGCTGCCTTTACCAATGAACACTATTTTCCAATATAATAATAGGAATCTGAGGGCTTGATCAGTGGTGGAGATCTTCTTTCGGAAACCGGCTTGGAGGGGGCTAAGGATATCTTGGTCAATTATCCATTCTTCGATCTTCCCTAGGAGGCAGTGGCAGAAGACTTTTTGGACACAGTCAATAAGGCTAATGGGTCTATAGTTACAGGGAAGAGATCTGTCGCCCTTTTTAAAGATTGGAATAACAATGGCCGCTTTCCAAGAATCGGGAATTGGCGCCCCAGATGCTATTGCGTTAGCTAGAATGGTGAGGTATCTTGACCAGGATGCTAGGTCTGTTGAAAATAGGTCTGCTGGGACGCAGTCTGAACCAGGGGCCCTGCCGCGCTTTAGGGTGCTTAGAGAATAGGTTATATCACTTTGAGAGAACAACAGGGGTGCTGCGGTGGTGGGTGCTAATGAGTGAAATAGGAGGGGGCCCGTACAAACAGAGGTGGGGCTATCATGAGCAGGGGAGTACAGACTGCTAAAGTGGACTATCCAGTCTCTTGGGGCGATGTTGGTTGAAATGTCCAGACCACTGGTTTCCGGGCCTCGCGCTGCCAGGGACCAGAACAGACTATGATTTCTCTCGCGCACAGCGTCGCTGAGTGCTGTCCACCATTTGCTATCTTGATCACGCTTGGCTATGCATATTGCAGATTTATAGGACTTCCTAGCTACGCGGATGGCGATGGGGTCCTTGGATTTAATGGCTTGAACTAGGTGCTTGTTTAGGGACCGACACGTTTTGTTGAACCAGCGGTGCCTGGCTTTAGGTCGTTTGTCGTCGTGGGCTGGGGGTGCTGAGAAGTGGGCTGCGATATCCCTAAAGCAGCTGGTGTGGATAGAGCTTATTTCCTGGTGGGGAGTTGCAGAGCCTGCCTCTAGGTCCATTAGTGTGGATTTTAGGGTGTTGTTGGCAGCGTTGATGAGTGCGGGCCGGGCCACAATATTGTCCCATTTTAGGTATCTTTTGTTGTTGGCCAGGCTAATACCCTCAGGTGCTACTGCTGCGGGGTTAGACGTGGCTGGGAGGTTACCTAGGGCTAATGTGTGAACAGAGAGAGGGTTGTGATCACTTTCAGTCCTTTCGATGATTGTCATATCGATGACTAGAGGCCATAATCTTATATCGAAAAGGCAATAATCAATTCTGCTGGTGTGGTTCGTTTTGTTGTACGTGTGACTACCATTGGTGTCTGAATTGGTTCTGCCATTTTGGGCCCTGAGTCCAAACTCCATGGTCAGAGATTTGACCTGAATAGCAACCGAAGTCCACCTCTTGATGGGTGGGATTGACAGGGCGGGGATAGACCAAGCTTGATCTTCCTCGCGGGTGGACCTGAGATCGTCCCAGTCAAGGGGTTTGAATGTGACGTTGAAGTCCCCAGCCACAATGGTTTTGTGATGGCGGGGATAATTTTGTAAGAGGGCTACGAGGGTGCAGAGGGTTTTGGAGACTTGACCCCCCCTGACCCCTCGAGTGTAGATATTGAAAATTTTCACCACAGTGTCAGGCCCAAAGGATAGGCGAAGGCCTAACAGGTCGGGAGAGACGGTAGGTAGCTGTGATATATGGCAGCTAAGTGATGTTTTGATCCAGATGATCAGGCCCCCTGAGGGCCTGCCTCTCGTGCTGGCCACAGCGGGGATGTGGAAATTTGTATAGCCTGTTCGGAAGAGTGGGTCGAGTGACCATGTTTCCTGAAGGAGACATATGTCATGTTCGTCAATAAAAGAGGAGAAGGATGGAAGGGGAAGAATAGATTTCAGACCTGCCACGTTCCATGAGACAAGTCGTACCCCAGATTGTGGCTGAGTTGTCCTGTCTGGATGCCCGGGGTTTGTAAAGTTGGCTGTCGGGGGTTGGTCTGGCAGATGTGGCTGAGGGAGCAAAGATGGGTTGATACCAATGTTTGCCCGTGAGGCTTGCGGTGGTTGGTGATGTTCCTCTGTTAGAGCTGGCCTGGTCCTGATCCAGGAGGTGCTTGCGGGCCTAGACAGCAGCTCTTGGTTTGGTAGGCAATGTGCCTGCAGGATGGATGGAGCATTGATGTCATGATTGCTCAGTGAGCCGGAAATGGTCTCGGTGTCATGGGTAGGGGAGTGAGTACATGGACAGACAGTGGTGGGGTAAAAGGAGGATCTAGGGGTGATAGATGTTGGAAGGTTGTAAGGTTTGCCTGCATAGATTTTAGGTGGGGCTGTGAGTCAATCATATTTGCCAAGAGGGGATAGGTTTTCTGCTGGGTGGTAACTCGGACACTCCTCGTGGAGCGTGGGAGACCTGGGCTGTTTAAACTGGATGCGTGAGTGTTCAGGTGGGCTTGTTCTAGCGTCTAGGGCCACCAGATTGTTCACCATGGTCCTGTTCTTAAGTGTCAGTTTTAGGATATCAAAGTGAGTTCCCGGGTCTGGCCGTCGTACTACGTTGATTAGGTCCTCGCGTATTATGGATCGGCAGCCTCTAACATGGCGAATCCAGTGGATTGCCTTGTTTTTGATAGAGTCTACCCCTTCCTTGCGCGCCAATGTGGTTAACTTGGGAACGTTGACCATTAGAACTATATTACCTGAATGGGACTGGTCAGTGGCAGGTTGCGTAGAGTATTTTGAGGCGGTGTTGCTCATGGGTTTGAGGGTATTATGATAGATGTCTAGTGAATTTCCTATGCTTAAATTGTGGAAAAAGGGTGTCTGGTGAGAGTTCATGGTCTTTTCTTTGGTAGGGAGAGGGTCAGCGTGGCAAGAAGCAGAGGAGTTGGGCGAGTTTGTTGTGATGCTTGATGGGGTTGGTGTCCTGCCATTTGATAAAGTTTTGTTTTGACCAATGACTTTGTGTTTCACCACTGCGCATATTAGTTGCTCAATGTTCACCAGTAGCACATGGTATGTTTTGTTCAGTTTAGCCGCCTATGGGCTTTGACATTGCATTAGTCATTACATTCTGTATTGTGCCTATTGGCTTTGACATGGCATTAGCCATTGCTTTCTGTATTCAGTTTAGCCGCCTATGGGCTTTGACATTGCATTAGCCATTACATTCTGTATTCTGCCTATTGGCTTTGACATGCTGTATCCAGTCTAGCCGCCTATTGGCTTTGACATTGCATTCCTATTGGCTTTGACATGATGTATTCAGTTTAGCTGCCTATTGACTTTGACATGCTATTAGATATTTTGCCTATTGGCTTTGACATGATATCATATATTACATTTTGTATTCAGCTCCGCTGCCTATTGGCTTTGACATGATATCATATATTACACTTTGTATTCAGCTTAACTGCCTATTGGCTTTGACATGATATTCAGCTCCGCTGCCTATTGGCTTTGACATGATATTATACATTACACTTTGTATTCAGCTCCGCTGTCTATTGGCTTTGACATGATATTATACATTGCATTTTATATTCAGCTCAGCTGCCTATGGGCTTTGACATGATATAAGACATTGCATTTTGTATTCAGCTTAGATGCCTATTGGCTTTGACATGACACTAGACATTGCATTTGATATTTAGGTTAGCTGCCTATTGCCTTTAACATGACATTGCATTTGATATTTAGGTTAGCTGCCCATTGCCTTTAACGTGGAGTTAGACATGGCAGTTGAGAATCTAAGCTGTATTTTTCCAAGCTGTGTTTTTGCACCAGAGAACCAAGATGTTTTGCTCTCACAGTAGACTAGACCTGATAAGAGAGAGTACATGGGCGTCGTTTCTCTTCCCTTGAGCTTGGGAACAGGAGTAGTCTTGGAGACCTGGCCAGTCTCCAAAAGGCTTGCTCAGTTTCCCAGGTCTGAGAGGAGGGGGCACACCTTTGTAACGAATGTAACAGGCTGCAGAGAGTCAGATTCGAATCTGCCGGACCTCGTGCTGGAGCTTGGCGCCAGCTGCCAGCATCCCGTGTGGGTAGATGACACTCTTTCTCGCGGCTGACAGGGGTCATCAGCTTGCAGACCTTAGAAAGATGTAGCTGTAAATAGTTCCTACACGGTGAAGTATTTGTTTTGCTTTGCATTCAATATCTTATAAATATAACCTGCTGTGTATATTGCAAACTGATATATTTTGTTTGATTAACGCGGACTTGAAAGCTACTAATTCGTCATTCATTCATAAACATTGTGGTTGGGGAAGAATAAAATAACAATAAAAGTCTTCTTTGACCTCAGAAGTGCATTTCTGTTGTGTTATGTTAGTGCTTAGAAACTAAATAAGAGGAAAGCACTACAATTGGTACCTGGAGTCGTGGGGTCGGTCATTAAGAGGTGATTAAAGGGTTTGAGGAGTTAGTAGATTTCTAAGTGCACACTTTAAAAGTGTAATTGTTTTTTTGTTGTTTGGAGAATTACAGAAATTGTTTTCTGTTTGGAGAATCACAGTAGCACGGCAGACCATGTCTGAGAATACATGTGTTGATGAACTGCCTGATGGTGCTAAGAAAAACTGTGAATTGTTTTCTGTTTGGGGAATTACAGAAGAAAATGCATGTGTAGCTAAAAGGCCTGATAATGTTTTGAGAAATAATTCCTGTTGTATATATGTAGAAAACGTGTCTTTTGGAAGTAATGATGACAGAAAGGTCTGGATACCTTTATCTGCTTACAGAGAAATGCAGGAGAAATGTAGGAAGTTGGAACATGAAAATAGGAATTTACCTGAGCAAATTAGCCCGACTGAAAGTTATAAAAGGGCTGTTTTTGAAGAATCTTTCTTGTCCCATTCCAGTAATGAGGGGGTTAAGACAGCTCCGAGCTGCACTGAGTTTCCGTGTGAGCCAGGGTTTTTGGCAGCCAAAATGCATTCCTTAACTGATAACACAGACGAGAGAGCTCGGAATGTGATTTACGAGTTACCGTTGCAAAATGCACAAGTAAAACGAAGGATTTTAGAGCAAGACACCCCGAGTTTCATTAGCTTGTTTGATTTTTGGAAAAAGAATAGCCCTCATTTGAGTGAAATCCTAACACTTTTGTATATGGTCACTGTGAAAAATAATATGCAGCTGCGCGCTTGTGATTTGGCAAATGAAATAATGCAGACTTTAGGTTTCTGCGCAGTGCAAGAAGGAAATACTTATGTACATTTAAATCAAGAACAAGGAAAGAAAATAGTGCCCCTAGCTAGCAAGAGCTACGTGAGATGTGTCATTTTTACGCTGATTTTTGGTTCTTTGATAATGTTTTAGCCACATGGCTTGTACCCAACTGGTTCAATTACCTTGCAGATGTTAATGAGAAAAATTCAGAGAGAGAAGTGTACACCCAGAATTCTGCCTTAGTGGGGATGGCTAAGTGGGTGCCCCAGCTGAGAGAAAAAACCACTTACAGGTGGGCAGAGATGAGAGAGATGCACATTCCCCTAGATTTGATAAAAACTGTGCAGCACGCACAAAAGCAATCTGTCATGCAAGCAGTCACAGAGCAGTTGGGGAGAGGAAAGTTACCAGAACAGAAATGGCAAAGTGATCAGGTTTTAGGGAGAGTGATTGCTGCAGATTACCAAGGAAAAATCGAAATTATGCTGATACCTAGAAAAGAATCTGATTCATTCATACAAATTGGAGACAGAATGGCCCAAATTGACAAAAGTGCAGTGAATGGAGGTTTGGTAAAGAATGAGTCTGCCCCAGCCCTTCTGACAGTGCAAGAAAAAGGAAGCTGTGGCGCAGCAGATAAAAACCTCAGTACTGATGTGTGGGCTGAAGCCCCAAGTGACCCTCCAGAACCTGCAGAAAATATAACAAAGGGCCCCAAAAACGTCCTGCTGATTATAAAACAGGGAAAGAAAGAGGAAGGGTGCAGTTTAAATGAAAAATGTTATTTGCAAGAAAAGTCATACTTGTTTCTTTTGCAGATCCGACCACGTTTCGCCACTGTCCCTGAGTGCGCTGTGTGGTCCCCCTTCCGGTGTGTGCGTGTGGGGTCGGGGAAGGGACCGAATCCCCAACCTGAACCTGGCTGAGTAAAGTGCCAGCACCATGGATCCATTTTGCGCAAACTGCGCCTTCCGTTCAAGTTCAACTTGTTTGCTGTGTTTTTTTTTTTTTCCCCTCTCGTATGGAACTCTGACTTTTGCTTACCTTCCAGCAAACCTTTCAGGTGGACCGTGCACCTTTACATGAGTAGAACTCATGCCACATCAAATTGCTAACACTGTTGAATTAGAGACTCATTCAGAAAAAAAATTGCCCAGTCTTTTCTATGTAGATGTATCTGATGTGAAAGGTTATGAAATCAATGTGTTAATTCACTTCTATTGCTTTACGGGGATTGCTTTGATCATAATGTTTTTTTTGTGCTGATGTTTTTATTTTTTATTTTTATTTTTTGAAATATGAGATATGTGAAACAAAAATTCATTGGTCAAAGGGCGGAATGTCCTGCCATTTGATAAAGTTTTGTTTTGACCAATGACTTTGTGTTTCACCACTGCGCATATTAGTTGCTCAATGTTCACCAGTAGCACATGGTATGTTTTGTTCAGTTTAGCCGCCTATGGGCTTTGACATTGCATTAGTCATTACATTCTGTATTGTGCCTATTGGCTTTGACATGGCATTAGCCATTGCTTTCTGTATTCAGTTTAGCCGCCTATGGGCTTTGACATTGCATTAGCCATTACATTCTGTATTCTGCCTATTGGCTTTGACATGCTGTATCCAGTCTAGCCGCCTATTGGCTTTGACATTGCATTCCTATTGGCTTTGACATGATGTATTCAGTTTAGCTGCCTATTGACTTTGACATGCTATTAGATATTCTGCCTATTGGCTTTGACATGATATCATATATTACATTTTGTATTCAGCTCCGCTGCCTATTGGCTTTGACATGATATCATATATTACACTTTGTATTCAGCTTAACTGCCTATTGGCTTTGACATGATATTCAGCTCCGCTGCCTATTGGCTTTGACATGATATTATACATTACACTTTGTATTCAGCTCCGCTGCCTATTGGCTTTGACATGATATTATACATTGCATTTTATATTCAGCTCAGCTGCCTATGGGCTTTGACATGATATAAGACATTGCATTTTGTATTCAGCTTAGATGCCTATTGGCTTTGACATGACACTAGACATTGCATTTGATATTTAGGTTAGCTGCCTATTGCCTTTAACATGACATTGCATTTGATATTTAGGTTAGCTGCCCATTGCCTTTAACGTGGAGTTAGACATGGCAGTTGAGAATCTAAGCTGTATTTTTCCAAGCTGTGTTTTTGCACCAGAGAACCAAGATGTTTTGCTCTCACAGTAGACTAGACCTGATAAGAGAGAGTACATGGGCGTCGTTTCTCTTCCCTTGAGCTTGGGAACAGGAGTAGTCTTGGAGACCTGGCCAGTCTCCAAAAGGCTTGCTCAGTTTCCCAGGTCTGAGAGGAGGGGGCACACCTTTGTAACGAATGTAACAGGCTGCAGAGAGTCAGATTCGAATCTGCCGGACCTCGTGCTGGAGCTTGGCGCCAGCTGCCAGCATCCCGTGTGGGTAGATGACACTCTTTCTCGCGGCTGACAGGGGTCATCAGCTTGCAGACCTTAGAAAGATGTAGCTGTAAATAGTTCCTACACGGTGAAGTATTTGTTTTGCTTTGCATTCAATATCTTATAAATATAACCTGCTGTGTATATTGCAAACTGATATATTTTGTTTGATTAACGCGGACTTGAAAGCTACTAATTCGTCATTCATTCATAAACATTGTGGTTGGGGAAGAATAAAATAACAATAAAAGTCTTCTTTGACCTCAGAAGTGCATTTCTGTTGTGTTATGTTAGTGCTTAGAAACTAAATAAGAGGAAAGCACTACAGTTGGATTTTGGGCAAGGTTAGTGGTGGTCATGTTATTTGCGTGGGTTAGCTGTTTTACTATTGCAAGTAATGAGTTAACCATATGCTTGAGTTCTGTGACTTCCTTCCTTAGAGCTTGTATGCATTCGATATGCTGTGGGGTTACATGAGGAGAGTGCGTGTTGGTTGCTGCTGGCCCATCTGCCAGGGTATCTGGGGTGATATCGTCGCCTGATTCAGGGAAGTTGGTTAGGGGATTGAAGTGGTTACTGAGCTGGATGGAATCGTTGGTGGCAAGTGGTAGGTCTTCTGCTAAGGAGGGGGCGGCATGGGTGATAACATTCCTACTTTCACCCACCCCTGTAATGTCGGTGACTTGTTGCCCGCGTTTCACGAAAATCTCAGCGATTTTCATGGAACCATCCTTCCTGTTAGTTGAAGTGGGCCCCTCCCCAGTTTCAAAAGAAATGTTTCCCTGGGGGCTAGTTAGTATTCCGTTGCATTCGCCCAGGAGAGAGTCGATTCTATCCATGACGCAGTGGCTAGCTGCATGCTTATGACTTTTTCGCTTGGCTTTTAGTACTGCCCCGGCCCCTGCCTCTATTGCTTTCCTTTTGCCCATCTGATGTTAGTGTAGGTGCAAGGTAAAATGATAAGGTGTCAGATTAAATGGAGCAGCTGACTGGGGACACAGAGTTGGAAATAACAAATGGGACTAAGTACAATATGGCCTTCTTGGGAGATAGATGTTAGGGGGGTGGCCCAGCCCAGCCTCTGTCAGCCGCAGGACGGGCGCAGGACGGGCCAGCCCTTGGCCCGGGCTTTGCCCGGGCGCTGCCCGCGCGCTGCCCGCGCGGCGGGAGCACGAGCAAGTTATTAAAGGGCTCCTGCCCCTCCTCCTTGGATCACAGCGCTTCCCGCGACGGCGGGAGCGCGAGCAAGTTATTAAAGGGCTCCTGCCCCTCCTCCTTGGATCACAGCGCTTCCCGCGACGGCGGGAGCGCGAGCAAGTTATTAAAGGGCTCCTGCCCCTCCTCCTTGGATCACAGCGCTTTATATATATACATGACAAGTGTCCCAAAATTTCCTCAGGGTGCCAGGAAAGGACATGATTCACTTGACAACAAGGCCATACATTGGATTTGGAAAATTCGAGGATGTGGATCTATTATAAGGGAAGAGATATTGTGCTCTACTCGCATTAGTGGCTTTGACCCACATTATGACTCTATAGGGTTGAAGCTCAGGAACTGCAACCTTGTGGAAGAGGTAGTATCACTTGAACATAGATTTAGCCCCCCCTTCAGGATCTCAAATAGGGTTCAAGTTAAATGCCCCAAATGTGCTTCCAGGTCAATCGAGTGCTAATATCCTTAAAGACTCAACACACCATTACACCTCCCTAAGGCCCTTATTTATACTTTTTTGGTGCAAAACTGCACTAACGCAGTTTTGCACCAAAAAGATTAGCACTGGCTTGCACCATTTCTGTGCACAAGCCGGGCACCATATTTATGGAATGGTGCAATCTGGTGCAAAGGGTAGGCTAGCGTAAACAAAAAAAAATGAAGTTAGTTGGGTGGGGCTGGCGGTATGGAAGAAGGGAGTTTTGCACCAAAAAATGGTGTTAGGCAGTTTAGAGTAAAGAAAAATGACTCTAAGCTGCCTCAAGTCATTTTCTGACACAAGACCATCCATACCACACGACTCGTGTCTTAGAAAAGACAGGAGTCATGCCCACCACCCCAATAGCCAGCACAGGGGACCAGGGTCCCCTGGGCTAGGCCACTGCACCCAGTATCATGTAGGGGGCCCATTTCAGGGCACCCAATGGCACTTAAAAAAAAAATACTTACCTGTACTTATCGATACTTACCTGGGATGGGGTCCCCCATCCTCTGCTGTCCCTCTGGTGTGGGTGTGGGTGTCCCTGGGGTCTGGGGAGGGCACTTGTGGGCTTATTCCATGGTGTTCCACCATGGAAATTGGCCCACATGTCCCCTAACACCATTTTTTGACCCCTCCGCCCTCCTGTGCATGATTTTAGCACGGGGATAAATATGGCGCTAAGGTAATAGAGTCATTTTTTGCACGGGAACGCCTACTTTGCATCTCATTGACGCAAAGTAGGTTTCCATGTCCCAAAAAATACTTTAACTCCATACATTTGGCACTAGATGGGTCTAGCACCAAAGTATAAATATGGAGTTAGTTTTGCACCGAATTTGCATGAAAAAAATGACGCAAATTCGGTGCAAAACAAGTATAAACATGTTCCTTAATTCCTTGGAAATTTCCTGATGACCTATCCGAAATTGACCAACCGCTGGGAACCCAGATAGGTACCCGGACTACTGTTGCATGCTCTGTAATTGAATTAGCCACCCCATCTGGTCCACATATCTTTGGGAAAGAGACAGGTGAGGTAACAACTTTAAATATACTGAACAATCCAAAACATTCAATAGCAACTGCCGGTTACCACTGTAGTATGCCAGTTCTCGAACATTTCAGGAGACACCCAAAGATGACATTATCAACCTATTATCGTGGAATGTAGCTGAACCCTGAGCGAAACTCACAGATCTGGAATGGTCCAATATTATAGACCAACACCACATCATTATCTACAGGAAAAATTGGCAATTGAACCAGTATTCAGGTCTGGGTTTGTAACAATCAATGCTCATGCCTTACCATCTTCCATCAAGAGCACATTAGGAGGTCTTTTGATCTGGCTGAGGCTGGACCTGTTCCCTGTTATCAAAGTTATTCCCTCTAGCAGTTGGGACATGTTGGGTTTTGAGCTCAAGACAGCTACTCAATGAGGGGTGAAGTACGCTGCCATCGTGAACTTATACATAAGATCTGTCCAGTTAATAGTTATTCTGTAATAGTTGAGCACTTATTAGATATGATGGGCTAATTGCACTGGGGTGCCCAAGTAATCATAGCAGGTGTTTGCGAAGTACAACTCTCGCATGACCAGAGGATACTAGATCTGGCACCCGACCAATTTGGGCCTATGGCAACGTTGAGGGCAGTCCATGGTGGGATGAGAAAACCATTGTGTTGGCAGTTCAAGTACAGGAACTGGTCATAAGGCAGGGACTAAAAATAGTTAATAGGAACACTAGCTCAGATAACCCTGCTCTGCCAACCTTTCAACGAGGGACGACAATGAGCCATTTAGATTAAGTATTCATGGACCATACACTTTTGTCATTTTTAATAACTATGAACGTTGTTCTGAGAGTCAACAGTTAAGACCAAAATCAAAAATATTCTATGCCCCAAATGGGCAGCAAAATTAGCAGCGAAACAGACAGCATCCCTAAAAGCAGCTAAGTATTTTTGAAAGTCTTCTGGTTCACTCTCAAAAACGAGGGTTTACATACAGTATTTTTACATATTAAATTCTAAACCTGATAAATTATGTGGTGCCACCAAAAGTGTTACATTCTCAGAAAATTAGAGCACAATTTCATCAAACGCACTTTGCCTAGCACCTAAGGACTATCCCACAATATGAATATTGATTCTGCCCACTCTATGTTAATATCATCCGGTTATGGTAGAACTAAGTCAGTACATAAACAGCAAACTATTAATAATGAATAGAAATGAGCCTGCAGAAGGACCTTGACATGGGATGTAATTTTGTGACCAAGCTAGAGTGTTTTCTTTGAGAACAGCAAGAACAACATCCACGGAAATAAATAAACATGACTCCTCTCGACTGTGTGCTGCAGAAATAACAAAGAGCAAAATGTGCAGGCAGTAGACATACATTTTAAAAAACATGGCTGCTGGGCCACAATTGAGGCCTAGTTTACAAGGCTAAGAGTGAAAAAAACAAATTTCTACATGTCATAAAATATTCAGTTAAAAAGCAACAGCACAATATCAGCGTGTTATCAAGCGGAAAATCTAATTCTGCACATTGTTGATGATGCACAAACATATGAATGGACAAATGACTGCAGCAGTAATAAAGGGTTTACAGTGATATACACCCTAAAATTACAATGGCCCTCATTACAACCATGGCGGTCAAAGACCGCCAGGGCTGTTTTGACGATCGTACCGCCAACAGGCTGGCGGTACAATTTGCCATATTTTGACCGCGGCGGTAGGGCCGCGGTCACGCCGCCGGGACCAGCAGTTTCCCGCCATCATTGTCCCGGCGGTTATAATCCACCAGGGCAGCACTGCTTGCAGCGCTGCCCTGGGGATTATGACTCCCCTTCCCGCCAGTATGTCCATGGCGGTAGAGACCGCTATGGAAAGGCTGGTGGGAAGGGAAGTCGCGGGGCCCCCAGGGGCCCCTGCACTTGGCATGGGCAGTGCAGGGGCCCCCACGCACAACCCCACCCTGCTTTTCACTGTCTGCACAGCAGACAGTGAAAAATGTGACAGGTGCAGCTGCACCCGTCGCACGCCCGCAACACCGGCGGCTCCATCAGGAGCCAGCTGCAATGTTGTGGCCGACATCCCCGACGGCCCAACTGGGATGTTGTAATGCGGCCGGCAGGTTTGCGGCTTGCTGCCAGGTCTTTACCCCCTCCTGTGCCAAGCTGTTTTTGGCTATTCGGGAAAAGCCCTCATAAGTTTCTTTTCAGATAAAGTATCCACGCCAAATTTGCATCCTTTTTTCCCAACATTCAGAGGATTCTAAAGATACCCAGAGTTTGTGCGTTCCCCAGTAGTAGACCAAGAAATTGGCCAAGCTACAGTTGAAATTTGGGTTTTGGGGAAAAATGGGAAAAAAGTGCGGCAGAAGAAAGCATGTGGTTTTTTCCCTGCAAATGCCATCAACAAAGGGTTTGTGATGCTAAAATCACCATCTTCCCAGCTTTCAGGAACATACAGGCTTGAATCAGAACACCATATTCTTCAACACAGTTTTGGCATTTTACTGGGACATACCCTATTTTTATTTTTGTGTGCTTTCAGCCTCCTTACAGTTAGTGAAAGAAAAGGTTGTGAAACCAATGGTGGATTCCATGCAGCTAAACATTTCTGAAAAGCAGACAAAATTCTGAATTCAGCAAGGGCTCATTTGTGTAGATCTTTCAATGTTTTCATAAAATTGTAACAGTTGAAATAAACAAAATATTGCAATTGAGCTGAAAAAAACGCCATTTCTGTCTTTGTTTTCTTCTGTAACTTTTTCCAACTATGGCAGATATACTAAGCTATATACCGTTACATCTGCTTAACCCTTATGGTTGCAGGGATATATAGGGCTTGTAGGTTCATCAAGAACCCACAGTACCCAGAGCCAAAAAATGAGCTGCACCGTGCAATGGGTTAACATTGTTTAACGGGTATACCACAATTAATTTGGTAAAATCTAAAGAGTAAAAAATAGGTATTAAAGAAACCTATTTATTTCCAAAATGGACACAAGAAAAGGAATTTAGAAGCAGTGGTTATTTGTACATCTCTGAATTCGGGGGTCCCTGTAATAGCATGTGAGTTACAGGGCATTTCTCAAAATGACTTCTTTCTTACACACTTTCTTACATTTGGAAGGCAAAAATGTAAAGAAAGACAATTGGCAATTACACTTGTTCCTCTATTCTGTGTTCCCCCAAGTCTACCGATAAAAATGGTATCTCACTTGTGTAGGTAGGCCTAGTGCCCACAACAGGCAACGCCCCAAAATGCAACATGGACACATCACATTTTTACATTGAAAACTGACTGTGGATTTTGGGCTGTAGCTCAGCCGGCACTTGGGAAAACCTAAAAAACCTGTGAATTTTTAAAAACTAGACACCTAGGGAAATGTAGGATGGAGTGACTTGTGGGGCTCTCACCAGGTTCTGTTAGCCAGAATCCTTTGCAAATTTCAAACTTTGGCAAAAAATCATTTTTTTCCTCATATTTGGAAAGTTCTGGAATCTGAGGGGAGCCACAAAGTTCCTTCCACCAAGCATTTCCTTAAGTCTTCTGATAAAAATGGTATCTCACTTGTGTGGGTAGGCCTAGTGCCCGTGACAGAAAAAGGCCCCAAAACACAACGTGGACACATCACATTTTTCTAATGAAAACGGACGCGTTGTTTGCAAAGTGCCTAGCTGTGGATTTTGGCCTCTAGCTCACCGGCAACTAAGAAAACTTATCAAACCTATAAATTTTTTCAAAACTAGACACCTGGGAAAACCCAGAATGGAATGACTTATGGGGCTCTCATCAGGTTATGTAACTCAGAATAGTTTGCAAACCTCAAAATTTTTCTAAAAAAACACTTTTTCCTCATATTTCGGTGCCTCACTTGTGTGGGTAGGCCTAGTGCACACAAAAGGAAATGCCCCAAAACACTACGTGGACACATCACATTTTCCCAATGAAAACGGATGTGTTTTATGCAAAGTGCCTAGCTGCGGATTTTGACCTCTAGCTCAGCTGGCACCCAGGGAAAACTACCACACCTATACATTTTTGCAAACTAGATACCTAGGCCCATATTTATACTTTTTGACGCTAAACTGCGCTAACGCAGTTTAGCGTCAAAAAGTTTTGCGCCGGCTAACGCCATTCTGAAGCGCCATGCGGGCGCCGTATTTATTGAATGGCGTTAGCCGGCGCAAGCAGACCGGCGCTGCCTGGTGTGCGCGAGAAAAACCACGTACACCAGGCAGCGCCGGCGTAGGGGGAAAATGGCGCATGGGCGTCTTAAAATGGGGCAAGTCAGGTTACGTCGAAAAAATCATCGTAACCCGACTTGCGCCATTTATTTTCGACGCCCATCCCCCATCAACATGACTCCTATCATTGTAAAGATAGGAGTCATGCCCCCTTGCCCAATGGCCATGCCCAGGGGACTTATGTCCCCTGGGCATGGTCATTGGGCATAGTGGCATGTAGGGGGGCACAAATCAGGCCCCCCTATGCCACAAAAAAAAAAAAAAAAATACTTACCTGAACTTACCTTAATGTCCATGGGATGGGTCCCTCCGTCCTTGGGTGTCCTCCTGGGGTGGCCAAGGGTGGCAGGGGGGGTCCCTGGGGGCAGGGGAGGGCACTCTGGGCTCATTTTGAGCCCACTTGTCCCTTAACGCCATGCCTGACCCAGGCGTTAAAAAGCGGCGCAAATGCCACGCCCACTCCCGGGCGTCATTTTTGCCCGGGAGTATAAATACCACGTAAAGGCCTGGGAGTCATTTTTTAAGACGGGAACGCCTCCCTTGCATATCATTAACGCAAGGAAGGGGTTCACGCTAAAAAATGACGCACACTCCGGGCACTTTGGCGCCCGAAGCGTCTAACGCCATAGTATAAATATGGCGTTAGTTGGCGTTAGTTTAGCGTCGAATTTGCGTCGAAAAAACGACGCAAATTCGGCGCAACCAGAGTATAAATACGGCCCCTAGAGTAATAACGGATGGGGTAACTTGTGGGACTCTCACTGGCTTCTATCACCCAGAATCCTTTGCAACCCTCAAAATGTGGCTAAAACATATTTTCCTCACATTTCAACAATGCAAATTTCTGGAATTGGAGTGGAACCACAAACTTCCTTCCACCCAGCATTCCCCCAGGTCTTCCAATAAAAAATGTACCTCACTTGTGTGGGTAGGCCTAGTGCCCATGACAGGAAATGACCCAAAATGGAATGAGGACACATCAAAATGATCTATTACAAATGATCTGTTTTTGCAAGGGGGGCACTTGCGTTTTTGGTCCAGGGTGCAGCAGTCATCTAGGGAAACCTACCAAGCCCAGACATTGTTAAAACTAGACACCGAGTAGAGTCCAGGGAGGTGTGGTTTACATGAATCCCCCAACGTTTTCTTACCCAGAATCCCCTGCAAACCTCTAATTAAGATACAAAAGTACATTTTCCTCACATTTCTGTGTAGGATCAATGCCCCGGCACAAATTTCCTACCTCCAAGCATTCCCCTTGGTCTCATGATAAAAATGATACCTCACTAGTTTGTGTTTCCCAAGTGCCTGCGACAGGGAAGGGCCAAATATTTGTAGAGATTGAGGAGGTATCACAGCGAGTTGATAAGCACAAATTTTTTCATACATTTTTAGGCTGACTCTGCTTTGGGGACCCACACAAGTGAGGTATCATTTTAATTGGGAGACCAAGGGGAATGATGGGTGGTAAGAAATCGGTGCAGTGATCCTACAAAGAAAAGTGAGGAAAATGTGATATTTAAGCACATTTTGAGGTTTGCAGAGGAGTCTGGGCAAGAAAATGTTGGGGAGCCATCCAAGCCACACCTCCCTGGACTTCACTGGGTGACTAGTATTCAAAAATGTCTGGGTTTGGTAGGCTTCTTTAGATGACCTTCACGCCCAGGGTCAAAAATGCAGGTGCCCCCCCTTGCGAAACAGGTAGGTTTATTATAGATAATTTTGACGTGCCCATGTTGTGTTTTGGCCCCTTCCCTATGGTGGGCACTTGGCCCACCCACACAAGTGAGGTAGCATTTTTATCAGGAGACCAGGGGAAACGGTGGGTGGTAGGAAGTTTCTGGTTTACTTTTGCTTCTGGAACAATATGACAAATAAATGCAAGAAAGTGTGATTTTAGTCACCATTTGATGCTTCTAGGGCATTGCGGCCAAGAAACTCATTGTGATCCACAAGAGGCACACCACCCTATACTCCATCGGGTGTCTAGTTTTGAAACTTATCTAGAGTTGGTACATTTTCCCCCAGAGAAGAAGTCAGCATACAGTCAAGACTCTAACTTCTGTGGTGTTCGAAACACTCAAATTGTGAAAAGAAACAACCCTTGGTGTTGTTAAAAAGACCTCTAACTAGTCAACCTAGTTGATAGCATACTTAATCATTGGTGTCCCACCTGATACACCTAGCATGTCACGGGTGTGCTTCAACATCTCATTACAGTGGAGCTGGTTAATTTTTTATTTTACCACGCATACTTGTTGGATTTGGCAGGAGGGTGAGTGATGGTTCAACAGATCAAATTTTACTACAAGAGATTTACAAAAATGAAATGCACCTGTTAATAACTGAAAGGCCAAAAAACTGAGACCATGACCACAACAAGGCACCAACCGCTTTACAGTCCATTCACACACCTTTCAAACGAGACATGCACATGACCATTCACGCCGCCAGCCACGGGCCCAGCATATTACAACACTCACATCAACCGACAGTACCATTCAAGGGCCCATCACTTTCAGATGCCCATGTGCTTGACACAGCAATCACACCAGCTGATGGAGACTGTGACTGGTGTTTGGCTAGCAGTTTGTTGTAGTGACCAACAGCAAGGCACTATTTACACCACCAGTCAAGCGCCACCTCACACACACCACCAGCCAAGCGGCACTCCATGCATACTGCCAGCCGAGCACCACTCCACACACACTGCCAGCCATGCGCCACTCAATGTACACCGCCAGCCAAGCATCTCTCCATGAACACCGCCATCACATTTTTTTTAACAAAAAAATAAAACAGTAACTAATTATAAGGAAGGACAAAACTACAAACACAAAAGCTCTGGCTAAATACACGACAATAATGCCAACCGTGAAATTGAACAAGAAATATAAAACAATACAGGACAGGCAGTTTACTTTTACGCACAAGGTAGTTTCCAATAATTATTTTGCGTGTGGTAACTTCTGAGACAGCTGGCCACACACAGCCCAGGGCTAGAAGGATAATCGGGGCAGTACATAGGAGTCTCCCTCCAGACACCTCTTTGGGCACAGACTCTACATTTCTTAGCGGGAAAGTCTTTTTTGGGCGTGGGAGGAAAGTGATCAGGAAAGTGGTGATCTTTCAATCTGGCCACATTCTCCACAAATGCTTCTCCAGGAATTCTTGCCTGTTCCACTACAGCAAAGATCTCTATCACAGACTCCTGAAACTTCACAAATATCATCTTTGCCTCAGGGGAACATTCCTTGAACACAATAAAAGCATCAAAAGTTGCTGAATGGAAGAAATGTATAGCCAACTTTTTATAACAAACGTAAGCCTTACGAACAGCAGTGTAAGGTTCCAACCTCTGTCTACTCTATCTTCACCACCCATGTGCTTATGGTAGTCTAAAATGCAAGCAGGTTTGCGCACGTCAGCAACCTGACCCGAAACAGACACAGAGGAAGTACACTCATCATGGATGGTAGTCAGCAGGTAGACATCCTTCCTGTCTGTAAGTTTCACAACTAGACGCTCATTGTTAAGCAAGGCACTGCACTGTTTCCTCTCAAGTTTTTTACATACAAGCTGCCTTGGATAGCCCTCACAGTTAGAGCAGATTTTGCCACAAGCAACAGTGTCCACTTTGAACCGTGAACAATTGCACTACAGTATAGAAGTTATCTAGCTACAAAAGGTGACCTTTGTCAAGCAGTCATCTACCAAGTTCCCACACAATTTTCTCACTAACTCCAAAAGTGGACAGACAACCAGGGGTGCCATTACTGGAATCCCTATCAGTATAGAAACAGAAATGTTAAAATAATCCTGTGCTACTCTCAGACAGCATATACGTCATAATTCCATAATGTGCCCTCTTGCTAGGAATGTACTGACTAAAAACCAAATGGCCTTTGAACAGGACCAAAGACTCATTCACAGCTATTTCTTCTCCTGGAACATAGATCTCTGAAAAAACATCTACAAAGGGATTAAAACCAGGCCAAATCTTAAAAAGACAGTCAGAATCAAGGTGATCCTGTGGCAATGCTAAAGCATTATCAGCACAATGCAGCATCCAAAGAAGAAGCAAATACCAACTACGACTCATGGTTGCAGGAAACATAGCCGTTGTCATCAAGGAACTAGTAGACCAATATGAAGACAGTGAAGGCTTCCTTATCAGCCCCATCAAAAAAGTTAAACCCCAGAACTTCTTAACCTCTTCCAGATTTGTGGGAATCTACCGGGAAGCTCTAGGATGTGGCCTAAGTCTGGCACTGTTATCCTCAAATACTTTTGAGCATACAAATTAGTCTGCTCAACAATCTCTTCCAAAAATAACATCGTCCATAAACAACTGAAAGAAATTGATAGGCAAAAGTTTTTCGTATTCACTCTAAACCCTGGAAGACCAGTAAAGGCAGGCAGCGCTGGCTGTACCATTTTTGAAGCAACCCAGTGTTCAGGACTTCTAATGAGAAGCCTTTCAGCCGCCACGCTGCTGCACTATTGGCACATCAGTGTCCTCCTCTAAAAAAGGCACTTCATCCACAATGAGAGTGGCTTCAACATAAGATGATTCCTCCCGGACAGAAAATTCACCGCCATAATATTGCACTTCCTCCTCTACCTTAGATGCAGAGTGAGTGTCATAATCATGGTCAGTAGACACCTCAAAAAGCATACCAACAACCTGTTGACCAGTCATCCTGCAGAGAGCCACAATCCTTCCTAATAAAAGTAACTTCACAAATGCGCCAATAACAACCAACACTGTGTAAAATAAGTAATTAACAAAGTGTGGCTTTATCACAAAGACATATGTACTCAAACAAGATACCACTCACTTGCCTGAAAAAGCTAGACTCACCAGCAGCTACTCTGCACAGACACAGCAAGCACCAATGATATCCCACTAAAAATGAAAAAGAAAAGACAATTACACATCAGACAACACAAATATCATCGTGCTCAAATCTAAGGACAATTTCACATGCAATCCTGCATTTAGTACACCATTTACAAAATCGTCATTCATGCATGGCAACGATACTCATTTAGAGTAAATCATTTTTCTTACCCAACACATGCAACTATGGATACTGAAAGTCAACCACTGCCAAAACCTCAAGGAATCACAGCAAAGGAATCAAAAGCTTTGAACTAGAACAAAAAGGAGAAATAAAACATTATAATCACAAATGCCAGTCGACAAACACCCCGCCACCAAACATTTAGAAATTTTTGCCTGGTGACTAATGGTTTCTGCTCCCTTTAGGGGCAGATGGGCCTAACATAAAGAGACCGATCTACCCCAAGTGGGTCAGAAACAGCCAAAATGATTGCCCCCCTAAGGGGAGTGACCCTTGTCCAAGGGGGCGCCCCCACACACAAAAAAAGCACAAAAAAAACCTGGTTTCTATGTGGCTTCTGCCCTCCTTGGGGGCAGATGGGCCTGAAACAAAATAGGCTGATCTGCCCCCAAAGGTGGATAGAAATGGTCATGTGACCCTTGCACAAGGGGCCGCCCCCCATACACAAAAAAACGACCTGGTGTCTAATGGCTTCTGGCCTCTTTGGCTGATCTGCCCCTAGGGGGGCCAAAATGGCCAACAGTTATGTGGCACTTTTGGGGAGCGACCCTTGCCCAAGGGGCCACCCCCCACAAAATAAAAACAATCTCTGGTGTCTATGTTGGTTTCGGCCCCCCCCCTTGGGGATAGATGAGCCTAAAACAAATTGGCCGATCTGCCCCCAAAGGAGGCAGAAATGATAAACAGTTATGTGCCCCCAATGGGGGGCGACCCTTTCCTAGGAGGCTGCGCCCCCCACACCATAAAAAACTCTGTGGTGTCTAATGGCTTCTGCCCCTCTTGGGGGCAGATGGACCTAAAAAAAAGAAAAATCAGCCATTCTGCCCCCAAGGGGGCCAGAAATGGCCAACAGTTGTGTGTCCCTTTTGGGGGTCGACTCTTGCCCAAGAGGCCGATCCTCACACAACAAAAGCAAAATAATCCCTGGTACCTTATTGGCTTCCGCCCCAATGAGGGCAGATGGCCTTAAAAAAATAGGCTGATATACACCCAAGCAGGGCAGAATTGGCCATCGATACTATGACCCCCCTTTGGAGAGTGACCTTTGCCCAAAGGGTTGCTTTTCTACTCTTAAATTGACAAAAAAATCCCTGGTGTCTAGTGAACGTTCCTGCTTCTCAACCGTGGTGCAATCAGGCAGCAGGAATGCTGAGAAGAGCCATCGAGGGAAAGGAAAAGCCTTTTCTTTCCCCCAATGCCTCTTTTGAACAACACCACCCAGCTGCAGGTGAAGCTTACCTTTTTTGGCAAAAGGCTTCCAGTGCATCCAGCAGCCTCTAATGAGTGTCGGAGGATAGGGTGGCAGCGGGGCTTCTGCTGCCATCCCTCATTGGGAGGGGTGGGTGTGCGACCCACAGGGGGAACGCTAGCACTCTTCCCGTGGGTCAGTTCAAGGACATAATTATTCCGTCCTTGGCACAGCGCAACCGTGTCCGAGGACGTAAACCATTACATCCTTGGGCGTAAATATGATGTCCTCTGCATGGAAGGGATTAAGGTGGGTACTGACCTAAAATCAAAGTCTGGTGCCAAAAATCTGCAAGATAAGTCAGTGTTTGTTCACAATAGATTATACACCTGTCAAAGTCTGAGCACATGCTCATGTTAAATGTGTGCCATTCAGTTCTGTACACAAAATGCACATAAAGTGCAGGTTTATGCATTGTGGATGTTTCCATACATAACTTATGTGAAGGTTTTTAGGCATGACAAATACTTGAAGGATGACAAACATAAGGGTGACCTACTGAGAGGTGGCTTAACTCATACTTGGGTTGTAAGCATGGCTCTAAGTTCTTAGGTCACTGTGCTCATAGGAACAATGTGTGTAGTATAATTTATAAACCAACAAAGGGTTGTCCTTGGGGTCTAACTGAAGGCACCTTACCACGGCATGCATAGCCCCCACTTTTCATTCAGAATTGTGCATCTTGTAAGTTGTACAAGAGGGTGAATTCATTAAGCTGTATGAGCACTTTTTCAAAGGTGTTTACTTTTTAAAAAGTGGGTGACCTCTTTAAAGTCGATTGAGGCATTCTGTTTGTACCTCAGTGAATTCCAATAAAAAGAGGGTGACATCCTCCAATGGTGGGAAATGTGACAGATATACAAAACATCATAGGTTTTCCCCCTTGTGATGAAAAAACTCATAAAGTCTTTGGGCCACATTACGAGTTTGGCGGTACCTGGACCTCCATGTTGGCAGTGGCGGACGTACTGGTGACGGCCCAGCAGTGTAGTCCTCCAAATTATGACCATGACAGTATTGCCAACAGTTTACAGCCTATAAACTGCCAGTACTGCCAGTGCGGGCAGGCTGTTGGGGATGGCGGTAGGCACTTTCAGACCGGCAGGGACCATGTTGCTGCCAGACACATTACGAGACTTCACACCGCCAAGCTTTCTGCTGCGGTCGCACCACAACCAAAACCCTGGTGGAAAGAAACTCAATAAAAGAAGACACTCACCTCAGGAACACAGGCACATTGGGAGCTGTCATGGAACCAGAACTTAAAGTCCTCCCACTGGTCCTGCTCGCACTATGACTCCTGAACCAATGACGGCATAATGAAGACAACAACTGTAAGTACACCCACCTAGCACACACTGGAGGGAAAGCCATTAAAACACATGCACACACCATATACACAGCTGGGATGGCCAGCGATGGCCACACACACACACGCAACCACACACCCATACCAGCACACACACACACACACACACACAGCTACATACACACATGCACACAAACCGCACACACACACGTACCAAAAATACACACACCACAGCCAAAATACACGTGCCAACCACACACCACCCCGCACACACATATCACTGGCTAAAACACACAAACAAAACACCACTTAGTCACACAATTACATTATAACTGCAACTACACAAACGCATTGGCAAGCCAATGTACTGCACACCTAGACATGACAACACATACTGACAACAACATGAAACGACAACTCACAAGCAATCAACATCATGACACAACTGTACAACGTATCATACATCACACCACCCCCACACAACACACAACACATATGATATACCCATTACCACACACAACACAACCACACAATGGCACACAACACCACCGCAACACATTGCACCACGAACAATACACAATGTAGCTACACACATGCATGTAACTACACAATCATATTCCACACACAATACACACCCATCACAGTGGGCCTGATGGCAGGGCCTTACTCACACATGTAGGCCATGCACAACAGCATGCACAACCAACATACACACATGTCACACACACACACAAACTAAGGGCCACAAACACAAATCTGACATGGAGAAAGAAAGGTAGGACAAGTAGTGTACGATGCATGCCAACATCTTGTTGCCCAAGATGTATTACATCGTGAAATTCAATAAAAAAACATAACTATATACAATACAAGGCCATAGGTCAGTCCAATGTCAGAGGTGCCAAAGGCACATATGGCACCTCACTGTGCCCCAACTTGATTCCTGGCTGCAAAATGACCTCCACAGGTTTAGGGGCATCAAGGGGGCAGGCAGGCACCTCAGTGGTGAGGTGGTGAGGGTTGGAGGGTTGGAGGGGGGTTGAGCTTGAGAGGGGGTCCTTTGGTTTGTGCTTGTGAGGGGGGCCCTTGGGTTTGGGTTTAGGTTTTGGTTTGGGCGGGGGTCCTTGGGTCTGGCCTTGGGAGGGGGGACCTTGGTCTTGGAGGGGTTGACTTTGACAAAGGGAGGGGCATGGGCACTAGCAGGGGTAGCAGGGGAGGACTTTGAGGTGGAAGGGCTGAACTTGGGGAGGGACACAGAGCACTCCCGGGTCTCACTGGGTGGGAGAGTGGTAGGGAACAGGGACAACTCATACAGGAAATGTTTCTTTGGCACACAGGGGTGGTCATGGGAAAAGGGTTTGGGAGTGGAGGGAGAGGGAGTGATGGTAAGATGTGCCCTTTTGGGTGTCTTGGGTGGAGGTGCTTGCGTGGAATGCTTGTGTATGTTGGGTGGGTAAGTGGTGGCATTTAGGTGTTTTGAGAGGAGGGGGAGAAGGTGCTGGGAGATGACATGGTGGATGAGTGACTGTCTGTTGGGGTGGTGTCTGCAGGTATGGTACATGTGCTGCATATGGGGGTATGGGTGGTTGTGGTGAGTGACTGTGGGTAAGATGGGGCTGGTGGCTGGATCTGCAAATGATGATGTGCTGGCTGCAGGAGTGTCAGGTGTAGTGCCTGTGAAGGAGGGAGTGAGGGGGAGTCTGTACAGGGTGCGGATGTTGTTGTGTCTACAGGTGGGTCTTGTCTGTGTGGATGTTGGTGGTGGGTTTTGTGGTGCTTGTGTTTGTCAGTGCCAATAGTGTCTGTTGCAGTGGATGCATGCCTGTATGAGTGTGTGCTCTGGATGAGTGTGGGGAGAGGGCTTTGGGATTGGGAAGATGAAGGTGGAGGGGGGACAGTAGACAAATGGACAATAGCTGCCATCAATGAGGAGGCCAGCCATGGCACCGTGAATGCCCTCCATAAATGCATTGCTCTGTTGTACTTGAGCTGCCAGTCCCTGGATGGCATTCACGATGGTTGACTGACCCACAGAGATGGACCTCAGAAGGTCAATAGCCTCCTCACTGAGGGCAGCAGGGCTGACTGGGGCATAGGACAGGGTTCTTCAATGTCGGTCCTGGAGAGCCGCATCCATGCCAGATTTTAAGATAACTACATTAATCTCAATGTGGATATGCTAAAACCTGGCATGGATTCGGCTCTCCAGGACCGACATTGAAGAACCCGGGCATAGGAGATGCCCACCCTCCTCAGCCACAGGGAGGACAGAGCTAGTAAGGGGGTGGTGGACAAAGATGGTGCTGGGCTGGTCCCTGATGGGTCCGCCACTGTCAGGGAGTGTCCACTGGAGGAGGATTCCGATGAAGAGGTATTGGATTCGGTCTCCCTGTGGCACTCCCCTCGCCCTTCGTCCCGCTGTGTCCCTCGCTGTCGGTGGTACCACCTTCCCGTGGGCTGCTGCTTCCCCACTCGCCTGTGCCCCTTTTCCTCTGCCAGACAATGCTGATGTGCACAATGAGAGAGAGAGCAAGAGGGAGGGAGGGAGAGAGAGAGGAAGATGGGGGCAAAATGGTTAACATACACCTCCCATTGAAACAGCTACACATGTACATCTGTCACAATACATATCACAGCTAAGCAATCTCATTTGTAAAGACACATTACCTACATCATGTTATGACATGTCACTACTACCTACATCTGTCTGCCAACCCTCATACCTACAGCAAAACCTACGTTGGACTTCACTACTAGACTCACCCTATGATTCCAACTAATGCCCCCTTAAGCTGCCATATCATGCACTGGATGCACTATCAATACTATGTCTGAATACACATCTTACCTCTCCATTCACCTATCAGCCATTGGATATGCAGCTGACACAACAGAACACTGCATGCCTCTACTGCGACAACACCTGCTTAGTCCATGTCCTCTGAATATGTCCATGACAGTGTAGACAACTCCACTCACTGAGCACGCACCACCTACCTCTCTTTACACATGGCTGGCCACTCAGTATGGTGCTGCCATTATGGAAGACAACCTAGATATTGCCAATGCCAGTCAGATACTCAAACACTTCACATCAGATGTGTACTATGTGAATGTGTGGTTTAGCCATGTGAGTAGTCAGACTCTATCACAGTGCCAGAGCTGCTCGTACAAAACACATATATCACCTCTCAGCAAACTGCTAAGTGCATCCACAATGGGCCATGTACCACATGTAAAACAAACAATCACATCCACTGAGTGCAATGTCACAACAGAGGTACCTCTCGAACACACATTCCACATCATGGACAACTTCCCATGCCACCACAAATGCAGTTACACCAGTTGGACTACGCACCATGACACTCCACCCTCACACACCATACAACAATTGGCAAACCCTGTTACTGAGGCCAGACAACACACATGCCAGGTGGCAATTCTTTTGCATGCATGAGGCACACATGGACAAACACCACTGCCAGTACACCTAAGACACATTCCACTACCACATAAGCAGCCTGAGGAGACTGATTGCAACAGTTCAGTCACATCAACACACCATAGGGCATATTTATACTCTGTGCCGAATTTGCGTAATTTTTTACGCAAATTCGGCACAAACTTAACTCCATATTTATATTTTGATGACACATCTGTATAGTGTCAAAATATAGGAGTTAATGTCATTTTTTGGATGCGTGAACCCACCTTGCGTCAATGAGATGCAATGTAGGTGTCCCCATCCAAAAAATGACTCTAAGCCTGTTGCGCCATATTTATCCTCCCGTGCAAAATTGGTTCACAGGTGGGCCTAAATAAGCAGGCTTAGCGCAATTATTAAACGCCTGGGTCAGACCAGGTGTTAGGGAACCTGTGGACCCATTTCCATGATCAAATACCATGGAATGGGCCCGCAAATGCCCAGTCCAAGCCCCAGGAACACCACCACCCAGAGCAGAGGGGCACCGAAGGATGGGGGACCCCATCCCAGGCAAGTCGAGTAAGTATTAGTAAGTATTTTTTTTTTAAGTGCCATTGGCGGCCCAACAAGGGTCCCCTGCATGGCACTGGGTGCAATGGCCATGACCAGGAGACATTTGTCCCCTGTGCTGGCCATTGGGGTGGTGACCATCATGGATCTATGTACCCAGTTGGAGCCAGATATATTGCCTGCCATTCGTAATCCCTATGCCATCCCTCCCACAGTTCAAGTTCTGTCAGTGCTAAACTTTCTTGCAACACGATCCTTACAGATTACAGTGGACTTGGCAGCAAGGATTGTCACAGCCCGTGTTCAGTCTTGTGTTGTTGAATGTACTGTGTGCTTTCATGAAACACCTGGACAGCTACATCAGGTTCCTCTAACGAGGGGATTTGGCCTATATCAAGGCAGACGTCTATGATGTGGGACACATCCCTCATGTGATAGGGGCCATAGATGGCACCCATATAGCCTTGGTCTCTCCCAGTGCCAATGAACAGGTGTATAGGAACTGCAAAAACTAACACTCCATCAATGTGCAGATGGTGTGTGTGTGTGTGGCAGACCAATACATCTCCCAAGTGACAGCCAAGTTTCCTGGATCAGTGCATGACTCCTACATCCTGAGGACCAGCAATGCCCCCCGCATGATGGCATAACTACAGAGAGAGAGAGGGCTTGGCTCATTGGTATGTATGCTTTTGGGTGTGTGTCTCTGTTATGGCACCTGTCATCACATTCTTCCCCCTGTCTGTACCTGTATTGTAACAAGTCCTACCTCTGTGCACACAGGTGACTTAGGCTATGATAAGCTTCCCTGGCCAATGGCTGTTAACACCAGTGAGCTTCCCTGCAACTGAAGGGGAACTCCATTTCAATGAGGCCCATGGCAGGACATGGTGTGTAATAGAAAGGACATTTGGCCTCCTGAAAGCCAGATTCAGGTGCATGTATGTTTCTGGAGATACCCTCCTTTATAGTCCTCAAAAGGCATCATAGTTGCCAGCTGCATGCTCCACAATCTCACCCTGAGATGTCAGATACCCCTACTAGGTGATGAGGAGGAGGCAGCTGGACCAGTGGCTGATGAAGCAAGTGGAAAGTGATGAGGAGGCAGAAAAGGAAGGTGCAGCTGACTACAGGGCAGAACTCATCAATCAGTATTTCCAGTAACATACAGGTATGCTGAGTGTGTACTTGCATGTGTACTATTTCAACATAGTTTGCTGTCAATTGTCCTCCTGATTTGGTTTATCAATGATGGTGTACTGTGTACCTATCACTATGTGTGTGTTGCGGGATTCATATCTCTCTGTGTTATCTCTACCATGTGTACTCTCTGCAGGTTGCGGGATTCATATCTACTATGGACAGGCCTGAATTGTGGTATGTGTCCTGCATTCTCCTGTTCTCTTGTCACATCTGTTGTGGCCTGTGTAGATGACTATCTACACCGGACACAACAACTATGAACTGCATATGTGCCATGCCTACAATCCTGATGGTAATCTCTGTTATGTTCCTTTTGCAGGTTGTATATTTGGATGTACTCTGATGCGGCTGTACTAGTGACTCCCTTACATCTACCCTGGAACTTATCTGTATACTGTGTGTCCTAAAGAGGCTGCCTCCCTCTAATGTCCATTTCACTGCCTATTGGATTATGGCGCCATACCCACATGACATTTTGTAGACCAAACATTTGTATGTGTACAAATAAAGATACAAAAGCAGTAGCTGTGATCCATAGTGTTTATTGTGAATAGAGTGGCAAACAGGTGATGAGTGGGGTCATGGTAGATGAAATCCTCAGAGTAGGTGGCACAGCTAAAGGTAGGACAGGTCCGATGTCCTTGGGCCATTGTAAAATGGAGTAATGTCATTGAACAGTGATACATGGTGTCTCAGTGGAACACAAGGTAGAGTAATCAGGAGAGGGTCACTTCCTGGAGGTGGGTTTTGTCTTGCCATCTGCTGCAACCAGATGTCTGGATGGATGTCCACGTTTGCAGGGGGGTTCCTCAGCTACAGAGGGAGGGGTGCCTGCAGCCTGTGGTTCCACTGGCAGGGCCTCCATTCCACTGGCAGACACAGATGAAGATGGCTCAGGTGTAATGTGGCTGGTGGAAGGAGCCTGCTGGTGGGTGGAGGAACCACTCATGACAGTGGTGAGGTCTCTGAGCACCCCTGCCATGGGGGCCTTGGTGACATTGTAGGCCTGCCACTGCAGCATGACCTCCTGGTGGTATTTCCTCTACAGGCTCTGGTTTTCCCCCAACATGTTAATGATTTATTATAACAATCAATTTGATACCAAATTCTTGGTATGTAACATTTAAGGAGACTTTAAAATTTTAAATAAAGTCTGCCCATTTTAGCCTATGAAGGCCATTTACTTCAATGAGGGAAAAACTAATTTGGCTGTTTTTACCTCACCAGGGCTTATAAATCTATTTTTATAAAGTCCCTGCTTATAGTTACATGGCACCCAGCCCTAGGGGCACATAGGGCACACCTTAGGGGTGACTTATATGTAAAAATAAGGTAGTTTAAGACTTTGGAAGTACCTTTAATTCCAAAGTCGAATTTGCATATAACTTTAATTTAAAAGCAGCCAGCAAGGCAGGCTTGCTTTTAAAATGACACTGGGCACCTCAGCAATGCACCTAGGTGTGCACCACCTATGCTGTGGTCCCTAAACCTACATGCCCTACCATATACTAGGGACTTATAGGAAGGTTAACTTAGCCAATTATAATTAGCCTAATTTGCATATCCATTTTACACAGAGCACTGGCCCTGGGACTGGTAAGCAGTACCCAGGGCACAGCCAAGAGTCAGTAACCACCAGTACCTATCCAGAAAGAGTGGGGGTGATCAGGCAAAAAAAAAGGACTTTCCTACAGATGCAAAGGATTAGACATTAATCATTGAAACAAAGGGAATAGATGAATTAGAGAAGCAATTGAAAGATAATGAAAACTTTAAACCTGGCCAAAAAAAGAAGGAAGAAGATGAGAAAGATATTGAGGGTTACACAGATTACCTCTTAAACAAGAAAACATTTAAACTCAGGAAAGATATTGTTAGATATAGTATATACTCCATGTACCCATACTTGGGGAAAGATTATTATGAGAAAAATGCAGATGAAAGCAATGTCACACAAAGGAGGATCAAGGGAAGAAAATGTGTTCTAGAAGGTATGTTACACTTTATAGCACATCCTGTACTACAGCAGAATTTGAGGGTGAAAGAGTTGACAGATGGAAATAAGGTTCTACACAGAACAATAGCCCGCTAACAGTGCAGATGAACAACCTTTTTATCCCCCCTATACCCTACCAGCAAAGACAAATGAACAAGACAATTTTTGGACACATTTTGAAATTATTGCTATAACATTTTTTATGAAATGTGTATGAATTATAAAGAGTGAATTTTCAAAGGATGGGTGCAATATTTGGTATTTTTGTATTTACATTTATTATTATTATTATTATTTTATATAATTATGTATTATAGAAATGAAATAAAATTGAAATAATATTTCTATCAGATTTGTTAGTATGCTGTGGTATACAGGAAAGGTATTATCAAATATAAAAATCAAAGTCCCTCATTACAAGTTTGTCAGTCTTTTGGCAGGACCGCCTCAGTGACGGCCGCCAAAAGACCGCCAGTGTTGGCAGTATCCCGCCCGCCATATTAAGAGTCCACAACGAAGACCCTGAAAAAAAGTCACAAATCTGACACCGTCAGGACACTGGTGGGTGGAAAGATGTGCTTCCACCACCAGTACCACCACACTGACAACTTTCCACCCACCATATTACGATCCACATATCAGCACAGCGGTCCTTCAATGGCGGTAAACCACTGGTGGTCATACCACCAGAGACAGAACACACTCCTATCAGAACAAACCACCACATTGGACAGTTCAAAGACCCAACACCTGACACACATACACACACCAGACAAAACCACTCACAGCACTACATTACACACCCACACAGAACCCACAAGCCTTTGTGACAAAAAAACACTGATCGAGAGACGAGAGCAGCCACAATCACTAAGCTAGCACCTACACACTAGAGGCACATATACACTTCACACTCAGCACACATCACACAACTGCACCACCAACACATTACACACATCACAATTACACACAAACACCACACCCTACCAGCACTCACACAGAAACACCCCCACACCACCAAGCACCCTACACTGCACCCAAGACACACAGCACCCTCCCCCACCCACAACACACCCACCATGACATGTCAAAAGCACCCACGCTTAACTGACGACAAGTTGGGGGTCATGGTTATGAAATCATAAGGGTAGAGCCACAGCTCTTAGAAGCGAAGCTACAGCAAATCATCACAGCCAGGAAAATGGACTTATGGCAGAGAATAGTTGACAGGGCCAGCTCAATAGGCCGCCATCCATGCACAAGGGAGGACATCAGGAAGAGATGGAACAACCTACGGGGGAAGGTCCATTCCATGGTGTCCAGGCATCAGCTGACGGTACTGAAGACTGGCGGTTGGCCCCCACCTGCTCCTCCTTGCATCTTGAGGGCCTGTCTGGAATACCCAGAGGACTTGACAGTGGTGAGTAACTAACACTTCCCAGCCACTAATTCCTGTCCAGCATGTTTCCTCCCCACCCAAACACTTCCCAAGTCAGCCCATCTCCCACAACACCTCCTGCCTAGTCACCTAATGCCCCTCTCCTGCATGATACACCACCACCCACACCCAATACCCACACACTCCCTGCCAAGTGCACGGATAGCACTGCCAAGTACAATCACTACAATTCCCACAATGCACTAGCCCAACCACAACAAAACCTGCAATTTTAAGGTCACATCACACCTTTTGCACATATGACTTGCACTAGCTTCAACAACTGGATGCTCCGACTGAGAACCACTACATGGCAATGACAGCAATTGCAGTACACAATGCCAAACTAGCCCACACACAGAGACAGCACTGTCACCTATCATGAGAGCTAATAATTCAGGCCTACTATCCAGAAATGGACTAATCCTGGTCTTCAAAGTAAAAAGGTATACTCCATGCACAACAGGCACAGACAGGACAAACAACCTTGCACACAGATACTCCCCTCCCATTTGGACACCATGCTGCAATGTACAGCCATTCCCACTCACATATACCAAGCCAGAATACCCACCAGCTACCAGGGCAAACCTGTCATGTGAACCATCACACAGGAACAGAACCCACCCACCCAGCTAAAGTGACCAAGCCTGATTCACAACAACCCCAAGGAGCAATGGTACACATGTCATTATCCACAATCCACAAACAGTGTTAGCTGTTCTGCACCTGTCAATGCCATTGCTGGAAATCAAGTCAAGCCACTGTATGCATCTGACTAATAGACAACCATACATACCTCCAATGTATGGACACTGACGACCTACCTGTCCCACCTGGGACCCCTGGTCAGATCAACCCCCTATATCCTGTGGCAACAACATCTCAGCCAACCCTTCGTCCCCAAACCTGGGCCCCAAGGACTGTTCAATCAATTGTGTGCCCCACAGTACAGGGTCCTGAATCGACCCCTCACACCGAAGACAAAGAAGATCCTGGTGAAACTGGGAGAGGGCACACCATGCCAGGGGCACAGGCACATGGGGGTAGGGGGTGTGGGAGGGAACCTGAGGGCCAGAGGAGGGGGCAGCCAAGGGAGGCCTCTGATGAGGAAGCCATCTCCCAAGTCCTAGGAGCATATCAACTATCCCAGGACAGGATGCACCAGTTGTTGGATTTAATATAACTAATGCAGGTAAAAGGTTTAGACTTTACCTAAAAAGTTGCCAATTTCAGCTCTGCATTGTTTTTGCTGCTGTGCTCTGATTGGCCAGCCTGCAGCAGCCTCTGCCAGGCCACTTTAATGAGGTGTGAAGTGGCCTGGCTTCACACAAAGGAATGTGCTTGGGGGAGAGAATCTCCCCTCAGCAGATGGTGAGGCAGGAAGGGGGAGGGCTGCCAAACTGGTCTTCAAAGGCAAAGAAGGACATCTGGAGCACCTAGCAACACCCCCACATCCTGCAACCCCAGACAGCTAGGTGCCCCCTTGATTAGATTAGGAGAGGGCAGGAGAGGGGTGTGTTTATGATTTTTAGCCACACCAGTGGGTGGGCTCAGCCAGATCTCTCCTCCAAAAATCAGATTCATCCATTTTGGATTTTTAGAGACTATTGCCTTCTGGGATGGATTTTTGCCACACTTCCCAGGAAGTGGTCATCACAGGGGGACGACCCTGTCCCTGATTGGAGGACCAGGGTCCCCCTGCTTTTCACCCAGGAGCAAGGATAAAACTGGCAGACCTGCACCCACGCCTCAGATCCCCACCAAATTTCAAGAAGAAGGAACTACAAGAAGAAGAAGGACTGCCCTGCTGGACCCCTGGCCTGCACCTGGACCCTGCACTCAGAAAGACTGCACCAGCTGCACACTTGGGCTTCACCACAAGAAGGACTTTGCCTGGCTTCCACTGGTTCAAGGAGGGACTCCCTGTTTGCTACAGGTGAAAAATTGCTAACCAGAGTCCCCTGCACCAACTCCTGAAAAAGTGACCAGCTGACCACTGTCCAGTGGCCAAAAAGGAGTTTGCGCCAGGTGCATTCTGGGAGTTGAAGTCCGCACCCCCAAGGACCATCACAGAACTTCTGGACCCTTGGGGTGAGCTGTGGACCCCAAAAGAACCTTAAAAGAACATCTGGGTGAAGCCCCAGAAGTTTGGAAAAGATTGGAGAATTTTTTAAAAAAAGCTCCATAAAGTGACCGACCCGACGCGGAAATTCTAGCCGGCTTGCCTCAACCGCGACCCGGCCTGACTTCGTGGTTCGTCCCGGTAAAGAAAAACATCCAAAAAAGAGACTAAGTCCGAACGTAAAAAGTTGACCGGGACCTTCCAGCCATCGTATCCGAGAAGGGCTCCACGGACGTCGGATCAAGATCCAGGTTTACCCCGGTCGAAGGATTTTCATCTCGAAAAAACGACTAAGTCCGAAGGTAAAAATCACCACCGAGGAAACCGACTTCGCGTATCCGGACAAGGGCTCCAGGAGGTCGGATCCAACTGGCAGGTTCGTCCCGGGGAAGAAAAACATCAAAAAAGAGACTAAGTCAGAAGGTAACTTTTTAACCGAGGCCTCCCGCGACTTGTAGCCGAGCAGGGCTCCATCGCGGTCGGCCTGAAAGTTTGACTTTGCCCCGGTCCTGGTGCAACCAGATGACCCGATTGGCGCTTTTTGTTTCTAAGCGCTAGAAAATAATAATACTTTAAAAATTCATATCTCCGGTTCCCCTGAACCGATTTTAATCGTTTTTGTGTCATTTTAAAGATAAAAATATAAGCTATTTTTATAAATTGGTTTTGGATTTTTAAACTGTTTCCTGTGTTTTATTTAATTACTGTTTTGTGATATTTGAATGCTTTACACTTTGTCTCCTAAGTTAAGCCTTGACGCTCGATGCCAAGCTACCAAGGGTAGAGCTGGGATTAATTTACTGAGACCTAACTGTACTTTTGTGGAGGTTTGTGGCTTGTTGCTAGGTGTAGGTACCTACCTGCCCTACCAATAACCCATTTTCCAACATAATTGGAAGCAGCGACGGGATCCTGTACTTGTGTTCAATATCACGTTACAGTTTTAGATAAAACAAATTAAAAATCCTTTAAATTGTCCTAGTGCAAAAATTGTTTTTAATTTTTAATTTTAATTTTTTTTTTAAACTAATTTGGATTAATTTCAATTATTGAATTTTTGTAATTTTTTCTAAATTCTTGTTTCCAATTTTTGCAAAAAGTTTTTATTGACACAAAACTAGGGAACCATGGAGCTTGATCTGGCTAGCCTACCCACACTGACAGTAGTCCAGCTTAGGGGGTTGTGTATTGAGAGGGGGTTGCCTGCAACCCCTGACCTCAGGAAGCAAATCCTGATTAAATCCCTGACAGCATGGGCTGAGGCCCAAGAGGTAGAGACAGAGGAAGCTCCAGAGGAGGAAGAAAAAGAGGAAGATGCTAACTCTAACCACTCAGGGGAGGGAAGGCATCAGACCCCAAGTGAGGAAGAGGAGGAACGGTCCTCACTGGATACAGTCACTAGGGGCAGACCCAAAGCTAGTGGTAGGAAGAGGGTCCTTTCAGGAGGAGAGAACCCATCCATCAGGGAAAGAGAGCTGGAAGCCCAGCTAGCCTACATAGCTTTGGAGGCAGATAAGCTTGCCCTGGAAAAGAAAAAGTGGTCAAGCAAAGAAAAAAAAGATGGAGGCAGCGAGAAAGAAACTGAGGTGTCCCTGGGTGGGGGTTTTGCCCCCAGATTACCCAAAGGGGTGGTTCCTGCCTATGTAGAGGGGGATGACATAGATAAGTGGCTGGGGGCCTTTGAGAGGGCCCTCCAGATGAGGAAAGTCAAGCCTCAGTACTGGGGTTCACTCCTTTGGGAGTTAGTTCCCAACTCTGGGAGGGATAGGCTCCTAACCATGAGTGGGGAGGATGCAGACTCATACCCCAGTATGAAGAGTTGCTTGACTAAAAAGTTTGGTCTAACCCCAGAGCAGTATAGGCTTAAGTTTAGGGACACCCAAAAGACAAGCACCCAGTCCTGGGTGGACTTTGTGGACATTTCAGTAAAAGCACTGGAGGGCTGGATACAGGGCAACAGGGTAAGTACCTTTGAGGGGCTGTACAATTTGATTATGAGGGAGCACCTTCTAACTAATTGTGTCCAAGAGAGGCTCCGCCAGTATCTAGTAGACTCTAGGTTGACCAACCCCAGAGAGCTGGGGGAGGCAGCAGATGACTGGTTAAGAACTAGAGTTAACCAGAGACCCCCAGGGGGTGATCAGAAAAAGGGAGGACATGGTTCTTCTCAGGGGAAAAACCAGGGGAAAGATGACAAAAAACCCAAAGAGTCCTCACAAGAGTCCCCAAAAACTTCTCAGGGAGGGGGAACCCCGAGCCAATTCACTTTTAAAGGGAAAGGGTATCAGGGAAAGAATTTTGATCCTGCTAAAGCAGGAAAGTTTCAGGAGCTTGCTAAGGCCGGCAAGTGTTTTGACTGTTATCAGCCAGGACATAAGAGAGGAGATGCTATCTGCACCAAGAAGCCCCCCACTGGTGGGCAATCCCAGGGGATTGCTAGTGTAGGATTGGGGGTGGAAGTTGGCCCAGGGGTGGAATCAGGGTACACTGAAGTCACCTTAGTATCCGTGGGTGGGGTGGACATTGCAACTATGGCCACCTTACCTCCCATCATGCAGAGGTATAGGCAGAGGCCTAAAGTCAATGGGACTGAAGTGGAAGCTCTGAGAGATACAGGAGCCAGTGTGACAATGGTTGCAGAAAAGCTGGTTTCTCCAGAGCAGGTCTTAACTGGTGTCTTCCACCAGGTGACTTATGCAGATACCAGAACCAAACTCCATCCCATGGCTATGGTGAGTCTGGAATGGGGAGGTGTGACTGGCCCTAAAAAAGTAGCTGTAGCTCCTGCCCTCCCAGTAAAGTGTCTGCTGGGAAATGATCTTGAAGCATCTGAATGGTCAGAAGTGGAGAGAAGGGTCCATGCACAGATGCTGGACCTCCCTGAATGGGTGTGTGCTGTGACCAGGTCACAGGCGGCACAACAGGGGAATGCTGGACACTTGGACCCTGGAACAATGGGCCAAGCCTCCAAGAAAAAGAGAAAAGGCACTGGGTCTGGCTTGCCAGCCCCAACAAGTACAGAGGGTCAGGAAGAATCCAACCCTGAGGGGGAGGATCTGAACTCTGAGGGAGGGACACCTTCCCTGCAAACTCTGCCTGACTTGGCAGAACTGCAAGGGGCAGGTGGGCCCACCAGAGAAGATTTGTGCCAGGGACAAAGAGAGTGTCCCACTCTTGAGGGCCTGAGGCAGACTGCTGCCAGGCAAGAACAAGGGGATACCAGTGGTACCCACAAGGTTTACTGGGAGGATGGAGTTCTCTACACTGAGGCTAGGACCCTTAAAGAAGGGGCTACTAGGAGAGTAGTGGTCCCCCAAAAGTATAGAGAATTCCTCCTTACCTTAAGCCATGATATCCCCTTAGCTGGTCATTTGGGACAGACCAAGACCTGGAACAGGCTGGTCAACCATTTTTTTTGGCCTGAAATGTCAGAAAAAGTCAGGGAGTTTTGCAGCTCCTGTGTCACCTGTCAAGCCAGTGGCAAGACAGGGGGCAAGCCAAAGGCTCCCTTAATTCCACTGCCAGTGGTTGGGACTCCCTTTGAGAGGGTGGGGATTGACATTGTTGGTCCCCTAGACCCACCAACTGCTTCAGGTAACAGGTACATTGTGGTGGTAGTGGACCATGCCACCAGGTACCCTGAGGCAATACCCCTCCGGACAGTCACTGCACCCACAGTGGCTAGGGCCCTACTTGGTGTGTTCACCAGAGTGGGATTCCCAAAGGAGGTGGTCTCAGATAGGGGCACAAACTTTATGTCAGCCTATCTGAAAGCCATGTGGGAGGAGTGTGGTGTTACTTATAAGTTCAGCACACCCTACCATCCACAGACCAATGGTCTGGTGGAAAGATTCAATAAGACCCTGAAGGGCATGATCATGGGTTTGTCTGACAAACTCAGGAGGAGATGGGATGTCCTCCTCCCATGCCTGCTGTTTGCCTACAGGGAGGTGCCACAGAAGGGGGTTGGATTCAGCCCCTTTGAGTTACTGTTTGGGCACCCTGTAAGAGGCCCATTGTGCTTGGTGAGAGAGTCTTGGGAAAAGCCTCTCAAGGAATCCAAGGAGAATGTGCTGGATTATGTACTAGGCCTGCGGTCTCGCATGGCTGAGTATATGAAGAAGGCAAGCAGAAACCTGGAGGCCAGTCAGGAGCTCATGAAGCTCTGGCATGATCAAAAGGCTACCATGCCTGAGTATCACCCAGGACAGCTGGTGTGGGTTTTGGAGCCCATGGCTCCTAGGGCACTACAGGCCAAATGGACTGGGCCCTATCCAATTCTGGAAAAAAAAGGTGAGGTCACCTACTTGGTGGACCTTGGCACCCCCAGGAATCCTCACAGGATCCTGCATGTAAACAGGATGAAACCCCACCAGGACAGGGCAGACATGACCATGCTGATGGTCACTGATGAAGGGAAGGAGGAGGAGGGTGAACCTCTGCCAGACCTCCTGTCCTCAAAGGAAAAAGATGGGTCAGTGGAGGGAGTGGTACTCTCTCCCAAATTGACAGATCAGCAACAACAAGACTGTAAGCAAGTCTTGGGACAGTTTGCTAGTCTGTTCTCCCTGACCCCTGGACTCACCAATTGGTGTGTCCATGATGTTGACACTGGTGACAGCTTGCCTGTCAAGAACAAGCTGTACAGGCTGTCTGACCAGGTCAAGGCCAACATCAAAGCTGAAGTGGCTAAGATGTTGGATCTGAAGGTAATTGAGCCCTCTGATAGTCCTTGGTCCAGTCCAGTGGTACTGGTGCCCAAAGCTAGTCCTCAAGGTGGGAAGAAAGAATTAAGATTCTGTGTGGACTACAGAGGTCTAAATGCAGTCACTAGGACTGATGCTCACCCCATACCTAGAGCTGATGAGCTCATTGACAGGTTGGGGGCTGCCAAATTCCTGAGCACATTTGATCTGACCTCAGGATATTGGCAGATTGCCTTAAGTCCAAGAGCTAAGGAGAGGTCAGCATTTTCCACACCAGAGGGCCACTTTCAGTTCAAGGTGATGCTCTTTGGCATGAAAAATGCTCCTGCCACCTTCCAACGGTTGGTGAATAGAGTCCTATCTGGGTTGGAATCTTTTAGTGCAGCTTATCTAGATGTTATAGCTGTATTTAGTTCCACCTGGAGGGACCACCTGGTCCACCTGAAGGAAGTGCTTCAGGCCCTGCTTCAAGCAGGCCTGACTATCAAGGCAAGCAAGTGCCAGATAGGGCAAAGTTCTGTTGTGTACCTGGGCCACCTTGTTGGTGGAGGCCATATACAACCTCTCCAGCCCAAGATCCAGACTATCCTGGATTGGGAGGCTCCAAAAACCCAGACTCAGGTCAGGGCCTTTCTTGGCCTGACTGGGTATTACAGGAGGTTTGTTCAGAATTTTGGGACCATAGTGGCCCCTCTGACTGAGCTTACCTCCAAGAAACAACCCAAGAAGGTCATTTGGACCCCAGAGTGTCAGAAAGCTTTTGACACCCTAAAACAGGCTATGTGTTCAGCACCAGTGTTACTGGCCCCTGACTATAGCAAGGAGTTTGTAGTGCAAACAGATGCTTCAGAGGAAGGGATTGGGGCAGTGTTAGCACAAGTTAATGAAGAGGGCCATGATCACCCAGTTGCCTTCATCAGCAGGCGACTACTCCCCAGAGAGAAAAAATGGAGTGCCATTGAGAGGGAGGCCTTTGCTGTGGTTTGGTCCCTGAAGAAGTTGAGGCCTTACTTGTTTGGCACTCACTTCCGTGTACAAACTGACCACAGACCTCTCAGATGGTTGATGCAGATGAGGGGGGAGAACCCTAAACTGTTAAGGTGGTCCATTTCCCTACAGGGGATGGACTTCACAGTGGAGCACAGACCTGGGACTGCTCATGCCAATGCAGATGGCCTTTCCAGGTTTTTCCACTTAGCTGATGAGGACTACCAGGGTGTAGGTTAGTACCCATCACCTTTCATCTGGGGGGGGGCAGTGTAGGAAAGTCCTTTTTTTTTGCCTGATCACCCCCACTCTTTCTGGATAGGTACTGGTGGTTACTGACTCTTGGCTGTGCCCTGGGTACTGCTTACCAGTCCCAGGGCCAGTGCTCTGTGTAAAATGGATATGCAAATTAGGCTAATTATAATTGGCTAAGTTAACCTACCTATAAGTCCCTAGTATATGGTAGGGCATGTAGGTTTAGGGACCACAGCATAGGTGGTGCACACCTAGGTGCATTGCTGAGGTGCCCAGTGTCATTTTAAAAGCAAGCCTGCCTTGCTGGCTGCTTTTAAATTAAAGTTATATGCAAATTCGACTTTGGAATTAAAGGTACTTCCAAAGTCTTAAACTACCTTATTTTTACATATAAGTCACCCCTAAGGTGTGTCCTATGTGCCCCTAGGGCTGGGTGCCATGTAACTATAAGCAGGGACTTTATAAAAATAGATTTATAAGCCCTGGTGAGGTAAAAACAGCCAAATTCGTTTTTCCCTCATTGAAGTAAATGGCCTTCATAGGCTAAAATGGGCAGACTTTATTTAAAATTTTAAAGTCTCCTTAAATGTTACATACCAAGAATTTGGTATCAAATTGATTGTTATAATAAATCCCACAACTTCCAGTTGTTGGATTTAATATAACTAGTGCAGGTAAAAAGTTTAGACTTTACCTAAAAAGTTGCCAATTTCAGCTCTGCATTGTTTTTGCTGCTGTGCTCTGATTGGCCAGCCTGCAGCAGCCTCTGCCAGGCCACTTTAATGAGGTGTGAAGTGGCCTGGCTTCACACAAAGGAATGTGCTTGGGGGAGAGAATCTCCCCTCAGCAGATGGTGAGGCAGGAAGGGGGAGGGCTGCCTAACTGGTCTTCAAAGGCAAAGAAGGACATCTGGAGCACCCAGCAACACCCCCACATCCTGCAACCCCAGACAGCTAGGTGCCCCCTTGATTAGATTAGGAGAGGGCAGGAGAGGGGTGTGTTTATGATTTTTAGCCACACCAGTAAGGTGGGCTCAGCCAGATCTCTCCTCCAAAAATCAGATTCATCCATTTTGGATTTTTAGAGACTATTGCCTTCTGGGATGGATTTTTGCCACACTTCCCAGGAAGTGGTCATCACAGGGGGACGACCCTGTCCCTGATTGGAGGACCAGGGCCCCCCTGCTTTTCACCCAGGAGCAAGGATAAAACTGGCAGACCTGCACCCACGCCTCAGATCCCCACCAAATTTCAAGAAGAAGGAACTACAAGAAGAAGAAGGACTGCCCTGCTGGACCCCTGGCCTGCACCTGGACCCTGCACTCAGAAAGACTGCACCAGCTGCACACTTGGGCTTCACCACAAGAAGGACTTTGCCTGGCTTCCACTGGTTCAAGGAGGGACTCCCTGTTTGCTACAGGTGAAAAATTGCTAACCAGAGTCCCCTGCACCAACTCCTGAAAAAGTGACCAGCTGACCACTGTCCAGTGGCCAAAAAGGAGTTTGCGCCAGGTGCATTCTGGGAGTTGAAGTCCGCACCCCCAAGGACCATCACAGAACTTCTGGACCCTTGGGGTGAGCTGTGGACCCCAAAAGAACCTTAAAAGAACATCTGGGTGAAGCCCCAGAAGTTTGGAAAAGATTGGAGAATTTTTTTTAAAAAGCTCCATAAAGTGACCGACCCGACGCGGAAATTCTAGCCGGCTTGCGTCAACCGCGACCCGGCCTGACTTCGTGGTTCGTCCCGGTAAAGAAAAACATCCAAAAAAGAGACTAAGTCCGAAAGTAAAAAGTTGACCGGGACCTTCCAGCCATCGTATCCGAGAAGGGCTCCACGGACGTCGGATCAAGATCCAGGTTTACCCCGGTCGAAGGATTTTCATCTCGAAAAAACGACTAAGTCCGAAGGTAAAAATCACCACCGAGGAAACCGACTTCGCGTATCCGGACAAGGGCTCCAGGAGGTCGGATCCAACTGGCAGGTTCGTCCCGGGGAAGAAAAACATCAAAAAAGAGACTAAGTCAGAAGGTAACTTTTTAACCGAGGCCTCCCGCGACTTGTAGCCGAGCAGGGCTCCATCGCGGTCGGCCTGAAAGTTTGACTTTGCCCCGGTCCTGGTGCAACCAGATGACCCGATTGGCGCTTTTTGTTTCTAAGCGCTAGAAAATAATAATACTTTAAAAATTCATATCTCCGGTTCCCCTGAACCGATTTTAATCGTTTTTGTGTCATTTTAAAGATAAAAATATAAGCTATTTTTATAAATTGGTTTTGGATTTTTAAACTGTTTCCTGTGTTTTATTTAATTACTGTTTTGTGATATTTGAATGCTTTACACTTTGTCTCCTAAGTTAAGCCTTGACGCTCGATGCCAAGCTACCAAGGGTAGAGCTGGGATTAATTTACTGAGACCTAACTGACTTTTGTGGAGGTTTGTGGCTTGTTGCTAGGTGTAGGTACCTACCTGCCCTACCAATAACCCATTTTCCAACAGCATCCACAGAGGATATATTCAATGGAATAGCAAATTGAACAGTAAGAGATGTGAATTAAGTTTTAATTATTTGATAATATCCTTTTTGTATACCACAAGATAGTGCTACAAAAATCTAGGAATGGTTTCTTTGAAACCCTTTGAATTCACAGATGATCTATTCAATGGATTAGCAAATTGAAAAGTAAGAGATATGCATTAAGTATTAGTAATCCCTAATAACAGCAAGAAATGGGAGAAGTTAGGTAACTGAAAGAAAAAGATAACTAGGGTTGAACTCCATGCTTATTTCATGATTGAATATATTATGAAAGGTGACTTATGTATGGAAGTCGAAAAGCCGAAATAGTGCAAGGTAGTAGGCATTGAAAGAGAGGGTTTCCATTCAGCCATATATCTATTGTATGAAGTCCTTGTGAAGCTACTGAATTTTGATGGAAATTCACACCCATGGAAGGGCTCTCGCTGTCCGGATACGTTTGGTGCCATTATGAGGGTGAACATTTCTATCTTCACACTTTAAAAATTTTGTGGAAGTCAGGATTCTTTCAGCCAGGTAAACCAGAAAATTGACTCAGACCAGCAGTGTGACATCAGTGATTCTGTTGTAGTCCTGTTGTAGTCTCTGGTTCTTTTTGCAAAAATTCTTGAAAAAGTTTCCAAGTCCCAGTTTTTAGAGTTAGGCAGGAGAAGTACACTCTGGCACTTGTCCAAGGCATCAGAGACTTAGGGACACCACTCAGGGGTCAGATATCACTCCACGGCAAGCCACCAGCAGGGTCCAGGGAAAGTCCATTTGGAACTAGTCAGCTGGACTCTTTGGGGAGGCGTGATTTGTTAGGCTTTTTGCATCCCTGTAACTTAACAGGTAGGCCAACTATCCCTTGGAGTCCACACTTCTGTCCTGAGTTCAAGTGGGAGCTGCCCCAGAACTGGGGATCTCTCTCCATAGTGTACAGTAGGTGCAGTCATCTTTCTGAAGTCACAGTTTAAGCAGCTGCAGTCCTTCTATCTTCCTCAGTTCTGCAGACATGGGGGACTACAGGTGTACGTGTTGTTACTGGACACTGCTTCCAGTCACTAGGGAGTGAGGCGGGGTTCCGGGAACAACTGCGGATCTACTGGTCAGCACCTCATGGGGAGGGACATGCCCGCCAGCATGTGTGACAGAAAGAAAGAATAAAGAAATTTCACCCATACCAGTATCATGTGCCGTCCTTTGGGTGAGGGCATCATGACATGACAAATGGCGACGAGGGAGGAATCTCACAGCATGACGCGCTCCCTGCATCGGAGCGAAGCCAAGACATGCTCCTTTGTCTCTGGATCCAATAGTCAGTACACACGTATCCAACATAACAGTGAGACCTTGAGTGCCTTTGGTCGCATCTACAAACAAGAGAATCAGTGGTAAGCACCGTTGGACTGTGCCTGCCTCATTAAGCCTCCTTTGTCTGATGTCCAAATTACGCAAGATCTCTCAAGAGCGTGACCTCATTGGCAGTCATTTTAAAGTCAGGCGGACGAACGAATAAGCTGCCTAGAAACCGCACAGGCCGTTTTAAAGTCAGGCACACCACAGAACTTGCACTCATAGCCTTTAACAAGCACCCTGTGGCCATATGAGTGCAGAGTATGCATAAAATATCTATAAAAACTTTGCAATAACACAGCTTGTGCACAAACATCTAACAAAAACCAGTGGAAGTGAGACCCCTAGCAAATATATAGCAACAGTGACAGTAGGTATGCATCACCAGCAACAAGTCTAAAATTGCAGTCGCAGCAAGAGCAGTGTCTCTGACCATGACCGACGAGTGCACTGAAGGCACAATTCAAAGTGCAATTTTGAGGCACCCTCTGCCGTTTGACCTTTATGACTCTCAAATGAAGGGCGCTCACTGGGAGAAATGGATCAGGCGTTTTAAACGCTACCTGTGTGCTACCTGCAAAAATCACACGGATGTACAGGCGAGGAACCTGTATCTGAATTTAGCAGGGGATGATGTTAAAGACCTACTTGTAACTTTCCCATCTGAGTACATCACTACATACGAAGGCCTAGTAAAATGTCTCACAGACAGTTTTGACCCCCAGCGAAATATTGACTTTGAGTGCTACACGTTCAACACGGCATGCCAATGAGCAGATGAATCATTTGTTGACTTTGCCACTCAGCTACGCAAACTAGTCACCTAATGAGAATTTGATACATTCGACAAAGATGCAGCCATCAGGCTGCACATCAAAGGATGCCACTTGACCGGATTCAGCACGAAAATACTGAAAGAAAAATACACGCTGCACAAAATACTGACCATGGGAAGGTCAAAAGCCAGGACCACATTGCATGCCACACAGATGGAAAATGGGAGAGTACGAACGATGGAACAGGCTCACCTCATGGCCGGAAGCCACTGTAGACATGACAAACCACCGCTGCCCCTGATGGAAAATCAAGAAAGGACATACTATTGCTGCAGACTGGAAAACCCGTACATCGGACCCTGCCAGGCCATGGAACACAAATGCCAGAAATGCAACAACCACTTTGCAAGCGTCTGCATGGTTTGACACATCAAGAGAGAGGGAGTGACCTTCCTGACCAAGAATAACCTTGAGTCATCTTGTGCAACATATGGAAGCACGGAATCGTAGTGCTTTCACTGACTCAGATGTCACCAATGCACGGGAAGCCAATGAATGTCTATATCTCATGACAGATGACCCAGCCCAAGAATGAGAGCCCGAACATGTCCAACTAGTTGACAAATGGCAAATACAGAAGACAGCAGCAGTAGATCTGCAAGTTGAGAGCCACACAACACGTTTTATATTCAACAGTGGAGCCACATGCAACATCATGTGTGCTTTGAAGCATGAAAAAACTAAACACAAGCCTCCTCTGTTGCCTTCACAGTTGATGTTTTTACATGGGGTGCAAAACACCCTGTTGTGAACGTGGGGAAATTCATGACAGACACTCACGTACAATGACACATCTGTGAGAGAAGAGGTACATGTCCTACAGATAGACGTTCAAGCGCTGTGTCTGCTCAGCAATGACACTGCACAAGTGATGGCCTCCTAGCCATGACGTATCACATGACTGAGCATCACAACATCCTAAGAGAGAACCCTGCAATCCTCAAGGGGCTTGGAAGACTGAAGGACACGCATGTCACTATTCACATCAACGAAGCTATCAAATCAGTGTCTCAAAATCACTGCAGAGTTCCTGTGCACCTACAGCCGCAGGTAGAGAAAGAACTAAAGAGTCTGCTAGAAGAGGACATAATCGAGCCCAAGGAAGGACCAACTCCATGGGTGTCCCCCGATCGTGGAAATGCCAAAGAAAAACAAGGAGAAAATCTGAATTTTTGTTGACATGCGCTTACCGAACACAGCTATTGAAAGAGAACGCCACCCAGGCCCCCACCGAAATTACATGATCAGCTGCCTCACTGGGGCCTCTATATTCTCCAAGTTCGACCTATTCAAAGACTACCATCAATTGGAACTAGACCCGCAGTCCCACTACATCACCGCATTTTCCACCCAGCTATGATTATTTAGATACAAATAATTAAGCTTTGGGGGAGTCGTCAGCAGCAGAAATATTTCAGGAGATGGTGAGAGGAGGGACAGGGTCCATAAAGAACTGTGGATACAACTATGACATCCTAGTATTTCGTCGCACAAATGATGAACACGACTCAGGACACCGCTTCTGATCACTAGGGACTGAGGCGGGGTTTCAGGCACAACTGCGGGTCTACTGATCAGCACCTTGTGGGGAAGGAAGTGCCTGTCAGCCTGCCTGCGTGTGTGGCACAAAGAAGGAATAAAGAAATGACACCCCTCGTGGTCTCCTGTGTCGTCCTTTGGGCGAGGGCACCGAAACTCGAAAACTTCCATCATTGTTCTGATGAAGGTATCCTGGGTGCCACTTTTATGAAAGGCACTAACTTTCCCCAAAATGAAGGCTCCACCTCGATGTTATCACTTTTCTTTTAATATAAGCTACGATGTTCTCAGTGTTCATGATAAATGTAATGTGGGTTGACACCTTCATTGTCAACGCTAAAGGTTACTTTAGAGTGAATAGGCCCCTAGACACTAGTGAAAACACAGACACACGTAAAACGAGCTCCATCTATTTGCTTGAAGAAAGTTGCATGGTCAATAATAATCTGTGCGTATTCGTGACCCATTGACAACCAACAAGTAGATAGTCCTGTAATACGCGTGAATGGCCCTTCCCAAATACAACCTGCAAGCAGCATCTCCGAAACACTTTGCTGTACACTTCTCCCGCTTTCGGCACGCACAGTTAGCCCCGTAAATCATGCACGTCCTCTTCCCGGCTGCGCACACCGACCCACGCGCTCAGTATTCTTCTCAAACTCTTTCCAATTCAGTATAAAGGTCCTTCTAACCACGTACGCATTCCATTTTGCATTGATATTCTGTCGCCGTGATCTCATTCTGTGAACCATATAATGGTCCTTTCACTCACAGGCGGGTGCCTGATTATCTCATTCAGAAATACCCTCGAGAACTGGATTGCATATGTGCTTGTTTGTCGTGTGCTTCAGGGCATGAAATAATTGAGTGGTAAAAGAGACAAGTGCGCGAAAAGCACAAACATACATGAAAACTTTACTTAAGAATCTGTCGACATTTTATAGGCCCACATCTCAAGTGGGTTCACAGACTCATCATACGTGCAGGCATCACTTCCGGTCTAAAAATAACCAGCATAATTTAACCCATCAGGCTACAACAGATGAACAAAATTCTTCGAAAGATGCGCTTTTCTATTCACTTGTACCATTTAAAAGGATTTTTTTTTTCTTAAGCAAAAAACGAATCCCGTTTTAATATGTGTTATTATCAGCTCCAGGAAAGCTTTGCAATGTGAAGAAGCTGAGCAGCAAAATAAACTCTTTTATTACTGCACCTGAGCTCGTCCTCTCCAGTCTGTCAGACAAAGATCGACCCGTGCATAATGCCGGCCATGGATTTTTGTGCAGACCAACCAAACTGACAGCAGTCGTCTAATTTATCTTCTTTCTTTGCGACTTGTTTTCTCGCTAAGCACTCATTTCTATCCACAATAACAGGAGCCCGCCGCTGTCGACGGCAGACATGAATGAGCACAACCCCCTGTTTCACCATATTGAATACAATTTGGCCTTTAAAACAAGAAAAAAAACAGAAATGGAAGTCTGAAATTTGCTTTTTAAGGTAGGCTTCTCTTATTCTAGTCAACTGAGGCTCAATGAACCAGGTCGGATATGCCTCAACGATGAGAGACTACGTTACCACATTTATACTTAGCATGCGTTGGGTGAATACTTTTACTCCAAACTCTTCCAGTATTTACATTAAGCCCGCCTGCTAGAATAGATGCTGAAAGGCGAGTACGTGAGTGATATCGTTTTATGAACCTCGCGCCCTAAAACAGACCTGTATAGTTTTTGCTTCCTATTGCACAACACATTGATGCAAATGGTAGTATTAAAAGAATACATTTGCCACTTAATTTTTCCTGTCTTTCGTTGATCATTTCTAGCAGTGTGTTAGAAAAATCACATATTTTTGTGAAATGTCATGAATTATGAGTGAAATTGCATGATATTTCACTAAATACCCTTAGCGGAATACAGGCCATGCCACTGTGTGTCACAAGATATCTACTCCCTTTAATTAATTAATTGGAAATCCTTGAATTAATTGGAAACCCTGAGAGCAAGTTGCCGACTAATATTTATACTTTTTTTAGCGCCGCATTTGCGCCGCTTTTTGTCGCAAAACGGCGCAAACCTACAAAATACAATGGCATTTTGCAAGTTTGCGCCGTTTTTGCGTCAAAAAACGATGCAAATGCGGCGCAAAAAAGTATAAATACGGGCCAATTGTATTTTGTAAGTTTGCGCCGTTTTTGCGTCAAAAAGGGGCGCAAACGCGGCGCTAAAAAAGTATAAATATGTCTGTGCGCACGGAAAATCCATTGTAGGGCAAAAAGTCTCCCCAGGACATAAGCGGCAGCCTAAAAAGCTTTGTATGGCTGGTGTGATGGTAGCAACACCCCTTAATACCCTCCTTCCAAATTACTTAATATGCATCAGGCTGTGCTAGACAAAAATTCTCACCCCCTTCTTCGCATGTTGAACACTTTTCGGAACTTGATAGGGCCGTAATGTCATGTATACTATGAATACAAGGTCATGCCTTAATTTCAAAAGCCATACACGATACCTGCAAGAGTCTGAGTGGAGAGAAAACTGCCTTATGACAAAACATTCTCTGCTCCAAGAAATTTCCAGATGACACAAATTTTACAAGGTTTTGAAGGCTTAACGAATACTTAATTCGGACCTATCCCTCTCAGCTCCAGCTCACTAAGGCCTAGCAGCAGCAAGCGCATGAAATGTTCAGGAGCTTAAAATGCCTTTTCTTGAAGCATCACTCATGTTCTACACAACCAACTCCCGTTTAGGGGTACTATTCTACATTAGTCCTATTGGTTGACGTACATACATCTGGATTAAGTGAGCCCCATATATAATAACATTCATTTAATTGGCTGAGTTGCATCTTACTTATGACATTTCTGCCAATTCACTACCTGTATGAATCGGTTACTTCAATTCTGTTGGGGGACCATGTCCGTATGTCTTTCTATACAGCGACCTCTAGAGACAAAGCCATCCATGCAGAAGTGAAAAGAAAGGGGCATCAGTACCCATTTACTATAGAAACAGCCACATTGGAATGGACCCAAATGATCTTCATGCCTTTGCCCTTGAGATAGTAAAATGAGCAAAGTTGGTGTACGTGGATGAGAGCAAAGAGGGTGCTTGCACTACAATCATGATGGCATTAAGGAGGAGTTGAGAACTATGCTTTACATGTCAAAGTCACATAGCACAGATGCCCAGATTGAGGTGATGACAGGGAGCCAAGGGCTCACCACTGCAGAGTGTGTCTCAAAGGAGTGCATGGTTGACAAAGGAATCCGGGCACACGCTCACTTTGATGGGCACAAGCTAGTAGGAACATGCATGAGCGTGAGCTGATGTAGGTGGTGTAACTCAAGTGGGAAAGCAACTTACTACAATTAGAAGTTAAAAACAAGATTTAAACAGCAATTATGGGCTTGTGCATGATACTACTGAACAGGAAAGGATTCCAGCAGTCTTGAAAGAAAGACCTTTGAATGTGGTGTGCTAGGCAGTTGTCACAACACAAGGTCCATGAGGGTCTGTGCTGAAGATGCCAAATGAGATACTAGTGGTTTTGGTGGACGTGTCGGATATTTTCATGTATTGTCTGATGGAGGTTGAGCTGCCATCGCCATGAGCCAGTGTGGAAGGATCATTTATAGACAGGTCCCCCTTCACAGTGAAAACAATGCGGCCTTGCCCTCAACAGCTGTATCTATCCATGTAAGGCTCAGCGCTCTGTGCTCACAATAAAACAGGCCTCTGCACCTGATGACGCAGAAATGAAGGTTTTACATTTATTAGCGCTTAAACGTAGTGCTGCAATAATCAAGTGTGACTTTAATCGAAATAATAAAGATTGTACGGGGACAAATGTGCCCTCAGAGTAGTTTGCCAACATTTATAAGCGTGCTTTATATAACGTGATGTATTAGAATTGCACAAATTTGCCAGAATCGTAAACGTGTGCTATGATTTGCTTGTTTGAAATGCTTTAGCTTAGCATTACTTTAGTGGAGGCTTTGGCCTAGTTGCCTGGTCTCACGGTTTAGATGCTCGTGTTTTTCCAATGTGCTAATTAACGTGTATTTCTGCTTGAAGCTGTACTTTTCCACTGAGATCGTTCACATGCTTATCAATAAAGTTTCGTGCCAGCCTGGCATCTTCTTCTTTGCTCCAAGGTCAATCTGCAGGTGCGGACAATGGAAGCTTTGAAAGTGAGTTAATTGCTATAATATGTTGCAACTTACGTACCCGTCTCCAAGGATAATGTATGCCTAGGTAGAAGCTTGAGAACTGTTGTTTTTGATTGGACAATTTGAAGCCAACCTATGAACCCTCCAATGGAAGACCCTACTGGATTTGAACTGTTGTCTATTTAAACCAGGTGCACAAGAAGAAAGCAGCCATTTTTACAGCCATTATTGCACCCTTTACAGACATTACCCGCCTCTAGCCATTTTGCAGCTATTATGGCCCACCTTGCTGCGACGCCATTTTGAATGAGACTTTGATGCTTTCTCTAATCGAGAGAAAGAGACTTTAAGAAATTCTCGCCCTAGAGACTTTAACTTTGATTCGTCCCTTTGCATGAAGTAATAGTTTTGTCCCTTTGCCGCTGAGAGGCGAATGCCCCGTCCACCCCTGCCCCTTTGCCCCGTCCCATGCTGATTGGAAAACCGGTACCTGTGAGACGAAGACTTCCTTGAATGCTGATTGTAATTGGTAAATATGAAAGGAAATTGTACAATTGCATTGTGTTTCTTTTAGGTAACCAACTGCTGATTTTGATAAGAGCCCTAGCTAGGAGTTTTCTAAATTAATGTTACTAAATTGTTTTTGCATGAAGTCCCACATGCAGATGCTAATTCGAGGTTAGATGAGGAATCAGTGGTGCACGATGCAATTTGAGACCTTGTTATGCTGACTAATGTATTCAATTAGCTCATTACAGATTATAGTTTTAGTGGTTTGCGTTGCTATTATCGAATGCATTGTTATTCAAATACTGCATAGATTGCATCTTTTCCGCCGTTATGGACAGCTATTAATGTTCATTTACATATATTAATTGGTGTTGAGACACATCTATATTGTGCTAGCTTTGTTAATATAGGGAAATAAATTCATTAACTTTGAATAAACTGGTGTGGTTATTCATGGCCGAAAGGTCATGGTTCGCCGAAATGTATTCTGGATTAATTGTTAAGTGTTATGTTGACCAGGGTATTGCTTATGTTCGTTATTGATTATTGATTAGATTAAATTGATCGATCTCGGGTGAAGAGAGTCTCACTTAGCCAAAAGATTCATCGACCCAAAGAGCGTCCAAACACAGGTAAATTATTAGGGAGGAACGCTCTATCAGTAGATGGTAGCAGAGGATGGTTTAGACTTTTGAGACCCCACTCGAAAGGTATATGGTATTGAATTAGATTTTTCTTGGGTAAAACAGATTGAGAGAATGAAGATGGGCTAAGTCCCCCGCGACTTTCCCGGGATCTCGGAGCTTGCGAATGGAGAGAATGGAGGTGTGAAATCAGCGTTGGCGGTACTGGTGACGGTATGAGTGAAGTTAGGATTTTGCGCTTGCACAGCTTATTGCCGCAGATTGTTTGAAAAGGTTGCAAGGATTTTAGACAGTAGCAGAGGTGCGACTCCGAGTGTAGGAGTAGGGAAGTCGTCGAACTTCATAGAAATAGCGGAGGTGCGACTCCGAGTGTGAGAGTAGGGAAGTCGTCGAACTTCATGTGCATGTGGCGCTTTGTGCAGAAAAAGGTCCACGTGGTTGTTGTTGTTGAGACGGGCCCTGCGAGGTCAAGAGACTCCGGAGTATGTTGAAAAGTGTATGAGACACTTGTTTATGTTGTGGTCTGGTCGGTTTAGTAGGTTGATCGGGCGTGGTCAACGAGTCGGTACACATGTTAAGGGAGTGAAAGAAAACTTCGACTTCGGGCTTTGACAAATTCTAAGTGCACTAGAATAGATCATTGACAAGTTGAGAGCAGTCTGCGGGTCAGATTTGCTTGCGAAAGTGGGGACCGAGAAAGATGGAATAACTGCTGAGGCTAGTGAAAAATCCCTAAGGTCCTGAAGCGATTGTGTTACCCTTCCTGTAGTAAACCGACAGATCTGTTTTATTATTATTATTTTTTTGGTAGCTCGCGATACATGCCAGAAGTTGTTACGAGAGGAGCTGAGTGAAGGAGGACAAGCCGCGAGGCTTTGTCAGCCGCAGTGTGTGTGAGTGTGACGTCACTAGGAGCCGCGCTGGGATAGGTTGGTTGCAGAGAAGGGTCGCGCACGGATTGGACGCAGTCCGTGGGGCTCGATTGGAAGGGGAAAGGCAAGCGAAGAGTATTCCGGGAATTAAAGTCACTTATTGATTACAAACTTTGTGAAATAAAAGATGAGAAAATGAAATTTTTTAAAGCATTTAAGAGTGCGATGAAGGGGAGTCTTACATTAAAGCGAGCGTAGGAGAGGAGACGCTGCCCGAAGGTACACCAGCTTACATTGTAATGGAGGAAAAAGGGGTAGCTCCGTGCCTTTGGCTAAAGCAATGGCACAAGCTGACAGAGAAACATGGGAGCGTAGCGTTCCCGATCCATGGGACATTCAATATAAGGATCCTAGAGAATCTGAGATTCGCGATGTACGACATGAAGGTACCTCCAAGGCCAGCACAGTTTGAGGCTCTAGCGATTTGGGAACTAATGGCTAGACAGCAAGAGCAAAATAAGTTCGAGACCAGGATAAGGAAGGTAGAAAAGACACTAGCGGACGCTAGGTGGGATAATGCACAGAAGGTGTGGAGGTCAGATGTATTGCAGGGGATAAAATTGTTTCCCGCAATTACTAAGGAAGAAGAGGCGACAGGCAAGAAAGCTACCTGTAAGACAAACAGGAGGTGTTCCAAAGATAGAGAGGACGAGGAAAAGTTAAGGAGAGAAGAGGAGTTAGAGGATGAGGAGTTAATAATGCAATTGCTGAACGACCGTCCGCCACCTTATGCAGAAAATGGACAAGGTCCAAGTACCAGTTCTGCCCCTCAGGCACCGGTACAGAATAATGAAACTCCGAGTTCAGGAACGCCATCGGGATCTAAGGACCCGAGTTTACTGTTCACCCCACAGATACCGCAGGTTAGGAGAATATATCCAGATGTGCCCATGTTGAAACCGACAGAAAAATATCAACCGCAGGTCCCAAGGTACTACAGCAGTGACAACAGTACGGGAATGATTCTAGATCCGACTGTAATGGGAGTACAGAATGGTCGCAACCCAACATTGGCACAAGCTGAATCAACTCAGTTTTTGATGCCTCAAAAGCAGATGCAGGGGGGAACCGCACATGCTCAGATGATGGGGAGTCAGATGGGCATGCCGGCAATGATGACCCATAGTGTGGGAATGAACATGCCTCAGAACATGGGGAATGGACAGAACGTAGATGCGATATCCCTACCCATTACTGTAGGTCCACCAGTACCTTTGTACATTCAGCCTAACTCAGGTACGAGCGGTCAAGAATCAATGGTGCAGAGTGGGATGGAAAGGAGGTGCATTCAAAACACTCCAGAGACAACTCCGATAGCGGCTCTGCCAACTGGATCTGGGTCCTTGATGGAGTTTAGTCCCATATGTGCTCAGTCAACAATGGTGAGGTCGAGTCCCCCACTGATGATACCGCTATCATCGAACACTGAAAAGTTGCCGCAACCATCAATGGCAGTCGATGTGAATGCTACACTGATGGGGTTGAATGCGCAACAGCTGACACAGTGGTTCAACAGTCTGAATTCCACACAAAGCTCAGACAGTGGGAAGGGAGAAGATTATCTGAATAGGATGAGGTTGAACATGGAAGCAGAAGAATTGGTGGAAGGGACTATGGGTGTGAATAGGTTAGAGTCCTACTCGGAAGAAGAGTTGAGGTATCTATGTCCCAGGATTACGAGAGAAGTGAACAAGGTACATAGAAGGTTGCAAGAAATAGCTGACAAAAACGGGGTTGAGATAGACAAGACGAAACACTTGAGCAGGAGCTATAGATTGGATTTTGGGACCACAGACTTTGAACACATGAGGTCAGCAGGCATGAAGACACACCTTAGAGAATTGCTGCAGAGTGCGCAAGTGTGGAGGTGCTTAGACAAATGGGAAAGCAGATGGGTAAAGAGAAAGGAAAAGAGGAAAGACAGTGTCCCAGAGCTCAACGAGAAAAGACCACAGAGCAGTGATGCAATAACCATGTTACCAATGAGGGAGACAGCAGGGGGAAAATTAATACATGTACCGTGGCACAGGAGCGACATTCAGTCTTTTACGGATGATTTTCCCAAACTGAGAGAGAAACCGATAGAATGGTATCAACAGACTGATAGGTTTGTGAAGCTTGAAAAATGTCTTTGGGAAGACCTGAACACCCTCTTTGAGATTGTGGTTCCGGCAGATTTGTGGGAAGACTGCAAAAGGGCTGTAGGTTGGCCGACAAGTGAACCAGAGAGAGACAGGGATACGGGTGCACCATCACCTATGGTGATGAGCTTGTACTATAAGGTGATTGAGCATTTGAAGACGAAAGTTGCTTCGAAAAATGTGGATTGGCAGAAGATTGATCGAACTGCCCAAGAGGCTAAAGAGTCGATTCATAGTTACTATGAGAGGTTGTTGAAGGCGTTCAAGAACTACAGTGGCACGGAAACAATAGAGGCGAAGGACATGCTTCATTTTGTGTTTAGATTTGTGGAAGGGCTGAGACCAGAGATAAGTCAGATGATAAAGTCGCATTTGAGTTGTTGGCAGTCAAAACCTATTGATGAGGTGTTGAATTACGCGAAATACTGTAGCGACGAAATTGAAGTGAAACAGAAAAGGTTGAAGGAGAAAGTGATGATGATGCAACTTAAAGCAGCTCAGACAGGTCTGCAAGGGTTGCAAGGGTTCCAACAGCAGATAACGCAGCCGCAGCCGCAGGGAAATATGGTGTTTCAGCCACAGGCGAGAGGCAGAGGCAGAGGAGGTTTTGGAAGTAATGGTCCGGATTTGAACACTGTTGTAATTCCTAATGGTGTGCAGGCAATGAAAAGGGTGATGCCGTGTCACGTGTGCGGAATCGTCGGTCATTGGAAACGCGAGTGCCCGATGGTGGTGCAGGAAGGTGCAGGTGTTGGTCAGCAAAACAATGATGTCAATGCATTCCAGACAATGAGGGGACCGAAAATGAGAGGTCCAAACCCAAATTTTCAGACCATAAATCAGCTGCAGGGATTACAACCCATGCAGCCGCAGCAGATGCAGATGCCCCGTATGCAAATGACGCAAATGCAGCCAATGCAACAGCAGTTTCCCATGGTACCTAATCAGCAAATGCAAATACCTTTGGCACCAGTGAGTCAGCAGCAAGTGATGGTTCCTCCACAGGTCTCGGGTCAGGTAATGAGTACAAATGGCACCGTACAACAGTTCCCATTACACAGTGAGAATGGAATAAACAATGTATGGGAGAGTGAAAGTTCAGATGAGGAGGGAAATTGTGTGCTTGCAGCATCCTTGGAAGTTGATCAAAAGGGTCCATATGTGGAGGGAAGAGTTATGGGTCATAGCGTTTCATTCTTGGTCGACACAGGAGCCACACCTTCAACTGTTAGGAGCATTGAAGTACCAAATTTGCCACTCTCAGGGAGGACAGTCCAAGTGGTGGGAGTAGCAAACAGGTACCTGACGAACCCAATCACAGATCCAGTACCAGTCAGCATTGGTAACTATCAAGGGTTACATAAATTTGTGGTATGTGACTCAAGCCCGATAGCACTGTTAGGGAGAGACCTATTGTGCAAATTGGGATGTTCGATTATGTGTTTGAACGATGGAATCAAAATTCAGACGAGCAGTGATGGGGATGAAGAGGACAGTGAAGAAGGGGATGAGATGGAAACTGTCGATGAAAAATATCCTCTGATTAACCTTTTTCCGATGATAACTGAAGAAGATATTCCAACTGAATTACGAGAAACAGTCGGAAAGGAAGTGTGGGATATGACAGGGAAAGAGGTGGGATTGATGAAAGGAGTGGAACCAGTGAAAGTGACTGTAAAACCCAATGCAATCTTTCCCCAGACCCCACAATACCACATGGCACAAGACACCCTCATGAAAGTCGCCCAACTCATTGACGAGTTTGTAAAACAGGGAGTACTGAAAGAAGTGTTGAGCAGTCCATGTAATTCACCAATCATGGGACTAATAAAGCCGAGTGGGAAGGTCCGAATAGTGCAGGACTTGAGGAAAATAAATGACATCATAATTAAATGCTGCCCTGTCGTACCCAATCCAGCTGTGATAATGTTTCAAGTCCCTTGCGATGCCGAGTGGTTCTCAGTCATTGACTTGTCACAAGCATTCTTTTCGGTGCCTCTTCATGAGGACAGCCAATTTCTCTTTTGTTTCAAATTCTTAGACAGAGTCTACAGTTGGTGTCGAATTCCTCAAGGGTTTTCGGAGTCACCGTCAATTTTCAATCAGATTCTAAAGAAAGACTTGGAGGCGTTAGAATTGCCATTCGAGTCAACCCTAGTACAGTACATCGATGACTTATTGATTGCATCTAAGACAGAAAGTGGCTGTACAGCCGACACCATTGCTCTACTGAACCATTTGGGAAGGAATGGACACAAGGTGTCTCCTTCAAAGTTGCAGTTCTGTCAGAAGAAAGTAAAATACTTGGGTCATCAAATAGAGAAAGGGTCACGGAGAATAATGAAGGAAAGAATAACAAGTGTACTTCAAATGAGTCCACCAAAGACGAGGAGGGAGATGAGGAAGTTTTTGGGAATGGTGAGCTACTGTCGCCAGTGGATTCCCAACTTTTCAACTCTAGCGAAGCCTCTACTGAAACTGACCCAGAAGGATGCCTTGGATCAAATTGAGCTGAAAGGAGATGAGATGGATGCTTTTATTGAATTGAAAGAATGCATGTGCAGGGCTCCAGCTTTAGGTATGCCTGATTACACAAAGCCTTTCACATTGTTTTGTCATGAACGCGATGCATGTTCTTTGTCTGTCTTGACTCAAGCCCATGGTGGCATAAACAGACCAGTAGCGTATTTTTCAGCTACTTTGGATCCGGTCGCAGCAGCACTGCCAGGGTGTTTGCGCGCCGTAGCAGCAGTTGGTATCAGCCTCACTCAGAGTGAAGGAATAGTGATGGGACACCCAGTAACAGTCATGGTCCATCACTCAGTTGAAATACTTTTGACCCGCTCCCGAACGCAACACATGACTGGAGCAAGACTCACAAGGTATGAAACGATAATTTTGGGCTCACCGAATGTGCAGCTGAAAAGGTGCACTACGTTGAATCCAGCAACCTTGCTTCCCGGTGAAAATGCTGAAATTGAGAAAGCTGAAGACGTCGAGCACGACTGTCTTCAGGTGACTGAATTTTGCACAAAACCTCGACCTGACATTAAGGATACTAAGCTTGATGAAAATGACCAAATTGTTTTTGTTGATGGATCATGTTTAAGAGATGCATTGGGAATTTTGAAAGCAGGATATGCTGTATGTACTGTAAAAGGTGTCTTGGAAGCGTCCTGGCTTCAAGGAGTCTATTCTGCACAAGTAGCAGAACTTGTAGCACTTACAAGAGCATGCCAACTGTCTACATTGATGAAGGTTACCATTTACACTGATAGTCAGTACGGGTTTGGAATTGTGCATGATTTTGGGCAACTATGGTCACAGAGAGGTTTCCTGACCTCTTCAGGGTCCCCAGTGAAAAACGGGGAGAGAATAAGGGAATTGTTACACGCCATCCAAATGCCAGCCGAAGTTGCAGTGGTAAAGTGTAGTGCGCATACAAAAGGACAGGACTATGTTTCTCTGGGAAATGCATATGCGGATCAAGTCGCAAGATTTTGTGCCTTAAACTGTATATTACTCAGGGATGAATGGAATTCGATAAGTGAACCAGAACTCGAACCAGCTGAAGCATTTGCCTTGAAGGTCGTAGATACAATGGATGAACTTAAAGCATTACAGAATAGTGTCGGGGAGGATGAAAGAGTTTCCTGGATTAAGTCACAATGTACAAAGAGACCAGATGAGTTATGGGTTTCAAATGAGGGAAAATTTGTTTTACCAAATAGTCTCTTATCGCAGCTAGCGCGGTTCTATCATGGGCAGGCTCACCTAGGGAGAGATGCCATGATAAGATTGTTCAAAACTGATTGGTTTAACCCCAGATTCCGTCAAGCTGCAGAAGCAGTTTGCCATCGATGTGTCATTTGCCAGCAGATGAACCCAGGGAAGGGAACGGTTGTGAACATGAGCCACATTGGCAGGGCAAGTGGCCCTTTCAGCAGAATGCAGATGGACTTTATTGAGATGCCTGTGCATGGAGGTCTGAAGTATGTGTTGGTGATTGTGTGCATTTTTAGTCACTGGATTGAAGCATACCCCACACGTAGGAATGACAGCCTTACAGTTGCAAAACTCTTGTTGAGGGAGTTGATACCACGTTTCGGATTCCCGATCTCTTTAGAATCAGATAGAGGAAGTCACTTCAATAACGAGGTGATAAAGTTACTTTGCGCAGCGCTGAACATTGAGCAAAAACTGCATTGTAGCTATCGCCCTGAAGCCTCAGGGCTGGTGGAGCAGATGAATGGTACACTGAAATCAAGAATGGCGAAAATATGTGCATTGACAAATTTGAAATGGCCTGACGCGTTGCCTTTGGTGTTAATGTCAATGAGAAACACCCCTGACAGAAAGACTGGATTGTCCCCGCACGAAATTCTCATGGGCAGGGCCATGAGACTTCCTGCAGTTCCCGCAAACGCGCTTTTGAATATTACAGATGATATGGTGTTAGACTACTGCAAAGGTCTGGCTGACGTGGTTCGCTCTTTCTCTCACCAGGTGGAAGCAACCACCTTGCCACCGATCCAAGGTCCAGGACACACACTGAAAGCAGGTGACTGGGTCGTGATAAAGAAGCACGTGAGGAAGTCGTGTCTGGAACCCCGTTGGAAAGGCCCTTTCCAAGTGATCCTGACGACAACTACCGCTGTGAAGTGTGCGGGAGTTCCCAACTGGATTCACGCCAGTCACACAAAGAAGGTGTTGTGTCCCACAGATGAGGAAGTTGAAGCGCTGAAACTGCCAGTAACTGATAACACAGTGCCGAGCGCTGAGACAGAGCAAAACAGAAGTAGAAGCGAACAGGCAGAAACAGGAGAGAGAGAAATATTTTCTGAGGACGAAACAACAGATTCGCTTGGGGAAGACCAAGGAGAAACCTCAGACAGCGACGAAGCAGCTGAAGGTGACAAAGAGCCTGAAGCAGCTGAGGGTAGCAAAGAGCCTGAAGCAGCTGAAGGTGACAAAGAGCCTGAAGCAGCTGAAAGTGATAAAGAGTCTGACGAAAGTAACGGTGACGAAGGGCTCAAATGAGGTGAAAAAGCAGGAGAGCCTGATCAGAGGAGGGCTTTCCCAGAAGCAGACGGTACAGAAAAAGAAAAGAAAAACCTGATTGACTCCCCAGAAGGAGGGGACAAGGCAAAACAGAACGAAACTGTTCAAAGTTCCTCAGAAGAGATCGCAGGTCCATCAAGTGGACACAATGCAAAGAGGAGACTAAGTACATCACCAGTGAAAGCAAAGACTAGAGAAAAGTTGAACGACGGTGAAGGGCCAAAGGTGAAAGAGAAAAGAAAAGAAGTGTCTGTCGTGGTACCAACCTCAAGTGAAGAAAAAGACTTTGCCAAAGAGGAAAGTACCAGTGAGGCAGAATCAAAGAGAGATGCAAAATTGAAAAGGAAAAGGATACCAAACAGGAGATATTCCGGTCCAGAATGGGCATATGCAATCAATGACGACTGGACTGACGAATTTGTATCTCTTAGCCTCGAGAACGAAGAAGAAGAGATACCAATAGAAAAGAAAAGTTTTATGGACACTGTTGATTGAAAGGGTGATAAATGACATTGCTTGCTACAATCTAACGTGATACAACCAGCTGAGATATTGCTAAACTGGATGAGACATTTGATAACTTGATAAGACTTTGATAACCTGATTGACTCTCATTGCCGAATTGAGACAAACGCTGCTAACCGATAAGTGACTGGGCTCCTGAAGAAGACTGTGTGAACATTGCACTCGTTCAGCTTTGTAACTGAATTGCTAAATAGTTTCTTTTATAGGTGCTTCTAGCTCTCTGATTCTATACAGATCATGGCTACACAAAACAGTAGAATGAAATATTGTAAATATGCGTGTATAGGCTTGATAACTGCATGTGTACTAATAATAATGGCAATAGTGCTTGCTACACGTGGAAAGGGTGAGAATGAGAAAATTGATGCTTCTACTTTTGCTCCTGTTACTGTCACTGAACTAACTGCATTGAAAAGACTAGAATTAGATGAGAGACACTTGCATGATAAGAAGGAACTTTCATATAACGTTTTCTATCGCTTGCTAACAGAATATGTTGAGACTATGGATGCGAAAGATTGTTATGTGTGCACACAAATACCGACATCAGTAAAGGAAGGGGTGACTTATCACCACATGCCTCTTACATATGGGATTACATGTAGTATAGTAACTTCTAGATTTTATGGTCAGACAAACATACAGTATTTTTATTCAAATTATGATGTTACCTTTGCATATGTTCCTATAATAGCGCAGCTAAGTCAGATTGCTAAAGATTGGGATGCTAAAATAATGAGGGAATTTTTCGAGCCAATGCAACCTTTTGAAACGGCTCACGCACATAGGGAAAACCTTACCTGCTCGCTCTCTGCAGTAGAAATAAGCTTTTTAGATCGCACAGATGATAGAAGGGCACAAATGAATACGAAATTAGAAAAAGAGCTAAGTAAGAGGACTTCAGTAGATCATTATGATTTTGCCGCAATAAAAACACAAGGGAGAATAGCTTTAGATGCTTGGCATGTAGGGAAATTTTGTATATATCGTGGTGAATCTTATTATGACAACATTTTTGTGGGAGCGAGTGAGTGTAAACATACGTTTATCTTTAAAGCCAAATGGACATTCATGTTGAACGGACTTGACCCTGTCATACCAGGTGTATATTACATTTGTGGGTATAATGCCTATTATCGTCTTCCAAAAGGGTGGTGGGGGAGATGTTATTTGGGTATAGTGTTCCCAAAGGTTTATCAACTGGATGACCTATCGATGATTCCAAAGACGTCTGGATCCCATCGTATCCAGAAAAGAGAGACCGCAGCTGCTGTGGTAGGAGATATATTTGGAGCCATGATTCCTTCATTGGGAGTTGTGTTGAATTCCATCAAAATAAGAAAGTTGTCTACTATAGTGGATAACATGTTGACAAAGTTTTCAGGTGCTATGATCCTGATGGATGCTGAACTTGCAGCAGAAAGAGCTATGACTCTTCAAAACAGGCTTGCCTTAGACATTCTTTTAGCAAAGGATGGCGGCGTTTGCAAAATGCTTGGTGCGCGTCACTGTTGTACGTATATTCCTGACAACAGTGTAAAGATTAAAACAATGCTTGCTAATCTAACAAAAGAGAGTGCAGACTTGAAGGAATTGAAGGAACCAGGAGTGTGGGAGAAGGTTGGAAAGGGAATTGCTTCAGTGGGAAATTGGCTTGGTGGCATTTGGAATGGAATATTACTCAAAATAATACAGGGAATACTAATAGTAATAATTTGCATCTTTGGGATTTGGGGAATAAAAAGGGGAATAATAATGATGATGGAAAGAATTAAGAGAAGGAAGGAAGAGAAAATGATGAAAAGAATGGCAGAAGAATACAAAGAGAGAACAAGGGGAACTAAAAGGAAAAGAGAACTGACAGAATTTTAGTGGAATAAAATTTGTGGGAATAGTTTGTGTGATGACAAGTAGTATTCAGAGGAGGGATTGATGACGCAGAAATGAAGGTTTTACATTTATTAGCACTTAAACGTAGTGCTGCAATAATCAAGTGTGACTTTAATCGAAATAATAAAGATTGTACGGGGACAAATGCGCCCTCAGAGTAGTTTGCCAACATTTATAAGCGTGCTTTATATAACGTGATGTATTAGAATTGCACGAATTTGCCATAATCGTAAACGTGTGCTATGATTTGCTTGTTTGAAATGCTTTAGCTTAGCATTACTTTAGTGGAGGCTTTGGCCTAGTTGCCTGGTCTCACGGTTTAGATGCTCGTGTTTTTCCAATGTGCTAATAAACGTGTATTTCTGATTGAAGCTGTACTTTTCCACTGAGATCGTTCACATGCTTATCTATAAGGTTTCGTGCCAGCCTGGCATCTTCTTCTTTGCTCCAAGGTCAATCTGCAGGTGCGGACAATGGAAGCTCTGAAAGTGAGTTAATTGGTATAATATGTTGCAACTTACGTACCCGTCTCCAAGGATAATGTATGCCTAGGTAGAAGCTTTAGAACTGTTGTTTTTGATTGGACAATTTGAAGCCAACCTATGAACCCTCCAATGGAAGACCCTACTGGATTTGAACTGTTGTCTATTTAAACCAGGTGCACAAGAAGAAAGCAGCCATTTTTACAGCCATTTTTGCACCCTTTACAGACATTACCCGCCTTTAGCCATTTTGCAGCTATTATGGCCCACCTTGCTGCGACGCCATTTTGAATGAGACTTTGATGCTTTCTCTAATCGAGAGAAAGAGACTTTAAGAAATTCTCGCCCTAGAGACTTTAACTTTGATTCGTCCCTTTGCATGAAGTAATAGTTTTGTCCCTTTGCCGCTGAGAGGCGAATGCCCCGTCCACCCCTGCCCCTTTGCCCCGTCCCATGCTGATCGGAAAACCGGTACCTGTGAGACGAAGACTTCCTTGAATGCTGATTGTAATTGGTAAATATGAAAGGAAATTGTACAATTGCATTGTGTTTCTTTTAGGTAACCAACTGCTGATTTTGATAAGAGCCCTAGCTAGGAGTTTTCTAAATTAATGTTACTAAATTGTTTTTGCATGAAGTCCCACATGCAGATGCTAATTCGAGGTTAGATGAGGAATCATTGGTGCACGATGCAATTTGAGACCTTGTTATGCTGACTAATGTATTCAATTAGCTCATTACAGATTATAGTTTTAGTGGTTTGCGTTGCTATTATCGAATGCATTGTTATTCAAATACTGCATAGATTGCATCTTTTACGCCTTTATGGACAGCTATTAATGTTCATTTACATATATCAATTGGTGTTGAGACACATCTATATTGTGCTAGCTTTGTTAATATAGGGAAATAAATTCATTAACTTTGAATAAACTGGTGTGGTTATTCATGGCCGAAAGGTCATGGTTCGCCGAAATGTATTCTGGATTAATTGTTAAGTGTTATGTTGACCAGGGTATTGCTTATGTTCGTTATTGATTATTGATTAGATTAAATTGATCGATCTCGGGTGAAGAGAGTCTCACTTAGCCAAAAGATTCATCGACCCAAAGAGCGTCCAAACACAGGTAAATTATTAGGGAGGAACGCTCTATCACACCTGAGCGAGGTACAGCTCTTATATTATGTATCCATCCTGACTTCAATTGCAGCACAAGCAGGGTGTTTCATTTGGGCATCCAACCCAATCTTGCCATCCTTCATCCCTTTGTTTATTGAAGGGAATTCAATACTACTCTGGTGGATCAGTAATGGTTGCTAGATTACTTAGTATGTGCAATGCTAGATGTGCTTGAAGACATTTGTAGTAGTTCAGGATTGGGACTCGTGTGTTCATGGCCACTTCGTTGTGATGAAGGTAAACAAACAGCAAGTCCCCTGTCTTCTGTAGGTGAAATTAACTCCCTAGACTGAGGTACATCAAACATTAAGGCCCATATTTATACTTTTTTAGCACCGCATTTGCGTCGGTTTTTTATGCAAAATCAGCACAAACTTAAAAAATACAATTGTATTTTGGAAGTTTGTGCTGCTTTTGCGTAAAAGAATGACGCAAATGCGGCGCAAAAAACTATAAATATGGGCCTAAGTACCACAATGGACCTCTAAATGGTGCATTACTTTGAGTTGTGTGGCCAAATTTACCTCCTCTCTTTCCTGGTGGCCCTGTTGCTGTCAGGCATTTTCCAAAATATCATCAGTGTATATCCACTGTCACCTATTGAGGATTAGCAGTGTCGAGTACCTACAGGTGTGTGAAGTGTATATGTGGCGACATATTTTGTATAACTCACTTAGGCCCATATTTATACTTTGTTAGCGCCGCATTTGCGCTGCTTTTTTACTCAAAATCGGCGCAACCTTACAAAATACAATTGTATTTTGTAAGTTTGCAACGATTTTGCGTCAAAAAACGACGCAAATGCGGCGCTAAAAAAGTATAAATATGGGCCTTAGAGAATTGCAGAGTGGCTCTATTGTTGTCATCACATACATCCAGTCATTCAACTGGCTCTAGATGGAAGCACAATGTAAATTGAGTAATTAATTTCAGAGTCTGTAAAGTGCATTGTTGCCCTGAGGTGTCCAACCACTGAGTGCCCTGACCACCACAAAAGGATACTGCATAGATGTCATTGACAAACGGGAAAGCTTTCAGCTTTTTGCAAAAAGCTGCATGGTAGAGAGGAGGCAGATTTGAACGGGAAGAAGATTCTAGAGGATACCACTGTAGTCACACAGTACTCACACACATGAAAGAAAATACTAAGGGCCACATGTAGGTAGCTTTTTGCACGTCGCAAACAGCTAATTTGCGACATGCAAAAAGCACATCGCGATGCACAAACCCAGTTTTGCGATTTGGTAACCTGGTTACCGAATCGCAAAACAGGTTTGCGACTCACAATTAGGAGGGGGTGTTTCCTTCCTAATTCCGACTCGCAGTGCAATGTAGGATTGGTATGTGACGGCGAACGCGGTCGCAAACCAATCGCAGTTTGCACCCATTTCAAATGGGTGCTAATCCATTCGCAAAAGGGAAAGGGTCACCATGGGACCCCTTCCCCATTGTGAATGTCACTGTAAACATTTTTTCAGAGCAGGCAGTGGTCCTATGAACCACTGCCTGCTCTGAAAAAATGAAGCAAAAACGTTTCATTTTTTGTTTTTGTAATGCATCTCGTTTTCCTTTAAAGAAAACGGGCTGCATTTAAAAAAAAAAACTGCTTTATTTAAAAGCAGTCACAGACATGGTGATCTGCTGTCTTCAGCAGGCCACCATCCCTGTGAGGACCGCCATTCCCAAGGGGGTCGCAAATTGCGACCTACCTCATGAATATTGATGAGGTGGGCATTTGCGACCCCCTTGCGAATCGCAAATGATGTCAAGGACACCATCCTACATTCGGATTTGCGACTCGTAAATTGCGAGCCACTTTGACTCGCAATTTGCAGGTCGCAAATCTGAACCTACGTACATGTGGCCCTATGGCCCTTATTTATACTTTTTGGTGAAAAACTGCACTAACGCAGTTTTGCACCAAAAAGTTTAGCACCGGCTTGCACCATTTCTGTGCACCAGCCGGGCACCATATTTATAGAATGGTGCAAGCCGGTGCAAAGGGTAGGCTAGAGTAAAAAAACATGACTTTAGTCGGGTGGGACTGGCAGTATAGAAGAAGGGGGTTTAGCACCAAAAAATGACTTCAGGCAGGTTAAAGTAAAAAAAAAAGATTCTAACCAGATTAGCGTCATTTTATGGTGCTAAACTTACCATGCACCATGACTCCTGCCATGGAAAAGGCAGGAGTCATGCCTGACCCCCCCAATAGCCAGCACAGGGGACAAGGCTCCCCTGGGCATGGCCATTGCACCCTGTGCCATGTATGGGGGCCAATTTCAGGCCCCCCTTTGGCACTTTAAAAAATACAATGCAATATTTACCTTTACTTATCTGTACTTACCTGGGATAGTGTCCCCATCCTCCGCTGTTCCTCTGATGTGGGTGGGGGTGCCCATGGGGCTTGGGGAGAGCACCTGTGGGCTTTTTCAATTGTGTTCCACCATGGAAATAGGCCCACGGGTCCCCTACTGCCTCCCCTGACCCAGGAGTTAAAAAACAGGGCAAAGCAAGCTTTGCACCATTTATTGACCTCTCCTCCCTTCCGTGCACCATTTTTGCACAGGAGTATAAATATAGCATTAAGGCCATAGAGTCATGCTCTGCACAGGAACGCCTATCTTGCATCTCACTAAGGCAAGGTAGGTTTCCACTTCCAAAAAATGACTTTAACTCCATAAATTTGGTGCTAGACGGGTCTAGCACCAAAGTATAAATATGGATATAGTTTTGCACCGAATTAGAGTTAAAAAAAAAATGACGCTAATTCGGTGCAAACAGAGTATAAATATGCCCCTAAGTGTTGCAAAAATAAAGGTTCTTTATTTTGGTGACACAAATGCCAAAAATACCGTAGAGATTATACTCCCTTAAGAGGTAAGTAATACAGAAATGATATGCACTAGTATGTAAAAATAGCTGTAAAAACAGAAAACAGTGCAACTAGTGAAAATCACAATAGTTAGAAATGGGACTAGAGGGAACACAAACCATATACTGAGAAAGTGGAATGCGACTGTCGGTTTCCCACCTAGGCAAGTGTAGTGTGTTGAGGGGCGCTGGAGTATTAGAGAACACCAAAGGTAAGTAGTAGAACCCACTCCAGAGCCAAGGAAAGCAGGAGTAAATCACAGTAACTTTCCTAGAACACACAAGAACACGGAAAATAAGATAATGCAAGAACCAGAAGAGACTGCAAGACACCAAGAGTGGATTCCAGTACCTGAAGACCTGTGGAAGAAGGGTACCAAGTCAAAGAAGCACAGAAGGGTCCAGGGAGAACAGGAGCCCCTGCTAACCCAGATGAAGGTGCAAAAGAACAACCAGCAGTGAAGAACAACAGTCAGTACTGCACCCAAGAAGATGGATACAGTTTCCTAGTTGGTGTAGATGATGTCCCACACCTGATGGATGATTGCAATCTGGTTTGCGTCACTGGATTGTGCCACAAGCCTTGGCACATGCAAAGCTCGCAGGTAGTGAAAAATGACACTGCCCGGACCAGGAGTTACCTGGAGGACTCTACCCAGGAAGTGGAGTCAGAGGGGGCTCTCAGCAACTCAGAGAGCCTGTGGAAGGCCAGGCAGGGCGCACAGGAGTCGCACAGCACGGGAACAAGGAAGATGCAAAAGGAGGCACATGCAGCACTACAACAAAGGATCCCACGCCGCTCGAGAACCACACAGGAAGCTGTGTGTTTCAGGATAGAGTGCTGGGGGCCAGAGCTGCACGGTGCACGAAAGACGTCATGGAAGGATGCCAACAAGCCATGACAACTGCAAAACACGCAGTGCATGGGGGTACTGTCTTGTGTGAGGAGGGAAGCTCTTACCTCCACCTAAGTTGGACAGTAGGAAATCAGGACCATCTGGACCACTTCAGTCCACCACCCGTGATGTAGGATCCATGCAACTCATGAGGAGAACGGACCCATGCAGCCGGTCGTCAATGCAGAGAGGTGTCTTCTGAAGCAGGGGAGTGACTCCTGCACCCCAAGGGAGATTCCTTCACTTTTCTGGTACAGACTGAACACAGGCTGTTCTCTGAGGATACAAGACCGGGAAACAGTTGCTGTTGCTGGCAGGAGCCGAAGATACAATGTTGCATAAGTCATCTTTGCTTCTTTGTTGGAGTTTGTAGAGTTCCTGGAGGTTCCAGAGGCAGTTTCTTTGGTGAGAAGGTGAAGTAAAGGATGCAGAGGACTCCTGCTGGAGTCTTGCAATCCCAATCTGAAGAACCACCCAAAGGAGAGACCCTAAAAAGCCCTGAAAGAGGGATTGGTCAGCTAAAGAGGTAAGCACCTATCAGGGGAGGGCTCTGACGTCACCTGCTGGCACTGGCCACTCAGATGCTCCCAGAGTTCCCTGCCAACTTGGAATCCAAGATGGCAAAACCCACCGACCCTGTTGAGGAGCTCGGAGCACCACCCCTGGGGTGGTGATGGACAGGGGAGTGGTCACTCCCCTTTCCTTTGTCCAGGTTTGTGCCAGAGCAGGCACTGGGGGTCCCTGAACCGGTGTAGACTGGTTTATGCAAGGAGGGCACCAAATGTGTCCTTCAAAGCATTTCCACTGCCTTGGGGAGGCTACCCTCCCAAGTCTGTAACACCTATTTCCAAAGGGAGAGGGTGTAACACCCCTCTCCCAAAGGAAATTCTTTGTTCAGCCTTCCTGGGCTTGAGCTGCTCAAGCAACAGGAGGGCAGAAACCTGTCTGAGAGGTGGCAGCAGCTGTGGCTGCCTGGAAAACCTCAGAAGGCTGGAATGGCAATACTGGGGGTCCTCCAAGGAGCCCCCAGAGTGCATGGAATCATACAACCAAGGCTTGCAAAAGCATTGGGGTATTATTCCAACATGTTTGATAGTGACCTATGTCCAGTACACGTGTAAAATAGTGTCCCCACAGTCATGAAGTCCAGAAAAATGGTCCTGGAGGTCGTGGGGGCACCTCTACTAGTGCAGTGGTGTCCTCACACACAGGTAGTCTGCACGCTGCCCTCAGGGCTGGAGGGCCTGCTACGGAGCTGACTTATAAGTTACCTGGTGCAGTGTAAATGGCAGTGAAAGGGTGCATGCACCTTTTCACATAGGCTGCAATGGCAGTCCTGTAGAAGCCTTTGCATGAGCTCCCTAAGGGTGGCAAAATAAATGTTGCAGCAATTAGGGATCCCCTGGAACCCCAAAGCGCTGGGTACTTAAGTACCATATACTAGGGACTTATAACAGGGCACCAGTATGCCAACTGTAGGTTAAATACTGGGTTACCAATATGCAATAGCCACAATTTAAGGGTGAGAGCATAACTACTGGGGTCCTGATTAGCAGGATCCCAGAAGACACAGTCAAACACACTGACAAACAGGCCAAAAGTTGGGGTAGCCAAGCTAGAAAGAGGCTAATGTCCTACATAAATCTTGTCAATTATTTAAAGGGAAAAAAAGATCTTCACAAAGGTGCACTGGGGAAGTGATGGCTATTATAATGCTCAGAGCACTGTGGCAAAATCCATAGAATTGTTTTAATTAGTTGTGAACAAAGGAGGGAGAAAACTCTATGTACATCCTGTGTGATGGTTTCCATTGTTGCACTGTCATTCTCTATTGTGCCTGCTTCTTATTATTTTGATGAAGAGGCATAGTGGGTGCGCTTGCGTTTCCTTGTAGTATAGCTAGCAGTGATTCAAAGCAGGTCCTTTTTTTGGTATCCTTCCTGTGTGCTTGCACAGGTTATTTTGTGGTGAGTTTGCATGTAGTGTTTCATCTTCAAGTGGAACTGGTAATCTGGGTATGTACACTGCTATCTTGGTCTCGGGTGTTTTGTGTTGTGATTCCATGTGGGTTATAGTTGTATTACTGTTGGACCTGGTCCTTTTGGATGGGACATCCCCAATCTTTTTGGCTCCTTCCTCCTATTTTTTACCTGTTTTTGTTGGCTTTAGGACTCTAGGCACTTTTCCACTGCTAACCAGTTCTAAAGTGCATATGCTCTCTGTGTAGATTGTATCGGTAATTGGCTTTCCATGATTGGCATATTTGATTTACTAGTAAGTCCCTAGTACAGTGCACTAGAGGTGCCCAGGGCCTGTAAATCAAATGCTACTATTGGGCCTGCAGCACTGGTTGTGCCAATCGCATGAGTAGCACTGTAAAAATGTCTCAGAGCCTGCCAATGCAGTATCTGTGTGTGCAGTTTCAAACTGCCAATTCGACTTGGCAAGAGCACCTACTTGCCAAGCCCAAACCTTCCCTTTTCATACATGAAAGGCACCCCTAAAACAGGCCCTAAGTAGCCCCATGGGAAGGGTGCAGTGTATGTTTAAGGTAGGAAATATACTAATGTGTTTCATATGTCATAACAGTAAAAAATACTGCCAAATTCGGTTTTCACTGTGCAAGGCCTATCTCTCACTCAGGATAACATGGGGGCTGCCTTTAATATTATTAAAGTGCAGATTCCCTTTGGGAGCAGATAGAAAAATGGAGTTTAGGGTCTCTGAACTCACAATTTAAATATACATCTTTTGGTAAAGGTTGTTTTTAGACTGTGGATTCCCTGTCTGGGTCAGTTTGACAGTTGGGCTGTTTTACACCTCACCTCTAGACAGTGATACAAAGGGACCTGGGGTGTAGCCTGCATATACTGGTGAGCCATCTGTGCTAGGAGGGAGGGGAGGAGTGGTCACTTACACTGAAAAGGGCTGTGTTTGCCCTCACACAATGCAGTCTCCAACCCCCGGTGCATGTCTGGGGTCTGGCCTGGGCAAGGCAGGATCTTACAAACAAGCGAGACTTCCTTTGAAGTTTGCCTTCTTCAAAGGTAGAAAGGGGTATGAGTAGTGGACCGAAAACCCCTGAAAATTAGATCACTTCTGCTGCCCCTTCCTGTGACTGTGCTTTGTTGGGCAATCCAGTAGTTGCTGCTTCTGTCTGTGAAAGGGGACAAAGACTGGACTTTGTTGTGCATTCTCACTTGAGAAGAATCTCCAAGGGCTTGAACTGAGCTTGCCTCCTGTTGTTGAAGTCTCAGGGCCATCAAAGACTTCCCCTTCCAGCACCTGGACTCTCTGCTGAGACTCCTGCCCTGTCAAGTGTTGCCCTGTTCAGTCCCTGGGACCTTAAAAGGTGAAGTTGGTAGACAAGGACTGAAAATCCACGCACAGAACGCCGTGCAGGGAAATATTCAAAGCACCTTCGCAACGAAGCTGATAAACGACTCGCAGCCTGTTTTGCAGCTGAAATTGATGCTCCACCTGCAACACAGCTGGGAGATCGATGCATCACGGCTGAAGAATTGACGTGCAACACCTGCATACAGAGGCTGATAACAACACAAACTCCACGCAGCTTGGTTTTCTGATACCGTGCAACTGGATTTTCCACGCATTGTCCCTAGGCATCCAAGTCAACCCCACTCTGCTTGGATCCGAGCTGCCCCGTCCAGAAATTGACGCACCGCTCTCTTGCGAGGGAGAAAAATAATGCATTGCCTACCTGACCGGAGAAGGATACAACGCATGGCCTCACTTGCGAGTAAGGAATTGACACATCGCTACCCTTTTCTGATGCACGCTCGCCGTGAGGCTTTATTTTTTAATCTAACCAGGAACTTTGTGTGACAACACCATTCTCATTGTTTTCTAAGAATTAGGATTCTTATAAAAAATCATATCTTAACTTGTGTATTTTGGATTTTTGTTGATTTGCTCTTGTTTGATTAAGATACATAATACCTTTTTTTCTTAACTGGTGTGGTGTGCATTTTTGTGTGTTTTCACTGTATTACTGTGTGTGCTGGTACAAATACTTATCTTATTTCTTCTGAAGTTAGGCCTGCCTGCGCATGCCAAGCTACCAAGGGGGTAAGCGGGGTTAACTGAGTGTGATTCTCCTTTACTCTGACTAGAGTGAGGGTCCTCCCTTGGACAGCAGGTAACCTGACTGCCAACCAAAGACCCCATTTCTAACAATTACATACAATGATATGATTTCTAGTATTCAATTTTCTTATCTAAAATGTATCTGATCCTAGTGTGCTTTTTGCTCACTTAGCTTTTTAAAAATAAATAAATGTGCTTTACGGACTCCAATGTGGCCTACCTTTGTTATTTTCTTTGTTAGTTCTCGTTGTTTCTTGAGCCATCGATAAATAAAAGTGTTTTTACCGCAATGTCAAATACAGGCAAATCCAAAATAGCATTTATTTCCTTTTTGGTAAAGTGCAAATACTTCATTTTCCACATTTATCTACTTGATTGATGTCATTGTGATTTCCCCTATGTATTTCAATCAGCCAGAATATGCGGATGAAAGTAGGGGTAACTCCTGAATCCCCCTTTTTGACAATTTTATTGAAAATAGTAGTAGATGTTTTTTTCAAATAGCTCAGGATGTATCCGAGAATGAACTGGAGTGTAATTTTTCTCTAAAAACATCTGTGGCAACTCAATAGGAAAAACACAAATGGTGGGTTGTATCTGTAGCATCTTTTTGTGTTGTTGATTGACTGGAGAGTGAACCCTGGTCAAGCAGCAACCACAATCCTTGCCAGGGTGATTCGCAAGCCAACCCTAATTTAACATGTGCTCAACCCTCTGGTTGCTTGGCACACAGCAGTGTGTGTTAACTTACATGTAATGTGTAAAGTATTTGTGCAGCACTTCAAACAGTGATAAAGTGAGAACATGACACAAAAAGCATCCCACACCAATTTAGAAACACAGAACATTCTTTAACAAATAAATCAAGACCAAAACGTCAAAAATACAGTTGGAAGAAGCAGAGATGTTCGATTTGAAAGATTGTAGTGAAAATAGAGCCAAAAAGTGCCAACTTTGGATATCAGGTTGTATCGGACCTCGACAAAATCCCAGGGTCAGGCAGTGTAAACCAGCTACAATGACCCAGCTAGGCCCACTGAACAAAGTAATGCAATCCTAGTTTGCGGAGTGTTGCGAGGATCCGCATAAAAGATGTGTTGCGTAGCTGAAGAGATGCATTGGTTCTGAGATGTGGGGAGGCTGTGATGTAGAGGCCTGCATTGCCGTTAAGGATCCGGTCAATGGGGGTTGAGATTGAAAGTCCGGAGTTAAGGATGGCGTGTGCAGTTGGGGTGATACATGTGTTCTGCGGCTTCAGATCTGGAGGCTATTCAACTAGCTCTTGGAGTCTTTCCGGGGTCTAGGTTCAAGATATGACGTTCCAGTCCCTCTCACCCAGGAACGAGGGCAGCAGGTCTGCACAGCAGGGCAGCAGTTCCTTCAGAGCAGCATCCCAGCAGAGTGGCAGTGCTTGTAGCAGCACAACAGTCCTTTTTCCTGGCAAAGTATCTACAGGTCCAGAAGTGTACTGAAGTGGCAGTGTCTGAGGTTCACTACATATACATCAAGTTGTGCCTTTGAAGTGGAGAGAGTCAGACCTGTACTTTTCCACAGGAGTGAAATGGTTGCATGTAACTCACAACTTCCCTATGAATCAAACCGACTCCTGAGTAATCACACTCGACCCACCGGGACGAAGGTACGAGCTATGACCAGGACCAACACCAAATGTCCACCTTGCGATGTCAATCGTCTTTTGGGTTTTCTCAAAGCATAAGAAAAATCCGTAGTACTTATAACTCATACATTAATTCCTTCCCAATTTATGGTGCCCACATCTGATTACCTAATGTCCCTTCTCTCTTTTAGGAGCTGGTTCTTGTAGACTGAAATTCGCTATGCAATACCTCTAGAAAACTGAACTCAAAACCATTAATCCATTAGGTAATAATCACACACATATATATATATAAGAATATAACAGCAAGCTCTAACTCCTACCTAAGTGTATAGGCTCTACGAATCTAGATAAATAAACATCAGTTCCTGAAATCATAAATGCCCATAATTAAGTACTGCTCTATCTGTGAATCATTCTTCAATAATTAATGTAATATGCATGTAATGTATGCCCATAATTAAGTACTGCTCTCTCTGTGAATCATTCTTCAATAATTAATGTAATATGCATGTAATGTAACAACCTTAATATGAGTCTTAGATCACTTTTAAGAAAAATGCAGCTAGAAAGTAAATATATCTGTTTCTTTCCTATTAAGAAGAAACAACAAAAAATAGTTGACTTCACCAGTCTTTTCACTGAGACTCCATCAGATAAGCACTTCTGGCTTTGACTTTTGTACAATTTTTAAATGTTACCAGAATGCCTAGATTGCCGACTTGAAAAGTGTCTTTTGCAGGATGTCAGCAGATATGGGGATCTGCAGCAGAAGAACCGACGGGAAGGAGAGACCCACAGGACGAGGATGCCCAGCGCTCGTGAGATCTCAGAAGAGCCGAAGGGCGATACATCAACCCACAGGTGGGTACGGAAGGGGAAGGGGGACTGACGATGAGCAGTCATTATGGTGCAGCATGTAGCCTTAGAGGCTATGCACTCCACCTTTAGAGGGGCTGCAAACTGAAATGCGTGCGCCACGCCCAACAGAGAGAAGCTTCTAGAAACATGCCCTTGAAGAGCACAGGTGCTCTGCCTTCCTGGCCCTGGCTCCAGACTAACTACAGGCGAATGTAGCCCTTTCTGTGGACACAGGACACAGTCCATTCAAGTGTAAGTTGGGCTGTGCCCAGCTTCTCCCACCCATCCTATTAGTGGTGGCCCATCCAGTCACACCTAAACTCCCCATTGTGTACGGCGGTTTAGGAAGAATACATAAATCCAAACTGTCTCTCAAACCCAGTCATGTGTCCCAGAGACAGGCTGCAGGCACTAAATGGGTAAGGACAGAAAATGCTAACTTTCTAAAAGTGGCATTTTCAGAATTGTAATTTAAAATCTGACTTCACCATAAGTTAGGATTTTAAATTCTGAAGCCAGAGCCACCAAACATGAAAGGTTTACCTCCTACCATTTGGAAACTACACTTATAAAATATAATAAGGTAATTCCAATGCTGTCCTTCGGGGGAGGCAGGCCTTGAAATAGTGAAGAACGAATATAAGGGTTTTTCACTACCAGGAGATGTCCAACTTTTTAAATGTATTTTACTCTGCCTTTGAGGATATCCAGGGCCTACCTTAGGGGTGACTCATATGTATTAAAAAGGAAGGTTTGAGCCTAGCAAAAGATTTATTTAGCCAGGGTGAAATAAGAAATTAAAACTGCAAACACAGGTGGCTGTGGCAGGCCTAAGACAATTTAAGTGGCTGGCACAATCAGTGCTGCAGGCCCAATAGTATCATTGAATTTTTAGGCCCTAGGTACAATTAGTGCTACTGTATGAGGGACTTATAAGTGAAATAAATATGGCAATTGGGTATAAGAAAATCTAATATGTTTTAAGGAGAGAGCACAAGAACTTTTGCACTGGTTATTAGTGGTAAAGTGTGCAGAGGCCTGGGGCCAGCAAACATGAAGTCAGCAAAAACAGGGGGTCTGAAGGCAAAACGTTAGGGGGAAGCCACACCAAAGATGTCAGGTCTAACATCATGCTCCAGAAGGATAGATGAAAGCCAATTTTGCACAATAAAAAGCATATGCACTAGGCGAGAAACAGTAAATTCACCAAGTGGCATTATCATACTTGCTAAGTATTTCCCAGCAAATGTTTCCCAAACTCACAGCACTGTTGTGCTCCAGCTTCACTTTGATTATGAACATGCATGGCTAAAAAGAGTTAAATCTGCAGTTTCTTCTGAAGCCATCCTGCCTGCTTTACTCCACAGCTTACAGCATTTAAGCTTCCTTTTGCTTACTGTTAACAACAGTTCGTTGGCAAAAAACAAACAGCGGGTAGGATGCCAGGTCACTGGAAAAATCAGTAAGCTGGCTTCCTTGGCTCCAGAATCAGCTAGGCTTAGCATTCTGTCCATTTCCAGTAGACTCGAGGTAAACTTCATGCCCTGTATCTAATCCCTTGTCCACTGAGTCTGCTGGGAAAAATAATGTGTATTTCCCAGGTAGTACAGAATAGAAGCATGCCCTTCTGCCACATCATGCTCCTAGTCCACTTGGCGCAAAGCCTGCACAGCATTACAACTGGCTATCACACTAGTCCTCTGAATTCTGTTAAGCATTCACGTACCTTGAGAGACCTGTTATTTCTGCAACCAAAGCCCAATGTGCATGACATTCACTTGTGCCCCGGACATTATGGGCAAAGAGCAAAATCTTTCAGCATACCCTGTTGAAACGAAAGCAAGATGTGACATTTCTTTAAGTCCTCCACCAATTTCGCTGCCCCTGAGCTTGGAGAGTATGGTCTCTGGCCAGGCCCAGTGGACACTGGAGCAGAGCCCTCAAAATGCTCCGTACACTCGCATCAGCCACTAGGGTCACAGGGCACAAGCTTTGGTGGAGCTGAGCAGGTTTTAAACATAAGACATTGCCTTGTTCCACTAACCTCACTTGACATTGTGTCTTGCTGTGCCAATGGGGTCATAGACCAAGGTATTCCCTTTAATCCCACTCAGTACACCTTCCTCTTTGGAAGGGGTTTTTGTGGTGTTGTTTCTGCGCACCAGGGTTGTTCTGAGATTATGATCTGCATAAAGAAATCCTGCTGTGGAAGGCTTTTGTTTTTTTTCACACCAGGGTCTAGGCTCAGCATTAGGCCCGTGACCAAGGTCTACATCCACTCTCAGACTCAACAGGATACATTGGTTAAATGGCATGCTATTTGACTACTTTCTGACACAATTCCTCTGCATAAGCCTTTTCTTACATGGCAGGAATCTCAACATGTGACCATGTCCTAGAAAGGAAGAGTTGAACAGCCCATGTGGTCCTGATGCAGCCCATATGCTTAGGCTTACCTACGTGGAGTGGCACGTGGCTCAGTCTGTGAAAAGTGTTGTGCAGGGGCAACAAGAGCAAAATAAATAGGGAGCCTCTCAGTAGTAAGAGTTAGTGACCACTTCGGGTTTGATGACCGACAGGCTGCAGGTCTTATGAAGAGCTTAGGATCTCAATTACATCGGACGATGCACTTGTCTTAAAGAGGTTAAGTGGCAATGACAGGCAATAGTACAGCCACCAGGTCAGATCTGCTGAAAGAAATAAACCCAGGAGACTTTGTGATATCTTCCCCTTTCATCATGCAGATGCCACTGTGATTTGAGGGCTTGGGAAAACACAATTAGCACCTTGAAAATATGACTGTCGTTACAATGTGATGTTTGGTTTTTGGCTTAGCTGAGCTGGGCATTGATAGTGACCCACTTTTCACAAGCAAGCTTCTTCTGCTATGTAGCATGTCCCCACAGCAGTGCATAGCAGCAGCTGAGAAATGCAGTTCTCACACTCCCAGACGGTTTAGACCCTGTCTCTAGTGTAAGCAACAGCAGGCTTGTCTTCATGAGACCTCAAATCTAGATGGAAATCAAATCCCCTGGGCAGACAGCTTTCTGCTGTATAGAGCTCCACCATTTCAAAAGATACACTTGAATACCTCACTCAAATGTCCTGCTTATATTCACAATCACTGCAAGTGGGGGTAATCAAGTAATCGCCGAGATAGTTTGCCATGCTTAAAGTCATTGTGTTTTGGAAGAACCTACCAAATTCAAGTGCATTTACCTTGATGTTCAGTTTAGCATCACAGAAGAAACATCCCTTAATGCTTTCAGTGCCTCTCATTCCATGGTGATGGCGGGCACCCTACAATACTGCTAAAATATGTGTACTCCCCTATGATAATCCTCCAGACTGCTTAGCTGCAGCTCTGTTCTGGCAGAGCTGAGCTCACGGAGTAGGAATAAGCAGTCAGCAAATCTGCACTGTTCAGGAGTTCAAAGTGCTGAAGTCTTTGGCCAGAGTCTTTGTTAAGGTAATTATTCTTCAAAAACACTACCCGATATGCACAAACTGGAGCCACCGAATAAAGCAAAATTGCAAACTCCTTTGTCTGTTTGACATAGGCAAGCTTACAGCCCATGTTTTAATATAACGAAAAAATAAAATCGTGTTCAGTATATTCATCAAACTATTCTTTCTCCCTCTATGGTCGTGCCAGGCTAATTTCACCTTCTGAATAAATGCATTGATGCACTTTGTATACAATGTATGCAATCTATTTGGGTGTAATTGTTGCTTAATGTATGTGTCCAGAAATTGGAGAGAGTACATCCACATGTGTGAATATCCATCATGTAATGAAATCATGCATGTCCCCAAATTTGCCTTGCATGTCTTGGCCTCTCACTGTGAACCTCCCGCTTTCCCAACCCCAGAGAAAAGATACATAAGCCTAGTGTTCACAGGCTTTCCTTCCATTATTCACATTAGAAATGTTATGCAACGCACCTACGTGAATGGTATGCACCTTACAAAGGCAAAACAAGGACGTTTTCCAGGTACAAGTAAAACCCAAGTCCGGACAAAGACTAGATAAAGGTTTCTGCAATTTTTGTGTTTGTCAAACTTGTTTTTATTAGGTTGAAATTGGTATAAGCATTTCAGTAGAAAGTTGACTTTGTGTGTCCTGTCTGAACACAGTTGCAATATAAGTATACAGTGTTTTAGGAGACAGAGATTCTTAACTACATTGTCATATATCAAGTTTCTAACCATTTCCATTAGTTAATAAGAAAAAGAAGAAAAACCATACAACACATAACAATATCCAAACATAAAATGGAGTTGGGCGATGAGAAGGCCAAATTCAGAATCCGATAGTCCTAGGGCAAACAAAGCGGTCATGTAGGTCTTCTTCAAATGAAGACTCTGGGGATTATCATAAATCGTACTTTATGGTCATCCGAGCAAAGGAGGGATACAACCCCACGATTGGTCCATTCCTCTGAATTTGAAATAAGTGCAGTGCTCTGGTTCTAGTGGGCCAAGCAAACAGCGGGAGGCCCCTTGACAAATGTGACACTAAGGGACTCCATTTATATTCAAAGGGATACGCAAAATTGTCTGCCATCCTTTCCATTGTCAGTGCTCCCCAAAGGCGGGCATGTCATTAAATAAGAGCTGGGGCTTCTTTCTTTTTCCAGGCTGCCGCTATCGCCATTTTGGGCACATTGTGCAACATACATAGAACGAGCAAAATGCCAGACATGATTGTTTGTGTGCAGGAAGGCGTTCCTTCCTGCACATAATTAATCATTTCAAAATGATGCTTTGACACTTCTGTGTGTGCTGCATTCTGCAGCACACACAGAAGTGCCATATCGCCATTAGTGATTGTTCATATTTATTAAGGGAAAAATACCAAGGCACTCCAGAAGGTATTCCAAGCAGTATAAACAGATAGTGAAGGAAGTCCAAAGTTCATAAAAAGATTTTTTCTTCCAATTAGTGACCTTTATTTCTGGTAAGTACACACAGTGCGCAAACAGCCAACACGTGTTTCGTCCATAGGACTTTTTCAAGGCTGTAAATCAAAGATCGAGAACCAGATGTAATGGTGCAAAAAAGAAAAAATGCATTGTAGTACAAAAAGCTCAAACCCCTCAATGCAGACATCATTGCACGATGGTGCAAGGATACCTGTGTTGGCGCTAGGCAGCTCAATTTAGCACAGGGGACAACACAGGGGTGCCCCGTATTCAATTGAATATGGTGCATCCCTGCATTGTGAAACTGACGGAGCGTGGCGCTGGCACTTTAGGCCCAGTGTCACGCTCCGTCATTTTCCATTAAATATGGGCCTAAGTTTGATAATGTGGAAAAATTTAATCAGATTTCCAGCTCTACATCATTTTCATCTATCATAAAATTAGATGCATATACAAATTTTGTGTACGTTTTAGACGGTAGAACAAATATCTGGTTGCCATTTTAAATAGGGATATCACATTATGTTTTAAATAACTTGCCAGCGCTCAGACTGGAAATAAAGAAGTAGAAAAAAAAATAGATAAAAAAAACAAGGCAACAGGTCTTCTCTGTTTCTGCACTCAGGATCTGAAACTAAATCCCTGTATCCCCCCAGGACCACCCAACCAAGCTCCAAATTAGGAAGAGCTAAGACATATCACTTTAAATAACACAATGGGCCTAACTACAACCTGATGTGACGGATATCCCGCCTGCCGGTTTACAAGTACCATTATAGCCTGTGGAAATTGTAAAACGGCGGGTGGATATCCATCATGTTTGTGATGGAGTATACCATCCGCCAAGGTCGTAATCAGGCCCTATATCACGAAGTAGAAGCTCACTTCCAAACTACCCAGCTACCCTCCTCCTCGGATTCACTACAATCCCCTCACCTCTCCATACCCCCTCCCTCATATGCATTTCATTTGTTTTAAAGAATTGATAAAGGATAGCGTTACTAATTCACTCAGCTACCACATAAAATACAGATCTTTTCTTTACAGTAGGCATACTAACAACTTTATGGTCAGTCAAAACTGCCACTAGACAAAATCTATCTCTAGCAGGAACATTAATCACAAGAGTTATCTTGACATTTTTATTGCTGCCTAAAAGCTGGAAGCATCAGGAACTCTGCAGCAGGTGCTTATAAATCATAGGTTATTGCTAAACATGCTGCCTCTCCTGAGGTCAGTGCCCCCCTCCTGGTCAGCACCAAGTATGGCCACACTGGTCACACTGCCCTAAAGCCAACCCTGAGCCCAAACACTCTTTGACTGTTTGCTCTGCCACTTTGTGGCAAGTGAGCACCTTGGCTTTCTTTTAAGTTTGCACTGAACAAAATCTAAGGTGGTGAGGTGTCCTGGATTTAACACAACAGCCTGTTTTTTCAGGGACTGCCCCGGCTCTGACATTCAAATACATGTTCTGGTTTCTTAGGGAGGTCGAACTAGAGTGCACATTAATAACTGTTCAATGCATGCTCACACTTTCTCTTGCCCATTTCTCATGACATGGGCTGAAGCTCAATCTTCAAAGAGTCACTGGCTGTTCTGCCTCATCTCATTCACCTAGCGCAGTAGGTTTTAAAGAGGGGTGAACAGGGGACAAGTCGGTGGTACACCCACTATATTCACAGCCAAAAAGGTGTCCCCACTGTAAAATATGGTGTACTCTTCCTATTGTAATTTTCAAATACCGGAACATTTTCAGCGGCGCCTGCATGTTGTCTGCTTTTGACCCAAGCAACAACGTGTAGGCGGCTAGGAGGGCTTTCCTGTTTCGACTCCAGCTGGATTCATAACAAAAGCACAAGTTAAGGAGCCCTCAGGCCTCCTTTCGCTGTATATAAGAGATATGCATGCACTGTAAACACGTCAGATATGTTGGTCTGTTCCAGTATTTACATAAAATACCAATTTATAAACCACTTTTTTTAAATGTCTTTTATAGTGCTACTCATCCCAGTGCAGGGTGTAAGAGTGCTTTACATCACACATACACATTGCATTGGCAATAAATCATAGAAGTGTGTAAATCAATGAATGGGATATGTAACGTAAGACAGTGAGGGTTACACAGTATAATAATCACATATCATCCTTAATAGCTCAATGTGTTCTATTAGAAGGATTACAATTTATGAACTGCAAGTAACAAAAGAACTCTGTTAAAAGCAGTAGCCCACTTATCTATGTTCAAAAAATAAAAATCTGTCATCTTCATGTTACATGATGTGCTTTGCTGGAGACACATTAACTCTTTGTGCTACTTTGAGTCAAAAATGGGACTAAACAAAACACAGATATTTTTCCTCAAATGCATTAACCAGCAGAGTTAGCTTACTGTTATTATTATTCCCCCAGAGTTTACTGGTAACACAAACATCCCTGCAGTAGGTGCCTTCACCCCATAAGATATATTAAAGTTCAGACTTTGCAACCAATTAAGCAGAACAGATTTACTGCCACTTTCTCCTTGTTGCCAATTCATCTGTGGCAGAGGTTTTACAAAATATATGTATACAATAGAGGCCCAGATTTTGCTTTGAGGTTGCGTCACTTTTCTGGCAAAACCCCTACACAAAATCTTTTTGGGGATTTACAGTGCTGGATAAACCCTATTTCTGTGGCTTTGTAAAACAAAAATAAAAACTAACGGAAGGCAGCACATTGTCCTGCCTTTCATTTCCTTGCATCAGACATTACATTGGTGGTGCTTGAACATTCCAGTGCATCCACACATGTATTTTGATGCAAACCCATAGTCACAAAAAGACTTGTCATTAATTGTTTGTGACAAACTGGTGAGTCTACCTGAGGCTGGAGTAACAAGGATAAATATCTCTATTTCTCCTTGCCAATTTCTCTTTTCAAGTATGCTGCATTCTGCAGCACAAATACAAAGAGCAAAAAGCCTCATCGGGTAGTTTTTGGGTGGCTTTGTAAAAAGAAAGAACGCAACGCAGAGCATTGTGCTGCTTGCGTTACTGTGCATCAGGTAGGCATTACATGGGCAGCTCATGGGCATTCCCATACACCCACTCACGTATTCTGTGTACAAACAATATACACAGTCTTAAGGCAGGCACACTAGTGTTTCCTGGTTCAGCTCTTGAGTACCACTTCACTGTCAAAGGATCTTAATTATTCCCTATTTACATGAGGCAACATTCCAGCTAGCCTCCGCTAGTGAGTTCAAGTCTTAGAAGTTCCATGATGGCTTTGAGAAAGTCAAATTTCCGACGCAATGTGGCGTGTTAATCAGAGTAAGATTGTCCGAGGCCTGGAGGCCCATTATTCAGTCTTACATGCTTCGGCTGGACTGGAGGTTTGGAGTGCCCTGGCATGCGTCTGCGGCCCAACAGTGAATAGACATTTGGATGCCATGGTAGAGGTGGCAGGCATCCACATGGTCCTACGCAGTAAGCCTTCATGAATCCAACCGCAGGACTTTGGTCTTCCTAGATTGTGGGGTAGTTGAATCTTTGCTCTTTTAGTTTGGGTAATGGCTTGCTTCTCCTTCATGTCTGCATGATGCTCCTGTGCAACAGCCCACTCACTTCACCATGGCCCCCTTCTGGTATACAGGGTTTGGAATAGCACACACATGGAAATGGTCCCTTCAGGTCACAGCACCGCACAGGGTGCATGCCCTTTTATTGTTGGAGCAATGCACCAGGGCCACAGCCCTCAATCATCACCGCTGTCCTCTCCTGGCATTCGGAGGCCGTTAGCAGCACAAAGGTTTGCTGCACGGACATCTCTTTATTTCACCTATTTCACATCAAAGGTTAATATATGGTATTTTATTCTTGGTGATTGAGGTTAGAGTGTGGCTGGCTGGCAGGCGCCAAATGAAGGTCAAGTGTCAGTGCATCCTGTGTTATGCCTAGATTCTTATTATATGCGGTGCAACATTACAGTCTAATAAATCAAACACAAGGGAGAGATTTGCCTATGATCACACAGTTTGATCAAGCTGTGAAGCTGGGATTTATCCCACATTTTCTGCTTCACATTGTTCATTTCAGCCAGTAGATGGACAGGACATCTCTTTACTTATCCTATTGCTCTTGTTTTACATCTAAGATTATTTTTTGTCTTTAATTCTTGGCACATAAGGTTGGAGTGTGGGTGCCAGGCAGAAGCCATATGCAAGTCAATTGTCATGCACACCTTATAAATGGCCTTCATTTTTATTAAATATGGAACAACATTGTAATTGATAAAATCACACAAAAGATACATACCTACCAATCATAGGTAAGCCCCAGTTCAGCTTCCACTTATTGCTGAACATTTGTGAAAGTGCATAAGTCAATATATGTATGTTACACTTGTCAATTTGAACTGATAATTTCATGTTTGGTCAGTACCACAGAATGATGCACACTTATTTGCCAACTATTATAAATCACATTTGCTTCTTCTGTCGTTCATGCTACAACTATGCATTTTCACTTCAATTAGGGCTGCTTTGCATAATCCTGCTTACTACTCCATGTCCCAAATATTTTATTTTTGTTCAGAACTCTCAAAATAGTTCACACCACAAAAAAAATTTATATACAAACTTTTGAAATTATGTGCATTATTTACCAGTTCCAATCACTACTTGTAAAAAGCAGTTTTTCTTAAAAAGAAGAAAAGTTGCTTTCCTGTAGCTCTGGAAATTAGAGAGTGCTGGATATGGCCATGTAAAATGTTTCCAAGTTGTTACCCTGCAAGAGCATGGGTGGTCTTGTTCTTTGCCCTTCGCACACCTTGCGACTGCATCAATCCTGCAAAGTTTGTGATGTAATATATAATAACACAATAACACAAGGTAGCTTTTTTGTTTTGATGCTCTGAGGTCTGGGAGACTGACGTAATTCAGAGTTATGATACATATGAAATGAAAGATCATGGGCCAGATGTGTGACTTTTTGTTTTGCAACTCGCAATTTGTGATCCATTTGGGAATCGCAAATTGCGAGTCGCAAAACTAAATATACAACAGTGCTAAGTAAATCGTTTGTGATTCCCAATGGGGTTGCAAATGACCTACCTCATCAATATTCATGAAGTGCATCGCAATTTACAACCCCATTGGGAATGGCCGCACTCACAGGGATAGTGGCCTGCTGGGGACAGCAGACCCCCATGTCTGTGACTGCTTTTTAAATAAAGCAGTTTTTAGAAAAAAAATGCAGCCCATTTTCCTTAAAGGAAAAGTCATGCATATCAAACAAAAAAATGAAAAGTTTTCTTTTCATTTTTTTAGAGTAGGCAGTAGTCTGTGGGACCACTACATGCTCTGAAAAAATTGTTTCCCTTCCATTCACCAATGGTTTAAAACTAATTTGAAATTTATGTTAACTACAATTGTTTAGCAACTGCAATTGTGATCTCAAAACAATCATCCGTGCCACTGCGACTCTCAGTTAGGAAGGGACACCCTTGGAACGTCCCTTCCTATTTGCTAGTCACAATCCCTATTTTGCGAGTCGGTTTTTGCATGCCAGCTCGCAAAATAGGGATGATATATTAGGAAAGGCCATTTTACAGTCGCAAAAGTCCAAAATTGCCTTTGGCGATGCTCGGACTCCATGTGTCCTTAATTAGCGCTGGCTCATTCAGGGTGAGTTTAAAGTGAATAGGCAAGTTGCCAAGTCAGTGTTTCTGTAAAAAAGGAGGTCATCTAGCCTTTGCAAAGAACTAGTTAGCAAACATAGGGGGTCATTACAACATTGGCGGTAAAAGGCGCTTACCGCCGTGCAGAAGACCGCCAATACACCGCCGCGGCGCAGGCATTCCGCCACAGCTATTATGACACACATCTTGGAATCCGCCGAAATTCAGACACCCACACAACACCGCCACACCAAAGGTCAGTGATAAATCGGCGGAAACAAATCCTCCACCTCCAGGCCAACAGAAACACACCCAGGCTATTACGACCCACGAATCCATGCGGCGGTCTTTCAACCGCGGTATTCCATTGGCAATACACACCGCCGCGCTCAAAATACACACACATCTCCAAAACACCGCCACATTGGACAATTACAAATACACACACCTGATACACATACAAACAACACTCCCACACACCCAATACAATATAAAACACACACCCACATCACCCACAAACCCCTACGACCAAAAATTTGAGACGAAGGCGACAGAGAGAGAGCACAGAATAGGCAACCCCACTACACAGAGGCACACAACGCCATCACCCACACAACATCCATGCACAAAACACCACACACCACTACACTCACCACAACCATCACCACATACACCACCACACACATCACCCTCACCACCCCATGTCACGCCAAAGACACCCCCGCTTCTCCAAGGAGGAGCTCAGGTTCATGGTGGAGGAAATCGTCCAGGTAGAGCCACAGCTATTTGGCTCACAGGTACAGCACACATCAATAGCCAGGAAGATGGAGTTATGGCGCAGAATAGTGGACAGGGTGAACGCCGTGGGACAGCACCCAAGAAATAGGGAGGACATCAGGAAGAGGTGGAACGACCTACGGGGGAAGGTGCGTTCAACGGTCTCCAGGCACAACATCGTGGTACAGCGGACTGGCGGCAGACCCCCACCTCCTCCCCCACAACTAACAACATGGGAGGAGCAAGGCTTGACCATCATGCATCCAGAGGGCCTCGGAGGAGTCGGTGGAGGATGGGACACTGGTAAGTCAAATCTTAACTATCATATCCCCCACCCTACCTGCATGCTATCACACACCCCCTCCTCACCCCCTCCCCTATCACTACAACTCCTCACTAATGTACCCATGACACCAACCACCCATCCCAACACCAAGCCCTGAATGACACAACTAAGCATGGACACCCCTCACTAAAGCATGCCCCCTGCACATACCCAGTACACTCCCCCAACCATCACCACACAACCCCACACACAGGAATGCTTGCACTGGGGTACACAAACACCCACCCATTGCACACCATTACACACACACATGCAATAATCTAGCTCTTATGCCCCTGCAGGAACCCGAAGGACCGTCACCACACCAGAGGGTCCAGACAACACCACTCCACCCCCAGAAGAGGCCCACAGTGACGAGAGCAGTTCTGCCCTACTGGATCCTGATGACCAGCCCGGACCATCGTGGGCCTCAGGACAGTCGGTTCCCCTTGCACAGGCACAGCCCAACACCGACCTTCCACCCTATGGTAACACCAGCACAGCACCCACCCAGCGGGCCCAAACCTCCCTACCCAGGACAGGTCAATCAGCGGTGTGTCCACCACTACAGGGCACCCAGGATAACCCACCACCCCAACAACAACAGGGACTTGGGGGCAGTGGTAGTGGGCACACGGTCCAGGGGACGGAGGCACAGGAACACAGGGGAACTGGGAGGGCTGCTGTGCGACAGGGGGGGGACAGGCCAAGGGAACCCACTCTCCACGAGGCCCTCTCCTCCATCATGGGAGCATACCACCACTCCCAGGAGACGATTTCTACGGTCCTGGACAAGTTGCAGGAGACCCTGCGCCTGCAGGACGAACTGTATTTGGGGTTCAGGGAGGAGCTCACGACCATCAGCTTCGCCCTGGGCACCATCGTAGGGGTGCTGAAGGACATACAGCAGACCTTGAGGGACACCGTGGCACTCCAAGGGGCCCCTGACACTAGCCAGGACAATGAACTGCCCACCACCTCCGCCGGCGCTAGTGGACAGGACACCCCGCCACAGGACCACCACACCAGCACTGCACCCCCTGCATACGGACAACCACCACGCAAGCGGTCCCTGCGATCCAGGAACAGGACAGAGCAAGATGGCAAGACCCCCGCCAGGAAATGAGACCACCCTGATTGTCCACCCACTGTACCACTTTGTTACCATGTCCGTACTTAAACTGCACCAGCTCCACTTCCTATGCCCAGATGGGCAGTGCAACTGTGAGACTAATAGACTGGACTCTGCCATGGACATTCCTCCGCCATCACCCATCCTCATTTTACAACCCCCTCCCATTTCTGAGCACTTCAATAAACACCCTTGAAACACAAAACAATCTGGAGTCAGTCTGTGATTTAGTAAATATGTATTATCAATGACAGTGTCATAATGGGTTTACCATTGAAAAGCTAACATACCTATTTCACACATCACAAGCCCTTGAAGGATGCAAGCAGTTGACACGTAGGTAACCACACCTGTGAAAACGTAATGGAAGGGTACAACTCAGTTACCAAATACTGGTTGAAATCGAGAAACAGGATAGAGGTAGACGTGTGAAAGTTAATGTAATGCTAAAAATGAAAATGTTCTCACCTGTGTCTCACTGGAAATATTGCTGTATGACTGACTCCCTGTTGTCGTTGTCTTCTTCCTCAGCTTCATCCTCATCACTGTCCACAGGCTCCACCGACTCCACAGCTGCTACAACACCGTCATCAGGATCATCCTCCTGCAGAAAAGGCACCTGGCGTCGCAAAGCCAAATTATGGAGCATGGAGCAGGCAATGATGATGTTGCACACCTTCTTCGGTGAGTAGAATAGGGATCCACCTGTCATATGGAGGCACCTGAACCTGGCCTTCAGGAGGCCGAATGTGCGTTCGATCACCCTCCTAGTCCACCCATGGGCCTCATTGTACCGTTCCTCCGCCCTGGTCCTGGGATTCCTCACTGGGGTCAATAGCCAGGACAGGTTGGGGTAGCCAGAGTACCCCAATAGCCATACACGGTGCCTCTGGAGTTGAGCCATCATATCAGGGATGCTGCTATTCCGCAGGATGTAGGCGTCATGCACTGAGCCAGGGAACATAGCATTTACCTGCAAGATGTACTGGTCTGCCAAACAGACCATCTGGACATTCATTGAATTATAACTCTCCCTGTTCCTGTACACCTGTTTACTCCTGTGGGGGGGACCAGAGCTACATGGGTCCCATCAATGGCACCTATGACGTTGGGGATATGTCCAAGGGCATAGAAGTCACCTTTCACTGTAGGCAAATCCACCACCTCAGGAAAAATGATGTATCTCTTACGTGTTTCAGCAGGGCAGCCAACACTCTGGACAACACGTTGGAAAACATAGGCTGGGACATCCCTGATGCCACGGCCACAGTTGTCTGATAAGAGCCACTTGCAAGGAAATGGAGCACTGACAGCACCTGCACATCAGGGGGGATTCCAGTCGGATGGCGGATTGGTGACATCAGGTCTGGCTCCAACTGGGTACACAGTTCCTGGATTGTGGCACGGTCAAACCGGTAGGTTACGATGACATGTCTCTCTTCCATTGTCAACAGGTCTACCTGCGGTCGGTACACCGGAGGATTCCGCCACCTTCTCATATGTCCCAGCTGACGGTGCCTACGAAGGACAACAGCGAAGAACCAGTCATTATTCCTCCAGGTATGTACCCACAGTTACACACAAGACTACACCACTCACAAAACCCTTCCTGTATGTGTGTTGAGTGTAGGCCTAGCTATGTGTGACGCAGTAGTAAATGAAGCCATGTGGGACCCTGAAATGGCGGCTGCCTGACCTCTAAACTGGGACAATGGGATTGTGGGGTAAATGTGCTGGCGTTGCACACCGTCGCGGTCGTAGACCGCGGCGCAATGCTGCATTGGTTAACATTGGACCCTATGGGTCCCAGGAGCCAATGAACAGGTGCGCTGGCGGTGATGATGCGCACCGCCGCGGACGTCACCGCCGCGGACGTCACTGCCATTTTCTATCTCTTCAATCACTAGATACCTGACCTTCGACAGGAGAGGACCTACACTGCAAGTGCTGCTGTGACCTCGGTCTGGAAGCGACGATGGCTGCTGCGTCTGAGGAAAGGGCCCCTGCCTTCACTGCACAGGAGTTGGAGAAACTGGTAGATGGGGTCCTCCCCCAGTACACGCTACTCTACGGTCCTCCAGACCAACAGGTTAGTACACAGGGAGCACGTTGTATGGGCCAGGCCTGGGTGGAGAGGGCTGGTTGGAAGAGGGAAGGGGGCAGAGTTAATAGAACATTAATGCATGGGAATGAATGGGCCAAATGGGCAGAGTAGGGAGGGGGCCACAGACAACGACGGTGCAGTTGGTAATGACTGTTCCTCTTCCCTTGTGCATGTCATGTAGGTCAGCGCCCACCAGAAGAGGGACATTTGGCGTGCCATCGCCAAGGAGGTCCGGACCCTGGGGGCCCACCAGAGACGGGGCACCCACTGCCGTAAGAGATGGGAGGACATTCGCCGCTGCAGCAAGAAGACGGCGGAGGCTCCGCTGGGGATGGCTTCCCAACGTGGGAGGGGTGCCCGTCGCACCATGACCCCCCTGATTTTCTGGATCCTGGCGGTGGCCTACCCGGAGTTGGATGGGTGCTTGAGGGCATCACAGCAGACACAAGGGGGTGAGTACACTCTCATTCTGCAGACTTTGCGTGAAGTGGAGGTGTCTGGGTGGGGGAGGTGGGCTGTGGGTGTCCCTAGGCCAGGACGAGTTAGGTAGGCAAGGCCCCTCCGTAATGTAGGCCATGTGGCACTCTACCCCACCTCAGCAGAGTTCCAAGTCGAGGTATAGTTGCCCCCGTGGCATCCATGTGCGCAGATGTCCACCATTGCCATATGGGCCATATCCCAGAAATTGCATGTGCAGAGGGCAGGAGCACGGCGTAATGCAGGGGGCTGCTGCATTTGTCTTGTCTGCCAACGGTAGCGGTATGCCATGCACTAAAACTCTCTTTCTTCTGTCTCCCCCCCTTTTTCTGCTCTCCCTGTCCTTTTGTACATCAGCATCAACAGGCGGAGGTACAGTGGCACCGGAGCACGAGGGAGCTGCATCCCACATGGCCATGGAGGGCCACACCACGGACTCTGAATGCACCAGTGGGATGGAGGGCGAGGGGAGCTTCACGTCGGCCACCGGATCACCAAGCAGCGACACGGACTTGTTCGATGATGGGGGCTCTCTTGCGGTGGCGGCACCATCTGTGCCCCCCACCTCTACAGGTACAGCTGCCACCTCCCCTACCAGCACCGCCCTCCCAGCAGCCCCTCAGCGTTCGCCCCTTGCACGCTCACCCAGGAGGGTGGGCATCACCTTCGCCCCAGGCACCTCAGGCCCTGCCCCAGTTACCCCTGCTGCTCTCAGTGAGGAGGCCATTGACCTCCTCAGGTCACTCACTGTTGGGCAGTCTACCATTGTGAATGCCATCCAGGGTGTAGAACGAGAGTTGCAACACGGTAATGCATTCCTGGTGGGCATTCATTCTGGTCAGGCTGTCCTTCAGCGAACCCTGCAATCTCTGGCCTCAGCACTGATGGCAGCCATTGTCCCTGTCTCCAGCCTCCCCTTTCCAACTTCCTCCAACCAGACCCAATCTCCTGAACTCCAGCCCATCCCAAGCACACCTACAGACCAGCATGCACACAAGTCAACACACACAAGTAGCTCAAGCAAACATAGGCACCACACACACCACAGGCACTCACACAAGCCTCACCCACATACAGACACAGCAACATCCACTGCCTCCACTGTATCCCCCTCCTCCTCTTCTCCCTTCTCCCTCCCAGTCTCGTCTACACACACACCTGCATGCACCACATCTACAGGCACCATGAATCGCACCAGGACACCCAGCACCACAAGCCGCTCACCTGCACTCACCACCTCCACTGCCATTTACACGTCCCCTGTGTCCTCTCCCAGTGTGTCTGTGACGCCCCCTCCCAAAGTACACAAACGGCGGCAATCACTCACCCAACATCCATCCACCTCACGACAGCCTCCAGTACCTGCACCTGCACCCAAAACAGCTAAAGTGACACCTCCGACAACCACCTCCTCTTCCTCCACTCCCAGACCCCCTCCAGCTACCCATCCCAGTGCTCGTCAGAAACTGTCCCTCTGTAAAGTTGACCTTTTTGCCCCCATCCCCCGTCCAATTCATCAGTCCCATCGTAGCGCCTCAGCCAAAAAGCCTCCAATACCAGTGGTGCCTGTTCAAGGTTTGTGGAGTGCACCGGCCACCAGGGCAGGCAGTAGGACCCGGAGCGAAGGCACTGGCAGCCTACCCCCTGTAAAGGCTCTAAAATTGGAGAGTGGACGACGGGACCGTGTTAAGACTACTGGTGAGAAAACAACTGACATGGGTTCCAAGGGGATTGGAGAGTCAGCTGTGACTCCACCAAAGGTGGGGAAGGGCCAGAGGAAGTCTGCCCAGCCTGTTGTGAGTGTCACGGCGGAGAAGTGCACCATCATTTCCGGCGGTCAAGACACAACCACCAGCACCGTTGTCACTGGTCAGGAGACCACCGCCAGAGTCACAGCCCGGAGGGCACAAGTATCGTCACTGGTCAGGAGACCACCGCCAGAGTCACAGCCCAGGAGGGCCCAAGTATCGTCACTGGTCAGGAGACCACCGCCGGAGTCACAGCCCAGGAGGGCCCAAGTATCGTCACTGGTCAGGAGACCACCGCCGGAGTCACAGCCCAGGAGGGCCCAAGTATCGTCACTGGTCAGGAGACCACCGCCGGAGTCACAGCCCAGGAGGGCCCAAGTATCGTCACTGGTCAGGAGACCACCGGCGGAGTCACAGCCCAGGAGGGCCCAAGTATCGTCACTGGTCCAGAGACCACCGGCGGAGTCAGTGCCCAGGAGGGCACAAGTATCGTCACTGGTCCAGAGACCACCGCCAGAGTCACAGCCCAGGAGGGCCCAAGTATCGTCACTGGTCAGGAGACCACCGCCAGAGTCACAGCCCAGGAGGGCCCAAGTATCGTCACTGGTCAGGAGACCACCACCAGAGTCACAGCCCAGGAGGGCCCAAATATTGTCACTTGTCCAGAGACCACCGCCAGAGTCAGTGCCCAGGAGGGCCCAAGTATCGTCACTGGTCCCGAGATTACCGCCAGAGTCACAGCCCAGGAGGGCACAAGTATCGTCACTGGTCAGGAGACCACCGCCACCGCCGGAGTCAGTGCCCTGGAGGGCCCCGGCTGCCACAGCCCCGCTTGGCAATGATGGAACTTCATGCCACACACCAATGTCCAGTGTAGAGAACGTCATGCCACACACCAATGTCCAGTGTAGAGAACGTCATACCACACACCAATGTCCAGTGTAGAAGACGTCATGCCACACACCAATGTCCAGTGTAGAAGACGTCATGCCACACACCAATGTCCAGTGTAGAGAATGTCATACCACACACCAATGTCCAGTGTAGAGAACATCATGCCACACACCAATGTCCTTATCAGAACCGCCATGTCAAAGCACTGCTGAACAGTCCTGAACCGCCATGTCAAAGCACCGCTGAACAGGGCAAAGACCGCCATGTCAAAGCACCGCTGAACAGGGCAAAGATCGCTATGGCAAAGGACCGCTGAACAGTCCTGAACCGCCATGTCAAAGCACCGCTGAACAGGGCAAAGACCGCCATGGCAAAGCACCGCTGAACAGGGGAAAGACCGCGATGGCAAAGCACCGCTGAACAGTCCTGAACCGCCATGTCAAAGCACCGCTGAACAGGGCAAAGACTGCCATGGCAAAGCACCGCTGAACAGTCCTGAACCGCCATGTCAAAGCACCGCTGAACAGGGCAAAGACCGCCATTGCAAAGCACCGCTGAATAGTCCTGAACCGCCATGTCAAAGCACCGCTGAACAGGGCAAAGACCGCCATGGCAAAGCACCGCTGAACAGGGCAAAGACCGCCATGGCAAAGCACTGCTGAACAGTCCTGAACCGCCATGTCAAAGCACCGCTGAACAGGGCAAAGACCGCCATGGCAAAGCACCACTGAACAGGGCAAAGACCGGCATGGCAAAGCACCGCTGAACAGTCCTGAACCTCCATGTCAAAGCACCGCTGAACAGGGCAAAGACCGCCATGGCAAAGCACCGCTGAGCAGTCCTGAACCGCCATGTCAAAGCACCGCTGAACAGGGCAAAGACCGCCATGGCAAAGCACCGCTGAACAGGGCAAAGACCGCCATGGCAAAGCACCGCTGAACAGTCCTGAACCGCCATGTCAAAGCACCGCTGAACAGGGCAAAGACCGCCATGGCAAAGCACCGCTGAACAGTCCTGAACCGCCATGTCAAAGCACCGCTGAACAGGGCAAAGACCGCCATGGCAAAGCACTGCTGAACAGTCCTGAACCGCCATGTCAAAGCACCGCTGAACAGGGCAAAGACCGCCATGGCAAAGCACCGCTGAACAGTCCTGAACCACCATGTCAAAGCACCGCTGAACAGGGCAAAGACCGCCATGGCAAAGCACCGCTGAACAGGGCAAAGACCGCCATGGCAAAGCACCGCTGAACAGTCCTGAACCGCCATGTCAAAGCACCGCTGAACAGGGCAAAGACCGCCATGTCAAAGCACCGCTGAACAGGGCAAAGACCACCATGGCAAAGCACCGCTGAACAGGGCAAGCACCGGGTAGGAATGAATGGACCGCCACATCAGGCATCCTTATCCCATGTGCAGCTGGGACAGTGACAGGACACGACCTTTCACGGGGAGACTCATCCAGTCTGGGCACCAGTCCCCCCCAGTACCAGTAGAGACCTGCATCAACTTGAGAGACTGTGGCTTTGCACTCCCCAGGATGGTACAGTGGGCAAACCACCCACTGTATAGACTTGAGAGACTGTGGCTTTGCACTCCCCAGGATGGCACAGTGGGCAACCCACCCACTGTAGAGACTTGAGAGACTGTGGCTTTGCACTCCCCAGGATGGCACAGTGGGCAACCCACCCACTGTAGAGACTTGAGAGACTGTGGCTTTGCACTCCCCAGGATGGCACAGTGGGCAAACCACCCACTGTATAGACTTGAGAGACTGTGGCTTTGCACTCCCCAGGATGGTACAGTGGGCAAACCACCCACTGTATAGACTTGAGAGACTGTGGCTTTGCACTCCCCAGGATGGCACAGTGGGCAAACCACCCACTGTAGAGACTTGAGAGACTGTGGCTTTGCACTCCCCAGGATGGCACAGTGGGCAACCCACCCACTGTAGAGACTTGAGAGACTGTGGCTTTTCACAGTGGGCAACCCACCCACTGTAGAGACTTGAGAGACTGTGGCTTTGCACTCCCCAGGATGGCACAGTGGACAAACCACCCACTGTATAGACTTGAGAGACTGTGGCTTTGCACTCCCCAGGATGGCACAGTGGGCAAACCACCCACTGCAGAGACTTGAGAGACTGTGGCTTTGCACTCCCCAGGATGGCACAGTGGGCAAACCACCCACTGTATAGACTTGAGAGACTGTGGTTTTGCACTCCCCAGGATGGCATAAATGGGCATGGAGCCCCGTCGTGGATCTGGTTTTGCAGTCATCTGGCTGAGGTGCCCCCCCTTCCCTTCCCCCTGAGGTGCCTGTAGTATTTCTATCTGATGCCCCGGCAGTGTTCTCTCCGATTGTGGTCAGGTATCGTTTGTGGGCCTCGCCCATGCATTTTTAGACTGATGGTGCACGGACATTGTTATGTACATATCTGCACTACTTCTCGTATTGTATATAATTATGACTGATTTTCAAATATGTATCTGTATATTTTTGTATGACATGTATATTGGCACATTACATTGTTTGACGGATTTTCGCTTTGTGTTTTCATTCTTCCGGGGGGATTGTGGGTTGTTACTGTGATTTGTTGTGAATGCATTGGTGTGTATGTTGTAATATGCGAGGGTGGGGGTGGGGGGTTTGGTGGGTGTCCCCCTAACTTTTGCCTCCCCTCTCCCCCGTATCGTAGGTGCAGTACTCACCGTTGTCTTCGGCGCCTACGTAGCTGTTGGTCATAGAGGAGCAGAAACACAAGGGCAGGGAGTATTTGGAGTTCCGGCTCCATGGAGTCCTCGTTCCTCGTGGGATATGTTCAGGTGAGCGTTTTCCCATAGCAAAAGCTGTTTCTGCCGTGTTTTAATCCACGGAGAATCCGCCCCGGAAAAGGTGGCGGATTGGCGGGTTGTAATACTGTGGGCGGTACATTGTCTCCCGCCTGTCTGTTGGCGGTGACAGCCGCGCTGCTTGTCTGTACTGGCGTGGCGGGCGAAGTGTTAAAGTGGCTGTCTTTGTTGGCGGTTTCCGCCAGGGTCATAATTCCCTTTTTTTGTCCGCCGGCCTGTTTGCGGTATTTCCGCAGCTTTAACACCGTCCGCCAGGGTTGTAATGACCACCATAGTCTACTAGTCTACTGTGGATTCTGATTGCTGCCCCTAGTTTGTGGTGTCTTTTGCGGTCACTAATTCTTCCCACTTGGGTAGTTTTTCCATACAAACGAGCAATATTTTCTTTTGAAGGCCAGATTTTTCTTGAAAGTGCTAGTTAGGATGGGAATTGTATGTGCCTTTTTCTTTTGAGTTATATTTATTACCATTTCATTTTAATCTTGGATAGTGGTTAGCGTACACTTATTTTGATGTGGACCTGATATCTCTTACTTTGAAATTTATGGTCAAAACCTTGTGTGGGTATTCTGGTTGTACTGATTTCAGGGTGACCTCTCAGGTTGCGCTGGAAAATGTGAGGGTGGTTTAGATATAGTTATACCAACAGTAAGAACACAAGACATGTCTGCTCCTAAAAGTGGAGGTGACATTTAAGGGGCTGTGTCTAATTTGTAAAGACATAAATGCACAGCCTCAAAAGTTTTCTTATGGTCCTATTGCTGAATGCCAAGATTGAAATAACCTTTTTCTTTCACTACTCTACACTTGCTTGCAGATGCTTTTTGTGCTTCTACCTTGCTGTCAGCCATGGTCTGTTGGTGAAAAATGTGCCCCAAACTCCCAAAATGCAGGTGCCCACCACAGAAATATGAAGTGGTGGGAGGGCTGAGTAAGCATACTTTACTTAGGAGAGCCGTCTAACCTCTGGAGAGCGCAAGCAGCTAAAGCAATCACATCTACATGGAAATGTGCTGCATTTGGAATATTATGCTTGGTGGATTAGGCTGGTGGTGGAGTTAGTTTGGTCAATCCTTGGGTAAAGGAAGATTTACGCTGACAACAGGCAACATTGTTTTATTTGTAGCTCACAAAAGCTTAAAGCTTGAGTTTTCTGTCTAAATCAGGAGTGTTTGCATGTATATTCTTAATGCACTAAAATGTACGCAAAAGACCTGCTTAACATGTGTGAGGTCTTAAGATCTGATGGCACTTCTTGTCATGTCACTTCCTGGAATGTAATGGGTTGTGATGACACTTCCTGTGACGTCACATGTGATGTCACATGCAGTGAAGTCACGTGTCGTGATGTCACTTGCATACTGCCTAACTTAGTTAGTCCACCCACTTTTCTTTTTAGGACTTGTGCTCTGGAGGTGAATCAGTGTCACAAGAGTTTAACAGCCAAGGTCAGGCATGCACTGGGTCACCTGAGTGTGTGAGAGAGGGAGCGTTTTAATCTGTTTCAGAGGTCCGTACAAAACTCAGAAAAGGGCCCTGAATGGCTTTCTTTTACTCCCGGTGAAAGTACACATTGAATCTGATTTATTACTATTTAAATTTTTTGCTTTCTGATACTCGCACCTTGCTATACCGTTTCACAAGTTCTAGATGCAAAGCAAAGTGGACTATGCTTTCCGTGTCTGATATTAGACGCTCATTCTTGGGCTGCACATTCTTTGTGGAATAGAAGTTCATAGCTCATGAAATGATGGTGTTTGTTGTATGTAGTCTTTTTTTAAAGGTTTCTCCGATGTAGCAGTGTATACCTTCATCTGTGTTAGTGAATGCTGTTTTATAGGCCTTCAGGACCCATGCGGTGTGTCCACAGTTAGTCCTAATTCTATGTCTATGGCAATCATGATTATTGATTCTGCAAGTTTTGTTACCCTACAAAGACCACATACATGCAAACATACATCATTCATACTCGCTCACTTTCCACTCTAATCTTAAGTCTGGATAACTTACATTTCCATGCAAGCTCAAGATCTGTAATCATCTCTTGCAGGGTTGCATTGATGAACCGAAGCCCAGTGATATATTAGTAAATTGTACTTTCGAATATAAAATGCCCTTCCGAAATGGCTACCCGTGAAATCTCACTGTTCCTGTTTTTTGTGCTATACTGCTTGTTGGTCTGGTCATGCTGACTTGTAGTCTAGTATTTTATTGATCACAACACACTAAAGTGCTGGCAGTGCTGAAGAACGGAAATAGAGCTACAGCACAGTTTCTGCCTCAGAGTTTACACTCAATTATTGGCTAATTAAAATCAGGTAGCTAAGGGCCCAGGGAGGCAAACTCATTTGTTTTCCTGCTCTGGTGGCATTTCAAAGGCGGAATTGAGGCTTCGACTATCCTCAGGTCTGAAAGCCACTGTCAATATGATGAAGTTACACCTCTCCAAACATCTTTAAACAACAATGGACAAAGAAGCACATCTTTTTTACTGCTGAGAGATATCCAGTTCTCATAAATGAATTGGAACGGTTCTTAAAGTAATACTAAAATGAAACAGAAGAATAAATGCTAAAGGCAGAACACTAAAGCCCAGTAAATACCTCACCCCAGATTAATATTATTTCTGGGTGTGGGAAATACCCCACCCAGTTCCACACAAATTGGAATCGAGGTCTTATTGGCCGAAGACCCCATTTGAACCGAAATCACGCATCCACAGATACAATGAGATTGACCATCAAAGGAAAGGAAATGCCCACAGTGCAGTTAGTTCAGGAGTAAGCTACTTATTCAAGTACAAAATTCCTATGTTAAAGATGGAAGCTTCACATTAAGGGTTATATGTTGAAACAACTAGTGCTTCAACCACCCATGCCTACAACGAGGATGGAACAACGACCTCGTTGTTCTCACTAATACGTTTACAACGAATGCCTTAACAATGATTTTTCATTGTAAAGGCATTCCTGGTAAAGGCATTAGTGATCAGAATGCATGGTTCCAGCATGCATCCCCCTGGCACCCCACCTCTAAAAATTACCCCAACCTCTCCTCCCCCACAAATACCCCAACCCCCACCCCCAAAATTACCCCAGCCCCCTCCCCTGAAACCTAAAGCACCCCAACCTGCCCCTAAAACCAAAAACCCTGACCCCTCTCCCCGCCTCTAAACCCTAATCACCCGAGCCTCCACCCCACCCCCAAAAACGAAAAATACCTCGAGTCCCCACCTCCTCCCCTAAAACCTAAAGCACCCCAACTCACCCCTAAAACCTAAACCCTGACCCCCCTTCCCAGCTCCTAAACCCTAATCACCCCGAGCCACCCACCCCCAAAAACTAAAAATACCCTGAGTCTCCACCCCGCACCTAAAACCTAAAGCACCCCAAATCCCCAACCTACCTCTAAAACCTAAACCCTGCCCCCCGCCCCCAAACCCTAATCACCCCGAGCCCCCCACCCCACCCCAAAAAAACAGCCCCAGTCCAGGCCCAACTTGCCTCCTCCTTGATTGCGTCGAATCCCTTCTTCTGTGCCTTAACCACGCATGTACAAGGTTCACACATGCATGGTTGAGGCCCTAAAACAAGGAAGTCGTGGAAAACTAAAGCGTTGTTTCGCTTTCATTTTCCACAACTTCATGGTTCATGACTCGTTGTTCCAGGTGTTTCCCGAGCCAGATGGATATTTTATTCCAGCAGGTATTTTCCCAGTGGGCAGAGCCCTTGGAAGCCAGTTTTGAAAGCCCATTGCTACTCCTGGTGCCTCTGTCACTCTCTGCACCTCCCGGAGGACAACTGCTGCAGGCAAGAGGATGCTTTGAGAGAGTTGCTGTAGGGGTTCCGGGTTGTCCACATTTATGGCATAATTTCCAACACAAACCAGTTTTGCCTGACAAGAGACTAACTCCGCTATCATCCACTTTCCTGTTTCATCCACCTCCCATCTTGTCACCTGCAGCCTGGAGCTGGTTGACAATACAGTAGCCACCCCTTTCATTAGATAGGGTTGGGTTGTAAAATTGGCTTCCTGAATCCACCTCAGAGAACTAGCTGTCCCATCTTTGTGACTGTTAAATGTGTATAATGTAAGACCACAAAATGTGCTTTAAGATCTTTTATCTGCTGAAAAAACTAATCCTTTGCCTTATTTGTACCCAGAGACCATTTAAAATACATGACATAAGCTCAATGTTTTTTTATAACCTACCATTAGATATCAACCCTACTACACACCCACATGCCACAACCATCTCTTTGTAGAACATTCCCGTCTGCTATGCTTTGTTATGTTGATGGTGATGAGGACTATGTTTTCTGATTTTTCCCACAGGCCACCCACCCAGTGAAACCCACCCAACCCTCTGGCTGTGTTCTACCCTATAACCCTGAAGAATCCTCCAAATTTCCACTTGGCTCATGTAGCTGTTTGGGTGTAATATGGTGATCCCCTCTCCTCCATGCAGACCAACTTGGAGGGCTTTCAAAAATTTCAGAAAATAAAGACCTGGCTCACTGAGTATGCTACACCATACAATTTCCCTCTTTCATTCATCGTTCTTCCCCCTTATACCTGCAAGCAATCCCAAGACCATACTTGTAACTAACTTACTACACAGGTATGGAGTATCAAACTATCTCTTTTGTTGTGCCTGTTGCAGCAGGGTGTCTGGCTCTTCCCCACTATTCACTAAATGCATTTTGTTATTCCAAATGACCTTCGGAGTCACTAGGAGCTTCAACTGAGCGGACACATCTAAAGCTTAATTTAGCATCTTGACCCTATATTCCATCTCCTTTCCTCCACTGTCCAGCATAGGTCTAATGGAGCACAAGAGCCCCACAAAAAAGCAAACCTTAGGTTTCAAAGTTCTAAATAATATTGCCTCTTTTAAAAGAAAGGTGCAAAAATTCACCAGGATTTTGGGTGGCTTCCCTCTCTTTGGTCTCAACCTAAAAAGGTCTCTATGTAACCTTGAATGTCTATACCTACGTCCTCTTGACATGCACCCTCAAAAAGTCCCTCGTTGATCAATTTAACAACAGATTTCTTAATGTACTGTTCTTCCACCCCTTCTGGAACATTTAAGATCTTAATATTATTACTCTCATCTGATTTTCTAGTCTTTCCCGAGCTGGTTGTGCTATTTTATGATGTGCCTTGAGCTCTTCCAACTCTCGGAAGTTCCCTCCCACATCTGCTGTGATATTTGTCATTGTCTCATTCATTGTCTCCTGTGGTCCTCACGACCTGTTCATAACTTTTGTCTGAGAGCCCCTGGCAAGTGTCTTAAATCTCCCTCTGGTTACTCTTTAGTATGTCAAATCTGTTTTTAACCTCTTGTGCAAGATCTTAAAACAGCCTCTCAGTTTCAGTGTTTTAACAGACTTGAGTGGTTACAGGTTTAGTTTTCTATGTACAAACATTTGCTGTCCTTTCAAATGCCTAGTGGCTTTCTCCTTCTTCTTTAGGCTTTCTCTACCTACCTCTGGCCGGACGTTTGTATGCCAAGCACTTTTTTTGGTACTGCTAGCATCACCAGAGAGTGTATGTGATAGAGTTATAGACTGCAGCTGATACCTTTCTTGATGGCTGTTAGTTTCCTCAGCACCACCCCAAGTTATCTACACTTAGGCCACACTTAAATACACATTGATTACCTGGTCTTGGTTCACACAAGGATCCTGCAGAGCTCACCCCCCCCCCCCCCAACTTGGCTCGCAGACTCCACCAGCACATCAAAACCCCTGCCTTCCTAACCACTTGCCTGAACCTGTGTAGCAGCAGCAACCTCATCAGCAGTGCCTGAGGAGACCCCAATTTTACATGCAGCCCCCTATCCGGCCTCCACCCGAGAGCCTGAACCTTCATCCTGACTGACACTGGCACCTCTTCCTACACCCTAGCATTGAAAGCTGTCCCTGTGCAATGCTATGGCCACTGAAGCAGCCCAGGCCATGTGTTCCTGAAACCATACATTGGCTTTAACACAGAGAAATGCATCAACACGCCAGCCCCAAAGGCTAGGGGTAAGTGAAGTCAGGGAGGATTGGGGGATCTGAAGATAACAAACTGCCAGGGTACATTCAGCTAGGGCTACAGGAGAAGAGAGCATTCCCACACCCATTGCCAAGGAGTTGGTCTACTGCTATGTTCCTCCAGCACAGTGATTAGAGCAGGAGATGGGTGTGAGATGCAAAGGTGAGAGAGATAATGGCAGGAGGGAAATAGGGATGTGTCAGAGATAAAGATAACAAGGCTGTTGTGAACATCATGCAGGGACTGCCTTTTTTCCCCCAGTCTGGCCCTGCTGAGCGTATGCAGGGTGTAAAGTTAATTCATTTAACCTGATATCTCAAAGAGTAAGTGCTTTAATTTAAGACAGGACAGCTCAGAAACAAAAAGAGGCAAACCTTGCTTACTGTTTCCAAGGTGTACTATCTGAACATAAAGCACTAACTCAGGGAAATATCGAGTTAAATTAAATGACTTAATTCATCGTATCTTGCTACAAAAGGAAGTGGACCGGGCTGCACAGCACCAAATGGCTATTCGTGTCCCTAGACTGAGGAGAAGACCTAATGTCATGATCTGCATGATGCTTCTCACCTTTGACTGAGGAATTTGAAAGAATACCTGGTCTTCTGCTGGTTCTGGACTGACCAAGATAAGGGCGACCCTTTCTAGTAGCCATGGTGCTGATTGATGGGAAATGCCTAAGCAGACCGTACCTTCCAGAAGGACTCCCAGAGGGAAAAACCCCAACTAATTTGGGAAAAAAACTCAAAACAGAAACTCCTGAAAGAGGACAAAACAAGAGTGAAAAAGGAAAAGGATTAGGAAAAAATCTCAATCAGAGCAACTGGAACTGGAGAAAACATGAAAACAGGAGCGAGGATCACCACCAGAAGGAAGTGTTTGCAACGCAAAGCAGATCAGGACTGAGTGACTTATATCCTGGAAGACAGGAACTGACAACACAGGAAAGAGAGAACAACACCATATTGGATTGGGAAAGGCCCATAGAAAAGAATAGGAAAAAGGTAGCAGTATAAAAGAAAAAAGGCATGCTGAGAAAAAGGAACAGAAAGAAGACAACATTGAACCCAGCAAGAAGACAGCATAAAATCCAGGAGAAATAAAAGACGAAGTGTACAGTAACCAGAAGAAAAAAAGGAAAAAGTCAAGAAGAGGAGTCCACCACTCACAAGCAAGAAGAAATGTAATGGAAATAGGTAAGTACAACGCGACCGGGAGAATGAAATGTGCTTCCCGAGATGGGCCGTAAATGTGGTGCAACAACACTGAAGACGGCACTCCGATAATCGGAGTCACGGTCCAACCGCGGCTGAAAAAAGAGACGCTGCGGTTAAGCAGGGCGTCACACTAAGACTTCCAGGATAGGACTGAATCTTTTAAAAATGTCAGATTCTCCAGCCCTGTCGATGTATTGGGTTGACACTGGCAAAATACAACAAATCCTGTATGCCATCAGAGATGACTTTCAGCCAGACTTTGAGACATTGGGATATACACTGTCTTTTCAAATACCTTGCAGCATTGCCTTTCCACCATACAATGAGCATTGAGTACAGCACTGCACAGGTCTATTCAAAATGCTGACCCAGGCAATAAATGCATTTGAAATGTAATTGAGAGCACGTCATATTGCCCACATATTAACATTCATTTAAATCTTTGTGTGCCATAGCTCTTTTCAAAATCTGCCAGGGCCTATAGGTTGCTTTCACATACCATAGGACCTTCAAAAAGCCAGGGATCAAGGACCTCATTAACCAGGCCCAAGCGCACTATGCGCCAGTAGACCGTAATTTTTTTACTCTCTGGAGGCACAGTGTGCTAGCCCTTATTTACAAGGCCACACAAAGCCACTTTGCTTGGCATTTCATGGCCTTGTAAGTATGGACCCCTTTCATTCATAACACTGCTTGAAGTGGGTATTCCATAGATTTTGCTTGGGGTGTTCCCTTGTAAAACCCATGGAACCAGAAGGAATCTGACGCATTCCCAGGTTTACTAGTCTGGGAATGCATCATATTCCTAGGCCACCTCACGGGTGGCATACGAATGATGCAATGGGGAGACATATCTTTCTTTCTCCCCGTTTTTTCCTCTCTCTATGTGAGCTGCATTCTGCAACACACATAGAAAGAGGAAAACGCCTAACAATCATCCTCGCAATGTAGGCATCCTTGCATCATGGGGCAACGGTGCCTGTGTTGGCTCTAGGCAGCAATTTGTGTGCCAGCACGGGGGGAGAGGACAGAAATGTGCCATATCTTGGAGAAACAGTGCATTTCTGCCCTTTCCCAGTAGCACACAGCAGCACAGCAAGACATTTGCTGAGCCGCCCTGCACCACGGGCCTCATAAATGAGGCCCCAAGTGTATAGAAACTTGAAATGCAAGACACCAACACTGTATAGATGGTCTGTGTCAAAGACCTGTGCACCACCCTTTGCTATGTCACATCCTTTTTCCAGTAATGACTCAATGGCTCTGACAAACAGCTGTATACTGTACACTTTGGAGGTATATAACGTACTCAGGACAAAGTTAATTGGTGAGTGTGACGTGACTCTCAGTAGACACATAAAACACTATTGAGTAGCGTGCTACTCGCCAAAAAGCGCTTTGACACCTTGTCAGGGGTAGTAAGCACTATATAAATACTATTGCACTACAATACAATACAATACGTGACCAATGGTAAAGTAAATCATTTTGCTGCTAATGTCTTGCAACATTATCTGGTAGCAAATGTACTCTTGAACGTTTTAAGGGTGTGCTATTATGTTAGCAAAATACCATTATGACATACCATTCACTGAGTACTGTCCAAACAAATAATGTTACCTGTACATGGATATGTGGATATGCAATGTCATTTCCAATGCTTGCATGTATGTGACTGGCCACCCTCTGTTATCATAGCTTAGAAGCCTCCTGTGATCACTCTTTGTCAGGGGAACTTCTACAACAGGCTAACAAACGAGCCACTGAGGTCCATATTCTGAACGGTGTCACGGAACGCTGCAAAGTAGACAAAAACGCTGTTGTGCATTATGTGACAAGAAGAGAGCTGGAGAGTGCCACATTCACATAGCCGTGGCTCTATCTTCCCCTCTCCGTATCACTGATTTCAGCTGCTGGGCGCCACACACACACCTTAGCGCCATAGTGCTAGGGTGTGTGCGTGCGTGAGTCAAGCATAGGTTTTGTACAGAAAGGTATCCTTCCTATGCAAAATACTATGCCTAGCAAGTAAAAACACTTTTCGCACTTTGTAAGTGTGCTGTACAGTGCAGCACACATGAAAAGTCGGGAAAGCATGGAGAAATGAAAAGATTTCTCTGTTTAACACCTGCTTTTCAGCAGCATACATTTTTGGTGCTAAACCCCTACTACCAATGTTAGTTAATGCGGTTTAACGTAAAAAAGCATAGTGGTTGCATGGGAACGCCCATGTACCACCCATGTAACGTCCCCTTGATGCAAAGTAATGCGAGGCAGTGTTTCATGCAGCTTTGTGTTACTTTTGGGTACTTTCCAGCACAAAATAAGTTTGGCACTAAAAACATTTTGGGCTGGTTAGCATCACTTTTGTGATGCTAACCAGAGCAAAATGGTTGAGAATCTTCCCCGAGCTCTCATTCTTCATGAACTTCAGTCTTAGGGCCTCATTTACAAGGAAATGATGCAGCGTGGCACTGCAAGCCAGCTTGCTGTGTAACGCTGCATCATTTTGAGAATTCAAGGATGCGTCGTATTTACAGAAATATGATGCATCACTGTCCTCTCCTCTGCACTGGCGCACCAACTACTGCCTAGCGCCAATGCAAGCCCCCTTGCACCATGGTGGAAGGGTGTCTGTATGCAGGGATAATTGTTTATGTGGCGGAAGGACACCTTCCTGCACATAAACCATCATTAATGGTGTTTTCCTCTTTCTATGTGTGCTGCAGAATGCAGCACAAATAGAAAGAGGAACAAACAGGGGCAAATAATGTTATTTCTCCCCTTTGTGCCACTTTAACGCCACCCCTGAGGTGGCGTAGGGTGCATTCCCAGCCTTGTAAACATGGGAATGCAACGGATTCCATCAGATTCCATGGGTGTTGCTGGGGAACACCCACAGCAAACACCCATGGAACTCCCCTTTCACGCATGGTTATGCATGAAAGGGGACCATAGTTACAAGGCCATGAAAAGCCACACAAGGTGGCTTTGCATGGCCTTGTAAATATGTGCCAGCACAGATCACCAACGGACAGTCAAAAAAACTGATGCTCCAGTGGCCCAGTGTGCCGCTAGGGCCTTGTAAATGAGGTCCTTAATGTTCTGCATCACAGTCACTGCTCTATGGACTTTGCTTATTCCCCAGAGCATGATTTTAGTCAATGCTACACAATATTTAGGTCATCCCCTTTCAGTGGTAGTTTAGCAAGACCCGGCCTCACAGCTCAGGCCAAATGCACTAAAAAATCTCACTCTCTCAGCAGAAGACAAGGTTTTAGCCAAAATGAAGAGAGGCAAGCAAGGACTGTGATGAGGAAGAACAGGACTCATTCAAATGGAGAATACTGGAGATTCCCACCTCATCCCTCTCCTGAGCATCTGCCCCTACTATCTGTTAATCACCAAAGTAATCTCAGATGTCTTGAATACAATTCATGAATTTCTGCCTAAATACTATCCCCCAAAAGCCATTACCTGTAAAGATTTTTAAAGATCATACTATATACACTACTTTGTCTGAAGATGCCATGATTACAGCATCAGACAACATGTTACCTGATTTCCAACTTTTCACAAAGTTAAAAAATACAGTGGTTTATGCAGAACACTTTCCATCTATTATGTTTGCGGCATGGGCAGGGAAGTTGCATTCTTTACAAACTTCTTTACAATATGTGTACATGGGTGGTCTCTATTACAATCTATGTGCGCTCACCCAACTTATCTAATGTTCAAATAGTGATTATTCACCTAATGGATGTGGAAAGAAATAAAACGTGTAAGAGTAGGCAAAAGAGGGTTAACACATAGAACGCAATAGGGATCACTTGGAGTAGTTTACATAGGTATTGACCAGTTCTAGATGGAAGTCCCCTGTGATGAAGAATGCAACATAAGATTTGTGAGGCTCAGACATATGTCTGTTTTGAGGTTCGCCACAATGAATGGACCATAGTTCATAGTAAGCTTTGACTGATTATATTAGGACACCTTCAAGAGGCTACCATATTTTGGGATTTTTGCTTTTGTGCGACTGCCCAGGAAGCCACTCCTCACCTTATTTTGGTTTTGTCCTTGTATCATAAGAGACAGCTTTAGATGTTAGGGTGACCTCATTCCAAAAAAGTACATATATTAAGCAATACAAAGAGAGTGGACACTGGGGAAGCCAGTTCAGCTATTGGCTTTCATTGTTTTTTATGGTTTACCCTTGCTTAGATAGGGTGTCCATGAAGAAGATGGAATTGTGCAGCATGTTACATTATCCCATTTGAGTTCTCATTGGTTATGGCGCTCAAAAGGTCATTTAATTTGATTGCAGAAACAACATGAATTATGGCTAGGGATGCAGCCAGGTACCACCACGTTGCAAAGTGAGACATTTCCCTGGTCATCAGTTATGTTAGCTGCTTGAAGTGCACAAGTGACATGACGGACTATATTCAGTCGGACTCATACACTTTTTCCGGTTAGAATCATGAACCACGTCATCGATGCAGATGTCATCATTTACGACTCACTGCAAGTACAAATACAGGTACATTTGAGGTCTTTAAAAGTATAATATACGTACTCCCCACCCCTTGACTCAATAGCTCTCCTGCCTCTGGCTTTTTCCCTGGATGGTTCACCCATACTTTTCTTCCTGTGCTTCCAAATCCTCCCTCACCTCTCTGGGTATTATTGGGTGGGCAGATCTTTCTTCAATGTGAGGGGTGTACGCTTGTTCACAAATCACTTGTGCAAGTCTATCATATGCTGATAACTTTTTTTAGCTGTTCTTTCAACAATCCGTTATATCTCTCAACCATGCCTACAGCTTGTGGATAATAACTAAGGTGGTCAATCCACTGAATTCCTTGTTCCTGCGCCCAGCCCTGCACTGTTTTCCCTGAAAAGTGTGTTCCCCTATCTGTTTGGATCTCATCATGTGCCCCATAATGTTTTATCAGGTAGTTTAGCCCTCGCAAAGTGGACTTTTGGTCTGCAGACTTACAGGGCATACCCAACATAAGGCCAGAGTAGGTGTCCACCATGGTCAATACATAGCTTTTTCCTCCTTCCTTTGGTAGCGGCCCGATATGGTCCAATTGCCACACTGTAGTAGCTGCAGTTCCTCTTCTGATATGGCCGCTAGGCTTCTTTTGCAAGGGCATTTGTCTAATCCGGTTGCATGTGGGGTACACCTTTACTGCTTTTTGCACTTGTTCTTTAGTGGCTGGAATTTGTCGTAGCTGTGCCCATGCATAAGTGCCATTCTCTCCTGGATGTCCGGATGTTGCATGGGCCCTGTTTGCTAAAGCGGCTTCAGCTTCCTCCTTGATGACCACCGTTCGCGTTTTGGCCATCTGATGTACGGTGTTGTCGAATAGAGATGCAAGTGAGGTGTCCAATGGGAAATGGGCATCCACATGTCCCACATAGATTTGACATTTGTGCCCTTTCTCCCACATCTCTTCCCATAGCTGTTCGCCTCCCGAAATGGGGGTGCCTTTAATTTTCCATTCATCCTTGCGCCAAGTCGGGGCCCAGCTTGCTAGTCCTTGGTAAGTGGCCCGACTGTCAGTGTACACAAATGTTTTCTCTTTGATGGGGGCTTGTTCGATCACTGCTGCTACCCCCTGCCGTTCTGCAAGCTGGCTTGATTCATTATCCCCTTCTTGCAGCAACATCGTTTCTGTAGCAGGCTGGAATGCGACTGTTTGCCTTTGTCTTTTTCCTTGATAGTACCGGGCGGTACCATCTGTGAACCATGCATTTTGCCGTTCTTCTTCGGTGAGTTGTTCAAAAGGCGGGGCTGTCTTAAATGGTGAGGATTCCATTTCAGAGGGCTGTAGTGCAGGGGCCATTGCCTGCCAGACCACTGCCCCTAGTTTATCTTCTTGTAACTTCGACACTCCTGCTGGTCCTGGTTTTGCCCTCTGCTGCAGATACCATTTCCACTTCACAATGGCAAACTCCTGCGCTCTGTCTACTTTATTGCCAACCCCTCCGTCTCTTGTCCAACCTAGTAAGGGGACCCATGTTTTTAAAGTGACCGGCCGATCATCAGTTATGCGTTCTATTTCCACTAAGGCCCAATCTTGTGGCACCCTCTTTTTTTTCTGCCTCTGCCATAGGCTCCACATCACTACATCATCCTGTACTATCATTTCCAGCTCAAACGGGTTTCCTTCTGTGATGGGACCTAACGTAAAGGATTCTGTAATGCATCTTCTGCTCCAGTGTCCCACAACGTCACCAACCATTTAAACAAAGGTTCTGCAGGCATCTGCCTAAACATATGGGTTCTCTGCAACAACTCACTCTGCGTATAATCTCTTACCAAACAAGAATTCTGTATTTGCCCGCCATTCGCTCCCTTTTCACCTTCAATTTCACCTACACGTCCTTCTCCACTTTCAACTCCACCTAGTTCTGTAACACGTACTTCCACCTCATCCTCCCAAGTATGTGGATCCCAATTTTCTTTGCGTACCAATGCCCTCACTTGCACAGTTAAGGGTATTTTAGGCTTCTACCTACTCTTCTGTTTGCTTATCAGTGCCCTCACTTGCACAGTTGAGGGAATTTTAGGCTTCTGCCTACTCTTCTGTTTTGCTACTCGTACTGCTAATGCAGTGCACCTTGCCTCCATTTGATCACCTATGTCACTGCACTTTCTATGGTCTCTTTCATAAGTAACTGCCTTTCCTGCAAGGCTGCAACCTCATCCCGCAGTTTTATTATCTCTGCATCTTGTGTTAATGTTTTCCTGTATACCGTACAGAGCGCAGACAGGAAACGCCATCCCACTTGCCCTGCTGCTTTCAGCTCCAGCTTTGCCCCTCTTAGCTTCACACTCTCAACCGCATCTTCCACTAAGAGAGGAGTCACTTTCTCATCTAATGCCTCCCATAACACCGGCTCTGCCCACCGGTTCAGGAGTCCTGCCACACCAGAGAACGGGTCAGTTGCTAACCACCTGGGAATGGATCTGGCTTCTGCCCCATGCTGCCTTCCGCTCTCTGCCTCACTTTTCTTATGTCCCCAAAGAGGCATTATTGACTTATACCCCACTCCTGGTACCAAAATGTCTTATCCAGGTGTCTGGTTGACACCTGTTCGGTATAAGTCAATAAGGACGCTCAATGAAGGACCACACGCCAATTATAAATACATTTTAGCTTTACTAGAATTGCAGGTAAAATGTAGGCATTTAGCACATTAACAATAGTAGAATAAGAATAGCAATGAAAAGCATCTATATATATATATATATATATATATATATATATATATATATGCAAAGAATTCATTGACAGATATAAGTTTTGATTAACTGTATACTAAGATGCATCGCACTACGATATTCAGGAAGCAGAATATAAATGAGTTGAATACTTCAGATAAGCTTTGATTTACTGCACACCAAAATGCATGTTTCAATTACTGCAGCAGGCTCTCACTACGATGTTAAGGAGGCAAAATATAAACGAACTGAATACTTCATTTAAGCTTTGATTTACTGCACACCAAAATGCATGTTTCAATTACTGCAGCAGGCTCTCACTACGATGTTCAGGAGGCAAAATATAAACGAACTGAATACTTCATTTAAGCTTTGATTTACTGCACACCAAAATGCATGTTTCAGTTATTGTAGCAGTTCACACTAATAGGTTTAGAAAGCTAAATATAAACGAGCTGAATACTTCAGGTTATAAACACAGTACAGACATAAATAATCAGTTATAATAATAGAGCAGAGAAACAAAGGTATTTTATCCCTGTGTGGAAACTTAACTTAATCCACGACATGCTGGGGAGCTCTCTACCGCCTGCTTGGACCTTTCTCCCCCTCAAGCACCACGAGCAAACAGGGAGGCAGCGCTGGACCATGGCAGCTTCCACAATTCCATCTGCGAGCTTCCAAATCCCTCATCCACACTTCAGTGCTTAAAAAACTCGAAGCTTGGATTCTATCTCATTCTGGCATTTTCTAGCTATGTTATCAGTACTTGGCTGCTCTGCCCTTCTACAGCCTTTGTTTTCATTCCATCTTCTCCCTGTACTCTCGTTCTCAAGGTTGAGACGGAGTCTTCTACACAAACAAGCTTGAAAATAATATCATGAACTTTTCCACGATATTTGGGAGGGGGTTTCAACAGGCATTACACTCATCTACACTGCTCAAGCTAATTAACCCTTCGTGGTACAATGTATTCCGCATCTTTCCCTAATACTGAACAACATGCACCAGTATTTCTTTGTACTTTTATTTGATTTTCAAATTGCATTGTGGTGGGTTCCCCGGAGCTTAAGCAGGGGCCTGTTTTTTTTTCTTGCATTTCATTTTTCATCTTTTGTCAAGGAAAAATGTTACACAGCTCAGTACCTTCTCTCCATGTTTGTTACATTTTCAATATTTATTTATGTTACTATGTGGCCTAGACTTTCAACAGACCATCTAACCAGTAAGCACTGGGCCTACTGAATAGATGCCCCGTTGGATGTCTAAGTCACAGGATAAAATAAATGCCTAGTCATCAGTGCATGAAATAAATGTCTCTGTGTTATATGACTTTAAAACTTCATTTAGGGCAGGGATGTCACTGGATTAAATTAAAAATGTTGGCTATTGTTTGTATTTCATGTTTTTGTCAGCACAAAGTGTGTTTTCAGGGCGATATTTGAATTCATAGGTGAATGTGTGTTGTTGTAGAATTTTCAAAGCTCAGTTACATTTCATATTTTGCATTGCTGAATTAATTGTAGCATTTTATTCAGTGTTATCGCCATGCCTCCTTTTTCTGGCCAGTGTGTGTGTGTGTTTGTGTGTGTGTGAGAGTGTGTATGTGTGTGCGTGTGTGTGTTTGTCATTGGCCACCATTTGTCTTTGTTCTCCATGCCATGTGGCCAGGGGCCATTTTGTATAGTCTGTGACCACAGGCCTGGATGTGTTCTTTGTTCCCCATGCCTCCTTCTTGCTATTGAGCTTTGATCATGTGGCTGGTGGCCATTTTGTGCATCCAGTGTGCATTTAACATAGGCTTGCTTGTGTTCTTTCATTCCCCATGCTTCCTTGTTTGCTGTTGTTGTTTGACCACGTGTCTGGCGGCCATTTGGTGCGTAAGTTCTTTCGTCCCCCATGCCTCCTTGCTCGCTGCTGTTGTTTGACCATGTGGCTAGTGGCTATCTTGTGCATCCAGCCAATAAGCTTTTGCCATAGGCTTGCATGTGTTCTTTGTTCCTCATGCCTCCTTGCTCGCTGTTGTTGTTTGACCATGTGTCAGGCAGCCATTTTGTGCATCCAGCTAGTGTGTTTTTGCAATAGGCTTGCATAGGTTCTTTCTTACCCATGTCTCCTTGCTCGCTGTTGTGGTTTGACTGTTTTGTGTATTCAGTGAGTGTGCCATTGCCATAGGCTTGGATGGATGGACGTGATATCAGTTTAATATTATGCTTGTGCATCATTGTAGTATATGTATATTATGAATATGATTAATATGATGAACTCTGCTTATCTAACATGCATTTGTTTTGCATTTTTCATCTGCACCTCCTTGTACTTGTCTCACTATAGGTTTTTTCTCATACTCCCATGCAAACACCAGCAAGTATCTATAATTTGTATTTGTATATTTTTAGTTCCTTTCAATTTTTTCTTTTTTCTATTTTTGATTTTAATTTTAGATTTTGTATTTTTTTATTTCATTTGTATTTATTTGTATTTATTTGCATTTTGCCTCCATCCATCTACCATAGGTGCAAAGCCGCACAACAGCATTAATTTTTTTAGGTATAAAATAAGTCAATTACCTCCTGGACATCCTTCCGGAAGTGCAGTGCTGCAGACACAGTAGCATCTTTCACTTTTTTAATGATTATTTAATTTCTCCCCTGGACCACCTTACCTGCCATAGTTTTTTGGGGGATTATTCCATTCATCCGTGCACCTCCCTGACAGGTGTATCCTTTAGAATAGATGAACATAAAGCAAATAGCTATATCTGTATGTTGTTTTGCCTGATTTTAAATTACATTTTATGGTATTGTCGAGTGGTTTGACTTTACAATGTTTGGATAAATTGTTACTGCCTATTAGGTAACTAACAACACTAATATTGCCTTTGTCTGCATTAAATCAACCTGCACCAATGCCACGTTTTACTAACTACGTTTTTCTACTTGGTTGCTATTAGGTGCACAAGAGAAAAAGAGACCTCACCCGGAGTATTTGCAAACAGAAGGCATGTACAGTGACTTCAGTCCTCCAATTCCTTCCATTTGTGAAGTTTAGCATCAGTGCCAGATTAGGTCTTTAAGAGGGCCCCAAAGAGAGTTGCTCCCAAGAAAGTGGTCAGTGACAAGAAGCAGTTTTCCATCTGTAGTGTGCCAACCATAACCTTTTTAGGGAGACGTGTGTCTGGTGCACCAGCCTCCAGGGAGGAACCTGGCAGCAACACGCCCACATCAACAGCACCATCCCAACCTAAGCACAGAACCATGTCTGTCAGTGAGGCAGTCACTACAATCATGATGATGCAGAAGAGCTGTGATGTTGAATTGGAATTGTCCCTTCTGCAAAGCAGTACCCAATAATATTAGGAAGCAGCAAAGTGGACAGCAGCTGCACCCAGCAAAAGTAGATCTTTCCAAAGTTGAAGCAGAACAGGAGGTAGAGCTTCCTGACAAGCATGAGCCTCCTCTGTTAGAATAATTGGCTCACAGATCTCCAGCAAGGAAAAGGAAGGGTACATCACCATCTTCTTCAAGCACCAATTTTTATGATGATAATGGGGACATGGAGTAGGACATTGCACTGTCCAGTAGATGTCAGTAGAGGCAAGAGAAAAGAAAAGTTACTGAAAGCCTTAGAATTATGGAAGAGGATGATGAGGAGGATGACCCAATCATTGTGGAAGCTGGCACACAGGAGTCCTACATTACTATTCAACCTGCTCTGAGGGATGTGGCACAGGTAGCAACACCAGCTGTCATATTTGTAAAGCCCCATCTGAGACCTGCACCAACCCTTACCTCAGTAGGCACTACAATCGATAATAACCACCTACCTCCAGTTGTTCTTCAGACATTGGCAGTGATCTACTTACTTTAGAAAGTACTCCTACCAAGTGTAGGTCTTTTTTACACTTAGCAAACAGAAGGACAACATTGAAATATGCTCCATTTGCCACTCAAGGGTTTGTTGAGGTAAGCTTTGTTCACATTATGGTACTGGAGGCCAAATTACCTATATGAAAAAACATCATGCAATCTGATGGGAGGAACAGCTTAAACAAATTGCTGAATGTGGATGCGGTGGTGAATGAGAGGAGTGCTGGGAAACATCAGCTTCAAGTTTGATCTCAGTGGGCGGTTATGATAAGGAAGATGAGGGTGACATCCCCATTCAAAGCAGCCCTGTGCCCAACAGTGCACCAGAATCACCTGCCTTAACAACCTCACTATGGCACAAGAACACTCAGGGGCAGATTTAAGAGCTCCTAGTTCCTCCTTGCGCCACATTAGTGTTATTTCTTTTTACCCAATGAGACCCAAATTGCCGAGCCAAATTTACAAAGTATGGCAAGGAATGCATGAATGCATTGCACCACTCTGTAAGCCATTGTGCTACATTATGCCTGCGCCAGGCATAATGTATGCAAAGGGGGCGTTCCCCCACTAGGAGGCTGAACAAAAGTCACAAAGAAATCTAGAAGATTTATTTGCGTCATTTTTATTAGCATTTTTTAACCCCTGCTCAGAACAGGTATTAAAAGGAGGTACACCATTGTTTACAATGGGCCTCAATGGGCTTTGCAGGATTAGCGTCCTCATTTTTTACAATAATCCTGCAAAGCTTCGAACTACCATCAGAAATGTTGACACTAGCTCTCTAACTACCACCATGGTGCACTGCATCTTTGATACAGTGCACACATGGTGGCATTAGGGGGGCGCTAAGGGCTGTAAGAAAAGTGGTGCTAGGTGCAGCACCACTTTTCTTAAATCAGCCCTCAGTGTCAGATAAAGACACCACGGCATACAGTGACGAACCCATGATGTACATTGAGTCTAATAACACCTACTCCTCAAAGGTAGGCCTAGGTGGAGCTCGCATAGATTCACTCCTGGGAATTCCACAATGTTACCAAAAAACTCCACTGGATTCCACAGAGTTCCGCGCACAGATGGAATTCCACTCCGCTGTCACCTGACCGCCATACACGAGTGTGAAGCATGTACTCACAAAACTTGAACTGAGCAGAATAACAGAAGAAGATCTGAAAAATCAAATGTCAAACGTACATTCTTCTTACCTGTCCAAAAATAGCCCAATGTGCCAATCATCAGAGACAGTGTGCATTAGAGGGTCGAAATGTCATAACCTTCCTTTAGGTTCATGGCAGAGGCAAACCACAGAACACAGGCAAACATTCTACAGTGCACTAAACAAAGTAAGCAGAATGAAAGAAACCATTCTGAAGCAAACCTTTACCAAAGATAGTAAGATTAAATGAGACTCAATGACTGTAACTGGGGAAACACCACAGAGGGAAGACAGCATTTCTCTCATTTCTGTCTTAGTGCATATACATACTATTTGAAACATTTCTCAGTCTGGAAAGGCATGGATATAACCCAGCAGTCAGCACAAGAGAGATGTTGTGTTTGATGCTACAGACACCATAGGTGAGAGACAGCCTTAAAAAAGTGTGGGTGACTCACTGCCACCTCCTCACGGATGATTTGCAACTATGGCCCTCATTACAACCCTGGTGGTATGTTTCGGCGATTGCACCGCCAACAGGCTGGCAGTGCAATCTTGCCTATTTCGACCGCAGCGGAAGTGCCGAGGCCGCACTGCCGGGACCGGCGGTTTTCTGCCACTGTGGTCCCGGCAGTTGTAATCTGCCAGGGCAGCGATGCTTGCAGCGCTGCCCAGGGAATTACGAGTCCCCTTTCCGCCAACCTATCCATGGACGTAGGAACCGCCATAGAAAGGCTAGTGGGAAGGGGAGTTGCGGGGCCCCTGGGGGCCCCTGCACTGCCCATGCACTTGGCATGGGCAATGCAGGGGCCCCCAGGCACAGCCCCACACTGCTTTTCATTGTCTGCACAGCAGACAGTGAAAAGCGCGACAGGTGCAGCTGCACCCGTTGCACAGCCGCAACACTGCCGGCTCCATTTGGAGCCGGCTCACATGTTGAGGCCCACATCCCCGCTTGACCGGCGGGCGGAAACTCGGTTTCTGCCCTCCGGCCCAGCGGGGATGTCAGAATGGGCACGGCGGTTACAACGCCAAGGTTGTAATGATGCCCTATGTCTCCTCCCTATCCGCACCATGGGGAATGCAGTGCCATGGACCTGCTTCACACCTGTGAAGCCAGTGCCAAGAGATCCTCTGCTTTGGAGACCCATCCTGAGCATGAGAGAGGCACAACAAAGCTCCAAGAGGCCAAAAAGGAGCCCCTGACATAGAGGAAAGACGTGCCTGAAAGAGCTATACTGGCAACATACAACTGTTCTGCCATCCTGGAAGGAAGAACAATCCTTCTTTTAAAGGCAATGAGTGGCTGGAAAAGAAACTGGTGGCAAAATAACAGAGTGCATGGGTTTATTTTTGGTAATTATTTTGCACATAAAGAAGCATACTGCCAGCAATCGAGCCCGGGTGTTATCACCTGCTTGTATAATCCAGATGTTCTGTTTTCAGTAACTGATGGATTGGCGTTAAGAAGAATTGGATTTTTGAGCTGAGTGAAACACGCTTCTTTATTTCCAAATAAATATTAATGCTTTCAGCAATTAGGTAAGTTTTATTTTTACATCTACCACAGAGGTTTTCACGTTTGCCATGTTTGTGAATCAGGTGCACTTTTACAAACGGGGCATGTGTAGCGTGCTTGGTTGGCACTGCATTCCCTCCTACCATTTCTAAGGAAGTGTCCTTTTCCCAAATAGCATTTGAAGCTTGTAAGGAAATGCCTCCTTGGCATGGTTGCCCCCTGACTTTTTGCCTTTGCTGATGCTATGTTTACAATTGAAAGTGTGCTGAGGCCTGCTAACCAGGCCCCAGCACCAGTGTTCTTTCCCTAACCTGTACTTTTGTATCCACAATTGGCAGACCCTGGCATCCAGATAAGTCCCTTGTAACTGGTACTTCTAGTACCAAGGGCCCTGATGCCAAGGAAGGTCTCTAAGGGCTGCAGCATGTCTTATGCCACCCTGGAGACCTCTCACTCAGCACAGACACACTGCTTGCCAGCTTGTGTGTGCTAGTGAGGACAAAACGAGTAAGTCGACATGGCACTCCCCTCAGGGTGCCATGCCAGCCTCTCACTGCCTATGCAGTATAGGTAAGACACCCCTCTAGCAGGCCTTACAGTCCTAAGGCAGGGTGCACTATACCATAGGTGAGGGTACCAGTGCATGAGCATGGTACCCCTACAGTGTCTAAACCAAACCTTAGACATTGTAAGTGCAGGGTAGCCATAAGAGTATATGGTCTGGGAGTTTGTCAAACACGAACTCCACAGCACCATAATGGCTACACTGAAAACTGGGAAGTTTGGTATCAAACTTCTCAGCACAATAAATGCACACTGATGCCAGTGTACATTTTATTGCAAAATACACCCCAGAGGGCACCTTAGAGGTGCCCCCTGAAACTTAACCGACTGTCTGTGTAGGCTGACTAGTTCCAGCAGCCTGCCACACCAGAGACATGTTGCTGGCCCCATGGGGAGAGTGCCTTTGTCACTCTGAGGCCAGTAACAAAGCCTGCACTGGGTGGAGATGCTAACACCTCCCCCAGGCAGGAGCTGTAACACCTGGCGGTGAGCCTCAAAGGCTCACCCCTTTGTCACAGCCCAGCAGGGCACTCCAGCTTAGTGGAGTTGCCCGCCCCCTCCGGCCAAGGCCCCCACTTTTGGCGGCAAGGCTGGAGGGACAAAGAAAGCAACAAGGAGGAGTCACTGGCCAGTCAGGACAGCCCCTAAGGTGTCCTGAGCTGAGGTGACTCTAACTTTTAGAAATCCTCCATCTTGCAGATGGAGGATTCCCCCAATAGGGTTAGGATTGTGACCCCCTCCCCTTGGGAGGAGGCACAAAGAGGGTGTACCCACCCTCAGGGCTAGTAGCCATTGGCTACTAACCCCCCAGACCTAAACACGCCCTTAAATTTAGTATTTAAGGGCTACCCTGAACCCTAGAAAATTAGATTCCTGCGACAACAAGAAGAAGGACTGCCCAGCTGAAAACCCCTGCAGAGGAAGACCAGAAGACAACAACTGCCTTGGCTCCAGAAACTCACCGGCCTGTCTCCTGCCTTCCAAAGAACTCTGCTCCAGCGACGCCTTCCAAAGGGACCAGCGACCTCTGAATCCTCTGAGGACTGCCCTGCTTCGACGACGACCAGAAACTCCCGAGGACAGCGGACCTGCTCCAAAAAGACTGCAACTTTGTTTCAAGGAGCAGCTTTAAAGACCCCTGCAACTCCCCGCAAGAAGCGTGAGACTTGCAACACTGCACCCGGCGACCCCGACTCGGCTGGTGGAGAACCAACACCTCAGGGAGGACCCCCGGACTACTCTCCGACTGTGAGTACCAAAACCTGTCCCCCCTGAGCCCCCACAGCGCCGCCTGCAGAGGGAATCCCGAGGCTTCCCCTGACCGCGACTCTCTGAAACCTAAGTCCCGACGCCTGGAAAAGACCCTGCACCCGCAGCCCCCAGGACCTGAAGGACCGGACTTTCACTGGAGAAGTGACCCCCAGGAGTCCCTCTCCCTTGCCCAAGTGGAGGTTTCCCCGAGGAAGCCCCCCCTTGCCTGCCTGCAGCGCTGAAGAGGTCCGTTGATCTCTCATTGACTAACATTGCGAACCCGACGCTTGTTCTAACACTGCACCCGGCCGCCCCCGCGCCGCTGAGGGTGAAATTTCTGTGTGGGCTTGTGTCCCCCCCGGTGCCCTACAAAACCCCCCTGGTCTGCCCTCCGAAGACGCGGGTACTTACCTGCAAGCAGACCGGAACCGGGGCACCCCCTTTTCTCCATTCTAGCCTATGCGTTTTGGGCACCACTTTGAACTCTGCACCTGACCGGCCCTGAGCTGCTGGTGTGGTGACTTTGGGGTTGCTCTGAACCCCCAACGGTGGGCTACCTTGGACCAAGAACTGAACCCTGTAAGTGTCTTACTTACCTGGTAAAACTAACAAAAACTTACCTCCCCCAGGAACTGTGAAAATTGCACTGTGTCCACTTTTAAAGTAGCTATTTGTGAATAACTTGAAAAGTATACATGCAATTGAAATGATTCAAAGTTCCTAATGTACTTACCTGCAATACCTTTCAAACAAGATATTACATGTTAAATTTGAACCTGTGGTTCTTAAAATAAACTAAGAAAAGATATTTTTCTATACAAAACCTATTGGCTGGATTTGTCTCTGAGTGTGTGTACCTCATTTATTGTCTATGTGTATGTGCAACAAATGCTTAACACTACTCCTTGGATAAGCCTACTGCTCGACCACACTACCACGAAATAGAGCATTAGTATTATCTCTTTTTACCACTATTTTACCTCTAAGGGGAACCCTTGGACTCTGTGCATGCTATTCCTTACTTTGAAATAGCACATACAGAGCCAACTTCCTACATTGGTGGATCAGCGGTGGGGTACAAGACTTTGCATTTGCTGGACTACTCAGCCAATACCTGATCACACGACAAATTCCAAAATTGTCATTAGAAATTGATTTTTGCAATTTGAAAAGTTTTCTAAATTCTTAAAAGACCTGCTAGGGCCTTGTGTTAGATCCTGTTTAGCATTTCTTTTAGAGTTTAAAAGTTTGTAAAAGTTTGAATTAGATTCTAGAACCAGTTGTAGATTCTTAAAAAGTATTCCAACTTTTAGAAGCAAAATGTCTAGCACAGATGTGACTGTGGTGGAACTCGACACCACACCTTACCTCCATCTTAAGATGAGGGAGCTAAGGTCACTCTGTAAAATAAAGAAAATAACAATGGGCCCCAAACCTACCAAAATACAGCTCCAGGAGCTTTTGGCAGAGTTTGAAAAGGCCAACCCCTCTGAGGGTGGCAACTCAGAGGAAGAGGATAGTGACTTGGAGGAAAATTCCCCCCTACCAGTCCTATCTAGGGAGAACAGGGTCTCTCAAACCCTGACTCCAAAAATAATAGTCAGAGATGCTGGTTCCCTCACAGGAGAGACCAACACCTCTGAAATCACTGAGGATAACTCCAGTGAAGAGGACATCCAGTTAGCCAGGATGGCCAAAAGATTGGCTTTGGAAAGACAGATCCTAGCCATAGAGAGGGAAAGACAAGAGATGGGCCTAGGACCCATCAATGGTGGCAGCAACATAAATAGGGTCAGAGATTCTCCTGACATGTTGAAAATCCCTAAAGGGATTGTAACTAAATATGAAGATGGTGATGACATCACCAAATGGTTCACAGCTTTTGAGAGGGTTGTGTAACCAGAAAAGTGAACAGATCTCACTGGGGTGCTCTCCTTTGGGAAATGTTCACAGGAAAGTGTAGGGATAGACTCCTCACACTCTCTGGACAAGATGCAGAATCTTATGACCTCATGAAGGGTACCCTGATTGAGGGCTTTGGATTCTCCACTGAGGAGTATAGGATTAGATTCAGGGGGGCTCAAAAATCCTCGAGCCAGACCTGGGTTGACTTTGTAGACTACTCAGTAAAAACACTAGATGGTTGGATTCAAGGCAGTGGTGTAAGTAATTATGATGGGCTGTACAATTTATTTGTGAAAGAACACCTGTTAAGTAATTGTTTCAATGATAAACTGCATCAGCATCTGGTAGACCTAGGACCAATTTCTCCCCAAGAATTGGGAAAGAAGGCGGACCATTGGGTCAAGACTAGGGTGTCCAAAACTTCCACAGGGGGTGACCAAAAGAAAGGGGTCACAAACCCTCCCCAGGGGAAAGGTGGTGAGACAGCCAAAAATAAAAATAGTCAAGAGTCTTCTAAAGGCCCCCAAAAACCTGCACAGGAGGGTGGGCCCAGAGCCTCTTCACAAAACAATCCTGGGTACAAGGGTAAAAACTTTGATCCCAAAAAGGCCTGGTGTCGAAACTGTAGTCAGTCTGGACACCAAACTGGAGACAAGGCCTGTCCCAAGAAAAGTTCCACTCCAAACTCCAATCCAGGTAACACTGGAATGGCTAGTCTCCAAGTGGGATCAACAGTGTGCCCAGAGCAAATCAGGGTCCACACTGAAGCTACTCTAGTCTCTGAGGGTGGGGTGGATTTAGCCACACTAGCTGCCTGGCCCCCTAACATGCAAAAATACAGGCAGCAGCTCTTTATTAATGGGACAAGTGTAGAGGGCCTGAGGGATACAGGTGCCAGTGTCACCATGGTGACAGAGAAACTGGTTTCCCCTGGCCAATACCTGACTGGAAAAACTTATACAGTCACCAATGCTGACAATCAAACTAAAGCACATCCCATGGCAATGGTAACTTTAGAATGGGGAGAGGTCAATGGCCTGAAACAGGTGGTGGTCTCCTCAAACATCCCAGTAGACTGTCTGCTTGGAAATGACCTGGAGTCCTCAGCATGGGCTGAGGTAGAACTAAAAACCCATGCAGCCATGCTGGGTATCCCTGAACTGGTGTGTGTAAAAACAAGAGCACAATGCAAGGCACAGGGTGAAAAAGTAGAGCTGGAGTCTGGAAAAATGGCCCAGCCTACCAAGAGAAAAGGAAAGTCAGTTGGGAAACCAACTGCAACACAGTCAGAAAAAGAGAACCTCTCTTCTCAGGAAGAAGTTCTGCCCTCTGAGGGAACTGAGCCTTTGGAGCTTGAACCTTATCAGGTTGAGCTCTTAGGCCCAGGGGGACCCTCAAGGGAGGAGCTGTGTAAGGGACAAGAAACCTGTCCCTCTCTTGAAGGCCTTAGGCAGCAAGCTGCTGAAGAGTCCAAGGGCAAGAAAAATGGAACACATAGGGTCTATTGGGAAGATGGACTCCTGTACACTGAGGCCAGAGACCCCAAACCTGGTGCCACTAGGAGAGTGGTAGTGCCTCAGTCGTTCAGAGAGTTTATTCTGACCTTAGCCCATGATATTCCCCTTGCTGGGCATTTGGGACAAACCAAGACGTGGGAGAGGTTAGTCAACCACTTCTACTGGCCCAATATGTCCCAGAAGGTTAAGGAGTTTTGCCTCTCCTGCCCCACCTGTCAATCCAGTGGTAAGACAGGTGGGCACCCAAAGGCCCCCCTCATTCCACTTCCAGTGGTGGGGGTCCCCTTTGAAAGAGTGGGTGTGGACATAGTTGGTCCACTGGAACCTCCCACAGCCTCAGGAAATATGTACATCCTAGTAGTAGTGGATCATGCTACTAGGTATCCTGAAGCTATTCCCCTTAGGTCGACTACTGCCCCTGCAGTAGCCAAGGCCCTCATTGGTATCTTTACCAGAGTGGGTTTCCCTAAGGAGGTGGTGTCTGACAGAGGTACCAACTTCATGTCAGCATACCTAAAACACATGTGGAATGAGTGTGGAGTGACTTACAAATTCACTACACCATACCATCCACAAACTAATGGCTTAGTTGAGAGATTCAACAAGACATTAAAAGGCATGATCATGGGGCTCCCAGAAAAACTCAAAAGGAGATGGGATGTCCTCTTGCCATGTCTGCTTTTTGCTTACAGAGAGGTGCCACAGAAGGGAGTAGGATTCTCACCCTTTGAACTTCTGTTTGGCCACCCTGTAAGGGGACCACTTGCTCTTGTTAAAGAAGGCTGGGAGAGACCTCTTCATGAGCCTAAACAAGACATAGTGGACTATGTACTTGGCCTTCGCTCTAGAATGGCAGAGTACATGGAAAAGGCAACCAAAAACCTTGAGGCCAGCCAACAGCTCCAGAAGTTTTGGTATGACCAAAAGGCTGCACTGGTTGAGTTCCAACCAGGGCAGAAAGTCTGGGTTCTGGAGCCTGTGGCTCCCAGGGCACTCCAGGACAAATGGAGTGGCCCTTACCCAGTGCTAGAAAGGAAGAGTCAGGTCACCTACCTGGTGGACCTGGGCACAAGCAGGAGCCCCAAGAGGGTGATCCATGTGAACCGCCTTAAGCTCTTCCATGACAGGGCTGATGTGAATCTGTTGATGGTAACAGATGAGGATCAGGAGGCAGAGAGTGAACCTCTCCCTGATCTTCTGTCATCAGACCCAAAAGATGGCTCAGTAGATGGAGTGATCTACTCAGACACCCTCTCTGACCAACAGCAAGCTGATTGTAGGAGAGTCCTACAACAGTTTCCTGAACTCTTCTCCTTAACCCCTGGTCAGACACACCTGTGTACCCATGATGTGGACACAGGAGACAGCATGCCTGTCAAGAACAAAATTTTTAGACAGTCTGACCATGTTAAGGAAAGCATCAAGGTGGAAGTCCACAAGATGCTAGAATTGGGAGTAATTGAGCGCTCTGACAGCCCCTGGGCTAGCCCAGTGGTCTTAGTCCCCAAACCTCACACCAAAGATGGAAAGAAAGAGATGAGGTTTTGTGTGGACTACAGAGGGCTCAATTCTGTCACCAAGACAGATGCTCATCCAATTCCTAGAGCTGATGAGCTCATAGATAAATTAGGTGCTGCCAAATTCTTAAGTACCTTTGACTTGACAGCAGGGTACTGGCAAATAAAAATGGCACCTGGAGCAAAAGAGAAAACAGCATTCTCCACACCTGATGGGCATTATCAGTTTACTGTTATGCCCTTTGGTTTAAAGAATGCCCCTGCCACCTTCCAAAGGTTGGTGAACCAAGTCCTTGCTGGCTTGGAGTCCTTTAGCACAGCTTATCTTGATGATATTGCTGTCTTTAGCTCCACCTGGCAGGATCACCTGGTCCACCTGAAGAAGGTTTTGAAGGCTCTGCAATCTGCAGGCCTCTCTATCAAGGCATCCAAATGCCAGATAGGGCAGGGAACTGTGGTTTACTTGGGACACCTTGTAGGTGGAGGCCAAGTTCAGCCACTCCAACCCAAGATCCAGACTATTCTGGACTGGGTGGCTCCAAAAACCCAGACTCAAGTCAGGGCATTCCTTGGCTTGACTGGGTATTACAGGAGGTTTGTGAAGGGATATGGATCCATTGTGACAGCCCTCACTGAACTCACCTCCAAGAAAATGCCCAAGAAAGTGAACTGGACTGTGGAATGCCAACAGGCCTTTGACACCCTGAAACAAGCAATGTGCTCAGCACCAGTTCTAAAAGCTCCAGATTATTCTAAGCAGTTCATTGTGCAGACAGATGCCTCTGAACATGGGATAGGGGCAGTTTTGTCCCAAACAAATGATGATGGCCTTGACCAGCCTGTTGCTTTCATTAGCAGGAGGTTACTCCCCAGGGAGCAGCGTTGGAGTGCCATTGAGAGGGAGGCCTTTGCTGTGGTTTGGTCCCTGAAGAAGCTGAGACCATACCTCTTTGGGACTCACTTCCTAGTTCAAACTGACCACAGACCTCTCAAATGGCTGATGCAAATGAAAGGTGAAAATCCTAAACTGTTGAGGTGGTCCATCTCCCTACAGGGAATGGACTTTATAGTGGAACACAGACCTGGGACTGCCCATGCCAATGCAGATGGCCTTTCCAGGTTCTTCCACTTAGAAAATGAAGACTCTCTTGGGAAAGGTTAGTCTCATCCTCTTTCGTTTGGGGGGGGGGGGTTGTGTAAGGAAATGCCTCCTTGGCATGGTTGCCCCCTGACTTTTTGCCTTTGCTGATGCTATGTTTACAATTGAAAGTGTGCTGAGGCCTGCTAACCAGGCCCCAGCACCAGTGTTCTTTCCCTAACCTGTACTTTTGTATCCACAATTGGCAGACCCTGGCATCCAGATAAGTCCCTTGTAACTGGTACTTCTAGTACCAAGGGCCCTGATGCCAAGGAAGGTCTCTAAGGGCTGCAGCATGTCTTATGCCACCCTGGAGACCTCTCACTCAGCACAGACACACTGCTTGCCAGCTTGTGTGTGCTAGTGAGGACAAAACGAGTAAGTCGACATGGCACTCCCCTCAGGGTGCCATGCCAGCCTCTCACTGCCTATGCAGTATAGGTAAGACACCCCTCTAGCAGGCCTTACAGCCCTAAGGCAGGGTGCACTATACCATAGGTGAGGGTACCAGTGCATGAGCATGGTACCCCTACAGTGTCTAAACCAAACCTTAGACATTGTAAGTGCAGGGTAGCCATAAGAGTATATGGTCTGGGAGTTTGTCAAACACGAACTCCACAGCACCATAATGGCTACACTGAAAACTGGGAAGTTTGGTATCAAACTTCTCAGCACAATAAATGCACACTGATGCCAGTGTACATTTTATTGCAAAATACACCCCAGAGGGCACCTTAGAGGTGCCCCCTGAAACTTAACCGACTGTCTGTGTAGGCTGACTAGTTCCAGCAGCCTGCCACACCAGAGACATGTTGCTGGCCCCATGGGGAGAGTGCCTTTGTCACTCTGAGGCCAGTAACAAAGCCTGCACTGGGTGGAGATGCTAACACCTCCCCCAGGCAGGAGCTGTAACACCTGGCGGTGAGCCTCAAAGGCTCACCCCTTTGTCACAGCCCAGCAGGGCACTCCAGCTTAGTGGAGTTGCCCGCCCCCTCCGGCCACGGCCCCCACTTTTGGCGGCAAGGCTGGAGGGAACAAAGAAAGCAACAAGGAGGAGTCACTGGCCAGTCAGGACAGCCCCTAAGGTGTCCTGAGCTGAGGTGACTCTAACTTTTAGAAATCCTCCATCTTGCAGATGGAGGATTCCCCCAATAGGGTTAGGATTGTGACCCCCTCCCCTTGGGAGGAGGCACAAAGAGGGTGTACCCACCCTCAGGGCTAGTAGCCATTGGCTACTAACCCCCCAGACCTAAACACGCCCTTAAATTTAGTATTTAAGGGCTACCCTGAACCCTAGAAAATTAGATTCCTGCGACAACAAGAAGAAGGACTGCCCAGCTGAAAACCCCTGCAGAGGAAGACCAGAAGACAACAACTGCCTTGGCTCCAGAAACTCACCGGCCTGTCTCCTGCCTTCCAAAGAACTCTGCTCCAGCGACGCCTTCCAAAGGGACCAGCGACCTCTGAATCCTCTGAGGACTGCCCTGCTTCGACGATGACCAGAAACTCCCGAGGACAGCGGACCTGCTCCAAAAAGACTGCAACTTTGTTTCAAGGAGCAGCTTTAAAGACCCCTGCAACTCCCCGCAAGAAGCGTGAGACTTGCAACACTGCACCCGGCGACCCCGACTCGGCTGGTGGAGAACCAACACCTCAGGGAGGACCCCCGGACTACTCTCCGACTGTGAGTACCAAAACCTGTCCCCCCTGAGCCCCCACAGCGCCGCCTGCAGAGGGAATCCCGAGGCTTCCCCTGACCGCGACTCTCTGAAACCTAAGTCCCGACGCCTGGAAAAGACCCTGCACCCGCAGCCCCCAGGACCTGAAGGACCGGACTTTCACTGGAGAAGTGACCCCCAGGAGTCCCTCTCCCTTGCCCAAGTGGAGGTTTCCCCGAGGAAGCCCCCCCTTGCCTGCCTGCAGCGCTGAAGAGGTCCGTTGATCTCTCATTGACTAACATTGCGAACCCGACGCTTGTTCTAACACTGCACCCGGCCGCCCCCGCGCCGCTGAGGGTGAAATTTCTGTGTGGGCTTGTGTCCCCCCCGGTGCCCTACAAAACCCCCCTGGTCTGCCCTCCGAAGACGCGGGTACTTACCTGCAAGCAGACCGGAACCGGGGCACCCCCTTCTCTCCATTCTAGCCTATGCGTTTTGGGCACCACTTTGAACTCTGCACCTGACCGGCCCTGAGCTGCTGGTGTGGTGACTTTGGGGTTGCTCTGAACCCCCAACGGTGGGCTACCTTGGACCAAGAACTGAACCCTGTAAGTGTCTTACTTACCTGGTAAAACTAACAAAAACTTACCTCCCCCAGGAACTGTGAAAATTGCACTGTGTCCACTTTTAAAGTAGCTATTTGTGAATAACTTGAAAAGTATACATGCAATTGAAATGATTCAAAGTTCCTAATGTACTTACCTGCAATACCTTTCAAACAAGATATTACATGTTAAATTTGAACCTGTGGTTCTTAAAATAAACTAAGAAAATATATTTTTCTATACAAAACCTATTGGCTGGATTTGTCTCTGAGTGTGTGTACCTCATTTATTGTCTATGTGTATGTGCAACAAATGCTTAACACTACTCCTTGGATAAGCCTACTGCTCGACCACACTACCACGAAATAGAACATTAGTATTATCTCTTTTTACCACTATTTTACCTCTAAGGGGAACCCTTGGACTCTGTGCATGCTATTCCTTACTTTGAAATAGCACATACAGAGCCAACTTCCTACAAAGCTCAAAGACATGCTTCATTTTCATGGGCAAAACACCACAGAGTATTCCATGATAATTCACTGTATGCCTAGTGGGTACCGGTGAACCCAGTGAACTCCACTCTGCTGGCGGTAGGCAGAGCATTTGCTAAACATCGTTCTCCTAGCTAAGCGAGGAGTGGGCAAAACTCTACTAACTCCACTGGCGGAGCAGAATTTTCCACTCACCCCTACTCCAAAGTTTTGTGTGTCAGTGGCCCCATAAAAGAAGAAAATCCAGACTACTATCACACACACTTTTAGGAATGAGACTACATAAGACTGCATCGACCCAATGGCATGTTTGTACAATGGGTAGCTGCTAAAAATGTTAGCCCTGGACTGCCTCCCCTTTTCTTTTGTGGAAGGAGTGAGCTTCTTAGAATTAGTGGGAGCCATCTGCCCGAAATGGAAGGTTCCATGTCAGACTTTTTTTTTAAGGGTTGTTGATTGAGCGCTGCATCACTATGTGCTGAAATTGTTTAGGCAAGCTTTGAAGCAGAGTGTTATTCATACCAACCACCTGCCGATAGACATGTGGACCTGTTGCCAGATGACTGATTACATGTGCATCACTGGCTACTGGATCTCTAGATAGCCAAAGCTATCTAAAGGTCGTAGCCCTGAAGAAAGGTTTAAGAGCGTTCAGTGGTATGCAACAGTAGTCATGTTCACCATGGGGAAATCACATACAGTTGAAAACACCTTAGACGAATTTAGCAGGGTGTCTGAATGGCTGCAACCCAGAGGTCTCAGAATTGGATTTGATACCACATACAATGGCAGTAACATAGTCAAGACCATGGCAGATGGAGGCTATTTCAGGGTCCTGTGTTTGGCGCATTACATCAACTGATTGCGCAGGACTTTCTCAAAAAAGAAAACATAGTCAGCAAGCTACTGACCACCTACAGTAGAAGCTGCACTTATTTCAGCCATTTTTTTTATCCCCCAGAAGAAGTTGTGGATTATTCAGCATGCCAATAGACTACCAGGTATAGCCCTGATACTGGAGGTGCAAATACGCTGGAACTCAACATATTATATGTTGCAACATCTGTTTGAGCAGTACAGGCTGATCAATGACTAATTCATTGAATCAGGAGGGGATGCAATTGGGAAATCTATGACCATGGATTCTACCAAATGGGGCCTAGCCAAATGCCTGACACAGATGCTACTTATTTTTTAGATTTTCACACGGGAAGTTAGCAAGGAGGACAGTACAATGGGCCAAGCTATCCCGTTGTTGCATCTGCTACTTGACAAGCTGAAGAAGGTGTCTGAAAGGTTCACACTCGCAAGTGTGAAGGAAAACACAGAAGTGCATGCCTTGCTTGCAAGCTTAATCTTCTGCTTGGCTTGTAATGTAAGGTTTCAAAATGACATCATCCCATCTTAAAGATTACATCTACACCACACTATTTCATCCATGGTACAAAAAACGATCTGCCCACTTTCATTCCTTTGTCTGAATGGGATGTTTCGAAATACAAGACGTAGATTGTTGCGAACACTGCGGACCTGGAAGACGAACGGCAGGAACTTAGAGTCCCACTACACAGTTCTGGGGTGCCACCTTCAACTTCCACAGAGGGCAGTCTTATCGCACAGCAGCCAACACCAGCAACAAGAACACCGGCAACAACAGTAACAGAATAATTGACCGAATCTCTGCACTGGCTTGGTTTCAATTAGCAGGTCTTAAGATCGTGCAAGTGGCATCACCAATGACCATTCAGAGGATGTTCCAGGAGTATCTGAATGACCCCAAAGAGGTCTATGTGGATCAAAATCCATTGATATAGTGATATGGGAAAATCCTCCCATGGCCAGAGCTCAGCAGGCCAGAAATGAAGTATCTGGCTTGTCCTAAGCCAGTGTGTCTGCTGAGCATGTGTTGAGTGCAGCTGGCACAGTTGTTACAGTGAGAAGAATCAGTTTATTGCCTCAGAATGTGGAGAGATTGATCATGATTAAAATGAACCAGCATTTAATTACCACACAATTACACCGTTCCTAAAACAGCACAGGAGGAGAAGGATGATTGGTCAGAATCAAGTGTGTTAGCTGACCTACTTCTAGGTAAACCACCTTAGTTTGAGGATAAAGTCTACTTCCTAGACTTAGTATGCCAGTGCCACAATAGAACGTTTTAATTATTTCTTGTTGAACCTTTTTCTTTGCAAAAAAGTAGCTAGTGGATCATTATGCTTGTGACTCATTTATGCTGCCCCGCCATTTTGTAGTCACATATATGGCCAGATTGAAGTTGGACCAGTGTGCAGCGAGGAAGCCTCCACAATTCATTCATTGTCATGGGTTCCCTTTTAGCACATAGACTGTGCATCTTTATTTTAGCCTGGGCCCCTTTACCTAAATACACATTTTATTTTTTCATTCATTTTATTGCATTGCAGTACAGATTGCCTTTCAGCAGGATTGTTTTTAAATTATAATCAGCTACCTTTTTGCAAATGCATTGCTGTCAGTTCCTTTGCATGACATTTCATTATGTGCTCTGTTCAAGACTGTCATTACACACAATAGTTTACCTGGTTTCGCCAGTCCAAGAGTCACAGAGTTAATATTCTGACCATATTCATATTACCCCATCAGGCCTTTTCTCAGAACACAACACGTTTTGTTATCTAAACAACACACATGCCAAAGAAGGGTGGAGGGGACATGCCAGCCAGTCATCTCACGCTGTGTGCCACTTTATCGACAGCTTCGCAGATCTGGGCCTTGTCTCTCCAGTCAACTGTGAAGACTGCTAGCATTCTACAGACAGACCCTTTCTTTACAAGTATGGGGTCGGGGTGGTTGCTCCTTTCATGGACTAGTGCAGGCAGAATGGCTAACACTGCTATGGTCTCATGTTAGATGCTAGAACAGTAGGTAGGAATTCTTAGACTCATGATTATGTCAGGATGCTGAGACTGTTTATATGTTTTACACTCAGTCAAAATCATCACTGTTTTAGGTTTCATCTTCCTAATAATTGCAGCTCATGCTTTTTATCATAGAATGCAGTTCCTTCAATAAATGTATTGAAACTTATCCTTGGATTCTTTTTCTATCTTTGCATGCGCGAGACCCATGTAAATGAAAGGAAGCAGCAAGATCTATTCTGCCATGTGTTCCATGCGGATTCAGAGTGCCATGTTTTAGGCTGCCACAAATCACCTTTAATTTCTAGGTTTGGGTGAGGTGCTGCTAGCTAATCAAGAAGGTCAGGCTGACAGCTTCAAGTTGGTGTGGGACTGACTCAGTCACCCACAAGCGGTGGTGCTGCCGCCCTAAACCAAGCATTCTTACTCCCATGGTTAGAGTCGAATGACATCATGACATTGAAGACAATGTCTGCCTCCCTCCCACATCCCTATCTTTTTTTTGCATCACTTAGCTGGGCTGCCCGAGAAGATCACTGATTTACAAGAGTGCTAATACCAAATTCCAATGTGGTGCGAGCATCAAAATTACAATTGTGTACCTAACCTACCCGTGCTTGGATTGAAAGAGGCAACTACAACTATTGCAACAATGAGTGAGTGATTGTGGAAGATGATTGATGATTTATGTGGTTGCGGACAGTTAGGGGGAGTGTTCAATTAATAGTAAACTTGACTTTGATGTGTTGCAATGTTTGGTGCCTGATGGGTGATCATTTTTCCTGAAGGTGATTGGTCTTTTCAAACTTAATTAGCAAAAATGTATCTGTATGATCCACACCTTTTTTGGGTTCTGCATAGACCATACAAGTTACTTTAATTAACAAATCCAAGTCTATACAAAATACTGCAATTCTGTTTTTCTACTTGTTCTTCAACAACAGTGCACTACACGTCTATCTTGCTCAGGACGGAGTGACTCGGAGTCAGGACTAAGGAGGATGAAAGGACTCAGGGTGGGACTACCTCATCAACAGGTAGAATAAAGAAATCATCGACTTCAAAAGGAAACCATAAATCTGAGGCCTAGAATTTAGCTATGTGGAGTGGAGAGAGGTGGGTTGATTTGGGAGATGCTGCTGAGTGGGTGTATTGTACTTATGGCAAAAGTGCCTCTGAGTCTTCTTGGTACACTCCTCATGAAGCTTAACCTTCCTTCCATCCTTCTCCTTGTCTCTACAATACACTTTCTGTTTTGCAATCTGCAGGCCTTCTCCCTTCCTGCATGAACAAAAGGCAAAAACTGAGGTCCGCACTCCTGCTTATCTACCAGACTGGTTCAGACAGGTACCTAAGAGTGACAGACATTCCAGAGGAGAATGCAGATGCCCCACCTAATTTGGCAATACATGTCATTTTTCTTTTAATAATCATATTTTTAGAACTGGGTGGGTTCAATTCACTCGTCCATAATTAGATTTTTCAAACCTAGAAAACAGAACATTTAGGTCCTGATTTAGAGTTTGGCAGACAGGTTACTCTATCACAAACGTGACGGATATCCTGTCTGCTATATTATGATGTCTATAGGACATAATTAGATATATGGCAGACAAGATATCCGTCACATGCGTGACAGAGTAACCTTGTCCGCCAAACTCTAAATCAAGCCCTTCGATATCTAATAACTTGGGTCTCTGGGGCAGAAGGGCTGTTTGAAATGGAATTAATTGAACTGTGCCATACTCATTTCTTTTTTTCCTTCCAACATAGATTGATGTGGCTGTTTATATGGAAATATGCTCAACTGACTACTTGGCTGTATTTATGGATCAATGCTCAACCGTTCTCTTTTGATGCCCTTGGCTACTAATTAAAGGAATCCACTACAACCAACTCAACTGGAGTACATCTTTATTATGAACATTGTTTTGAGTGATGCGGCTTCTGTGCTAAATTTCATGTTTAGTGTTTCTTTGAAGCACTACCATATGCTCTTGGGTAGTGGAGCATCTCACACCATAGCACCATAACCCACCCCATGTTTGCACGATTTTCTACAGGAACTGCTATTGACTATACTTGCTCAATGTGTGGGAAGTGCACCCCTTTCTACCACCAGTGCCCACTCCCTTTCTTGTCAAGATTGATGATGATGTGCTGCCGATTGCTCTGATGAATAGTGTTCTTGTGTTTGTATTTGTCACACCTTTCCCTAAATCCCCTTTTCCATCTATTCATCCAACCCCTTACCCTCTTCCCCAGGGCTGTGTGATATTTTTTGAGGTGTGTCTCAATTTACACCAAATAGATCACATACTTGGAGGGCAGGATGTGGTTAAATGTGACACCAACTCACTGCAGAATCTTCTATTACCTGAGCAATAGCCTATACCAGCCCCACTTACCCAACCACGCATAAGTAACAATGTCATTCCTCAAGGTCAACCTCATCATTCAGGCCTTTGTTATGCGTAAATAAAACACCCAGGGGGGTTAGTATGACTTTGATGGATGGTAAAGCCCATCCGCAGAAGTTCCAATGGGGAGATTGCCACTTGTGAGGCTTCCTCCCCACCAGCCCCATTGCACATTTCACACTAGGTCAGTGGGCAGAAACAGAGTTTCTGCCCTCTGACTCAGCGGTAAATGCCCTACAGCAATGTCTATTACGAGCCAGCAGCAATGCTGTAGTGCGTAGGGTGCACCAGCATCCGTCACAAAGCTCACTGTTTGCAAAGCAGACAGTGATCCTTGCAACAAGGCCACCAAGTGCATGGGCAGTGCAAGGCCCCCGTGGGGTACCCTGTACCCCATCACCAACAGCCTTTACATGGCGGGGTTGCCGCCATGTAACCTCTGGCAGAGAGGGGGGGGTTGTAAACCCCAGGGTGACACTGCCTGCAGAACTGCCCTGGTGGATTAGGACCCAGCAGCAGCGCCAAACCCTCCTGTGGAGGAAAACTAGCGGTGCTGGAGGTCCGACCATGGCGCTACCAAAAGAGTTGTGATGATGGCCTTAATCTTGTCAACTACAGAGTACAGACTTTAAGTGCATTTTTCCTGACTTGAGGATTTCATAACTTTGGTTTTCAGAGTCCATGATCGCCATTGCTCAGAATAATTTGCTATTGCTAGTTTTTGCTTTAATATGGGGTATTCTTTGATGTGTCATGGTGGTAGTAGTTTGTCTTCAGTCTTTCAAAAGCTATAATATAAGTTTATATGTGTAACCTACTAACGCTCAGTTTTTTTATTTAGTTGCTTGTAATCCTTTTAATTCATCCTACAGTTAGAGCTCACCTAGGTGGGAGTGGGACCTCGCTGTGATACCTTCCCTGCTATCGCACTACCACCAGTAAGGTGTTGGAAGTCTGACAGAAGGAGCAACTGTCAGCCATCACTTCATCTACTCTGTAAGAGAACTATGGTGTAAAGTGAACTACTTTCTTAGTATGTAAATAACTTCTACTTCAGATGAGATAAGTAATTGTTTATCTCTGTTTCTCCAGGCAATATAAGGAATGGCAGCACACCCTCCTAACTGGCATTCCCTTTGAGAAATAGATTAAAAAGACAGGCTGTGCAAAAAGGCATTAGTGCAAAGTTAAAGTAAAACACAAAAAACTTCAGACATAAAGTAGATTATAAAGACTTCCTCTTTACTAACATTATAAAATATAAAACCAACCCTCGCCTCCTACAACAGGCTCACCCCTCTGCTACATCTTATCCATTCCCCAACAAATGTCCAAAATAAATATAAATGTCTATGTCCAATTGTCCATAAAGAAGAAAAATGTCATGCCCAAATTCCCACCCTCTCCACAACTCCCTCTCACCAAAACAAAAAACAAAAACTGTTAAAAAGAGCTAGTTGAGGTCATTCTCGGTGAGGTTCTCCAGGTGTTAAATCCAGGCCTGGAGGCATTCCATCCTATGATCAAGTGTGCCACCTCACACAGCACATGGCGATGGTGAAGCTGGTATGAAAGGGGGGAGGCACTGGGACTGGCAGCTCCAAGCTGCTGGCAGCGCTGTTGTGGCCTGGAGGCTGGAGGTTTAGGTGGTTGGCTGATGGAACTGGGCCCAGGAGCAGGGACATGTGATGGCCCTCCTCGTTCACCAGCCACTGGTAGAGCGCCCTCATGGCATCCAGGCTCTACTGTCAGAGCTTTGCTGCGATCTTCTACCGGGAAGGTGGTGGTGGTGGGCCAGTAGGAGTAGCTATATCAAGAAAGAAAAAAAGACAAATTGTAAAGAATGCTCTGTGCAAACACTTGGTTTTAAATATATATATAAATAGCAGCACAGTATGAGTAGATTGCTGGTGCTCTAGGGCCATTGGAATTTTTGATGTGATTAGGAAAGTCAGTCACAGGGACATGATTTTAACAACACATACCTCACATAAAAACACTTACTGACTAAAAGGAGGCAGCATAAGATAAAAGAAACAGATTTAATTTTTCTTGTAAAGGATGTCCTAAAAAAATTAAACCATACAGATGCTTTGTGTGGAAAAAAGAAAAAAACATGTTTAATAATTAAGGCAGCAACCACTATAGAGTAGAAGTATACCATTCCTGTTGTGCTAAATGACTGGAAGCGTACTAGCTAGAGTGTTAGGTACACATTTCCTACTCTCTGCAGCCTGCAGTTGGGGCAGCTGCAATGGACAGAAATTGTCTTTGATTCCAATGGCCTCTGCTCTCCTACAAATGCCTTTCATTTCTACCTTGACTCCAAAGAGGCCGATGATTATTATGTCACACACCCCTTGTATAACATGTGGATAATAGATATCCTGTCTGCTGTAATTAGATGGTGGGGAAAATGATGCACTGCAGTACAGGTAAAGGAACAGGATATATAGATTTTATTGGACACGATTGTCACAGAGTATCCCATCCGAAAAACATAAAATCACAGACACTTAACACCACCTTAATTCTTGGCCTTGCCTTAAACTCAAATTATTTAAATCAATTACATTTTCTCAGCAGTAAGGGAGAGAAAAATGACTTAGGGACTGATTTAGACTAGAATTTGGCAGAGGGGTTACTCCATCACAAATGTGACAGATATCCCGGTCGCCCTTTTACGATTCATAATACAGCAGACAGGATATCAGTCATGATTGTGACGGAGTAACCCCCTCTGCCAAACTAAAAATCAGACCCTTAGTCTGCTGCAGCAGGGTAAGGTACAGGGGAAAACATCAGATAGGTACAGTAGCGATTTTGCTATACAATAGTGGGGGGTGGTTAACTGATGATGTAGCTTAGGCTTAATCAATCACTGTAGCTGAAAATGTAAGTTACTCAATGTCAAATCTGAACAAGAGCAAATCCATTATATAAGCCAAAAGAACCACTTGTCTCGGTAACGTGGTACATACCAAAAATTTAGTTTTCAATGTTTTTGGTAGACTGGGACAGAACTTAGGAATGAATAAAGGAATGCGGTACTAGGAGGTTTGAGAGTAGGCACTGGGAGTTAAGAAAAAGACACCTTGTTTTCATTTTGGTTTGCAATCCATTGAAAGCTTTGTAAATGCTACATTAACAGAAACAGAAGCACATTGCACAGCCGTCTCTGCAGTGCCAGATTGAGCCATGCTGCAGTTGGCTGGGGCCATGGCCCTTAAGTTGCGACTCGCAAAGTGTTATGGTCACGGATGTAATGGATGATGATGGGTGGGATCTGCCTCTCTTAACAAATACAGTGGGTATACTAGTAATTGGGAATAACCAAGCAATGTGACTTAGCATTGGCCATCCCTTCCACAGCAGAGACTCCGCCTTCAACTGCTGCGTTATCTAGTGCACTGGTGCTGGCCCCGTCGCTGGTCGCATGTGCGGCTAGAAAAAACTTTACACATTTAGATGCCAGATACACCCAACTTTTATTTGTTTTAATAAAATACAACCACAACACATGACTACAGTTCAATTCTCAGTATTTTTTCTCCCATCTAAAATATCACTTTGGGCATTTTGCTGGTAGACAATATAAGAAAAGCCAGTTGTCAAGCCAACCGTAATGGAGAGGCAGAGATATGATGATGTCTGTGATTCATTTGAAGTGCAATGAAGGGGTAGACTAAATTGATCGATGAAGAACATATGGTTTTAGTTGGCAAATGCATTGGGACCGTCCTCATACTACTTGCCATGTTGCACTTTCATCAAAACTGCTGGGATACTGAATAATGATATCCACAATACAGCACTGGGAGGGTCTCCATAACCATAGCCACTCTCTTGTCCTTTGAGCATTAGCAATAAATAGAAAGCCTTCTCAACAAACATGTGTGGAAAAACTTGCTTGAGTTTGCATACTGCAATATTACAGTAGGCTACCTAATCTAGGGCCAGATGTAGCAAAGTTTTGCGAGTCGCAAATGGCCTGAATCGCTATTTGCGACTGCAAAATCGGAAATGGGATGCAAAAACCCCATTTCCGACTTGCAAAAAGCGATGTGAGCCGTTAGCGACTCGCAAAATGTGCGACCCCATTTTGCGACCCGCAAATAGCAAGTCGCAATTTGCGAGTTGCAAACCATATGCAATTGCAACTCGCAAATTGCGACTAGTCACAAAAAGCCCATTTTGCACTTGTAATTTACCACTAACCCAGAGCAGGTGGTAACCATAACCAAAGTATAAAAGGAGACCCAGAAGGCATCTGGGTCACTCAAGATGGCGGAGATATACCTGAAAGCAGTGAGGAGGAGAGTCCACGCAGCCCAGCAGAGGAGGAGGAGGGGCCACAGACAGGAGAAGATATATAGAACAAGGCAGACTCTTTTTCAGCAAACTGAGGAAGAGATATACGATAAATACTGCCTTAGCAGCGCAGCCATACTAGAATTAATTGATTTACTAAAACCACAGCTAGAACACCAGACTCTGCGTGGCTGCGCCATCCCCACGCATGTGCAAGTGCTATGCTCACTGCACCTCTTGGCCTCAGGGAGCTATCAGGGGGTCATTGCTGTGGCAGGTGGGGTATCTCAAAGTGCAGTGTCAAGGTTCCTCAGGGCATTCCTAGATGCCATACTCACACACAGGTCTCACTTCATATACCTACCCAGGAATGAGGCAGAAATCAACAGCACCAAGCTGGACTTTTACCGGATTGCCAACTTTCCCCATGTCATAGGGTGTGTAGATGGGACACATATTCAAATATGCCCCTCTGCAAACCTGGAACATCTTTTCCGTAACAGAAAGTGTACCCACTCACTCAATATTCAGGTTGTTTGTGACGCCCATTATGTCATCACTGACATTGTAGCTAAGTTTCCAGGCAGTACCCATGACTCCTACATTTTTAGGCACAGTGGGATACACCAACGCCTGGAACGTGGGGAATTTGGAGACGGATACCTCCTAGGTAGAGCTGCATACACCTTGTAGACATACAGACAGGTCACTGTGCACACCAACCAGGACTTTCTAACAGTGTAATGTTTGTGCCCAACAGGTGACAGTGCATATGCTCTACGGCCATGGATTATGACTCCGTTCTTAACACCCAGCAATGAATGTGAGAGGCGATCCAACAATGCACATAAGAGGACCAGGAACCTTATCGAACGCACCTTTGGATTACTGAAAGCAAGATTCAGATGCCTCCACCGCAGTGGAGGTGCCCTCCAGTATACCCCCATTACAGCATTCAAAATTGTTGTCGCATGCGCCATCCTTCACAACATAGCCACCCGACGTGTTCTACCTCTCACCCCTGCAGACCCAGATCCTGAGGATGAAGAGCAAGAGCAACCACATCGCCATCATGGGGATCGGAGTATAGCTAATCAAGGCAGACTGAAACGGGAACACATCCAAACCAATACTTTGGAAGGTACGTGTCCACTTCAACCATACTCACCTATTGACCAAAGACTCCATTTGTTAAGTGGAACAAAAAAACTATTTAATTTGTGCAGAAATTCAACTATTTACAAATAATAACTGTTCATGGTCATCTAAATGCAAACCATGCATGGGGCACATTGATGTCATGTGCCACATCATCAGGGACAGGGTTATGTCTATGTCCTTCGGCGGCCCCTGCCAGCCTGGCTGGTCCCTGGTGGTTCTGCAGTGCTCTGCCTGGTACTCCCACTCCAGAGCACCCTAGTGTCACTGGCAGAGACACTGCTCACTGTAGAGCCCTCTTCGCTGTCCTGGGGTGTGTCCCCTGTGCCCCTGGACAGATGCCGTGCCTCCATTAAGTCAATCACGTGTGTGATACGGCCCAGGCCCCTAGCCACATCTCCAGCAAAATGGCCCATTTCGACCTGGAGGCCAACTGTCCTTCTCGACAGGCCAGTGGTGTTCACAGCCAGTCTGCCGATTGATGTGGCCATCCTATCAAGTCTCTGTAGGAGCTGACGGTCCCTGCGCCGCCCACCCTCACCCTGTGCCAGTAGTCCTGCCTCCAGATGGACAGGGCTAGGTCCCCAGTGTTTGTGGCAATAACGTCAATTCTGGAATTTAGATGCTGCATGCTGGCCTCGTTATTTCTGACAAAGCGGTGCAGCACACCACTAATCCGCCCTAATATATAGTTTTGCAGGCGCTGACCACGCAGCAGCTGTGCCTCACAGTTGGTGGTCGGTTGACGGCCGGACGCAGCCTGCAGCCCTGATCTCCTGTACCTGCGTTGCCTGCGCAGCGGTGGCTGCCCTGTGTGCTCAACTGTGCCACTCCTGCCTGTTGCTGGCGCAGCCTTCTGGAACACAGTTGCAGCTGGTGTGGACATAACAGGGATGGTGTTGGTCGTGCAGGTGGGAGTGGTGGCGGCTCCTGTACTGTCCTCATGGGGCTGGCTGCTGTGGGTTGTGATGGTGTCTTGTGGGAGACCTGTGGGACATGAGGAACAGACTGTCAGTGTCTACTATCTGTTGCACACTTCCTAATAAACATTTGCCTATGAACTGCCTACTTGACTACATTTCCCATAATGCATCATTCTGGTGTTTGCAGCCCTGAAATGGAGTTATCTTGGTTGAGCATGCCCCTGTGTACATGGTGGGTGGGGGTATGGCATTGATAGGGGTACAGGCATATCACATGGTACTCACCGGTTGATGTAGTGGGCTCTGAGGTGTCCAGGTCTCCAAATCCTGACACTGCCTCCTGCTCCAGGGTCTCCTCCACCCTTTCTTCCAGGGGTGTGGGTGGTGGTACTGATGATGGTCCCCCTCCTGTGCCTCTCATCTCCCGGAGCCTTTCAGCCACCCTCTCCTTGGTCCGGGAGCGGAGGTCATACCACTGTTTTTTTAATCTCTTCCACACTCCTGTGGCTCACCCCCAGGGAGTTGATTTTTTCCTGGATCTCCTGCCGGAGTTGTCTTTTGGTGGCTTCTGGCACGTTGAGGGCTGCCTTTCCAAATAGTTCATCATAGTGCTGACAGCATTCGTCTGTCAGCACCTCCAGCTCCTTCTCTGAGAATTTTAGTTTTCTTTTTTTAGGAGTTTCTTCCATTGCAGCTGCTGTTCCTCCTGTGTGCAGTTCAGCAGTTTAAAATGGGTGTGGTCCTCCCTCCTCGCAGGTGTATTAGTTAACTTCCTGGCTGTGATGTCATCATCATGTGCCAGGAAGTGTTTCCAGAGTTTTATGGAGTGGTTTCTGGAGTGTTCTGCAGCACCTGCAATCAATTTACATGGTACTCGCAATTTGCGACACCCACTCGCAAATTGCGAGTTCGTTTTTTGCACGGTCGCAAAAAGCGACCTCGCAAACAGCGGACTCGCTCTCTGCGTTGTGACTCCGGGTGCGAGTCACAATTTGTACACTGACAATCTTCCTGCATTTCTATTAGCGACACGCAATTTGCGAGTCGCACTTACTCGCAAATTGCGAGTCGCTAATTTTTTCATTCCTACATCTGGCCCTAAGTGCCTTAGGGACTGACTTAGAAGTTGGCAGAGGTGAATACTTTGTCACAAACATGATGGATTTCCCATCAGCAGTATAAAGATCCCGTTCTATTGAATGGGCATCCGAATACATCAGACATGATATCTCTCAAATTTGTGGCAGAGTATTCTGTCCAACAACATCTTAATAAGGCCTTAAACTACAGATTAGTACAGGCACAGGAGGGATTCAGCTAAAGAAACAAGAAATATAGAAAAAACAATAATGCAGGTAGGGATAACAAGAATATACATTAAATAGAATAAAGAGCACTTGAAAACAAATCACAGTGTAAGAGAAAGGAGAAAAATTAATCTAATGGGGAGAGGTAAAATTTAGAAAAATAAACCAGAACTTCCTGGGGCCAGCAGAGCAGTCTGCTGTGGAACTAGTGGTGGTGGTGGAACTTCCACCTGCCGTGGCACTGGTGGTGGCACTCTCCTTGGCCTCAACCTTGGATGCCCTCTTCTTGGCCTTGCGAACTGATGTAAGAAATAAAGAAGATAACAAAAATAGATTTGTGGTACAGTTAATCTCCTAGAGAATATTTTGACAGGCAAAGGCAAAACCAGCAACATATTGACGTTGTACTTTTCTAAATCAGATTGCCTATATTATCGAGTTGACCTATTCCTAATTTCCGAAACCTTACAGAAGCACTATTCCAAATTTCCTAAACTAAATTTGGAAATACTACTGCCTTACAACAAATTATTTTTGTTTCACAAATCACACCCCCTCTGATGAGCCAACTCAGTCAGTTTCCCTTTTTAATGCATAGATGCATATTGCTACATCTCTAGAAGATTGCTTGGAACAATTCAAGCTACAAAAAAGAAAGGCACAGAGAACGCTAACTCACTGTTATTATCTTTCTTCTACTACCACAGTGCCACTATCTTAGAGGCAGGGGGACAGAGAAGTCAGCATAACATCTTAAATAATCTACCTAAGCAAGGGTCTGCAGCAACAAGCAGAATGAGGTAGCATCAAGCACTTGGCTCTCTCAAATTGGATCACATAATATTTGTAACGTTACGTTAAGTATCGTTAAGTTACGCGAACGTAACTTACCTCTGAGTGTGAGCAGCATGCTATTCTAAAAAAAAATTAAGCATTACCGGATGGGACGCAAGAAAATTAGTAATCATTAATTACTAGTACTCACCAAGCCCGGAAAACAGGATGCCCAGCAGGTCCCTCTCCAGTCCACGATAATGGTGCACCCTCCCCTACAGCAGCCGATGCTTCTGCAAGACGTTCCCACCCCTGGGTTTGCTACCTGCTGCCAGCATGGAGGGGAGGTGGCACTGCACACAAAAAACAAGTGTGATCACCTCATCCTGGCTAAAAATGGTGCAAGTCTGCACCCCCTGGCAGCCCCTGCAATGGTGCCACCTCTCTCACACTCTGCCATGATGCTGGGTGGACTATAAAAAAAAGATAGGAGGAAGAAAAGGAATAGAGAGGGAAAATTAGAAAGGTAGGGAAAGTTAGGGGAAAACTAATAAAGGGATAAAAAAAGTCACAGAAAAAAGAGACCAAACGTAAAATACACCAACACAAATACACACACTAAGGAAATAAATGTAAAACAGGGGAAGATAACTTGGATAACATAAAGTTGGCTAAGAGATAGTAGGGACTGAAAAGTAGGCCCAGCACCATGCCCAGTACAGGAAAAACAGGATGGCTGCACACGTTGGCGACCATGTGGTGCTGTTTGCGCTCGGAGCGCACTACTCGTACCAATCAGTGTGAACGGCATCTGAGCACAAATCTGCCAGTTCATGTGGAGTTAGGCGTAGTTTGTGTAGTTTTTTTTTCAGTATGCAAAATTCCGCATATCGGAACTCCGTGAACTCCACCCACCCCTTCTTGCTACATGCCTCTAAATTATCTGGGATTTGCAGGCAGACGATTAAGGAAGCAATTACCGTTTTTTCTCTAGCCTGGTGTACCATATGGCAATCCAATAGTGTTTTCAGCACAGCTTCAATCCTCACCTGGCACAAATGGCACAAACACCATTTCTTAATCATTTCCATACCCCACTTGCCTACATGAGCTTATCCGGTCAAAATAGAATGTAAGTTCATCTTAATTTAGGGGCTGATTCATATTCAGATAAGGTGTGATGACATATAGTTAAGTTCTTTGCAAAGCCTTGGTAATATTGGTCTGACAGATATGCTCTATTAACATGCATTGCACATACTTAAAGTTCAGAGGGTAGCTGGAGTCAATTAAAAGCTTTTCTTCGATTTGAAAGAAGTCAGTACACCATCCAAACACTGGGACGTCTGTCATCCATCCTCTCTTGACCTCCAGTCTGTTATTAACCTATAAGTAGGGCCACTGGAATTATGCGATTCTGAGGCAGTTACCATATAATTATGGTCCCCTCTGCCTGGGACAACTCTTGGTGGCCGTCCACGCTGGGTCCCCCACCGACGCCCACCAACAGCGCACGAAACCTCGGCTTCACCCTCAACTCCTCACTCTCCATGTCAAAGCAGGTCAGCACCATCTCCTCCTCCTGCTACAACACCCTCTGCATGCTTCGCATAATTTACAAATGGATCCCTACAGAAACAAAAAAAACAGTAACCCAGGCCCTCGTCAGCAACAGACGCGACTACGGCAACGCCCTCTACACCGGTATCTCATCCAAACTCCTCCAATGCCTCCAACGCATCCAAAACGCCTCCGCCCGACTCATCCTCAACATCCGTTGCCACTGCCACATCACCCCCCACCTAAGAGACCTTCACTGGCTCCCCGTCAACAAGAGGATCACCTTCAAGCTCCTCACCCACGCACAGAAGGCACTCCACAACACCGGACCATCATACCTGAACAACAGACTCAGCTTCTACACCCCCTCCCGACATCTCCGCTCCGCCAACCTTACCCTCGCCTCCGTGCCCCGCATCCGACAGAAAATCTTCCGGCGGCAGATCATTCTCATACCTCGCCACCAAGACCTGGAACACCCTCCCGCCGGATCTACGACAGACCCAGGACCTTCTTTCCTTCAGAAAACTACTCAAGACTTAGCTCTTCGAGCAGTAGCAGCACCCCCCCTAGCGCCTTGAAACCCTCACGGGTATGTAGTGTGCTTTACAAATTAACTGATTGATTGTTTGATTGATTGATTAGGCACATCTGCCATTTATTTACTGATTATCGGCAGATTTTAGCAAAAACATTTGTATCTAGCTCAAATGAATCAAACATTACAAAGAATGCAGCAATCCCAGTTGCAGCACAAAGGAAAGCCCTTCCCAAATATTGACTTTTTACTTTCAAATTGTTTATTGCTGTGTTTGATTGTTAGTCTGGAATTAATGTGTTGAAATCTTGGAACAGACACAAGTAATTTGTCACAAAATGTGTCACATTATGCTGCACAATTTGCCACTCGCTGGCTCATAATTTACTCAGCCCTGCCACATAATTTGGTCTTCCCCTACTACATAATTCCAGTGGCTCTGCTTATAAGCTCACTGCTGACAGGTTTCTCACTAATTCTAAATAACAGGATATGACATCTCCTCTGCTCTTAGGTACCTCAAGTAACGTTCGCTTAAGTCACACTGCTCATTCATACTGCATTCCTCACATGCAAATCTCTGGCCCTCTAAACCCCGAGACAGCCCTCCTAAAAGTTTTGTATAGCTGGGAGATCTCACATCATATTTTGCAAAAGCAGAAGTAGTCTCTCCACTCCCCTTTTAAGAGGAAGGTCGAGCTTCACCGAACCTTCCCGAGCAATGCCTTCATTCTTAATTCAAAGGTTTCCTTTTTCAAATTTTAAAACTCCTTTACATGAATCTGCTATTAGGAAATATCTACATTTGGATGCAGATTGACAACATTTCTGTGCCTCCTAACAGAGTATCCATGGACATCATTTGCCTTTTGCAACCACTGACGCAGTGCTTAATTTGTGCGTGTTGTTTCCGGTGCTGAGCACCAGCACTTATTTTTGGAGGCCAGGGCTTATTCTTCTGCCTCAAACATTTGCTGCGAGCAGAAGACACATATGGGAAAGACGGAGGAAGGGAAAAACATAAAAGCGTTACAAAGGGAGAAAGTAGAAAGCTGAACTAGTGAGCTGAAGGGGCAGGGAGTGGCTTTAAATGGATTGAAGAGGCCCGAGATGGCTTCAGTATTAAGCCGCCTTAGTATTCCGTGCTCGCACATTTAACTGCAGCAGTCGCGTGTTTAATAGGAGGGCTTTGGGCACCGGCACGTTTTTATTTACATATTAAGCACTGCACTGATGGCAGAAAAAGGCAAAGAGAAAGGAAAAGCAACCAGCAATTATAGCAGTGCCTTCAAATGGCTTGTAAAGCCGTGAAGACAAGTTTAATATAGAGAGACAAATACATAAAAGTTGTGGTTACAAGTGGGCGCAGTGAGGAAGTGGGAGCTCTTCTCCACTCACTAAGAAGATGAACTTTCTAATGTCTACGAGGCAAAAATATGCCTGCGACGAAAACAAATGCTCTACACAGAAGTGAAAAACAAAAGAGGTAGAGTGGAAGAGTGCTAAAGAAAGGCCTGGAGAGAATGCCTTTAAAATGGCAGGCCTCTCTCCTGCCGGAGATCTTAACATTTCTCCCTCACTTTTTAATGTTTAGATTGTTGCAAATATTTTTGTTTTTCTTTTCCACTTTCTGTTTTCCCAGGTATGAGTTTCAGCAGCAGTCCCATCCCAAGCTTGATGATGCTGCACTGAATTTGAGTCACCTTAACTCGGGTAATTCAAACAAACCTATCTGTTAAAATTAAACTTAGATCCTGAGTGAGTCATGTGAAAAACTCAAGCAGATTTGACAAACTGAATTGATCTGGTGTACTTAGAAATTCTTTTGAAGAGACCCTGCTACCTTTTCCACTCATCAAGATTTCTGTAAAGTTATTTTAAAATATTAGCCTGTTTTGACCAATGAAAATGTTTCAGTGTGCCTCACATTAACATCTGTAAACTGGTTCACCAATTTTCACACCTTCCTTTGCAAAACCTCCCTATAAAATTGTAATTGCTTTATATTCAGCTTAGCCAATGACACTGGCCCAATGAGCTTTCAACCCCTTCTCTGCCCGGCCTTTTCCTACTCAGGTGCCAGGCCTTTTTTGGCTATTTGGGGCAGTTCGCGCTTAGACCCGCATAACCTTTTTTCCACATAAGCTACCCACGCCAAATTTGTGACCTTTTTTTCCAACCTCCTAGGGATTCTAGAGGTACCCAGACTTTGTGAGTTTCCCTGGAGGAGACAAATAAATTAGCCAAAATACAGTGAAAGTTTTCTTTTGTTTTTTTTTAAATGGGAAAAAAGGGCTGCAGAATAAGGGTTGTGTTTTTCCCCTGAAAATGGCATCAACAAAGTGATTGTGGTGCTAAAATCACCATGTTCCCAGCTTTCAGGAACAGGCAGACTTTAATCGGAAAACCACATTTTTCAACACAATTTTGGCATTTTGCTGGTGCCCATACTAGCATGTGAATTACAGATAATTTCTCAAAGAGACTTTTTTTTACACACTGTGGGTAGGCCTAATGCTCGCGACAGGAAACACAAAATGGACACATCACATTTTTACATTGAAAACTGAAGCATTTTTTTTAAAGTGCCTGGCTGTGGATTTTGATATCTTGCTTAGCCGGCACCTAGGAAAACCTACCAAACCTGTGCATTTCTGAAAACTAGAAAAACTAGACACCTAGGCAATCCAGGATGGGGTTACTTGTGGAGCTCTCACCAGGTTCTGTTACCCAGAATCCTTTGCAAACCTCAAAATTTGGCCCAAAGAACATTTCGGTGATAGAAAGTCCTGGAATCTGAGAGAAGCCACAAACTTCATTCCACCCAGCGTTCCTCCAAGTCTCCCGATAAAAATGGTACCTCACTTGTGTGGGTAGGACTAGTGCCCACAACAGGAAATGCCCCAAAACACAACGTGGGCACATCACATTTTCCTCAGCAAAGCTCAAATTTAGCAAACAAATCACATTTTTCCCACATTTCCTACCAACCAATTTTCCCCTCCTTCTCCCAGTAAAAATTATGCCTCTCTTGTGTAGTTGGGCCTAGTGCCTGTGACGGGGAAGAGACAAAAACATGTAGAAAAATTGAGGGGGAACCAAAGCGGATCCAAAAGGGCAGTTTGATTTTTTTTTTATTTAGGCTGACAAGTGAGACAGAATTTTTATTGGTATAGATGCGACAATGCTGGGTGGTAGAAATTTTGTGGATTCATGTAGATTTCGGAAGGTTCCAGCAGAAAAATGTGGGAAAAATGTGTGATTTCCAGCAAAATTGGAGGTTTGCAGTGCATTGTGGGTAAGAAAATGGTGCGGGGTACTTGTGAAGCACACCACCCTGGACTCACCCAGATGTTTCGTTTTCAGATGTGTCTAGGTCTTGTGGATTTTTCTTCATAGCAGTGTCCTAAAGTCCAAAAAGTGCAGTCCTCACCATTCCAAGTGGGATGATTTTGAGAGTTAGCCAAGCTTTCATGGCCCAAATGTAAAACCAAAATGCAAAATAATCAAATGTCCTGTTGCTTGCTGTGGGATCCCCCCCCAGGAGTGGATCAGGGGCAATTGCCTCATCTGCCCACCTGTGGGCAGAACAACTTTGTTCCCATTTATTTGGGGTGTGGGTTTGGCCATACCCCCACCCTCTTTTTTTGAAAAAAAATCTTCTCTTGTGCCTGGTGGGATTTCTTCCACCCTGGGGGGCAGATGAACCTTAGAAAAATAGGCTGATCTGCCCCCCTTTGCTCTCCAGGGGAGCGCCCCTTGCCTAAGGGGTCGCCCGCCTTGTGTGAAACTGACCTAAAAAAAAAATCCCTGGGGTCTAGTGGCTTCTTCCCCTCTTGGGGGCAGATTGGCCTAATGGAAATAGCCCAATCTGCCCTCAAGAGGGGCAGAAATGGCCTAAAAAATTTGCCCCCCCCCCCAGGGGAGTGACCCTTGCCAAGGGGTCACTCCCCTTATGCCAATTTCAGAAAAATCAATATAGGCCGATATACCCTCAGGGGCTAGAATAGGCCTAATAATTGTTTTTGACCCCTGGGGAGAGACCCTTGCCTAAGGGGTTGCTCCCCTTATGACACAAAAAAAGAAAAATGCCTGGTGTCTAGTGGATTCTGCCCCCCGCATCGCGATCGGGCTACAGAAATGCTCAGAATTACATAAAAAAAAAGGAAAAGCCTTTCCTTTCTTTTGATGTCTCTGCCTGCCCCCTCCTCCCGAGCAGAAGAGAAATGCTCAGCATTTCTGTTCCGCATCGCGCTGGAGCATACTTCCAGCGCAATGTAAGGCGACCTCTAATGAGGTAAGCACGTGATTGCATGCTGACGTCATGAGACGTCACTAGGGTGGGAACAGGGGGGTCGGGTGGAAGGGGAAGCGATTAAAGTTCCATCCCTGACAGTGGTGTGGGTGGGAGGCCTGGGGGAACGCTAGCGCTCCCCCTGTGGGCCAGGTGCAGGACGAGCTGGTCTCGTCTTCGACACATGAGCGCTGGGGCCGAGGGCGAGACCAGCTCATCCAAGGCACCCAAGGGTTAAATTCACCATTTGTCACACCTATGCCGAATTATTCCTCAGGAAAAGTACACTCATCATAAATATGCATGGTGTACCTGATAATGTCGCAATATTGCACCATGTTTCCTGGATTTTCTGGAGACAGATTGACCTCTGGACTCTACTTTCATGCTACTATCATTACCCAGGACCACATCTCACAAAGCGTATACTACTGGCTATGGACCTGACATGACTAATCCCTTTCTGTTTATGTGTCTGAGAATGCATGCATGTTTGTGTGTGAAATATGCATCTGGCTGTGAGCGTAGCTAACAATTTTGTATTTGTACATCATGTGTTACTGTAGTGTATGTGCCTATATGTGTGTGTCTGACATTCCTATTGGTTAAATATGTATGGCTGTACTAGGGTGTGTGAGTCTCAAACACAGACTAGGATTTATTCTTGGCATTCTGATACACGTCCTGTTTTTCCTCTTAGAAATCTATGATTACAATTGACAGAATGAAAAGAAGAAAATGGAATGAATTAATTATTCATACATGGAATGGAGATACTTGAAGGCTCATTCAAAAAGTGTTTTGTGTGTGTGTGTTTGACTTTCCTTCTGTGGGAATGTGGGTCTTTATGAAAGTAATGTCTCATATTGACAATGTAGGAAATGTGTGTGTGTTAAGAACATGTTTATGACTGTGTGTTAAGAATGTGTGCATATTATATCTGTGCCTCTTGTATGTGCCTCTTCTTGTACTAGGAATGTACGCTTGGATGCCGAGTGTGTAACAAATGTGTGTTTGTTTGGAAGGTGTGCGCTGCTGTGAGTCTTCAAAAGGTGTACCTAGACCTGTTTGTCTTATTGTCTACGTTCTGTACATCTGGCTGTGTGTTTTAGGAATCTGTGTCTGTGTTAGTAACCTGCTTTGGTGTATTACATGTTTTGTGGCAGGAATGCATGCCTGATTGAGTGTGTAAAGAACAGTGGCTGTAACCTTGTTCGGAACACGTGTGAGTTAGATGAGAGAAGTCTAGCTATAAAGAGGCTGAGCGATTGGCATGTAAATGCAGAATTAATCAGTTCCTACAGGTAAAGTCGGATCGGTGCAAATAAGTTTGTGCCCACATATAAAAGGGCACTATACTATATGCATATAGCTGAGATGGGGCTAGCTGTATGTTAAAACACAAATTTCAGATAGCTGACGGAAGCTAGTTTATTATCACATATTGTGAGGTTTTTAGCTTCAGTGGAGGCAACTCCAGTAATGCCATTAGGGTCAAAGATCGTATGACCTCACTTTCTCTGATGTCAGATGGGTCAAAGGTCATATGAAGTCACTGTAGAATCATATGGAGGACGAGAGAGCATATGGGGGGTGATTCTGACCGCGGCGGTCGGCGGTCGCCGCCCGCCAAGCGGTTCCCGCCGAAAGACCGCTCTGCGGTCAAAAGACTGCGGCGGTCATTCTGGCTTTCCCGCGGGGCCGGCGGGCGACCGCCAGAAGACCGCCGGCCGGCCCAGCGGGAAAGCCCCATCAACAAGGAAGCCGGCTCAGAATTGAGCCGGCGGAGTTGAAGGGGTGCGACGGGTGCAGTGGCACCCGTCGCGATTTTCACTGTCTGCACAGCAGACAGTGAAAATCTTTGTGGGGCCCTCTTATGGGGGCCCCTGCAGTGCCCATGCCATTGGCATGGGCACTGCAGGGGCCCCCAGGGGCCCCTCGACACCCCATCCAGCCATCCTGTTCCTGGCGGGCGAACCGCCAGGAACAGGATGGTGGTATGGGGTGTCAGAATCCCCATGGCGGCGCAGCAAGCTGCGCCGCCATGGCGGATTCCCATGGGCAGCGGAAAGTCGGCGGTACACCGCCGGCTTTCCGCTTCTGGCCGCGGCTGTACCGCCGCGGTCAGAATGCCCGGCGGAGCACCGCCAGCCTGTTGGCGGTGCTACCGCCAACCTCCGCCCTGGCGGTAATTACCGCCAGGGTCAGAATGACCCCCATGATGTCACTTCCACTACCCCTAGAATTTGGGTGAATCGACGTCCATGAGCGTAGCTCCTTTTATTTTGTTCTGTATTTTGATGGGCTAATGTCCTTTAAGTATCCTTTGCATCTTTGTATACTGTTGCCTCGCACCATATTTTGCACCACTCTGTCTTCCATGCAGTAAGATCGATCTCCAACAAACTGAGTACCAAGCAGCTCGCTTTGACTTTCTATTGTGCTTCCAATTGTACATCAATCCTACCTTTCTCATACTTGTGTTACTACACCTTCCTTATACGATGTTCTGAACTATGATAGACTCTCTTCACCCCTTTCCTATTTCATGATATAGGTCGTTTAAATATCATTGTTAATTTATGCTTTTATTCAGTGCCTTAAATAACTGACTGCTACACTTTTTGTCAACATGACAACAACTATGTTTGCTTTTCATTGTGATTTGAAGTACCTTGTAACCCTGTCGCACTTTCATTTGTGAGCTAATATGATTGTTTGATGGTTATATTACACTGAATCACCTCATGGCAAAGGCACGCACCATAACGGACCTTCATTTTCTACATCCTAGCTAACCATAGTGCAGCTCTGTAGGCCGGACATTGAAAAACTTTGGACACATAGGCCTTTTCATTGGCCAGGATTAAACTGCTGTTTTATTGGTCAGTAAACCATCTTAAGCCTTTTGTTAAGGAATGAATTATACGCTTCGTTTTTAGTTAGCATCTCCCAAGTAAACTTGCAATTACTTTGAATTCTAGGTAGTTAGTGTTATCAGGTATCTCCAGTTTTCACATTTCCAAAACCAAGTATGATTCACCATGCCTTTTAAAAAACCCATGATTTTAACTTTTCTTCATAATTAAAGACACTTTGTCCTGTAAGGCATAAACATCTAAATGATTCAGCCCATACCGAGTCCAACCTGCCCCCCCCACTCAGTTACAGTAAGTAGTAAAACATTGCCAAAATAAAATTCTTATAGAGAATTGCTTCCCCATCTGAATCAAGCTAGATTTGAAAGGGAAAGAGGGCAATTGTGCAGAACAGTCACATGCCTAGGAGGTTTCAATAATATTCTGCCATCCAGACACTTGAGGCTAGCTCTTGTTCCATTATACGGCTCACTTTAAGTATGCATGAACCACCAAAGATTGCCACATAACAGCATTTTGGACCAGAGAGTGTTCATTAACCCTAGGATGATCCTCCTCGTCTTAGCCCTTATGTATGAGGCCGTCCCACTTCCTGATAGAAATTTTACCAAGCTTTCTTCAATTTTCCTCATACTAGCTCAGCTCAACCAATGAGCATAAATGACCCTCGCATCACCCCACCACTCTCTGTCATCGCCTAAGCCACATATAATTGTGTCTCAGTAAAGGAGAGAGAGAGGGTTGATGGTAGGATGAGGAGGAGCACTCTAGGGGTAATGATGATTATTAGTAATTTGCTCATTACCCCCACGTCTTTCCTTCTGGTCCTTGCCCATACATATGAGAATATATAAAAGTAATAAATACACCGAAATGAATGCAGAATCATATGACAAAACATTATTTTATTTGCTGTTTTTAACACTGAATACCCAAAAGTGTCCAAATCATTGTGAAACAAATCCAATTCGTAGTGAGACAAAAAAAGGTATGATAGGATGTCTGAAAGAAATGTGGTTAATGGATGAAGAGCACTGAAACCCTACTCTGTCAGCAACCACCATGCTTGTTAGGATGAAATCTCAAGCAAACCCTATATTAACCTCCTGGTAGCTTGGCACAGAGCAAGCGGGCTTATCTTAGAGGCAAGGTGTAAAGTTTTTTTATGCAGGACTTCAAACTGTTAAAAGTGAAACACAACACCAGAAAAATCCCACCCCAATTTAGAAATATAGAGCAGTATATAATAAATAATTTAAGGCCAGAAGGACAAAAGTCTAATCAGTAGAACCGACGCAGAGATATGCATTTTTAAAGATTTAAGGGAAAATAGCACCAAAAGTGCAAAACGCTAACTATGGCTATCTTGTCATGCCCGATCAGCACAAAGAAGCACAGACCAGCTACAGGGACCCATTTAGGCCAACTGAACAAAAGCATCTTAAATCCTGGTTGAGTAGAGTTGCAGAGTCCTGCTATAAAAATGTGTTTAACAGGGACACTTCTTAGGGGCTGTGAAGCTGCAATGTGAAGTCCTGCATCATCATCGAGGATGCCATTAACAAGGGGCTTGTTATGTGAAGTCCTGCATTGAGATGCATCATGCACTACCTGGTTGTGAAGAAACTGTGGGCCTTGCAGTGACGAGGCATGTGTCGTCTTCGAGGATGCCATCGACAAGGGGTATCAATGAGAAAGTCTGCATCAAGTATGCATTGTACAGTGGCAGTTTTTGAAAGGTTGCAGGTGGCTATGAGAAGTCTTCCACTGGAGACGAGCCATGCATCGGTTCCACTATAGAGTTTGGGGAGGTGATGCATTGTGCAGCGGCTCCATTGTATAGTTTCTTGCTTGCAATGTATGGAACCGCGGCTCTTATGTGTCGGTTCTGCCAGGACCACAGCTGGGCTGGCAGAGCCCCTTTGTGCCTACTTCTAAGGGTCCAGGACTAAGGTGGCACTGCTAAGGAGCATAGGACTCATAGCTAGCTGAATCCAGGTGCTGGGTAAAAATGAAGAAAGCTTGTTCTGTCCCTGAGGCTTCAGCTCAGGAGACCAGCCAACTAACCCTCAGATTCACTCTGGTGGTACTAGGTTCAACGGACAGGTCCACAGGAATCCACACCCCTGCTGTGCCTCATCCTGATCTGGAGAGTAAAGAACAATGAGTTAACTGCAAAGGACATAATCAGGACAATAGACAAAAGGTACCCAATGCATGGAAGCAATTAGCAGAGTAATAAATGCTTGAAACTTGAGCGCATTTCAAGGCGTTTGTGCAGTGCAGGAACGTATGCTTAGAAGATGTTTGGGACAATTTGAATAACTTAAGTGTCAATGACTCTGCAACTAGAGAACTCAAAGAAACTAACACAGAAAAGCAAGAAATGCAAGAATAATAACATACTAATATTAACCTCACTGATCTGCACTGTTAAGGTACGTATATCATTGTTATGTGTCTAATTTTATTTTTATGATACTAATTGTGTATTGAGAGGGATATAATTAATGCAAATGCATTTCTTTGTCAGAAGGTTATTCTGGACCCTTAGTGATAGACAGCACGAGACACACACAAAAAGGCAGCTGGAAACCCATCAAGAGACACACCCAGAGAAGCATCTGGGAACCCTGGGGAATCAGCAAATGCATGTGAAGATCTCCCACCAAGCAGTAGTCACAGCCTCAGTAGTTGATCGCAGGTAGGGTGTAAGAACTTGAAGGACACACACGTTGAGGCAGGGGGTGAGCCTAAGGACTTATTATACTCAATACCTCTCTCCCTTTCTAGTAGGGTTTGACAACTACACCCAAGTGGCGAACACAACCATTTCGAAATCAGGCCCTCTTCCCTGACTTTTACCAATCTCCTTTGTGGATAAAAGTAATCACGGGTAGAATGATTGCATAAACTGAACTGTGCCCATGCGATCTCTGCGAAGCAAACATTGCAGACTTCATGGTAAGCTCCGCATTGTTAATACTTGACAGAAGTGTCAGGTATCACCTTCTTCCATGGCCTGGCCCCATCCTGTCTGGGGATCACCAAAGACCAGTGTCAAACCCTTTTGAAAGTGCTTAGGCAGAGCCTTTGTGTTGTGCAAGTGTGGTAGATGACAGCTCTTTTCCCTCATTAACTCAGAGTGGCCATCTACTTTCCCTTTGTCTCACTGTCTGGGAGCAATACACAAAGGCCAACTGCCAGCTATGCCTAGTCAAGTGACCCTGGAACAGGCTGCAGCCACCAAATGGTTAGGACAAGAAAACGTAAACTTTCTAAAGCTGACTTTTTGAGAATTGTGACTAAAAACCCAACTTTAATTCCTATTGTTTACACACCAAACTCAACAGTCATATCTGCTTCCAATTGAAAGTATTCACTTATTAAATGTAATAAGTTAACCTAATATTATCATATGGGAGAGGGAGGCCTCATGGTAATAAAAAAAGAATTGAAGAGCTTTCCATTGACAGGATATGTAGAACCTGTACTTACTTTTTAAGTGCACTACACCCTGCCCTTAGGGCTGTGTAGGGCCCACACTAGGGGTGACATATGCATTGAAATGGCAGGATTGGGCCTGGATAGAGTTTCACCTTGTCAGTTCGAAATAGCAGTTGAAAACTGCACACACAGGCTGTGATGGCAGGGCTGGGACATATTTTAAAAGTTACTTAAGTGGGTAGCTGCAGGACCATTAATAGCATTTAGGGGCATATTTATACTTTTTTTGCGCCGCATTTGCGTCATTTTTTGATGGAAAAGCGGCGGAAACGTACAAAATATAATTGTATTTTGTAAGTTTGTGGCGCTTTTGCATAAAAAAATGATGCAAATGCGGCGCAAAAAAGTATAAATATGGGCCTTAATGTACAAACCCTGGGCACTTGCCGTACCCATTTACTAGGGACATACAAGTAAATTTAATGTGCCAATTGGGTGTAGGCCAATGTTGCCATGTTTAAAGGAGAGAGCAAGCACACAGTACTTTAGCACTGGTTAGCAGTGGTAGAGTCCTAAAGGCCAACTAAAACTGGTTTAGGAAACAGGAGGGTAAAGGCAAAATGTTTGGGGATGACCTTGCAGAAACGCCAAGTCCAATAATGCCCACCTTGTGCCCTCAAATCTAAGGTAATGCTATACCCCCCATCTATACCTATGATGTCACCCTGCCCTACTTAATCTCACCAATACATTGCCAGGCAACATTAAACATATTGCAGCAAAGGCTATGGAAATAGCTTGTCTTAGGCATCTAAGGTGGTGGTAGTGAAGGCTTCCTTTCCTTAACAAGCTGAACCATATTAAACAAAGAGAGACTGTGAGGTCCATAATGTTTTTGTTCTCTCTAGATATAGATCCTTCTGGAAACCGTCTAAAATAGTTAAAAGCTCCCCAGGGGGAATCAGAGCAGACATAGCTGTTTTTCTTTAATCGGAAGCTCTTGAGAAGCTTTTTAACTAAGAAGAGCATACTTGTGAGTTTATCCTTTGACATTCTGCAGGACGTGAATTCTGTCCACTGGGAATTTACAGTTCATTGGGACAAAGCTTTCACAAAGCTGTCCCTTCAAAAATCCAATATTTTATAAGGATTGCCATAACTGGGCCTACTTTCATCACTGTACATGAAGAACAAAAGGTCATCCAAATGTTAGAATAAGATTGCAAGGTTGAAGATTGCTTTACTGACTGGATATCACGCCACCTCTCTGGAGCACCATAGCTCCAAGCCAGCGCATTCAACTTCCAAGCCATCAGTTTTGAATGATGAATTTGAGTGAATGTGAGAGGAGAAAAATAAAGGGGACTCAGAGAAATAGGTAGATGCAGAGGAGGCTCTATTGCTAATATGGACAACAAAGGAAACCATGGAAGTCTTGGCCAGTATGGGGAATTACCAATGTCCTCTCCCTCTCTCTGAATCCCCTGAAACAGCTTCTGAAGGATCAGAAAAGGAGGGAAGAATGAGAGTGACTCCCGAGGCCACAGGAGATAAGGTATCGACACCACAGGCTTCCGAACCTACCACTTTCAGACAGAACCTTGGAATAGGAGCATTGGACGGGGATGCAAAAAGATCCACTACTGGATGGCCAAACTGACATGTCACTAGATGAAAATCCTGTGGACTGAGGTGAGGATGGACTGATTAGAGTATATTTGCAGCTGAGATTGTCACGTTGAAGATTCAATGACCCTGGACTAGGACTGCTCAAATTGACAGAAGACTCTGCTCTGCCCACATCAGGATCTCACTGGCTCAAGCTGCCAAAATCAGGGATTTGGGCCCCCTGTCTGTTTCTGTATGCCTTAGCTACTAGATTGTCTGTTCTGCTTAGAACCAGTTTGTTGCATTGAAGCACAACAAAAGTCAAGAAGGCTTTTCCTATTGCTGGTAAGTCTCTCCAGTTCGATAACTTTTCTACTTTCATTGGGAAGCACCTACCTTGGGCCTCCTTATCCCCCAGTTTTGCCTCCCAACCTCAATGACTGTTGTCCATTGTTATTATTAAAGAAAGGGGTTCTACATTTGAACTTCTTTCAGACATTTCTGAGGAGATACCCACAACTGTAATTACTGGACTATTGTAGAAGTTACTGGATTTTCAGATTTGTAGTCCAGAAATGCTGGGGACCAGCAATTCAGAATATACTGAACTACTGGTTTTAGATGGAGTCAAGACCGTGGAACTACCACTGTGCAGAAGGACATTAGTTTCTAGATCCTCAACAATTATCTGACTGAAGTTGCAGGCTGATGAACTAGTTGCTGGGTATGCAGGGTAAAGTTGATATTTTCTCCTCTGGGAGAAACAAATCCCACCAGTTCCAAGTTAAATAATGCTCCTAGGAACTGTCTTTGTTGAGATGGAAGAAGATGTGAGTTTTCTTTGTTTAGTTTCAACCACAGAAAGAACAGGACCAGGATGGTTGGATAAACATGAACATTAACCAATCATTTAGGTTTAGAAAGAGTTGCACCCTTAACAAATGTAAGTGAGCAACCACCGGTGCCAGTACCTTTCCATTTTTAAAGGTTTGACTATGCTTTTTGTGAAGAAAAGGTTTGTTTGCAGTGTATGGTCTAAAGTGTTGCAATACATTTTTCTTATCTGCTGCCTTTTGGACCAAATCATCTAGTTGTGATGAGAACAACATTTCCCCAGTAAACAGAAGATGGAGAATCAAGGATTTTGGTGATTGGTCTAATTTCCATAATGTTAACAACAACTGATTGTATGCTGCAATTTAATCTCCTGCTGCTGTTGAGGATACCCACAAGAAATCAAATGACACATCCAAAAGAAACTGAGCAAAGAGCTCCATTTTGCCAGAAGATCTATAGAATCCCTCTGTTTGTGCATTGCTTCAAACAAAAGTTGAAAGTTTTTTAAATACGTTTGGAAGGTATAAGATGCACAGGATGTAGCCCTTTATGAAAAATGAGAGAGTGCATATGACCTATTTACTGATGTTTCAACTTTCTTATCTAACAGATCTTATAACCATGCTTCTTCTGAAGCTGAAGAAGGAGAAGTCTGCTAATACTGAATTGACTTTCGTTATCCGTGGATACTTTTCCTCGAAGGAGTCAAAAGTCAATTTACTTTGTTTTTAGTTTTACTTTCCTGGCCCATCCTCTCTCTGTCCTTCTACTGTTTCTCAGCTTTCCCTCCTGACTCCTGTACCACTTCTTCCTCCTTCTGTTGGTATAAGCATGCAGTACGGGTAGCATCTGAAGTCTGTGCAGGCATTGCAGAAGGGCAGGGGTGTGACCCCGCCCAATCTTTAGCAAGGCAGAAGTGGTAGCACTCATTTTGTGGGTGCAGTGCCACCTCTCCCACATGCAAGGGGCAGGCCTGGCAAAGGCTATGACCTGCGGGAGCTTCAGGTGCTCTGGGGGTGAGTGCGGCAGTGTGTTCACTGCTGCAGCAAGATTACTCATACCCAGCAGCAGCTGATGCACCACCCAGCAGACATCAACGATTGTGGCCAAGACCTGCTTGGCATTGAGATTGTGAGGCTCGGTGAGTAAGTCAGTCAATATTGTTTAGTTTGGATCACAAATCCAAAAACACACACAACAAAAAAAAAAATTGTTTCCTAACAACACAAGTACAAAATGCATGCTCGAACAAAAAAACAATTAGTGTGTAATCAATTATTAGTTTATCCACACCGTGCAAAGTTGGAAATACAGCAGCTAACTTGAGAGGCTTATTTACAAGCTGCTTTGTGCCCCCGGAGTGTCACTTTTATGACGGTCCAGTGGCGCACACTGCACATCCATATCTACAAGGCAACATAAAGCCACCCTGCGTGGCTTTTCATGCCCTTTTAGACATGAAGTGAGATAACCTAGCACAAGTTTCTGTGTTGCCTCACACTGCGATGTGTACCATGAGTGTTGCAGTGGGTGTTACCACGTAACACTCAAGGCATTTGACACATTCCCAGACTTACAAGATTTTGTAAACCTGGGAATGCGTCAAAAGCCCATGCCTCCCCAACAAGAAACAACTTTATTTCTCCTTGTTTTTTCATCTTTATGTGTGTGCTACTTTGTGAAGCACACATACTAACAATCATCCCTACAGCGTAGATACCTTTGCACCATGGTGCAAGGGTGCCTGTGTTGGGGCATGGCAGCCGGTTGTGCGCCAGCATAGGAGGAAAGGACAGGAATTCCCTGTATCTCATAGATACAACACATTCCTACCCTTTCCTTTTGATGCAGGGCAGTACAACAAGATTCCTTGTGGCGCTGCCCTGCACTACAACCTCATAACTGAGGCCCTGGGTTTTTACTAAAGTGCTTTGTATTTAATGCCAGACTACATCCTTATAGTATGCAAAAAAATACAACACTTTAACTCATAACAGCAGTGTTGAAATGTGTGCTCCATTACTTAAAACCAATTAAAGTATAATCATATTATTAATGCATTGATGCCATGTACAAATACTGGTGCAATAGCTATCTCAATGAAATTTCAGTAAGATGCTTTTTATTCATTGCAGAGCCAAGTTTAATGGATTCCATTAAGGTTTGGGATATTGGTAGCCTTCCATCAATGCCTATTTAGGGTGGGAAGTATTCCTGATAATTCTTGTCCAACACTTAAAAATGGACTCATAATGGAAGTGCTAGCCAACAACAGAAGGTAAGTATACAACCGCCAATTGCGTAATCTGAATAACCTTACATATCCTCATTCCTAAAGCTCAAACTGGCATGGTTAGATCTCCTAATTACTTACAAATGAGCTAGGCGGCATAAAGAAATTTGGCCCTGCCAACCATAATCACTTCCCTTGTGTCAAACTTCCGAATTCTGTAGGTTATCTCTAGGGACCCAAGACCCAGGAGTCTACACAATGGGATAATCCTCTTTTTGCATGGAGATTGGCAAACAATACAAAATCATTCAGACTGGGACATAGATTCAAGAGCACAAATACATGCTGGGCAAGATTTGTTAAATCTATTAGAGTCTTCCCATTTGGCAGTAAACTCAGAAATTGGTACAATCCTGTACCTAAACTTCAGGTAAAGCTGCCTAGGGAAGGAGCCTTAAATGGCATCTGATGAGGCTTCATAGAGTGGCATAGTATTATGATCAAGGAACAGATCTGACAGACTACCTGATTTACAATTTTTTAACATTTCACCCCAAAGGTAGTCCCTACATCTGTCCTTGATCATTTGTTGCAGGACAAGAGAAGCCTCCTCTGGGTTTCCCCACAGTGTTTCAAGGGACAAAGCATAAAACATATTCTTCCTAAAGGACAGCCAGGGAATCCCCAGGGGGCCAGTGGTGTTTAAAAGCTCCCTAAGTGATTGTCTTTCAGGTTCTAACTCTGGGGTTGATCAAAGTCTATGCCAAAAAATGTATGGTCTCAGCTTAATTGCGCGAGAGATTGGATAAAGGCGCAAGTCTTGGACCAGGGGAAAACTAGGAGTGCAGAAGATTAGCTAAGAGCCTCAGGAATATGCTCTCTATCACTTTCAACTCTTTAGTATATGAATGGCCTCAGAGTTCCGCACCGTAAAGAGCGTCACATTGTGCCTTTATTTTATAGAGCTCTAGGGCTGGAGTTAGATTTCTAGATTTCAATTTTTTAGCCTTCTTTAGGATTGTCCCAGTCTCTTGCTGCAGCTTAAGTGCACTCCTATTTACTTCGGCCTTCCAACTAAAATTGTGGGACAATGTCACACCTAGAAATGCAAAATCATTTACTAATTCAAGCGGGGAATTGTGTACCTCTAGTCTAGTTTGAGTGGACTTACAGGGGTTGAAAACCAAACGTTTTGTTTTGCTGACATTCAACTACAAACCACAATCTGCACAAAATGCATAAAGCGATCTAAAATCGCTTGAAGACCACCTGATGTTTTCACGATATAGGGCCAGATGTATCATTTTTCCAAATAGCAATTACCTAATTGTGATTATCTGCAAATCACAATTATGTAATCGATATTTGAATGTATAAAACTTCAGGAGTTTCATGTAGCGATTCCCAAAGGCTCGCAAATCGACCTACCTCATTAACATTCATGAAGTAGGTCACAATTTGTGACCCAGTGTGAATGGCTTTAATCACAGGGACCATCACCATGTCTGTGATTGCCTTTAAATAAAGCAATCTTTTTTTTTCTTTAACTGCAGGCCATTTCCCTAAAGGAAAATGGGGTGGGATTAAAAAATAAAAATTAAAACTTTTCTTTTCATTTTTTAAGGGTAGGCAGTGGTCCCTGGTACCACTGCCTGTTCTTAAATATTTTTAGTGCATGCATTCACAAAGGGGAAGGGGTCCCGTTTGCGAATGGGTTACCACCTACTTGAAGTAGGTGGTAAAATGCTAATGTTTTGAGACCGCATTTAGGTCACAAAATATTCCTACATACCGCTGCGATTCGGTAGTAGGAAGGGACGCCCTTCACACGCCTCTTCCTGATACTGAATTTGTATGTAGTTGCAATTCCAATTTGTGATTCGGTAACAAGTTACTGAATCCCAAATTGGAATTCGTACTTACCAAAATGCTTTTTTGCAATCGCAGACAGCCTGATTGGGCTGTTTGCGATCGCAAAAATGCATGATACATCTGGCCAATGGAGATCATTGTCAACAAATAATAATATGGATATTTTCGTAGTGCCAATTTTTGGAGTGTCATTATTTCAGATGTTTAAGACTTCAGCCAAAATCAATAAAAATGAGAGGAAAGAGAGCGGGTGCTAGAACAGCAATTGAGTTGGACTGCTCCCCGTTTTTTCCTCTATCTAACACTTGCATGGTTCTTTTCATGGACTCTGTAAGGATTTCCAAGATGTTAACTGGAACTCCCCATTCTTCTCAGGACTTCCGATAATTTACCTTGAGGGACCGTATCAAGTGCAGATTTTAAATCCACGAAGGCAACATAAAGGTGGCCTTTCCCAAGATCTACTGTCTTCCAATATATGATACTGAACCTCAGGATTTGGTCCAGGGAGCTAGTTTTTGATCTAAATCCTGCTTTAAGGTCTGAGAAATGTTGTTTAGCTTGCATCCTATCTGTCAATTTTCCTAGAACTAGCCTATAAAAGATTTTCTGTAGCCCATCAATTAAACTCAGAGGTTTGTAGTTTCCTGGCTCACTCCGCCACCCTTCCTTCTAGATTGGAACAATCTTGGCTCTGCACCGTGACTCAGGGATGGGCCCCTCTTTTAGAATTTCCCTCAATATTATATTGCCCAAATATCAGGCTCTGACTCATAAAGGTCAGGTGGAATACAGTCTGTGGTTGTAAATGATTTGATTGCAAATAATAATTTGGTTTGTTTAACAATTGCATATTTTTTCCAAGTAGAATATTCACATTTAAGGTAAATTTATGTATATATATTTTATATATATATATATATATATATATATGGGGAGAGAGAGACTTAAAAATACCAAAGTATAATACATCAGTGTTCAATTTGCATGATATATATATATATATATATATATATGTACATATATCTATATATATATATAGATATATGTATATACATATATTCCAACAACTCGTTGCCTGAAACATCCGAGGAACCTCGGTGAAAACAAAACAACGTACCATGACTCCAATTACACCAGCGTGTTTATTCAACTTGCAGAAAGGAAAACAAAAACAAAATCCTGACGCGTTTCGGAGCCTACGCTCCTTGGTCACAGGTTACAGGTGTGCTATTCCCACAGTGTTTAAATAACAGATCGCTCCTGCATTCTTATTATAAACATAAACAATGGACTAACATAGAACCCTAATGTTGTATATGAACATTGCGACCATCTTAAGATATACACAGTTACTATTCATCCTCACCGTCCTAATATATAGAAAAGTGCAGTAATCGTTGTTATAATTTTCTAATCGTCATTGTTCAAAAAATGTAATGAAATAAAATAAAATAAAATTCATTATTTATCATTGACGTTAAATGATCCTATCCCCATTCTATTCAACAAGAAATACTTATATAATTTGATATTCTGCTGGGAGTGCAACAAAAATAAATCCCTCTTTCCAAACATGTCATTCTTAAATATCTAAATGCTCAATACTCTAAATTACTTTAAAAATTAATGATCTGTAATATCCATTCTTGGATATAATAGCTCTTTTGCCTTTATCGTTGTTATTCCTATGCCGCAAAGTCATCCTAATAAGAAAATACAGAATATAAAGAAAAAAAACACTTAATCAGCACTTTATGGTTTACAATTTCTGAATAAATATGCATTATAACCCTATTTAATGTATATCAAAAACTAGCAATACTGATACATTTTAAATTTGAAAACTTTGTGAGAACATTAATTCAAAAAACAATAATTCTCATCTTACACTGATGAAATAATAAAATAAAATAAAATTGTACAGTTAAGGAAATCAATATTCTATCCTAGATGAACTGATAATTCTTCATCAAGATTAAGACCTCCCGGATGGGTTGTCGCATATTTTATGATAAATTTCGACTCCAATCTCCTAAGTTCCTGTTCTCTTTTTCCTCCTCTAATACAAGTGGGAACATGATCTAACACACAACATTTTAACAAATTTACATTCTTCAGGTGAAATATAGCAAAGTACCTAGCAATAGGATATGTTCTATCTTCCTCAACAATAGCCCTCATGTGTTCGAGCACTCGCTTTTGGCCTTGTCAATGGTGCTGCCAATGTAGCATTTATTACATGGACAGCTCAAAGCATAAACACAAAATTCTGTGTTACAAGTAAGAGGTTTTTTTTTATGAATGGTTAAATTTGTTGTGAAAACTGAATTTGTTGGCAGTTATTGCTACTTTTACATGCTTTGCACATTCCACATACAAAAAAGCCTTGTATTGGTGACTGTCTACTATTCCCTGTAGACTAAATTAAACTCATGCAAAGTTTGTCTTTCAAGGAGGTACATCTCCTGAATGTATCTGAGGCTATATATATATATATATATATATATTATATTGTACACACTGGCTTGGTATTTGTAAAAATAAATATATTGTACACAGTTCAATAATAGTGTTCATATTCATTATTCACAAATAATGCAAGAATATTTAAATATAATTAATAATGTCAATGTGTTAATTTATTATAAAAAGTATTACATCTTAGTATTAGATTGACTGTGAGCTTTGTGTGTGTGTGACTAGATAGATAGATAGATAGATAGATACATAGATAGATGGATACATACCTAGATAGATAGATAATCTTTGCAGAATGCCACGTGTGCTCTCTAGTGCAAAGCCAAAAAGGACATTTTATTTATGAGCTGAGGAACATGTCCATGGAAGAAATGTTAGTGTGTGCCACTCGCTGAAATATAGATGCATGTTTAGCATTAGATAGTGCTTGCAGTTGTGCACACTGTCTTTGTTCTAAAAGAAGTCTGGGCATGATGTAATAATAATACACTAGTGCTAATTCAATAGAGTGCTTAGTCCACCAGTGGCCAGGGCCCAGAGTTATCAAATTTAATTCAGGGGAGCAAGACAACTTGCTGTGCAGAGGAATGTGACATTTATTTATTAAGATGTCTTATTCCTTTTTTCTCCCTGCACAGCCGCACTGAGTGCTGCCTAGCACACCAATGCAGGTGCCCTTGCACCATGTGAGTGCGAGGGTGACATATTACTTGGTACAGCACCCTGTATTGCTTTTTGCTGGGAGGGACATCTGCCTGCATGAAAACAATCTTTAGATGCAGGGGCAACAAAATGATTTGATAGAGTACAGTAGTGGTGCATGGAGCCAGCCTGATTTAAAGGATGTAGGAAGTTAGGAATTTAGGAGCGGGTGGAAGTAAAGTAAATGATATGGTCAAGATTCCATTCCAGTGTGATGTAGGCATGTGCTTGCTTGGGCTAATTTAAGGCATGATTATCAACTCTTCATGGGACTCACTCCTACAAAGGATATGAAACAAAGAATAGGTTTTCTGATGTAAAAAGTGGAATGCTGTGTGTTAGACCTGGCACCTTTTGGCATGGTTTCCCCTGTTTTTTTGCTATCTGACCTCCTTTTTTAACTGGGTACTGAACTTCTTTTTTACTGGCTTTGGGACTCTGTGTGCATTTTTTGACTGCTGACCAGTGCCAAAGTACATGTGCTCTGTGCTTAAACAGTAATACAATGGGTCTCTCCATGTTTGGCATATTTGATTTTTTAATATGTCCCTAGTAAAGTGCACTATTTGTGCCCAGGGCCAGTAAATCAATTGCTACAAGTGTCCCTTCAGCATTGATTGTGCCACCCACTACAGTAACCCTTCAAACATGTCTCAGGCATGTCACTGCAGAGCCTATGTGTGCAGTTTTAAACTACCATTTTGGCCTCGCATATTAACCCACTTACCAGGCCCAAAAATTCCTTTTAATTACATGTAAGTCACCCCTAAGGTAGGCCCTTGTTAGCCCCAAGGGCAGGGTGTAGTGTATTTAAAATGTTGGACATGTATTTTTAAGTTTAACATGCCCAGATAGTGAAAAACTCCTAAAATCATTTTTCACTATTGCACGGACTATCTCCCCATAGGCAAACATTGGAGTTACCTTAAAATATCTTTTAAGTGTAATTTCCAATTGGAAAATTTTAGAACAAGCATTTGTAATGCAATGGGTCTTGCATTTGCTCCAGTTACAGCTTTTGGTGTTGTAAATTCCTAACAGGACTTTTCTTGCACATAAATTGAAAATGAAAATTAAAATAGTAGTTGACATAAGTGAGCCGATTCAAAGTGCCATGGCCATAATGAGCATGAGGGTGAAGGAGAGACACAAAAGGAAAAAGAAGTTTGCTTACAGTCAAACATATTGGCAGTCCTGCAATTATCCATGTAACAGGGTCGGAGTCCAAAGCGGTAATAAAAACCGCCACAAGGAGGGACAAACATAAAGCATTTACCAATAATAACAAAGGATTTTTGAAAGGGAAGCCCATGAACAAGTGAAAGTGATGGGCATGCGGTGGGCGTGGTTAAAAGCCCACAATACTTACAGCAGGACAAAGTGCTTGTGCACTCGACCTAAAAATGGCATCTGTGTCATTTTGCGCCCTTCTCGTGACACTTAGAAGAGCAGCTAGGTAAACCAATGGCAGGGTCTCATGATAACATTCAAACACACACAGTGCCAGCCTACGTGTTCTACCTCATGATGATCTCTCTCATTACACAGTCTAGCAAAGTCACAAGGAGACTGGCCATGTGAAGGCTCAGCTTTATCCATCATACTATGTGTGATCAATGGGCAGAGCGACTGTAATGATGCGATTTTAATGCAGCAACCTTTTCCAGATATTCATGGATTGGCCACATTCCTTCAGCTGCTAGATAATTTGCAGATTTTAACAAAAAAAGTATTTTGTTTCTTGCTCAAATGAATCAAAAAGGTACTAAAAATGCAGTAACCTCTTGTCACACAGTAGACGCCCCTTCCTGAAGGTTATCTGTCACCTTTTTGTTGCTTATTGCTGTACTTGGATGTTAAACTGGAACTAATGAGGCAACACCCATTTAACAATGACAAAATAATGAAGTAAATGTGCTGCATAACTTGCTTTTTGTTGCCACATAATTTAGTTTACCTTGTGGTGAAATCTGGTCCTCCCCTGCTGCGTAATTGCAGTGGCCCTGACAATGGCCTGCCTTAGGCTCTTTAAAGCAAGGATGAAGAATTGTCAAAGCTGTGAATCACTCAAGGGGAAGGTGGTCCCACACCAGACTGCTGCACCACACAATAAATCTATTAGGCCACCAAACGAAGGACAAGTTATTCAGTCCCTCACACAGAGTGCACATTATTCTAAATGACAATTTGAGATGTCGTTGTGTTATTTAAATAAGCAGCTAAAAAAATAAATCACCTCAAATGCGTGTGAAGTTTCTAGCGCTCGAGAGAAAGAGGATTCAACATTTACCTCCCAGCTCGACCTTCTCGCTCATAATATTCAGAAAAAACTGCACATAAACTCCAAGGAGGTAGAATTTTCGCAGCACCAATACAGAAAATCCATTTTTTCCTGGCTCAGCATAAAGCAGACTTTTCACCACAATGTACTGCCAGCCTTGAACAAAAGTGGCAATATCTAGGCCTCTTCAACTCAGAGCAGACCCAAGCAGTAACCTGTTGAGTGGGAGCTAAGAAAGGACAAAGAGAGCAGAATGTGTGAAAGCAACAGAAAGTGCAAGAACGAGCCCCGTGGACACTACCTGCTTACATACTCACCTGTCTGCGCCAGCCAAAAACAATGAAACGGAGGAAGGAAGGGTCAGTCTTTGATGCATAGATTAGGAATTATAGACTGACACTAGGAGCCACACCTTGCATGTTTGTTACACGCACAAAGACCTATTCCACTTAGCGTTTAGAAGGGTGTGTTGTGACAAACAACAACAAGCCCATTCACAGTGCCACAGTCGCCATGAGCATGAGCGGGAAGGAGACACACAAAAAGAAAAAGAAGTTCACCCAAATTATATCGGCAAATGTGCAATTATCCATGTAACAGGGTAAGTCCCCAAAGCGGTTACAAATCCACCCCAAGGAGGGACAAACGTAAAGCATATATCAATGGTAACAAAGGATTTTTGAAATGCAAGCCCATGAACGAGTGATAGTGATGTGCGTGAGGTGGGCGTGGTTAAAAGCCCACATAGATACCAAAATGTCAGAAAAGCAGTGCTTGCGCGCTGCTCTGCTCAACCTGAAAATTGAGTTTGGTGTCTCTGGGCTCACAATTTAAAAACACATCTTTTGGTAAAGTTGATTTTTTATTTGCAGGACTGAAAATGCCACTTTTAGAAAGTTGGCATTTTTTGGTGTAACCATTCTGTGCCTTAGCCTGTCTCTGAGTTCACGTCTAGGTTTAGGTGACAGCTACACTTTTGCATTCTCTCTAGACAGGCACAACTCAGGAAGGACTGGGTGTGACAGGGGATACATCTACATTTATCTGCATACTGATAGTCTTCCTGGGCAAGGAGAGGGATAGGTAGTTCACCCTTACATCTGAACAGGTTGTGTCCAGCCCTCACACAAAGGACTGATTTACCCTCTACTGGTAGTCTGGAGCCAGGGCTGGGTTGAAAGGGATCCTTGTGCACTTCAGAGAGTTCTTTTGAAGTCACCCCTACATCAAAGGCCTTTTTGGGTATAAGCACTGGACTTCTGACAACACATACTCAGAACCGATCTGGACTGAGGACTTTCTTTCTGAAAGAAGGACTTCTGTGCTGCCAGAAGGGACTGCCACTTTGCTGTTTGCTTTGCTGTGTTGGCCTGTTGCTTTTTGCCTGGGAGTGAGAAGACTAAACTTAACTTCCTACATCCTGCAGCCTAAAGTTTCTCCATTGGCCTGACTGAGCTTGCCTCCTGTATCTGAAGTCTCAAGGATATCGAAGATTACACCTACATCTTGCTATCAGCACCTGGGTTTCTCTGCTGTGACTCCTGTTCAGCCAACTGATGCCAAATCTAGTCCTGGGCCCTTTCTAGGTGAGTGTGGTGCTGCAACTCAAGAAACCGACGCATCAATACTGGCCTGCCAATTGGAACCGATACATCAAACCGGTACGTCATACAGAACCAGCACATCCCATTGAAGAAACGACACCTCGCCACGGCCTGCACAGAAGCAGAGGACACTACTCGTTGACTGTACGATGCAACAACCCCGACTTGCTACGCAGCCCAGACATGGCCGACACAGCACTGACGCATCAGAACTGGTACACTTTGCTTCTGGACATCGACTGATCAGTAAACAGGAAGTGACGCACCGCCTGGAATTGCAATGTATCCCCTCCTTTGGATCACTGCATCGTTCCCGAGCATCGATGAAACCCTTTGGAGCTATTGACTTCTAAGCATTGCATTTTGATTTAATCTCACAAAATTCATATCTCACTTTGAATTTGTTGGACATTTGTCATTTTGGTCTTGTTTTACTTAGATAAACATTGGCTATTTTTCTAAACTGGTGTGGAGTACTTTTGTGATGTTTTCACAGTGTTACTGTGTGTGTACACAAATACTTTTACACATTGCCTCTTTAGTTTAGCCTGACTGCTCTGTAGCAAACTGCTAGAGAGTGAGCACAGGTAACCTTTTAGTGTGCATTTCACTCACCCTAACTGGGATTGTGATCCCTACGTGGACAGGATGCAAACCTCTGACAATGAGAGGTCCAATTTCTAACACTGTGCCCGTCAAAATGTTTTTTGTACAGAGTATCACCATTCATTTACTTTTAATCTTCTTTCTTAAGCACCCATGGACAAGAGGGCATCTGGGCCAGCTGCCATCAGTGCTGCAGCGGGTGTGACTGGTTCCATCACCACCACCAGCGCCACTGCCGATGGTTCTGCTGCCCAATGTAAGTATTTTTTATTCCCCACTAACAAAATAATTCCCTTGTGTATACTTAATAGTTTTGTTCATGTTAGATTTTGTTTGTTACTCCTGCATTTCCCCCTGTGTTTTTTTTACATTTCCTGTTTCTGTAGCTGACATTCTCCTGTCTGTATCTTTCATCTACTCCTTTTTTTTCATATGCTTCTGCTTGTCCCTCTTATATCCCTTATTGTGTAGTACTAAGAGGGGAAAAGATTTCTGGTAAAGTAAAGAGGATCGCACAGCGAGGCCCAAGTAGTACTCTTGGTGGTTTTCTTGATCAAACGGTGAAAATGGAGAGGGGCTGAGACAGACTGGTCATCATGGACGTGGACCCCCAATGTTGCCTTTTACTAGCACTTCCCATGACAATGAAGCATGGCAGGAATGAGATACCACAACCAATACCACATGTCTTTTGCCTTCACTTCTACCCCTCATCCATTCGTAGTTTTACCTTATGCCCTTTCCTCATTCATGAATATCCAAATCCCGGTTCCTTCCTATTGCTCCATTAGGAAAAACAATTCTTGGTTGACTCAATGGCTACTTTTTTTTTTTTTTAATGTTTTTTCAAATGTTGTCAAGCAATAACACAAACCTCCCAAAGTGATTACTATCAGAAGAAGATATTGATAGCTAACCTCGCTGTAGTGAGGTATTCTTTTTGTACATTGTGCAGGATAAATAGTTAGGTGTCTATATGGTATCTAAAATGGGTGCATTATGTTTTTCATCAGGCACATAGACCACCAGCAGTGGCATTGCAGCCGGGACATCGGTGGAGGTGCAGGCAGTCCAGGGAAAGGGAGAGGTCCCAGTGGTGACAGGGACAAGTGGTAAGTCATTTTGTTTTCTCATTGGCAATATTGTATTGGTTCAGTAAGGCAGATATCCCACCCATCACCTAGAGTCAAATCTGTAATGCACAAACCACAAACGAAAGACAAGGTGTGTTTCCCAGTGACCACTTCATCACTTACAAATGCTTCCCTTCATCATTCTGTCCTTCTGTTCCATCCTACCTAAAAAAGTAAATTCTATCTCAGTATGGGATGTCTGTGCTGCATTTCTCTGTCCAAGTGAATTCCATTAGAAATTGATTTTTCCAATATTTTTCATCCTATCAATCAATGTGACAAAGAACCAAAATAGTAGTACATGATCAGTGTGACACCCAACTATTCTATAGCTAAAGCACTACCTAGCTCAATTCCTATAACTTACTTTCAACTGGACTAATTTTCCCAACTGTCAAGTGTAGGTATCAGTTCTTGAGGATAATCTGTGTTAGAGACCTGGGTGTAATGTGGGACTAAGGGCCTGATGTAGAGTTTGGTAGATTGGATAATCTGTGACAAATAAAATATCCTGTTTGCTGCACCACAGTTAATCAGAATCTTCTATGCTTTGTCTACTGTGATACGGCAAATGGGGTATTCGTTTTCCACCAAGTGTGGCCCATCTACCAGACTCTATCAGCCTAAGCCTATAAGATAAATTTTGACTTAGGGTAGTAGAATTGAGGAGAGATTTGAAGAAGAGCAGGACCATTAGAATTATACATTCATTATATGCTACAGCTGGGCTGTTCCAAATACATGATGGAGAGTAAGCAGACCTGCCAGCAAGGCTCTGTTAATTCTGCATAGTCAAGTATTATTTGTGCAGCATATAAGATATGTACATACATTTATATATATGCCTTGCTCCTTAATAGCAGGTAGTTCATTTTTAATACACATTAAGGCCCTCATCATGACATTAGCGGTGAGGGATAAAGTAGCAAAAATAACCCAACAGGCTGGCAGTAATTATTGCAAAATTATTACCATGGCGGTGAGAACTCCCATAGACAGCCAATGTACCACCCCATCCGCCAGGGTATTAACACCACGCACGCTGGCGGGCACCATCAACAGCCAGGCGGGAGACAAAGTACCACCCACCATATCACGACACAGTACACCACCACGATTTCCAGGGCAGAACCAACACCATCAAAAGCCTGGCGGAAACACAACACAGAAGACAAAAGACTCATCTACAGAGACACAGAGAAGACCAATGCCGCCATGGAACCAGAACTGCTAGTCTTCCCGATGCTCTTCACACCATGCTCCACCTGGAACACCAACGCCGACGATGACAGTGAGTACAGCCCCCTAGTACACAAGGGAGGGAGGGAAGAAAAGGAGAGTGACACACACACGCACGACACACACTAGACACACACACCATACACACAACCAGCTGCAGACGAAAAACAATGGTACATGACACACGGCATAATAATGCAAGGACAAGAAGAAGGCAGTAATGAGAATGTAATGAATGGGAAGAGCTACCAAATGAACCAATTGGATAAAAAAGAGATATGTACAAATGTCCACAAAGGGCCAATGCACAGTCTAAAGTACAAAGGAACCACATGGCCACAGAGCACAGTCCAAGGCCCAACCTGTCTCCTGACATCATCCGCACAGAACTCGGAAGGGGCATACTTTTGCAAGTGGACAGGCACCTGAGGGGATGGGGGTTGCGGTCACCTCAGTCGAAGTCAGGAACTTGCCCACTGGTTCTGGAGGGGGCTCCATGCCCATTTCTCTGTGCTGGGGAGTGCAAGGTCACAGTCTCTCAGGTGGGTGACTTGCCCACTGCTTCTGGCAGGGGGCTCCATACCCATTTCTCTGTGCTGTGGAGTGCAAGGTCACAGTCTCTCAGGTGGGTGACTTGCCCACTGCTTCTGGAGGGGGCTCCATGCCCATTTCTCTGTGCTGGGGAGTGCAAGGTCACAGTATCTCAGGTGGGTGATTTGCCCACTGCTTCTGGAAGGGGCTCCATGCCCATTTCTCTGTGCTGTGGAGTGCAAGGTCATAGTCTCTCAGTTGGGTGACTTTCCCACTGCTTTTGGAGGGGACTCAATGCCCATTTCTCCATGCTGGGGAGTGCAAGGTCACAGTCTCTCAGGTGGGTGACTTGCCCACTGCTTCTGGGAGGGGGCTCCATACCCATTTCTCTGTGTTGGGGAGTGCAAGGTCACAGTCTCTCAGGTGGGTGACTTGCCCACTGCTTCTGGAGGGGGCTCCATGCCCATGTCTCTGTGCTGGGGAGTGCAAGGTCACAGTCTCTCGGGTGGATGACTTGCCCACTGCTTCTGGAGGGGGCTCCATTCCCATTTCTCTGTGCTGGGAAGTGCAAGGTCACAGTCTCTCAGGTCGGTGTCTTGCCAACTGCTTCTGGAGAGGGCTCCTTGTACAGCAGTCCCAGAAGGGTGGCCTACATGCCCTCTGATGGAGGTAAGGGCTGTACTGTCTCATCTGGAGATAAGGGCTGCACTGTGTCAGCAGGTGAAGGTGCCTCCTGGGCAGCCTCTGCTGGGGGTGAGGGCTGCACTGTCTCAGCAGGTGAAGGTGCAGCCTCTGCAGGAGGAGTGGGCTGCACTGCCTCAGCTGGAGGTGAGGGCTCTGTGACCACTGGTGGTGGTGGTGTCACCCTGCCAGCCTCTGATGGACGTGAGGGCTGCACTGTGTCAGCAGGTGAAGGTGCCTTCTGGGTGGCCTCAGCTGGAGGTGAGGGCTCTGTGACCACTGGTGGTGGTGGTATCACCCTGCCAGCCTAAGCTGGTGTTGAGGGCTTCTTCTTCACCTTCATGGCAGGGGTTGCGCCCTCCTTCCCCTTCATGGCAGAATTCAAGGGCTTCTTCCCCTTCATGGCAGGAGGTGTGGCCTCCTTCCCCTTCATGGCAGGAGTCGAGGGCTTCTTCCCCTTCATGGCAGGAGTTGAGGGCTTCTTCCCCTTCATGGCAGCGGGTGTGGGATCCTTACCCTTCCTGGCTGGTGGAATGGGATCCATCACTGTCTTGCTTCTATGACTAGGAGGAGCCTCCACTGTCCGCGTGTACTGTTTGGAGGAGGTGCTGGACTGGGTCGTTGGGACCCTGCTCTTGAAGGCAGGACAGGAGGCAGGGGGAGGGAAGAGGTCAAGCTGGACAAGGAAAAGCTTCTTAGGGACGGTGGGGCGGGAAGAGGGAGGAGGGATGGGAGTGGAGGTTGAGGAAGTGTTTTTTGTAGGTATATGTCTGCTGGGCTTGGGTGCAGGTGCATGGGCAGCGTGCCTGTGTGAGGTGGATGGCTATTGGGTGTCTGAGTGCTTGCATTTGTGTCCTTTAGGAGGGTGGGAGAGGAGACAGGGGACGCACTCATGGATGTTGTGGAGGTGTCTGCTAGTGAGGTGTGTGTGCTGCTTGGTGTGTTGATGCTGGTGGTGTATGTTGGTGCAGTGCATGCAGGTGTGAGTGTGTATGTGACTGTGAGGGAGGTGGAGGAGAAGGGGGAGACAGTGGTGGCAGTGGATGTGGTTGTGTGAGTTACTGTCTGGTGTTTGCATGAGTGGTAGTGGGCTGAAGTGTGGTGCCTGTGTTTGACTATGCTACTCTTGTGTGATGTTTTGTGGGCATGCTTATCTGTATGTGTGCATGGGATGGGTTGAGGAGACTGGGACTGGGAAGTGGTAGTTGGAGGGGGTGCGGTAGGAACAGGGACAATGGCTGCCATCAGAGAGGAGGCCAGGGCCTGAATCTATCTCTGTTAGGCCACCAATCCACTGTGGATGCCCTCCAGGAATGTAATGTATTGCTGCATCTGGGATGCCAGCCCCTGGATGGCATGCACAATGGTTGACTGCCCTACAGAGATGGATCTCAGGAGGTCAATAGCCTCCTCACTCCGGGCAGCAGTGCTCACTAGGGCAGGGTCTGAGGTGCCTGGGGCGAAGGAGATGCCCACCCTCCTGGGTGAGCGGACACAGACAACTTACTGAGGGGCTGCTGGGAGGGTGGTGCTGGTACGGTGGGTGGCGGCTGTACCTGCAGCTGGGGTGGTCACAGAGGTGTCCGCCACCACCAGGAAGCTTCCATCGGAGGAGGTATCTGAGTCAGCATTGTCTCTTCCTATCTCTGCCGTGGTGCTCCCCTCGCCCTCCGTCCCACTGGTGCCCTGAGCGTCAGTGGACTCTGCCTCCTGGGTCATGTGGGATGCAGCTCCCTTTGTCGCTGGTGCCCCTACTCCTCTGCCCGATGATGCTAATGCACACATGGACAGGATAACAGAAGAATAAAGGGGGAGAGAGAAAAAGGGAGCACTAGGTCAATTACTGCATCAACACCACAGAAGGCATACACAGTATCGTCACACACAGGGATCAGGATTTAGCACTATGCATTGCACTGCCAAACAATTGGCTATATGCCACAGCAAGATGAGGGCCAACCACCGCCAACTGCACCCCTCCTGGGACTCACTAAGCCCTGTCTGACATGGAATGCAACCTAGCTAGGTTACCTTCTTTTGCCTTTCAACCATTACCCTGGAGCTGGATCACACTGCAATGTCTGGCCTGGCATTAAGGGGCACCCACTAACTGACACCCACCACCCGGATCCCACGCCACCTACAAAATATTTTTGTAACGGCCACTGTACTCACCCCCTTGTGGCTGTGACATGTGCCTTTTCTGCAGGAGGAGGGGACTGGAGATGACCCTGTGGCAGCAGTGGACCTTGAGGACAGTGAGGATGAGGAGGGAGAGGATGAGGACAACAGAACATCAGTTATATGTCAATACTTCCAATGACACACAGCTAAGACAGTGGAACTGACCATTACTCTGACTATCTGTGTGGTTGAAGCATCATGGCATTCACTTCCTTTGCATCTCAACTTACTGTCACCTATGGCTTCTCATTTTCCAGATGTTGGTGATATGACAACAATGCCCAGATGTGTTCACTACAGACAGTTACAGGTCATTTTTTGAATGCTATCACAGTGTTCAGATCATTTGCACTAGATGTGATTGTTCCCACAAATAGACATTTTCAAAACATAAAACAGTGTCACTTAAATTGTGTTCAAGGCTGTTTATTGTAGTGCAAATAAGTGACTGAAAAGTGCAATAGAATGGGGTGATGGTGTAGGAAAGTCCAGGGTATTGTTCCAATCTGTTTGTAGCACAGGTCCAGTGCCCAAGTGGCCATAGGAAGGGGAGCAACGGCAGTACAAAGTAGACAAGGTGACAGGGTGGGACACAAGGGGGACAATCAGGAGAGTCTCATTTCTTGGTGGTGGACTTGGTCTTGGCAAGTATCTCTGGTTTCTGTCTGGTTCGCAGGGAACTTTTGTGGGGTGGTTCACCTTCTGCAGGGGGAGGGGTGCTGATGGCCTGGGGATCCTGTGGCGGGGCCTCCTGTCCACCAGCGCAGTGGATATGATGGGCTGGTCAAAAGACTGGCTAGTGGTAGGGGCCCACTGCTGTGCAGTCCATTCTTTCATGATCTTGGCCATGTCTACCAGCACCCCTGCTATGGAGATCATGGTGGTGTTTAGGGTCTGCAAGCCCTCCCTGATTTCCTGATGGTGTTCCTCCTGCAACCGTTTGTTCTCCTGCATGTTGTTCAGGATTTGGCCCATCGTGTCCTGGGATTGTTGGTGGGCCCCCAAGACATAAGTGAGTGCCTCCTGGAGAGTCGGTTCCCTGGGCCTGTCCTCCCCCTGGTGCACGCCGGTCCTCCCAGTGTCCCTGTTGCCCTGTGCCTGTGTCCCCTTAACGGTGTGCCCACTCCCATTGACCCCAGGTCCCTGATTGCTTTGGGGATGAGGTGTGGACTGGGGCCCTTGTACAGGTGGGCACACTGCTGATTGACGTGTCCTGGGGACAGAGGTGAGGGGATGCTGGGTGGGTGCTGCGGTGTTGGATACTGTTGGGGGAGGCTTTGTGGTGGGCTGGGGTGACCGACTGACCAGTGGTCCCTGATGGGCCAGGTTGTTGATCCAGATCCTGAAGTCCAGAGTTACAGCCATCACTGGGGGCATCTTCTGTTGGGGGACTAGTTAGTCGTGGCACCTCCTCTCTGCTGACATTGGCTGAGGCACCTGTGGGGATGTAAGTGATGTATTATGCTTCATGCCTGTGACATATTGTACATCCCTATGTTCCCCTCTATTGTTGCTGTTACCCTGCCACCTTTAAATGTGTATGGTGATGTATTGTGTGATTGTTAGTTCTCCATTCTGTGCACGCTTTGGTGATGGGTGTCCATGCAGGGCTGGGAGGGCTGTCCATGCATTGGTATGGCATGCAGGGCTTGGCATTGGGATTAGTCATCTGCGTTGGTGCAGTGTGTGGGATGGAGTGGAGTGATGGGAGTGAGGGTGAGGGTGTGAGATTGCATGCAGGTATGGGGGTGATAAGTGGTAAATGTTGACTTACCAGTGTCCAGTCCTCCGGCTACTCCAGTGAGTCCCTTAGGATGCAGTAATGCCAAGACTTGCTACTCCCATGCCGTGAGCTCTGGTGGAGGAAGTGGGGGTCCACCACCAGTCCTCTGTGTGGCAAGCTGGTGCCTTCCTGCCATGGAACGTACCTTCCTCCGTAGGTCGTTCCACCTCTTCCTGATGTCGTCCCTTGCTCTTGGATGCTGTCCCATGGCGTTCACCCTGTCCACGATTCTCTGCCATAGCTCCATCTTCCTTGCAATGGAAATCTGCTGGACCTGTGCTCCAAACAGCTGTTGCTCTACCCTGACTATTTCCTCCACCATGCCGAAGGGATACCCAACACCTAGGCGGTATGTTGGATTTACCGCCAATGTCATAATGAGGACCAAAGTGTCTGTTCAGTTTCACTATGAAACACTTGAAAGCAACAGCTACAGAAACAGCGCTTGTCACTTTAACATTTTGCTGTCTACTTTTACTGACCTTATCTTGCACTAATTACTGGTTTTAAAATAGCTGCATCCACTGTATAGCTTGTTTGCCTAGGTCGTGCCACATTTTGCTTAGTTGGTTTGGGGTAACCAGTCAGGTAGCAGGGGGAGGAGTTTATGAGAGCTCCAAGCTCTCTAAATGCCAGTTGTAGCGTGGACATGTTGGCTACAGAAACAGCGCTTGTCACTTTAACATTTTGCTGTCTATTTTTTCTGACCCTATTTTGTACTAATTGCTGGTTTTAAAATTGCTGGATTCACTGTAGAAATTGTTTTCTTAGGGCGTGCTACATTTTGCTTTGTTGGATTGAGGGAACCATTCAGGAATCAGGGGGATGAGTCCGTGAGAGCTCTAAGCCCTTAAAAATGCTAGATGTAGCATGGACACACCTCTGGCGCTCTAAATGCGTGCCAAAGACAAGCCCATCTGAACCCATCCACGGCCAGCTAGGGATAGGGGCTAGTTATTATTCCCCAAATCTTATTTACACTTCTAGAGAGTTGACACAATTGTACACATCATGCTCCCAGGTAGCCTCTGCCACAATATTTCTCATCTCCCCTTTAGGGTTAATGAACAAAATTGCTGTACCAATGATTTGGTGGATCCTATTACTCCTTATATTAGAACTCCTATTGGGAATTCCCTACTTTACAACCAGCTGGTGTTTTTTTACCTTAATACAGTCTATGCTAAAATACCATCTTGACATCTTCTATTTATTGGATTGTGAAAGCCCAGATATTTTTTTCTAACTGAAACTTGGTTAACAGCTGATTCATTGCCTGAAATTCCTGCGGCGTTCCCTGAGGGGTATTTTATCCTTCAATCTAATCCCTTCTCCGGCAGAACAGATGGTGGCGTAGCAGCCATTATCAAAAAAACATTTAAAGTTTTCAAGTCTTGCGTCATTTGATATTCCAGCAATAGATGGCCCAGTGATTAATCTTGTCCCCCCAAACTTCTCCCTTGCTTGCGCTCTGGTCTATGAACCTCAGGATCACATGCCGTGCTTCCCTCAGTCCATAGCAGAACACATTTCTCCTCTAGTACTTGACTATGTGAAAATTCTAATATTAGGAGATTTCAACTATTAGGTGAATGAAGAAACCGATGGGCAATATTCAGCGGATTTCACAGAACTGCTGAGCAGTTTAAACTTTACTCAGCATGTGTTCTTCTGACCCCATAATAAAGCTCACACTCTGGACCAGCTGTGAACTTCTAATTTATCAGTATCAAATATATCGATACTGACCTGTGCAAGGTCAGACCATTTCCTAATTAAAGTTTCACTCCTGGATGTGGTCCTTTGTAAATCTCCTCCTGGCACTGACAGTCTCTTTAAATATTTGACCCAAATCAATACTGAGGATTTTTGTAGCTCATTGGCAACTTCATTGCCAGACATAAATTCTAGTTTCGACAAAATGAGGAAGGGATTGCAAAATGGTTGACAGAAGCTAGTGATGCGTTTGCTGCGCTTTGCAAATCCAAACCACCTACGCTTTAGAATGCTTCAAAATGGTTTTTATATAATCTGAAATTAGAAAAACTAAAATTGCCTCAAGCCAAAAGATAATGGAGGAAGAACTAGTCTTTCAATTGAAAAGAAGACTACCTGTAGCAACTTAAATATCATAAGAGACTCATCATTCAAGCCAAATGGGCCTCTTTCGCAGACAAAATGATAAAATCAAAGAGGCTATAGTAGTTCCTCTGCTAAAGAAAGTCAGGGGTGATCCATCTATCTTAAAAACCTACCGCTCCATATCACCTCTCCCCTACTTGGGCAATGTGCTCGAGGCACATGTGGCAGGATGCACATGCTTCTTTGTAGAGAAAACCAACTTCCTCGACCTCAATCAAACTGGTATTCAGAATGCCCATTCCACTGAGATGGTCATCCTCTCAATTGTGGATGATCTACGTGAGATAATTGACAAAGGGACTACTAATGTGCTGGTACTTCTTGATCTCTCAGTGGCCTTTGATGCGGTCAAACATGAGGTTCTTGTGGACTGTGTTAGGGCCGCGGGACTTCAGGATACCACTCAGGAGTGGATCATTCCATAATTGAAGGACCGGTCACAGTCAGTTAAGGTCTCCTCCTTTCACTCTCCCAGGGTTAGGTTAAGCTGCGGAGCAGCACAGGGATCCTCCTTATCTCCCTATCTTTTTAATCTATTTATGTGTCCTTTAGTGCATGCCTTGAATTAAATGGAAGTCAAAGTGTACAACTAGGTGGATGACAGGCAACTGATCTTCCTCCATTGATAAATTGTCAGAATCTAAAACCTCTTTTAAAAAATACATTGTTATGTATCTGTGACTGAAAGAATAGTAATCAACTTAAATTTTATTCTGATAAGACTGAACTGATATCATTGGAAGCAAACCTAATCTGTGGAATTCTGCTCTCTTGCCCGTCACAATGGGCTTCCCCTGTCAGCCCAAGAAGTCAGTCAAGAGCCTCAGAGTTCTGATTGACAAGAAGATGTCAATGAAACTCCAATTAGGGGCTATAATTTTATCTTGCTCTGTTCAACTTGGCAAAATCATAAAGATTGGTAGACTTCTTTCCTTCAAGGCTTTCACGCAGATCATGATTGCATTGGTCATATCTAGATAAGATTATGCCAATTCCCTCTACTTGGGACTTCCCAAGGGCCTGATTTTTAGACTCCAACTAGTTCAAAATCAGGCTGCCGGGCTTTTGCATCAACAACCTCAGAGTCTCCACATTACCCCCTTGTTGAGGGAATTGCCCTGGCTGCCAATAGAATAACGCTTACTTTTTAAGACCTGCTGCATTGTTTGTAAATCCTTACAGAGCCGTAGTCCAGCATTCATTTCTGTGTGCATTCAAAAATGCACCCCATTTGCAATTTAAGATCTTCACATTTTAATCTCCTCTCTATTCCTCCATTCAGAAAAAAGCCAGTTAGAGGCTCCAGATTGTTGGTACTTGCCTTAAGCTTTTAGAATTCCCCTTCCTCTTGACATGAGGTTTGTTCCCTGCTATTCCAATTTCAGGAAACTCCTGAAAACTTTTCAGATAGACCTATGATTAACCATCTCTGAGCATGCACTGCTGTGATGTTTCTGCTGCTTCAGCGCCATGATACTTTCTTGTTAAGTGTGTTATATAAATTTGGGTAACATAACATAACAAAATCACATTTTGAATTGATTATGTTTGTGTTCTGGCTTAATTATTACTTTCAGTCAGAGCTATGATTAGTTACCAGCTATGATGTGATGCATGAGTGGGGAACACATGGCCGAGGCAGTGTGACTACTATTTCATCAATCATCCCATCAATTCCAAATTAAATTACACCGCCACTACAGGTATAAACAAAGCTTTGAGCAGAGTATCACAATTCATGCTTTCCTATTTTGCTCTTCTTACTTTATTGATATAGCTACTTCTTCTGCTGGAGCTGGTGACACCAAGCAACCAGTGCTGGTTCCAACATGGCAGGAGATAGCTGCACGGTTGTGGAAGCAGAAGCTTGAGGCATTGGCAGGGTAATATTGCCAGGTGGTGGTTCTGGAGGAAGAAGAAGAGGAGGCACAGGTCCCAAGTTCTGTCAGCCACCAGCCAGGCCCACCTCCAACTTGGCCATGCCACCATCACCACCTGCAATCGGGATCAACTGCTGCCTGTACCACCACAGCCTCCCCTCCTCCTCAAAATCATCAACACCTCCTCTACCATGCCCTACAAGAGCTGGAGCATCTGAGATGGGAGATGGGCCAGCTCAGGTGCGAGACAGCACTGACCTGTCGTAGACAGCAGAACTTAGCCCTGGAAATTGGTGCCCTCAAGGCTCTTTTTTATTGACATTTATTTTTTTGGGTGGGAGAGAATGTTGTGGCTGGAGAGTGTGGGAAGGTCAGAAAGTTTTGGAAAGGGTGAACATTAGACTTTGAACTTTCTGATACTTTTGTGGCTTGGAGTGGGCTTGTAGTGGGTAGAGAGGATGGGTCTTAAAATAAAAGGGCTTTACTTTGTTTCTTTTTCATCATCATTATTTGTCTTTCCTTTGCTAGTTAGAATATTATAGCATTGTTGAACGTTACTGTTGACACGAGTAGGACACAGATCTGCCCTTTGAAACTGTTACAGCTTGTACTTTAGCTTTTCATCCTAGACATTCCCTACCTCAAGTCTCTTGCCATGTATGTATCCTTCACTATACTTACCTCTTCCTGCTGTCCAGTAATTTATTATACCCCGCCACTGAAGTGGCACTGTCCGGGAATAGATTAGTGATTATTTGATCCTGTTTCAATTGATGAGGTTTTTTAGCCCCCAATCAATCATACAGTACAGAAGGTAGTGTAGTAGAAATTGCCCTTGTTCAATCCTCTATAATGGATTTACCCAGTAAGGGGTTCTGCCAGCATGTACAAAAATGTACTATTTATTATCTCTCCTTCCAGAGGAAAACTTCACTACTAAGATATCAACTAGTTTTTCAAGTTCAATTCGTACCTGAATTGATTACACAATGGTACCTCTTGCAGTCTTCCCAAACTTTATTGCAGAGTTTCCTAAAAGGGCTCTCTTATATTGGGGGTGGTATTATCAGTGTTCTTTTGCTAACAGGGAAGACAGGGTGAGGTCCCACTCCCACCTATTCAAGAGATGAACTCCAACTGTCGGATTATTCAGAAAGATTCACCACAGGCAACTAGACTAAAAGAAAACACAGAGTTAGTGAGTTATCAAAGACCAAGATCATACCGTCATGACAAAATCTCTTATTTAAAAAACTAGCAGTAGTAACTCCTAAGCAATTCAGGGTCTAAAGTATTAAAAAAAACTAAACTGACAAAATCCTAGAATCAGGAGTCAAACGTCAGAAGTCAGAAGTCAGAAGTCAGAACTCAGGAGGAGACGGTTTGGGTCATCCATGTTACATAGGTTTTGTAACTAATGCAGGGAGGGGCTGATTCACAAAGCTTAAGTTTGACTTTTGGTGATATTTTACTGCCTTTTGCTGTGTAAGTTTAGGACTAGTAACTGTTCCATCAGTAACTTTATGAGTAGTAGCTTTGTGAGTACTAAGAAGATCCCGCAGTGAGTTGGTGTTGCTTTCACAACATCCACTCCATCAAGTGTTTGATCCATTTATGGTGTGCATTTGTAGGTGGCATCTCAATATATATCACACAGCCTGAGGGAAGAGTGATAGGGGTTTGATGAAGGGATGGGAACAGGGAGTTGGGGAGAGCTGTGACAAAGACAGACACTGCACAACAACAATATTCATCAGGTTGATGAGCAGCACATCATCATTAACAAATCTGTTGTGGAAGGAAATGAAGAAATGACACGGTTCAGTTAATGCATTGCCAACAGTTATACAGCCCCAGAGACCTAAATTAAAATCTAAATGTTCTGTTAACTAGCTTTGCAAAATACAAATTAGGGAGGAATAAACCCACATATTTCTACAAAATATGTTTTTTAAAAGAAAAATTACACTGTATAGAAATGCCAAATTAGGAAGAGGATTTACAATCTTCTTCGAATGCCATTTTTGGGTGCATGGCTGAACCAGTCTAGTAAGGTAAGCTAGAGTGTTGGAGCTTTTGTGCAGATGAAGAGAAGGCCTGTGGATTGGAAAACAGTAAATGCCAATATTGTAGAGTCAAGGAGAAGGTAAGCTTCATGAGGACTGGCCCATGAGGCAGAGCAAGAGCATACGCTGTTGCAATGTATTCCATCGCATGATGACTTGTGTAATTAACTAAGAAGCAAGAACATTTTTACAACCAATCCCAGGCAACCAGCTGCATGTATCTAGCTGATCAATCTCAAAACTGTCATAGTATTTAGCTGAGTGTGTCCATTATGTGGCATTTCTGTCTCGAGTTACAGCCCCCAACTATAAACACTTCATTAGATGAGTTTGATAATTGAACCAGCATGCTGCTCAGCATTTCTCAAATTGACTCACCTCTCACCAGTGAAGTCCACAGGGATGAGAAGACCACTTACAGTCATGTTGATTTCCCTTTGAATTTGAAGTAGATAACCTCCTTCATCAGGCTGGTAAAGTAGCCCCCCCCAAGTTTGCCTGACTCCAAGCTACAACCCTTTCTCACTCCTGAATCCTAGTCCTGAGCCAAATGAGATTGAGAGAGATAGACCTGTAGTGCACTGCTGTAGATGAACCAAAAGAGCAAAATAATTTGAGCATGTTGTGTAAATATTATTTATTCATTAAACTGACTGATCTCTGAACAAACTAAAAAAAGTAGAGCAAGGAGTGGACCATGCAATTAAATCTAGCTACGCTTGAAAGAAAGGGCCAAACAACTTCAGGCAGATTCGTTCATCAGCCTCCAGACATTGCAAATCATTAAAATCAAGTTTACAAATATTAGATGAACACCCTCTTCACTGTCTGCAACCTTAATCAGCCATCACCACTCATACTCACTCAATAATATCTCACTCATTGGTGAAATAGTTACCTTTTCCAGTCCAAGCATGGTGGTACACAACTGTTTATTATATTGCCTCTTTTTCCATGGAAGCAATACAATGGCAGTCTTGTAAATTAATGATCTTTACTGGGGCAGCCAAGCTAGGGAATTAAAAATGAAGGATAGAGAAAGGATGGAGGCAGGAATTGTCTTCATGTCCTTTAAACAAATTGGGAGGCATCTTCTGTGCACACTGGTCCAACTCCAAACTGGCCATACAGGCAGACACCAAATATATAATGTTCCTCTTGCTATATCTATTTTTATTTTTTTGCAAAGCAGTTTCACAATCATGTGAACCTTCTATTTTGATCTACTCGGTCAGGGAAGTAAAGTTCTGCTTCAAATGCAGGGGGTTCACCCAGAAGTTGGTCCACTAATACACTTTAGTCTGACCAATTGCTCACATCCTCCTCCTATGATGTTTCAGGAACAGAGTAATCTTATGGTATTAAGTGTCGGTTCATTTTAATCATGGTCAATCTCTCTATGTTTTGAGATAAGAGACTGGTCTTTTAGACTGTGACAACTGCAACAGATGCACTGAACACGCACTCAATAGAAACAGTGGCTACCGGACAAGCCATTGGCACATTCTCCCATACCAATATGCCAATGGGGTTTGATCCTTGTAGCCCTCTTTCAGGTCATCCATATAGTCCTGGACCATCCTCTGAATGGTCATTGGTGTTGCCATAGCTCTGTTGCTTTCACCTCTGCACTTGATTTTAGCCCTGTCACTTGAAACCAAGCCATTGCAGGGATTAGGTCTGATTCTTCTATTGCTGGTGCTGTTGTTGCTGGTGTTGGTTGTTGTGAGACAACAGCATTGCCCTCTAAGGAGGTTGAAGGCTGCACACCAGAACTTCTGCCCAAGTCTCTAACTTCAAGCTATTGTTCTTCTAGGTCTCTTGCTTGCTCAACAATCCACATCTTGTACAGTGAAACATCCCCTTCTGAAAAAGAAATAAAAATGGCCAATATTTTGTGTACCGTTGATCAAGCATTGTGGCACAGACGTTCTCTTCAGAGGACCCAAACTCTCTTTGCAGCCATGGATTAACAGCCAAGCAAAGGATTAAGCTCTGAACCAACTCAACTATTTCTCTGATCCTGCTGATGAACTTTTGCAACACCTTTTTTGACTGGCCCTGTAGCAGATGCAACAACAATATAGCTTGGTTCATCATACTGCCTACCTTGCTGACTTCCCGTGTGAAATCCCCAAAGGAAGTAGCATCTGTGTCAGGCATTTGACTAGGCCGATTTGTCCATCTCCATGGTCCAGCTTTTCCCAGTTGCATCCCATCGCCTTTGAAGGACATAGTCAGTGATTGCTCTGTACTGCTGAAATAGATGTTGCAACATGTAGTGGGTTGAGTGTTGGCACCTCCTACATGAGGGCTTACATCTGTACTCTATTAGCACACTGAATGAGCCTCAACTGCTTCCTGGCTTGAAAAAAATGACTGAGGTGAGTGTTGATTCTTCTCTAGGTGGCCAGTATAATGCTAACTATGTCTTCTTTTTCTAGACTGTCCAGCACAATCAGGTTGATGCAATGAGCCAAACACACGAACCTGAAATATCCACCATCTGCCATTGCCTTGACTATATTACCGCCATTGTCCATGGGAGCATATCCATGCTGAAAACTCTGGGTGGCAACCATTAGAACACCTTGCTGCCAAAGTCTTCCAGGACGTATGCAGCTGCATGGGATTCCTTCTTGGTGAACATCGCTACTGTTGCATGCCACAAAATGCCCTTAAAAGTTTCTTTAGCGCTGAGCCTTGAAGATAGATGTTGCCTAATCCCCACAAAAGAGATCCAGTGGGCAGCACTAAACATGTAATCAGTTGCTTGACAACTGGTTCACGTCTGTCGTCAGGTGGATAGTGTGAACAGTACTCCACTGTAAAGGTTGTTCAACCAACTCTAGCAAGAGGAAACAGGCAGAGCAGGACTGAGGTGTTGTGGTGTACATTTATTTTTTTGCCTTCTATCTGGCATACTGGTGGTGTCTTTTGAGCACCTAAAAGCAAAAAAACTAAAAAAATATTCAATCAAATGTGGTATTTTTGCAGTTTGAATTATTCATGCAGACAATATAATTTAGTGAGGTTGTCCCAAATAATGATCAAATGTGTATCACTGACCACTCCAATCCACATAATGCAAGCATAATATTTCAAACAGGATAACAAAAACATACTGATTTAAAAGTTAGCGTTACGTGCTTCTAATAAGACACCTGTGGCAGGCAGGCGGGTGTGGGGAAAAATTGAATAATACTTAAAAATGTGAATGCTGGTGCATGCCTATGGCCTAATAGACCTAGGGCAGGCTAGGGGTGTAGGCCAGGGAAAATGTAATAATCCTAAGCAAGTGAATGCTGGTGTCTCCCTATGCCCTATGAAACCTATGGCAGACAGTGTGTGCAGGCCAGGGGACAATGGAATAATCCTTAAACAGGTGAATACTAGTCAATACTGGTATGGGCCTATGGCTTAGGACACCTATGGCAGGCAGAGGTCCAGGTCAGGAAAAAACGTGGATAATCCATTAAAAGATGAATGCTGGTGTGCGCCTATTGCTTAAGAGACCTATCGCAGGCTAGGGGTGCAGAAGAAATGGAATAACATTAAAAAAGTAATTGATGATGCCCCACTAGGGACTATGAGATATCATTTGGGAGGCAAGGAGGTACAGGGGAATATGGGAAAATGCTTGAAATATTATATAAACACTGCACATCCATAGTACAAAGATACTCAAGTACATTAAACTGATATCAGGGGAAAAGAAAAACAATGAACAAAAAGGCATAGCCTTCTTCATTGTCTCTAGAAAACTGAATGAAACTGGAAAAGAAGGATTTAACACACTGGGCACATGTTCAAACATCAAACACCAACAAGCAAGGAGGCATGGACAGCAAACAATACATGTAGGCCTATGGCAAAAGCACACTGGCTGACTACACAAAATGGCTGCTGGCCACATGATCAAACAAGAAGCAAGGGGGCATGGACAAAAAGGACACATGTAGCCCTGTGGCAAAAAAACACCAGCTGACTACAAAAAATGGACAACAAATAACACACATAGGCCTACGACTATACATAATGGCTGCTGGCCACATGGCATGGAGATCAAAGACAAAATAGTGGCCTATGGCAAACACACACACAGTCACACATAAACACATATAAACACAGAAGCATGGCAAGCAATGAAGGAAGCACTAACATAATTCAACAATATCAAAGATGAAAATTATCAGCTATACAAATTTTACAACAACACACAACCTCCCAAGGCATGAATTAAAAATATATTACCCCATCAAAATAAAATACACATTTCGCAGAAAGAAAATGAAAAACAAAAAAACACTTTCTCATGATTTAATCCACTGCCATTCCTGGCCTAAATCATAGATGTTTCAAAACACATTTACCACAGAAACAGTTGTTTCATATACTCAATGACTACTACTGGTTAGATGGCACATTGACAGACTAGGCCACATGGTAAAATAATTGAAATAGTGCACATTTTACAAACATGGAGAAAATGTACTTAACTGTTTGAAAGAAAATGCCTCTTTTTGCATGTTCACTCCCACAATTTTGGACTGATGCTGCTGTTTTATTGACTCTGAGAGTGCACTGAAGCCTGCTAACCAGATTACAGTACAAGTGTCTTAATCCCAGACAATTTACATGTCAAATTGGATACACCTAATTTGCAAGGTCTGACCTACTTATAAGTCTCCACTATATGATACTCTGGGTACCCAGGACATGTAAGACAGCGTGTCCACTTAGGGGTGACTCATTGTTTGTGCCACCTTTGATGCAACAACCTACAAAATGGCTCCCAGCCTGCCACTGCAGACTGGAAGGGCATTGCCTGCACTGCCAGTTCGACTTTGCTGTTTAAACCTATGACAAAGCCACCCTCTCCATTAATATTACATGTGAGCCTCCCCTAAGGAAAGCCTATCAAGTCCTATGGCAGGGAGTAATATTTTGCTAAGTAAGAAATATGTTTCACTATGGGCCAGATGTAGCAAAGTCCGATTTTGCGAATCAGAAATTGCGAGTCGGTGCGACTCGCAATTTCCGATTCGCAAAATCGGATGCAGTACGGTGTCTCAGACACCGACTGCGAGTCGCTATGGGGTCGCAAAGACCCACCTCATTAATATTAATGAGGTGGGTCGCATTTTGCGACCCCATAGCGAGTCCCTGCACTCACAGGGATGGTGGCCTGCTGAAGTCAGCAGACCTCCATGTCTGTGACTGGTTTTTAAATAAAGCAGTTTTTAAAAAAAAATTTGGAGCCCGTTGTCCTTAAAGGAAAACGAGTTGCAAAATAAAAAAAATAACGAAACCATTTGGTTTCGGTTTTTCAGAGTAGGCAGTGGTCCATTGACACTGGTGGTAACTGCGAATTGCTTTGCGACCGCATTCACGGTCACAAAGCAATTTAGCATAGCGATGCGAGTCGCAAATAGGAAGGGACCACCCCTTCCTATTTGCGAGTTGCATTCACAATTTGTGAGTCGGTACCGACTCGCAAATTGTGAATGTGCTTCGCAAAAGGCATTTTGCATGGCGCAAACTGCGATTTTCGCAGTTTGCACCATACAAAATGCTTTCTACATCTGGCCCTATATGTCTTAGCAGCAGCACTTCCAAACTGTTGTTCTGCTGTGAATAAAGTTGGTAGCCACATGTGAGGTATAACATTAATGCTGGCATTAAATGCAACCTGATACCCAGGTCAAAAGTAATGTAACTATTATTGGTGGGCAGCTTTTATAAAGTTTCCCCTCTGTACTCTCCTTGTCAAGCAGCCTCACAAAGGCATACACACAGACAGGTTTCTGACCACCAGGGGAGACGAGTGAATGACTCCCAGGCTCAGGAACAAAGTGCAGTGCTGCAGCAGCCATTTGTCACCTCCTCTGCCCAGATGGCTACTCCGGGGTTAGCCCAGAGGTGAGCTTCAATGGCGGTAGTTACCTTTGATGCACTGCCTGGCCCAACAACCTTGAGTAGAATGCCTTTTGTTCCTTTAGGCAGCATGGAGACAGGGCCAGAGAGAGGAAACGCACCTCAAACCGGTTTTACCATGGGCTTGTTGCTTTCAGGTAGCCGCACCTCTAGGGTGGGTTACCATGTTCCTCATGACCCAGGAAGGGTCATGCCATCTTGAAAGGGGCAAGAATGTGGCAATCTGGGATAGCCAAATGCCACACATCACAGGAACTTCATCACTAGAAGAAGGGGACCCAGTAGCCCATTGGCTAGTGACCACATGGTCCTCTCTGGGCACTTTCCTTGGAAAAATATGGTACCCCTGGCACGTTGACCCTCAGTGCTTACTGAGGTTGAAAGAAGGACAAGAAGACCACTTTGCACCAGTTGGAAGCGCACATAGAGAGGCTGCGATTCTGGAGCGACTGCACCTGCTGAACTTTGGGCTAGCAGAGTTTAGACCCTGTACTGTACTGTACCCCTGGTTTGGGGAAAAGTTTATTCCTAGCTCCACTCCAAAGCCGAGACTCCAAAGGTTAGTTGGCTTCCCCCCAGAATGGCACTGGGAATGTTAAAGCTGGAAGAGCCCAAGTCGCATCTATGGTAGCCGCTGCAACAACACCCCAAAAGTCAATTCAAAGATAGCAAAAAGGTGCACCTGTGTCAGCTCGACTCCTGGGTGTTAGTTGTGACTGGTTTCATCACCCAAGATGGACACCAGCCTCCACCAGAGATCTGCACCGTGACCACTTTATTGCAAAGGCGTATGGTCTGCATCGGCAGCCCTTGGAACCTTGCAAAGAGAACTTAATGGGATCTGGAGATCCATGGTCAGAGCTGCCCTCACTCACTTCTTGACCGAGAACTTGACCAGACTTCACCCCCATGGACCGCACAGCATCAGGAGCATCCTTCATCATCTTTAAGCCTGCATCCCTCGGCATCAGGACCACTGCATTGGTGTCTATAGTGGTCATCCTGTAAAGCTTGGTTCTTGCTTTAAAAATGCTCAGATGGCCACGTAACTGTCCAAAGTGTCCATTCTGGCCCCCTAGACCTCTCTCCTGCCAGGCTTGGTCAGCCACCTCGGGCCGTAGTTGTCAAACTAACTATTTCAAACTTGTCAAAAGTTTCCAAACTTTGGTTGGCTAATGCTGGTTTGAGGTTGATTTAAAAGTTATTTACTGCTTCTGAAATTGGTCTCTCCGTAACCCTCAGGTGGATTTTAATCAATAAGGTCTCTAAAAATTCATTGAAATAAGCTCAACTTTTATAAATTGGGGTCTTGTTTCTTTCATGTTGTGTGACCTTCTTATTTCATTGTTTGGTACTGTTAAATGCTTTATACATTGTTACATTGCTAAGCCTTACTGCTCGCGACCACAGCTACCCAGGGTTGAGCTTAGGGATGGCAAATGTACCTGACTGGATCCAGATTGTATTTGGGAGTGTGCTGCACAATAGGGCTACCCTAGCACATGATATAGTATAGCCAAATCATTACACTGTGCAACTTTTTTCCGTTATAAAAGCTAAGAAGTTAAATGCAAAAAATGCCCCTACTACAACTCCAGGCCACCTGTCACAACCACAATCAAATTTAAAAAATAAATAAAAGTACAAATACATACTGGTGCATGCCCTCTATCTAGCAACACCTTTATCCAAAAAATGTTTAACTCACTTGTGATGTCACAAAAAGAAAGTCCTTAAAAGTCCAATAGTATATGTGCAGCAGGAATTGCAGGCAAAGAGAGTGATCCTTTCACCTCAAAATCAAAATGAAAAGTGGACACAGCAAAAAGGAGGAGCCTTTTGGACAGAAAGAGGAATTTGGAGTCTCTGTGCACTTTCTTCCTGTTGAAAAAAAATATATAAAAACGCTTTTCACACTAAAATCAACTTGAACCATCTATTTGAACAGAATATCAACCCCAGAAAGTATTTTTGAGATGATTTAGCTGCTTTTCTAGCAGAAACTCTACTCAAGAAGTAGCCTGCATCACAAATTGGTGGTGGAAGGCTCTGTGGCAACCAGAAATCACACTAGTGGCTAACAAATTTCAATTGCGCTCACAAGCACGCAATACAGGAGCCTCGAGTTGTTAACACCACAAAGCACCAACAGGAAAATAATCCACGAGCACAACTGGATTTTCGGCCCGGGTCTAAAATTTAGCTTTGTCAAAGACTTTCTACTACTGGGGATATATACTTTCCACCACATCAATAGGAGAGAGAGATCATAAGCAGCTGGGGTTTTGTTTTGGGAGAGAAATCGATCCTCCTGTAGTTGTTTGGCCACAATTGTCTAACATGCTTTAACATGTCCTGAAGTTTTAGTTCTTGAACATATCTCCTAGTTTCAAACTCAGCATCTTCCTCATCATTTGGAAGACATCCCTGCCATTTAGCAGCTGGTTGAGACAGTGCTGAAGAAACTGTCTCATCAATCATGGCTTAAGACTGTGCATGCTTTCTGCCCAAGGTATTGCCATTTGCAACGCTAGTGCCTACTGCCAAATTACACGGAACTGGGTCTGTGTTGCAGCAAGTCATTTGTAATGCAGAAATTCATGCTTTATAGTGGTTGCTCAACAACCTAGTCTTGTCTTGTTAGATTCTGTGTTATAATTAATGGCCTAGCACTCGTCATTTTACAAGCTCCTATTCAGGTGCAGAGACAAAGTGAGACAGGTGAACCCCCTCTGAAGCAACAAGAAGACCCTAAGCATTTTCCTCACACCAGCTACTGCATCTATGCAGGGAGCACATGTCTACTGCCAACACCTTAACCCAACCGCTCCAGCAGCTCACGATGAGCAAACAACAGAATAAGTCATAGTAGTTGTGTTGGTAGTGTCTTGGCAGTGCTTCCAGGGCCAATAGGTGGTGTAAGATGTAGTGGCCTGTTGACAAGGATCGTAGCACTTATTTTTTTTACAACTTAAGCCCTGAATAAAAGGAAGCTAAGTAGCATTTCCGTCAGGAGGTGAGATGGCCTCAGACGTAAGGACTAGAGTGAGGAGGATAGTATAGTGGTACTCCCCAACCTAAGCACATCTTGTTATAAAGAATTGGGAAACTACAATATGCATTGCCAAGATTTCCCTTTTCTGCTTAAATCAAGATCTCTAACATAAGAAGGCTAAGCTTTCTCACTGTGATCCAGTGCTGGAATTCCTTTGCCTTGACTCTACACACTGAAATCTGCCTGGTCAGATTTAGTATCAGGCAATATTAAAACCTAATTATTAGTTCAATAGATACTGTTAGACATTTCCCACTCCCTTTTATACTTTTTTGTTTTATTTGTACACCATACCAGTCTTTATGTCATTCAAACAATGCTAAGAAGCTTTAAATATGAGTGCAGTAAATAATGACATGATAACCTAATCTCTGAAGTGACAGGATTACTTACTATTACAAGGGTAACAGTGAGTACAGGTAGTTATACATCCTCAGAATGTATGTAACTCTATCAGAGAACAGTTAGTAGAATAAATAAATGTATTATAATGAACAAAGATGCGATGTTCTGACAATACAAAACACCGCTTGCTGCCTAACATGTTTTACATAGGCTAAAGAAAGGTTTGGGACCTACTGCAGTAAAATATAAAATAAAGTTTAGAGCACACCCTAAAATAAATGCAAAAGTAGTGAGAGAAGTTAGTACAAAGCCTGTCTCGGGCTTATAATGAAGTCCATCAATCATATTCATTTTTCCTCAAAAAGATGTAACAATGGCATAGATATTGATATGATGTTACACTTGAGAGAGATGACCATCCGTTTTGTGGGGCATGTATTTAAAATACTGCGGTTCCTACATACTTCACAGCATATCATGGCATTCCATAATAATTGATTTATCCCTACGCTTACAACATGTTAGCTGCTGGATATCCATCATGTGCTCCCAGTACCAGCAATGTTGGAGTTCTATGTTACCAGGGTAATCCATGAGTCTTCTTTCTCACCCTAGATTTTGGAGTATAGCTTCTGCTATTTCTCACTTCAAATGCAGGTGCCAGGTATCCTCATTACCTTTAAGGAAATTTGGTGCTGATATGTGCTGTTCCTTTTCACTAGAAAAGAAATAATAACACTCATAGTAGAGGTCACTGCACAAGACTGACAAGAATCTTTAAAAGAGATGTAGGAGGAACAATCATGAAACTGGGTAAACAAGAACACAAATCCTTTCTTGACACCTGGGTGAATGAAGCTTATGCTAAACACAATACATCTGTAAGGAATTAACCAACTGAGAAGAAATAAAAAGAAAAAGGTCCATCAACAGACTGGGGCGTGATCGCAAAGCAGACCAACATCGCAGAATGCTGCTGATCCTTCGGCTACCTCTGGGAGAAGCAGAGGCCCTATCACAGAGATCCTGAGGAAGATTCAGGACACCAAATGCCTGGTGCATGGTCACAAAGCAGTTCAGGGTGGTGGCACACTGCTGATCCTTTGATGGTGTCTACCTCGTGCACCCACCTTTGGAAGAAGCAGTGGAGCCATCAACGATCATGTAAGGAAGATATAGGTTGTGGGGAGCCACCAGGATAAAGCAGACACCTGTGAGTCTACACAGACAGCTTCAGTCCTCTGTTTTTGAATACACAGGTTCCCGTTCTTTGATGCACAGGATGGTGCCTAAGGCCTCTGAACATGGATCCTGGTAGACTCCAGGACATTGTAGCTTGTGTGTGACTGGGAAGCTGTCCATTTGACATGGAGGCAGATGACAGTGGAGGGAGTTTAGGTTCAGACAAAAACCTGAAAACATACAATTCAAGCCTGTGAGATGACATTATTGCCCACACAATTGCAACAAAGCCTTCAAAAGGCTGGACAGGGCCAACTGGTCATTTGTATTACCTAACTGAACAACAGCAGGATAATAGGGGAGAGTGGTAGCCCTGCACTCTAAGGCCCATATTTATACTTTTTGGGTGCCGCATTTGCGTCATTTTTTTACGCAAAAGTGGCACAAACTTACAGAATACAATTGTATTTTGTAAGTTTGTGCCGCTTTTGCATCAAAAAGTGGCATGAATGCGATGCCAAAAAAGTATAAATATGAGCCTAAATTTTTCAGACACAATACTAATGAAGAGTTACTAATGCAGGGAGCCATGGCCTGGGCAGCAGTTGAAATGAGATACCTGTCAGCAATTCAGTATTGAAAGTCAGGTGGTCTACAAACCCTCACACATGGTACCATAGATAGTAGATAATCTGAGCTTATTAGAGACCATCCACATACTAAACTCTTAAAAACACACTGCTGGACTTGTTGATTCCTGCTTCCTCATCTCTCATGCACTTACTTTTGTGGCTGGATATTGAATGGTAGCGTCTGAACACTCCAAAAGGAATACCCTAACTAGCGCAACAGAAAACAGCAAGAAATCTCTTTGAAACATATCAAGGAAGAAATAAATCCCCTCGTGCATCAGGTGTAGATCTGCAGATGAGAAAGGCATCCACAATTGATGATGAACAAATCAGGTTTCGTAGACACTTAGCAAAACGTCAAATGTGAACTACAAGAGATATTAAACTGGACTGTGCAAAAGAACTGGCAGATGTATGCTCAGGTCTAAGTAACAGAATTTTCACATTTTGTTGTGATAAGGATGCTGATGGAGTTAGAGTTGTTGAAGTTGGAAGTAAAAACTGCAAACACAAACAAACATGGCAACACTGAAACTGGAAGACTCAGAGAACTGTACATGAATAGAAAATGTGAGAATTTGAGGTCTGAAGGAAGAAGCAGAGCGTTTGGGTCAGTCTTCCTTTGGTAAAGGCCTTTTTTCTACCCTGCTGCATGAAGAACAGTTGGACATAAAATTAGGCCTGCGCGAACTTTAAATTATGCTAGAGCAAGTTGTGTAATTACTGGAATTTGATGCTACTCTTGTTATGCAAAATTCCCAAAAACAAGCTGGTATGCCACTTAGCATAATTACACACTACTCACTGTTAAAAATTATTGCAAAGCACACAGGAACAACAGAATGCTAGCAGTGTTTCTGTTAAAGGTGTTCTCACACCAAACATTGATGCAAGGATGGAATTCATGCTAAAAATAATATAGCATGAAATGACGGAGTTGCATTTTCTGTAATTACACATCATTTTGTCAAAAGTTCACATAATTATGAGAAAGCAGATTATGTGAATTTCACATACGCCCTACATAAAACTGGTCAGAGTACATAGAGTGGGCCAAGTATGGATGGGAGAAATCCATAAACAGGGAGACATCTTAGTGAGTCTTCATGACTTTCATGCCAAGGCGATAGTACTAAGGATCGTTCACAGCAGAGAATGTGTTAGCTATAAAAAATATGACTGCTCACTCTTTCAGGATGTTGTCCCATCCACCTCAGCTCATCAGCAACATTTCCAACCTACTGTGGACAAGCTTTGATGAGAAAGAAAACAAAACTGCTGTCTGTACTCATTTGACATCACCTTTAAATTTCAGAACAAGGCACATTGGACAGCAAAGCTGTTTGAAGAGATACAGACTTTGGGTTTACAACTAGAAGAACAACCTACAAATGTGGTCCCTGCAGGATTGGGGGTAATAGTAATCTCCAGAAAAAGGATATGCAAAAGAAAAGAAACTTCAAAACAAACCTTCTTCAAATTCCTGACAGATACTAATGATTGAACGTTGCTGAATGGTGTATGCTGTATTCTGGGATTAGAATTTCCCAGGAGGCTAGATTGACTGTGCGAAGCTGAACCGGGGTGAGTGGGAGGTTGTGCAGCTCAATTGATATTTTTGCAAGGTACCTGCTTGGTGTGTTGTGCTAATTCTAAGGATTGTATTAACATTCTGGCTAGCTTGGCACAATACTGATTTACACACAAGAGAAACATAGAATCCTGGATGGCCCGCAAGGGAGTGAGAGGTGACAAGCCGGGTGGTGTACCCACTGAAATGTCCTGCCCCAATAAAGTAGTGATGTCCTATGTGGTGTGTTAGGAAGGCATCCTACATAAACACCATACTATTGCTTGTAATGTTTAAAACAATTGTATTGGTGATGCTGTTTTACACTGTTGGGGGAAGTTCACTGGGGAATATTGACCCTTGAAGAGATTTCAAAGGGAACAACTACATACCACACACAGATGCAATGATATCCTCTAAAAAAGGGAGACTATCAGAGAAGCCATTCCATAGAATATTATTTCAAAAAATCCCAATGGTGAGTTTTCACCTTAAATGCTAGGAGACTAAGCTCCCTGAACAAAAGGACAAGAATTTGGAAATACCTTTAGAAGGAAAAAGTAGATATCACTGTTTTCAAGAAACCCACCTTAGTGAAGCAAACGAAAAATGCTTCAGACAAAAAACATCCTTGGGCTTTCTGGTCTTCAAAACATTCTAGACATAATGCTGCAGTATAGTTCTTCCATACGTTGCTGCCATTTGTGGGAACAGATACTAAAATGGACAAGAAGGTCAGAATACTAATTGTCAAAGGTATTTTAAGAGAGAATCAAACTCACAGGTATGGCATCCTATGCCCTAATAATGGCCAAAATGCATTCCCCTCAATTTCCTGGCTACAATTGCAGAATTTACTGAGTCAGGCATAAACCTAATTTGATATTTCAATGCAGTCTAGAATCCATACACGGACAGAACAGGAATGGGTGCATCACAAACAGGGACCTTCTTTAAAAAGTTGAAACACTTTATCAGGGAACTGGTACTTTGAGACATCTGGTGAATGCAAAATAGGGATCTCCTAGAGTACACTTTTTTCACACACATTCAGAGAACACTTTGAAGAACCAAATACAAACTAATCAACAACACTATCACACTATTACCACATGCTCTGAGTGTACTCTATTGGACCATTGATTAAGAAAAATTGCAAACCCAAACATACCAGAAGATGAATCCTTCATCCTGTTTTGAACAGTAAGCTTTGTGCCCAAATTCAAGTTATTCTAACAATGATAACAATAGAGTTGTGACACAGGCAATCATATGGTATGTCTTTGAAGCAGTTGTATGGGGTTAAATGTGAACGCTAAAAGAGTAAGCCAACACTGTAAAGAATGACTTGAAGAGGAGCTAGGAAGTGCAGATGTACAAATATAGAGAATATTTCCCTCCTCCTCTAAACAATAAAAGTGATTAAAGAGCAATTGAGAACTATGGACATTGACAGTGAGGAACTGTCACTTCTTTGCTTAAAGAACACACTATATTAAAGGAAAGAATTAAAGCTCTCATTTAGTGAAACAACTCAAGCAGAATAAGAGAGGTTATATCACAGAGATTCTATTAGATTTGGGTAACATAGTAACTAGGGAAGATAAGATGTTGCCATTTTTAAACTTTTTTGCTAACCTATTCACCTTAGACATGCTCTCAGACAAGACACAGTGGGAATACTTAGACAAATACCAGATGAGATATCTGTCTCTACAGAAAACATCCTCTCTAAAATCCCCAATATCAATGGAGGAGGTGAAAGCAACAATAGAGACACTGAAGGTTAACAAGTACCCAGGCCTTGATGGATTTACTGGAGGGTTTCATTTAAACCTTTGCAAATCGTCAGACTAAACACTTAACTAATCTGCTCAATAACTTCTCACAATGATTTGGAGTGACACCCATGGTGGCTGAAGAAACAATCTTTCTCATACATAAGCAAGGGAAGGATCCTAACCTTTGCAAAGCCTGCAGGTCTCGGGCACTACTTACCTTCGTTGATAAGCTTTAAAGGAAAAACTGGCCACACAATTAGAATACACCCCTCCAGGCTTGAACCACCCAGAACAATTGGATTCAATAAAAAACATCAAACCCATGACCACATGTTCAGAGTGGTCCACCTGGTCAAAAAGGCATGGAAAAAGGTGATACTGGTGGTCTTAGTGACCTTAGATGCAGAGAAGTAATTTGGCTGGGTGGGCTGTAACTTCCTGATATAAGTTTTACAGGAAGTTTGATTGGTTGGGTTGTTGGTTGATAATTGGGGTGACCCCAGTTTAAGCAAAGGCCAATATCCCTGTCAGGATGAAGCACAAAAGTTATTAAATTAACCTGTGCATAGCCCTCTGGTAGCTTGGCACAAACATAGTCAGGCTTAACTGAGAGGCAATGTGTAAAATAGTTACACAGCACACAAACAGTAATAAAGGGAAAACACTACACAAGAAAAATCCCACACCAATATGGAAAAATACAGTACATGTTCATAAATAGTTTGACACCAAAATGACAAAAATCTATTTATTAGAACAGGAATTTTGAAGTTGGAAAGTTTATGGTAAAAACTAGCACCTAAAAGATCAAAGTGCAAACCGCTGATATCTAGTCATGCAAGACCAGGTCTAAGTAAAAAACAAATGGCCATTCGCGATACAGCACAAGTCGGATACAAGAAGTTGATTGGGCCCAGTCAGTGCTTACCTTTAAATTTAAAAGAAATTTCAAATAAAAATGTTCTGAGAAGGAAAAGTTCAGGAGGGCAAGGATGCAGGCATGTCCGAAGAGGGAGGGAGTCGTCAGGGAGCTGCTGGACAAAGTCGCAGTGAAGATTCCTGTATTCAAAAGTAGTCTCTTTTTTGGAAGTTGAAAATCTGCAGTGGGATGAGACTGGAGCCAAAGTGAGTCCCAAGATGCCCAATACCCATTTAGTAAAAAAACGCTGAACAGGATTTGCTGCTGTGGGGAAGAATGTAGCAGGAGCTGTTGTGAAGTCAGGATCACCGGGGATGCACCTTAAGTGGATAGAAGAGCAGGTTGGTCCCAGTCTTCTCTCAATTCACAGAGCAGTTTGTAGCTAAAAAACTTCTAAGTCCTGACTTTGGATTTTGGCTATCTGGGCACCTTAAGCCCAAACATCAAAGGTCCAGGACTGGAGGCGCACCAATCGGGGGGCGAGGACTCACTCAGGCTGGGTCCTGGTGTAGGTTTAATTATTGTTGGAGCCTTTTCTGTCCTAGAGACTCTGATCAGGAGGCCAGCCAACTAGTCATTGGAATCACTCTGGTAATCCTGGGTTCAAGTAAAAGAATATGACTCAAGCATCAGGGCAGGCCTTTGAGGGCTCAAGGCAAGCTCTAGACAGCAAATCGGTCCTTCCTAGTGAATCAACACAACCATGTGGAGTACACAGAAGGCCACATCAGCAGCACTCTTCTGAGAGTCATTCCGCAGGTCCAGAAAGTCAACTGTAGAGTGCATCTGAGGGTCCTATTTTTATACCTTATGCCTTCTATGAAGTTGTGGAGAATTCCCTTTGAAGCACTTGAAGTTACCTGACTCCCCTGCCCTAGCTCTAAGCTGGCTGCATGAACAATGCAGGGGTGACAAGTCCATTGTGTGAAGGCAGAGCACAGCCTCTGCAGTTGCAAGTGGGGCTGTGTCCAGCTTGGAATCCCCCACCCTGCCAGTTGATGGCCCATGCAGGCACACCTAATTCCTCTATTGTTTGGCTGTCTGGGAGGAATACACAAAGTCAAGTGACCCTGAAACAGGCTGCAGCCACCACACAGTTAGGGTAGCAAAATGCCAATTTTCTAAAAGTGGCATTTTCAAAATTGCAACTTAAAATCTGACTTTACCATTAAAGAGGGTTTTAATTTACAATTTCTCAGACACCAAACTTTAAATGCTTACCTGTTTCTCATCAAACTTTAGCACTTACTAAATGTAATAAGGCAACCCAATGTTATCCTGTGGGAGAAGTAGGCCTCACAGTAGTGAAAAATGAATTTAGCAGTTTTTAACTACCAAGACATATAAAACTTAAAAGTACATGTTAACCTTTTAATTACAATGTACCCTGCACTGTGAGTTACCTAGGGCTACATTAGGGGTGAGTTATATGCAGTAAAAGGGACATTTACGACTTGGCAAGGGGTTATTTTGTCAAGGCAAACTGCATTTAGGCTGCTATGGCAGGCCAGGGACATGTTTTAGGGGCTACGTAAGTGGGTGGCACAATAAGTGCTGCAGGCCCACTAGTAGTTTCTAATTTACAGGCCCTGGGTATGTCACTCTACAATCAACTTATTAATAAATTAAATAAGCCAATCAGGTGTAAGCCAATTTTATCATGGCTAACGGAGAGAACAAACATACTTTAGCACTGCTTAGCAGTTGTAAAGTGCACAAAGTCCTAGAGCCAACAAAAAGAAATTTCAGAAAAAAGTGGAGGGCAAGGCAAAAGGTTTTGGGGAAGACAACCCTAAATCTAATGGATCTAACAGGATGGCTTTCTCAGTCTCTGGCATTAAGTAGGAGAACACATCAAGGGTTGCCCGCTATCTCCTCTCCTATTTGTTTTGTACAATAGAGCCTTTGGCAAGGGAAATTAGAGGAGACAAAAGTATACAGGGCTGCAATTTGGCCAAGACATGCACAAAATACTGCTGGTTGTAGGCAACCTCTTATTGGTGTTAATAGCCCCATACACCCCCCTACCTCACTTTAAAGAGCTGCTGAAGGAATATGAAGTAGTTTCAAGATTTAAGATAAGAATGATCAAATCAGAGACACTAAATCTCACACCATTTTGATTGGCCACAAAATCAAAGAAATACCTTGTTGTTTCAATCACATCTAGCAGTACAAAATTATACAAATCTAAATTCCTGCCCATACGTGTTATATTTAAAGAGAAATTAAACAGACAGCCGATGACAGTTATCTCACGGATAAGTGGAAACTCTATTAAAAGGACAATGCTTCCTAACGTCCTGTACCTTTTCCAAGCTCTACCTATTGTATTACAGTCTGTATTGAATTCTCCAAGTGAAAGGCATTGTATTAAACTACCAGTTGGTGCCTATCTGCCACATTTTGCCTGGTCACAGTATGCATCCTGTTGCTAATTAGCTTGAACATTACCAGTTGATTTTGCAGATGGACCCTGGCAATAAACAAATGCATAATCATCTGTATAATGATCTAGGACTAAATACATACATGAGTTATACTTTAACAATTGAGATTGACGAGTATATCTCCCGATGCACAAGTGAAGTGTAATAATGTATGTGACCAAAGGCTTCAAAAAGGCTATAAAGAGTCAAATGTGTTCTAAAGATATATACTCAGTGAGTAGATCTAAATCGTAGAAGCTATAGTCACACATAGAATTACCATCCAGCTTTCAACCCGAGAGAGAAAGATGGCCATAAAATGAAAAATGTAGGATTGAACATACTATATGAAACAATAATTTACTGAGGTACAATTCTCATCCCCCCACGAGAAGGAAATGAGAGCTCATAATTGAGGCCACAGTTGCATAAGGTAAAAATCAGAAGAGTTTTAAAAATTAAAAAGGAATTGAGAGACTCTTATTTTGCAACATTTACACCTTGTTGGCTTGCTTTTCTTTGCCATTTGGTAAACAATCAATAAAAATAAACTTAACACGCATTGGCAAACCAATAAGTGTCACCATTGAGACTTCTGGCTCTTCCATTGCCTTTTGTTCATGCTGTACAACATAAGCATTGTCCACTTTGGCAGTGATTTGTAGACATGTTGTATAGCTGCATGGCTGCTGTGCAGCATGAATAAAACTAGTAATAATAAAGAAGGACTATGATGCATCCAGTACCATCACAGTTTTTTAAAAGTGCATTAGCTCTGGCTGAGTCATAGTGCTTTTTTAAATGAGTATTAGCCACACTGCAAGGCATCTGCGTTTCTGTACTGCAGTGCCACTGAACATTGCTAAAGCAAATAGCACTCATACGTTTGAGCTATTAGCTTTACCAGTGCTTGTTACATCACCAGGTCGCTTCACCAGTCTAGGTGACCAGCTGCAGAGGATGGACATAGACACGTCCACAAAGTCCAACCAAGAGAAAGAGGGTAAGAGAGCAGCCAAGAAAGACAGAGAACATAGTGAGAATGATTGAAAGATAATATAGTGAAAGTAGCTATACATAGATTAACTGGAAAAAACAAGGACGTTATAGTTAGATTGATGTTTTACCCATACAAAACCATAAAAATTCAGCATTTATACTTATAGTTATTCTTAAGTTAAGAAACCATAACTTGTTGCCTAAAGTTAATTAATGGCACAAGTTATCATTTTTTCACATAAATATAACTATAAGTATAACTATAACTGCTGAATTTCTATGGTTTTGTATGGGTAAAACATCAACCTAACTATAATGTCTCTGTAACCTTTGTTTTTTTTCAGTGAATTTGTATGTTTTTTTTAGGCTAAAGTAATATTGTATTACCGTATGTTAATACAACCACAACTGCGTGCCACAGGGGTTGTCTCAAGGGCCTGGCCTGCGGCCAAACCCTGCAGCCAACCCTTGTGCATGAACCCAACCGCATGCCACACTTGTTTTTTGGCCATGTGCAGTGCGTTTTGGTGTGTGAGTAGGTGAGGTTTTTTTCATAGTATTTTTAGATTTGTGGCTCCTTTGCGTGTTTAGACAGGGGCTGCGCTGAGTGAGGGGATGGATCTGCGGATCAGCCAAAAAAGGGCAATGTTTGCCCATGAGGCATCCCTCAGGGACCCTGGGACACTTTTATCTCTCCTGTGGGGTCGGGATACCTGTATCGTGACCCCTTATGTTCGTTTTTGTATTGTTTTTTCCTCCCCCCAGCCTGATGCGAGAAAGAAAATGGTGGCTGCAACTTTCCTCTCAAATTGCAGCCAGCCAACCAAGGCCTTGCTTTTCTTCAGACTCCGCAAATCCTTTGTGAATGGATCCATGAAGGGTCTTCATACCAAGATATTTATATTTCTTTTCCTTTAATAACTCTAAAACAACAGAAGGAATTTACACCAAATTAAACAAAGGTATCTTTCTGGATTAAGATCTAGCTTGCTGCCAAATTTGGTGTAATTCCTTTCAGCGGTTGGGGCTGCATTTGTGTCTAAAATCCTTATGGGAAATTGAATGGGGGAAACACATTTTGGGAAAAGTCAGTCAGTAATGGATAGATATATTTGCAATCAATAAATAGACAGAGATACAGATAGATAGATAACAGATGGATGATCAAAAGATAGACTGATGGATAGACAGACATGTGGGGTAGACATATGAAAGATAAATAAATCGATAGATAGATAGATAGATAGATAGATAGATAGATAGATAGATAGATAGATAGATAGATAGACAGATAGATAGATCAGCAATTTGTTTTGTAAAGGGCTGCCTTATCTTAAACTAACCTCTGAGCGCTGACAGAGATGGATATACAAACAGTTGAGGGGAGCGGTATATGTTGCTATGGAAGCAAGTGAGGAAGAGAGGTTCATGTTGCCACAGACAAAGCTCCAGAGATGCAATGCAAACAGTGAACTGTCAGTAACTCTTGGTTGCAAAGAAGTTTTCTCACCACACAATAGCTGCCTGGTGACAGAGAATATCTCCAGAAAAAAAGTTTAAGAACACTTTTCAGTCTGTGGTTGTTTTGCCTGAAACACCCAACTCGATAGTAATTATGGGTGCAATGTCCTGAAAATGATGATGAAACAGCCTATTGCACATGTTGTCTGCTTTTCTTGTGCGTTCATGTACATGAGGAACAGATGCAAAATCTTGCATGGGTTATTCTGTGTTTTTTTGTCATCCCTTGCCCATTGCTGTCTATGTCACTTTCTCACCTTCAATCAATCACAGATTAGCTCACTGATTCATAATTGCTGAATTTAAACTCTTGGACGCCATGTCCAGCGCATGATGCATTAAAGACCACACATTGGCTGACGTGGTGGCGCATACACACCCTTGTTGGAGAGGACCATGAACTTGTGTGTAGGCTATATCTACATGAACAACTACATCAGATGCATTTATTGGTCAAATGTACACCATATCAGCCTTGTCCCTTTCATTTGAAATACAATACATAAGATATCACTAATTACCATGATGTTATTGTGCACACCATACACTCCTCTTGGTACTTGCATTCCATAAGTGTAGCCGTCATGCACATTTGTACTCATTTTACCAACTTGCAAAGATAACAATTTGAGTCTGCTTTGCAAGTATGTTCCTATGACAGGCAGGGCTTTTGGGCTGAGCTGCCACAGAGCATTACAAAGTAGTGAGGACAGGATGTGTTGTCATGTTTCTTCGGCCTTGCCCTTAAGTACTCCTTGTGAGTATGTTGGAGGCAGAAGGGTAAGTGTCAGTGGTGCATCGAGAGTTGGCAAACTCTCCTGAAATTTGGCATGAAGAATTCAAGGTCCTCGCCAGCGAAAGGTGCCGCACCCTCTGTGGGCCCTGTGACTGCAAAGGAGGTAAGTTCACACACCTATTGAGTGATAGAAAACAAGTGCCCTTTGGGATCAGATGGGCCCCTGCCTAACTGAGATCAGCATGTGAACACCCCTGTCATTCTGCCCCAGGAAATGGCAGCCTCATCATGAAGGAGCACCTAGGCTATGGCACGCCCGCCTTAGATACACATAGTGGCTTTGTTACGGAAGAGCGGCATATGGCCGTGGTGAGATGCACAATACATGCCTGACATTTACCTGCATGGTTTAAAACACACAATCTAACCAAGAAGGAATGCAACATAAACATGGATAGCCCAGACAAAGATACATGTAAAATATTGTCTGTTTGAAACGGTTTCGTTGATAAGCAGAGTAGATGTATGTTATGAAATGTCTTGTTAGTGGGTACATATCTATAAATATTTCTACCACATTAGTGAGAATATATGTATGCCAATGTTACCATAAGAAAGGTTAAGATCAACCCACAGAAAGTTTTTTTTTTTTAAAGTACCTCAATCACAGCAGAAGCAGCAGAGAGACGATGGGCGGGATGGGAGTGGGCAGCAACACAGAGAATTGGTGCATGGTAAGGTTAAGAAGCAACAAAGGCGAATAAAAAAACAAGGGGGTCTTATGGAGGAAGAAGAAACAGAGACAGGTGGGTGGGTGGCTAGGGGGAAGCACACCAGAGGGTTGGTCCATCATCCAGGACCACGGACTGAATTTGTCCTTTCTAGTCCTGAGGTTGCGCTTTCCATGGAGCTACATCTCTAAGTTGGGGATGGGCGACCTTTATTTGTGACATAATCAAATAGATTAAATGTAAGTGACTGCTTTTTATATTTGTTGTTTGGAGAAGCTCATTTTTGGTCCTGATGAAGCGTCGATGGATCCTGATGGACCACTAGACGCGAAACATGTCGACCCCATATTAAGAGACACCACAGATTTTGTGATCCTCTTGTTGTGCTTTGAAAGTTGTTGAGCATTATACTCACTGCCTACTTTCACTTTTATTTTTAACCTTGGTCTTCATTTCTCTATACTGATTAAATTTATGATGTGATTGAGAGATGAATAACCAATTTTAACACCTTTTTTTTTTTTGGCTCTCCTATTTGTACTGGCGTTCAATATAGTCTGCATCTATTAGTCATCTTAAGTAACAATACGGTCTAGAGCCCCCATTAAGGGAGCCCATCAGGCATTGCAGGGCCAGCCTGGCGTGGAGCATTTCCCGATGATGATGCCAATCATCCATTGTGATGCGTGAGGGCTTCTGCTCCTGATATTATTAGGTTCCCTAGAATTCTCTTTTTTTGCATCTGGAACAGTGTACCTTGGTTTTGTTCATTACTTAGTTGGGAGATTGTACACTGGACCATCAACCTCCCGGTCCCTCCCCTTTTCTTGGATTGACTAGGGGGAAGAAGAACCAGGATGTGGAGTGGGGAGGAAGGTAAAAAAAGGCTATGATGCGGCGTTGACCTGATTGTAGTATTTTTTGTTTCATAAATAGTACTTGAAACACAGCACAAGCTGCAGATGGCCACCAGAGGGACACTAATGAAATGTATTTAATCTGTTCTTGGTCGATGCACCACAGAAAGAAAAGCAAGTGACGCAAGGGTTGCGCTGCCCAGTCGAAAGGTAGAAAAGAAGAGTGACAGCACTGCAAAAGAATGGTAAGTAATTGGCTGGTTCCAAGCTCTTGAAGAGTCTTGCAAGCAAGAGCACATGACCTAGCACATGCTCATGCAGGCAAGACCAATAAGGGGGTTTAACACCATTTTGTGTTGCAGTCATGAACACATTCAGCACAAGATAGTAAACATGGCATCCTCAATGCATATTGGACACCAGACGAAGGATAAGCAGCCACACACTTACAATTCTGTAGGTGTTGCTTTATTTTGAGATTAGCTAGAGATTATAAGCTTCAAAAGCCTCACTGGCCATACACAATAATATGCCTTTTCCATTTAACTACTATGAGGAAAAATAAAAACTGTCCCCTACCCTGCAAAACAAAGCACTACCTCCCACAAGTTGCCCTTTGATTAAAGTGAACTACTACTGGTCCTCCGTAACATGAACCAACCGATCCCCAGGCCATCCTGCCCACAAGTGGACTTGACTACTTCTCCACTGTATCCTTTATTTCCTTCATCATATCGCTAGAAATGTGTAAATGTTATTCTCCAGTCACTTCATACAGACACTAGAAAAAACCCTCCTTAGATGATGCTACTTCCATCTGTATCTCCCTTTTTGGAGTTCTGCAGCTTAATGGGCTCACAGGGAATGGGCGTTCCCCCAGCTTTGCCGGTGCCGTCCCCTGTCAGTGTCTAGCTCCTAATACTACTGACTGTATCTTGGATGAAATCCCTCAACATGATAGAGCTTTGCCATTCACCGAACCTAGCCTGTGCAATCCTTATCACATGTATTTATTTGAGTGCTTTGCTGAGGTCTAGCACTTCTCGAAGTAGACCCAGACAAACATCACAAAAGCAAAGTCCAGGCCTCTATGTGAGTAAGAACTCTTGGTCGCATAGCTAATTCCAAATTATTTTCTTTCACGCTTTCTTCACATGATGTTTCAATTGTAATTGCTTAAACACCTCTGTAAACCTATCATCCCAGATCCGTTCCCAGTACTTCTCTTCCTTTCCCTTCTTGCGCGTGTTTGTTCCAAATATCACACTATACATTCTGATATTTAGCATACAGAGCACGGTTTCCTCTCACGGCTTTTCTCCAAAATACAAAGCGCATTTTTTAGCCTAACCAAACTCTTTTGCATTGTCATGGCTCTTTCATTGAGTATTGGGAGTGCCAGCAGATTGCAGAACACACTAAGCCTCAGCGACCACACACTGCAATGGAATAGACCTCCACATTTTGCATGTTCTGCATCTCTGTAGTTTACTTCATCTCTCTTTTTACTAAACATGTACACTGCTTGTGTTTCAGAGTACTTTTAGAGGTCTCTATAATGCAAAATTGTACTGTGATGAGTAGAGTGCAACATAATGTTTCATCACTCGTGGTCAGGCTCCATTGCAGCAGACCGTTTTTACACCAATATCAATATCTATTAGAACTCCCGAGCCTCTGTCAAGCCCATGCCCCAACTCCTTACTATATACACTTTTTGATTGTGCTCTTTGTTAATTGCAGGTTGATTAAGTGCAGTTTGAGTGTTTTATTGGTAGACTGCTTAGCCACATTGAATTGTGAATTTGGCGGTTATTGTCATTTCACAGGCTTGTGGCATGTTTGCAAGTTAATGTATCCATACTCTGTTCTCAAAGTTTAGATTAGATTTCTGCTACATTTATAAATATTCATATCAGCATATAGTTGCTCTTTATTCATAAGTACAGTTAAGATGTAGATCCCTGAAAAATTTCAGACTCGGTCAGAGGGATCTCAGTAGAAACATGCAGGGGAAGCGTGCATGCTTTGAGTTTACTCACTTAATAAACAAAGACTTACATTTCTTTCCATCTACGTACTCCACGACTGGCATATTCAATGGAGCTGAGAGAGCATAACTTGGCTCTGCCATTCTGCATTCAGGAATGTTGAGGAAATGTAATCAACAACATATCTAACGTGTATTGAAATGCAGTCACGTAAAGCTGGTGCACCGGAAAGACATAGAATCGAAGTTCACTTATAAGCAGAAATGTAGAAAAGTAATATACATTACCTATATTGACTTTTATTGATTGAAGAAAGACTCATGAACACATTCATATTCTATGTATTGGGATTATAATATTTTAGTTAAATGTTATATTTTCATAGTTATTCTTCATTTATTGTACTTATGAGAAAAGTACGTCTAATCATGTATTCGAATATACATTGAGTTATATGTTAAGTTGGCTGGAATTGAGGTCTGAAATGTTTTTCTGTGTTTAGCCTTCAATGTGGATTTTTGCTCCTGTTGCGTATTTCTTTATTTGCAAGTGCATCAGTACAAGTCTCTAGTTAATGAAGAGCTCATTCTTAGTCTTAGATAAAAGGGGTATGGTAAGAAAGGATGACCTGAGTGTTAATTCCTGGACACGGGAAGAATCCAAGGTTGTCATGTTGTTTGGTTCAAGAGATCAAAGGCTAATGAAAGTTGCAATTCCAAGCTGTGCATGGAAGGAGGAAAGTTTCAGGCATTAATGTCAGCTCTTGAGAGTTCTCCAAGGATTAAAGTGGTGTTTAGTTAGATAGATAGACATATTCCTTTTACCATTTGACTAGAGGCGACTCTTAGAGACCTAGTAACATACAGACCTCTTTCCATTGCTTTGGCTGATGTGACTTTATGCTACGCACATCTCTCTTCTGTAGAACTTCTACTGAGGACTCTGTGATGCTGACACTTTTTGATTGATTTCATTTTTTATTTGGAGATCTCTTAGTTTTCCCTTGGCTTTATTAGAGTAGCTATATTTATTTAAATCTAAATGATTACACAGGAGAGGACTCTGGACTCTGATTATCAAGTACTTTTTCTTATCTTTTGCATTGCAGCAATTGAAATTTTGGTATGCCTTACGGTTGGGCAATTTAATGTGATCCCACGCTGTAATTTGCCTTTGGTATTTTTGAGACTCATTTACATACATCTGGATTTGAATTTGATTTGTAATTAACCCTTTGAACTTCAATTCTATCTCCGAGATTCAATGTGTGACCAAATGGGTTACACTGTAAATTGATTTAAATGTATTAATGTATCTCACCTTGTTCCTCAGAACTCTTAAAAAGATTAACGAAAACTAGTAAACTAGTGAAAGGGCCAGACACATTATCAGAGGCATGCTTATGAAGCAAGCATGTAGTTTGTTCTTCATTTTGCAGCCCTCCACACATCACCACAATCAGCCAGTCAAATGTTTAAGCTGAGAAAATGTATTTCTCCTCTCTCACCCTTTGACCAGGGTTGAGCATGACACCCCTATGCTGCTTTCACTTCTTTCATTGTGTTAATGCAGAGGTGAAAATATGTGCATCAACGTGTTTCAGAGTAAATCGCCTTGGTGATGATACTGATTGCTATTTTTTCTTTCTATATATACACAGTGTACACACACTAAAAAGCAACAATGCACTGGTCCAGGTTTATACTCTACAGCACAATATTGGTATGTACAATCTTGTCATCAAACTTTTATCTTTTTACATTGCTATCTGAACTCTTTTTTGAAACAAAACCATATCTTCTTATACTTCATTTTTACAATTATATCTGTGACTTAAACAAAAGTCAAACAGAGGATACTCTCAACTTATTTTACCAAAAATTATAAATGGTCTTAAATTCAACATAATGAATTCCTAAGAGGATGACATACTAAATGATTTCACTTAATTTTTTTACATTGAAAGTTAAATTTTTATATGAGTGTAATTTTCCTACTGCATTGTTCAGCTTTTAAAAATACCACTGTAATAAGGCCCAGGTGGGCATAGCTTGTATGTAAAATGTATCGAAAACTTATCCTGACACGTTACTTTAGCAGTGTTGTGAGGCTAGGTGCCCTAGGACACTCATAGTTGTGGTCAGACTTGAGAAAGAGATCATGTAACTTGCTGGGGGATGTTAAAGTGTGGTTATTAATGGGTATGACATAATCAGGAAAAAGTGTGTGATTGTATGCTGAGGCATTAAGACGTCTAATCTAGAGCTCTGTGTATGGTATGTTCTTTTGCATGCTTCCAGGCTGGGGAGGATGGTTCAACTGGCGATGAATAGGGGATACATGCCCCAAAAAACACAAGGCTGCTCTCCCTGAGAGTTTGCAATAACACAGCAAGCTGCTTGTGCATGCCTCATGCACTCAATCCGATGAGAAGCAGGTTGGAGTTGGCATGTGCGGAGTCAAAGCCCCACTCCAGCCCTTACACAGACCTCAAGGAAGTTGAAGGACCTGCTAAGGTGGGAATTTGAAAGGCCCAACAGAGTGCGTTGGTAAGACTGAAAGAAACCATAACACAGAACTATCATCGATACAAAGCAAAATGCTAAAGGCGGTGACAACCAGCTATGATGCAAAAAGCTAAACACAATAACGATCAAGTGTGAGAAACTGAATCATTACTCACTGTCAAGAAAGAGGACAACGATCTACGACCTCAGTTTAGGTGAGACGTACAAAATGCAACACCACTGCCTCTGCATGCAGAAGTTGCAGCACCTGGTGAACAGTGGCTGTCACCAGAACAGCATACACTCTCAATGGTGGTAAAAAAGAGCACAAAGTAAGATGCGACCGTATTACTGAAGTCACCATCGTCATTCAACACCGCCAAGAGACAGAATATTGGTGCCAGGTGGACCACATGCATCAAGACATTTGATGATTTCATCGATGCCCTAGAAGAAGTAGTTGATAAAAAAATCATTATGATATTTAAACAACCTTGTTGGTGTTCAAGTAATAGAAACAATATAGTACCGCCAAATCAAAGAAACATTAAATACCAAGTTTAGTTTGATGCCAAATGTCAACTATGAAAGGTACATTTTCATTCAAGCGAGACAGCAAGCACTGCATTTCTCAGATGTGTGCACTTACCCTGATTGAACTGCTGCAGCCACCTCACTGTAGATTGGTGGCAGTGACCCAATTATTAGCAACAAAACAAGTAGCTCTGAACTGGGAGAAAAATGTGTCCTCAGGCATAAACAATGGATTGCTGATATGGTGTACTGTTAGGAGCAGCTGGAAATATATGCTGAGGAGTTGCCAGCATCCTCATGCACTAGAGATCATATGGTACCCACTTACTGCTTGCTTGCTTGCTTGCTAACCTGACTGGATATAACATAGCATTTGTATTGTACAAGCCACAGTGCTCAATATATATGTGCATGGGTTATTGGAAATGATATTGTTATGCTTATGCATATACGATGTATATACGATTTTCTGCATGTGGCATTTATTGACACTGTCTCTGTGCTGTGTACTTTTTGTATGCAAAAAAAATCAATAAAAACAAAATGAGACAGGAAGCTGGTGAACCTATGGATGAGTTTGTTCAGAGACTTGAAGTGCTCATCAAACACTGTTAGTTTATTGAATTTAATTAGGAAGAAGCCATACACCTTAGAGTTATTGATGGCTGTCTGTCAGACTCTTTCAGAAGATGCAAGTTGAGGGAGAAGGCCAGTTTGGAAAAAGTATTAAAGCTGCAAGAGCTGATGAAAGAGGAGACTGACAAGCTGCTAACTTGGAAGCAGGAACAGCAAAAAATTAATCAGTGTTAGTCATGAAAAGGAAGCACAAGTACTAGGCAGATGCATGCAAGACGACATCTTCAAAGAAGGAAAAGCTATGTTTACGATGTTGGTTTTCCTACTCCTCCAAAGATAAATGTCCAGCCATATAGCAGGCATGCAAAGGTTGCCAAAAGGAAAACCACTTCAATACGGTTTGCAAAGCAAAATAGAAACCAAATGTGTTACAGCGAGAAGAGAAAATGAATGCCAGAAAGTTCCAGAAGCATTCTCGCCACTCTCACATGGCCATAAAGCAACACCAGTTATGGCAATTAGATATTGAAGGAGGGGTATACTCTGTCATAAATGTGACAAATATCCTGTCTGCCTTATCACAATCCCATGAAATCCTATGGAGATCTTAGTAAGGCGGACCGATATCCATCACATTTGTGACAGAGTATTCCTTTTGCCAAGAACTGAATGAGTCCAAAAGTCTTCACTTGCCTTGACCTGAACAAGGGATACCACCAACTTAAGCTGAAAGAGAACTGCACGTACATCACTACTTTTTGACTCATGTAGATCTGTTCAGATATAAAAGGTTGAGTTTTGGAGTGTCGTCAGCTGCAGAAATATTTCAGGATGTCATATACTGAATAATTCAACCTGTCACGAATGTTTTTAACTACAGTAATGAAATACTGGAGATTGGAGCAACATGAAAGGAGCACCACAAAGCTCTTACAAAAAATGTACCAATTGCTAGCTGATGCAGGTCTCACTCAGAATGCAGCAAAGTGTGAGTTTCACAAGAACAAGCTTAAATTCCTTGGGCACACATTCTCAGATGGGGAAATGACTGCTGACCCAGATAAAGTGAAAGCATTGTCAGCCACGTGCCTTCACAAGATTTTGCCATGCTGCGATCCTTCTTAGAAATGGGCAGTTATTTCTCTAGTACATTCATAACTTTGCTACAGTGAGTGCCCATTTGAGGGAGTTGATGAAATGAAATGTCCCTTTTCAGTGGTCTGCTGAATGTGAGCAAAGTTATATAAGAATAAAACAAGAGACTCAAAATGCAACTGAGATGGCCTATTTATACACTGAGATTACTGTGGATGTGAGTCGGTGGGGATGGGGGCAATCCTTGCTCAACATAATGGTCATCTGAATGCTCAGAGACACATTGTGGCTTATGCTAGTCAAAGCCTGTCTGACACAGAACATGCCTATTCTCAGCGAGAGAAGGAGAATCTGGGTGCAGTTTGGGCCTGCACAAATTTGCATGTGTTTCTATATGGAAAACATTTCACTATCATCACTGATTACCAAGCGTTACTCACTATATTTGGGAACCCGAAAGCCAAGGTGTGATTGTAAGAATAAAACTATGTGATTGTCCGCAAGAGAAGAGCCCTGCAGATTACTTTTCATGAGTACCTCTACACATAGACAGTTTGGCATCCAAAACAGCTAAAGTGTACATTAATTTCAATGTGAGGTCCAGCACACAGACATCCTCATCCATTAAACAGATTATTGCTACAAAAAATGCTGATAAGGACATCATCATTGTCAAAGACATTATTTTAACTCAATTGTGGAAAAAGAATGTTCGATTTCTTGCTGAGGATATTGAGTTTCAGAAATTCAAAAATGTACAGGATGAACTGTCTGTGACCAAAGAAGGTATTGTGTTCAGAAGGTCAAGAATCGACAAATCGTAAGACCTAAGACAGCAAGTCATTGAACTAGCCCATGAAGGACATTGTGGCATTGTAGTCAAAAAGTGAGCCCTAAGAGACCGAGTGTGGTTCCTGTGCCTTGACAAGCGAGTTGAGAAGGAACTAAGGTAGCGCTATCTTTGCAACTGCCTTTCCCCTAAAGTAACGCAACACCCACTGACAATGTCTGACCTTCCTACAAAGGCTTGGGAAAGAGTTGCAGTTGATTTCTTTGGGCCCTTAGGAAATGAGCATCATCTCATGGTGGTCATTGATCAGTATTCACGCTTTCCTGTAGTGGAGGAATTGTCCTCAACCACCCATGACCAGGTCATCAAATGGCTGGACGACATATTTGCAGTGTGCGGTATCCCTGCCATTCTCAAATCTGACAATGACCCACCAGTCAATAGCCGAGAATTTAGGAAGTTTCTAGTCAACTGAATGTCAAGCATCAGAGAACAACACCTCTGTAGCCCCAAGCCAAAGGCATTGTTGAACGAATCATGGGCACCCTCAAAAGGGTAATTCAATGAGAAGTGATGGAAGGAATCGAGCTGAGTCAAGCCCTCCGTGCTTATTGTTCAAATCCTCACTCTACAACTGGTGAGCGTCCTGCCACCTTGCTATTCAGGAGAGCCAGCAGACCCAAATTTCCAGAATAGACAGTTCCTCAAATGCTAATAAGGTTTGTGCCCTGGACACTTCTTGAAAGTGCAAGATGAAAACAGAAGCTAATCGGTGTCAACAAGTTCAGGAAACAGTCTTCGATGAAGGTGACTGGGTCCTGGTCAAGCAGAAACAAAAGCAGAAAACAGACACTTCCTTTGCTGTTGATCCTCTGAGAGTGGTGATGTGCAAAGGACACATGGTGACAGCAAATTGTCCTGGAAAGTCCATCATAACAGGACTCATTACATTTTAAGCACCTATCTCAATGTTTGTCAGCTCCTGCAATTATGAATGAGATGATTCTGCCTGGCAGCCCTGATGCATGACCAGAGTGCATCTCAACTACCTCACACCACTCGATCTGGCCTGACTAGTGCCAATGCCTCGACAACTTATGAAAAGATGTGCTATAATTATTGTTTGTGTGTTTTATTTAACAAGAGGGGAGATGTAATGTTGTGAGACTAGGTGTGCTAGGACCTTTGCTGTTCTGGGCGGACTTGAGAGTGAGATCAGGTAACTTGTTGGGAGGTGTAGAGGCGTGGTTATTAATGGATATGATGTAATCAGGGAATAGTGTGTGATCGCATTCTGAGAAATAAATACATCTGATTTAGAGTTTCATGTGTGGGTGTTCTTTTGCATACTCCTGTGCTGGGGAGTACGCTGCAACTTCCATCCTGTAAAGATTTTTCAATCCTCATTTGATTGGCACCCTGCCTACATTCTTCTCCCAGGCTGTGTTTCTGAACAAATGTAAATAGAAAACACTTTAAAAGCTTGCTGAATCTAGGCAGTCTAACACATTACAAACCTCAGTCAAAGGTAGCTTATAAATGAATAAACATTTCCTCATCAATATTTAAACTTTGGGGTTCTTGGAGTCCAATTGTAAAATATAGCTGGACTCCAACATTCTAAGGTGTTTATCTCTGTCCCTCCGTACCCTCATTCATTGTCCTCGGAACACAATCCATCACACTGTATTTGAGCCTGCTTTGGTCCCCTTCATGAAATTTTTGTAAATGGGAGCTATTGAGTAGTTGCCTTTTTTTTTCTTAATTGCCCTGAGGTGTAAAATAACTTGTGTATGTACTAACAATATGGTACTGCCCAAGTAGGTTTTAGGACACGAGCAGAACAAAACATATACCACAAATTCGGTATTATAGTTAAGAGCTGTTTGTATCTAATTTTCCTATTGTAGCAATCTCTGTTTATTAATAAAAATAGCACATGCCTTGCATCTGTCACATATCATGAATCCATTCTTTGTTTTTAACTAATGTTGTTTCTTCGTCATAACTTCACTCTTTACTAACATATTCCTCATTGATGATGCCTTTCTAAAGGTAATCTGTGGTCTTGTTTCCACCCCCTTACCTGTAACTGGGTCATTCCTAATGAGGTGTCAGTGCTTCTATAGGCACTCCTCAATTTGTCATGTTGGCTGTGAAAGGATGTTATAAACCTACGCTGGTGCTCATCACTCTTCCTTGCTTTTTGCATCTTAAAGAGAATATCTATTTTGCACCTTGCTAATCTGTTTTTTGCTGAAATTAAAATATTATCTGAATAGCCTTTTGCCTTAAATTTAGGTAACACCTCATTCTGTACATTATCAAAACTTTCCTCTGTACTGTAAATTCTTCTGGCATGCATAAGCTCCCCATGTGGAATGCTATTCTTTAATGCCAAAGAGTGAAAACTCTTTGCATGCAACATGCTGTTCCTAGCTGTTGGTTTTCTATACAGCGTAATCATCAGTTTTGAATCTTGCCCATTTACACTCATCTCCAAAATATAATGCTGTAATCATTTGGCTAGTGAATGGCAAGTTTAAATTATTACAGTTAATCCTGTCTGTAAAACAATTAGCTGTTGTTTTTTAATTCATTGATCAAAAATTGTAGTTATAAATTAAATATATATATTTAAATTATGTTATCATTAAATTCAAAGTTCATTTGAAGAGTAAAATTGTGTACCATTTTAATTTAATTTTTTTGTTTAGTTTGATAATTACTTTTAATTACTTTACATTAATCATTTGCGTTAAAATGTATGTAAATTAAATACAGTTTTTTAAATTTAACAATACTTTCCCATAAGGAGATCTCAAATACATTGACAGACTTCTCCATCAATTGGTGAAAAGTTAATTGTAGTAACTTTACACTCACATTCTATTTTTGAGGCTTGAACCATTACTTAGAGTGATGTGGATAAATGTAAGTCCACACCTCGGCATAAATCCCCACTCAGAAATCGTGAATAGGAAAAACTGGAAAATTATACCTATGAGTAGGAACAGATCTTCAATTGTATTTTTAACTTTGTGAATTGGGCCCAGTGTTTTCTGTAGAGTGCACCAATTGGACACATTTTCTGTAAAACTGTCTTTCGATTGGAGCCTGTTGAAAGCAGGGGTGCTGCATTGGTAATCAAAGCAGTCCTGATTTCACAAAAAGAGCTTTAGTTCTACAAAGAAAAGAAAAACAGAAGACCTGTGCCACTTTGTCTGAAAGAGCTATCTAAAGATGGCTGTAGAAGTGAAAAAGGAGAATGAAAACTTATGTTTAGGAAATGTAACCTTAATAATGCTTCGTAGGATGGACTATGTAGATCAGCTTTCGTTGTAAAACTTGAAGCAAACAGCCTATCACAGGTATGAATCAGGGCAAGGCATTCAATCAGTCATTCCAAGATCAGGAAATGAAATACCGCTGGATAATAGTGACATCTGTTATTTAGTAAAGTTGTTAGAAATGGGACCTTTGGTTGGCAGTCAGGTAACCCCCTGTCCAAGTGAGGACCCTCACTCTAGTCAGGGTAAGTCACACACAATCCAAATTATCCTGTGCCCACCCTCTGGTAGCTTGGCACTGAGCAGTCAAGCTTAACTTAGAAGGCAATGTGTAAAGTATTTGTGCAATAAATCATACAATAATACAATATAGCATCACAAAAATGCACCACACAGTGCCTAGAAAAATATATAATATTTATCTGATAAGATGCAGGTCAAAATGATTAAACTGCAATAAATTTATGTTGAGATATCACTGAAAAGTGATATAAAGTGTCTTAAGTCTCCTAAAAGCAAACAAAGTCTCTTTCAAGCACAAAGTACCTGGTTCCCGTGAAAAATCTCTGCAAAGAACCGCAGAGGAGAAGAAGCGTGGAAACAAAGGGGTGTGTGTCGATTTCTCGGGCCGCACACGGAGATGCATTGTTTAGTTTTCAAGCAGGGACGGCTGTGTATCGATTTCTGATGCTCAGTCGTGGATCCTTTCAGGTTGCAGGGTTTTCAGATGCCCGAGGACGATGCGTGGATTTCCAGCACTGACAGGATGAAGTCACAGGAGCTGCGTTGATCCGGTGGGCATTGCGTTGAATTTGTTACCGCACGGCAGGCGCTGCGTCGATTCCTCTCTGGAAGTCGGGCTGTGTCATCTCGGCTTGGCTGTGCATCGATCTGGTGAGGCCGCGAGTCGAATTTCCAGTCGCTACGCTGGCGCTGCATCAATCTTCTTGATGCGAAGTCAGGCTGCGTCGTTCCGGTTCGGCGTGCTGTGAAATTTTCACTGCGGTGCAGGCTGCGCATCGTTTCCAGCAGGCTGTGCGTCTAATTTCACCATACAAGGAGTCCTTCTTGTAGAGATGAAGTCTTTTTGGTCCTGAGACTTCAGGGAACAGGAGGCAAGATCTATCCAAGCCCTTGGAGAGCACTTCTACACCACTGCCAGAGAGCAGCAAGGCATCAGGGCAACAGCAAGGCAGCAGTCCTTCACAGAAAGCAGACAGGTGAGTCATTTGAGCAGCCAGGCAGGTCTTCTTGGCAGGATGCAGGTTCTGTTTCAGGTTCTCTTCTCCAGGAAGTGTCTGTGAGGTTGAGTGTCACCCCAAAAAGTGTCTACGTTGGTAGGGTCAGAGACCCTGCTTAAATACCCAAATGTGCCTTTGAAGTGGGGGAGACTTCAAAGAGTGGTTTAAAAGTGCACAAGGTCCCTTTTCAGTCCCATCCTGTCTGCCTGGGTCCCAGTAGGGGGTGTGGCAGCCCTTTGTGTGAGGGCAAGCTACTGTCCTTTGGCATGTAAGTGTCAAGCCCTCCACCCTCCCAGCCCTGGAAGACCCATTCAAAATGCAGATGCATGCAAGTGAGGCTGAGTGTCCTGTGCTTGGGATGTGTCTGAGTGAATGCACAAGAGAGCTGTCAACTAAACCTAGCCAGACGTGGATTGTAAGGAACAGAAGGAATTAAGGGCCAGATGTAGCAAAAATAAAAATTGCGACTCGCATTTTGCGAGTTGATGCGACTCGCAAAATGCGAGTCGCAAATTGGAATGTCAGAAAAAAAAGCGATCCGATTTTGCGACTCGCAGCCGGACTCGCAACGCTGTGTGCGAGTCCGCAGTTTGCGAGGTCGCTGTTTGCGAGTGTGCAAAAAACGAACTCGCAATTAGCGAGTGGGTGTCGCAAATTGCGATTACCTTCAAAATTGCTTGCAGATGCAGCAGAACACTCCAGAAAGCATACCAGAACACTCTGGAAACACTTCCTGGCACATGATGATGACATCACAGCCAGGAAGTTAACAAATACACCTGGGAGGAGGGCTCAACAGTGAGCAGTGTCTCTGCCACTGACAGTAGGGTGCTGAGGAGTGGTAGGCACAGCACCATGGACGCAGCAGGGACCAGCCAGGCTGGCAGGAGGGGCAGGAGATCATAGATAACAGCCAGGACAGATTAATGTGGCACATGGCGTTAATGTGCCACATGACTGGTTGGCATTTTCCTGCCCATGGACAATTTCAACTTGTATATAGTTTCTTCATGACATTAATAAAACAGTTATTTTTGTTCCACTTAACAAATGGTTAAGAGGTGAGTATGGTGGGAGTTGCCACGTACCGTCCAAAATATTGCGTTGCAATGTGGTCCCGTCTCAGTCTGCCTTGATTAGCTAGACTCCTATCCCCATGATGGCGATGTGGTTGTTCTTGCTCTTCATCATCAGGATCTGGGTCTGCAGGGGTGAGAGGTAGCCCACGTCGGGTGGCTATGTTGTGGAGGATGGCGCATGCGACCACAATTTTGAAAGCGGTAATGGGGGTGTATTGGAGGGCGCCTCCACTGCGGTGGAGGCATCTGAATCTTGCCTTCAGCAGTCCAAAGGTGCGCTCGATCAGGTTCCTGGTCCTCTTATGCGCACTGTTGTATTGCCTCTCTGATTCAGTTCTGGGTGTTAAAAACGGAGTCATGATCCAAGGCCTGAGAGCATATGCACTGTCACCTGTTGGGCACAAAAGTACACGGTTAGGAAGTCCAGATTGTCGTGCACAGTGACCTGTGTGTATGTCTGCAAGTGTCTGTGGCTCTACCTAGGAGGTAACCGTCTCCAAATTCCCCACGTTCCAGGCGTTGATGTATCCCACTATGCCTAAAAATGTATGAGTCATGGGTACTGCCAGGAAACTTAGCTACGATGTCCGTGATGACATAATGGGCATCACAAACAACCTGTATGTTGAGTGAGTGGGTACACTTCCTGTTGCTGAAAATGTGTTCCAGATTAGCAGGGGGGCATATTTGAATGTGTGTCCCATCTACACACCCTATGACATGAGGAAAGTGGGCAATGCGGTAAAAGTCCAGCTTGGTGCTGTTAATTTCTGCCTCATTCCTTGGTAAGTATATGAAGTGAGACATGTGCGTGACTAAGGCATCTAGGAATGCCCTGAGGAACCTTGACACTGCACTTTGGGATACCCCACCTGCCACGGCAATGACCCCCTGATAGCTCCCTGAGGCCAAGAGGTGCAGTGCGCATAGTACTTGCACATGCGTAGGGATGGCGCAGCCACGTAGAGTCTTGTGTTCTAGCTGTGGTTTCAGTAAATCTATTAATTCTAGAATGGCTGTGCTGCTAAGGCAGTATTTGTCATAGATCTCCTCTTCAGTTTGCTGAAAAAGAGTCTGCCTGGTTCTATATATCTTCTCCTGTCTGTGGCCCCTCCTCCTCCTCTGCTGGGCTGCGTAGACTCTCCTCCTCACTGCTATCAGGTATATCTCCGCCATCTTGAGTAACCCAGATGCCTTCTGGGTCCCCTTTTATACTTTGGTAATGGTTACCACCTGCTCTGAGTTAGTGGTAAATGGGACATGCAAACTGGGCTTTTTGCGACTAGTCGCAATTTGCGAGTTGCAATTGCATATGGGTTGCGACTCGCAAATTGCGACTTGCAATTTGCGGGTCGCAAAATGGGGTCGCACCGGATGCGACTCGCAAACGGGTCCCATCGCTTTTTGCGAGTCGGAAATGGGCTTTTTGCATCCCATTTCCGATTTTGCACTGTCGCAAATTGCGATTCTGCCCGTTTGCGAGTCGCAATCGTTTGCTACATCTGGCCCTAAGTGTAGAGAAATGCTCACTCTCTAAAAGTAGCATTTCTAAAATAGTAATATAAAATCCAACTTCACCAGTCAGTAGGATTTCGTATCACCATTCTGCCCATACTAAATATGACCTTCCGACTCCTTTCAGATCAGCAGTTACCACTCAAACAATGTATGAGTGCAGCCCCAATGTTAACCTATGAAGGGAGCAGGTCTCACAGAAGTGTAAAAACGAATTTAGGAGTTTTATACTACCAGGACATGTAAACTACACAGGTACATGTACTGCCTTTTGCCTATACAGCACCCTGCCCTATGGTTTACCTAGGGCATACCTTAGGGGTATCTTAAGTGTAGAAAAAGGGGAGTTTTCAGATTGGCAAGTACTTTTAAATGCCAAGACGAATTGGCAGTGAAACTGCTCATACAGGCCTTGCAATGACAGGTCTGAGACAAGGTTAAGGAGCTACTTAACTGGGTGGCACAACCAGTGCTGCAGGCCCACTAGTAGCATTTAATCTACAGGCCCTGGACACATATAGTGCACTCTACTAGGGACTTATAAGTAAATTAAATAGTCCAGTTGGGTATGAGCCAATGTCACCATGTTTTAAGGAGAGAGCATATGCACTTTAGCACTGATTAGCAGTGGTTAAGTGCGCAGAGTCCTAAAGCCAGCAAAAATGAGGTCAGAAAAAGAGAAGGCGGAAGGCAAAAAGTTTGGGGGTGACCATGCAGAAAGGCCATTTCCAACAGATTTTATTTTAAAAAACTATTATAATCAAGGCGACAAAGATACCATTTAAAAAAAGGATGAGCTCATATATAATATCCCCTGTTACTTTAATAAGGTCATTAGAGGCCACCTTTCAGTTCCATGGCCTAATAAAGGCACTCAGGGGCATATTTACAAGCCTCTTCTGCCTCCTTGCGCCACACTAGCCTAATTTTTTAACGCTAATGTGGAGTTAAGGAGGCCATTTCCCCACTCCATATTTACAACGTGGTGCAATGCATGCATTGCACCACATTGTAACCCCTTGCGCCACATTATGCCTACACCAAGCATAATGTATGCAAGGGGGGCATTCCCACGCAGAGAGGCCTGTAAAAATGGTACGGTAAAATTTACAAGCTTTCGCTGCACCATTTTTAGTGTCATGTTTAACGCCTGCCTGGGGCTTGCGATAAAGTGAAGCTGCCATTGTTTTCAATGGGCCTCCCTTGACTTTGCCAGATTAGCACCATCATTTTTGGTGCTATTCCTGCAAAGCGCCACAATAGCATCAAACTTTTTGACACTATTGTCCTAACGTGCACCATGGTGAGCCAAAACGACACATGGTGTGGTTAGGGGGGCACAGGGCGACGCAAGAAAAGTGATGCATCAAGACTGATGAGCCACTTTCTTGTAAATATGCCCCTCAGTCTGCAGCCTGTGCCAGTATCTTGACACATAATTCTACAGTGTCGTGGAATAGCCTTAAAATGTTTATTTGAGGACACTTTAATACATTTCTCTATACGTCTGAATTTCTTTTAATATTGGCAAAGTGTTGAGGGGATTTGATTAAAATTGATTTTCTAAATGTGTTTACCATTGCATAGGTTAACTCATTGCAAGCTGCTTGTATTCTTTCCAGTGCCTTTTAGACGGCTGGTTTTAGGACATTAGACAAGAGAAATACTTAATTATCAGGTAGGACTGAACCTCTGCACTTAATTTAATTTTACTACACTGTTTGTAATTCTTTAATTAAGGGTCTGTTTTAAAGAGACTGTCCAACCTCTGAATTTATATCCCATAGATGCTTTCAATGTGGGAACCAATAGATCATGTTACAAGCAAATGTGAAAATTGAATTAGTTTGAAACTTTACTGAAAGGCTTTCTAATTTAATTCCCCATGCTCCTCATGCAATCTTCCACATTTTGCATTTCCCATTCCAGGGTGCATCTGATTTATACGTTTAACATTTTAAAATAGTCTCTTTTTTTCCCCAAACTGCTATAGTTATTACCCTTATAATTTCTTTAAATTGCAAATAACTAAAGAAATGTCATCTATTCAAGAGTGTAAATCTGAATGCTTCATGGAGCTTCACGCATAGTTCACAACATATATAACAATTATATATATAAGCCTCTGTGATTTAACCTTAAGAAAAGGCGAGAAATATTAAAAACGCATGCCAAAAAAGGTACACTTAAGGGAAGAGGTTTCGCAGACATCATGCTTTAGACATTTCGATAGCATCCTCTCTGTGAAAGACTGGTGAAGTCGGAAGATCAACATTATTTGTCCACAAGGCTTTAAAAACATTTGCAAAGAATATGAAAGGGCCGCATGGTTAGTTTAGCACTAAAGTAATTCTAGGGATACTCAGCATTAAGTACACATGTCCAGTCCAAAGGCATGATCAATGGCAGGGCTGGTAGAGCATCAATCTTGACAGTTTCTGAGTATACCTGATTCTCGAACAAAAATGATTACTCTGAATCCAACGGAAAGACTACATTGTCTAGCCTTGATTCCAGGCTGCTTTTACCAGGTTTGTAGCAACATTCACCTACTCCAAATAAAAGTTTAATTATTTGTGTAAGACATTTGGGTTCTCTAGAAAGACATACTGCTGCAGTGAAACTGTCTAGGCTTTGTCCTGCTGCAAGAGAAAGGAGGAAATCTGGTGCACAAAGCAAGTGTTAAAGCCGGGGCTTAATTTGAGATAGAATAAGTGCCAGGGCCCAAGGTTTTACTCGGAAGACTATAGATGGCGCTCCTGAATGTCAGTGTGCCCGATACCAAGGCAGCATAACTCTTTAATCTGTCAGACATTTCCTGCCACATTATGCCAATTTTGCAGGTTCTTTTTCAACAATGCTTTCTCCCTTTGTCATGGTTTTGTAATCTTTTACATTTCTTTTGTCCCCCTCGTGTGTTTTCTCCGTCTTTCTCTGCATCAAAGTCTGATGAAGAAAAATAACTACAGGTCCTCCAACATAAGTGCTGGTGACTCAAACTAGGCCCTGACTTAAACTCACTGATGGAATTTCCAACAACTTCTAATTTGCTTGAGATTTGGTTTTGCTTAATATGTAAGGAAGGATTCTGTGGAAGGCTGGTCAGATCATTTGTAAAAACATTTCAAAAGAACTAAAAACCACATGGGATATCCTCATCCTCCTAAGAAACATAATCATAATCAGCCTCAATCACTGATGTCATAGCTCACTCACTGGTGGCAAATCTGTTATAATCTTACTAACTCTCTCAATCTCAAATTCTATTAAATTATTGTTACCTTTTCCTTATTGTTCTGAGTTCTATGTAAAATGCACTAAAGCCTCACCATGAAGATACAAATTAAAATTGTGAATAAACTATACAAAAATGAATAAGCAAACCTATCCTGGGGCCTCTTAATCACGGTGAACAAAAAAAAACATGCAATCATGCTCTTCGCTGCACCACTGAAGAAAACCATTAGATAGGAGCTGCAAATTCCAATTCGCTAGGTTGCTGAGGTCAGGAAATACTGTGACTGGATTGAAACCTCTCATACTAGACAATAGTTTGAAAAACATTTTGCTGGGGCCTCACACTTGCAACACTTTTGTATCTCTATGTTGTTCACATGAATGTTGCCTAATCTAATTAAATGCAGCAGTGTTCCGTCTCCATGGCACTGCATTACACTTTACAAGAGTGTGCCAACAGTTGTGAAGAACTGAAGTGCACACATAACTCTCAGAAAACCACTCTCCATCTTGTCTCGGCTCACACTTTGTTAGGTTTCACTACAGTAGACCTACAACTCAGCTGTCCCTCTTTTTGTCACTGCCAGTCCACTTTCCAGCCATCTCACTGCCTGTTTACTTGGGCGTTTCATTCACGGGACAGTGGTCAGGGAGGAGCAAGCAGTGGGATCCACACTGCTCCTGCAAGAAGGCGGACAAGATACAGGTTAGTACCTTGGCACCTGACACAATCAAGGCAACTGAAGGCTGCATGCGTTAACGTTTCCTAAGGATGGCCACTGACTGGAAAAAGATTTGAAAAGTCAGATCTCCAAGACAGAAGAAGTGTGACACAGAGGTAGCCTTCACATAGAAATTGTGCAAGAAGATTGTCAGCACAGGAAGGGGACATGAGGACTTCTTGCCTCTCTTGATAGTTTACGGTATCCCGCAGCAAATCAGACAGTGAAGAAGTGCATTAAGCCTATGAAGAACAAACAAAACATAGACCAGGAGCCTGATGCAGTATGCAATGACTGAAAACAAAAGATTTTAGAAGCTAGCAAAGAGTGCATCGTTAGGCAGTCCAAATATTGACCTGGTTTGTAGCAATCCAATAAGCAAAATGACTTGGGCTTCATACATTTCTAAACTGTGGAGATGAGAACAAACTGAACTTTCACTTAAACAAGAAGTTAGAGATCTCAAGAGAAGGAATTGGAACAGCCATATGCAAGATTAAACCTCCCACACTACAGCTGAATGGGTGGTCTAGAGACCAGGTAAAGGTAGCCTCCATTGGTGGGCAACAATTTTAATGACACAATTTGAAAGTGCTTTGGAGAAAGGCTACATTCTTGATAGCTGGAAAGGAGTAAGAATTGTGGCAAAAACAAAGGTCTGAAGCTGTCAACGCTGAGTTTCTAATGAAAATTCATGTGTTTTGAGTGTTGGATTTGTGTAGAAAATGTATTAACTGAAAGAAAAATAATGCACGCATTTGAAATTGCACCCACCAGAGTGGCCATCAATGTTCACGAAGTGTAGTTATTAATAGCTTATTATTATGAAATGTTGAGCGTATGTTTAATTAATGTAGTAGTATGTCATATCAAAGGTTAATCATTATCTATAAGCTTTATTAATTGTAGGACTTAACTTAGCGAGTTCTTGGCCTAGTTGCACCGCCTCATGTCAAGCTGCATTTCTTAGACGACTGATAAAATGGATTCTCAGAGAATTAATTTGTGATTTTCCACTGTACTGACCATGTGCTTGCAGCTGAAGTTCATTCTCATGAGAAACTGCTTGCTAGAAGATGCTGTACCTGCTAGTGGAACAATATATATTGTAGTATGTGTAAGACTGACCTTCCCAGGAGAAGACAATGGGTGCACTGACTGGAATATAAGCTGCCACAATATTGATACCTGATGAGCCGAATGGCGGGAGCGGGAGAAGAGGAGCCAATCATCGACATGTGAACCATGTAGTAGTAAAATTGTAGATTTGAGGGTTTAGTTTATTTGGACTACAGCCCTCATTATGACATTGGCAGTAAATCCCACTTACTGCGATGCTGACTGCCACCAATATACCACCGCCGCTGCGGATATCCGTTCCCCATATTATGACACACACACACCAATCCGTCGCTATTCAGCCGCAGACACAAGTCCGCCACACCAAAGGTCAGTGATAAACTGGCGGTATCCAAAGCCACACCGTTACACCAACAGAACAACGCCCAGCACATTATGATCCACGAATCATCATGGCGGACATTCAACCGCAGTAAACCATTGGCGGTACATACCCCTGCGCTCAAAATACACACATATAAAACAAAACAACACCACATTGGATAATTCAAACAACACACACCTGACACACATACACGCACCACACCCACTCACACCACTATAAAACACACTTCCACATTACCCACAACCCTTTACCATTACAAATAATTGTCACCAGAGAGAGACAGCAAGACCACTGACACAACCAGAGCCACATACCACTCACACCTTTACACCACTCACACACCCCACAAAACACACCCAAAACATTACCCTAAACACCCTCACCTACACACCTCACACAACAGCCATGGCACCACAAAGACACCCCTGATTCTCAGAGGAGGAGCTAAGGGTCATGATGGAGGAAATCATCAGGGTAGAGACTCAGCTATTTGGAGCACAGGTGCAGCAGATATCAATAGCTAGGAAGATGGAGCTATGGCTGAGAATCGTGGACAGGGTCAACGCCGTGGGACAGCATGCAAGAACTAGGGATGACATCAAGAATTGGTGGAATGAGCTACGGGCGAAGGTATGTTTTATTGCAGCAAAACACCAACTCGCTGTACAGAGGACTGGCGGTGGACACCCACCTCCACCTCCTCCCCCACAACTAACAACATGGGAGTAGCAAGTCTTGGCAATCATGCATCCTGAGTGCCTGGCCGGAGTAGGAGGAGGACTGGACTCTGGTAAGTCAACTCTATACTACTATCACCCTACCTGCATGCCATCACATACCCCCACCCACACCCTCACTCCCATCACTCCACCACCTCCCACACATCACACCATAACATCCCACTCATTCCAATGCCAAGCCCTGCATGCACTACCAATGCATGGACATCACTCACACCTATCACCAGAGCATGCACACTAGAGAGAATCAGCTAGCCCACCACATACCAATTTACAGAAGTTAAAGCTGCCAGGGCAAATACAACCAAATAGGGAAACCTACCGATGCACAATATGTCACACACAGAAAGAATAACACATCATTTACATCACCACAGGTATCCCAGCCAATTTCACCGGAGAAGAGGTGCCAGCACTATTCAGTCCCCCAACTGAAGAGGCCCACAGTGTTGATAGCACCTCTGGTCGCCTGGATCTGGATGACCAACTTGGCCCGACAGGGACCTCTGGACAGTTGGTTACCCAGGCCCATTCACATACCACCACAGAGCCTCCCCCATCTAGAAACACCACCACAGCACCCACCCAGCGTACCCATACCCCTGTCCACAGGACACGTCAAGCAGCAGTGTGTCTACCTCTACAGTGACCCCAGGCCACACCTCATACCCAAGACAATCAGGGACCTGGGGTCAGTTGCAGTGGGCACACCGTTCAGGGGACAGAGGCACAGGCCAGCAGGGACACTGGGAGGACTGCTGAACACCACGAGGAGGACAGGTCCAGGGAACCGACTCCCCAGGAGGCACTCACCGAGATCCTGGAAACCTACCAACATTCCCAGGACACTAAGGGCCAGATCCTGAACAATGTGCAGGAGAACAGGCGGCTGCAGGAGGGACAGTACCAGGGGATCAGGGAGGACTTGCAGGCCATCAACACCACCCTGGTCTCCATTGCAGGGGTGCTGGCAGACATGGCTAACAATATGAGGGAGGCAGTCTCACAGCAGCGGGCCCCTGCCACTAGCCAGACATCTGAGCTGCCTTCCACCTCCACTGCCGCTAGTCGATAGGATGCCCTGCCACAGGACTCACATGCCACCACCACCCCTCCCCTGAAGAAGGAGAACCACCCCGCAAATGTTCCCTGTGATCCAGGCAGAAGCCAGAGACTATTGCCAAGACCCCTGCCAGAAAATGAGACTCGTCTGATTGTCACCCTTGTGTCCCACTCTGTCACCCTGTCCACCTTGAACTGCCATTGCTCCCATCCCTGTGTCCTCTTGGACAATGCACCCGTGCTACAAATAGAATGGAACAATACCCTGGACTTACCTCCATCCTCACCCCATCCCATTGCACTTGCCCCTCTTCTTCTTAGCACTTCAATAAACACCCTTGGAAAAAAGTATGGTGTATGTTACATTTTTAAAGTATGTATTTGTTTAACCAGGTTCAAACATTGAAATTCAACTGTACAGTAAATGTGCACATAGGAAAGACCTGTAGTTGGCTGCAGTGATCACACCAGGAGCTTTAGTGGGGCACCAACATCTGTAAAATGAATTGCCAAAGGGTACAGTAACTGGGCATAGAAGTGGGAAGTAACAGCATGCCAGTGCCAAATAATTAAAAAATCACGACAATGAAATGTGAAGTAACACCGTCTTACCTGTGTGTCACTGGAAGCACTGTCGTATCACTGCTGTTCTGTTGTCCTCATCCTCTGCCTCCTCATCCTCACTCTCCATAGGGTCCACTGCTGCCACACGGCATCTACAGCCTCCTCCTCCTGCAGAAAAGGCACAGGGCATCTCAGGGCAAGGTTGTGCAACATGCAGCATACCACTTTTATCTGGCAGACCTTCTTGGGTGAGTAGTACAGGGATCCACCTGCTAGATGGAGGCACCTGAACCTGGCCTTCAGTAGGCCAAAGTTTCTTTTGATTATCCTCCTTATTCACCCATGTGCCTCATTGTAACGTTCTTCTGTCCTTGTCCTGGCATTTCTCACAGGGGTCAGTAGCCATGATAGGTTGGGGTAACCAGAGTCACCTGCAAATATCGAGGAGCAACATTTAGCCACACACTATCCGTTATGGCCTACACCATACCCATGCACCAACATCTACTGGGTGAGAACCAGGGCTCAGCTATTAGCCACATCCTGTGCCTAAGTAGTTGGCCCATCACATTTGGGATACTGCTATTCCTCAGGATAAATGCATCATGCACCGACCCAGGATACTGCACATTGACATGGGAGATGTACTAGTCCCCAAAGAACACCATCTGTACATTCATTGAGTGGAATCTCTTACGATTTCTGATACCTGTTCATTTTGACAGGGGGACAAATGCAATATGTGTTCCATCAATTGCCCCAATTATGTTGGGGATATGTCCCATTGCATAGAAGTCAGCCCTCACTGTGACCAAATTCTCCACCTGGGGAAAAACAATGTAGCTGCACATGTGTTTAATCAGGGCAGACAACGCTCTTGTCAGCACTATTGAGAACCTTGGCTGTGACATTCCTGCTGCTAAGCCGACTGTCACTTGGAAAGAACCAGCTGCCAGGAAATTGAGCACTGATAGAAGTTTCACAAGAGGGGGGGTACCAGTGGGGTGACAGATAGCAGATATCAGGTCAGGCTCCAATTGGGCACACAGCTCTGTGTGATTGTGGCCCTGTGCAGTCTATAGGTGAGGATAATGTGCCTGTCCGCCATTGTTGCCAAGTCCACCAGGGGTGTGTTCACAGGGTTATGTCTCCATCTCCTATTCATCCGCAGCAGTAGCAATCTAAGGAACAAAAGAAAGAGAAGCCGGTCACAAACTGAATATGGGCCTACAACAGTACAATGCATGATGTCAATTTGTAATGGGTCAGTGAGATTTGTCCTGTATGTCCAAATTTTAACTGTGATACAGTTATTATCAAGGGCCTGCTACCGCCCTGAATTGGCGTCCACCTGTACTCTTGCGGAGGGACAGGTGGAAGTGAGGTAATTCCGCTGACGTTGTGTGCCGTTGCGGGAGGCGGTCGGGAACTGCCATGCAACTCCTCATTGGTTACCATTGGGCTCTATGGGGTACAGTGGCCAATGGTGATATACGCCGGCGGTGACGGTATGCACCGACACGGACGTGACCATCATTTTCTATCTGATCACTCACTTGCCACCTGACCTTCAACAGCATGTGCTGCTGTGACCTGTGTCTGGAACCTACCATGGCCCATGTGACAGGGGAAAGGGCTCCTGCCTTTACCTCAGTGGAGTTGGAGTGACTGGTGGATGGGGTACTACCCCGTACGGACTGCTTTATGGGCCTCCAGGCCAACAGGTGAGTACACTGTGGGCACAATGCATGTGGCATGAATGCATGGGGTGATGTGTGTGAAGGCCTTGTGTAGGGGGGTGGGTGTATGTCCTCTGGGCAGCATATTGGTTGTGTGCTAGGCCATGAGTGTGTAAATGTTGATGTGAATGGGTATGGTGGGCCTTAAGTGTAGCAGGCAGGACTGTCTGACTGATACTATTTTTCTGTGTGTATTTCCTCTGCAGGTCAGCACCCATCAAAAGAAGGGTATATGGCAGGCCATCTCCAAGGACGTGTGGACCCTGGGGGTCTATGGCAGGTGGAGCATCCACTTTGGAGAGGGTGGGAGGACCTGAGACGTCTGGCACGGAAGATGGCAGAGGCCCAGCTGCGGATGGCCTTCCAACTAGGAAGGGGTGCCCGTCGAACCCTGAACCCCCCTGATGGCCCGCACTTGGGAGACTGTGGCCTTGCACACCCCAGGACCAAGCCAGGGTATATTGCCCCCTCCAGAGCATGTGGGCAAGTCACCCACTTGAGAGACTGTGGCCTTGCACTCCCCAAGACCAAGCACAGGGCATGTTGCCCCCTTCAGAACTAGTGGTCTTGTTCCATCTGCTGGCTGAGGTGCCCCTCACCACCGTCCCCCCTCCCCCGTCCCCCGCCCCCTGAGGTGCCTGCCTATTTTCCAACTGATGCCCCTGCAGTGTTCTCTCCATTGTTGATGCAGGTGACAAGTGGGGCCTTGGACTTTGGCCTGTGGCCCTGTGGCCCATGTGCACTGAGGACTGGGCAGTGTCCCTTGAATGGTACAATTGTATATGACAGTTACATTGTGTGAGAAAACAGGGCTGATTGCAGAGGCCCCATAACTTTTTGCCCCCATTTTCCTCTTTTTGCTGGTGTTTTCCTGACTTTGATGGTGACCTGGGTACTGCTAACCAGTCCCAGGGCCTGTGCTCTGAGTAAAATGGATATGCAAATTAGGCTAATTATAATTGGCTAAGTTAACCTACCTATAAGTCCCTAGTATATGGTAGGGCATGTAGGTTTAGGGACCACAGCATAGGTGGTGCACACCTAGGTGCACTGCTGAGGTGCCCAGTGTCATTTTAAAGGCAGGCCTGCTTTCCTGGCTGCTTTTAAATTAAAGTTATATGCAAATTCGACTTTGGAATTAAAGGTACTTCCAAAGTCTTAAACTACCTTATTTTTACATATAAGTCACCCCTAAGGTGTGCCCTATGTGCCCCTAGGGCTGGGTTCCATGTAACTATAAGCAGGGACTTTATAAAAATAGATTTATAAGCCCTGGTGAGGTAAAAACAGCCAAATTCATTTTTCCCTCATTGAAGTAAATGGCCTTCATAGGCTAGAATGGGCAGACTTTATTTTAAATTTTAAAGTCTCCTTAAATGTTACATACCAAGAATTTGGTATCAAATGAATTGTTGTAATAAATCCCACAACTTCCAGTTGTTGGATTTAATATAACTTGTTCAGGTAAAAAGTTTAGACTTTACCTAAAAAGTTGCCAATTTCAGCTCTGTATTGTTTTTGCTGCTGTGCTCTGATTGGCCAGCCTGCAGCAGCTTCTGCCAGGCTGCCTTGATTAGGTGTGAAGTGGCCTGGCTTCACACAAAGGAATGTGCTTGGGGGAGAGAATCTCCCCTCAGCAGATGGTGAGGCAGGAAGGGGGAGGGCTGCCAAACTGGTCTTCAAAGGCAGAGAAGGACATTTGGAGCACCCAGCAACACCCCCACATCCTGCAACCCCAGACAATTAGGTGCCCCCTTGATTAGATTAGGAGAGGGCAGGAGAGGGGTGTGTTTATGATTTTTAGCCACACCAGTGGGTGGGCTCAGCCAGATGTAACCTCCAAAAATCAGATTCATCCATGTTGGATTTTTAGAGACTGTTGCCTTCTGGGATGGATTTTTGCCACACTTCCCAGGAAGTGGTCATCACAGGGGGACGACCCTGTCCCTGATTGGAGAACCAGGGCCCCCCTGCTTTTCACCCAGGAGCAAGGATAAAACTGGCAGACCTGCCCCCACACCTCAGATCCCCACCAAATTTCAAGAAGAAAGAACTTAAGGAGAAGAAGGACTGCCCTGCTGGACCCCTGGCCTGCACCTGGACCCTGCACTCAGAAGGACTGCACCAGCTGCACACTTGGGCTTCACCACAAGAAGGACTTTGCCTGGCTTCAACTGGTTCAAGGAGGGACTCCCTGTTTGCTACAGGTGAAAAATTGCTAAACCAGAGTCCCCTGCACCAACTCTTGAAGAAAGCGACCAGCTGACCACTGTCCAGTGGCCAAAAAGGAGTTTGCGCCAGGTGCATTCTGGGAGTTGAAGTCCGCACCCCCCAAGGACCATCACAGAACTTCTGGACCCTTGGGGTGAGCTGTGGACCCCAAAAGAACCTTAAAAGAACATCTGGGTGAAGCCCCAGAAGTTTGGAAAAGATTTGAGAATTTTTGGAAAAAAGCTCCAGAGAGGGACCGACCCGCCGTGGAAATTCTAGCCGGCTTGCCTCAACCGCGACCCGGCCCGACTTCGTGGTTCGTCCCGGTAAAGAAAAACATCCAAAAAAGAGACTAAGTCCGAACGTAAAAAGTTGACCGGGACCTCCCAGCCATCGTATCCGAGAAGGGCTCCATGGACGTCGGATCAAGATCCAGGTTTACCCCGGTCGAAGGATTTTCATCTCGAAAAAACGACTAAGTCCGAAGGTAAAAGTCCCCACCGAGGAAACCCACATCGCGTATCCGGACAAGGGCTCCAGGAGGTCGGATTCAACTGGCAGGTTCGTCCCGGTGAAGAAAAACTTCAAAATAAAGACTAAGTCAGAAGGTAACTTTTTAACCGAGGCCTCCCGCGACCTGTAGCCGAGCAGGGCTCCATCGCGGTCGGCCTGAAAGTTTGACTTTGCCCCGGTCGAGGTGCAACCAGATGACCCGATTGGCGCTTTTTGTTTCTAAGCGCTAGAAAAGTAATAATTCTTTAAAAATTCATATCTCCGGTTCCCCTGAACCGATTTTAATCGTTTTTGTGTCATTTTAAAGATAAAAATATAAACTATTTTTATAAATTGGTTTTGGATTTTTAAACTGTTTCCTATGTTTTATTTAATTACTGTTTTGTGATATTTGAATGCTTTACACTTTGTCTCCTAAGTTAAGCCTTGACGCTCGTTGCCAAGCTACCAAGGGTTGAGCTGGGATTAATTTACTGAGACCTAACTGTACCTATGTGGAGCTAAGTGGCTTGTTGCTAGGTGTAGGTACCTACCTGCCCTACCAATAACCCATTTTCCAACATAATTGGAAGCAGCGACGGGATCCTGTACTTGTGTTCAATATCACGTTACAGTTTTAGGTAAAACAAATTAAAAATCCTTTAAATTGTCCTAGTGCAAAAATTGTTTTTAATTTTTAATTTGGATTAATTTCAATTATTGAATTTTTGTAATTTTTCTAAATTCTTGTTTCCAATTTTTGCAAAAAGTTTTTGTTGACACAAAACTAGGGAACCATGGAGCTTGATCTGGCTAGCCTACCCACACTGACAGTAGTCCAGCTTAGGGGGTTGTGTATTGAAAGAGGGTTGCCTGCAACCACTGATCTCAGGAAGCAAATCCTGATCACATCCCTGACAGCATGGGCTGAGGCCCAAGAGGTAGAGTCAGAAGAAGCTCCAGAGGAGGGAGAAAGAAGGGAGGATGCTAGCTCTAACCACTCAGGGGAGGGAAGGCATCTGAGCCCAAGTGAGGATGAGGAAGAACGGTCCTCAGTAAATACAGTCACTAGGGGCAGATCCAAAGCTAGTGGTGGGAAGGGGGTCCTTTCAGGAGGAGAGAACCCATCCATCAGAGAAAGAGAGCTGGAGGCCCAGCTAGCATACATAGCTTTGGAAGCAGAGAAGCTGGCCCTAGAAAAGAAAAAGTGGGCATACAAAGAGAAAAGAGATGGAAGCAGCGATAAAGAAGCTGAGGTGTCCATGGGTGGGGGAGTTTGCCCCAGATTACCCAAAGGGGTGGTTCCTGCCTATGTAGAGGGGGATGACATAGATAAGTGGCTGGGGGCCTTTGAGAGGGCACTCCAAATGAGAAGGGTTAGGCCTCAATACTGGGGTTCCCTTTTGTGGGAGTTGGTCCCCAACTCAGGGAGGGATAGGCTTCTGACCTTAAGGGGGGAGGAGGCAGATTCATACCCTAGTATGAAGAGGTGCTTAGCCAAGAAGTTTGGTCTGACCCCAGAGCAATATAGAATGAAGTTCAGGGACACCCAGAAGGTCAGTACCCAGTCTTGGGTTGACTTTGTGGACATTTCACTAAAGGCACTAGAGGGCTGGATTATTGGTAACAAAGTAGATACTTATGAGGGGTTATACAATCTGATCATGAGAGAGCACATCTTGACCAATTGTACCCAAGAAAGGTTACGCCAGCATCTAGTGGACTCTAAGCAGACCAACCCTAGAGAGCTAGGGGAGGCAGCTGATGAGTGGTTGAGAACCAGGGTGGTTGTCAAGTCCCAGGGGGGAGACTCCAAGAAGGGGGGGACAGGTCCCCAAAAACCTAAGGAGGGAGGTGGTAAGCCCACCACAGAGACTCCCTTTGTACCCCAGAACCCTAAGAAGGAGGAGAGTAAATCCCACTCTGACCAGCAGAGACAGTTAGACCCAGGGTTAAAAAAGCTCTTGGACAGTAGGGCTTGCTTTGACTGTCAGCAGACAGGTCACTTCAGAGGAGATGCAGCCTGTCCAAAGAAGGTGGTTAGCACTGGGCTGTCCAGTGTAGCCATAGAGGAGGATTCCTCAGATGATGAAGTCCTCCTAGCATTGAGCTGGGAGACAGGACCAGATGGTAAGCTGGTGATCCCTGAGGGTGGGAGTAGGCACTTCCACCACATTCAAGTGAATGGGATCTCTACCACTGGCCTGAGAGACACCTGTGCCAGTCACACTATAGTGAGTGACCGGTTAGTGACCCCAGACATGTATGTCCCAGGAAAGACAAAGAAAGTCAGGATAGCCACAGGGGAGGTCACCTCCAAACCTGTAGCCATAGTGCCCCTAGAGAGGGAGGGTATCCTTGACTGGATTAGGGTGATAGTCAGTGCTGACCTTCCCCTAGATTGTATCCTGGGCAATGACCTCCCAGAGGTGAGTCTGGTCCCAGATGGGGTGGTCGCCCAGGGCGCCCCCCCAACCCAAAGTCCTGGGGAGTCAGTCCCTACAGTTAGGAGACAGGGGTCCCCAAGAAAAGGAAAGAAGAAAAGGAAGGGTAGGCCACTCTTAAAGAGAGTTCCAGGGAGCCAAAGGCCTTCTGCCCCAGTAGGGGGGGAGCCCAGAGTTGGCACTGGTGAGGCCTCACCTGACCCCAAGGAAGTCCTGAGTAGTCAGGCAGCTGTCCAGATGCAAGGTGTTGCCCCTGCACTGACAGAAGGGAGAGTGGAAGGAGGGTGTCTGCCACAGGAGGTGGTAGCCCCCCACTCTAGACAGCAAGAGGGGTGCCAGGACCCAAAAGATGCCCCTAAAGCAGCTCAGCCACCTGTCAGTGGAGAGCTTAGGGTGTGGTTCTGGGTACTGACAGCTGTCAGTAGCCTCTGCTGGGTGCTATCCTTCCTGGCAGCACTGTACTTGGCCTGGGAGGCAGACCCCAGGGCCAATAGCAAAGTAGGCCCCCTGACCCTATTGGTCATGGTGGGGTTGCTCAAGTGTTGGGTGACCTCTTTGGGTAAGCTAGGTGTTGCCCTAGCAAAGTTTGGAGTAGGGGAGGTGGGCACCTCACTACCCAAGTTGGCAGAGAGAAAGGAGGAAGACCCCCCTAGAGGAAAGTTTCAGTTTGTGTTGGGTCCTTTTACTGTTGGGGTGGCTTCACTACCCATAGGGAGTGACCCTGACAGGAGGATATAAGGCAGAGTAGGCCCTGCAAAGGGACAGCCAGTTTTCTTCACTGTCTTCCTTGCCTAACAAGCCAGGAAGACTCTCCCAGGGCATGTGGGCTGGGGGGGGGGGGTTGTGTGAGAAAACAGGGCTGATTGCAGAGGCCCCATAACTTTTTGCCCCCATTTTCCTCTTTTTGATGGTGTTTTCCTGACTTTGATGGTGCCCTGGGTACTGCTAACCAGTCCCAGGGCCTGTGCTCTGAGCAAAATGGATATGCAAATTAGGCTAATTATAATTGGCTAAGTTAACCTACCTATAAGTCCCTAGTATATGGTAGGGCATGTAGGTTTAGGGACCACAGCATAGGTGGTGCACACCTAGGTGCACTGCTGAGGTGCCCAGTGTCATTTTAAAGGCAGGCCTGCTTTGCTGGCTGCTTTTAAATTAAAGTTATATGCAAATTCGACTTTGGAATTAAAGGTACTTCCAAAGTCTTAAACTACCTTATTTTTACATATAAGTCACCCCTAAGGTGTGCCCTATGTGCCCCTAGGGCTGGGTGCCATGTAACTATAAGCAGGGACTTTATAAAAATAGATTTATAAGCCCTGGTGAGGTAAAAACAGCCAAATTCGTTTTTCCCTCATTGAAGTAAATGGCCTTCATAGGCTAGAATGGGCAGACTTTATTTTAAATTTTAAAGTCTCCTTAAATGTTACATACCAATAATTTGGTATCAAATTAATTGTTGTAATAAATCCCACAACTTCCAGTTGTTGGATTTAATATAACTTGTTCAGGTAAAAAGTTTAGACTTTACCTAAAAAGTTGCCAATTTCAGCTCTGCATTGTTTTTGCTGATGTGCTCTGATTGGCCAGCCTGCAGCAGCTTCTGCCAGGCTGCCTTGATTAGGTGTGAAGTGGCCTGGCTTAACACAAAGGAATGTGCTTGGGGGAGAGAATCTCCCCTCAGCAGATGGTGAGGCAGGAAGGGGGAGGGCTGCCAAACTGGTCTTCAAAGGCAGAGAAGGACATTTGGAGCACCCAGCAACACCCCCACATCCTGCAACCCCAGACAATTAGGTGCCCCCTTGATTAGATTAGGAGAGGGCAGGAGAGGGGTGTGTTTATGATTTTTAGCCACACCAGTGGGTGGGCTCAGCCAGATGTAACCTCCAAAAATCAGATTCATCCATGTTGGATTTTTAGAGACTGTTGCCTTCTGGGATGGATTTTTGCCACACTTCCCAGGAAGTGGTCATCACAGGGGGACGACCCTGTCCCTGATTGGAGAACCAGGGCCCCCCTGCTTTTCATCCAGGAGCAAGGATAAAACTGGCAGACCTGCCCCCACACCTCAGATCCCCACCAAATTTCAAGAAGAAAGAACTTAAGGAGAAGAAGGACTGCCCTGCTGGACCCCTGGCCTGCACCTGGACCCTGCACTCAGAAGGACTGCACCAGCTGCACACTTGGGCTTCACCACAAGAAGGACTTTGCCTGGCTTCAACTGGTTCAAGGAGGGACTGTTAGGGTTTGTACACAGCAAAGAGCATGTCCCCTCTCACTGCACTAGTGGGTTCTGTAATAGCTCCCTTTTAAACTTACTATTCAAAGCCTTTCTTGTTATCTCACCTTCCCCCCCCAGGCTTCTGTGTATGTTGTTTAATGTGCTGTTTTGTTTACACATTGGGCCTTGCTTTTACCAAGGCTTCTTTAAAACACTCCTCCCTAGGCCATGTGTTAATCCAACTCATTTGCATAATAACTGAAACTCTGCACACCTTTCAAGAACATGTGCAGCATGTGAGGACCACACCCAGCTCTTCAAACCACACCCAGCTCTGCACACCTTCCAAGAACATGTGCAGCATGTGAGGACCACACCCAGCCCTTCAAACCACACCCAGCTCTTCGAACCACACCCAGCCCTGTCTATAAAAGGCATCCCCCGAGCCTCACCCAGTGCTTGTGCTCGTCTAACTCCCGCTTACCTGAGAACAGATCCCTCGGCGCTGGCACTCCTGCTCTTTACAGACTTTCTTTGACTTCAATTGGCGCAGCTGCTTGCTCTTCCTTCTTCCGGTTTCCGGTTCCTTCTTGCCTCAGCCTCTCTCCTACAGTAACCTGCAAAAGAGAAAGAAGACAAGGTTAGACTGATCAGTATCTCTTGCCAGCAACAAGTAAGTGCAAAACTTTTTATTACCTGAGGGAGCTTTGACGGCAATTTCTGGATTCGTGTATAGACAGTTTGAGGCGAAGTGCCTTCCACAAGCATTGTGATTAAGGCTCTTTGTTGCAGGATTATTTTGCAGGACTCTGTGAAGCGGACATTGTTTTTTTTCATGGAACTTTTGGGAATCGAACAGTGGAAACCATTGACAGCAAGGAAAACAGTAAATCAAGGACTTGCACAAATTACATGCTGTATTTTGATGTAAAAGTACAGTATTTGTTTTATAAAAGATTCTGGAAATATGCGAAAAGTGAGTCTGCTATTGGGAATTTAGGCTTTAGTTATATTATGATGAATGTTTGATATTGGTAATTCTGATAACGGTATTTGTTTAATTTTTTAGAAGCTTAACAGTAATAGAAAACACATCCCAGAGCAGTAACACATTCCAAACCTGGAAACTAGAGACCAGGATCCAAGAGGTACTTTTAGAAGAGAATTTCCAATAAATAAAGGGATAGTCAGGAACCCATTTAGGAATAGGTTGCACTTATCTGTTCTTTGTTTATGTTTCATTAGGCACCAGTTTCTACAGAAGTCAGAAAGGGCCGCAGATTTGTGCAGCACTTCAACAGTGGAAACGCAAGAACGGTGTTGTCTCTCTTTTTTTTATTTTATCCACTTCCCCCCTTCCCTTGAGCTTCTGTTCTTAGTGCACTGTTTTAAAAACTAGTGTGCTGGAACAAGCAGTTTCAGGGTGGGGTCGGATTGTCTTCAACCTCCATCAGAACTGAACAAGAACTCAGGTGAGCTGGGCTTTGACAGAAGCACAAGCCTTAAAAAAAAAAAAATTCAGTTCTGGTGGACGATGTATACCGGGGAAGAAATAGAGGGCATTGACATCACGGATATGGCGCAGGCCCTAAATGAGGACTTGGCTCATAATGAATCAGTGTCTGGCATCTTGCAACATATGCAAGAGGAAATAGAGAGATTAAAGATGGAGAATACCTCTTTAAAACAGGATTTAAGCAGGTATAAATTTAGGGGATCTCAGTGGAACACAGCTTCTACGCCTTTGTTTAAAACCTCCTCAGAGACAGGGGCGCCATCAAAACATACAACTTTGCCTTCCCCAGTTGAGGTTACTGTTAATGTTCCTAATGTTGTGCCCTTAGCAGCACCTGAACGTTTTCATGGAGATAGTAACAAATTCCATGTTTTTATCAATCAATGTCAATTACACTTCATTTGTAAGCCACAACAGTTCCCTACTGATGATACGAAAGTGGCATTCGTCTTGTCTTATTTGGGTGGCACAGCAGCCAATTGGTCAATTCCTTTCGTGGATAGAGATGATCCCATCCTCCATAATTGGAATCAATTTAAACGTACCATGACCAGCCTTTTTGCAAAACACACTTTCATGCAGGCAAGTGATAATGAGCTTTTAAATCTTAAACAAGGTAACAAGGATTTATTGACCTATCTCACTAGTTTTAATCGTTTACTCACCGAGACACAGTGGCCAGAAGAAAAGCGTGTCTCCCTTTTTTATAAAGGTTTGAGAGACGAGTTAAAAGACGCGTTGGCTCATATCGTTGATTTGCCAAAAGACTATTCAGACTTTGTAGATTTAGTTGTGAAATTAGAACATAGACTAGGAGAAAGAAAGAGAGATAAATACAAACTGGAATCACGGTTAACTTTTATTAGACACGAGAAGAAAGACACAGAAAATAAACTCCCTGAACCAGAGCCTATGCAAATAGGGACACTCAGAGGTCCACTCACATCAGAGGAAAAAGAAAGAAGGAGAACATTTCAATTATGTTTATATTGTGGCAGGGCAGGTCACTTTGCCAGAGAATGTCCAGTAAAGCCTAAAACTCCACGAAAGGGTGCTGTTTCCTCCACCTCCTCAACTGAATCGGGAAACGATTAAGCTCGACAAGGGGAGAGGTTACTTGTTCGAGAAAACATCTTAATCAAACCTCTAATGCTGCAGCCTTCAGGGTACCGCACATACCTAGACATTTCATAATTCAGGTCGTTTTAATTGTTACTACCCAAGTGAGGCATTCTCTCCCTGTCCTACTGGACTCAGGCGCGACAGGAAATTTTGTGGATAATAAGTTAGCTGAAATCTTAGGACTTCCTATGTGCCTAAAGCCTTGTCCAGAAGCAGTATGTGCAGTGGATGGGTCAGAATTGACCTCTGGATTAATCACAAAACAAACAAGTCCACTTGTTATGGTCTGTCAGAACGGGCACACAGAGGTGATTAGCTTTGATCTGATAGATACTCCTAATTTTGGTTTGATTCTCGGGGTACCCTGGTTAACAACTCATAACCCAAAAATTGATTGGGTGAATAGAACTGTTACTTTGGATTCCTCTTTCTGTAGAACCAATTGCTATCAAGAAGCAGGTACAGAACAAAGCACAGTATTACACTGTGCTAGTGTTACACAAGATGAACCAAGTCTCCCTCCTGAATATTCTGACTTTAAAGACGTCTTTGATCCAGTAAAGGCTAGTGTGCTGCCCCCACATCGGTCTTATGACTGCCGTATAGATCTTATCCCAGGGGCCCCTTTACCTAATAACAGAGTATATGCTTTGACTGACGAAGAAACCAAATACTTAAGAACCTACCTAGATGACCTACTACAGTCTGGGTTCATCCGTCATTCCACATCTCCAGTGTCATCTCCACTCTTTTTTATCCCAAAGCCAGATAAATCCCTGCGCGCGTGTATCGATTATAGAGGACTAAATAAGGCTACAATAAAGAATAAATATCCTCTTCCTCTAATACCTGTGTTGTTGGATCAATTAAGACATTCTACTGTATACACTAAACTAGATCTGCGGGGAGCTTACCACCTGGTCCGAGTAAAAGAGGGGGATGAGTGGAAGACAGCTTTCAAGACAAAGTTTGGTTTATTTGAGTACACAGTAATGCCCTTTGGGTTATGTAATGCCCCTGCGGCCTTTCAGTTCTTTATAAATGAGGTCCTACACGAATTCCTGGACATTTGTGTCATAGTATACATAGACGACATCCTCATTTACTCTAAGAACTCAGAAGAACATACCCAACATGTTCGTGCAGTATTATCAAAGTTAAAAGAAAATCATCTTTTTGCTAAGTTAGAAAAGTGTACTTTTAATGTCAACAAGGTGGACTTTTTAGGATATTACCTGTCACCTCAAGGAATAACTATGGATGTAAAGAAAATCAGTGCTATTGCTGATTGGCCAGAACCATCCTCTGTAAAAGATATTCAGAAATTTCTGGGTTTCGCCAATTTTTATAGGAGGTTTATTGCACATTTTGCAGACATTGCAGCCCCAATAACTACCTTGTTGCGGAAAGGGCAACGATTTCTTTGGACTGATGAGGCGGCACACGCCTTTCAACTCCTAAAACAAAAGTTCACTTCAGCCCCAATTCTGAAACATCCTGATCCTGACTTGCCCTTTTTTGTTGAAGCGGATGCTTCACAAGTAGCTTTAGGAGGAGTTCTCTCTCAACGAGATGCAGTAGATGGCCAGTTACATCCTATAGCCTTCTATTCCAAAAAGTTATTACCAGCTGAACAAAATTACACTGTGGCTGAAAGGGAACTACTAGCTATCAAAGTAGCCTTTTCAGAATGGAGGCACCATTTAATGGGAGCCAAGTACCCAGTTACAATCTTTTCTGACCATAAGAACCTACAGTTTTTTGGATCACTTAAAGCACTAACACCACGTCAGATGCGCTGGTTAATTTTTTTTAGCACATTTGACTTTGTTATAACCTATAGACCAGGTGCACAACAAATTCAATCTGATGTGTTATCTAGATACGGACATACCTCAGACATGAAACAAGATAAAATAGGAGAACCCATTATTCCTCCCCAAAAGTTGTTGGCACCAGTACAACAGAAGGATTTCATCACAGATCTATATAATGCCCACATGCAAATAGCACCTCAGGACTGGTTAAAGGATTCCCATAACACAATACAACAAGGTTTATTGTATCACGACAACATGCTGTTAGTGCCCACCTCTGAATTACAAACACAGGTGATAATTTGGCATCACGCCTCACCGTTGGCAGGTCATCCTGGTTGGGTAAAAACCCTGGAAAATGTGCAAAAACACTTTTGGTGGGACACTATAAGAAAGGACATTAAGCAATTTGTCACTACCTGTCCAATTTGTGCAAGACATAAATCTTCTCATAAGGCTCCTGACGGCTTGTTAATACCAATGCCAACACCCAAACAACCTTGGCACACTGTGAGCGTAGACTTTATTGTAGGTTTACCACCTGTAAAATCCTTCACAACAGTGTTGGTTATAGTGGATTTTTTATCTAAAATGGCACATTTTGTACCATTACGGAAATTACCCACGGCGGCAGAATTTGCCGATATTTTTATAAGGGAAATTGTGCGTTTACATGGTTTGCCAAGCAAAGTGGTGTCAGACCGAGGGAGCCAGTTCAACTCCAGATTTTGGAAAAAATTATGTGAAAAACTGAAAATAGATGTGGCCTTATCCACTGCTTTCCACCCAGAGACAGATGGACAGACTGAACGACTGAACCAAACCTTACTTCAAACGCTACGTTGTTTATTGGCTGATTATTCTAGTGAATGGTTGGAAGCTCTTCCTGTAGCAGAGTTTGTTTATAATAATACTGAGCATTCAGCTCTACTTTGCTCACCATTCTATTTCTTGCAGGGGTATCATCCAAGAGCTATACCCATTTTGTTAGAAGATTCCCTGTTGCCTACAGTAACGGATAGACTAATGAGGTTAGGTGACATACAAGACAAAGCCAGGAAACATTTATTAAAGTACAAGGAAAGCATGAAAAGACAAGCAGACAAACACAGGTCTGAGGCCCCAATGTATAAAATTGGTGACAAGGTATGGCTCTCCACAAAAAACCTAAACATAGAGGGATCCCGAAAGCTGCAACCACGTTTCATTGGACCCTTTAGTATAACTGCCATAGTAAACCCGGTAACAGTAAAATTAGATTTACCAAAAGAATATCCAGTACATACTACATTCCATGTGTCCTTGCTTAAGCCGTACAACTCAAAAACCCGACCTGAACCACCACCTCCACCCATACCAATTAAAGGAAATCTGGAATATGAAGTGAAAAGCATAAAAGACTCAAAAAGAATTAGTGGACGTCTGTTTTATTTAGTAGAATGGAAAGGATATGATGAATCTGAGAATTCATGGGAACCAGCATCATATGTACATGCCCCACAGCTGATTAGACGGTTTTATTTAAAAAATCCAGGAAAACCCCGTCCTGTAGGAGGGCCTTTGAGGGGGGCAACTGTTAGGGTTTGTACACAGCAAAGAGCATGTCCCCTCTCACTGCACTAGTGGGTTCTGTAATAGCTCCCTTTTAAACTTACTATTCAAAGCCTTTCTTGTTATCTCACCTTCCCCCCCCCAGGCTTCTGTGTATGTTGTTTAATGTGCTGTTTTGTTTACACATTGGGCCTTGCTTTTACCAAGGCTTCTTTAAAACACTCCTCCCTAGGCCATGTGTTAATCCAACTCATTTGCATAATAACTGAAACTCTGCACACCTTTCAAGAACATGTGCAGCATGTGAGGACCACACCCAGCTCTTCAAACCACACCCAGCTCTGCACACCTTCCAAGAACATGTGCAGCATGTGAGGACCACACCCAGCCCTTCAAACCACACCCAGCTCTTCGAACCACACCCAGCCCTGTCTATAAAAGGCATCCCCCGAGCCTCACCCAGTGCTTGTGCTCGTCTACCTCCCGCTTACCTGAGAACAGATCCCTCGGCGCTGGCACTCCTGCTCTTTACAGACTTTCTTTGACTTCAATTGGCGCAGCTGCTGGCTCTTCCTTCTTCCGGTTTCCGGTTCCTCCTTGCCTCAGCCTCTCTCCTACGAGTAACCTGCAAAAGAGAAAGAAGACAAGGTTAGACTGATCAGTATCTCTTGCCAGCAACAAGTAAGTGCAAAACTTTTTATTACCTGAGGGAGCTTTGACGGCAATTTCTGGATTCGTGTATAGACAGTTTGAGGCGAAGTGCCTTCCACGAGCATTGTGATTAAGGCTCTTTGTTGCAGGATTATTTTGCAGGACTCTGTGAAGCGGACATTGTTTTTTTTCATGGAACTTTTGGGAATCGAACAGTGGAAACCATTGACAGCAAGGAAAACAGTAAATCAAGGACTTGCACAAATTACATGCTGTATTTTGATGTAAAAGTACAGTATTTGTTTTATAAAAGATTCTGGAAATATGCGAAAAGTGAGTCTGCTATTGGGAATTTAGGCTTTAGTTATATTATGATGAATGCTTGATATTGGTAATTCTGATAACGGTATTTGTTTAATTTTTTAGAAGCTTAACAGTAATAGAAAACACATCCCAGAGCAGTAACACATTCCAAACCTGGAAACTAGAGACCAGGATCCAAGAGGTACTTTTAGAAGAGAATTTCCAATAAATAAAGGGATAGTCAGGAACCCATTTAGGAATAGGTTGCACTTATCTGTTCTTTGTTTATGTTTCATTAGGCACCAGTTTCTACAGAAGTCAGAAAGGGCCGCAGATTTGTGCAGCACTTCAACAGTGGAAACGCAAGAACAGTGTTGTCTCTCTTTTTTTTATTTTATCCACTTCCCCCCTTCCCTTGAGCTTCTGTTCTTAGTGCACTGTTTTAAAAACTAGTGTGCTGGAACAAGCAGTTTCAGGGTGGGGTCGGATTGTCTTCAACCTCCATCAGAACTGAACAAGAACTCAGGTGAGCTGGGCTTTGACAGAAGCACAAGCCTTAAAAAAAAAAAAATTCAGTTCTGGTGGACGATGTATACCGGGGAAGAAATAGAGGGCATTGACATCACGGATATGGCGCAGGCCCTAAATGAGGACTTGGCTCATAATGAATCAGTGTCTGGCATCTTGCAACATATGCAAGAGGAAATAGAGAGATTAAAGATGGAGAATACCTCTTTAAAACAGGATTTAAGCAGGTATAAATTTAGGGGATCTCAGTGGAACACAGCTTCTACGCCTTTGTTTAAAACCTCCTCAGAGACAGGGGCGCCATCAAAACATACAACTTTGCCTTCCCCAGTTGAGGTTACTGTTAATGTTCCTAATGTTGTGCCCTTAGCAGCACCTGAACGTTTTCATGGAGATAGTAACAAATTCCATGTTTTTATCAATCAATGTCAATTACACTTCATTTGTAAGCCACAACAGTTCCCTACTGATGATACGAAAGTGGCATTCGTCTTGTCTTATTTGGGTGGCACAGCAGCCAATTGGTCAATTCCTTTCGTGGATAGAGATGATCCCATCCTCCATAATTGGAATCAATTTAAACGTACCATGACCAGCCTTTTTGCAAAACACACTTTCATGCAGGCAAGTGATAATGAGCTTTTAAATCTTAAACAAGGTAACAAGGATTTATTGACCTATCTCACTAGTTTTAATCGTTTACTCACCGAGACACAGTGGCCAGAAGAAAAGCGTGTCTCCCTTTTTTATAAAGGTTTGAGAGACGAGTTAAAAGACGCGTTGGCTCATATCGTTGATTTGCCAAAAGACTATTCAGACTTTGTAGATTTAGTTGTGAAATTAGAACATAGACTAGGAGAAAGAAAGAGAGATAAATACAAACTGGAATCACGGTTAACTTTTATTAGACACGAGAAGAAAGACACAGAAAATAAACTCCCTGAACCAGAGCCTATGCAAATAGGGACACTCAGAGGTCCACTCACATCAGAGGAAAAAGAAAGAAGGAGAACATTTCAATTATGTTTATATTGTGGCAGGGCAGGTCACTTTGCCAGAGAATGTCCAGTAAAGCCTAAAACTCCACGAAAGGGTGCTGTTTCCTCCACCTCCTCAACTGAATCGGGAAACGATTAAGCTCGACAAGGGGAGAGGTTACTTGTTCGAGAAAACATCTTAATCAAACCTCTAATGCTGCAGCCTTCAGGGTACCGCACATACCTAGACATTTCATAATTCAGGTCGTTTTAATTGTTACTACCCAAGTGAGGCATTCTCTCCCTGTCCTACTGGACTCAGGCGCGACAGGAAATTTTGTGGATAATAAGTTAGCTGAAATCTTAGGACTTCCTATGTGCCTAAAGCCTTGTCCAGAAGCAGTATGTGCAGTGGATGGGTCAGAATTGACCTCTGGATTAATCACAAAACAAACAAGTCCACTTGTTATGGTCTGTCAGAACGGGCACACAGAGGTGATTAGCTTTGATCTGATAGATACTCCTAATTTTGGTTTGATTCTCGGGGTACCCTGGTTAACAACTCATAACCCAAAAATTGATTGGGTGAATAGAACTGTTACTTTGGATTCCTCTTTCTGTAGAACCAATTGCTATCAAGAAGCAGGTACAGAACAAAGCACAGTATTACACTGTGCTAGTGTTACACAAGATGAACCAAGTCTCCCTCCTGAATATTCTGACTTTAAAGACGTCTTTGATCCAGTAAAGGCTAGTGTGCTGCCCCCACATCGGTCTTATGACTGCCGTATAGATCTTATCCCAGGGGCCCCTTTACCTAATAACAGAGTATATGCTTTGACTGACGAAGAAACCAAATACTTAAGAACCTACCTAGATGACCTACTACAGTCTGGGTTCATCCGTCATTCCACATCTCCAGTGTCATCTCCACTCTTTTTTATCCCAAAGCCAGATAAATCCCTGCGCGCGTGTATCGATTATAGAGGACTAAATAAGGCTACAATAAAGAATAAATATCCTCTTCCTCTAATACCTGTGTTGTTGGATCAATTAAGACATTCTACTGTATACACTAAACTAATTCTGCGGGGAGCTTACCACCTGGTCCGAGTAAAAGAGGGGGATGAGTGGAAGACAGCTTTCAAGACAAAGTTTGGTTTATTTGAGTACACAGTAATGCCCTTTGGGTTATGTAATGCCCCTGCGGCCTTTCAGTTCTTTATAAATGAGGTCCTACACGAATTCCTGGACATTTGTGTCATAGTATACATAGACGACATCCTCATTTACTCTAAGAACTCAGAAGAACATACCCAACATGTTCGTGCAGTATTATCAAAGTTAAAAGAAAATCATCTTTTTGCTAAGTTAGAAAAGTGTACTTTTAATGTCAACAAGGTGGACTTTTTAGGATATTACCTGTCACCTCAAGGAATAACTATGGATGTAAAGAAAATCAGTGCTATTGCTGATTGGCCAGAACCATCCTCTGTAAAAGATATTCAGAAATTTCTGGGTTTCGCCAATTTTTATAGGAGGTTTATTGCACATTTTGCAGACATTGCAGCCCCAATAACTACCTTGTTGCGGAAAGGGCAACGATTTCTTTGGACTGATGAGGCGGCACACGCCTTTCAACTCCTAAAACAAAAGTTCACTTCAGCCCCAATTCTGAAACATCCTGATCCTGACTTGCCCTTTTTTGTTGAAGCGGATGCTTCACAAGTAGCTTTAGGAGGAGTTCTCTCTCAACGAGATGCAGTAGATGGCCAGTTACATCCTATAGCCTTCTATTCCAAAAAGTTATTACCAGCTGAACAAAATTACACTGTGGCTGAAAGGGAACTACTAGCTATCAAAGTAGCCTTTTCAGAATGGAGGCACCATTTAATGGGAGCCAAGTACCCAGTTACAATCTTTTCTGACCATAAGAACCTACAGTTTTTTGGATCACTTAAAGCACTAACACCACGTCAGATGCGCTGGTTAATTTTTTTTAGCACATTTGACTTTGTTATAACCTATAGACCAGGTGCACAACAAATTCAATCTGATGTGTTATCTAGATACGGACATACCTCAGACATGAAACAAGATAAAATAGGAGAACCCATTATTCCTCCCCAAAAGTTGTTGGCACCAGTACAACAGAAGGATTTCATCACAGATCTATATAATGCCCACATGCAAATAGCACCTCAGGACTGGTTAAAGGATTCCCATAACACAATACAACAAGGTTTATTGTATCACGACAACATGCTGTTAGTGCCCACCTCTGAATTACAAACACAGGTGATAATTTGGCATCACGCCTCACCGTTGGCAGGTCATCCTGGTTGGGTAAAAACCCTGGAAAATGTGCAAAAACACTTTTGGTGGGACACTATAAGAAAGGACATTAAGCAATTTGTCACTACCTGTCCAATTTGTGCAAGACATAAATCTTCTCATAAGGCTCCTGACGGCTTGTTAATACCAATGCCAACACCCAAACAACCTTGGCACACTGTGAGCGTAGACTTTATTGTAGGTTTACCACCTGTAAAATCCTTCACAACAGTGTTGGTTATAGTGGATTTTTTATCTAAAATGGCACATTTTGTACCATTACGGAAATTACCCACGGCGGCAGAATTTGCCGATATTTTTATAAGGGAAATTGTGCGTTTACATGGTTTGCCAAGCAAAGTGGTGTCAGACCGAGGGAGCCAGTTCAACTCCAGATTTTGGAAAAAATTATGTGAAAAACTGAAAATAGATGTGGCCTTATCCACTGCTTTCCACCCAGAGACAGATGGACAGACTGAACGACTGAACCAAACCTTACTTCAAACGCTACGTTGTTTATTGGCTGATTATTCTAGTGAATGGTTGGAAGCTCTTCCTGTAGCAGAGTTTGTTTATAATAATACTGAGCATTCAGCTCTACTTTGCTCACCATTCTATTTCTTGCAGGGGTATCATCCAAGAGCTATACCCATTTTGTTAGAAGATTCCCTGTTGCCTACAGTAACGGATAGACTAATGAGGTTAGGTGACATACAAGACAAAGCCAGGAAACATTTATTAAAGTACAAGGAAAGCATGAAAAGACAAGCAGACAAACACAGGTCTGAGGCCCCAATGTATAAAATTGGTGACAAGGTATGGCTCTCCACAAAAAACCTAAACATAGAGGGATCCCGAAAGCTGCAACCACGTTTCATTGGACCCTTTAGTATAACTGCCATAGTAAACCCGGTAACAGTAAAATTAGATTTACCAAAAGAATATCCAGTACATACTACATTCCATGTGTCCTTGCTTAAGCCGTACAACTCAAAAACCCGACCTGAACCACCACCTCCACCCATACCAATTAAAGGAAATCTGGAATATGAAGTGAAAAGCATAAAAGACTCAAAAAGAATTAGTGGACGTCTGTTTTATTTAGTAGAATGGAAAGGATATGATGAATCTGAGAATTCATGGGAACCAGCATCATATGTACATGCCCCACAGCTGATTAGACGGTTTTATTTAAAAAATCCAGGAAAACCCCGTCCTGTAGGAGGGCCTTTGAGGGGGGCAACTGTTAGGGTTTGTACACAGCAAAGAGCATGTCCCCTCTCACTGCACTAGTGGGTTCTGTAATAGCTCCCTTTTAAACTTACTATTCAAAGCCTTTCTTGTTATCTCACCTTCCCCCCCCCAGGCTTCTGTGTATGTTGTTTAATGTGCTGTTTTGTTTACACATTGGGCCTTGCTTTTACCAAGGCTTCTTTAAAACACTCCTCCCTAGGCCATGTGTTAATCCAACTCATTTGCATAATAACTGAAACTCTGCACACCTTTCAAGAACATGTGCAGCATGTGAGGACCACACCCAGCTCTTCAAACCACACCCAGCTCTGCACACCTTCCAAGAACATGTGCAGCATGTGAGGACCACACCCAGCCCTTCAAACCACACCCAGCTCTTCGAACCACACCCAGCCCTGTCTATAAAAGGCATCCCCCGAGCCTCACCCAGTGCTTGTGCTCGTCTACCTCCCGCTTACCTGAGAACAGATCCCTCGGCGCTGGCACTCCTGCTCTTTACAGACTTTCTTTGACTTCAATTGGCGCAGCTGCTGGCTCTTCCTTCTTCCGGTTTCCGGTTCCTCCTTGCCTCAGCCTCTCTCCTACGAGTAACCTGCAAAAGAGAAAGAAGACAAGGTTAGACTGATCAGTATCTCTTGCCAGCAACAAGTAAGTGCAAAACTTTTTATTACCTGAGGGAGCTTTGACGGCAATTTCTGGATTCGTGTATAGACAGTTTGAGGCGAAGTGCCTTCCACGAGCATTGTGATTAAGGCTCTTTGTTGCAGGATTATTTTGCAGGACTCTGTGAAGCGGACATTGTTTTTTTTCATGGAACTTTTGGGAATCGAACAGTGGAAACCATTGACAGCAAGGAAAACAGTAAATCAAGGACTTGCACAAATTACATGCTGTATTTTGATGTAAAAGTACAGTATTTGTTTTATAAAAGATTCTGGAAATATGCGAAAAGTGAGTCTGCTATTGGGAATTTAGGCTTTAGTTATATTATGATGAATGCTTGATATTGGTAATTCTGATAACGGTATTTGTTTAATTTTTTAGAAGCTTAACAGTAATAGAAAACACATCCCAGAGCAGTAACACATTCCAAACCTGGAAACTAGAGACCAGGATCCAAGAGGTACTTTTAGAAGAGAATTTCCAATAAATAAAGGGATAGTCAGGAACCCATTTAGGAATAGGTTGCACTTATCTGTTCTTTGTTTATGTTTCATTAGGCACCAGTTTCTACAGAAGTCAGAAAGGGCCGCAGATTTGTGCAGCACTTCAACAGTGGAAACGCAAGAACAGTGTTGTCTCTCTTTTTTTTATTTTATCCACTTCCCCCCTTCCCTTGAGCTTCTGTTCTTAGTGCACTGTTTTAAAAACTAGTGTGCTGGAACAAGCAGTTTCAGGGTGGGGTCGGATTGTCTTCAACCTCCATCAGAACTGAACAAGAACTCAGGTGAGCTGGGCTTTGACAGGGACTCCCTGTTTGCTACAGGTGAAAAATTGCTAAACCAGAGTCCCCTGCACCAACTCTTGAAGAAAGCGACCAGCTGACCACTGTCCAGTGGCCAAAAAGGAGTTTGCGCCAGGTGCATTCTGGGAGTTGAAGTCCGCACCCCCCAAGGACCATCACAGAACTTCTGGACCCTTGGGGTGAGCTGTGGACCCCAAAAGAACCTTAAAAGAACATCTGGGTGAAGCCCCAGAAGTTTGGAAAAGATTTGAGAATTTTTGGAAAAAAGCTCCAGAGAGGGACCGACCCGCCGCGGAAATTCTAGCCGGCTTGCCTCAACTGCGACCCGGCCTGACTTCGTGGTTCGTCCCGGTAAAGAAAAACATCCAAAAAAGAGACTAAGTCCGAACGTAAAAAGTTGACCGGGACCTCCCAGCCATCGTATCCGAGAAGGGCTCCACGGACGTCGGATCAAGATCCAGGTTTACCCCGGTCGAAGGATTTTCATCTCGAAAAAACGACTAAGTCCGAAGGTAAAAGTCCCCACCGAGGAAACCCACATCGCGTATCCGGACAAGGGCTCCAGGAGGTCGGATTCAACTGGCAGGTTCGTCCCGGTGAAGAAAAACTTCAAAATAAAGACTAAGTCAGAAGGTAACTTTTTAACCGAGGCCTCCCGCGACCTGTAGCCGAGCAGGGCTCCATCGCGGTCGGCCTGAAAGTTTGACTTTGCCCCGGTCGAGGTGCAACCAGATGACCCGATTGGCGCTTTTTGTTTCTAAGCGCTAGAAAAGTAATAATTCTTTAAAAATTCATATCTCCGGTTCCCCTGAACCGATTTTAATCGTTTTTGTGTCATTTTAAAGATAAAAATATAAACTATTTTTATAAATTGGTTTTGGATTTTTAAACTGTTTCCTGTGTTTTATTTAATTACTGTTTTGTGATATTTGAATGCTTTACACTTTGTCTCCTAAGTTAAGCCTTGACGCTCGTTGCCAAGCTACCAAGGGTTGAGCTGGGATTAATTTACTGAGACCTAACTGTACCTATGTGGAGGTTAGTGGCTTGTTGCTAGGTGTAGGTACCTACCTGCCCTACCAATAATCCATTTTCCAACACATTGCATATTTCTTGTTAGACCTGACAGTCCTAGAGGGGTCACCCCTAACTTTTTGCCTTCCTCCCTCTGCTTTTTAGATACTGTTTTTGCTGGTTTTAAGACTCTGCGCTCTTTACCACTGCTAACCATTGCTAAAGTGCATATGCTCTCCCCCTTTATACATGGTAACACTGGATTATACCCAATTGGATTATTTAGTTTACTTATAAGTCCCTAGTAAAGTGCAGTATAGGTGCCCAGGGCAAGTAGATTAAATGCTACTAGTGGGCCTGATTGTGCCACCCACTTAAGTAGCTCTTTAACCTTGTCTCAGGCCTACCATTGCAAGGCCTGTGTGTGCACTTTCACTGCCAATTCGACTTGGCATTTAAAAGTACTTGCCAAGCCTAAATCTCCACTTTTTCTACTTTTAAGTCACCCATAACCCATAGCTAACCCATAGGGCAGAGTGCTGTGTAGACAAAAGGCAGGACATGTACCGGTGCAGTTTACATGCCCTGGTAGTGTAGAACTCCTAAATTCATTTTTACACTTCTGTGAGGCCTGCTTCCTTCATAGGCTAACATTGGGGCTGCCCTCATATATTGTTTGAGTGGTTGCTGCTGATCTGAAAGGAGTAGGAAGGTCATTTAGTAAAGCCAGAATGGTGATACAAAATCCTGCTGACTGGTGAAGCTGGATTTAATATTACTATTTTAGAAATGCCACTTTTAGAAAGGGACCATTTCTCTGCACTTAAATCCTCCTGTGCCTTGCAATATACATCTGGCTAGGTTTAGTTAACAGCTCCCTTGTGCATTCACTCAGACATACCCCAAACACTGGATACTCAGCCTCACTTGCATACATCTGCATTTTGAATGGGTCTTCATCGGCTGGGAGGGTGGAGGACCTGACACTTGCATGTCAAAGGACAGTATCCTGCCCTCACACAAAGGACTTGCCACACCTCCTACTTGGACCCTGGCAGACAGGAGTGAACTGAAAAGGGACCTTGTGCACTTCTAAGCCACTCTTGAAGTCTCCCCCACTTCAAAGGCACATTTGGATTTTTAAACATGGCCTCTACCCCTACCAACTCAGACACGTCATGGAGAAGAGACCCTGAACCAGAACCTGCATCCTGCCAAGAAGACCTGCCTGGCTGCTCAAAGGACTAACCTGTCTGATTTCTGTGAAGGACTGCTGCCTTGCTGTTGCCCTGCTGCCTTGCTACTCTGTGGCTGTGGTGGGTAGTGCTCTCCAAGGGCTTGGACAGAGCTTGCCTCCTGTTCCCTAAAGTCTCAGGACCAAAAAGACTTCATCTCTACAAGAAGGACTCCTTGTGCGCCGAAATTCGACGCACAGCCTGCAGGAAACAACGCACAGCCTGCCCCGCTGTGAAAAATTTACTGCACACCAAACCGGAACAACGCAGCCCGACTTTGCATCGGGAAGATCAACGCAGCACCAGCGTAGTGACCGGAAATTCGACGCACAGCCCCTGGATCGACGTACAGCCGAGCCGGAATGATGCAGCCCGACTTCCACAGAGGTATCGACGGCTGTGTGGTAGAAGTTTTGACGGAACGCCCACAGGATCGACACAGCTCCTATGACTTTGTCCTGCCAGCGCAGGCAATCCATGCATCGTCCCCTGGGTGTCTGAAAACCACGCAACCCGAAGAGGATCCACGACAGAGCACCAGAAATCGATGCACAGCCGTCCCTGCATGAAAACTAAACGACGCATCACCGTGTGTGGCCAGAGAAATCGACGCGCACACCTTTGTTTCCATGCATCTCCTCCTCTGCGGTTCTTTGCGGAGATATTGCACGCACACCAGGTACTTTGTGCTTGAAAGATACATTTATTGCTTTTAAAATACTTAATACACTTTATATCACTTTTACAGTGATATCTCAACATATACCTATTGCATGTTAATTGTTTTGACCTGTATTTTTATGGTGCTCTGCTGTGTTATTGTTTGATTTATTACACAAATACTTTACACATTGCTTTCTAAGTTAAGCCTGACTGCTCAGTGCCAAGCTACCAGAGGGTGGGCACAGGATAATTTGGACTGTGTGTGACTTACCCTGACTAGAGTGAGGGTCCTTGCTGGGCCAGGGGGTAACCTGACTGTCAACCAAAGACCCCATTTCTAACATTTCTTATTTATACTGTGTTGATCTTATTACATTAATTTTAGTAAATTCCTGTTGTCCTTGCATTATTCAATCGAGGTACAGGGCAATTATGTTTTATTATTGCAGCTGTTTGTGTGTATGGTGTTGGGTGTGTGTTGTGCATGTGTGTGTCACTCTCTTTTTCCTCCCCACTCCCCAGTGTGCTAGGTATCTGTACTCACCATCGTTGTCTTCGCCGCCGTTGGTGTTCGTGGTGGAGCAGCAGGTAGAAAATCACGGGGAAGGCATGCAGCTCAGGCTCCATTTGGAGTTGTGTTCCCTGTGTCTCCAATGGTTAGTCCTTTCACTTCTGTACAGTGTTTCCGCCAGGCTTTTGATGTCATTGGTACCGCCCTGGAAAAGGTGGTGGATTGGCATGTCTTAATACAGTGGGCGGAACATTGACTTCCACTTGGCTGTAGGAGGCTAACGCCGTGGTGGCTGTTGTTTCCGTCCTGGCGGTCTGTGGGTAAAGTGGCTGTCTATCTGAGTTCTTACCACCATAGTCATAATTTGGTGGTAAGGGCAAAGAACAAAGTTAACAGGCGGCAGCCCTGTCACGTGCCTCTGTGAATTTTAGAGGCAGCCGAAGCAGAGTCAGCAACACGTACTGAGCTGTGAGACTGGTATATACAAGGTGAAAAAATGATAAAAATTGTGGGTCAAATTTAAGGTGCTCAAGAAGTGCAAAGAAGTACTACCTACTGACTAAGTCGAACGTCTTATCCATGTCTGCCAGTAACACTGGAGCTGTCTCCTCCAATTGGTATGCCAAGGCCAATGCATTGCAGACACATTGGGGGTCATTAGAACATTGGCGGTAAAAGCCGCTTACCGCAGTGCAGAAGACCGCCAACACACCGCCGCGGCCGCGGAATTCCACCACGGTCATTATGACCCAAAGCCCGGAATCCACCAAAATCTAGACACCCACACAAGTCCGCCACACCAAAGGTCAGTGATAAACTGGCAATAACAAAACCTCCACCTTCACGCCAACAGGAATACGCCCACACTATCACGACCCACGAATCCACGTGGCGGTCTTTCAACCACGGTATTCCATTGGCGGTACACACCGCTGCGCTCAAAATACACACACATTTACAAAACACATCCACATTGGACAATTCGAAATACACACACCTGATACACATACACACACCACTCCCACACACTCAATACAATATAAAACACACACCCACATCACCCACAAACTCCTATGACCACAACTGCGACTGAAGGCCAGAGAGAGACACCACCATCTACAAACTAGCATCCACAGGCACTCAACACCATCATTCACATAACATCCACGCAACTCACACAACACACCTCTAAATATCACCCCACACCTCACAACACACACCACCCCACACATCACCCACACCACCCCATGGCACCGCAAAGACACCCAAGGTTCTCTGACGAGGAGCGCAGGGTCATGGTGGAGGAAATCATCCGGGTCGAGCTACAGCTATTCGGATCACAGGTGCAGCACACGTCCATAGCTAGGAAGATGGAGCTATGGCGAAGAATCGTGGACAGGGTCAACGTAGTGGGACAGTACCCAAGAACTAGGGATGACATCAGGAAGAGGTAGAACGAGCTACGGGGGAAGGTGCGTTCTGTGGTCTCAAGACACCACATTGCAGTTCAGAGGACTGGCAGCGGACCCCCACCTCCTCCCCCAAAACTGACAACATGGGAGGAGCAAGTCTTGGTTATACTGCAACCTGAGGGCCTCGCAGGAGTAGCTGGAGGAATGGACTCTGGTAAGTCAAATCTTTACTACGTCATCCCCCACCCAACCTGCATGCCATCACATACCCCTACCCTTGCCCTCACCCCCATCACTCCAACTCCTCACACATGTCCCAATATCACAAACCACACATCCCAAACCCAAACCCTGCATGCAACACCAAAGCATGGACACCCATCACCAAAGCATGGCCACTGCACATACCCATACACCCCCCTAAACCATCATCACACAAGGTCCTACACAGGAATGCAAGCACTGGGGTACACGGTCACCCACCCATTGCACACCATGGCACACACAGATGCAATAATCATGCTTTTACACCCGTGCAGGACCCCTACCCAACGTCACCGGACAGGAAGGTCCAGATATTTCCACTCCACCCACAGAAGAGGCCCACAGTGATGACAGCAGCTCTGTCCAACTGGATCTAGATGACCAGCCCGGCCCATCTGGGACCTCGGGACAGTCGGTTCCCTTCACACTGGCACAAGCCACTACAGAGCTTCCCCCCTCTGGAAACACCAGCACATCACCCACCCAGCGGGCCGGTACCTCTGTCCCCAGCACACGTCAAGCAGCAGTGTGTCCACCACTACAGGGAACCCAGGCTAACCCACCACCCCAACAACACCAGGGACCTGGGGGCAGAGGCAGTGGGCACACGGTTCAGGGGACAGAGGCCCAGGAACACAGGGGAACTGGGAGGGCTGCTGTGTGACAGGGGGAGGGCAGGCCCGGGGAACCCAGTCTCCACGAGGCTCTCTCCAACATCATGGGAGCCTACCACCATTCCCAGGAGACGATGGCAACGGTACTGGCCAAGTTTCAGGAGACCCAGCGGCTGCAGGAGGAACAGTATTTGGGCTTCAGGGAGGAACTCAAATCCATCAATTCCACCCTGGGCACCATTGTAGGGGTGCTGAAGGAACTCGTGAACACCAGGAAGGACACTGTGGCACAACAAGGGGGTCCTGACACTAGCCTGGACGATGAACTGCCCACCTCCTCCGCCGGCGCTAGTGGTCAGGAGGCACTGCCAGAGGACCACCACACCAGCACCCCACCCCCTGCAGAGGGAGAAACACCCCGCAAACAGTCCCTGAGATCCAGGACAAAGACAGAGAACAATGCCAAGACCCCCGCCAAGAAATGAGACCACCCTGATTGTCATCCTTTTGTCCCACCTTGTCATCCTGTCCATCCTTAAACTGCCCCAGCTCCACTTGTTATGCCCCTTTGGGCAATGCACCTGTGAGACTAATATACTGGACTCTGCCATGGACATTCCTCCACCATCACCCCTGACCATTTTACAACCCCCTCCAATATTGAGCAATTAAATAAACACCCTTAAAGCACAAAACAATCAGGAGTCTGTCTGTGATTTCGAAATAGTGTATTAGCAATTACAGTGGCAAAATGCTCTTTCAAATGTAATGTCAACATACCTATGTCACTCAGCTCTAGTCCATGAGGAAACAAAGCAGATGTCACACAGTGGGACCCACATCTGTGAAATCGTAAGGGAAAGTGACAACTCAGTGACCGTACACTGGGTGAAAATGACAGACAGTAGAGAGGTAGGAGATTTAAATCAGATGTAGCAGGCAGTGTGGCTTCTTACCTGTGTCTTACTGGAAGTATTGCAGGATCACCGTGTTCCTGTTGTTGATGTCCTCTTATTCTGCTTCCTCGTCTTCACTGTCCACAGGGTCCACAGCTGCCACAAGACCTCCATCTGGACCATCCTCCTGCAGAAAAGGCACCTGTCGTCGCAAAGCCAAATTGTGAAGCATACAGCAGGTGACGATGATCTGGCATACCTTCTTTGGTGAGTAAAATAGGGAACCACCTGTGATATGGAGGCACCTGCACCTGGCCTTCAGGAGGCCGAAGGTCCGCTCTATAATCCTCCTAGTTCACCCATGTGCCTCATTGTAGCGTTCCTCTGCCCTTGTCCTGGGATTCCTCACTGGGGTCAGTAGCCATGACAGGTTGGGGTAACCAGAGTCACCTGCAAATGTCGAGGGCAAGTGTTAGACAGACACTAACACATAGGGACATCCACAGACCCAGACAACTATTCCCACGGTATTGGGTCCATGTGCTCACCTAAAAGCCACACTCGGTGCCTCTGGAGTTGCCCCATCACATAAGGGATGCTGTAATTCCGCAGAATGTAAGCGTCATGAACTGAGCCATGGAATTTTGCATTAACATGGGAGATGTACTGGTCGGCCAAACATAACATCTGCACATTCATGGAATGGTAGCTCTTCTGGTTTCTGTAACCTGTTCACTCCTGCAGGGGGGGGTCAAGGCCACATGTGTCCCATCAATGGCACCTATGATGTTGGGGATATGTCCCAGGGCATATAAATCACCTTTCACTGTAGGCAAATCCTCCACCTGAGGATAAACGATGTAGCTCCGCATGTGTTTCAGCAGGGCAGACAACACTCTAGACAACACATTGGAAAACATAGGCTGGGACATACCTGATGCTATGGCCACTGTAGTTTGAAAAGACCCACTTGCTAGGAAATGGAGTACCTGCACTTGAGGGGGGATTCCTGTGGGATGGCGGATAGCTGACATCAGGTCTGGCTCCAACTGGGCACACAGTTCCTGGATTGTGGCATGATCAAGCCTGTAGGTGATGACCACATGTCGCTCCTCCATTGTCGACAGGTCCACCAGCGGTCTGTACACCGGAGGATGCCGCGATCTCCTCACATGTCCCAGTGGACGGTGCCTATGGAGGAGAACAGCGAGTCAACCAACTCTGAGGTACGTAAACACAGCTTAATCTGAAAATATTAGCAATTCAAAATTTGCATGTATGAGTGTTTAGGCAAGGCCTAAATATGTGTTACGCAGTCCAAAATAATGCCATGTGGGCCCATGAAATGGCAGCTACCTGACCTGTAAAGTGGGACAAGGGGATATGAGGTAACTGCGCTGGCGTTGTACACGTCACGGTAGGCGGTCGAAGACCGCAGCACAATCCTGCATTGGTTAACATTGGACTCTATGGGTCCCAGGAGCCAATGACGATGTACACCGGCGGTGACGGTACGCACCACCGCGGATGTGACTACCATTTTCTCTCTGTTCAATCACTTGATACCTGATCTTCGACAGGAGAGGACCTACACTGCAAGTGCTGCTGTGACTTCAGTTTGTAAGAGACAATGGCTGGTGTGTTCGGGCAAAGGGCCCCTGCCTTCAGCACGGAGGAGTTGGAGAAACTCGGGATGGGGTCCTCCCCCAGTACACGCTACTCTACGGTCCTCCAGACAAACTGTTAAGTACACTGTGAGCATGCTGTATGGGCAATGCCTATGTGCAGTGGGGTGGATGAAAGATGAGGGGTTGAGAATGAGGCATGAATGAAACGACGGTGAGTGCATGTGCGTCATGGCAAAGGTAGGAATGCGGGCCAATGACTGTGATGGTGCAGATGGTAATTACTACTCTTTTTCTCCTGTACAATTCCTTTAGGTCAGCGCCCACCAGAAGAAGGACATTTGGCGTGCCATCGCCAAGGAAGTCCGGACCCTGGGGGTCTACCACAGACGGAGCTCCCACTGCCAGAAAAGATGGGAGGATATTCACCGCTGGAGCAAGAAGACGGCGGAGGCCCAGCTGGGGATGGCCTCCCAACGTGGGAGGGGTGGCCGTCGCACCATGACCCCCCTGATGTTCAGGAACCTGGCGGTGGCATACCCGGAGTTGGATGGGCGCTTGAGGGCATCAGAGCAGCAACAAGGGGGTGAGTACCATGGGCATGCGGAGACCAGGCATGCGGCCTGGCAGAGCCTGTGGAGCATCTTGCTTGACTTATCTCCCCATTGATAAACATGGCTCTGTGCGGTCCACCACGCTTGTTTAGCATCATTGAGAAGTAGCTGTGGTATTGTGTTGGGAAGACACAACTTTTGCTGTGCCACTCCCCCCACGTCACGGTGGCTACTCACTTCCATCTGTGCCTTAAGGATCACTAGAGTATGATCTCTACCCCTGCACTCACAGGCGCAAAAACTGATATCGACCCCCCTCGGAGCGTCGGCTTGAAATCTTCCCATAATATAATTGGAGAGGGTACCATTGATATGTTGTGGGTTGAAGTATTTCATGAGGGAATTATGTAGTAGGCATTTGTGTGTTCAGTTCTGTAAGTGCCAGGGCGACATGCACCATTGAAAAGGCAGACACTTAGGGCCAACATGGAGTTGAATGACCACTGGGGAGTGATCGGACAACCCCCTCAGCAGAATGTTGATGTTAGATATTCTATGTGTATGGCCCGTGGGAACCAGTAAATAGTCTAGTCGAGAAAACGAACCATGCACAGCCGAATAATAATCACTATGTTCTGTGAAAGCAGTTCATATTAGGCTGCATGACAGTGAGGTTTAAATTATTCTGCATGGGAGTCTTTCTCAGTCTAGTATATACTATTTCTCAACTTCACATCAAGACTTGCACAGCAATTAATTCATTGTTACATAGGTATAAAATCAGCTGTCACCCTGGACTAAGACAAGGAGGCATTTTGGTACCTTATTTATTTATGTTTATATATGTTAGAAATTGTTTCTGCTATTTGAAACCATCTGAATCCCTAAATATACATGTTAGCCTTTTATTCTACTATTTAGACCATCTCTATCCCTTGTCCTACAGAAACTATCTTTTACTAATAACCCTTTCAACTTTTTGGACCGTCTTTGTCAGGTATGCAGCAGAAATATTATTACAAATTAATCCAGGCAAAAGGCAAACTTGTAGCTTTGTCAAATCTTGGGATAAATGAATCTGGTACATAGATCATCATAAGCTGGAGAAAGGGCCAGAATATAGATATTTGGGCACTGTGCTTGTTAGATGTGACATCCTTGGCTTTATGTTCCCCCAGACATTTGACTGCACTCACTTATTTTTTGCTGAACTTGTTTTTATTGGCATTAGGAGCAGGTGAACTTTGCCCCTGCTAACGAGAGGTAATGTGCTTGTGCCCTTTCCCTTCAACATGGCAAAATTGGCATGTGCCTAATTAGCACATTTAATTTATTTGCAAGCCCCTTTTAAATGCTACTACATGTACCCAAGGCTTGTAAATGAATGCTACATGTGGAATGTATCACAAATTGTGCCACCCACTAAAATATCACTGTAAAACATGTCTCAGACCTGCCAATGCAGCCTGTAGAATAGTTTTAAAATGTGATTTTGACCTGACAAAATAAACCTTTTGTCAGAACTAAACCTTCAGTTTTATTACTTATAGGTCAGCCTAAGGTAGGCCCTTAAGTGTTCATAGTTCAAAGTGCACTGTATTTAAAAAGTAGGACAGTGAATAACTCCTAATGTTGTGTTTCACTGTAGCAAGGCTCTCTCTCCCATACATTAACACTAGGTTAACTTACTATGTGCAATAAGTGCTAACTTCAGTTTGGGAACAGATAGATAAATGCCTTTTTCACTCATTTGAATTGCAATTTGGAATTCTCTTTAATGATAAAGTCAGATTTAAGTTTCTATTCCGAAAATGCCACTTCATGAAAGTTGGTATTTTTCTGCCTAAACCAAATGTGCCTTTCTGCCACTCTATAGGGTCACACGATTGTGAACGGCTCTCCTATGGGGGTGTTGTGTATTCATTGCAGACAAGGGGACAAAAGGGCCTTGGTTTTGGGGGAGGGTGTTCCTCTCCTGAGAAAGATGTCCTTGGGCATTGTACTCAGTCCTTTCTGGGCTTCAAAGAGTAGCATAATGGCTGTGCCTACCCCCTTCTTGACTTTCAAGGGCTGCTTGCCCTGCCACTGACAACCGCACCTCACACCTAGTCCTACCTGCCTTTGTCCCCTTAGCCATTTTGGAGCTAAATCCAGGAAAGGGGAAGGTTAGACACAGCAGGTATTTTACCAGCATTGTACAGAGGTAGGATTCAGCCATCTGTGTCTTTCATAGTTGCAACAGATATTACAGGCTGAGCTTTGGGCAACAGGCCTGGCCCTTTGGTTACCAAATATTATAGTCTCAGTCTCTGTTCAGAGGATGTATCCCTCAGTTTAAACAGATTTTAAAGGCTGAGGTCTCAGAGAGCAGAGTTATAATTTAGGTTACACAGCTTTAAAGGCACAATACTCAGAGAAGGAAGGGATGACAAGGATGTCACAGGTTGAGGTAAATTCATTCATAAGGTTACAGCAATATTACACGTTCAAGCGTTGGACAACAGACATTTCTCTCAGATTGCACAAATCCTATAAATGCAGGTCTCACACCATAGAATTATCCCCCAGGTTACACAAATCTAGTAGTCTGACTCAAAACACATCAGAATTATTCTTCGGGTTACACAGATCTTATAGTTTCTACACTGAGCCAGCAGAGCAGTCTCTGACATCACATAGATTTCAGAAGTGCAAAATTCGAAATCCTTCATCCATTCGATTACAGACCTTACAGTTTTGAGCTTCAAACAATAGAGCAATCCTTGTGGTCATACAGATCTTACATGCTCGGATGTAGGCCAGAAGAGCTCCCTCTCAGCTTACAGAGATCTTGCAAGCTTAGGTTTACTGCATTTTAAACTATTTGCATTCACTTAACAGATGTAAATTGGATCATCATGTTAGGAAATGTCCAAAATTGTTTAGTGATGGGTTAAGATTGTACAGTCCCCATAACACATATAGGCCCTCATTACGACCCTGACGGTCGGTGATAAAGCGTCGGTAAGACCGCCAACAGGCCGACGGTTAAAAAAACGGAATTACGACCATGGCAGAAACCGCCAACACAGACAGCCACTTTACCACTCTGTGATGCTATTAATTGTGTTTGACCAATGACTTTGTGTTTCACCACTGCGCATATTAGTTGCTCAATGTTCAGTTTAGCTGCCTATTGGCTTTAACATGGAGTTAGCCATTACATTTTGTATTCAGTTCAGCTGCCTATTGGCTTTGACATGATATTAGACATTACATTTTGTATTCAGCTCAGCTGCCTATTGGCTTTGACATGGTATTAGACATTACATTCTGTATTCAGTTTAGCTGCCTATTGGCTTTGACATGCCATTAAACATTACATTTGATATTTAGGTTAGCTGCCTATTGGCTTTAACGTGGGGTTAGACATTGATGAATTTGATTTTTATGCTTTGCTTTGCAATTATATTATACTATAATCATATATATTTGCTGTGTACATTGCAACTGAGAAGTACTGTGATATATTTTGCTTTCATTGCTGCAACTACTTTACTAACGTGTGCTTGAAATCTACTTATTTGGTCTCTCAAGAACTTGTGGGTGGGGAAGGATTAACAACAATAAAGGTCTTCTTTGAACACTGCGGCGGTAACCGCCAACAGACAGGCGGAAGACAATGTACCACCCACACTATTACAAGGCACCAATCCGCCAGCTTTTCCGGAGCTGTACTGACGCCATCAAAAGCATGGCGGTACCAGGAATTGGAAGGGAAACCACTCCCCTCTCGACACCCAACAAGGAACCATGGTGTCATGGAGCCCGAGTTACAGGTTATTACTAATGTTGGTTTACCTCCTCTTCTACCAGGAACATCAAAGACGGCGGCGACGACCACAGTGAGTACTGCACCTAGCACACAGGAGAGGGTGGGAGGAAAAAGAGAGCGACACACACACGGAACACGCAACACCCCCAACCCCAACAACACACACATAAACACATGCAACAACATGACATTTACTTTCCGTAACCCCCTGGAAGAACGCAAGGACCAAATGAAATGATTGTAACGAATGTAATCATCGAAAATCCAGATAGGCCAACATAACTTTAAAAAAATCAGTATATACAAATATTTACAGTAGGTACACAAGTCTGTATACTGTTCCATTCAATGTCCATGGGCCAGTGGTCCTAAAAAGCATGGGCGAAGCTCACACATGACACCTGCCTCAAAACGGAGAGAACACTGCTAGGGCATCAGGTCGAAACAAACCTGGCACTTCAGGGAGAGGGGGGGGGCACCTCAGCCAGATGATGGGACGACGCCACTGCTCCATGAGGGGGCTTCATGCCCACTGCTTGGTCCTGGGGAATGCAAGGCCACAGTCTCTCAAGTGGTTGGTTTGCCCACTGCTTGCTCCTGGGGAGTGCAAAGCCACAGTCTCTCAAGTGGGTGGTTTGCCCACTGCTTGCTCCTGGGGACTGCAAAGCCACAGTCTCTGGAGTGGATGCAGTTCTCCACTGGTTCTGGAGGGGGCTTTGTGCCCAGAGTGCTTCATCCTGCCAAGTACTGGGGTAGTGGATGCTGTTCTCCACTGGTTCTGGAGGGGGCTTTGTGCCCAGAGTGCTTCATCCTGCCAAGGACTGGGGTAGTGGATGCAGTTCTCCACTGGTTCTGGAGGGGGCTTTATGCCCAGAGTGCTTCATCCTGCCAAGGACTGGGGTAGTGGATGCTGTTCTCCACTGGTTCTGGAGGGGGCTTTGTGCCCAGAGTGCTGCAGCTGGGGTGTGGCAGTTCCCATTCCCTCACCTGGGTGTCTGAGCCATGAGATTTTCTGGGAACAGGTAGCATGATACTCTATGGAGGCAGAGACTCCACCCTCTGGGGACTTGCCAATTGCTGGTACTGCCAGTGCTGGTTGTGGTGCCTCATGTAGTGTGTGCAGGGTCCAGGACATCTCCTGCAGCCTTGGACGGCTGCCCACTGCAGATGATGCTGATGTCCGCTGTGGTGGCACTGGCTGGGCACGTCGCGGGGCAGGTGGCAGTGGCTGCAGCAGTGTCTGCGGCGGAGATGCTGCCGGTGGTGCAGGAGTCAGCACCTGTAGAGGGAGACACTAGGACGTCTCCTGCAGCCTTGGTCGGCTGCCCATTGGGGATGGTGCTGGGGACTGTAGCAGAGGCAGCAGAAATGCAGGTGGCGGTGCAGGTGGGAGTGCAGGTGGCAGTGGTTGCGGCGGTGGCCACCGCCGTACAGGTTGCTGTTCTGTCTTGTAGAAGGGGTGACATCAGTCCCTCTCCTGGGGTCTCCGTGCCCTGAGCTGGCTTCCCTTTGGCCTTGTGTCCCTTCTCCACCTTGGAAGTCACTGCTGGGACCTTGGCACTGTCCTCTTTTGTCTTGGAGGAGGCCTTGCTGCGTGGCTGGTGCGACTTTTCCCTATGGCATGTGGGCCCCTTCTTCAGCTTGGCAGGTGGTGGGATAGGCTGATCCATGGCCTCACTAGGTGGCACACTGGCAGCCCTGATGGGTGCCACCTTCGATATCACTGGACTTGCAGGGACCACAGTGCTCGAGGATTTTGTGCCTGAGGTGCTGGGCTGGGATCTGGACATCCTGGCCTTAGGGGAAGGACAGGGGGAGGTGTAGGGAAGAGGTCAGGAAAAGTTTTTTAGACACACTGGGACGGGAAGATGGAGGATGTTTGGGAGTGGAGGAAGAGGTAGTGGTTGTTTGAGGTGTACGTCTGCTGAATTTGGGTGAAGGTGCATGGGCTGGAGGCTGTTGTGAGGTGGATGGCTGTTGAGTGGGTGTTTGCCTGCATTTGCGTACTTTGGAAGTAGGGCTCACAGACACAATGGGAGAGGATACAGGGGAAGTGTGCATGGTAGTGGGGGTGGTGAGTGCACGTGAGGGGTGTGTGGTGATGGGCGTGCTGGTGATGGAGGCAGTGGCTGAGGATGTAGTACATGCAGGTGTGAGTGGAGACGAGATTGGGAGGGAGGTGGGGGACGTGGAGGAGGGGGACACAGTGGAGGCAGTGGATGTTGGTGTGTCTGTATGTGGGTGATGCTTGTGTGAGTGCCTGTGGGTTGTGTGGTGCTTATGTTTGCCAGAGCCACTTTTGTGTGTTGATGAGTGTGCATGCTGGTCTGATGGTGTGCTTGGGATAGGCTGAGGTACAGGGGACTGGGTCTGGGTAGTGGAAGTTGGAGGGGGGAGGCTGGACACAGGGACAATGGCTGCCATCAGAGCTGAGGCCAGAGCCTTAAATGCTCTCTGTTGGGCCACCATGCCAGAATGAATGCCCTCCAGGTATGCATTTGTTTGTTGCAAATGCTTCTCGACACCCTGGATGGCATTCAGAATTGTTATCTGCCCAACATTGAGGGATCTCATGAGGTCAATAGCCTCCTCACTGAGGGCAGCAGGGCTGACTGGGGCAGGGCCTGAGGTGCCTGGGGCGAAGGAGATGCCCACCCTCCTGGGTGAGCGGGCACGGGAAACACACTGAGCGGCTACTGGGAGGGCGGTGCTGGTAGGGGGGGATGGCGGCTGTACCTGTAGTTGCAGTGGGCACAGAGGTGCCCACCCCCGCAAGGGATCTCCAATCAGAGGAGGAGTCGCTGTCGCTGGTGTCACCCCCTGTTGGAAAATGGGTTATTGGTAAGGGCAGGTAGGTACCTACACCTAGCAACAAGCCAGTAACCTCCACCTAGGTACAGTTAGGTCTCAGTAAATTAATCCCAGCTCAACCCTTGGTAGCTTGGCAACGAGCGTCAAGGCTTAACTTAGGAGACAGTGTGTAAAGCATTCAAATATCACAAAACAGTAATTAAATAAAACACAGGAAACAGTTTAAAAATCCAAAACCAATTTATAAAAATAGTTTATATTTTTATCTTTAAAATGACACAAAAACGAATAAAATCGGATAAAGGGAACCGGAGATATGAATTTTTAAAGAATTATTATTTTTCTAGCACTTAGAAACAAAAAGCGCCAATCGGGTCATCTGGTTGCACCAGGACCGGGGCAAAGTCAAAGTTTCAGGCCGACCGCGATGGAGCCCTGCTCGGCTACAAGTCGCGGGAGGCCTCGGTTAAAAAGTTACCTTCTGACTTAGTCTTTATTTTGAAGTTTTTCTTCACCGGGACGAACCTGCCAGTTGAATCCGACCTCCTGGAGCCCTTGTCCGGATACGCAATGTGGGTTTCCTCAGTGGAGACTTTTACCTTCGGACTTAGTCGTTTTTTCGAGATGAAAATCCTTCGACCGGGGTAAACCTGGATCTTGATCCGACGTCCGTGGAGCCCTTCTCGGAGACGATGGCTGGGAGGTCCCGGTCAACTTTTTACGTTCGGACTTAGTCTCTTTTTCTGATGTTTTTCTTTACCGGGACGAACCACGAAGTCAGGCCGGGTCGCGGTTGAGGCAAGCCGGCTAGAATTTCCGCGGCGGGTCGGTCCCCCTCTGGAGCTTTTTTACAAAAATTCTCAAATCTTTTCCAAACTTCTGGGGCTTCACCCAGATGTTCTTTTAAGGTTCTTTTGGGGTCCACAGCTCACCCCAAGGGTCCAGAAGTTCTGTGATGGTCCTTGGGGGGTGCGGACTTCAACTCCCAGAATGCACCTGGCGCAAACTCCTTTTTGGCCACTGGGCAGTGGTCAACTGGTCTCTTTTTTAGGATTTGGTGCAGGGGACTGTGGATAGCAATTTTTCACCTGCAGCAAACAGGGAGTCCCTCCTTGAACCAGTTGAAGCCAGGCAAAGTCCTTCTTGTGGTGAAGCCCAAGTGTGCAGCTGGTGCAGTCCTTCTGAGTGCAGGGTCCAGGTGCAGGCCAGGGGTCCAGCAGGGCAGTCCTTCTTCTCCTTAAGTTCCTTCTTCTTGAAAGTTGGCGGGGATCTGAGGTGTGGGGGCAGGTCTGCCAGTTTTATCCTTGCTCCTGGGTGAAAAGCAGGGGGGTCCTGGTCCTCCAATCAGGTACAGGGTTGTCCCCCTGTGATGACCACTTCCTGGGAAGTGTGGCAAAAATCCATCCCAAAAGGCAACAGTCTCTAAAAATCCAACATGGCTGAATCTGATTTTTGGAGGTTACATCTGGCTGAGCCCACCCACTGGTGTGGCTAAAAATCATAAACACACCCCTCTCCTGCCCTCTCCTAATCTAATCAAGGGGGCACCTAGTTGTCTGGGGCTGCAGGATGTGGGGGTGTTGCTGGGTGCTCCAGATGTCCTTCTCTGCCTTTGAAGACCAGTTTGGCAGCCCTCCCCCTTCCTGCCTCACCATCTGCTGAGGGGAGATTCTCTCCCCCAAGCACATTCCTTTGTGTGACGCCAGGCCACTTCACACCTCATCAAGGCAGCTTGGCAAAAGTTGCTGCAGGCTGGCCAATCAGAGCACAGCAGCAAAAACAATGCAGAACTGAAATTGGCAACTTTTTAGGTAAAGTCTAAACTTTTTACCTGAACAAGTTATATTAAATCCAACAACTGGAAGTTGTGGGATTTATTACAACAATTAATTTGATACCAAATTCTTGGTATGCAACATTTAAGGAGACTTTAAAATGTAAAATAAAGTCTCCCCATTCTAGCCTATGAAGGCCATTTACTTCAATGAGGGAAAAACTAATTTGGCTGTTTTTACCTCACCAGGGCTTATAAATCTATTTTTATAAAGTCCCTGCTTATAGTTACATGGCACCCAGCCCTAGGAGCACATAGGGCACACCTTAGGGGTGACTTATATGTAAAAATAAGGTAGTTTAAGACTTTGGAAGTACTTTTAATTCCAAAGTCGAATTTGCATATAACTTTAATTTAAAAGCAGCCAGCAAGGCAGGGTTGCTTTTAAAATGACACTGGGCACTTCAGCAGTGCACCTAGGTGTGCACCACCTATGCTGTGGTCCCTTAACCTACATGCCCTACCATATACTAGGGACTTATAGGTAGGTTAACTTAGCCAATTATAATTAGCCTAATTTGCATATCCATTTTACACAGAGCACTGGCCCTGGGACTGTTAAGCAGTACCCAGGGCACAGCCAAGAGTCAGTAACCACCAGTACCTATCCAAAAAGTGTGGGGGTGATCAGGCAAAAAAGGAGGACTTTCCTACACCCCCTGTCCCCGTCGTGGAGCTCTCCTCACCCTCCATCCCACTGGTGCCTTCAGACTCCGTACATTCACCCTCCTGGGCCATGTGGGTTGCAGCTCCCTCCTGCTCCAGTGCCAATGCTCCTCTGCCAGATGATGCTAATGCACACGAGGACAGGGTGACAAAACAAAAAGGGAGGGAAAGACAGAGGAGACAGAGCCAGCAGCAACACCACCGTTGGCCGACACAACACACAGGGAGCAGCACTAGGCCATGCAATAACTGTTCTTGGGGAAATCACCTGCCCATGGGGGACTGTGCCTAAGCCTATTTGATGCACACCTGGAACCCACAGGAGCCTGACTAGGTGTAGATGGCCACTACTAATTTTGGGGTTGGAGTGCCACAGAGCCTGCCTAACAATGGACCTACCCAGCAAGTTTGCCCTGGCCTAGGGGAATCCACAGCCCACTTCCCCCACCCAGACACCTCATACAGCGTGCAGAGTAAGCTGAATGAGACTGTACTCACCCTTTTGTGGCTGCTGTAATGCCCTCAAGCGCCCATCCAACTCAGGATATGCCACCACCAGGATCCGGTACATCACGGGGGTCATGGTGCGACGGGCACCCCTTCCACATTGGGAGGCCATCCCCAGCTGGGCCTCCGCCATCTTCTTGCTCCAGTGGCGCAGGTCATCCCATCTTTTGCAGCAGTGGGTGTTGCGTCTATGGTAGACCTCCAGGGTCCGCACTTCCTTGGCGATGGCACGTAAAATACCCTTCTTCTGGTGGGCGCTGATCTAGAGGAAAAGTGAAGTAAGAATGGATTTAACTTCCCCGTCCGGTTCTTCTTACTCATTGGCCACAACTTCCCACCCTGGCCAAGAAACACATACACTGACCATCCTCGCATGCTGGCCACAGCCCCCCACATGTATCTTCCATCCATCCCACTCCATACATTCATGTCCCATCCATCATGCTCACAGTGTATTCACCTGTTTATCTTGAGGACCGTAGAGTAGTGTGTACTGGGGGAGGACCCTAGCCACACGGTTGTCCAACACTTCCACGGTGAAGGCAGGGGCCCTTTCCCCAGACACTGTAGCCATTGTCACTTCCAAACTCAGGTCACCGCAGCACTAGCAGTGTATGTCCCTCTCCTGTTGAAGGTCAGGTATCAAGTAAATGAACAGATAGAAAATGGCGGTTACGTCCGCGGCAGTGCATACCGTCACTGCCAGCGTACATCGTCATTGGCTCCTAGAACCCATAGAGCCCAATGATAACCAATGCTGAATTGTGCCGTGGTCTTCGGCCCCCTACCGCGACGCTGCACAACGCCAGCGCAGTTACCTCATTTCCCTTGTCCCTCCTTACAGGTCAGGCAGCCGCCATTTCAGGGGGCCACATGGCAGGCCACCTAACTGCATCATAGCACTTTTGGGCAGGAATACAGACAGACAGCGCCACACACCGATTACATCACAATAGTTCACAACACCCTTGTGCAAGCTAACTGGTGTCTGACCCTCTACTCACCCTTCTCCTCCATAGGGCACATCCGCTGGGGCAGATGATGAGATGGTGTCATCCTCCGGTACACATACCCCTGGTGGACCTGTTGACAATGGAAGACAGACACATCATTATCACCTACAGACTTGAACTGTGTGCCCAATTGGAGCCAGACCTGATGTCAGCTATCCGTCATCCCACAGGAATCCCCCCTCTAGTGCAGGTCCTGTCAGTACTCCATTTCCTTGCCAGTGGGTCCTATCAAACAACAGTGGCCATGGCATCAGGTATGTCACAGCCAATGTTCTCTAACATGCTGTCCAGAGTGTTGTCTGCCCTGCTGAAACACATGTGCAGCTACATCGTTTTGCCTCATGTGGAGGGCTTGCCAACAGTGAAAGGTGACTTCTATGCACTTAGACATATCCCCAACATCATTGGTGCCATTGATGGTACACATGTGCCATTTGTCCCGCCCCACAGGAATGAACAGGTGTACAGAAACTGCAAAAGCTACCATTCTATGAATGTGCAGATGGTGTGTTTGGCAGACCAGTACATCTCCCATGTGAATGCAAAATATTCTGGCTCAGTGCATGACGCTTACACTTTGAGGAATAGCATCACCCCTTGTGTGATGGGCCAACTCCAGAGGCACCGTGTGTGGCTAACAGGTGAGCCCAAGGTCCCCACACAATTTGAATAGGTGTCTGGGTATGGGAGGGTCCCTAAGGGTTGGTGTGTGTCAGTTGTCCCTTGATATTTGCAGGTGACTCTGGTTACCCCAACCTGTCATGGCTACTGACCCCAGTGAGGAATCCCAGGACAAGGGCAGAGGAACGCTCTAATGAGGCACGTGGGTGAACTAGGAGGATAATAGAGCGGACTTTTGGCCTCCAGAAGGCCAGGTTCCTGTGCCTCCATCTGACAGGTGGCTCCCTATACTACTCACCGAAGAAGGTGTGCCAGATCATCGTGGCATGCTGTATGTTGCACAACCTGGCTTTGCGACGCCAGGTGCCTTTTCTGCAGGAGGATGGGCCTGATGTTGGTCTTATGGCAGCTGTGGAGCCTGTGGGCAGTGAAGGCGAGGAGGCAGAAGAAGAAGATATAGACAACTGAAACAACATCATCATGCAATACTTCCAGTGAGACACAGGTAAGAGACTGGCACTGCTCCTCTTATATGATTGGACATTGCATGATTTGCCTTTTTACATCTGTGTATGGACCCTGACAGTTCCCTTTGGCTTTCCATTTCACAGATCTGGGTACCACTTTCTGCCTTCTGCTATGTTTACTGCTGCCCAACAGCTGTCGAACATTGGTATGTGAAAATGAACATTGACATTGCTATTTATCAGAGAGGTTGTAATAACACACTTGTAAAGGTACAGACTGACTCCAGATCGTTTTGTGATACAAGGGTGTTTATTTAAGTGCTATTCAGTGGAGGGGTATGTGAAATGGGCTGGGGTAATGGTGGATTAATGTCCATGGTGGAGTCCAGTCTATTTGTATCACAGGTGCATTGTCCAATGGGGCATAGGAGGTGGAGTAATGGCAGTTCGAGGTTGTCAGGGTGACATAGTGGGACAGAAGGGTGACAATCAGGAGGGTCTTATTTCCTGGTGGGGGTCTTGGCAATGTTCTCTGTCTTGTTCCTGGATCTCAGGGACCGTTTGTGGGCTGGTTCTCCTTCTGCAGGGGGTGGGGTGCTGGTGGTCCGTTTGTCATGTGGTGGGACCTCCTGTCCACTAGCGCCGGCAGACGTGAAGGGCTGTTCATCGTTCAGGCTAGCGTCAGGGGCCCGTTGGTGTGCCACTGTCTCCCTCATGGCGTTGGCCATGTCTGCCAGCACCCCTGCAATGGTGACTGGGGTGGTGTTAATGGACTTCAAGGCCTCCCTGATTCCCAGGTACTGTTCCTCCTGCAGCCGCTGGGTCTCCTGAAGCTTGGCCAGTATTGGGGCCATGGTCTCCTGGGAATGGTTGTATGCTCCCATGATGTTGGAGAGTGCCTCATGGAGAGTGGGTTCCCTGGGCCTGTCCTCCCCCTGTCGCACAGCAGTCCTCCCAGTTTCCCTGTTGTCCTGTGCCTCTGTCCCCTGAACCGTGTGCCCACTGCCACTGACCCCGGCTCCCTGATTGTCTTGGGTTAGTGGTGTTGCCTGGGCTCCCTATAGTGGTGGACACAATGCTGATTGACATGTCCTGGGGACAGAGGGATGGGCCCGCTGGGTGGGTGCTGTGGTAGTGTTTCCTGAGGGGGGAGGTTCAGTGGTGGTTTGGGACTGTGGCAGGGGAACCGACTGTCCAGAGGTCCCTGATGGGCCGGGCTGGTCATCTTGATCCAGGCGTGCAGAGCTGCTGTCGTCACTGTGGGCCTCTTCTGTGGGGGGACTGGATATGGCTGGCACCTCCTGTCCGGTGACATTGGGTAGGGGTCCTGTTGGGGTGTAAAAACATAGGGGGTCATTCCGACCCCGGCGGTCAAGGACCGCCGGGGATGTGGGAGCACCGCCAACAGGCTGGCGGTGCCCCGCAGGGCATTCTGACCGCGGCGGTTTGGCCGCGGTCAGACAAGGAAAACCGGCGGTCTACCGCCGGTTTTCCGCTGCCCTGGGAATCCCCCATGGCGGCGCAGCTTGCTGCGCCGCCATGGGGGATTCCGACCCCCTCACCGCCATCCTGTTCCTGGCGGCTCCGACCGCCAGGAACAGGATGGCGGTGAGGGGTGTCGTGGGGCCCCTGGAGGGCCCTGCAGTGCCCATGCCAATGGCATGGGCATTGCAGGGGCCCCCGTAAGAGGGCCCCACTTTGTATTTCAGTGTCTGCTTTGCAGACACTGAAATACGCGACGGGTGCCACTGCACCCGTCGCACATACCCACTCCGCCGGCTCCATTCGGAGCCGGCTTCCTCGTGGGGAGGGGTTTCCCGCTGGGCTGGCGGGCGGCCCTCTGGCGGTCGCCTGCCAGCCCAGCGGGAAAGCCAGAATGGCCTCCGCGGTCTTTCGACCGCGGAGCGGCCATTTGGCAGCCCCCTCCATGCGGGCGGCTCCCGCCGCCCGCCGGGCTCAGAATGAGCCCCATAGTTATTGTATCTGTGTGTGCCATCTTGTGCAATAGGTGAGCTACCCTCTACTCCTGTGCTTGCATTATTGCCTTGGCCCTTGTGTGATTGGTGATTGTGGGGCCTGGGTGAGTCTTTCCACTGGACATGCTTTGGTGATGGGTGTCCATGAATTGGTGTTACATGCAGGGCTTGGTTTTGGGATGTGTGGGTTGTGGTAGTGGGGTATATGTAGGGCGTTGGGGTGATGGGTGTGAGGGTAGGGGTAGGAGTTTGTGATGGCATGCAGGTAGGGTGGGGGATATAGTAGTAAAGATTTGCCTTACCAGAGTCCAGTCCTCCTGCTACTCCTGCGAGGCCCTCAGGATACATGAGTTCCAAGACTTGCTCCTCCCATGTTGTTAGTTGTGGGGGAGGAGGTGAGAGTCCACCTCCAGTCCTCTGTACAGCTACTTGGTGTCTTATACCACAGAACGCACCTTCCCCCGTAGGTCGTTCCACCTCTTCCTGATGTCATCCCGTGTTCTTGGATGTTGTCCCAGTGCGTTGACCTGTCGACAATTCTCTGCCATAGCTCCATCTTCCTTGCAATGGAGGTCTGCTGCACCGGTGATCCGAATAGCTGTGGCTATACCCGGATGATTTCCTCCACCATGACTCTGAGCTCCTCGTCAGAAAACCTAGGGTGTCTTTGAGGTGCCATTATGTGGTGTGGGTGATGTGTGAGGTGATGTTTGTTGTGCTGTGTGATGTGTTGTGTTGGTGTGTGTTAATTGAGGTACGTGGATGTTGTATGAGGGATGGTGTTGTGTGCCTGTGGATGCTGGTGTTGTGTTTGCTATTCTCTCTCTCTCTGCTTCTTCCAAAAATGTCGTTGTAAGGGGTTGTGGGTAGTATGGGTGTGTGTTTTATAGTGGTGTGAGTGTGTGGGTGTGGTGTGTGTATGTGTATCAGGTGTGTGTATTTTGAATTGTCCAATGTGGTTGTGTTTTGTAAGTATGTGTGTATTTTGAGCGTGGCGGTGTGTACCGCCAATGGATTACCGCAGTTGAATGACTGCTGCGTTGATTCATGGGTCGTGATTGTGTGGGCATATTCTTGTTGGCATGACGGTGTAGGTTTTTCTATTTCCAGTTTATCACTGACCTTTGGTGTGGCGGACTTGTGTGGGTGTCTGTATTGTGGCGGATTACGAGCTGTGGGTCGTAATACCTGTAGCGGAATTCCGCCGCGGCCACGGTATCTTGACGCCCATCAGTACGGCGGTAAGTGGGATTTACAGCCAGGGTTGTAATGAGGGCCATAGTCACTAAGTGGCCACAGCCACCCCCTGAATTTAATCCAACACAATTTTTTTCTATGGGACGTTAATAAGAAAACATGATAAGTTCCAGATTGCAAAGTGCACTTGACTAAAAAAAGGCACAATTGTTGTAATGTGTCAGGTAGACAAGGGGTCCCGCTTGGCTGTACAGGCGCACATTAATGTGAAAGTAACAGTAGACCTATATACTATTGCTCAGCAGCACTAGAAAAAATATGTGCCAGGTTCCGGATCATACCTTGCTGTTCATTTTATAGTCTATGGAAGACTTGGATTTCTTTACTCTTTCTGGCTGACACAGTCCTCCACTGTGTTGAGACCCTTATTACTAATAGATCCAGTTGTACTCGCATGTCCATTCTGGTTAGCAGTAAGAGCCTGCTGAGATTAACCTGTTCTGACGCTTTACTAGTGGGCCTGGCTTCCTCAATCAAAACCAGTTCCCATGCCTCGATATTCAGCCTTTCTCTTCATGCAGGTTGTAGGAAGTTGGCTCTGTATATACTATCTCAAATTGAGAGATAGTGTGCATAGAGTCCAAGGGTTCCCCTTAGAGGTTGACAGCGGCAAAATTAGATAATACTAATGCTCCATTTTGTGGCAGTGTGGTCGAGCAGTAGGCTTATCAGAGGGTAGTGTTAAGTATTTGTTGTACACACACAGGCATTAAATGAGAACACACACTCAAAGACTTAGCTCCAGGCCAATATATTTTCTTAATTTTTTTTTACCACAAGATTCAAATTTTAGGTAAGTACATAAATTGTAAAGTACTTCACACAGGTAAGTATAGAACTTTGATTTAAAACAGTAGTACACACAGTTTTGGTTAAAATGGCAATAAGCTATTTCAAAAGTGGGCACTGCAAAAATCAACAATTCCTGGTGGAGGTAAGTTTTGGTTAGTTTCTCAGGTAAGTAAAGCACTTACAAATTCAGTCTCCTGGACATAGGCAGCCCACTGTTGGGGGTTCAAGGCAACCCCAAAGCCACCGCACCAGCAACACAGAGCCGGTCAGGTGCAGAGGTCAAAGGAGGGCCCAAATAACATAGGTGCCTATGGAGAACAGGGGTGCTCTGGTTCCAGTCTGCTAGCAGGTAAGTACCTGAGTCCTCGGGGAGCAGACCAGTGGGGGTTTGTATAGCACTGGAGGGACACACACAGGCACACAAAATACACCCTCAGCGGCACAGGGGCAGGTTTTGTATTGAAAACAATGGAGGGGCCCAGAGGTCACTCTGGCGATGTAGGCAGGGCACAGGGGGGCTTCTCGGGCCAGCCACCAACATGGCTAGGATGAGGGCCGCCTGCTGGACACTCCTGCACTGGTAGGTGGTTCCTCTCGGTCTGGGGGCTGCGGGTGCAGTGCTTGATTGAGGTGTCGTTTTCCTTTGTTGCTAGGCAGTCGCGGTCAGGGGAGCCTCTGGATCCTCTCTGCAGGCGTCGCTGTGGGGGTGCAGGGAGGTTGACTCAGGGTATCCACGTCATTGGAGTCGCCTGGGAGTCCTCTCTGCAGTGTTGGTTGTCCTGAACTCGAGCCGGGGGTGTCGGGTACAGAGTGTGAAGACTCACACTTCTGGCGGAAAGTTGGAGTCTCTTTAAAGTTACTTGTTTTGTTGTTGTTTCTGGACAGAGCCACTGTCTTCTGGAAGTTCTTGGTCCTTTAGGTGCAGGTCAGTCCTCTGAGTCCTCAGAGGTCGCTGGTCGCGCGGGATGCGTCACTGTGCAGGTTCTTTGAGTCTGAAGACAGGCAGGTAGGGCTGGGGCCAAGTCAGTTGTCATCTGAGTCGTCTCTGTGGGTCTTTCAGGTCAGAAGTCCTTCTTCTTCTTCAGGAATATGATTTCCTGGGTTCAGGGTCACCCCTAAATACTAAATTTAGGGGTGTGTTTAGGTCTGGGGGCAGTAGCCAATGGCTACTGTCCTGGAGGGTGGCTGCACCCTCTTTGTGCCTCCTCCCTGAGGCGAGGGGGGCACATCCCTATTCCTATTAGGGGAATCCTCCAGAACCCAGATGGAGGATTTCTTAAGGCAGGGGGTCACCTCTGCTCAGGACACCATAGGGGCTGTCCTGACTGGTGGGTGACTCCTCCTTGTTTTTCTCATTATCTCCTCCGGACTTGCCACCAAAAGTGGGGCCTGTGTCCGGAGGGGCGGGCATCTCCACTAGCTGGGTTGCCCTGGGGCGCTGTAACAACAGACATGAGCCTTTGAGGCTCACTGCCAGGTGTTACAGTTCCTGCAGGGGGAGGTGAGAAGCACCTCCACCCAGTGCAGGCTTTGTTCCTGGCCACAGAGTGAGAAAGGAACTCACCCCATGTGGCCAGAAACTCGTCTGGTTGTGGCAGTCTGATAGGAACTGGTTAGCCTAAAACTGGTGTTTGGACTGGTATACAGGGGGCATCTCTATGATGCCCTCTGTGTGCATTTTTCAATAAATCCCACACTGGCATCAGTCTGGATTTATTGTACTGAGATGTTTGATACCAAACTTCCTAGATTTCAGTGCAGCCATTATGGAACTGTGGAGTTCGTATTTGACAGACTTCCAGACCATATATTCGTTATGGCTACCCTGTACTTACAATGTCTAAGATTTGACTTAGACACTGTAGGGGCATATTGCTCATGCAACTATGCCCTCACCTGTGGTTTGGTGCACCCTGCCATTGGGCTGTAAGGCCTGCTAGAGGGGTGACTTACCTATGCCACAGGCAGTGGGTTCAGGGCATGGCAATCAAAGCAAATAGAGGGACAGGGAGGTTTTGTGAGGTACAGTGTACAGTCTCCCTAACTAACTTGAAAAACAATGGGGTACACTGTTCCTAATAGAAAAGGAAAGTAAGAACACAGGTCCTCAAGGCACTTCTAAAGTTAGAGGCAAGAGTCCTCACACATCCTCTGGATGTCATGCTTCATCATAGGGCTAGCTCCTCGTCAGACAAGCGCTGCAATGTGAGGCAGTGTGCCTGTGGTGAGTAAGGGGTCCCCAGGGTGGGATAATAAATACTGCAGCCCTTAGGGCCCTCAATATCAGGGGTACCAGTTACAAGGGACTTATCTGTGTACCAGGGCTGTGCCAATTGTGGGAACAAAGGTACAGTTTAGGGAATGAACACTGGTGCTGGGGCCTGGTTAGCAGGATCCCAGCACACTTTCAATCATGACTGGCATCAACAAAAGGCAAAACGTTAGGGGGTAACCATGCCAAGGGAGGAATTTCCCTACACAGGTCAATAACTAATCTGTGAAAAATGTAAATCTTCATAGTAAGAGAATACAATGTTTAAAGATGACTAAATCGCATGTTTTGTAATGTGTTGCTTTAGCAGAATTGTTTTTAAGATACAACTATGATACCGAGATCGCATCTCTCCTTTTCCTTCAAAAGTGCTTGTTAACCTCTTCTTGGGAAAATGAAAATTGCCTATACATTGACCATGTATTTGCAATTTTTGCAAAATTGGTAAACATGATTAATTCTGTGGAAAACTATTTTGCTTGCATTTCAAAAGTATCCCACATTTATTGTATTAACGCATTTTAATAGGTATCATGAACAAAAATAACAGTTTACAAATAGTTTTGAGTTGTACTTAACACCTACTCGAGTAGGAACCATTCCATATGTCATTGCAATTTTAAGTCAATAGAACAAAAATGCATTTTCCAAGCATATGTTTCCAACGTATATATAGGCACCTATTTAAACTTTCCTCTCAAATCGCAGTCCGGTGAGAGGTGCAAACGTGGACATTGCAGATATATATAGGCCCATATTTATACTTTTTGACGCTAAACTGCGCTAACGCAGTTTAGCGTCAAAAAGTTTTGCGCCGGCTAACGCCATTCTGAAGCGCCATGCGGGCGCCGTATTTATTGAATGGCGTTAGCCGGCGCAAGCAGACCGGCGCTGCCTGGTGTGCGCGAGAAAAACCACGTACACCAGGCAGCGCCGGCGTAGGGGGAAAATGGCGCATGGGCGTCTTAAAATGGGGCAAGTCAGGTTACGTCGAAAAAATCGTCGTAACCCGACTTGCGCCATTTATTTTCGACGCCCATCCCCCATCAACATGACTCCTATCATTGTAAAGATAGGAGTCATGCCCCCTTGCCCAATGGCCATGCCCAGGGGACTTCTGTCCCCTGGGCATGGTCATTGGGCATAGTGGCATGTAGGGGGGCACAAATCAGGCCCCCCTATGCCAAAAAAAATTATTAAAAAAAAATAAAAAAATACTTACCTGAATGTCCCTGGGGTGGGTCCCTCCAGCCTTGGGTGTCCTCCTGGGGTGGGCAAGGGTGGCAGGGGGGGTCCCTGGGGGCAGGGGAGGGCACTCTGGGCTCATTTTGAGCCCACTTGTCCCTTAACGCCATGCCTGACCCAGGCGTTAAAAAGCGGCGCAAATGCGCCGTTTTTAGCCACGCCCACTCCCGGGCGTCTCTTTTGCCCGGGAGTATAAATACCACGTAAAGGCCTGGGAGTCATTTTTTAGACGGGAACGCCTCCCTTGCATATCATTAACGCAAGGAAGGGGTTCACGCTAAAAAATGACGCACATTCCGGGAACTTTGGCGCTATTCGCCTCTAACGCCATAGTATAAATATGGCGTTAGTTGGCGTTAGTTTAGCGTCGAATTTGCGTCGAAAAAAACGACGCAAATTCGGCGCAAACGGAGTATAAATACGGCCCATAGTCTCTTGATCATTTTCAGAGGTGATGCATGCACCCTGCCCCCACCTGCATGCAGTATTTAGGGGCATGCTGTTTGCACCAACGGGGAAGGGGGTGCTGATAACAGAACACAAATATGTTTTTCTAAGTATCAAAACCAAGTTTGTGTCCTGGTGCTGCTACTACTATCTGTGAGGTCAGTGGTCTCAATTACAGTGGCACCAGTTTTCTTCTACCCAAACAAGGCACAAAAGACCAGGGTCTACTCTGGCCCTGGAAGAGTGTCAGGGGACTGGTTGTTACTGGTTTAGAAACATGTCTTCAGTTAGGAAAGTCTCGGAATAAGCAATTTAAGTTAGTCTCATTTTTTTAGCAGGGGAGCCAGAATATCTATCCTCGATTTCAAATGGAGACTCCTGGTTCGTCTCAACTATATAAAATCTGGATGACGCACGTGGCTAGAAGTGAGAATGCTGTCCATTTGCCTGTGGACGGAAAAGGCTCACCACTTGCGCTAATGGCAAGGTAATAATATCCTTAGTGGTATGATCACGTTAGAATTTCAGTAATTTCTAATTACCCGTAATGTATACTACTGCTCACATAGGTGTCAGTTAGGAATGCAAAAAAAATCTGCATGTTTTGCTAAAGCTTTGCACGTGTAAATTACATATCTATATGTATAACTTCGGGAGTTGATATTTAGTGTTTGATTAAGAGATAGGAGGTAAATTCAAACCCATGGCAAAGAAAGACTTTGTCCTCGAATTAAAATTATGGGATGTGTAATAATTATTGAACTCATGGAGTATCTCTTGACACATTTCACCTTGAAAATCCCGTGAAAACGTACTGGTGAATTCACCACTAAAATCAGGAAAAAAATAGCTTTCGACTTTATAATTCTTATGTCCGCATCTTATGCCTAATTAGTAGAGCTTAAAAATGCGAAATCAATTTGTTTATCACTACCACAAATGTCTCACTCTCAGGTAGTGGTATTTACCAAGTGAATCAGGCACAGTCATACATTTAGGTGGCTTATTTTCCAAATAAAAATGCAATTTTTGTTTCGTTCAATGTAAAAATGCGTTCATCGTATTGAATAATGCAACATTAAACACAGAATATTTTCACTCATTTTACACAAAAAGCTATTAGAAATAGTTTAACGTACGTCAGCAAAAAATGCTGCTTTCTATGTATCCAATCATGAAGGCAAATTATTTTCTGTAATGACTTCTTATCTATACATTGCAAACATTTGCCATTAATATCTCCTTTCTGCTGATCACAGTTCATTTTAGAACAACTGATCAGAAATAAAAGACTGCTGCTGACATGATGATCCCTAACCTGCATTTCACCTTGGCTGTTGGAGGCATGCGTTAAGACATCATAATACACAAATTAACTTATTTCAGTTAAGTAGCAATGCAATTTCTTTATTACAGGTGACTAGAACTCGAAAGTAAATAAAGGAAATTAAGAAGACCTAAACAGGGATTTGAAGCTTTTGTGTAATTATAACACTACAGAGCCTGCTTTTATTCTTTACCTGTTCACTCATAATCTTTTATATGAAAGAGCACATTTTAAAGGACTTAAGAGGTTTTTGAGGAGGGTGATTGTGTGACCATATATTATATGGAATAAAATGCCATCTCCTATCATTCTGTAAAAAATAATGATCAACTGTATTGTACATCTGAGATAAAATACCCTCTGACATATAAACTGCAACTCTCCCTTCGGCCTCTTTCCTCCATATGGTCACAGAACTACTCCTGACTTGCAGTATCTTTATAATGTGCCCCAGGGGGTACTTTATCCCATATACAATTAAGTTTGGTATCTGATCTTCCAGAAATTTAGTTCTGATATGTTTTAAAATGAACCCTATAGTGATATGCATTTTCTGTCAAACTCTTGAAAGAAAAGAAGTCTAGATGAAATTGTGAATGCATTTTAAATAAGTGATCTGCCATTTTGTGTGTCATTATGGCTAGAATGTCTTAAAAAAAGCTCTATAATACAAATGGAGCAGTTATAAAAATAGGACTCGGTGAAGGCAGCCAGGAAATACTGGTTTTGCTGCCAGTCGAGAAGGGAAAAGAAGGAATAAATAATGTAGACTTCAACTGTCCAGAGAATCTCTACTCCCGTTAATGATGTTCAGACTATACCTTCGAGGCGGTATCCATCACTCAAGGAAAGTCAATTCACCTGTCTGGATTGCTGTCAAGGTGCTAGCGAATGACACTCGAGGGAAGAGCTACTGAAAAGTGCGCCGAAAACAAGAAAAATGAACATTTCAAACTGATAGCAGGTCATAATTATCTACTGCTTCCCCAATCAATGGCTAATATTCTTCCATGAATGACCACTTCTGGTGCGAACACAGGTGCCCTCAATTCTACTGTCAGATTGTCCCCAAAAGGTACTGACACAATTGAGTCTTTCCTTAATACCCAGGAAGTGGTAAAAAAAAAGGGATCAGATACGGAAAGATCACCAGAGAAAAGGGTTCTAGAGTTGTTTGGTTGGTAGGCTTTTGTTAATTCTAACTCCGAGTGATCTGCATACAAATAGTTTGTAAGGCGAATAACAAAATGGTTAAAGTAAACCATGCATACAACCCACAGCTGTACAGATACAGCTCATGGGATAATCTTACAGCTCTCTCTCCAGCAACTTTTTAGCAAGTGATTTCTTCAGGCTAAAGGGCAAAAACGATTAGAAATTACCACCAAAACCTCATAGTAATGAGAGAGCGTAGTCTAAATAACATATATTAGAATGAAATGTGTATATCAATGTTTAATGATACTGCATAGAAAACGACAATAATTAGTGATTTGCTTAACGTGCATTTAAATTATGACTGATATGTGGAGCTACTAATGTGAACTAATGACAATAATGAGTAAAATTGTTCGTGAAATGATTAATCAAACTTACATTAGCATTTACGATATTGCATTGAAAAACCTATAGGCCTTAAGTTAGCGTGAGTTGTGGATCTAGCTGCCTAGCTCTCATATTAAAAAGCATTTTTCTGTTTTCCAGTGTGCTGACTGGCAAAGGGCCATGACCCTGCAAATGTTCCTTTTCTTCATTCCAGTGTATCAATGTGAATTCCGTTCTCACCGGCATGCTTGCTGCTTTAGTATAAGTTTATGTACAAAATTGAAACAAATGTAGATTAATGTAATGTACAAGGACGTTTAACCATGGACAAAGGAAACTCATGACCCGAGAAGACGTGCCAAATGGTGAAGTAAACCCGGATGTGCCACCTCCAAAGGCGTCAATGATGAAGACCAATCAAAATGTTATGAATTATCGTGGGGTGAGAAATGGAATTACCTAATGTATAATTTGATAGGTTAAAGATAGTGGGGTATAGTAAATGTCCAATAGAATTTGGGGGAAGGTATTACGAAAAAGGGATAAAAACCCATGTCACAGAAGGGTCGTTAGAACTAGGTAGGGAATGCGATTGATTTTATCCAGAAACTCTGTCACTCTGTTTGGTGACTTTGAGACTTAATAAACTATCCTCACCCATAGACTGCCCCTTTACACTTCTCCTCCTTATGAGGGAAGTGTCCCCGATCCTTTAGACAAAGTTAGCCTGATGGTGATTTGACTGATGTCCTGAAGACGAAGACTGATCCTGTGTGCTGACCTAATCCTTGGAGGGTAATTATGACAATGCAATTTGTAATTTGTCCGTTTGCTTTTCCTTTCTAGGTACCAACTGCTCATTTTGAATAGAGGCCATAGTTAGATGTTTTCTAAATTGGTGTTTTAAATTATTTTGCATGAAGCCCAACATGCTGATGCTAATTAGTGGTTAGGATAGGAGATCACTCTGACTGACGCAAAATTGACAAATGACTGACGTTGCGCTATGCTGAACTGAGACTTACGTAATATTAATTGTATTCTGATCTATGTTTACGCCGTGCTATGTTCTTATGTTTGTGATTCTTGCATTAATGAAATCTTATCACAGTTGCCATATCGTGACTATGCTCTTATGCTTCTTGATATTGAGATTAACTCTTCTGCTCGTAGATTGTAATCAATAGGGAATAAAATTCATAAAATTCTATCAAAAGGTGTGGTTATTCATGGCTGAAAGGTCATGGTTGCGTCGACAATTTGATTAATGTCTTTATCCAAAGTGAAGTGCATTGTGGTGGTAAATATTGATGATATCATTGATCGACATATTAATCAGTTATCTCGTCCTACGGTGTCTCACCACTGGGCCACAAGATTCATTGGCCTAAAACGAGTCCTAATGTGTATAAATTAGCATAAAAGGACGCGTTATCAGTTCTGGTAGCAGAGCGACGGTTTTGGCCCTTGGGGGCCCTAGGACGGAGAATCATTGTTTAATTTGTTTTTCTGTGATAATGCAAATTGGAGGTATGATGGGTTTCTAAGTTCACCATGACTTTCCCGGGATCTCGGAGCCTGCCTAAGTGAGTTGGGGATGTTCTCAGCGTCATAATGTGTGATTAGGGTTCTTGCGCTTGCTTAGCTTACGCCTTTTTGCAGGTGATTGTGAGATTTGTGTGTATTTAGGCCAAGTAAATGTTGCTTTAGGAGGAGTGGGCGTACTCCACAGTATGAGAGTAGGGAAGTCGGCGTACTTCATATGAGTGTGGCACTTGGTGCTCAAAATTATCCACGTGGTTGGTTGTTTATGTACAGACCCGTCGTGGTCTAAGACTCCAGAGTATATTGACAAGTGTAGGAGACACTTGGGTTTATGTTGTAATCTGTGTGGTTTAATAGGTCAATCGGGCGTGGTTGACAAGTCGAGTTTGAGTTGGAATGTATGTGTGAAACCTTCGATGGAGATTTGGCAAGTTCTAAAGTGCACTGGGACGAGCCATTGACAAGTCGAGAGTAGAATTTGCGGGTCGAATTCTGCTTGCACATGCGGGAACTTCCAAGGAGAAAGTAGCGGCCGAGGCTTCAAGTGAAATCTCTGTAAAGTTCTGAAGCGAATGTGTTACCCTTCCTGTAGTAAACCGGCAGATTTGTGTTGTCATTTAAGGTGCTTGCAATAATTTGCATTAGTTTGTATGAATTCAGTGAGGAGCGGACGAGCCGCAATACTTTGTCAGCTGCAGTGTGTGTGAGTGTGACGTCAGTGGTGCCGCGCTGAGATAGGTCAGTTGTCGAGAGGGGTCGCGCACGGATTGGCTGCCGTCCGTGAGAGGCAATAGGTTGAGATAGGTGGGTGAAGAGTGTCCTAGGAACTAAGTCACTTCTGATTAAAAATACAAACAAGGGAAAATCGCAAAATTAATTTTGTTAAAGCATTTAAGAGTGCTCTGAAGGGAGACACATATATCGTAGCAACTGATGGGGAGCCTACACCACCCGAGGGTACTCCAGCTTATATGGTTATGGAAGAGAAGGGTGTTGCACCATGTTTATGGATGAAACAGTGGCGTAAATTAACAGAGAAGGAGGGATGTTTAGCGTTTCTGGAACATGGGACGTTTAATCCAAAAGTGTTGGAGAACTTAAGGTGGATGTTAAGTACACAAAAACCACCTCCGAGGCCAGCTCAATATGAGGCTTTAGCAATTTGGGATTTGATGGCTCTTAAACATAGACAAGAAAGGTTCCATAGAAGGCTGAGAAGGGCAGAAAAATCATATGCTGAGGCTAGATGGGATAATGAGAATAAAATGTGGGGAATTGTTGACGGACTAAAATTATTCCCAGCAATAACACAGGGAGAGGAAACACAGGGAAAGAAAGCCTCCTGTAAGACAGATACAGACTCAGGCAAATCTAAAGAAAATAAAAGACCTTGGGAAGAGGAAGATGATTCAGACGATGAGGAATTTATGGACAAATTATTACATGATCGCCCGCCACCTTATGCGGTGAGCGACAGTACTCCAAGCACTAGCATGGATCCTGGGAACCAGACGCAGGAGAAGGGAGTTGCTGATACGGTACAGACTAGTGATACGGCTTCGATACAGAATGGTGTCAGTGTACCCACTGCACCAGACATACCGATACAGTTGCAACCTCCACTGCAGATACAGAGATTCTACCCAGCTGTTCCAGTACTTGAGACTACTACAAATCTGATGGTGCCGCTAGACCCGATATACACAAGATCAAAATTAGTGCAGATTAAGTAAACTCCAAAACTATTGTCCAAACCGCAGCCACAGCTGATACCATGGTACAACCCAGTAGCTGGTCCGCCATTAGTACCTGTCCCGGGTACTCTGGAACAGACTTACGGAGTTACTGCTCCACGGAGTCTAGGACCAGGTCAGACACCTGCTATAATATCGTTGCCAATCACCGTTGGTCCACCAGTGCCATTGTATGCGCAGGGTAAAACTGGCGTATGTGATCAGGGAGTGATGACTCAAGATGTGATAAGGGGAGGGTCAATGGGACCCCCCCAGATAATGGCCCCAGGAGAACAAACGGTTGAACAGCCGAGGTCTTTAATGGACCTTAGTCTAGTCGGAGCACCCATCGCAGCAATGTGTGAAGTAGGGTTGGGAGTTTTAACTCCACAGACAATGAGTACAAACACCTCACATTCCCCAATGATGCATGCAGGGAACATTTCACTACAGGGTTTCACAGTCCAACAGTTAAATGAATGGTTAGAAAAGACTTATACTTCACAAAAGGCTGCAGTGGTTACGGTCGAACCAGAAAAGGAAAAGCAAGACGAGTACCTGAACTTTGTAAGACTAGGGGCAGAAGCTGCTGAATTAGTGGAGGGTACAATGGGAGTAAACAGATTGGAGTCATATGCAGAAGCAGAATTAAGATTCCTATGCCCCAAGATTACCAAAGAAGTAGGCAAGGTGCATCAGAGATTAGCGAACCTGGCAGATAAATACAATATTGACATTGGAAATACTAAACATCTGAAAAGAAGTTACAGATTGGATTTTGATTCTAAAGACTTTGAGCAAATGAGATCTGCGGGAATGAAGGCACCCTTGAAAGAATTGTTGCAAAGTGCGCAAATCTGGGGTGCACTGGAAAAATGGGAAGGCAGGTGGGTAAAGAAAAGAGACAAAGAAAAGGGTGACAGTCCTGGGTCTGACCAAGCTAAGGTCTCCCCCGATGTGGAGTCAGTAAAAATATTACCTATGAGAGAGACAGCTGGTGGTGTCTTAGTCCATGTACCGTGGTCCAGAGGAGACATCCTATCTTTTAATAATGATTATCCCAGATTGAGAGAGAAACCGATCGAGTGGTATCAGCAAACAGATAGGTTTGTGAAACTTGCGAAGTGTCCCTGGGAAGACTTGAATACCTTGTTTGAGATCATTGTTCCGCCTGATTTGTGGCTCGAGTGCAAGAGAGGGGTAGATTGGCCAACAAAGGAGCCGGCAAGAGATAAGGTGACCGGGGCACCCTCTGAAGAGGTGATGAAGTATTGTCATAAGGTGATTGAGTTTTTGAAGCAAAAGGTGTCGCCGAAGGTGACTGATTGGCAGAAAATCGACCGGACCTCGCAAGAAGTTAAGGAATCAATACATGCTTATTATGAGAGATTGCTAAAGGCATTCAAACACTATAGTGGTACTGAGACAATTGAACCGAAGGACATGAATCATCTTGTGTTTAGGTTCGTCGAAGGACTGAGACCAGAAGTTAGCCAGATGATTAAGAATCATTTGATTTGTTGGCAAGCGAAGCCGATTGATGAAGTGTTGCAGTATGCGAAATACTGTAGTGATGAGATTGAGCTAACGCAGAAAAAGCTGAAAGAGAAAGTGATGGTGATGCAGATAAGGGCTGCACAGGCAGGAATACAGTGAAATGGAGTTCAACAGATGATACAGCAACAACCGCAAATGAATGGTGTGTTTCAGACACAGCCGAGAGGTCGAGGTCGAGGGTTTGTGAATCGCGGTCCAGACTTGAACACTGTTGTGGTTCAAAATGACGTACAAGGAGCGAAAAAGATGTCACCATGTCACACGTGCGGGGGCGTGGGGCACTGGAAACGGGAGTGCCCGAATATGGTGCAGGATGGTGTTGTTCAGCAAAGTGCTAATGTCGGTACATTACAAAATATACGGGGCCCGAAAATGAGACATCAGAACCTGAATTTTCAGAACAATTTGGTACAAATGCAAGGGGTACTGCCCATGCAGCAGATACAAATGCTGCGTTTTCAGTCAGTGCAAATGCAACCAGTACAACAGCAGATTCCTATGGTACCTAGACAGCAAATGAAATTACCAATGTCTCCGATGGGACAGCAACAGGTGATGCTTCCTCAACAGGTCACACGTCAGGTAACGAGTCAAAATAATACAGTACAACAATTCCCATTACGAGGTGAAAATGGAATGAATGGGGAATGGTCAGACGATAGCTCAGACAGTGAAGAGTGCAGGCTTGCAGCATCTTTAGAGGTGGATCAAAGGGGTCCATATGTGGAAGGAAAAGTGATGGGCTATAAGGTCTAATTTCTGGTTGATACCGGAGCTACATGCTCTACAGTCAGGAGTACAGAGGTTACAAAATTGCCCCTTTCAGGGCGTACCATAAGAGTGGTCGGAGTAGCAAACCAGTATCTGACAAACCCGATTACAGATCCAGTGCAGGTTGAGATCGGCAACTTTCAGGGGCTACATAGGTTTGTCGTCTGTGATTCAAGTCCAGTATCCCTACTGGGAAGGGACTTACTGTGCAAGACAAAATGTTCAATTACCTGCTCCAATGACGGAATCGAAGTGCAGACAAATAGTGATGATGAGGGAGATGAAGGACAATTCTCAGAAGAGGACACAGGGACAGCTAATGAGGATTACCCTTTGATTACTCTGTTTCCGATGCTTACCTTGATCGATTTACCTGTCGAGTTACAGGGGACAGTAACAGAGAAAGTATGGAACCTGACCAGAATGGAAGTTGGACTAATAAAAGGGGTAGAACCAGTTAAAGTCCAGATAAAGCCAAATGCGGTGTTCCCTCAGGTGCCACAATATCATATGACACAAGACGTTCTCATCGAAGTGTCACAAATAATTGCAGATTTTCTCAGACAGGGAGTCCTGAAAGAGGTTTTGAGCAGTCCGTGTAACTCTCCCATAATGGGTTTGAAGAAGCCCTGTGGGAAAGTTTGAATTGTGCAGGATTTGAGAAAAATAAACAAAATTGTAGTAAAATGTTTCCCTGTGGTGCCCAATCCAGCAGTAATAATGTTCCAGGTTCCCTGTGATGCTGAATGGTTTACTGTTGTAGATCTGTCACAAGCCTTCTTTTCGATACCTCTTCATGAGGATAGCCAATTTTTGTTCAGTTTCAAATTCCTGGATAAGGTGTACAGTTGGTGCAGAATTCCTCAAGGGTTTTCTGAGTCACCGTCCATCTTCAATCAGATATTGAAAAAGGATTTGGAGTCCCTGGTACTGCCTTTTAATTCGACCCTTGTGCAGTACATTGACGATTTGTTGATTGAATCCAAAACTAGGGACAGTTGTAAATACGATACCATTGCTTTACTGAATCATTTGGGAAAAAACTGACACAAGGTGTCACCCAAGAAGCTGCAATATTGTCAGAAAGAGGTGAAATACCTAGGGCATCTAATCGAAAAAGGGTCCAGGAGAATATCAAAGGAAAGAATAACAGCCATCTTGCAAATGAACCCTCCAACAACAAAAAGAGATGTCAGGATGTTCTTGGGAATGGTGGGCTACTGTCGCCAGTGGATACCCAACTTCTCGATCATTTCAAAACCTTTGATAAAACTGACAAAGAGATCAAGGATGAACCATATACCATAGCTTTGTCTAAGGAAGAACTTGAGTCATTTATGCAGTTAAGAGAATGCATGTGCAGGGCACCAGCGTTAGGAATGCCTGATTATACTAAACCTTTTCTGTTGTTCTGTCATGAACGTGATGCTTGTTCTTTGTCTGTCTTAACACAGGTCCATGGAGATGCAAATCGGCCTGTAGCATATTTTTCAGCTACCTTGGACCCCGTCACAGCAGCCTTACCGGGTTGTTTGCACGCAGTTGCAGCAGTTGGTCAGAGCCTTACACAATGTGAAGGCATAGTCATGGGATACCCCCTAACAGTAATGGTTCCGCATTCAGTTGAAATTCTGTTGACTTGAACTAAAACTCAGCACATGACAAATGCTCATCTCACTAAGTATGAGACAATCATATTGGGGTCACCAAATGTCTCACTCAAGCGGTGTACTGTATTGAACCCGGCAACTTTACTTCCTGTTGAAAACACTGAAATCAACAATGAGGAAGAATTTGAACATGACTGTCTTGAGGTAACTGAACCATGTACCAAACCTCGTCCAGACATTCAGGACACACAGTTGAAGGAAAATGACTGTATCATGTTTGTTGATGGGTCCTGTCTAAGAGATTCTGTTGGAACACTAAGAGCTGGCTATGCGGTATGCACCATAGCTGGTATCATTGAAGCCTCTTGGCTCGAGAGAGTGTTTTCCGCTCAAGTGGCAGAATTAATTGCCCTTACTAAAGCATGCCACGCAGCTGTGAATCTAAGAGTCACTATCTATACTAACAGCGGATACGGATTCGGAATCGTATATGATTTTGGCCAACTTTGGTCACAGAGAGGTTTCATGACCTCTTCTGGTTCTCCCGGGAAAAATGGTGAACAAATAAAAGATTTGTTACATGCAATTCAGTTACCTCTTGAAATTGCCGTAGTGAAATGCAGTGCTCATATTAGATCACAAGACTTTCTGTCCATGGGAAATGGTTATGCAGATCAAGTCGCAAGGTTTTGCGCATTGAACTGTATATCGTTCAAGGAGCAATGGGAATTGTTACCGCAAACTGAAAATGACACATGTTTGAATCTGGCATTACGGGTGGTTGACACGTTAGATGAGTTAAAAACATTACAGAGTCGTGCAAGCAAAGAGGAAAAACGCTCTTGGCAAAGAATGCAATGTGTACAAAGGGCTGATGATTTGTGGGTTTCAGAGGAAGGAAAACTAGTCTTGCCAAACAGTCTTCTATCTCAGTTTGCCCGACAATATCATGGACAGGCTCACCTTGGGAGGGATGCGATGATCAGGTAATTTAAAATCGACTGGTTTAATCCAAAATTCAGACATGCTGCCGAGGTCATTTGTCACAGGTGCATCATCTGTCAACAGATGAATGCCGGAAAAGGAACCGTGGTAACTTTGGGCCACATTGGGAGAGCTGGCGGACCATTCAGTAAAATGCAAATGGACTTCATTGAAATGCCTGCTTGTGGAGGATTGAAGTACGTGTTGGTAATTGTGTGTGTTTTCAGTCACTGGATTGAGGCATACCCCACACGTAGGAATGACAGTCTTACAGTTGCAAAATTACTACTTAGGGAACTGATACCAAGGTTCGGGTTTCCGGTCTCTATAGAGTCAGATAGGGTCAGACACTTCGACAATGAGGTGATTAAACTCCTGTGTGCCGCACTTGATATCGAACAAAAGCTGCATTGTAGCTACCGCCCGAAGCATCAGGACTAGTAGAGCAAATGAACGGTACTTTGAAATCAAGAACGGCAAAAATGTGCGAAGCTACCAATATGAAATGGCCAGATGCATTGCCGTTAGTGCTGATGTCAATGAGAAACACCCCAGACAAGAAAACGGGACTATCCCCCCAAGAGATCCTCATGGGTAGAGCTATGAGGTTGCCAGCAGTACCTGCAAATGCTCTAGTGAATATCACAGATGATATGGTGTTGGACTACTGCAAAGGTTTGGCTGATGTGATTCGCTCTTTCTCTCACTAGGTGGAAGCTAACACATTGCCACTGATTGGCGATCCAGGTTACTCTCTACAAGCTGGGTGGTTGTCAAGAAGCATGTGAGAAAATCGTGTCTGGAGCCACGTTGGAAAGGGCCATATCAAGCAATCTTGACAACTACTACTGCTGTAAAGTGTGCCGGAGTTCCAAACTAGATACATGCCAGTCACACAAAAAAGGTAACGTGTCCTGTCGAAGAGGAAATTGAAGTTTCCGGCACAACAGCTTCAGGAAGAGAAGTCTTAGGGCCAGAAAACAATCAAGAAGGAACTGAGACTGTCGGAGAACCCACTGAGAACAGTCTCGTCCCTCAAACAGTCAATGAGATCGAGAGAGGTGACAGAGTGCCTATCTAAGTAGAGGCAGCGGAAGAACTATATCAAGGAGAGATTCTCTTAGTAGTAGACAGATACGGGTTAGAACTCGAACCCGGTACAGACCCAGAAGAAGAAGGAGAAGAAGAAGAAGGAGGAGAAATAGTAGAGAGAAATCGGAGTGTGTCAAAGTCTCCTGAGCCAATTGCAGGTCCATCAAGCGAAAACACCATAGTACAAGAGGAGGGTACTGTCCAGCGTCCTGAAAAGACACATCAAAAGAAAACGCATATAGGCGATAACTGGCCAGATAAGCCACACTTAAGAATAAGGGACACACCAAGTGAAACAATAACAGAGGAGAACGATACATCCCGAGTGGAAGACCTAAGTGAAGGAGAACAACAAGGTGAACAATGGCTGAAAAGAAAGAGAGTCGCAAACAGAACATATACAGGTCCTGAATGGGCATATGCTACAACATCTGAGTGGCAACAAGAATTCTTAGCATTCTTTTTTGACTGAGAAGTACCAGGCCAGTACTTCAGTACCTGAACTGATCCAAAGGAAAGACTTGGTTAAAAATTGAAAAATCTGAAAACTGAAAGAGAGACTTTATAAATTACCGAATGTGACATTAGAACCGGATTGACTTCGAGAAACTCGATTGTGACAAGCTGCTAACCTGATTTGGACAAGAAGGGGGTCCTGGAGAGAGTGAAGACGCTGTAAATACACGCGGAGAGCAAAAGAATATTCTAAATCATCCTCAAGTTGATTGTTGATCTACTATCTGATTCTATACAGACATGGCGTATAATAGAGGTAGTAACAAGGGAAGTAAGGTGTGCGGTTGGCTAGGACTCATAATAGGTGTTGTGTGTGCAATAATAATTGTGGGAGTGATTGTGGGAATGCCATGGATAGAGAACAAGACTATTAACGCTACTTCAAAACCTGAAACTACAACACTAACACCGTTGGAAAGATTTGAGCAGGATGCGAGACACTTGCATGAGGGAACTAATTCAAAGGGGAACTTTCTACTAATGTCTTCTATCGCTTGCTAAATGAGTATGTGGAAACCATAGATGCGAAAGACTGTTATGTGTGTACTAAGATTCCTTCATCTGTGCAGGAGGGAGTTACTTATCATAGCCTCCCTCTAACTTACAGGATTAGTTGCAGCTTGCTACTAACAAGGTTTTATAATCAAGAGCATGTGCAATACTTTTATTCAAATCTGGACGTTGTGTTTTCTTTTGTACCTGTGATTGAATTCTTAAATAAGTTAGCTAAGGAACATGACATAAAAATAGTTAGAGGATTCTTTGAGCCGACGCTTACATTTGGAACTGCTTATGCACATCGCAATAATTTGACTTGCTTGCTATCACCTGTAGAGAAAAGCTTTTAAGATCACACTGATGATAGACGCAAATCATTGAAGGAAAGATTAGAAAAAGGGTTAGAAAAATGCACATATTCAAATGATTATGCTTACACTGCAATCAAAACACAAGGCAAACTAGCTATAGATGCATTACATGTAGGTAGGCTTTGTATATATAGGCCAAAATCTGAGCAAGACAATTTGTTTGTGGGAACGAGTGAATGCAGACATGTGTTTTTGTTTCAGAGTAAATGGACATTTATGTTGAATGGACAGGATCCAGCGATCCCTGGGAGCTATTACATCTGTGGACTTAATGCTTATTACCGTCTCCCTAGGGGATGGTATGGGACATGTTATTTGGGAATAGTTTTCCCAAAGATTTACCAAATTGATGACTTAAAACAAATACCTGAAACGTCTGAATTACAACATCCTAGACAAAAGTGGCTGCTGTCATTGGTGACATATTTGGAGCTATAATCCCTTCAGTGGGGGTCATCTTGAATTCTATGAAAATTCAAAAGTTGTCTACTATTGTGGATAACATGCTGACAAATTTCACAGGGGCTATACTCCTGATGGATACTGAAATTGCTGCAGAAAGAGCTATGACTCTTCAAAATCGACTTGCTTTAGACATTCTTTTAGCAAAGAGTGGAGGGGTCTGCAAGATGCTTAAAGAGCGTCATTGTTGCTCGTTCATTCGGGATAATAGTAAAAAGATTAGAGGTATGCTTCCTAACCTATCTAGAGATAGTGCAGATTTGAAGGAAACTGGAGTATGGGAAAAATGTGGAAAATGAATTGCCAGAGTTGGGAGCTGGTTTACCAATATTTGGAATGGGGTGCTTGCAAAAATACTAATGGGTCTATTAATTGTCCTGGCCTGTCTATTAGGACTGTGGGGGGCATGTAAAATTAATGACAGAATTAAGAAAAATTGGACTAAAAGAACCAGATGAAATGAAGAAAGTGAGAGAGAGAAAATGTTCAATGAAATTTGGGAAAGTTCACATAAAGGGCAAGATGTCGAAATGCGCATTATGCGCAAGGTAAAAAATTCAAAGTGAAAGGACAAAGAGAAAGGTTTGTGTGATGACGAGCGTCATCAGAGGAGGGACTGAGAGAGCGTAGTCTAAATAACATATATTAGAATGAAATGTTTATATCAATGTTTATTGATACTGCATAGAAAACGACAATAATTAGTGATTTGCTTAACGTGCATTTGAATTATGACTATGATATGTGGAGCTACTAATGTGAACTAATGACAATAATGAGTAAAATTGTTCGTGAAATGATTAATCAAACTTACATTAGCATTTATGATATTGCATTGAAAAACCTATAGGCCTTAAGTTAGCGTGAGTTGTGGATCTAGCTGCCTAGCTCTCATATTAAAAAGCATTTTTCTGTTTTCCAGTGTGCTGACTCGCAAAGGGCCATGACCCTGCAAATGTTCCTTTTCTTCATTCCAGTGTATCAATGTGAATTCCATTCTCATCCGCATGCTTGCTGCTTTAGTATAAGTTTATGTACAAAATTGAAACAAATGTAGATTAATGTAATGTACAAGGACGTTTAACCATGGACAAAGGAAACTCATGACCCGAGAAGACTTGCCAAATGGTGAAGTAAACCCGGATGTGCCACCTCCTGAGAAAATGTACATAAAGTTAATCATACACCATAGCTGCTAGGCATCTGTTTATCTTTATTATGTTGCCATGTGCTCGACAAACCTCCTGAACTTTGATGATTGACCTTGTGCTCGCAGCCTTGGGCTGCAATCTGCCTATCGCTGTAATTTACTTGTTCTAACCAGTTCAGAGAATGTTTGTGCTTAATCAGTAACTGCCAGAACAGGTTCGTACAGGTCGTTGCCACCTCCTGCCAGCTGCATCTGTACTTTCTCCCACCACATGTGTATCCCTGAAATATTCTGAAGGCCGCAGAGGACCTTGAATATACTAGGGGTGGAGTTGTCCTCTGACTAAGCAGTTTTGTGTGTATATAAGGTTGGGTGCCCCAGAGTGAAGGGGCAGCCTCCGTAGGAAAGTCTCTATGACTGTCCTGGGACTCTGTACTGGCTTGGGCTAGTAAACCATCTAATAAAAATTATCTTTTCTGCCCCTTTACACTTCTCCTCCTTATGAGGGAAGTGTCCCCGATCCTTTAGACAAAGTTAGCCTGATGATGATTTGACTGATGTCCTGAAGACGAAGACTGATCCTGTGTGCTGACCTAATCCTTGGAGGGTAATTATGACAATGCAATTTGTAATTTGTCCGTTTGCTTTTCCTTTCTAGGTACCAACTGCTCATTTTGAATAGAGGCCATAGTTAGATGTTTTCTAAATTGGTGTTCTAAATTATTTTGCATGAAGCCCAACATGCTGATGCTAATTAGTGGTTAGGATAGTAGATCACTCTGACTGACGCAAAATTGACAAATGACAGACGTTGCGCTATGCTGAACTGAGACTTACGTAATATTCATTGTATTCTGATCTATGTTTACGCCGTGCTATGTTCTTATGTTTGTGATTCTTGCATTAATGAAATCTTATCACAGTTGCCATATCGTGACTATGCTCTTATGCTTCTTGGTAATGAGATTAACTCTTCTGCTCGTAGATTGTAATCAATAGGGAATAAAATTCATAAAATTCTATCAAAAGGTGTGGTTATTCATGACTGAAAGGTCATGGTTGCGTCAACAATTTGATTAATGTCTTTATCCAAAGTGAAGTGCATTGTGGTGGTAAATATTGATGATATCATTGATATATTGCTTGACATGTTAATCAGTTATCTTGTCCTACGGTGTCTCACCACTGGGTCACAAGATTCATTGGCCTAAAACGAGTCCTAATGTGTTTAAATTAACATAAAAGGACGCGTTATCAGTAATGTAAATAGTTATCTAGAGGGCAGAGGTGGTCAACCTTGACGAAGCCTCTTGGAGAATGTATCTTTATTGTTCAGCCAACAAAAGAGCCACAAATAATAAATAAGCAAAGAGACTGTCAAAGTATCTATGGCTCTGTTAGCTTGCACTCTAATATACAGACTCTCAAAGGGAATATAAAATGTTTTAAGGAGATCTACAGTTACAGTGCCCAGGTAAACAATCCCTAAGTATAACAAGCATTGGCAAAGCCAATAGGTTTCTGCAATGAAAGAGCAATGTTTTTTATCCACCAAAAATGTTTGCTTAAGATGATCTGTCCTAGCATATAGTCACATCCTGCCAACAGCGATTCATTAAAAGGGATTAGCGCGACCTCCTTTTTTATGTTAAAGCAAATTCTCCCTGCCCCCATCGGTCCATTGGGAGTGCCATCTTCTTGAGCTCTTCCCTTGGAAACACATCCACAATCAATGGCAAAATAAATCTGACCTTAGCTGTAAATCCTTGTTCAGGCCAATTAAACAATTGTGCAAGAACCTTCAAGGGTCTCAATCAATCAATCAATCAATGCTTATAAAGCGCGGCTACTCACCCGTGAGGGTCTCAAGGCACTGGGGGGAGACCTCAACCGAAGCCACCAGGAATCCTGGCTCTGGGCGCAGTCCAGGCACGGACGGGCACAGACAGGCTTGCCTTCAGCACGCCTGCTGTGCGTGGCCCTCATTAAGAAAGGGAGGGGGATGGGGGAGCAGCCAGCTGGGAGGCGGGAGGGTGGGAAAGGTGCTTAGCGGGGGAGAGAGAGGAAGAGTGGAGAAAGGAAAAAGCACTAGGGCAAAATGAGGGGTGATAGAAGAAAAAGGCAGAAAATGCAAAAGTGAAAGAGCAAAAGAGAGGAGAAAAGAAAAGGAAAATACTGGCCACTAGCCCGCCGGGGATGAGGCGCAGAGATGAGTCTGTGGGTGGAGGAGGGCCTCGGATTGAGAGTCAGGAGACTCTCAGTTCATACCAGGCAAGAGGCAGCAGCAGGCAGAGGAGCTGGGGAGGGCAGCACACGCCGACCTGGAGGTCGGCTTGAAGTAGACCTCAAGTGGCACTGTACAAATCTAAATTATGAATGACCACACACCCTTGTAGTGCTTTTTCAAGAAAGAGTCACAATTTCTGGATATTTTGTCAGCTCACTTTACACTTTTGAAATGAAGTATTATGTCCATCTCCAGGAGTTTCAAAGTGCAGTAATGGGTGTTCAGCATAATCTACATCTCAATTTGAAGTCAGAGAATGAAAGTAAAGAGGCCCCTCGTAAAACACCGCCTGACATTTCACTTCATCTTTGAATACACAGCAAATGTGACTAGATAAGAACAAGATTCACAAGCTTGTTTACGGAGAAGCTTGGAGCACTTGCCTGCATTGCTCACATATTCCTGTCTGAGAAATGAACAAAGAAGCCCTGGGGCTACCATAATTTGAGAGGGAGCTGAAAAAAATCACTCAATGCTACTGAAAAAAACAAAAGACTCCGTTGCAATGGGAAAGTCGCAAATGCATCTGTTAATATGCCAGTACAGCTTGAAACCTACCCAATTTTCCAGCAAAGATCGTCTTCTGTTTTTGTACCCACTATCTGCTCATACACACACATTGCCCAGTCAATCGGGGGAGATCCAGCCAGCAAGGAGATTACAAATCTCCAACTATCAATTATGTGGAAAGTGGCCACAATACTCAGTTGGCAGGGCCTACAGCAGACACCCACCTTTGTTCGCCTTTGTTCGCGTCAACAGCCCTACCCAAGGTCCAGGGCTGCGATAAGGAAATTGATGATTCAATTCTAATGACAAAACAAGCACCCTCACAGACTTGTAAGACAGAGTCTGTGTATGGCTAAGAGCTGCTGCCTGAGGCCAAAGGGGGTGATGAGTTTATGGGAGGTGCTATCCCCAAGATGGAATCCTCGATACACCAGCTCAGTCTGGAGGGAACGAGGAGCTCCATGGGGGACAACTCGGTAGGGGCGTCCCAAAACAACATCCATACAAACAACAAAGGTCTAAAATTACATATAAAATGTAATGGAGAGACTATGACAATCCCCCCCAGTTGGTGACCAACCCGGGAAGAAACCAGACTTAAATTCAATAAAAGTTCACTCGGGCCACAATTTAAAAGATTTCGGGAGGCAATTACTGCAAGTCCCCCTATATCAAGACAGCCCAAGCAAAAATGTGACTATCAGGAACATAAACCCACACAAGAAGTAATTCCACCCACAGAGGTAACATTGATGGGCCAGGAGCAGGGCCTGAGTAAAGAACGAAGCTACCAATCACCTGTTTATATAACTACTCGAGACTAACCCGTCACACACGAATCAGAGCAGGAGTATGATGGGAAATTAACATAAATATTGTAAACTTTCAGGAAAACATCGAACAGCCGGAAATAATATTCACCCCTCTACATGCATCACAGGGGCCATATGATATAATTAACAGATCAAATATTCTTCTGCTGCTGCACCATATACCATCACTTGAGATTCTCACAACAGGGGACTTCTCAACAGACAATTTCAATACTTATGCATTGATCAGCCAGAGAGAATCTATATTAACAACATAGACTGATCAATGCACTGTCAATAGAATATCTGAATATGAGGGGCTTCTGGAAAGCTAAGGCATAAAAAGTCAGCATACCAGAGATAGAACAACACTCTTGAGTTCTGTCTATGGAAAATCAATTACTATGCCCAGTCAAAAAAACATTCAGTGCCTTGAGAGGAACCCCAGTGATAAAACCGTTGATGGTAGATAAAAACATTTCTTTGCAGTTGACAAGGAAAACACGGGAAACATTCAACTCATTGAGGCAAGAAACAATCACAGCGAGTCTGACTGGGATTGGCTTTCCGCAGCTTTGACCACCAAAGGGAAAATACATTTTTAACTGCAAAGGTCTTTCACCTAACAATCCAGTAGTTGAGCCTGTATCTCAGGTGTGTCGAGGAATCCTTTAACTTGGCTAGCCCCTACGTATCAGATCCTCTTATAACGGTGTCTGTGCTAAAAAAGACCTTGAAAGAGGTGGGTGTGTGAGCTTCAAGGGAAAGAGACATTGGCACAATCCGAAATATTAGCAGAGCTGAGGGTTTAGCTGAGTCTTACACAACCACTAATGGCAAACCGCATATGAAAGCAGCATTGGGTGCTTGTGCGTTCCAGAGCATCATGCGAATGCATCTCTTAACTCTCCCAGCCTGGGACTCTAGACGCAATTGGAAGTCCTTGCAGGGCTATTTGCAAGAATGTACCCTGTGTAAATACTATACTGAATCATTAAGACATCTCGTATGTTGCTGTCCATGCTTGACCTGAGAGAGACATCAATTAATAAAACCCTTATTTTTTAATATGACCTGAAATGACAAATTTACTGCCCTTAAGAACCTTAAGTCTTGTTCTAGGATAGCCATACGTTGATCAGACAAAGGAGGTAATGTAGTGGAGTTATCTCAGGCTATGTACCTCAAGGAGGGCCTAGGGCAGTTAGATGATGCCACTTGCTATACCCTCACCAGCAGGTTAGAGGTTGTAAGTCCAATGCAGTGTATTGGGAAATGTTAGCAGACTGGAGGGACAAAGGTCTCTTGGAATAGGAAAAACAACTTTTTGTCAAGTGTGACAACCGGATAATTGTCATGCTATACTTGTTACCCATGCTGCATAAGTACACTTCTAATCCTCCTGACAGACCCCTTGAGTCTTTCATAGGATCTCTTTTAGAAAATACCTCAAAATGTATTGATCATTACTTAATAACTTTTGTAATGACACACCCAGCCATCTCAAAAAAGACACAACACATTTCTTGACTATCATTGATGACATTCAGTGAAAAGAACAGAACACACATCTGACTTTAGATATTACCAGTATTTATACTTGTATTCTACATGAAGCTGTTACACTGGCCTGAAAACACTTCATGAGAGCTAGGCCCATCTCATACTTACTACACATAGACATGTTTCACTATTGCCTCAACAACTACTTTATATTTGATGATAAAGTGTATAGCCAAACCCAAAGGACAGTGATGGGCACCTATTTTGTCCCCAGCAACGCAAATCTTTTAGTTGGCTGGTGGGAGGATCAGGTGGTCAGTAATCTTCAAGAATTCAATGATCAGGTGGTCCTGTGGACTAAGTTTATTGATTACATCGTTGTCAGGGGATGAGAAGTCATCTGTAGATTTTGTGAAGAAACTAAACATCAGTTCTTACATTTTAAACTTCACAGGACACACAGGTAAGACTGACTTCTATTGAACTCTTGGATGTCTCTATTTGGGTATCAGAAGATAAACTTAGGACCAAATTGTTTTGTAAACCCACTGCAGGGAACAGTCTGCTTTATGCTAGCAGTCCTCATTCTACCAACCTTAAATACAGTATTCCTTATGGTGTTCTTCAGAGCAAGGAGGACTGTAGCACTCAGGAAGCCTTTGAAGCTGAAAGTAGGTTGATGATTAGCAGGTCTAGGGAACGTGGATACACCACTAAAGTGATTTTACAAGCTAAGAAAAGGGATGATTCAGTTCCTAGATTTAATTTCTTACATTACACTGAGAAGCCATCCCATGAAGGAGACAATGTGGTTCGGTCTCTCACCACTTTTTCTAACCAGGCACACAGTGTGAGGATGATTCTTAAAAAACATTGCCATGTTCCTAAAACTAATGATATACTGAACACATTTTTGAGTGTAGCTTCACAAATCACTTTCAAATGTTGTTGCTCACTCAGAGACAGTTTGAGTCATAATTCAGTTACCAGCAAGGAATCCAGGAGTTTGAATTCCCCTATGGGATTGTGTTGCTGTAAAAACTGTAGGCCTGTTGCAACGTGTAACACTAATTATTGTGCTTATTCCTTACTTTGTCCCTGGGATATGATATATATATATATATATATATATATATATATATAGGTAGCACTATCCACAGAGATAAGAAACGTGTACTTAAACACATCAGGGTGATACGTCATGACAACCAGCAGTACCTAGTGGCTACCAGTTTTCTGAAAATCACTTTGGGAATGAGAACTTACTAAGACTTGGACACTGTGCTACCTACCAGCAGAGGGAGTAACAAGGAGAAGTAACTTCGCAAAGTGGAGTCACACTGTTGTGTAGCCATTTTTAGTTATAGCTCCATACCTGTAATTTAGCAAACTAGGCCTGCGACTGTGCACTTTAACCTAGATATATTTTATTCAGCTTTGTTTATTAGTTTAATAATAGCCACATTTGTGGCCTTGTTCTCTATCCAGATGTTCTTTGCCTAGGCCAGCACTGCATTCTTAAACAAGACATTTCTTTCACTCTGTGCTATTCTCAAGGCTACAAGATGATAGGTTGCCGGAAAACATAGAAACATGCATATCCTTACGTAGGAACATTTTCTCAGAACACCAGCTGTTTTATTATAAAAACACTTCTCTGTCCCATACACATTAGAGGGAGATTCCAGCCATATGACCACGACTGTATGCTGATTGCTGAACGCTTTGCTACAGCCGCTTCTGTAGACTACAGGCCTCTTGCTCAGGTATGAAGGATGATGTCTTCCCAGGGGAACCTGAAGGGCAGAACTAGAGCTTAACATGCTGTGCGCTAACATGGCCCAGGTAGGAATTATTTCAATGACTCTAGTGACAATCTGGTAGAGTTATTTTTATGCTTTACTCTACTCATCACTATTTTAATCCTGTCATGCTTTATCATCCTGGGTATTGCAGTACAAGCTTTATTATTTAAGCAGTTGCTTCATTAAAACCTTATTGAAACATATACTGCCTCTGATTGTCCTTGTATATGTGAGACCAATGTAACTGAGAGCAATGGATGCGATCTGAGTGACCACGATTTCACTGAGGAGTCAATTGTGTCATGTGCACGGTTGCCCAATCATCCCTACTCTTAGGTAGATATGAGGCACTGCTAGTTAGCCGGAGCATCAAAACCTGGATTAGACCGACAGGTGTCACCTGTAGTATGTTCAGATTCAGACCCCCACAGCGCAAGTGATTCTGCCGCTCAAATCCAGTAGTCTTATTAGAATAATGAGAGCCTACGTGACAACACTACATACTTGATTTTGACACTTGGGCGCCTTTTGGCCTGAACTATGATGAGAAGCTGTCAGTGCGTCTTTGTTAGAGCATATATTGAATTAGACTGAATGCTTCTTTCTTCTGCTTCTTGGAGAGTGTTTTTTTACCCATTTTAATCCAGTTTTCTTGTGTCTTGTTTTCACTCAGGTCACTTCACTTCACTGGTTTTATGCGTAGTCTGCACTTTCAATGATATCATAGAACAAGATTACCCGTACATTTTCAGCTATCCATTTGCGCTTGTGCATCGGCATTCAGATAAGAATTCATTATCTGTAATTTATTCAGCCATTACTGTGTTTGCCCGCATGGGATTGAATGCTAGTTAATAGGATGTACCCGCTTTCCCTATTTGCCTGCTGGGCAAGCTTGTGCCCTTTAGCCCTTCCTGTCCATTGCACACATATCTGGACTCTTTATTGGACTACTATTGCGACATTGTGTTATTTTGTTTAACTCACCATGAGCTGGCACATTGGGGCTGACATTACTTTAATTGCAACTTTGTATATGCATTGCATTGTGCCCCATACTTATTTTGGTTTATCCAGAACCAGACACACTCTCACTATCAATAGTGAAAGTTCTAGATTTGCAGACATTCCTTGCTATCTCAGTACTACTGTATCTGCCCAGTACATGCTAATTTTTTTGCCTCCTCCCCTCCCCTGAGCTCACTTCAACTCCAGGTGTTACCATACTTATTGCCTGGTTCAGAACACAATGAGTCTTATGTTAGTCACTCGTATGCTGTCTGGTATGCCTCACAACCTGGTATTGAAGCAAATTGCTACTGTTCTAAATTTAATTTAACACATTTTTATTAGTTTCAATTCTGTTATGTGTATGACTGCGCCTATGCACCAAGCGTGAACACCACATTGGGCTACTACTCTTGGTGTAAGTTGTCCAGCCGTTCGGCACATGCCATTATGCATATGCATGTGTAGCATTTGTTTTTTTCCTTGCCCCGTGCTCACTCTGACTATAAGTGCTGGGGTATATTTTGCCCATTTCCATTGCACATTGTTTACTACATTTGTGGCACACACAGTGTTGGCAACTAGTTTATTTTATGTCAATATTACATGGGCCAGTGTTCAAGTTATATTCAGAGAGACATCAATTAATAAAACCCTTATTTTTTAATATGACCTGAAAATATGCAAAGAAGCTTTAAAATACAAATTTACTGCAATGGCCGCTGTGGAAATGGCCTGCCTTGGGAAATTTTTCACCAGAGTGGGAAAGGCTTTACAGCATGCACGTGTCCAGCAAAGGGCGGGAACCAACAAGGGCGCTTCGGCCCAAAAAGAAACTTTATTGTCGAAATGGCTCCCACCTCAATGCTTATCTTTTTTTACGTTTGACTGCTCTGATTTCTGTCCTTAAGGCTCTGGTGCTGCTAACATGTAATGGGACTTTAACCTTCAAGTTTCACCACTTTCTTCTTCATATTCTGTCTTATCTTGATTCTACATTCATGCTAACTTTTATCTCACCTATGATGCCACTGGTCTCTGTGTTTTTAATGCTCTGGTTCTGAAGTCATGTCTCAGGGCGTCTACTTTGAAATTCTACTGCCCTCTCCTTCATACTCACTTTTAACTTAAGATAATTCATGCAATATTAATGAAATTCTATGTGGTTCAGTTTATATTATGACACGGATTTTAGATATATATGTCAATGTGCAACATGATAATCATCTGATTTTGGCATAGCTGCACCTCCTTTAAGGCCAATGAGCTGATAGATAGAATATATTCTGCAGTATTTGTACCTCTTGGGAGGTTGGATGATAAGACCTGCTCACGCACCTGCACTTTATTTTAAGTGATCCCAGACTCTTAGGATAGCATATGATAAATGAGTTGATAGATAGGACATAATCTATGCATTTCTTTTGAGGTGAAAGATTGAAGGGAATATTTGCACTTTTCACTTTTGTGATTTTAGAATTTTATGATAACATATGAAAAGTTGCCTTGTTTTAGTATCTTGTGCTGATGGCCTAGATAAAGAGGCCAGTACCTTACAGGTGGCAGTTAATATCGGCTGTAAATTTTATTGTTTACAACATACTTTGGCCCGTATTTATCCTCCGTTTGCGCCGAATTAGCGTCGTTTTTTTCGACCCAAATTCGGCGCAAAACTAACGCCATATTTATACTTTGGCGTTAGACGCGTCTAGCGCCAAAGTATGGGCAAATAGCGTCATTTTTTTGCGTGAATGCCTTCCTTGCGTTAATGAGATGCAAGGAAGGCGTTCCCGTCTAAAAAAATGACGGCGACGCAAATGCGTCGTATTTATACTCCCGGGCAAAAATCACGCCCGGGAGTGGTCGGGTCAAAAAAACCCGCATTTGCGCCACTTTTTAACGCCTGGGTCAGGGTAGGCGTTAAGGGGCCTGTGGGCTCAAAATGAGCCCACAGGTGCCCTCCCATGCCCCCAGGGACCCCCCCTGCCACCCTTGCCCACCCCAGGAGGACACCCAAGGATGGAGGGACCCATCCCAGGGACATTCAGGTAAGTTCAGGTAAGTATAATTTTTTATTTTTTTTAATTTTTTTTGGTGGCATAGGGGGGCCTTATTTGTGCCCCCCTACATGCCACTATGCCCAATGACCATGCCCAGGGGACATAAGTCCCCTGGGCATGGCCATTGGGCAAGGGGGCATGACTCCTGTCTTTACTAAGACAGGAGTCATTTAAATGGCGTCTGGGCGTCGAAAAAAATGGCGCAAATCGGGTTGAGGCGATTTTTTTGCCTCAACCTGACTTGCCCCATTTTAAGACGCCCTAACGCCATTTTCCCCCTACGCCGGCGCTGCCTGGTCTACGTGGTTTTTTTCCACGCACACCAGGCAGCGCCGGTCTGCTAGCGCCGGCTAACGCCATTCCATAAATACGGCGCCCGCATGGCGCTTCAGAATGGCGTTAGACGGCGCTAAATCTTTTGACGCTAAACTGCGTTAGCGCAGTTTAGCGTCAAAAAGTATAAATATGGGCCTTTGTGTCCCTTCATCATGGATTCTTTGTGTAAACCTCTTTGTGCCCCATGGTGATATATGTAATCATGAGTTATCAATGCATTTTCTATACATTTTCTATGTGTTTTATTGTATTTTGTGCAATGATTTTAAGTAATCATACAATAAAGTTACCTACGTATGTGACTCCAGAACTTTGAAAGTTCTACAATGCTGACCCCAAAACAACAGGACACGCTCAGACCAGTCCTGTATTTTGCCAAAGTAGCTGCTGTTTAATTTTTAATTTGTTCATTTCCATTGCACATTATTTACTATATCTGGGGCACACACAATGTTGGCAACTAATTTGTGTTATGTTATTATTATATGTGCCAGTGTTCAAATTTTTTTTTTTAATTTCATTATGTTTTGTTTATGTAGCAATTTATTTACATGTATTATTTTCATGGATCTTGCATCAGATGACAGCATATACATTTTTGATGCTGTAATTTGATCATTTCAATATGGGGCATTTAGTCACATCAATTTGCTCAGTAGGAGTGTTTTGTGACTCTTTGTCTATTTCTAATGTTTGTATCACTTTGGGTGTTAGTGTACTCCTGTGACCCATGATTAAGGTGATGGTCAAAACACGTTAGGAGAAGCCTGACTTGAATAAATCTACGTTAACAAAATACAGGACTGGTCTGAGTGTGCCTTGTTGTTTAGGGGGTCAGCATTGTTCATATTTGGGCTTGCTAAAGCTCAGGCCTCCATGCTATAGCCACGTATCTACAGTTTTGTAGTGTTTTAGTAAGCTCTGTGGCCAAACACTTTGCCGCTGCTTGCCTGCGTACCTGCAATTCCGTGCATTAAGAGATGAAGCTACATGTGAATAATCCCAAAGAGGTGTTGTTGTGGTAATTGCAGAAGGTCAGTGGTGTTATAGATACTGGCTTGCAGAGTGTACACCAAAGTCAAATGTAGATGCTGCCACTTGGCTCTTTCAACATATTGCACCTCTGACACTGCACTCGTTATTGCCGCTACTACTTGCAGGCTTTTCCAGCACAGCGGAACACTGCCTGAATTTGAAGACACCCTCAGAATATTTGTAGAGCACTTTTAGTCGTCCTTACTGCTTGGGACACTGGTGGTTGTAACTGCTTTGTGTAGCCCATACGGTGCTATGTATTTTGAAAATATCACACCCAGAACTAGGATTTGGACAATGGGCAGTTGTGACACTGCACAGACCAGTCTTGGAGCATTTTTATTGTCCAGCGCTACTAGTCAGCTCCACTGGTTTTGAGACTGGAAACCAGAAAATGCATGGAACTGGCCACACAATGTGGTGTGCTTTGTGGTGCAAAAAGTGTACCCAGCATGAAGATTTGGACATCAGGCATTTGGGTGCAGCTGTTTCAGAGAGGGATCACATCTAGGCCAGAGGGCTTGTTTCTGAGACTTTCACACTGAAAAATGTGAGTACGTTGCCTGCTTTTTTATTGATATACTATTCTCTCATTGTTACTATTTAGGATTCTGCTGGGGCAGTCTGAAGCAGGTCTGCCTTAACATTTGGGCATTATGTTTTGGAGAGGCAGCACCTGTATTTATGTGTACCTATGTTATTGGATCTGTTGATTTTTCATTAACATGGCTTCTAATGTGGAAGCAAGAAGGAAAGAAGCATCTAACAAACTGTATTTTCATGCAAATTGGATGTGGCCAGTGCCAGCACGAGTACTGCCACTGCCATCAAAATACAGCTCAAATTGGAACATCTTGAGAAATTGCATAGAAAGCACTGGCAAAATGGTGGGAGACGGGATTATGGCAAAAGTATATAGAAGTGAAAAGAGTTCCCAAGGATTTGTGGATTTTTACTATTCCAACACATGATAATCCGGACACAGATTGTAGATGAGTGGGCTGCCAGTACTAAACAGTGCTCAATTACAATGATGAATATTCCATTCAAATATGCTATTAAAGATAAAATAAAACATTTGCAAGACATTGACAAACTTATCCAAGAGATTCACAGCAGTTTGTCAAGTGAGATGTTTGATGAATTCACAAAAAATGTTCAATCAAGCTGGACAAAATAGAAGAAGAAATCACCAGCAAAAAACAAAGAAAATTTGCAAGGGACTATAAGGATTACTAGGCAGGGCACATTCTTACGTTCCACAGAAAAATATGATCACCATTACAATGACAAGAATTTGCATAATATACCTGTGACAGATGGAATTTCAAAACACAAAGAGAGTCTCAGTGTCTGCCCTAGAACAAGGTCACCAAATAGAACCACACAATATTCTTTTTAAACAATTCCAACTGCTAACCAAACCAGGACAGAGCGTCCTTCAGAATGAAACTCTTGAAGAGGCAGAGGAAGAGTAGTCAAAGGAAAAAGAGGCAGAAACAGGCAGAAAAGATGACGGACAATGAGGGGCAATCTACAAGCACTAGGAATGTGGTAAACATTCCAGGGCATACTCTGTCTTAGGAGTAAACTCATATACTTTCTTTGAACTTGTCATTGTGTCCCTCTACTGGTTTGGCCTATGTTCAAACTAGGATGTATTTATTTTGAAACTGAAAAAATGGTTATACACTAAACCCAAATGATCCTTATATGAATTTGTTAAAATTTGATTTAGATGTGGGTATGAGTTGCCCTTTTTCAAACCTCAATCTACATTTTTATCCCTTGTATTGTATGATGCTATCTCCTTATTTGAAAAAGATGCTATAAAGGATTAAAAAAATCTCAGATACAAACATTTAAAAGGGGTAAAGAGGAGAAATCTCACTGATCAGCAATTTAAAGCCCTTAAGAACCTTAAGTCTTGTTCTAGGATAGCCATACGTTGATCAGACAAAGGAGGTAATGTAGTGGAGTTATCTCAGGCTATGTACCGCAAGGAGGGCCTAGGGCAGTTAGATGATGCCACTTGCTATACCCTCACCAGCAGGTTAGAGGTTGTAAGTCCAATGCAGTGTATTGGGAAATGTTAGCAGACTGGAGGGACAAAGGTCTCTTGGAATAGGAAAAACAACTTTTTGTCAAGTGTGACAACCGGATAATTGTCATTCTATACTTGTTACCCATGCTGCATAAGTACACTTCTAATCCTCCTGACAGACCCCTTGAGTCTTTCATAGGATCTCTTTTAGAAAATACCTCAAAATGTATTGATCATTACTTAATAACTTTTGTGATGACACACCCAGCCATCTAAAAAAAGACACTACACATTTCTTGACTATCATTGATGACATTCAGTGAAAAGAACAGAACACACATCTGACTTTAGATATTACCAGTATTTATACTTGTATTCTACATGAAGCTGTTACACTGGCCTGAAAACACTTCATGAGAGCTAGGCCCATCTCATACTTACTACACATAGACATGTTTCACTATTGCCTCAACAACTACTTTATATTTGATGATAAAGTGTATAGCCAAACCCAAAGGACAGTGATGGGCACCTATTTTGTCCCCAGCAACGCAAATCTTTTAGTTGGCTGGTGGGAGGAACATGTGGTCAGTAATCTTCAAGAATTCAATGATCAGGTGGTCCTGTGGACTAAGTTTATTGATTACATCGTTGTCAGGGGATGAGAAGTCATCTGTAGATTTTGTGAAGAAACTAAACATCAGTTCTTACATTCTAAACTTCACAGGACACACAGGTAAGACTGACTTCTATTCAACTCTTGGATGTCTCTATTTGGGTATCAGAAGATAAACTTAGGACCAAATTGTTTTGTAAACCCACTGCAGGGAACAGTCTGCTTTATGCTAGCAGTCCTCATTCTACCAACCTTAAATACAGTATTCCTTATGGTGTGTTCTTCAGAGCAAGGAGGACTGCAGCACTCAGGAAGCCTTTGAAGCTGAAAGTAGGTTGATGATTAGCAGGTCTAGGGAACGTGGATACACCACTAAAGTGATTTTACAAGCTAAGAAAAGGGATGATTCAGTTCCTAGATTTAATTTCTTACATTACACTGAGAAGCCATCCCATGAAGGAGACAATGTGGTTCGGTCTCTCACCACTTTTTCTAACCAGGCACACACTGTGAGGATGATTCTTAAAAAACATTGCCATGTTCCTAAAACTAATGATATACTGAACACATTTTTGAGTGTAGCTTCACAAATCACTTTCAAATGTTGTTGCTCACTCAGAGACAGTTTGAGTCATAATTCAGTTACCAGCAAGGAATCCAGGAGTTTGAATTCCCCTATGGGATTGTGTTGCTGTAAAAACTGTAGGCCTGTTGCAATGTGTAACACTAATTATTGTGCTTATTCCTTACTTTGTCCCTGGGATATGATATATATATATATATATATATATATATATATATATATATATATATATATATATATATAGGTAGCACTATCCACAGAGATAAGAAACGTGTACTTAAACACATCAGGGTGATACGTCATGACAACCAGCAGTACCTAGTGGCTACCAGTTTTCTGAAAATCACTTTGGGAATGAGAACTTACTAAGACTTGGACACCGTGCTACCTACCAGCAGAGGGAGTAACAAGGAGAAGTAACTTCGCAAAGTGGAGTCACACTGTTGTGTAGCCATTTTTAGTTATAGCTCCATACCTGTAATTTAGCAAACTAGGCCTGCGACTGTGCACTTTAACCTAGATATATTTTATTCAGCTTTGTTTATTATTTTAATAATAGCCACATTTGTGGCCTTGTTCTCTATCTAGATGTTATTTGCCTAGGCCAGCACTGCATTCTTAAACAAGACATTTCTTTCACTCTGTGCTATTCTCAAGGCTACAAGATGATAGGTTGCCGGAAAACATAGAAACATGCATATCCTTACGTAGGAACATTTTCTCAGAACACCAGCTGTTTTATTATAAAAAGACTTCTCTGTCCTATACACATTAGAGGGAGATTCCAGCCATATGACCACGACTGTATGCTGATTGCTGAACGCTTTGCTACAGCCGCTTCTGTAGACTACAGGCCTCTTGCTCAGGTATAAAGGATGATGTCTTCCCAGGGGAACCTGAAGGTCAGAACTAGAGCTTAACATGCTGTGCTCTAACATGGCCCAGGTAGGAATTATTTCAATGACTCTAGTGACAATCTGGTAGAGTTATTTTTATGCTTTACTCTACTCATCACTATTTTAATCCTGTCATGCTTTATCATCCTGGGTATTGCAGTACAAGCTTTATTATTTAAGCAGTTGCTTCATTAAAACCTTATTGAAACATATACTGCCTCTGATTGTCCTTGTATATGTGAGACCAATGTAACTGAGAGCAATGGATGCGATCTGAGTGACCACGATTTCACTGAGGAGTCAATTGTGTCATGTGCACGGTTGCCCAATCATCCCTACTCTTAGGTAGATATGAGGCACTGCTAGTTAGCCGGAGCATCAAAACCTGGATTAGACCGACAGGTGTCACCTGTAGTATGTTCAGATTCAGACCCCCACAGCGCAAGTGATTCTGCCGCTCAAATCCAGTAGTCTTATTAGAATAATGAGAGCCTACGTGACAACACCACATACTTGATTTTGACACTCAGGCGCCTTTTGGCCTGAACTATGATGAGAAGCTGTCAGTGCGTCTTTGTTAGAGCATATATTGAATTAGACTGAATTCTTCTTTCTTCTGCTTCTTGGAGTGTGTTTTTTTACCCATTTTAATCCAGTTTTCTTGTGTCTTGTTTTCACTCAGGTCACTTCACTTCACTGGTTTTATGCGTAGTCTGCACTTTCAATGATATCATAGAACAAGATTACCCGTACATTTTCAGCTATCCATTTGCGCTTGTGCATGGGCATTCAGATAAGAATTCATTATCTGTAATTTATTCAGCCATTACTGTGTTTGCACGCATGGGATTGAATGCTAGTTAATAGGATGTACCCGCTTTCCCTACTTGCCTGCTGGGCAAGCTTGTGCCCTTTAGCCCTTCCTGTCCATTGCACACATATCTGGACTCTTTATTGGACTACTATTGTGACATTGTGTTATTTTGTTTAACTCACCATGAGCTGGCACATTGGGGCTGACATTATTTTAATTGCAACTTTGTATATGCATTGCATTGTGCCCCATACTTATTTTGGTTGATCCAGAACCAGACACACTCTCACTATCAATAGTGAAAGTTCTAGATTTGCAGACATTCCTTGCTATCTCAGTACTACTGTATCTGCCCAGTACATGCTAATTTTTTTGCCTCCTCCCCTCCCCTGAGCTCACTTCAACTCCAGGTGTTACCATACTTATTGCCTGGTTCAGAACACAATGAGTCTTATGTTAGTCACTCGTATGCTGTCTGGTATGCCTCACAACCTGGTATTGAAGCAAATTGCTACTGTTCTAAATTTAATTTAACACATTTTTATTAGTTTCAATTCTGTTATGTGTATGACTGCGCCTATGCACCAAGCGTGAACACCACATTGGGCTACTACTCTTGGTGTAAGTTGTCCAGCCGTTCAGCACATGCCATTATGCATATGCATGTGTAGCATTTGTTTTTTTCCTTGCCCCGTGCTCACTCTGACTATAAGTGCTGGGGTATATTTTGCCCATTTCCATTGCACATTGTTTACTACATTTGTGGCACACACAGTGTTGGCAACTAGTTTATTTTATGTCAATATTACATGGGCCAGTGTTCAAGTTATATTCAGATATTTATGACAATGCACTATTAATTTTCATTTCATTATGAGTTTTGTTTAAAGGGCACTTTACTTTTATTTACAAGTATTATTTTCATGGACATTGCATCAGATGAGAGCAAACACATTATTGAATTTGTAATTTGATCATTCCAGTATTCTGCCTTTATTCACATCAACTTACTCAGCAGGAATGTTTTGTGACCCTTTGTCTATTTCTTATCTTTGTATATCACTGGGTGTTAGTGAATGCCTGTGACCCATGATTAAGGCTACGGCCAAAACACCTCAGGGGAAGCCTGACTTGAATAAATCTACATTGGCAAAATACAGCACTGGTCTGAGCGTACCCTGTTCTTTTGGGGTCAGTGTTGTTCACATTTGGGCTTTCCTGAGCACTACTCAGTCCTCTGGGTCATGGCCACAGAACTCTGGTTTGGCAGTGTTTTCAACTTAAAAAATTCTAAAGTTATAAGTATAACTTAATTTACAATTTATCCACTACATTCAAATTATTATAACTAGCGGAATTTGTTACACACTCTTTTCAGCTCACTAACTAGACAACACTAACTATAACTCGCCACTCTACCATGCACTGTGCTGTAACAAAGAATGTAATTTGAGAAGTTGTAAGTGTGATATGAATGCTCTGATTTTACTTGCTATAAGTGATGTAGTGTGCAAAAGCAGAAACAGTGCATGGAAAAGGCATGAGTTATAGTTAATGGTGTGGGCTGAGTGAGGTGACAAGACTGTGTTTGGAGGTGCACAACTTATAGTAATTTGAAGATGGTGCCTGAATTATAAATTAAAGTTATAATTATAACTTTACAATTTTGAATATTTGTGTAGTTTAAGTAGGGCTTGTATGGAAAGAATACACACAATATTTCTAAGTAGGCATTGCCCCAATCCTTGTTGGTCTCATAGTATATTAATGTTTTTTATTTTTTAATAAAAATGTATTTCAGATAGCAGTGTTGTATGTCTTTCATTGGAGTATCGTACAGTGAAGTGTATTACAGTACAGTTTAGGAGAATGTTGTGGAGTCTAATGTAGAGTGGAGTATTGAAGAGTGGAATAGAGTGGAGTTGAGTGGAGAGATGTATTTACAGTGGATTAAAGTGTTACACAGTGGAGCGGTGTGGTGTGTCGTATCATGGAGTGACGTATTGTAGATTGGAGTGGTGTGTCGTACAATGTATTGGTATGTCCAACAGTAGAGCTGAGTGTTGTACAGTAGAATGCGTCAACTGGAGTGTCATGAAATGGAAGTGGTGGAGTGGAGTGTCATCGAGTGGCATAGAGTGTAGCAGAGTGTAATAGAGTCGAATAGCATAGAGTCAAGTTCAGTGGAGTAGAGTGTTGTATAGTTCAGTGTTGTCAAGTGTAGTGTCATTCACTAGAGTGTCGGAGAGTTTCATATTGTATAGTGCTGTACAGTGAAGTATTGTTATTTGTGAGAATGCAGTGCATGGTGGAGTGGTATGTTATAGCTAGTGTTGTCTGGCTAACGAGCTAATAAGAGTGCGTAACAAGGTTGGCTACTTAAAATAATTTGAAGGTAGCAGATGAATTGTAAATGAAAGTTATAACTATAACTTCAGAATCTTTAATGCTTGTATTGTTTAAACTTAGTTTGTATAGGGGAAATATGTTTGCCTACCTATAATTAAGCTTAAACCTTTGATTAATTCATTCCAATGGACTATCATAGAATAAATAGCGTGGAGTGGTTTATACTGTAGTGGCATAGACTGGAGTAGCATACAATGGAGTGGCATGCAGTGGAATGTTGTATAGAGAATGGGCATACAGTGGAGAGGCTTAAAGTAGGATGGCATAGTGTAATAGTGTATAGTGGAGCAGCGTCCAGTGGAGTAGCATACAGAGAAGTGATGTGGACAGGAGAGGTGTACAGTGGCATTTTGTGCAGTGTAATAGTAAGAGTGGGGAGGAGTCGAGTCTCGTACACTGGAGACGCATAGAGTGGAGGGGCATAGAGCGGAACAGAGTATAGTGGAGTCTCAACAGCACATGGCATACAGATGTTAATATAGCAACACTGTAGATTATGGTGTGCAGAGTAACGCAACACAGAGACTTGAGCTGCCTTGTGTTTCTCCAGATTTACCAATCAATTCTCAGCCACACATAGTGGTCTTACGTTCCCTTGTAAATCTGTGTTAAGTATTCCATTATTCATGCGATGCCATAAGTGACATAGGGGAATCATAATCCAATAATACAGCTAGGCCTTATCTATATTTTGGGCCATGGTATACCGTGATAACTTTGTAGTATACCATGATAGGGGACGATGAAAAATCAGCATAAAATTAGGTAATGGCTGTTTCTTGAGAAACAAAAGGCAGCCATTTGTTTTTACTACATTCTGGCTGTGTTTAGTGTTAGCTATAGATAAGTAGAAGGCCCCTTCCTATTGCCACTTTATTAAAATTGGTAATAGGTAGGTAAATATATTTATATTTTTAAATAAGTTTATGGCCATGTACCATGGACGTTTTACAAAATTTAGTAAAGATCTGCAAAAGTGCAATGGTGACAAGTGTCACTAAGTTTATATGCCTTATACCTTAAAACATTCTTAGCCTACTTAACTGCAGTGTCCAAAAAGCATCACCTCTGCACCAAAATGCAAAATACAGCCACATTTCATATAAATCTATTCAGCCATTTTGCCCTACATCAAATACAATAGTCTATGGAAAATGCATGGGTGGGGAAATGTGTTCTGGGACAACCTTTTGTTTTTGCACCTCCTTAACGATTCACCACAAAAATAACCATCAACTCAAAATGTAGAAAATGCTATATGTCTGGAAAGTTTTATGGTGATTCGTCAAATGGATGTAAAGGTATTAGGCGGGTAATATCCTGGGAATTCCTATTTTTGGGAATACTAACTATAACTAACTAGGTATAACTACAGAGTGGCAATCAGATTTAATGTGATTTCTTTCTTTTTATCTGGTGTATTTGTTACATATTTGTTTATTGGTTTATACAATAATGTGACCATAAATGTGTCTTTTAGTTTTTCATGAAGTAATTCGGAAAGTTTACGTATGTAATCAAGTTTATTTTTGGGACCTTTTGCTACTTTTAGCGCCATTGTGCTACATATGTAGTCCAAAGTGAAAAAAAGCTAATTGTTGTTTTAAAAATTAAGGTTATAATTTTTTTCCTAATGGTCAGTTATTATGTGCTCCGTATAGTAATTTGTGTAGCTTACTGCTAGGCCATTTTGCACAGCATTACATAATGAAGCTGGTTTTTGTTTGGCTTGTTTGGAACAGTTTTGTTTGTGAGTCAGAGAGCATACATAGAAAACTTTTGTAGATTAAGATTTACTATTTTTGTTTTGTATTTGTAACTAGGTTTCTATTAGCATGCAACGTAAATGGATCTTTTAGATGTTAATGTAGTAAATATGAAACTTTACATATGCAGTCTAGTTTATTTTTTGGGCCTCCTTGCTACTTTTAGTAGTATTATGCAACAAGATAACCCACAGAATCATCTGTGCCCCCTAATTTGTAATCCTGCCAAACTTAATAAAAATCCAGCTGACAGTATATGCGCAATGGGAGAAACAAAAGTCTGTTGAAAACGCATTGGATTTGTAGCCCATTTTGTGACATCCCCCCCTTGTTCTTTGCACCTGCTTGCCCTAACACTGTGAAAATTTCAGTTCCACCAAAATGAAATCAAAGTTGTTACTTGCACTGTGTGACAAATAAACATTCATTTATTTGTTTAAGGGAACAATTAGAGACCACAAATTGAAACACAAAGGTTTGAAAAGTAAATTCATGCAAATGTACTAGTATCCAATGAAAATATTTTAAATCTAGTCAAAATTATCATTTTTTTTCAAAAAAGTTTTTTGAAAAAATGTCTTTTCAAGGGTTATTAACATTTTAATAGCCTAATATATATAACAATATAGGTACACGTGGAAATAAAGATCTGCTCGCTTAGTTGGCGGAGTTCGGGTAACTTCGTGTTATGTGTGTAACGCAGAATTCCTGTAAAATTTAGCCAGCTGTGTGACGTATGTTCCCGTTGGTGCACAATAGGCTCTGTAAATGCACACTTGTGGGCGTAAACAAGATTTGCCACCAGCTAGCACAATTTTTGGCCACCACAGAGCCTTCCGGCTCCATAATGCTGACAATCATGAGCGGTTGTGCCTCTTCTTCTCAAGTGGATTTTCATCTCAAGAAGCAGGTTAATCAACTCAAAAATACATTTTCAAGTGAATATTCTACTCAAATGTACAGTTCAAGTGTTTTTGTAATGCAAAAAGCATTTTTTTTATTTTACTTTTTTTTACAAACGGAAATAAGTGCCCAGAGAATCCAACACCCTTTTCCTGTCCAGAAGGCTTCTCCCAGTGCTTTTTCCATCTCCTGGTCACTTTTCATTTGGATTTCAAGGTGAACGGATAATTTCCTTTGTCACAAAATCCTGCTGAATATATACTATTGAAACTTAAGGACTTCGTTTTTGTGACTTTACAACAAGTACGTTAAACAATTTTGGATAAGGTTGTTTTATAGAGGGTATGTACCAGTATTTTTATTTGTACTTCTTTCAATTTTTGAAATTTGTTTGTGGTTGTGGTTGGTGGCATGGTGTTGAAGTGGCGGGGTAGTATTTTTTTGCATCTAATTTATTCTCTTTTATAAGAGAAAAAGGTTGCACAGTTAATTACATTATCACCATGTTTGGTAAATTTGTACTATTCATTTATTTCACCATTTGGCCTGGTCTGCCCAGGGGCAATCAACCCAATACTTGTCAATGTGTATTTGAAACAACTGTTTATGTGATCTATGTTGACTTGTTTTAAAACAGGTATGATTTAGGTCAGGTATGGCCTTGGACAACGTGAAAAATTTGTGTTTTGTTGTATTACACATTTTTCTTCTGCAAAAAGTGTGTTTTGGAGGGGTATTATCATGCCTTGGGAGGATGTGTGGAGTTGTAAAACTTTTCATAGCTGCCTTAATTTTCATTTTGGCATTGCTGAGTTAATGGTAGTGTTTTCTTCATTGTTTACCATGCCTCCTTTGTCTGCCTAGTGTATGTGTGTGTGTGTGTTTGCTATAGGCCAACACTTTGTTCTCCATGCCATGTCCCAGTGCCCATTTCTGTAGTCAGTGTCCATAGGCCTTCATGCGTTCTTTGTTGTACATGCCTCCTTGCTCGTTGTTGTTGTTTGACCATGTGGCCAGCAGCCATTTTGTGTATTCAGTCAATGTGCTTTTGCCATAGGCCTGAATGTGTTCTTTATTGTCCATGCCTCCTTGTTGTTTGATAATGGTGCCCATGGCTATTGTGCGCACCCAGTCAGTGTGCTTTTACCATGGGCCTGCATGTGTTTTTGTTGTACATTCCTCCTTGCTTGTTGGTGTTCTTTGATGATGTGACCGGTGGCCATTTGATGTAGCCAGTCAGTGTGGTTTCCCCATGGACCTACACGTGTTCTTTGCTGTCTACCTCCTCACTTCCTGTTATTGTTTAGCCATGTGACAGGTAGCCATCTTGTGTAGCCAGTCAGTTTGCTTTTGCCATAGGCCTGCAGGTGTTCTTTGTTGTTCCTGTCTCCTTGCTTGCTGTTGTTTGACCATGTGGCCGGTGGCCATTTTGAACAGCCAGTCAGCGTGCCAGCTATTTTTTGCAGCCCATGAGTGTGTTTTTGTCATAGACCTGGATGTGTTTTTTGTTCTCTATGTCTCCATGCTTGTTGTTGGTTGACCATGTGGTCGGCGCCCATTTTGTGTACTCAGCCAGTGTGCCTTTGCCATGTGTTCTTTGTTGCCCATGCATACTTGCTTGTTAGTGTGTGACCATGTGGCCTGTGGTCATTTTGAGCAGCTAGTCAGTGTGTTAAACCCTTTTTTTCCAGTTTTAAAAGCCATTTTTTAAGGACATTGAAAGAAGAGGATTATGCCTTTTTAGTTGTGCTTCATTTTGAAAGTTTGTTCCTTGATATCAGTTTAATGTGCTTAAGGATCATTGTTGTATATGTATGAAAAGCATTTATATAATATTCTATGAATTTTTTCCATTTTCTCCTGCACCCCTCTGCCTTCCAACAGATTTCTCATAGTCCCAAGTGAAACACCAGCGATTAAATTTTTTACATTACCATCTCCCCCTTGCCTGCCAAAGGTCCCCTAGGTCACAGGCACACACCAGCATTGCTACCTGCCATAGGTGCACACCAGAATTCATTTGTTAAGGAATATCCCATTGTCCCATGCACCTCATATCTATCATAGACGCACAGCAACATTCATTTGTTAAGGATTATTCTATTTTCCACTGCACCCGCTGCCTGCCAAAGATGTACTTCCAGCAATCATTTTTTAAGAATTATTACATTTTCCCTTCTACCCCCTGTCTGCCATGGGAGCACACCAGGGTACTCCATCATCTTTTTCAAGCCCCTTTCTGATGATATGGACATGGATTGGTCATCAGAGACTCGCCACGAGAGACAAGTGAAAAAGAAAGGTCCTGAAAGCCCTAGAATGATGGAAAGGGATGAGGCTGAGCCAGTGATTGTCAGTATGGAAGCCAGCCCAAAGGAGACAGAGATTACTCCCCCACCCCAAATTCAAACAGCTCTGAGGGATGTGACACAAGTTCCACCACAACCAGCTTCCATATTTGTAAGGCCCGCACTGAGACCTGCATCTACCATTACCTCGGTTGACGTATGCAGTGCAGAGAGCCAATCAACACATCTACCTACCCCAATTGTCCAGGCATTGGCAGAGTGGCACACTAAAAAAAGTTCTGCTCCCCAGTTTGGGACTTCTTTATGCTTAGCAAGAATGAGGATAACATTGCAATATACCCCATTTGCCACAATAGTATCGTTGAGGTAAGCATGGTTTACAGTGTGGTACTGGAGGCCAAACGACTCATATGAAAAATCATCATGCAATCCGGTGGGAGAAGCACCTTACAAAAGTAGCTGCTGGTGGTGATGAGAGAGGAGAATCAACTCCAGTCATGGTGGGGCATGATGAGGAAGAGGAGGGTGACAGGCAATGTTCCCTCTATTTTTTTACCACTGTATGCTGCAGTTTAAGGTCTTTGTGCGCTGCAGCCAAGGGTATGTGCGCCACAAAACTGACCATTCACGTGAGTGCACTAAGATCAGTGGCATTTGCCACTCCATACTTTTGTTTAACAACTAAAGCAAAAAAGGTACATTTTTACAAACATTGCTCCTTGTAATAGGACATTAATGCAGTTTGAGATCTAGTGGCACACCCAAAGAATGATCTGTTAAGTAACACCTACACCCCAGTTTGGAGAAAACAGATATCAGGAGATTGAACCATTATGCAACTTTACTAAATACTCACAGAGTGCTGCAGAGGGCCATGCACATCAAACAGAGCAAGTTGTACAATTACATAACATTTACAATTTGATGCACATACTACTGATAAATGCCATGATGCCCCTGCCAAGATTCAGGGAAGACATTTTCACAACCAGGCCATACATTGACTGTAGGAGGAGCTGAGTCAGACTTTAGGCAAGTCAGGTGCAGGCACAAGATGTGTGACATGTTTGCTTCTCTCGCTGGTCCTTGCCTTTCTCCAAGTGCTGATGAACTTGATCTAAGTCAACATTCCCATTTGAGAGATAGGCCTTTGTCCTCATCCCCATATCTAGGTGACTCTCCTCTAGTCTGTTTCTTAATTTAGACTTGATTGAATTCATTAGGCTGAATCATCATTTGCAGTCTGCGCTTGAAGCCTGAAAAGTTGCACAGACATCAACAAGCTGAGATATGACCTTATTTTGTGCAGCATTCCACAGAGTGAAATTCACCATGTCTTGAAAGGTCCTAAACAAACTAGCTTTTACATGTTTTGCCACCACATATTTATAATCTCTGTATTGCTGAATGACACCATCAGGTGTGTCACAATTATCCAGGACCAAGACCTTCTTATACTTTTTAAAAAGTCTTTGTACATTCACAGTCCCAAAATCAATCTGTGATTGTGTTGCTACTTCATGGAAATCAAAACTTGTTCATTCCTTCTATTCATCTTCTGGTAACCTTCTTTCCATGTGCTCACAAGATGTTTAAGGAAAGACAACATCAGCTCACTATCTCACTCTCCGTCTTCTCTATACAAAGCCTTCAGATCTCTTACTGTGTTGCTCCAAAATACAGTGTCGTCCAAGTACTGTTCCTTGATTTGGCCAATTTTTACTCATGCATACTGTAAAGCTTCAACAGAGGTCAAACTGTTTTTCTGAAACAACTATCACAAAGATGCAACATTCACCCAGAATGTTATCCAGTGCTGCAAGGGAAATGTGGTAGTTTGAGTCAGATAGTTTTTCGTAGCAAATTTTACCAATTGGGTCATTCTCCTCAACTTTTTCATGCTCAAAGTATTTGAGAGCAACCTCATAATTAAACAGTAGTGCACCTACAGCAAAATGTTTTGAAAACCACCATACTTCATTTAGTATCTGAAAGGAGACCACTTCACATTCAGAGATCAAAGACATTTCATCAAGCTTGGACTTCCTTACACAAGACCGGGAGAACACAGTGTAAACAGTCCTCAGTCATGTCAGCATTTCCTTGATCATCTGCACTTTCTTCCAGGCATCATCAACTCCCAAATCTTCTCTGTGTGCAACACAGTGCTGCTCAACTAGATAGGGAATGGATTGTTTAAGGTGGGTAGCAACACTATTGTTCTTTCCTAGCATCTCTGATGCACCATCTGATGTAAACATGGCCGTTTTCATAAGTTCCAGTTTATTGGCTATAGTGATAGCCTCCACATTACATGTAATAGAGTTACTATTCCTCTAAACAATGTGTTGTGCTCTGGTGATGTTATAGTTGATGTTATAGACCGGAACTTGAAGTAGAGGATGAGCATTTTTGTGATTGAAATATCTGTGCTCCCATCACTTATCAATGTGTGATATTGAGCACTGTGAAGTGCTGCCATGATGCAAGAGTGTATCACGCTGTTGATGGCCTCCAAAAAACTCAAAGGCATAGTTCTTGCTCCTCCAGTTGTCTGGTATTCTCACATACAATGCAAGGTGGTCATGGGTTTCTTGAACAGATATCACTGAGGTATTCATCGTGACTGTTAGCAACACAAGGTTGATGAGGATCTTTATTTCTTCAGGCAGGGATTTTTGCCGTTCAACCACTTCTAGTCTGTTTGGTCTGTCACTGGCGGTTGCTGTCAGCATGGTGCGCACTCCAAAACCCAGCCTGACAGCAGCCCTTTTTGTTTCTTAAGGTCACCAAAGCAGATTGATGAACTTTGCTGGATAGATGGTGTTTCAAGTAGTCCAGCTTCCATCCATCACTCGATTTCTTCCTAAAAGAAAAGTTCCCTGAAATCTTTGCTTCAGCACATACATTCCAAATCAGGCCTACATCTGGGTTGTACTGAAATAGATCTCCCAATTTTACGCAGACCTTGCTTTGTGAGACCTGTGTGTCAGTCTTCACAATTTCTTTCATCCATTCTTCCTTGAACCCAAGACAGCATTTCTTTCTTTGTGGTGAGGCACTGCTCTCTGCAGAAGTGACAGCTTTGCGCTGAAACATTTTGGGGGCAATCAGTCTGAGCCTACTATGCCACAAAGCCTGCAAAAAAACAGGAACATTATTTAAAAGTGGTTCTTATGCTCACAAATGCAATCTGTCAGTCAGGATTGAGCTATCTCTCGGAAAATGTAGGAAGCAATTACGTGGACTTTTCTGTTTGATTTCACACCTGCCCGTCCAACTCTGTATGAGTAGTGTCTGTAATGCCTGCAATGGAAGAAAATATGGTTAAAATAGGTTGTTAGTTTCAAACTACCTGATGCCCTGGAAGTGAGGTCTGCCAGCTAATTACCAGGTCTGTCTGTTTCACATCTGCCCATTCAAATATAGATGTAACACTGTCCAAGACATCTGCAATAGAAGAAAAATGTGGCTACCATACATGCTAATGTTCCAGTGTCTCAGATGCACCAAAAGGCTAAACTACTAAATAATTACCTGTTATTTCTGCTTATAGTCACATCTGCGTTTTCTAATCTATGAGTAGCACTGTCTAAGAAGCCTGCAAGAGAACCAAAAAAAGGGTTGAAGTTTGTTGTTATAATGTATAAGGTGAACCACAAGGGAAATCTACCAAATAATTACCTTGCCTTTTTACTTCTACTCAAGTGTGCCTGTTGTAATCTATGAGTCGTACTGTCAGAGATGCCTGCAGCAGAAGAAAAGGTGGATAAAGGAGTTTGTCCTATTACATTGTTCTAGGTGCACCACAAAAGAAACCAGCTAAACTGTTACTTTGTCTTACTTATTCTACTCATGTGTGCCTTTTCTAAACTATGAGTAGTACTGCTGGAGATGCCTGCAACAGAAGAAAAGTTGGTTAAAGGAGTGTTAGACCTGGCATCCTTGGCGTGGTCTCCCCTAACATTTTGCCTTTACTTACCAGGTTATTTCTGTGTACTGGACTCTGTTTATGCTGATTTGGTTACTCTGGGCACTTTACCACTGCTGACCAGAGCTAAAGTGCAAGTGTTCCATATGTGAAAATGTATGTAATGGCGTTTCCAAGTTTGGCATATTTGATTTACTAGTATGTCCCTAGTAATGTGCACTAGAAATGCCCAGGGACTGTAAATCAAATGCTACTAGTAGGCCTGCAACACTGGTTGTGCCACCCACATTGGTAGCCCTGTCAACATGGGTCAGACCTGCCACTTTAGTGTCTGTGTGTGCAGTTTTAATCTGCTAATTCAATTTGGCAAGTATACCCACTGGCCTGGCCTATACCTTTCTTTTTTATGCATGTAAGGCACCCCTAAGTTAAGCCCTGGGTAGCTCCATGGGCAGGGTGCAGTGTATGTTAAAGGTGGGACATGTACTGTTGTGTTTTACATGTCCCAACAGTGAAAAGCTGCCAAATTAGTTTTTCACTGTTGCAAGGCCTATTTCTCTCATAGATTAACATGGGGGCTGCCTTTAAATATTCATAAAATGCAGATGATTTCTTTTTGAGAGCAGATAGAAATGTGGAATTTGGTGTCTCTGAACTCACAATTTAAAATCAATCTTTTGGTGAAGTTGGTTTTTAGATTGTCAGTTTCAAAATGCCGGTTTTAGAAAGTAGGCATTTTCTTGCTTAAACCATTCTGTGACTCTGCCTGTTTGTTGTATCCCTGTCTGGGTCAGTTTGACAGTCGGGCTGTTTGTGCATCTCCTCTAGACAGTGACACAAAGGGTGTTGAGGTGTAGTCTGCATATCCTGATGAGCCATCTGTGCTAGAGTGGAGGGAGGAGTGGCCACTCACATCTGAAAGGGCTGTGTCTGCCCTCACACAATGCAGTCTCCAAACCCCTGGTGTGTGTCTGGGGCCTGGCTGGGCAAGGCAGGATCTTGTGAACAACAGAGACTTTTCTCTGAAGTTTGCCTACTTTAAAGGCAGAAAGGGGTATAAGTAGTGGGCCCAAAACCCCTGAAAATTAGACCACTTAGAAAATCAAGAGGAACCTCTGAAAAGGAGAAAAGCTGAAGAGCTGACGAGAAGCGCTGCCCTGGCCTGTGACTGTGCTTTGTTGGACTATCCTGCAGTTGCTGCTTCTGCCTGTGAAATGGGACAAAGACTGGACTTAAGTGTGCATTCCTGCTTGAAGACAAATCCCCAAGGGCTTGGAGTAGAGCTTACCTCCTGTTTTGAAGCCTCAGGGACAGCAAAGTCTTCACCATCCATTTTTGAGTCTGCATGCTGTGGATTCTGGCTTGTCAAATGGTGCCATTCCAGTTCCTGGGCCCCTGGAAGTGAATCTCTGGAGAAAAACCTGTTTAACGATGCTGGATGATACTGCACAGAAACCGCAACACCGCTTGCACCTGAAGCCGTGGACCTTGCAGGAGCGTGATGACCCCAATGACTCAGCAGGCCTCACGTCGCCACAGCCGGTGCTCCCGAATTACCTTGCTAAGATCGGAGAGTCGTAAGTCCAACATTCATGACATCCGACACTATTGCAGCACCTGTGGCCCTGAGATGTTATTGCGACCCCGTGAGGTCACCCCGCAGCATCCTGACCTTGCCGGACTTAATTTCTGCCGGTACCAAGGGACTGATAACTCGCAACTGACGCCGCCTCACCTCCACCGCTCTGCAGTAAGGACCCAATGCCTCTTCGCAATGCCTCTGATCCTCTGCCCCGTATCACTGGAACCGACGCCGCATCGGATCCAACAATGCCCTGCTCCCTGAGAAACTAGGAATTTCATGGGGTTGGGTGGGCTGTATAGGAGCTTTCAACTCTAACACCCAGTATATTTAATGTGAAGACCCATTTCCTAACAATGGTACACAGGGCTTTGTGACTTAAAAAACCAACTCCTTCAGGCAGGCATTAACAAGGAGACATTTTTTAGCCCTCCTACCTTTGTAGATTATTATGTTAGAATGGTAAAAAACAGAAGTATGACATAACCACAAGGAGACTCTGGAAACTGAAGCTATTTAAGGTGTGATATTTGAAACTCTTGTGAATGAGTCACAAATGTAATATGTACCTTGTTGCAGTCGTTTAACCTGAAACAATGGTTGTTATCACCATAAAGAAAAAATGAATCAGGAATTTAACACCCCCAAAAAAAGAGAATTCCAGTTCTTACCCATTTCATGTAGACACTGTGTTAAAATATAATCAGGGGCCCAAGGCCACTGAAATTATGTGGTGCAGGAGAAACAAATTATATGCCTGAGATGAGTGAATTATGCAGCAAGAAAAGGCAAATTCTGAAGCATAATGCAGCACATTTTGTGATAACAATATAAGCAACAGAAAGGTGACAAGTCAACCTTCGCAAAGGGCCTTTCACTGCGCAGAACACAGGTGTCGGTGTGTTTTAGTAACCTTTGAACCGTTTGAGCTATACGCAATTTTTTTAATTTGAAATCTGCAGATTGCAGAAAATCTATAATTATGCAATCATGCCACAGCCCGACAATTTCATAATTTTAGCGGCCCTGAATATAGTGCATCATACAAACTGAAGGCACAGGTGCTCAGCAAACAGTAAAAATTAAGGGGTAGGTTGCCTAGTCCCAAGATCGCTAGTGCGGACACTGACTAGCCCATCAACAAAACTGGGTATTCATCACACTAAGCCACTGGTTAATATGTGACCTACATTACAGAGTACAACATTTGACACTTATCCTTCCTATGTTCTCCAGTTCAACAGCATTTTATCAAGACCAGTCATTCTGATTATTCATAGTGTGGTTCCAAATCAGTCAATTAGAAGGAAAGTATATAAAAACAAATAATCCAGTTCTGAGAGAACTGTAGTTATAAAAGTGCAAACTGTGGCAGAGCGTTCTCTGCCACGCTCAAGAAAAGTGACCACCCACCACTTCCACTTGGCCCTCGTCAATTAACTCTGGCCTAACTAATCATGGGGCGGTGCAGGTCAAGGGAAAAAGTGACCACATCTCTTGCTAAGCACAAGCTTCAGGTTTGCTAAGCAGTGCTGGTGGTACATTTCTGCATCGGCTTTTGAAAAGAACACAATGTCTGACTTTCAAATGAATTTGTGTATTTTTTAAAAGTGACTCATGCTTGTCTCTGACAACTGTGGTCCATTTACAGGACCGTTAATCCAAGACCACATACAGAAGACTTCCGGTCCATGTGTGTCTCCTAGTTTCGTATAGCACTTGTGTAATCTTCTGCACTCTCTAGTACCAGTCTGTGGTCAAATGTGTAGTATGTCTTTAGCTGGCCGAGTGCCATGATTCACTATTGAGTCAAGAGCATTACTTTTGGAAAATGCAGACAGCTTTGACTACCTCATGGTCAGGGCCACTGGAATTATGTAGCATGAGAGGGCCAAATTACATGGCAGGGTTTTGTAAATTATGTAGTAGGAAAAAGCAAATTACGTGGCATAATGCAGCAAATTGTGTAATAATATTACTTCATACTTCAACATCTTTAAACTTCATAACACTGCCTGGGCATTGTTGCACCTCGTTAGTACCATTACAATATCCAAACGTAGCAATAGACAACAAAAAGGTGACTAGTCCATTTTTGCAAAGGGCCTTACACTGTGCGGCTACAGGTGCTGCTGCACTCTTAGTAACTTTTAAATCATTTGAGATAGAAACTAATTTTTTTTGTTAAAATCTATTCAGCAGATGATGGACTATGTGGCAAATATGGCAAATCTATAATTATGCGAAAATCGCCGTCGTTGCACAATCACATAATTCTTGTGGCCCTGCTCATAGTGTCACACACGCTTTTACATCTTTACTAGATTTTAAGGCTTACTGTCCAAAACTGGCACTTTAAAAAGTCATGTAAAAAGTGTTTGGATTACATTTACTAAAAAAAGCAATCTGCCAGCTCCTGCTCCTGCTCAGCTCCTGCTCAGCAAAGCCCTGATATGTTAATCCAGCTGCAACTAACACAAATATGGCGCACAAAAAAAAGAAACACAACAATAAATGAATTTTATCAAGAAACAAGGCAAGCAATGCTTACTTTGAGTCGATGTTTGCCAGTGGGAGAGCCCCCGCACTTATTTTTTCTACATCACCTTTTCACTGAGTGCAAGAGAGAGAAGGCAGAGATTGCAAAGAAAGGGAAAGGGAAAGAATACAAAACCCCAAACAAACGAGAAAGGATGAACTTGCCCTAATGAGATAAAGGGGTCAGAGAGTGTCTGGTAGTGAATTAAAGGCTACCAGAATTGGTATTTGGTGCACTGATGGTGGCACGGACGTGTAATTGCTCCGGCTCCTGCTGAGCAGAGCTTTGAGAACAGGCAATAATAAATTAAGCACTGAAGCTACGTAACAGAAAATGGAATATGGCAAATCCTTAAGCTAGATATATGTAAACCTGCAGCCTGTGTTTTCAGGGCAAAGACAAATTCAGATGAAGTCAATACAAACAAACACATGAGGTTAAAAACAAAGTACAATATTGGCTTGGTGAAGAACTGTGAAAGCAGAGTGTCAGTAAGGAAAGCTTTTATGCTGAAAGAAAGAGAGAACACAATGCCCTCAACCCAATTGTAAAAATAAACATTTTGGGGGTGATTCTAACTTCGGCCGCCGAAGTTCCCCCACCAAAATATCGCTCCGCGGTCGAAAGACCGCTGAGGGTATTTTGGGATTTGCCCTGGGCTGGCGGGCGGCCGCCAAAAGGCCGCCCGCCAGCCCAGGGCAAATCAACCTTCCCACTAAGATGGCGGCTCAGAATTGAGCCGGCGGAGTGGGAAGGTGCGACGGGTGCAGTTGCACCCGTCGCGTATTTCAGTGTCTGCTAGGCAGACACTGAAATACTTTGTGGGGCCCTCTTACGGGGGCCCCTGCGGCACCCCCTACCGCCATCCTGTTCCTGGCGGGCGAACCGCCAGGAACAGGATGGCGGTAGGGGGTGTCAGAATCCCCCATGGCGGCGCAGCAAGCTGCGCCGCCATGGGGGATTCTAAGGGCAGCGGTAAACCGGCGGGAGACCGCTGGTTTACCCTTTCTGACCGCGGCCAAACCGCCGCGGTCAGAATGCCCTGCGGGGCACCGCCGGTCTGTCGGCGGTGCTCCCGCCGACCCTGGCCCCGGCGGTCTGAGACCGCCGGGGTTAGAATGAGGGCCTTTGTCTAGTAAGCCCTGCAGATATCACCGTGTTAAGCACAGCAGCCAGCCTGCTGATAAGCATGATTTACTTGCTCCTAAATGTCACCCACCAGTCCCGACAACAAAACAGGAAGTAACATATGCAGAGGAGACACTCGCTGAACATGGCCTGCTGTATTCCCAAGGTCCTGAAAAACACGTACCTGATTCAGTTTGGTGCTGTCCTTGTACACAGTGATTTCTCCTACACATGCCAACTTACAGGGAACATTGGTGACAGCTTTACACAAAGCAGCCCTGCCCCCAGCAATGTGCCAGCATCATCCACATCAACAAACTCCAAATGGCACATGACTCAGATGGAGACACCACTGCATGCAGTGATTCTCACAAGACTCACATTGAGTCTACCATCTCCTGGTTCTTTCTGGAAGTCACCTGTGTCAGTGACACCACAAAAGAAAACAATCCAAGCTATTACAGCCATATTTAGGCAGGAGAGTCCCTATGAATGCAACCACCCGATGGAACATTTGAACAATGGGAATCTGACTAAAATGTTAGCGTTTGACCGGCTATCTTTTTCTTTTGTAGAAGGAGTTAATTTTGGGAATTTGTAGCGCCCACCTTCCCAAAATGGAAGGTTTCCAGCCAGACAATTTTGCCTAAATTGCTGTTCTAGCCCTCCATCACAATGTGCTGCAATTGGTTGTACAAGCTTTCCAGCCAGACAATTTTGCCTAAATTGCTGTTCCAGCCCTCCATCACAATGCGCTGCAATTGGTTGTACAAGCTTTGCAGCAGAGTGCTCTTAATATTATCCACCTGATGACAGACATGTGGACCAGTTGTCAAGCAACTGATTACATGTGTATTACTACTCACTGGATCTCTTTTGTGAGGGTTAGGCAACACCTATCACAACAGTTGTGACAGCAAGGTGTTTGAGTGGCTGTGACTCAGAGGTCTCAGAATTTGGATATATCTGCTATTTTTCATTTTACCTGTCATTACTGTATTCTGTATGACCATAAGTGCCTTTTCTGCTTCTTCTAAACTTGATGTCAATATTAAGGATAACCTTGATCATTGTAATATCAAAAAGGTTGCCAAGTTTCCTCTTAGCGCAGTTCCTTCTTTTATCCCCCTTTTTTCACTAGTACGTCTAAGAGGCCTTTATTGTGTTTAGAGATAGAAATTTTGTGAAGCTCCCTGAGACCCCAATTCATTGCCGTCAATCATTGCCTCCTCGCTTCCTGAAGTATTGAGCCATATGCTCAGTCCACGCCCACTCGTGAGGACGCTAAGCACTCCTCACCTCATTTTCATGTGATTACATAATTTTAGTATCATTTAGTGCTGCACTGACAATGACAGTTGATCGGACTGCACTCTATGTAGGTCTATCAGGAACCTGACAATTTCAAACAGACAATACCTATTCCCAGGGTAAGCTTCCCTTTTCAGATTCTTCTGATCTTTCTGACTATTAATTTTGAATTGGCACTGATAGCAATACTTTGTTGATTTATCTTGCAGTTCAGGTCTTGCCCCATCAATATTGACTTCTTGTTGATGTACACATAAGCTGTTATCCCATATCGGAAAGCAGTTTGCATATCTTCATGGGAAGCCTTATTTCTTGATCTTACAGACACAATAGTCAGTATGTGGTCCCTGAGTAACCTGTCCATTAATGTAGTTTATCCCACTTATCCAGGCTAGTGAGTTATTGTTATCCTATAAACAGACTTTGGGTGATACACATTTCTTATTTACCATGCTAACATGTGGTTCCCTCTAAATTCTACATCCTCCTTGATACAGTAGGTTTCCATCCCCAGCTGATTACTTAGTATTCAATTAAGAGTAATCAAGCCGTAACACCCTTTATATCTTTAGGTATGTTTCCCCAGGGTATCTATTGTCCCAAAGAGACCCCTGCATTCTTATAGGGTTGGAACGCCATCCACATCTCTGCCAACAAACTACAAATGACCACATCACTATTTGATCTTTACATAGTGCTGTCACATTATTTCAAATCATACATCATATGGTTGTTTGTGTAACCAATAACCTTTACCATATTCACTGTTTGTCGCATTGTTTTTAAGCTAGTTTTTCACTTGGGGTTCACTCCCCACACTAAGTTCTTTACCATTGTTTTAATATTGCACTCTAAACATAATTGTGGTTACTGAAACCTACCTGAAATATGGGTTCACTCTCATGTTTGTGGTCTAACAGTAATTACGCGCAATCGACAGTGTATGTGGTTAAATGAGTTCCATATGAACAAATGTATCAGTTTTACCACTTACCCACCCAGGCATGAAAGGGATATAAAAATAATTCAATTCATCATCATAGTGGAGAGTCAGAACAATGTATGTTCCAGTGTTGCATGATAGCTGGTAGTACTACTGTGCAAAATATGTCCTGATTCACAGAGGAAAAGGTGCACTTTTGCTGTATGTTCAATCTTGCACTTTAACTGAAATACCAGAAGTTTACTATTACAACTAACACCTTATGAGTGGTAACTAACCAGTGATAGTAACTCCTTTTAAAGTAGGTGAAAGTGATTACTTATTCATGCAAAGTTACTACATAAAGTTAATGAAGGAAAAGACACTAGTCATAAACCTACCCTGCAAAAGTCAGTAAACTATCTACCACTAAAAATGCGACATACTTTACATTTCTGAATAAGGCCTTGCATTGCGTAAGTGCTTAGCCTTCTCCTGAGTTCACTCGTGCCTTGAAGATTTCATAAGTTTTGTTTAATTATTTTAATACATTAAATACTAGCTCCCCAGTGCTCAGACGTTACTACTGCTAGTTGTTGTAATATCGTGTGTTTGTGTCTTAGTGGTGGTCTGGTCTCAGTCTTTGATAGCTCATGATAATAACTAATCCACTAACTGTGTTTCATTTCAGTCTAGTTGCCTGTGATAGATAACCCTTCTAAATAATCCTACAGTTTGAGTTCACCTAGGTCGGAGTGGCACCTCGCTTGTGATGTCTTCTCTGTTAGCCCTAGCTGGCTGCTACTACCACCACCTCCGGAAATCCTGTAATAAGGTTTAGGAAGATTGAGAGAAGTAGCAACCATCACTTCATATTTTCAGGTAAGAGAACTAAGAAGTGAAGTGAACTAGTTTTTGGAAATCAGAGGTGAGTAAAATGTACATGTTTTATATATGTTGTAGGCAATAGATATATGCATACTCCCTAGTGGTCAATATAGTTACAGAAGGTAATAGGACAAGGTATTCTACTATAACTAACTGGTATACACTTTGATAAGTGGCTGGGTGCTGCAAAACTGGCAAACCTGGCAAAAGTTAACCTCAACATGGAATACCTAGTCTGTCTTGTTCCCACTCTGGCAGCAGGATATTGTTCAGGTGTAAGTAAAGTAAGTAACTTAGCAAATAAATAAATAACAAGGAACTTCAGAATCATATAGGGTAAGTCTAGGGGAAACACTGATTAACAGTATGTGACTGTTCAGAGGGTAGATTTTAGCCAGTAAAAAAATTTAAGGCTGTGCTAAAAAACAGTGCAAAGACAAAAGATGGCCCCTTCCTGCACAAACAAATCAGGGTGCAGTGTAATGCATGTGGCATCCTTGCACCATGGTGCAAGGGTTCCTGCATTGGTGCAGTTGGCAGCACCAGAAGCAATGAAACATATTGTGATAAATTAATAAATATGTTGCATTCTTGTCCTCTTCCTTTGACAGACACAGCACATCAAGTTATCTTACTGCCCTGCACTGAGTGAAATACCTTTGATCAAATATGTGCCCAACGCACTCAGCCAAATGTATAGAATGGATAACAGGTAAATACTAGCATATGAAAACACCTCATGCCCTCTTCTTTCAGAAGGAAGACATTGGATACTAGATACACAGTACTGCAAGCACTCTATGATACAATTGCTAAGTGCATTTATTTTGGCGAGTGTCATACACTAACATAACCACTTGGACCTAGTTGCCTCAGCAAAGTAGTGGTGCCATGCTCATGAATAAAATGTCCTTTTTGCACCCGCAGGCACATGTACTTAATTTGCTGTAATGCTATATCAGTATCTGTATATCTGCTCTGTATACAGTATTTATACATATGTACAGACATATATTATATAGTTGACTGGATAGATAGATAAAAACAGTAAACACAGGTAGCACACGTGTTTACCTTTGTAATTGCAAATTTGTGATGTATATATGTAAATATATATATATGTATATATATATATATAATATATATATATATTTATTTATATTTATATATATATGTATAGATATATATAGATGAGGTGGGTAAATATATATAAATATTCACTTAAAAAACAAAGATTACAGGGGTGTTATAGTTGAGTTCTGAATTTACTCTCACAATACTATAGAAATTCAGTAGTTATGGTTAGAGTTATTGCAAGTAACTATACCTCATGCCCCAAGGTAACTATAACTTGTGCCCTACCATGCACAGTTTTTTCTTTGGTAATTTGACTGCTAATGTTTTATTGCTATTTTTATTGACGTTATAAAAGTTATCATGAGTGCTGTAATATCTGGGGTAATTAGCATTGCATGGCGAGGGCTCGAGCTATGGTCATCTTAAGGTTCGAGTTCTAGTTACTTGAAATAACTCTAACTATAACTGCTGAGTTTCTATACTTTTGTGTGAGTAAATTCAGAAAGTAACTATAACCTTTCTGTAAACTTTGATTTTTTAAGTGAATTTCTATTTTTTAAATTCTATTTCCTAACTATAATGCCCCTGGAACCTTTGTTTTTTTCGGGGAATTTCTATGTTTTTTTTAACCTAAAGTTATTTTAATTACTATACGGTAATCCGACCACTGCTGCTTATGGCCTTTGGTTGTGCACTGTGGGGTTGGCCACGGGGCCTGGCCTGCGGACAGACCCTGTGGCCAACCCCTTATAACCACCCATCTCCGCGCCATGAATACCCTTTTGCAATGCGCAGTGGTGTTTGGCCTCAGGGCCTACTGCCAATGCCTTATAACCCCCCCAACACCGTGGGCAACACGCATGGCCTTTCGGCTGTGCATGTCAGGGGTTGGTTACAGGGCCTGACCTGCGACTAGGGCCTGCGGCCATCCCCCATAACCAACCAACCCTTTGCCACACACGACCTTCGGCAGTGCTTGGCGAGAGTTGGCCGCAGGGCCAGTCTCTCTGGGTGAGAAAATGGGTGTAAAAGGGTGTCTCTGGGTATCAGAGTGTCTGGGTGTGAGAGTGGACATGAGAGGGCTTGCGTGGGTGTGAGAGTGGGTTGAGATGTCTGTCTGGGTGTGAGAGTGTCTCTGTGAGTGTCTGTGTGGGAATTTGAGTGGTTGTGTGGGTGTGTCCAAGTAGGTTTGTGAATGGGTATGTGATTCTTTGAGTGCATCTGTGAGTGAGTGCATGAGTTTTGGAGTGGGCCTGTGAGTGGGAGTGTGAGCCTGAGTGAGCCTCTGAGTGGGTGCATGAATGTCTGAGAGTGTCTGTGAGTGGGTGCATAAAGGTTTGAGTGGATCTGTGAGTGGGTGCATGATTGCCTAAGTGGATCTGGGAGTGGGTGCAGGAGTGTCTGAGTGGTTCTGTGAGTGGGAGTATGAATGTCTGAGTAGGTCTGTGAGTGTGGGCATGAGTGTCTGAATGAGTTTGTGAGTGCATCTGTGAGTGGGTGTGTGAGCGTCTGTGTGGGTATGTCAGTAGCTGTGTGAGTTATTGGGGCACAAAGGAACCTCACCTGCCCTTTATGGAAAAAGAGTCAACAGTTTTGCAGAAAAATATCTACCCAATTGGAGTTTTTTCTGCCTCCTTGGGTACATGCCCTGTATGTATTCTGCATTACAGCTGTGCAATGGAGCATAAGTAAATGTCACTAGTGACCTTGTGTGTGATTTGGCAATATGATTGTTCCTGGTGCGTCTGTATCTAGAAATATGTGATAACATGAATCCTTCTATAAAGATCATATCCCTAGGCATCAAGAAGTCACCACAAAAATCAGCGGCAAACGCACTGGGGGGCCATTTGGTGAGCTGGCCACCAACCTGGTAAAAGGCGGGAAGAGTTTTGCATACTACTAAGTTGCATGATGCCGGGCCAAGCATGCGTAGCTTCCAAGTGATTTGCACATTTACACACTCATAGCAATTTAAAGGGAGAACTGTGGACTCTGCTCTAACCAGGAGAAGACAAGAAAGAACCCACTTGTTACAGTCACACACAGATTGCAATCCAATAGATCAGTAATGCATTTATCTCAACAAAGGATTTCAGATTGTTTATCAATATGGAATTACCGAGTAAACACACTTAAGGTGCCACCCCCCCTTCCCTGGCCCTATGTTGGCCCCAGGGATCCCAGGGTCCGACATTCATTCAATGGGGAGGAGGGACACGTGGCCCCCTTCTGCTGGCCAATTTTGGCCCAGAGGACCCGTGGCAGATCCAGGGCTCCTGGGTGCATCCCAGGGCATCCACTGTTCAATGGTTGTACGGGGGGAGCCTCCAGGGCCCTGTGGTCCCACATGGCTCACTGAGTCCCAAAATGGGAGCCAACACTTCAATGTTGAAGTTTTGGCAGCCAATCAGATATCAGCAAGGGGACAGTTGGATCCATGGAGGATCCACATCCCTAAACAACTATATTTTTAAAACTCTAATATCTCAAAAACTACTGAACGAATTTACACCAAATATTTTGAAAATGGGAATACAAATCCTCACCAACCCCTGCCACCTTGACACCTAGCAGTTTAAGCAGGTCCTGTTTGTGGTTGATAATGTCAGCCCAGCGATGTTTTAGTTGCTGTGTTGTGCACTGCATGCCTGTGCTGCGACACACACACCAATGCACGCTCCCCAACAGCAGCTGACGTTCTGGCAGGGCATATCCTGTGGCAGGACTGACACCAACTGCCAGCATGGAGGAGAAGTAGCGCAACACCCTAAACACAAGTGCTGCCACCTCCTCCTCCCTAAAAATGGGATGGGGCTGCACCACTGTACAGCACTGGCACCCAGCAAGGTTGTGTGTGGCACTGGCTCTAGCACAGCTGCCTGCTTCTGCCATGGACGAAGACTCTGGGAAAAAAATAAAGCAGAAAGGAAGGATGTCGACCAGGTGGAGGAGGACAGAAGGAAATGAAAATAAAAAAACAAAATAGTAAAATGTTTTAAACAAGTAAAAAAAACACACACATAAATGTAAAACATACAGCATATGTCAAACTGTGGATGGCAAATCGATTGGCCCTTTGTTCTGTAAGCTCAACCATTTGTGTTTAGTAGACCTTTAGATCATATTGTGACTATACACTATGAAGTGTAGTTGCTCTATTTTGCTGTTGCTATAGCTTCACTATTTGACTCATGTGTCACATCAAGACTCCATCCTTTTTCTCTTTGCACCAATGACCTTTGTGGATTCTCCTACAAAGAATGCTTAGTCCATAATGGAAATTACATACATTATATAAAATATTTGGGTCAAAGTTTCTACAACTGGTGTTGTAGTCACACGGAGTGGAATCTCAGCAGAAACAGGCTGCTGTTCTTCCTCAACAGACGGGCTCTGTCAGCCCCTTCATGTGTTACTCTTATGGGCTCATCTTAGACTTCCCCACCCCCTCACCTCAGCCACAGGAACATCTACAATACATCGAGGAATGACTGCTAACAGTGGTTGAGGATCAGAAAAATGTGGCTCTTGTACTGCTCTCAGGCTGTTTTTACAGTGATCATGATTATGAAAGCAGGCTGGATTTGTGTGATTTTGCTTGTTTTGATTGCAGGTACAGTCATTGTGGGTAACTATCGAGTTCTATAGGTTAAATTAACTGCTAATGTCTGTGTAATTGTAGCGATACTGCCACTTGCAGCTTTGGTAGATTTTCATTAAAGTCACCTTGTAGGGTTGGTGGTGGAGCACAGCTTCTAGAGGATTGTTATTTTCTCTGTGCTCTGTAAAGACATTTACCTCTTGGTTAATTATTTTCAACAAGACTGTCTTGAAAACAATATTATATATAGACATTCATAATAGGAATACTATTATGCATGTTTTTGGTGTTGGGAGAGAGAGGACCCCGAATCTGATTAAATTTTGCACATTAAGTAAAATAATACATAATAATTGTTCTAAGGAATGTACAATAACTGCCTTGACTCAGCTATGTAGAGGTATTTCCCATGCATAGTTTAAATATGCAGATGGGAAAAACACTGTTTATATGTATGCTACTTTCAAATATTTTAATCTGCATATGCTGGGACCAGTTGAGAGTTAGAGGCTGGATTAAGTGGTGGTTTCTGAGTGCATAGAGAATAGATGTTTCATTGTATTTTGAGTAGCATTAAACACTCCATCCAGAATCCAACAGGTATGTCACGGAGGGCAGGCTGTGATGCTGCTAACAACCTCTGTCCCTGAAGCTCTTGATACAGGCCTATCATTTCTGTACATTTATTTTTGTTGATTATACTTTGAGGAGCATGTCCAGTAATGTTTAAAGAGATTTATACTCCAGAAAAGAATTAGGTCACCCAGCATTAACATTCTGGTTGAATAAACCCAAAATAACACACAATTTATCCGTTCATTTATAAAATATATTCTATAAATATGTAAGACACATGTAAACACAAAGCAATAGAGTTCAACATAATATGCAGGCTTATATTTTACACTGATGCTTGTATATTTAATATATTGTTGCATGCCACACATCTAGTTGCTACACACTCCAACTTCTGCTCCTATTTCAGTCCCTTCAACAATAGTAAAGTTTATGCTATTGTGCACCGCTTCCTCCCAAGGAGTTAGTTTCAGAAGAGGAGCAGGTCTTTGATCAGTAGCCAGGATCTGTGTTTGAAAAACAGGCAAAATGCATCAGTTGAGGTATCAAAAACATTTTTTGCACTTATCCTCAGTCAGGGGTGCACAAATACAGCATTAGCTTTATCTGCGACTTGTTGCCACATTTTCAAACCAAGTTTTAGAACTTGCCCTTAACACCAAATGCCCCTTTTGGTGTGCCTCCTCTTAGAATAGCTCCTCATCAACCACTTTTAACTCTGCCTCACTAAAACTGTATCTTTTAATTCCATGGTGGATAACAGAACCAGGAAAATGGATGGCTTTTTTAAAGTATAGACTATGATGGATATCAACTCCACAAAATGTCTGTCAGGTCTTTAATGGTTGGAAAATGGCTCTCAGAAGCAAAGTATTGCTAGTAGTCCTTGACCAAAACACCCTCCTCTGTACTGGTGATGAAGTTTGGGAGAAAATGCCATACTACATGTTTTATTATATTCAATTTCCTGTCAACAAAGTGTTTCCAAGCTTGTGCAGTTTTCAGGCGACTTTACCAGCTACAAAAATCATATGCAATATAGTGTTATCTGGTGAAATTGGATGTGGTAAACCTGCATGCAGTAAAATACAGAAGTTTTCACTGGCCTGTAACATGGTGTAATTTTACCACACCTGATTTACCACCCAACTCATACTCACGTACTATAAGAAAATGTCTTCTTCTTAAAAAAGATTTGTTGACCCTATAATAATTTTAAATATTCAAAGTATAATCACAAAGCACAGAAAAATGTTTAACAGGTTCATAATATCTGTTGTATTGATTGTTATAACCAGTGTTTGGAATGACCTTAAAAAACCACTGCTGCCTACCTTCTAAGATAAATACATGGTAAGATATGTAAATGTGTATGGTGTCATGTAGTATTGTTTTTACTGAAAGGCAGCAGAGCACTGTACACAGTCAGAGGAGAAGATACAGTCAACAAGAGATTGGAAGAGTGTGTGGGTCTAACAGCAGAAGTTGACTATTACTGCATCATGAAATGTTCTTAAAAGTGTTGTATCTTCAGCCCTTTCCTAAATTGGAGTAGGGTTAGGACATCCCTGCAGCATACAAGAATGCATTTCCACATTCTACATGCATAGATGTAGAAGGCCTGTGGCCTCAATAACATGATAGCCCTTCTTCAACATTGTCAGCCTCAGAAGATATTAGATCCGTAATTATTTTAATCTCTTCCCTTCTATGCCTGTGCCTATTTGCAAGCAAAGATAACCAGACATAGAGTTTAACATCTTTTAAGATACCTAGCAAGGTTAGAGCTTTGCACAATGTGTTCCTCTTTTAATGCGGCGAATAAATTTATCATTGTCATTCAATTGTTATGGAAACTATTATAAGACACTTAAACAAAGCTGCATCTAATGACTTTTTAGTTGACATAAACCCAAGAGGCAATGTCTGAGGAGTCAAGTGGCTTGTGGTTGATAGCTGTTACATCACAGAATAGGATCATATTTATTTGAGGACAGTGTATGTGGTGCACGCACTGAGAGTTTCTCTTCATTCCACATTGCCAGGAACAGCGTCTCTATGTACATGCCCACTTTGCAGGTCACGTGGACCACTGAGTGCAGGAGATTGAAAGTAAGAGATGCTTTTTCCTTTGCAAGTCATAAATTAGAAACACGTTTCCTAAGTGAGTGGGCGGTTCTAAACATATTTGTACACCTATGTAAGATGGTTGTTTTTCCGGTTCATTGTCTGAAAATCTCCACACCAAGAAGGCCTCTACCTTTCTTCGTGTGATATAATGTCTTATCTAAAGCAATTCTAAGTATACTTTGGCTTGAGAAAGATGAGTTGCAATGCATTGGTTCCCAGATTTGCCATTGCATTTTTCTCCTAGTGCTATTCATTATTGTCTCTGATCTGCCTTTTTTCATCATGTGTTTTATGGATTTGGCTTTCAGGATTTTTTAAGCAAGATTCTTTCTCTACTATGGTTTCAGGTGAATTTTGGCACGTGCTTGCCAACCTTAGAGTTGCATTTGTACTACAGTCAAGGACTGTCAACTTTACAAACAAATGTTTTTGTCCTGTCACGTATATATTAAGGTGTGAGTTGGCATTGTGGCTACTGGGAGGTGTTACTCCTTCTTCAGGCATTCCAGGAGAAAGTTATAGACCATTTTTATGTTCAATCCTTGACATACTGCAACACCAAAGACTCAACTAGCAAGTTGTAGCTCAAAATTTGAATTGAGGGTTACAGCAGCTCTGTTTGGAGAGTTCAACTTTAAACCCTTAGTTTAATATTTATTTATATCCTAATTGTCCCTTTAGGTAACACCCATTTTTGTGGATCCTGTTAGCATTTGGAAATATTTAGATTTCCTAGTGGTGCATTTTGGTTTTCCACAGAATATTTTGCAAAACATGGAGTCCAGTTATGGTTTCTAATTAGTTGTTTTAGTGGATCTGCCTTGGCCTGATTTGCTTCTTTGACTTGGATCCTTTATTGAATAGTAGTAAAACCTTCTTATTGGACGGTTATGCAAATGTTTAAATGACACATTTTGGAGTATTTTGTGGGAAAGCTTTATGTGACATTTAATAAGCGGGGCATTATTAATGTATGAGAACTGTTTTTATCATTTTGCAACAGAATCATCCTGGGCTGATAAAATCCAAATTATTTTATTGTGTCGAGGATTGAGACCGTAAATCAAGCATGAGTTGACAAACACTCACTTTCCAGCTTCTGAACTTTTTCTGAAGTTTTCCAAATGTATTCATACTGTACTGTTAATTGAATACAGATCAATTTTTGAGGAGCTGAGGAGTGCCGACTGCAACAGGGGAGTCTCTGTCCCAGGAGCACCGTGCTGAGAGGAGGGGTCAGAGCCCAAAAGCCTAGCGCTCATAGTGCTTTGCAATGTCCCGCTGCGCGGGAGCTGAGGAGTGCCAACTGCAGCAGGGAACTCTCTGTCCCAGGAGCACCGTGCTGAGACGAGGCGGTGGAGCCCAAAAACCTAGCACTCATAGCGCTTTGCAACGTCCCGCTGCGCGGGAGCTGAGGAGTGCCGACTGCAGCAGGGGACTCTCTGTCCCAGGAGCACTGTGCTGAGAGGAGGGGGCGAAGCCCAAAAACCTAGCGCTCATAGTGCTTTGCAACGTCTCGCTGCGCAGGAGCTGAGGAGTGCCGACTGCAGCAGTGGACTCTCTGTCCCAGGAGTACCGTGCTGAGAGGAGGGGGCGGAGCCCAAAAACCTAGCGCTTATAGCGCTTTGCAACGTCCCGCTGCGCGGGACACGCGCGGGCTGTGCCCGGGCAAAGCCCGGAACAAGGGCAGGCCCATCTGAGCCCGTCCGAGCACCGACCGAGTCTGGGCTGGGCAACCCCTCTTGGCCCTAAGGTTGGATCTATAATTTTTTTTGTGTGTGTCGCTTGGTGTCTTGGGCCTCGTTTTACAGTCTTACACGTAGTGTTAAGGCCTTTTGATGGGGAAGCATAAGGCCAAAGGAAGTCCCTTGGTGGGTCCAGCTCAAACAAAAATAAAAATTCCTAAACTGCATCAAATGTCACATTCTTCCTCTAGCTGTGTAACTGATGAAATAGATAACCTGATAGAGGAAGTGGAATCTTTGTTGACTAGAAAGAAGAACGACCCCCAGAAAAGGCTGAAAAATGGTTCTCTTACCCCTTTCTTGACAACCAAATCTCGGGGGAGGGAAAATTCCTCTACTAGTGACGCTACACTGAGGTTACTAACAGTACAGTCAGATGGACTTAATATGGAATCAACTACAGAGAGTCCTTCTCTAAGAAACGTGATTGTACATGATATTCCCTGCACCAATCGTTTCATTCCGTTGGAACTACAGGACAGACTAATTCCAAGTCCACAACAGATAAGCCCTTATTTTATTACAACTTATTGGTTACCCTTATCATTGGCTTAAAAGAAGAGGTTAAATAACTAAATGAATTAATGTCAGAAGTCTTAACCATCTACAGTTCTAATAGCTCTACGAGGGAAGACGTACGTATGCACAAGGTTGAGCTGACGACCGCTCCCACTACCATAACAAAATGGAGTGCTAGGGAGAAGAGTGTTGTCCCTCTTAACGATAATTCTGACCGGGAAAGTAGAGGCCCACAGATTAGTTCATCTAGATCCTTTGACAGAAAGAGCCATCTTCATGCTCCACCTATTTCTCGACCATGTGATAAGATGGTGTGGGAACCTACTACTGTGCAAACTCCATTCAAGTCATAGGCCAGTGGCTACCCAATTTATATGTGTAAAGTTCCTCCATTAGCGACCAATGCATATGAAGATAGTGCTTCACTTATAAATAAGGTAATCTACTGGATAAGGCACACTAGCCAATGTGGTTCTATTATTCGCTCAGACATATTATTGGCGCATCGCTATAGGGAGAGGGAGGGTCACTGGGACACAATAAAGTTAGTGCTGTCTTCTCCTGAGTTGGTAAGGGGTTTATTATCGATGGAGTCACGAAATCCCTTGCAAAATGGTTCAAACATCTGTTTCAAGAGCTGTTGACATGCAAATGAGTCCTTACCGAGGAGGAACTCCCCTGCCCCACATTATGGCCCCCAAAACAAAAGAGATCAATCTTCAGCTTCTTCAGAAGAGCCCACCCTCCCGGCTTGTAAGAAGGAGCATGCTTGTGAGGCTGAGGTGATCAATTCAGGGATGTTGGCACAAGTAACTGACATCCTAGATATTGATTGACTGACTTCGCCCTTAATTGTTCGGGATAGCAGTGTAACCTCTCAAATCATTAATCTGCAGACAGACGGGGACTCAGAGTTAGAGCTCTTCACCCTTAGTGATACGGCTTTAACTCTCGATGTAATGGGTGCAACTATGGACAAACGACCAGCCAGCGAGAATCGTGTTAGACCATGTATTCCATCTTCCTCTTGGAAGGCCCCAAATGGTCAGGAGACTTTGGTTCCAAAGTTCATGACATGGAATTCGGCTGGATTTCGTAACAAACTATATGACCCCGATTGGGGGGGAGTTAATTGATAAATTTGATATTTGTCTATTTCAGGAAACTTGGTCTACTTGTAATGTTTTCAGATAAGGGTTTAGCTCATTTTGTAAAGAAGCTAGACCATCCCCGGCAGGGAGAGCGGCAGGGGATCTTATCACATTTACAAGAAACTCAGAACTGGTTAATATCAGGGAAATTTATGTGGATTCGGATGATATATTGGCCTCATCAATCCAGCAGAGGCAAGGTTTTTGCCTGTTGTGTGTCAATGTCTATAATAGACCAGGACCTGTTTCTCAATTGTCCCAAACCATCCAGATATTGAATGCCCTGGTATCAGATTTTATAGCATCGCACTTTATCATTGTTGCTGGAGACTTCAACATGTCGCTGGAACCAAACCCTGCATTTTCTGAGATTATACAGCTAGAGGATGTATCATGGAATATCACTCCTTTCTCCTCTCTGGAAAAACAGTCCAAATCCAGTAGTATGGCTTTACAAGTCATGGACTTCATGTTAAGACATGGCCTTTGCCCAGCAAATGGGTGTTTTCCCTCAGATTCTCCAGCTAAACCCACATTTTTTAGAGGGTCTTATAGCGTTATAGCAGCATATTAGACTATGTTGTCATTGATGTAAGGATGTGGCATGCTATTAAAGATATTAGGGTAGGTAACCATTATAATAGTGATCATGCCCCAATTTTAGTAATTTATGACGGGCTTTTTTTAAATAAAACAGATACACAAAATTACCACAAACCCACTCCCCCTCTAGAAGTTTCTTCTGATAAACGTGTTCTAAAATGGGACTCTTTTAAAAACTCGAACAAATTATGGGGGAAAATGCGTGCTTTAGTAACAACTCATCAACTTATGGTTGGTTCTTGCTTATATCCCCCAAATGAGGTTATGGCCTTGCACATAGATCTATTTTCTGCTCTGAAAGATCTCTTTTTTAGAACTGTCAAGGAGAAAAATTGCTGAGATGCCGGACCCCATCATAGGTGGTTTGGCAAAGCATGTAGGGAAGCCAAGAGTGGGTTTCTAAAAGCAATTAAATCCAAAGATAGACACTTGATAATTAGTGCTAGGCGTGAGTATGCGTCTGTAATACAAACCTGTAAAAATAACTGGGAAGAGGTATTATGGCAGGATTTGCTGATAGCAGCTAAGGAGAAACATTCGAAACGCTTCTGGTTTTTGGTGGCCTCGAATGGACGAAATGAAAATCCCAGACCAGATTCTCATATTCCTCCTGAGAAATGGGTTGGCCATTTTACTAATTTATACAATCTTGACCATGACGCTCCCATTAATAACAGCACTGAATCTGTATTAAATTAATCTCTTTCGGGTTGTCTGTCTCCTTTTACTCTGAATGAAACTAAGATGGCCATTAAGGCCCTAAAACTTGGTAAAGCTCCCAGGTTAGACGGCATACCCGCTGACTTGTTTAAATCTGACCTTGACATGAGGGGCCCATATGTTAATAAGGTATCTAATGCCGTTTTGGCTAGTGGAAATTCTCCTCGTTCCTGGAAGGGAGCAATTCTCGTGCCTATTTACAAAAAGGGGTACAGGGCTGACCCAGCGAATTATAGACCAATTAGCCTCCTGGATAATCTCCAAAAAATATTCTGTTACCAGGTCTTGACAAGGATAAAAGAGTGGCTAGAAGAGACCCAAGTCCAGCAGTGACCTTCAAGCAGGTTTCAGACAGAAAATAAGCACAGTTGACCAGATATTTAGGTTTCTCACGATTAAGTGGAAGATAGTTGATTTAGATGCAGGGAACCTATTTGTGGCTTTCGTGGATCTTAAATCTGCGTTTGATTTGGTCCTGCATTGCAAACTGTTGGAGGTATTGAATAGAACTGGGATGCCAAAATCCCTATTAAATGTAATTAAAAACTTATATGCTGAGAGCTTTGCTAAAATTCGATGGGTACCAAATGGGGAGGTAACAAGAGAATTTTTGACGCAAAGAGGGGTGAGGCAGGGATGTGTGTTGGCTCCCAGACTTTTAAAAAAATGTTTATTAACGCTTGCATTCCTTATTTACTGGATTGTGTTAATGATGGACCCAAACTAGGTGGGATCAAGATCCCGTGTTTGCTATTTGCGGATGATACCTTGCTGATGTCTCAAACTGCTTGTGGACTCGAGAACCTTCTTGAGAGGTTTATGAGCTTTCGTAAGGACCATGGCCTTGAAGTTAATACTTCAAAAACTAAATATATGATCTTTGGCGATAGAAAACATAAAATGAGGAGGGTGACTCTCATGGATGGAGAACCATTAGAGAGAGTCACTGACTTCGATTATTTGGGAGTCAGACTTGAGGATACGCATAAATGGCAGGCCCACTTAAAACTTAATAAAAGCATACATGAGATTGAACAGAATTCGGGGGGCGTTTTGAGATTCGCCAGCAGATCTCCTAGATTCCCAATTTCCCCTGCAATAGAAATATATAAAATACAAGCTAGAGATGGGGCTTTGTACGGAGCAGAGTCATGGGGACATGGAAATGTAAGTTTTTTAGAACGAGTTGAAAATTCATTTATAAAAGCTTTATTAAAAATACCTGCAAGTTCCCCCACGTTGCCCGTTCAAATGGACTTAAATTTAGAGTCCATTATACATATAGCTGCTCCAAGACCAATATTGTATTGGACTAGGATTTGGTCCACAGATATTTTTATCCCACATAGAACATGGTTAAATGTTTTGTTGAGCACACGCACAATAAGAAAAATCCCATGGTGTAATTATGTCGAACAGAGTTTGGCCAAATTAGGGCTGGGCAAATTCTGGTTAGACACCCTTTGCCTTCCAAAAAATGCTGTACAAGTGTTAAAGGACGCATACTGGCTAAACCTACAAGTGGATAAGCTGGCCGAAGTGTCTTCATTTAGTCTGACAGATATATTCACATCAGTCAAATGTTATTATGAATTTGAAAAATACATGGATTTCATTCTATCTCCTCGAGCTCGGGCACTCTATATTAGGTTTAGGCTAGGATTGCTACCATTGCGTACTTTCACTTGTAGATGGTCCCAACAGGATAATCTTCAAGATTTATGCCCAATGGGTTGCGGGTCACCTGAATGTATCACTCATAATTTATTTCATTGTCCCACTTATGCAAAACAGCGTTCCAGATGGATAGTACCACTTTGCAGATCTATGGGCATTAGTAATCGGCCTTTAGCTCTTAGGATCTGCAAAACACTCATGGGATTGTGGTATGTGCATTGGCAAGATTCCTAGATGTAATTTGGTATATTAGAGCAAAACGATTGGGGGCATCTTGAAATGTATTATATTAAAGTAGGCTGAATCTTGAAGAAAAATGTAACACGCCGTATTTTAAGGTATCTAGATTATTTATTGACCTCCCTGTTAGGTTTGATCATATCTTTAATGATTGTTATACTGCATTTTTATTCTGTAACAAGTTTGCTAGTCGAAAGATCATACACTATTATCTTTTTTTTGTGATTTTTTTAATGCGTGATCACATTCTTAAGCATTTTTTAATCTGTATTCTTTCTGTTTTATCTTTAATATTGCCCAGTGAGAGGGTTTTGTATTATTGCTTTTTATTCTTATCACATGTTTGTACAATGTGCTTTTATGGTATTTGAATTACCGAAATAAAGTTGATGATGATGAATACAGATTACTGAAAATAACTAAGAAATATGCTTTGAGTTTACAATTCTGTCTTGGAATATAAAGCTATTTGGATTCAACTTCTCAAGAAAATCTGCCAAAGTCCATACAGCTAACAATCCATTAACAGAAGATGAGATAAGATGTATATATTGTGATGATTCTGAACACAAGACAAGTGTCTGCCCAATTTATCCTGAGGGGGAATTGAATAAGCACCTCACCTTTAGTGAAAGAGAAATGAACAGGATTATATGGCCTCCTTATATTGGATCTTCAACGAATAGCCTTGAAAGTCAGTTTTCTTGTACCAATTGACTCAAAAGTAATAGACGAAAGAACCATTAATGTTCCAATGATAGTGGAGAGTTCTGAATGTTTATTGACTATGATTTAGCCTTTAAAATAATATATTTAGGAGAAAAAAGTAGGTACCAGAGCTGGTCCAAACAGTTGATATTTCTCCCTGGGCTTAATGGCCAGTAAAGAGGTATTATAACATTTGCAGATCTTTTTTGGAGCTCATTCAGTAGCCTGATATTTTGACATTAAACCTTATCTAATTTAAATATGAATTGGTCTGCTGGAAAATTATGGCATTATCATAATTCTGTCAATTATTACAGTTCTTCCATGACCATTATCATGATTCTGCCATGACCATTGTTAAGCACCCAAAGTTAACTGGTTTCTGCTACAACTTCAAATGTAATTGTGGCTAATCTTTTATCTGTGCATCTGTGTATCATGCATATGTCGAAAATTGATTCTGCCCATAGAGAATATGATTCTGCTGTACCAGTTAAACCTGGCACTGTCAGCAACATTGGCACATTTATTCCAGTTCAGGGGTTTAAAAAGATACTTAAGGTCAATGTATAGGAGAATTTGGCAAAAAGGAATGATTATCTGATCATCCTCCCCAGCCAAGTCACCTTTGTTTTTGTTCCAGAGGAGGATAAAAATCCTAGTTCTTGTATTGACTACAGAAGAATACATCAAATTACAGTCATAAATTGGTATCCACAACCCTTTATAAACAACATGCTACAATCAATTCCTAGAGCCTAAGTACTTAGTAAAGTTGATTTGTTAAATAATAGTGCTACTTGTACTGGCCGTAGGTATAAAAGAAAGTAACACCTGGAAAACAGTTTCTAGTAACCGAAATTTCAGATACTGAGTCATGTCATTTGCGTTTTGCAACGCCCAATACATGGATTTGTTTTCATTGAATGTCCTAAATAAGCTTGTAGTGATCTATTTGGATGATATTCCTATTTTTTAAGGTCTGTAAACCCCAAAAAAGTGAATTTCAAAAAGATGAGAGTGAGTATTGTGGATTCAGAATCAATCAATCAATCAAACATTTGTAAAGTGCGCTACTCAGCCGCTAGGGTCTCAAGGCGCTGAGACGGGGTGGGAAGGAACAGCTACTGCTCAAATAACCAGGTCTTGAGGTTTTTCCTGAAGGTCAGGAGGTCATGGGTCTGTCGTAGGTGGGTGGAGAGGGTGTTCCAGGTCTTGGCGGCGAGGTGGGAAAAGGATCTGCCGCTGGCTGTAGTTCGATGGATGCGAGGGACGGCGGTGAGGGCAAGGTTGTTGGAGCGGAGTTGGCGGGTCGGAGCGTGAAAGGTGAGTCACTCGTTGAGGTAGGCAGGGCCCGTGTTGTGAAGAGCTTTGTGGCCGGGGATGAGGAGTTTGAAGGTGATCCTCTTGGTGACGGGAGGCCAGTGTAGGTCTCTGAGGTGGGCTGAGATGTGGTCATGGTGTGGGATGTTGAGGATGAGGCGTGCGGATGCGTTCTGTATATGTTGTAGTTTCTTTTGGAACTTGACTGTGGATCCTGCATAGAGCGTGTTGCCCTAGTCCAGTCTGCTGCTGACAAGGGCGTGGGTGACCATCCTTGTTTCGGTCGGGATCCATCTGAAGATCTTGTGAAGCATGTGGAGGGTGTTGAAGCAGGAAAATGAGACAGCGTTGACTTGATGGGTCATGGTGAGCGACGAGTCTAGGATGAAGCCTAGATTGCATGCGTGGGTGTAGGTGCGGTTCCTAGGGTGGCTGGCCACCAGGAGTTGTCCCATGTGGAGCGGTTGAAGCCGAGGATGAGGATCTCTGTCTTGTCCGAGTTAAGTTTGAGGCGGCTCTTATCCATCCAGTTGGCAATGGCATGCAGTCCATCGTGGAGGTTGGTTTTGGTGGTGGCAGGGTCCTTAGTGAGTGAGAGCATCAGCTGGGTGTCGTCGGCATAGGAGACGATGTTGAGGTGGTGGGATCGGACGATGTTGGCGAGCAGTGCCATGTAGATGTTAAAAATATTAAATGATTCTTTTTTACCTTTGGGTCCAAAGAAAGTAGCAGCTAATTTGGAATGGCTTTCTACTATCTGTGTTAAAACACAACGTTCCACGGGTGTAGCAAATCTTTAACATCAATTTATTAAGACTTTTGTAGGTTTGACCAATGTTACTACTTGTGTTATGAAGAAAGAAAAAATTAATGGTGGTTACCTTTTCCTTTCTAATACTCATAGGAACATTAGAGCAGAGACTGATGATTCTGGAAGTGCCACATGATGAGCTGTATTGTTAAAACTGCAAGAAAGTAATGGAGGAGAAAATCGTATTTTGTATTTCTCCTGCGTGTTTGTCAGAAGGTGAATGGAATATTCAGTCATCAAAAGAAAATTATTAACCCTAAACATGGCCTATGCTAAATGAAAACATGTACTAGTGGACACTACAGAACAGTTTAAGAAAAGACTGATCATGGGAATTTAATACAGTTTTGAAATATGAAAGTAAGGAATAGTTACCAACCCAGAAGAGTATTTTTCCTTTACTCAGTAAGAGTTTGTGATAAACCCTATTCCTAGCTCAAAGTATTTAATTGCTGCTATATAGAGCCTTGCTTTACCTTTTATCAACCCATACTATCTGCTTATTTTCTGTTATCGGAACTGTTTAATCTTTTTTGGAAAAAGATTAAGGAAGCTCAAATAAAAATGGATCCAAAGGAATTGGAGGAGCTTTATCTTAAAACTTCATTCACATGACATGATGAATTGTATTTATGTCAACTACCTATTTTGCTTCCTACCAAAGAATTACAAATGAGTGTAATTATAGAATTATAATATGTCATAATTCAGCTCCTTAAGGCAATGGAGTTAAGGCTACATTAGACTTTGGACCTCATTACGAGTTTGGAGGTCCATGGACCCCAAAACTCTTGGTGGTGGTCGTACCGCCGCACTTCTGGCGGTCCAACCGCCAGAATATGATAATTGCAGTCAGACTGCCTGGAGACCGCTGTATCCGCTGGGATCAGGAATCCCAATGGGTTAGCAGTGGTCGAAGTCATGGTCAGCCATGAACGGTGCAGGGTTCGGCACCAATGTGCTGATCACAACTTCACTTCCTGACAGCCTTTTCATGGCAAGGTTGCCACCATGAAAAGACTAGTGTAAAGCCAGTGCTAGGGGCCACAGAGGGGCCTGAGTACTGCCCACGACCATGTGGTCAGCAGTGCAGGGACCACCCCTGCCAGCACCCTCAGAATGCGCAGTCTGCTATTGTAGACAGAGCATATTCTGGGGGGTGCATGTGTGCAACAGCATTGGCCTCGGCTCCCTAAGGGAGTCAAGGCCAATGCCGCTGCACTGTTTACACCGGGCTGACTGGCAGAAACATTGTAATACAATGTTTCTGCCGGTCAGCCTGGTGGAAATACCATATTACTATGGGTGTGAGGCTGCCATCAAGATTGCAGTGTTTTGCGGTCCTGGTAGCAATTCCGCCAAGATCATAATGAGGCCCTTTTTAATCTTTCTGATCTTTCTGGTGACCGGTAGTAGATTCTGATGTCCAAGAATGTTATTTTGTGACCCATGTATGCACTTTAGACATTTTCAGCCCTTGCTAGTGGCTCTTAAACCATGGTATACTAATTTTAGTGACTGTTACATATCTTCCACTTACAGCTGGAGTTCAAGTTATTTTGGTTCCAGAAGACAATTTTTAAAAACTGAGCCACTTTTCTCCTCTGCATGGATTACACACAGTTTTGACTTAAATTTTTTTGCCTTCATGGTTTAGCACATACAATAATTTCTGATCAATATATAAAATTAATATATTTTCCTTTTCTGGAAGGCTCTTGGAAACACTAAGGGAACTGAACAAGGTCCTTCTTCTGATTATCACCACAAGTCCAATGAGCAGACAGAAAAAACGAATCAAAGTTTGGAACAATATCTTCAATGTTACTGTAATGGTATACAAGATGTTTGGGTGTCCTATTTGTTAATAGTTGAATTTATGTATAGCACTGTATCAGATAGTGTGAGAAAGTGGATTATTAGTTGGGGTGGATGGTAGCCCACCATAAGTAATAACATCACTGTTCTTGTTAGGTCCAGTAAAGGTTTCAGTGATTTAAACCTGAAAAAAACAGTTAAAACATTAACAGCACAACAGAATAAAACTCTCCCTCCAATTTTTACAAATAGCCACTATTTTAATGAACAAAATGGTATCAAAATTACAAATATCCACTACAGTAAATTGTGGATATGAATTCTTAGCATTTTAAATAAAATAGCTCCAAAAAGTGTTATGCGCCAGCCGCAATCACTTTGTTGCTCTTGACTGGGTTCTGGTGACAAAAACCGATCCGCTCGCAGAGTTTGCAGAATTTGGGCACTTCGGTATATGGGGATTAATGCAGAGTTCACAAAATTCTGCCATCCGGCGTGTGGTGGAATTTGTTTTGCCATTAGCATGCATTAGAATTGTTTTTGGCGCTTTTCTCAAGCTGCTAGTGAATGCATGTGAGATTTCATCTACAGTTACATGACTTCATGCCATGATGGCACCTTTATGATGCTCCTCACGAGCAACCAGGGGTACACCTCAAGCAGATGCTCTACTTGAAGTGCAGCTAAATCTACTCAAAAATATGTTTTTGCGTTGATTTTCTACTCCAAAGGGCCGTTCGTGTTGTTTTTTTAGTGCAAAAAGCCTTTTTATTTTGCTTCTTTTTCCAATGGAAAGGGAGTGCCACAGAAGCTCCAACTTCCTTTTCCTATCCAGCAGGCTCCTCTCAGTGCTTTTCACTTGGATTTTAATGCTGCTGTAGATTTGTTTCCACCATACAAGGAGCAGAGCCACCTGGGGGAGGAGGCCACAGGTGAGACACAGCAGACTGAAGCAAGGATTCCAGGCATAGCCATCCCCTCAGCATTCCTACCAATGCTGCTGCAGAGTGAGGTGATTGTCAGTATGTGCCTTAATTAACTTGTGAGCAGTCCAGTTGTTTGTAGATTTTCAGCAGTGATGTAAGGACATGCTGACCATGATGTGAGGATGTGCTCATGTGGAGCACTCTCATTACTCTTGCTGCCCGATGCTCATTGCTGCTACCGCCGTGAGGCCATGAGGCCATGATGCCCATAAGGCCTGTGAGGCCCGTAAAAGGCTAGGCAACACCGCAGGGCATTGAAACATTGCAGCGAGGAGAGTTGGAGAACAGTGTGGTTGGAGTGCCATATCCATGCTGCTGCTCGCTGCTGTCCTGCCATAATCTTGGTGGTCGGAGGTCGGTGGTCAGTTTGAGGAGGTGAGAAAAGGCATATGGCTGGTGAAGGTGTTGGAAGCAGGGTGCTAGATGCAGGGAGCGAGAGCAAGTAAGCAGGGGCTGTGAGGTGAGCCAGGTATTGATCAAGGTGGTGGCTGTAGCGTGGTGTGGTGTTAGCATAGCATCCTCAGGGTAAAGCAGAGTGGTGTGGAGGCAGCCGGGCTAGGTCCCTGGTGCAGCTTGTGCCACTCTGTATCCCCACACTACACCCAGTCCTCAGGCCGAAATATAAATTGCACGTGGTAGATCAACTCTTACAGCTTTTGCACTAAGGAGATTATGCAAAACTTGGTAATGTGCGTGTTTGTGCCCCCTCCTAGAAGTGATAGCTTGTAGGATTTGTAAGGACACCTCACTATCTAGCGTCTTCGGCTGTAGGAGGTGTGTAGCGGCACACAAGTAAATAGTGTTAACAGTTTTACCTGCCCTCCTGACCTTATGAGAAGAAGGCTCAGTGCCTATATCCAACTCATTTGTGAAGCAGCCACAAACACAAAGTCCATCCACTTGTAACAGACAATGAGATCAGGTAAGTCTAGGCAACTGCCAGTGCACAGTATTCGGAATCAGGGAAAGATGGCCAGAAATCCTAATTCTGAAGGTTTTCTTGGTAATACGGAGACAGCAGTTCTAGCATAGGCTAGCCCTCTGATTTCTCCGACCCAAATATTGCCAGCTACCTTTGGAGAACCAGCTAGTAAATGTATTTTCCTAAAGGATCCAAGGGCAGCTATTTATTCAACTACTGATAATATTGCGAGGATATCAAATCCACTTTCACCGCAAAGAACAAATATAGCTGTAAGTTGTCTTTTCCAAGATGCCAGCCCTAAAACAGAAGCAGTAACTAGTCACGCCAGTGTAGCAACAAAGACTGGGCAGCCAACTGGCAAAGTTATCACTATTAAGGCTCAGGTTCATACAAGCAATCATCATTTCTATTCAACACCAACGTCTGTTCTAAGAACAGCACACACTGCCCTAAACAGTAACAATGGCAGTATGAACAACTAAATCTAGGGATGAACCTAATAACTTGAGGCTTCATTCAATTTCGCTAACAAACTGCAGTAAGTTAGCAGATTCATTGGAGGCCAAGACTATCAGTCTTGCCAACAACGGGGAAGGGCGCATATTATCACCCATAGAAATTTCAAGCACTTTGGGTCCGGACCTGCCTGCCGACTCAGGCTTTGCTTGTAAGGTTCCAAGACAAACTCTTATAAGCCAAGCTCTGGTCAAGCCAATAGGCCTAGCCCATTTCACCCACGGTGTCAATCCCACAAAAGGTAAAGGAGGGACCAAAGTCGATTTGGAGGCCTTAAACATCTCAAATCTTCATACCTCTTTGCTAACTATACTTCAAACAACGATTACAGTGCTTAATGTGCAATCAGATAAACGTGGCCTTCAAATTGACCTTATGAATGTTATAACAACCCACGTCTCTGGAATCAATGTTAAACTGGAGAAATTAATGAACTTCATATTTGAAGAGTAAGACAGAATTCATTAGTATGTGAATGTAGCCCAATTATTGACAAGTTAAGCTAAATTCCAGCCATCCTTACTAGTATGTTAAATGAAAGGAAAACTCATAAGGTAGAAAAGGAAATGGTAGCCCCACCACAGAACATTGTAAATGTATCCAAAGTCATGTAACCAGGTGCAGGACCAATGTATGGAAAATATCCATACAAAAAAACAGGTTAAGCAACCCAAGTCAGACCAAGGCTTTTCTCATCCAGCTTTTGACAATCTATCTGAGGCAGACACCTCAATAAACAACACAAATGGATTGCTTATCAAGCTGCAAACAATAGTTGCAGAGCAGCACGATACTGGACAAAATATGGCAGAAGGCCATAGTTTAATCGAGCATCTACCTCATCCCCTGGACACACTGCACTCAGTGGTGGTGAAGAATCGAGAACCGATGACCCTAGTATTAAGCTAAAGCCAGAAGAAACGTGTAAGAAAGGAAAGAAACAATCTTCTTCTCCCCCCAGCATCAAGTGTTCAAAATAATAAATTGTATCCGATTTTTGAGCTTAAGAGGGATCAACAGCATTCTGTCACTATAGGCACCCACAGATTAAGAGAAAAAGGTATAAAACATGCGGAGCTCGAAGACCATTGCATGTCTTGAGACTTCTTGGATTCTCTGAATTCATTGTAAATAACAGCAGGCACAGCTAATATCCCAAGGGACGGACTGAAAAGAGTTTGTAAGCAGCCCGGCTCAGATCAGAACCGTCAGGATATGGAGAAGCGTAGGCTTTCCCAGGTGCACATCCTGTCACAGGAATCAGAAGGGTTAGAATCCCATGTAGCAAAAAAAGCCCCTGGGACATCTCCAAAGCTCACCAAATTGTGGTGTATTATTAAGTATAACATCAAAGAGCGGAGGCAGATCAGTGCATATACATGGGCAAACATCCACAAGCCATTCTGCCACGGCTCAAAGCACTGTAATGGCCTCATATCTCCACAATAAGCCTGTGATGAACGAAAAAGAGCAAAGTATAATCAAGGCCGATTCTGATATTTCATCTTACTCTTCTACCACAACAGCAATTACTCATCTCAAGGAGGATGCAAGTCATTATGTGGTTTTAACCCCGCAATATATCTTGCAAGGACCCAAGGATATCCTCAATAGAGGCAACATCTTGAAGCTGCTGGCGATGATACCCATGATGAAGCATTTAAAGTCCTCTGATCTCGTAGCAATTCAATGTTTTTGCAAGCCAATAACTGCCAGCCTGAACAGACTGTTTCTATCTGGAGATAGGATGAGATTGCAGCTTTAACATTCAAATCAAGTCAGCAATTTGATGTTTTGGGTATAACTCTTACTAAACCGAATAAACTCCGCTATCCCAGGACTCTGCTAACTTCCATCACTGTACCCCTCTGTAAAACAGGACCAAAACCAGTTTACTCAGTGCTCCACAGTGCATGTGGCCCAACAGGTTTAAATATGCAACAAAATAACATTTTATCAAACGTGATGAATAAGGCTGAATGGTGCTGGTCAGAATCTACCTTAAATGCCCTGGCATACAAATGACTCCCCCAAAAGGTAACAAAGTCGCCCTTGAGGACATCACTTAATACTCTCTCTTGGAACATCGCTGGAGTGAAAAATAATATTTATAATGGGACCCTTCCACCACAATGGGGCAAATATGAGATAAACTCCCTACAAGTAACCTGGCAAATTGAGCCTCTCCATTTGCCAGCTTTTACATTACATCATGGTGAGGCCAGAAAATTACATAGATTTGGTTGACCAAGGGGGGAAGGGAGGTGGGGGGTCTGGCAGTCTATTTCTCAACAGCCTTGGATGTAATCTCAGAGAAATTATCATCTCCGCTACCTGATTTACAAATCATTAAATTCAGCACGTCACAAAAATCTCTCAAAAATAGTGCTGTTGTTTAATGTATATATAAATCCTACTGCATCTAAAAAGGGTGGTATTAAAAAAAAAAAAATGTACTATAAGAGATATAAAACTTGCAAACCCGAAGTGGTAAATAATTGTTACTGGTGATTTGAATGCCAATTTAGTCTTCACCCTGGCAGAAAAGGAGCTTGTGGCAGTTGAGAATGACTAATGGGCTGTTGAATCACAGGCCAATCATCTGAATAAACACAGTGAATATATTGGTCATGAGTTGTCATGAGTCAGTTATTGCCTTGGAATATCTGGGCCTAAGAGTGATCAACAGTAGAACAAAAGAGGATAGACCGCCTGGGTCCGACTACTAAAGTATAAGTACCAGGTCAATAATAGACTATACCATGCTCTTGCTCCCATTGCCAAAGCTTCTCATCTCGCGTGTTATCTTCCCCCTCCCTTGTAAGGTCCATCAACAAGCGAGTGGCCGAGCCCTAAAAAAGGCTCTAAGAAGAGCGGTTCGGCATGTAAGTAGATTTCCAGCTACATCTATAATGTGGGTGAAAATAAGAGATTTGAGGAAGCAGTATAAGAAGCAACTCTGGGCCGATCAAAAAGCAAAATACAACACCTTTTGGGCAAAGATACTATTTGACACTAAACAATCAAATTTCAGGGCATTCTGGAGAACAGTTAAAGACATCAACATAGACATAGTGACAATGAATTCCTCAGGTATATCCGAGGAAGTCTGCGTATCCCATTTGAGCAAAACATTTTTCAACAGCTTGCACTTGGTCACTCACAATAAAGCATGGAGGTGCATTACCCAAGATGGGGAAATTAAGGACACTATTGTTCCTCGAAATGGAGAGTCTCTCACCAATGCCTGCCCTGCTGAGACCCAGGCCGATCTAGCATTTAACGTCTATGCAGCAACAAATGTGGCAAATGTGATAAAAGCTGGTTGCAGGTATGGTGCGCCAGGCCCAACCAGTATTCCCAGGCCCTTTACAAACATGACCCTGAACATTGGGCCTAAAATTTGTCAGCTCTTTATAACAAAGGGGCTCTAACGTATAAAATCCCTAGTAATTGGAGAGGGTCTATAATAAGCCTGGTTTTTTGAGGGTGGAGATCGCTCGAACCCAGCAAACTACGGAATAATTACAGTCATTCATGCAGAGTCAAAGTACTATGCCCCTTTGATTTTGTACAAACTGGTAAAATGGTCAACCTCAAAAAATCGAATCCCTGTCAATCAGACTGGGTTTCATGAAGGCTTCGGTACAGCTACTAATATTTTAACACTAGGCTCAATAGCTGACTAATGCGAGCTATCAATTAACAAGGTGAACCTATATTGTATTGACTTTGAAGCAGCTTTTGACCAGGTGGACTGGATCCTCTTATGGAAAAAAGTTAAGAATATGGGGCTTGCATCAAGAATACTATGCGCTATTGAGCAGTTATATTGCATACTTGGATTCAAGTCAAATTGGCCGATGGTACTAGGTTGTTGAGGAAAATTCCCACAGAAGTTGGCTTAAAGCAATGGTGCATGTTAGCCCCACATCTCTTTATTCTGTTTTATCCCCCATACTTGACCTGGTTAATTCCAATCCACAGTGATTGGGCCACTTAAGTCTGGCTTATGCAGGCTACATTGTTTTACTTAGTCATACAAGAGTGGGGCTGCAAAGAGTATGTGCAGAACTTTCATAAAATGCTAAGTTCAACAATTGAGAAATTAAAATGGAAAAAAACTAAAACTATGGCCCTCATTATGACATTGGCGGTAAGTCCCGCTTACCGCCATGCTGACTGCTGCCAAGATACTGCGACCGCGGCAGTATACCGATACGCATATTATGACCCACACATAGAAATCCGCAACTATACAGACACACACACAAGTCCGCCAGCCAAAAAGGTCAGTGATAAAATGGCAGTACCAAAACCCACACCATTCTACCAACAGAAATACGCCCACAGCATTATGACCCACGAATCACCATGGCAGACATTCAACTGCGGTAAACCATTGGCGGTACATACCACAGCGCTCAAAATACACACACACCAACAAAACTACACCACATTGGACAATTCAAACTACACGCACGTGATACCCATACACACACCGCACCCACACCACTATAAAACACCCACCCACATTACCCACAACCCTTTACCACAACTAACAATTTACAACAGAGAGAGAGACACGCCAGGAGCACCCACAGGACCAGAGCCACAGAACACCATCACCCATACACCATCCATGCACCTCACAGCACACACCCCAACACATCACCCCACACACACTCACACACACCACACACACTACACACATGGCACCACATAGACATCCCATGTTCTCTGAGGAGGAGCTAAGGGTCATGGTGGAGGAAATCATCCTGGTAGAGCCACAGCTATTCGACTCACAGGTGCAGCAGACATCCATTGCCAGGAAGATGGAGCTATGGCAGAGAGTCGTGGACAGGGTCAATGCTGTGGGACAGCACACAAGAACCAGGGATGACATTAGGAAGAGGTGGAACAACCTACGGGGGAAGGTGCGTTCTGTGGTTGCAAGACACTAGATAGCTGTACAGAGGACTGGCGGTGGACCCCTACCTCCTCCCCCACAACTAGCAACATGGGAGGAGCATGTCTTGACAATACTGCATCCTGAGGGCCTGGCAGGAGTAGCAAGAGGACTGGACTCTGGTAAGTCAAATTGTTACTACTTTCACCCCCCAACCTATATGCTATCACATACCCGCACCCTCACCCTTACTCCTATCACTCCACCACCTCCCACACACCCCACCATCACAACCCACCCCTCCCCTAACCTAGCCTTGCATGCAACACCAATGCATGGACACCCATCACAGACCTGCATGGACACCCATCACCACAGCATGCACAGTAGTGACAATCACTTAGTCAACCAAATCACAACTCACACAAGCCAAAGCTGCATTGGTAATAACAACCATAGAGGGACACACACCCATGCACCATATGTCACACGCAGAAACAATAACACTGCATTTACATACCCACAGGACCCCCACACAATGTCACCGGAGAGGATGTGCCAACAACATCCAGTCCACCCCAAAGAAGAGGCCCACAGTGATGACAGCAGCTCTGCACGCCTGGATATGGATGACCACCCTGGCCCATCTGGGATCTCTGGACCGTCGGTTACCCAGCCACTGTCCCAAAACAGCAATGGAAGATAAGATTACATTGTCTTACCTGTGTGTCACTTGAAGTACTGTTGTATTATAGTTGATCTGTTGTCCACATCCTCTTCCTCTGCCTCCTCTTCCTCACTGTCTACAGGCTCCACTGCTGCCACATGACACTCTTCAGCCTCATCCTCCTGCAGAAAAGGCACCTGGCGTGTCAAGGGCAGGTTGTGCAACATGCAGCATGCAACGATGATCTGGCAGACCTTCTTGGATGAGTAGCACAGGGATCCACCTGTCCTTCAGGAGGCACCCAAACCTGTCCTTCAGGAGGCCAAAGGTTCGCTCAATGATCCTCCTTGTTTGCCCATGTGCCTCATTTTAATGTTCCTCTGCCCTTGTCCTGGCATTCCTCACTAGGGTCAGTAGCCATGAGAGGTTGGGGTAACCAGAGTCATCTGCAAATACTGAGGCATACCATTTAGCCAGACACTCACTATAGGAAAGAACCATCTTCCTTGGCATGTTACCCCCATTTTTCACATGTATGTCAGTATGTTTTTGCCTGTCTCACTGGGATACTGCTGGTCAGGACCCAAGGGCTCATAGTTTGTGGCCTAATGACTATCCCTGTGTAGTGCCTAACTGTGTCACTGAGGCTCTGCTAACCAGAGCCTCAGTGTTTATGCTCTCTCTGCTTTTAAATTTGTCACTGTAGGCCAGTAACTTCATTTACCAATTTCAATTGGCATACTGGACCCCCTTATAAGTCCCTAGTATATGGTACCTAGGAACCCAGGACATTGGGGTTCCAGGAGATCCATATGGGCTGCAGCATTTCTATTGCCACCCATAGGGAGCTCAGACAAACCCTTACACAGGACTGCCACTGCAGCCTGCGTCAAATGGTGCACACACTATTTACCAGCCATTTTCACTGCACTTAAGTAATTTAGAAGTCACCTATATGTCTAACCTTCACTTGCTGAAGGTTAGGTCCAAAGTTACTAAGTGTGAGGGCACCCTTGCACTAGCAAAGGTGCCCCAACATAGTTCAGGGCCATTTCCCCGGAATTTGTGAGTGCGGGGACGCCATTACAAGCGTGCACTACATATAGGTCAATACCTATATGTAGCTTCACAATGGTAGCTCTGAATATGGCCAAGTAACATGTCTAAGATAATGGAATTGTCCCCCCCCACTCCAAATCTGATATTAGGGAGCCAATTCCATGCATCCTGGGGGCTCCACCATGGACCCCCAGTACTGCCAAACCAGCTCTCTGAGGCTTGCACTGCAGCTACAGCTGCTGCCACCTCACAGACAGGATTCTGCCCACCTGGGGTCTGGGCAGCCCAGTCCCAGGAAGGCAAAGCATTTCCTCTGAGAGCAGGGTGTTACACACTCTCCCTTTGGAAATATGTGTTACAGGCTGGGAAGGGGTAGCCTCCCCCAGCCTCCGGGAATGCTTTGAAGGGCACCGATGGTGCCCTCCTTGCATAAACCAGTCTACATCGGTTCAGGGACCCCTTCTCTCCTGCTCTGGTGGGAAACTGGACAAAGGAGTGCCCAGAGCTCCTCCAGTGTGTCCCAGACTTCCGCCATCTTGCTTTACAATGTGTGGGGGCACTCTGGCGGGCTCTAAGTGGCCAGTGCCAGCAGGTGACATCAGAGACCCCTCCTGATAGGTCCCTACCTGATAAGGTAGCCAATCCCCTTCTTGGGACTATTTAGGGTCTCTCCTGTGGGTTCTCTTCAGATTCTGCTTGCAAGTTTCCTTAAGGAATCCTCTGCAACAACTTCAGCATCCTCAGATCAACCGCAGCCTGCTCCAAGAAACACTGTAACTGCAACAAAGTGTCTACAAGAGACACTGTTCTTCAGCAACCTCAGCTCCAAGTCAGCAACTGCAACAGTTTCCACGGTGTGCAAGCTCTGGGGACTCTCTGTCTTCAACCTGCGCCAGAAGGACCGAAGAAATCTCCTGTGGAGTGATGGAGTCACTCCCCTGCTCCAAGCAGGCACCTTCCAAGGTGACAACAGGTACCCGGGGACTCCTCTCACGGTGACAAGCGTGCTCCTAAGGACACAGAGGATGTAAATCATCAACACAGACTGAGGTCCTGCTGACGTGATTTGGAGGAGGTAAGACGTTGCCTTCCCCGAGAACGACGGTACCACTGTGTTTTGTGTCTTCTTTGCCTCCTGAGGCCTCTGTGCACTCTTTGCAAAATTCCTTTGTGCACAGCCTGATCCAGGTCCCCAGCACTCCACCCTGTGACGCTGAACTCGCTGAGTTGTTCTCCAGCGGCGTGGGACCTTCTTTGTTGTGCTGCCTCAATTGCATTTTGCACCTCCTTTGAACCCATATCCTGCAGCTTCTAGGGGTGCTGTCTGGCATCCTAAGGGCACTCTGATGTACTGAGAGCCCCCTCTTCCTCCTCATACAGAGTTGAGGCCCTGAAGAACCAGAACCTTATGGGCCTGGCGGCGCAGGGTACGCCTGAAATCTCCTTGGATTCACCTGCCTCAACTAACAGAGACACGGGACACTCTGTCAGGAGTAAAAGATCAGATTTTATTAGCTGCAGCTAGTACAGTTGTCCAAGAAGTACACAAGGTATGTTCTCAGGAGACTGCCACTTTACTTTGTGGCGCACAATCTTATATACCGTATAAAAACCATTTATTAACTACATACACTCCCAGAACACATAGAAAGGAGCCAGTAAGAATAATGTAAAGATAGAACAGAGCCAATAGAAATGTCGGAAAACAAGACAGCACCAATAGAAGGAATTGGAAAACAAAGTATCAAGTGACTTAAGGTTGCCTCCCCTCCAGCTGTGTTTGTCACCCCTCCCTTGAACTAATTCATTAACCGATCCACAACGAAGTTGCATGTGGTGTGATAAGTTTGTGTGCGTTTGGAGGACAGTTGTGAAATGAGAGAATACTAGCAAAGGACAGCGAAGGCCAGACGATAAGATAAGATCGGCGGAGAATAGTGTGAGCCTACAGATAGTTGAAACAAGGATTAGAAAACCAGACAGGGATTAGTGTACTCGGTCAGACCTTAATACCAGCCTTGTAAAGATAGAGGCAGAAGGCTGTTTTGAACACCATGTTGCAGAATAAGCAGAAAAGGCAGAATGGACTTCGTTCGCTGTGCTGCCTGAGTGAAGGCAACATAAAATGGCGGCGGGCCACAAAATGGCGGGTCGATACGATCGTATTAAAAATCGAATTTCCTCAGACCCTCCTTTTGCCAGAACTCAGGCAAGATACACAAACTCATGTTAATCTGAGTCGATGTCTATGGCCATGAGGTCATCAAGCTGTTGCTGTACCATCATTTTGATATTCTCTGCTCTTTGTGACTTGGGTTTGGGAATACATGCAGTAGCACATAGGTTACAGAGGGCAGGACCGCAGTGCATACAAAGACAACAAGAGAATATAAAAGCTAAAATTACTCCAAAGAATGTCAATACCTTCCAACCCCATTTGGACAGTATTCCCCAAAACCACTCTGAAAAGGACCAATCTCCTTCGTCCTGATGAATCGACTCGGAGATTATGTGTAACTTAGAGATAGCTTGGTATACTGTCGGAGCGTCATTAGGTATGAAAATACAGCAACTTGATCCGATCAATTTGCATACTCCACCACGGTCCGCAAGAACAAAGTCTAAGGCAACACGGTTCTGCAAGGTCATAAGACGATCAGCCTGTAGTTCAGCTGTAATGTTACTTAAAGCTCCTACAGTGATGTCTATGGTGGTTTCTACGACACGAACCAATTGCCTTATATTTCTGCTGTTGGCCATTGGACCCCAGGAGGGAAGAAATCCTTTGAGGAAATCTCCTCCCTCTTGTCCTGCTGTGTCTTTCGAATCCACAATCCCTCTGCCATATCTATTTTTATGATGGTTCGCAGGAGCGGTGTATGTAGGGGGAAGAAGAAAGGCTATATAACAAGTACCAGAGAAATCAGCTGGCAACCATGTATAAGCCCTATCGTGGCAAACGAAGTATGTACCTTGAGATGGTACTAACAGCAGTGAATTCAGGGCTGAATAAACATATGTGTGGGAACATAAACTTTCTCTTTGTCCGGTGTTTGGAGTTCTACCATTTATTTGCAGACAGAAATTTCCTTGTTGGGGTATGACCCGTATCGGAGGAGATTTTCCTTGCTCAACCTTATCATTGAGGCTGGAAATGTAATTAGTTATGTTCCAATTGGTATATGCTTTTCTTTCATCTATGGAAGCTTCACTTTTTTCCATGATTTTAGCCATAGCTACCATTCCCTTTATCAATAAACTATGACTGAAATCTGAACCAACACTATGTGAACTGACAGGTTGTTTAATTTTACTTTGATATGCATTATTGAAAATGACAAAATAAGCCCAAGCGGAACCTTCATAGGAGAATGGAAGAACTAAATATGGCATTCCTTTTTCTACCGTATGTGGTATGAGTCCACACACCCAACAGTCAGTTGTATTGATCACTAACTGATGTTGATGTAACAACTGGACGAAGGAATTGTTAAAGTATTCAGTTCTTCTGATGAGTTCATGCTGGGGAAGAGTGTGAAATAGGTGCGGAGAGATAGTAGAAGAAGATGTAGAGGTAGGAGAAGAGACAACTTTTTGCTGCAGAGTAATAATGATCCAGTTTACAGATGCCAAAAGAATACACGACAATATAATGACGCATAGAGCAATACTACAACGACTATATATTTCTTTACAATTATTCTTTACATTTTTACTTTCTCTTTTATCTAATGTAGCCTCCATCTTTCTAAGTGGATGCTCACGGCAATCTTCCTCAATCACTGTAGTCACGATTGTCTACCGTCCTATGACACTGTGAGGTCCTGCAGGCCTATTGCCACTTACTCAGGTCGTAACTAAGACTCCTACCGTGACCCTGCAACCGGGATAGAGTACTACATAGGAGAGAAATTTACAAGTTCTTTGGTCTTGGTCTCAAATTATAGCGTTCCTGTCCAGAGGCAGTCTGGTTTTGAAACAATGTTCCTGGATTTGTCGTGTTCAAGCGACGATGCGATGGTATTGCTTCTTGAAGGATGTCGTCGTCCTCTTTCTCAGAAAGTGTTCCAATTAGACGCGCATCACTGAATGGTACAAATTGCGGAACTTTCTCACTTTCAGAGTCACTGATGCCTCTACGGACCCACTGATCGAAAGGCAAGGGCAAAGGCACTTTCTTGCAGTGCACGGCATGCACCCAGTTTTTCTTTCCTTCGACTTTAACTGCTGTTCTTGTGGTCAAAAGAACCAGGCGTGGCTCTCTCCATCTGGGCTCCAAATTTCTCTGTCGTTGGAAATTTTTCGTGCAGACCCAGTCACCTGGTCGGATGGAATGACCTGGGTCTGTGGAAGCCTCTGGTAGAGCACTCTGAACCTGTTGATGAAGAACACGCAATTTAGTTGTAAGGTCATGCAAGTAGTCAATCAACATCGGGTATGGCAAGTTTGAGTATTTCTTAGGGTGAGGAACTCCCCATACATTAGCTGGGCGACCAAATATCACTTCGTAAGGGCTAAGCCCCAAACGAGAGTGTACTGCTGTTCTGGTGGACAGAAGAGCCAATGGTAAAGCATCAGGCCAATTAAGTCCTGTGCTAGCTTGCACCTTAGCAATTTTAAGCTTCAAGGTTCCATTGTAGCATTCTACTAAACCAGCCGACTGGGGGTGATTCGCCGCGTGGAACTTCTGTTTTATGCCAAGACCTGCACAAACTTTTTGCATGACTTGACCCACAAATTCGCTCCCATTGTCACTCCAGACAATGCGCGGCAAACCAAACCTAGGGAAGAATTCTTTCAAAAGTATTTTGGCAGTTGATAAAGCAGTATTGTCCTTCAGAGGGTAGGCTTCTACCCATCTAGAAAAAGCACATACTACCACCAGAACATATTTGAGGTTGTTGCATCGTTCCATGTGAATATAATCGATCTGCAACACCTCAAATGGATATGTTGGAGGAGCAAAATGACCTGCTGGAGTTGGGGTTCCCTTTCCCGGATTGTACATCAAGCAAACAATACAATGTTTTACCACATTATTTGCACACTTTGGGATCCCCTCATTTTGCCACACTGGAGCCAGAAGTCTACATATTCCTTTTGCACTTAGGTGAGCTGGACCATGTGCCATAGTAACTACAGGTAGTACATAAGCATCTGGTAACAGCCAACGTTGATGTTCTGATAATTCAACCCAACATCCCATCTCATCTAACATTCCTGTACTTTCCTTCCACTTTCTCAACTCATTCTCCGTAGCCTCTCCTTGAATTGATTTCACACTCTCTACTGTATCTTCACACATTCCCTTTTCTCTTACGCAGTTTGCGGGACCTGCAACATACATTCGACTTGTGTTGTCTCTGGCTGTCTTTTTCGCTACCTCATCTGCAAATGCATTTCCTCGACCAACATCGTCCACAATCTTTTTGTGTGCACTACACTTCACGATCGCTATCTGAGTAGGCATTGTAAGTGACTCAAGAAGTTCAGTCACTAATTGACCATGTTGTATCTTAGTACCATGGGAAGTAAAGAATCCTCTTTCCTTCCATAAACGCCCAAAGTTAAACGCTACACCAAAAGCGTATTGGCTATCAGTGTACACGTTTACTCTTTTTCCTTTGGATAACACACACGCTCTAGTTAAGGCTATCAATTCAGCTGCCTGAGCTGAATTATGTCTAATGCGTGCTGTCTCCACAATCGTATGCAAAGTAGTAATAGCGTAGGCTGAAACTGTATCTCCATTCGGGAGCTTGAAACAAGAACCATCTACCCATAGTGTTCCATCTGGATTCACTAATGGCGTGTCTTTTAGGTCAATTCTACCCTTAGTCTCTTCTTCAGTACGGAGAAAACAATCATGCTGTTCAGAGACATCTCTCTCTTCTGGAAGAGGCAACAAAGTAGCTGGATTCAGGGTATTACATCGTTTGATGTGTATGTGACTAGCCAAAAGCGTCAGCTCATATCCGGACAACCGAGCACTCGTAAGATGCTGCGTTTTTGTCCTATTTAGTAAAGTATCCACTGCATGTGGCACCATAACAATGAGAGTATTATCTAGCACTACTCCAGCAGACTGTCGAATAGAAATTGCTGCTGCCGCTGTCGCCTTAAGACAACTAGGCAATGCTTTAGCTACTGGATCTAACGTAGCAGAGAAATATGCGCATGGTCGCTGTTGATCTCCAAAACGCTGCGTTAAGACTGACAATGCACAACCCTCTCTTTCGTGGACATAGAGCGTAAAGGGCTTACTGTAATCAGGAGTACCCAATACAGGAGCAGAACACAAAGCAATACGCAAATCAGTAAAACTCTTCTGACATTCGTCAGTCCACGGAAGAGGCTGAGGCGTATCTTTTAAAGTTAGCGCCAACAGCGGTTTAGCCAATAAAGAGAAACTCGGAATCCACTGTCTACAATAAGAAGTAATGCCCAAAAAAGCACGTACCTCTCTTTGTGTGGATGGCACTGACATTTGTGCAATTGCCTGAATTCGTTCGGGGGTCAATCGTCGTCCCTCCTTTGACAAGAGATGACCCAAATAAGTCACCTCGCGACAGACATATTGTAATTTAGAAGGAGAAACCTTGTGATTCAGATCAAACAAATGACGCAACAGTGCAACGGTCACGTTTTTGCAAATCTCCTCTGAATCAGCGGCAACTAATAAGTCATCCATGTACTGAATGAGAGCGGCACCGGACGGTAAGGAAAAGGCATCAAGATGACATTTTAGAGCTTGACTGTAAATAGAGAGACTTTCACAATAACCTTGAGGTGCGCGTTTAAACCGGAAGCTTCGGCCTCCGAGGGAAAAACCAAAAATATCTCTACTCTCTTCGGCGATGGGAATACTAAAGAAAGCATTCTTTAGATCAATAACTGAAAACCAAGTCGCTGTAGAAGGTATCATCGTCAACAGAGCAGTGATATTTGGGACTACAGGAAACTGCGGTACGACAATCTTGTTTACCTCCCGAAGATCAATTACAAAACGATAAACAGGAGGCTGAGAAGGATCAGTGTGTTTAAGAACCGGAAGAACAGGACTGTTACATGTATTTCCTCTCGTTTCCTCAACCACACCCTTCTGAATCAAATCATGGACAATTTCCAGAAGTGCTTTCTCACCTTCAGTAGAGATTCTGTATTGCGGAATACGTGGCATTTCAGCATTGGGCTTAAGAGTAACAACATAAGGTGGGATCTCAAGACAACCAACGTCATTCGGACCCGTAGCCCAAAGCGTTTCGGGAAGAGAAAGCAATTCAGGTGGGAATTGATCTTTTGATAAGTACATTGGACTAGTCATTTTCTGTCCTAGAGTGAGGTATACACCAGAAGGTGAACAATATATCGTAGCATGCATTCTTTTTAATAGATCTAAACCCAACAGATTTTCACCACAACCATTCGTCAGAAGAAGCGGAGCTTCTAAATCATAAGGGCCTATTGAAACAGGCAAAGGGCATGAAACTGGATTGCGAACAGGGGCGCCAGAAAATCCTACAGATACATTTGTTAAGCCAGACAAAGGTGCGCCAGGGAGTTTAGAATGAATGATAGAGCTTCTCATGGCACCAGTATCTAAAAGAAATGGCTCTGAAACACCCATTGTAGTGACATTAACATAAGGTCCATTCTGATCCACTGGAATTGACGTAACCTCCTTACTTTGTCCATGGCTGTCCTATTCAAAATGAAGACTTTCATTCCCTCCTTCAATATACTGATCCTCACTGTAATACTGTGTAGACCTAACATTTTGCTGGTCAAAGTAATTTCCGGAATTTGGAGGAACAAAAGAACGCTGCTCTTGGGTTAACACACCTCGACCTCTACCTCTATTTGCTGACTGAAGACCACCACGACCTCGTGAAGCAGATGTTGCTCCATTACGCTGCAACAATGCCGGACAATTGTTCTTATAATGACCTTCCTCCCTACAATAAGCACATTGATTGGGACCTAGCAAAGGTCTTGGAATGAATGGTTCAGGCTTTTGATACAACCTCTGAAACTGAGGCTGAACATAACGAGGAGGATAAGCCTGTTGCAAGAGAACTTTAGTTTTTAATTCTTTCGTCTTTTTCTCTTGTTTTTCCCTTTCTTCTTTGTCTCTATTTTCATAATATTGTGCAGTAGCCAATATCTGGGCGGAAGAAGAAACTGCCCATGAACTCTCGGAGTCTTTTAGCTTGTGTGATAGTTCAGGAAGCAAGTTATATACGAACTTATCCACAAATAATCGCTGTCCCCCTTCTGTAGCCATATCTTGACCACTGTAATCAATGAATGTCTCCTCGAATCGGGTAAAGAAATCGGAAACACTTTCATCTTTCTTTTGTTTACATGCTGCTAGCTTATCCCAATTAACTCTTAAAGCAGGCATCATTGTTTTCATTAATGTAATAATCCTACCAGGGAGTTCTGAGATCAAAGCGTCGGGCTTTGCACCACCTACTTGACCTCTATCTGCGGCAATAATAGCGTTCCAATCGCCGCCTAATTCTTGAGCGTGATCCTCTCTACGAATTTTAGCCCATATTGTCTGTGGAACTACATTTCCCATCAACATGTCAATATCTGCTAGATTCATAGTACATGCATCAACTGTTTGCGACAACTCTTTATAGTAACCAGCAGGATTTTTGCGTGGATCTGGTAGTGACTGTTTAAGTGCTAAAACTTCAGACCTTTTCCAGGGGACATGTATCCATATGCGCTGAAAATGCGCAGGAATAGCTGGATTAGCACCTGCTGCTGCAACTTCTTCCTTCCATATTGGAGAAACCTCTCTCATGGGATAGTTTTTCAGTGCTGTCCTAACTGAAGGATCAGAATCAGGAAAAGTCTGTGAGAACAATAGGGATCTGAAAGAAATAAGTGTTCTGACAGCGTTTTCAACCTTAGGACCCACAATAAGTCCTTTGTCAAAGTCAGCCTGAACATCTAACAGATCCTGTGGGACCGAACCCAAATTCATATCCTCCCATTCTTTAGCGAGAGTATCGCACATAACTTTAAAAACATATCTCTGCGTAGGTGCATTCCATTGCAGAAAGGTGGACATAATATCAGACGTACTATATTGGGGACCCTTCTTGATCCATCTACAAGCAAGTGAGTCCAATTTTTCTCGCTCTTCGGAGTCTGGGAATTGACTACGAGACTGTCTTCGAGAAAAAGCTGGAGACACGTTTAAAGCTTCAAAGAAAGGTGATAAGAGACCAGAGACAGTATCGGTAAATCGCTTACGCATAGATGGAGAATTTGACATAAGGATAGGGGACAAGGTATTAGGTGAATTAACTAAAGGAGCATTAGGAATTGCCAAAGGAGCAGAAGGCAAAGGAGTTAAAGGCAAAGCTGGCATAGGCAATACTTGAGGAGGCAAATGTGGAAAAGCTGGAGCAGGCGGAAGCACAACTGGCGGCTGAACAGGCTGTAACATCGGGGGTGCATTAGCACCTTGTACATAGGGCGGAGGCAATTTCAATAAGTGGGACATTAAGGAATCTTCCTCAAAATCTTTTCTCTTATCAAGGGAAGAGATAGGCAACGTCGGATAGCATTTATCTATTGCCATTCGATGCTGTCTGTCTGAAATTTCCATTGCATTATCTATTTCATCATCTTTGAATTGCTGAGCAGCCTGTATAATCGTCATTCCCTGTGTTTTCCTATCTCGTTTCGCTTGTTTAATTTCTCTCTGTTTGGCTTCCTTACGCCAAAGGCGAAAAGAGTCAAACATTGCCGGCCGGGCCCCCCTGGGTCCATCCAGCACCATTTTGATGAAAAATGCACTTTTGCCGCAGCCAAGGCTTGTTGGTGCCTTCCAACATGAAATCTCATCTGCAACAATCTTCACGCCGTGGGACATCTTTTGCATCATGCAGCAGCCAGCTGGCATCTTCCTAAGGTGCATTTCTGCAGTCTTCAACTAACCTGGGACTCTTCTTTTGCACCCTCTTCTGGGTTGGCAGGGGCTCCTGTCCTTCCTGGAACTTCTTTCGACTTCTGGACTTGGTCTCCTTCCTTTAAAGGTCTTCAGGTCCAATAATCCAGCAGTTGTTCTTTGCAGACTTGGTTGGCTGCTGCAAAATCCCAAAAACGAGGTGTAGTGTGTCCTGAGGGAACTTGCAGTACTTTACTCCTGCTTTTCTGGGCTCTGGGGTAGGGTAATTTACTTACCTTTACTGTATTGTTACTCTCCCAGCGATTCTGCACACACTACACTTGTCGAGGGGGGAATTTGTGATTAACATTCCACTTTTTTAGTATATGGTTTGTGTTGCCCCTAGAACTATTTTCTCCCATAGCATTCTATAAGATTTCCTACTGTTTGCATTGTTCTATGACTATTTACTTGTCTAATTTTGGTTTCTAGTGTGTATATTGTGTATAATACTTACCTCCCGAAGGAGTATTGTCTCTAAGATATTTTTGGTACTGTGTCACCCAAATAAATACCTTTCTTTTTGGTAACACTGAGTATTGTCTTTACTTGTGCATAAGTACTGTGTAACTATAAGTGGTATTGCATGAGCTTTGCATGTCTCCTAGTTCATCCTAAGCTGCTCTGCCATAGCTACCTTTATCAGCCTAAGCAGCTAGAATACTACTACATTCACTAACAAGGGATAACTGGACCTTGTGTAAGGTGTAAGTACCCAAGGTACCCACTACAAACCAGGTCAGCCTCCTACACACACCCTTATTGCCAACCCCACACCCATATACCAACATCCACTGGGTGGGGACCATAGGCTCACCTATCAGCCACACCCGGTGCCTCTGGAATTGAGCCATCACATATGGGATACTGCTATTCCTCAGGATACAGGCATCATGCACAGACCCAGGATACTTAGCATTGACATGGGTGATGTACTGGTCCGCCAGGCACACTATCTGCACATTCATATAGTGAAAAGTTTTTTTGATTTCTGAACACCTGTTCATTTCTCTGGGGGGGGACAAAGGCAATATGTGTACCATCAATAGCACCAATGATGTTGGGGATATGTCCCAGTGCATAGAAGTCAGCCTTTACTGTGGCCAAATCCTCCACCTGGGTGAAAAGATGTAGCTGCGCATGTGTTTCATCAGGGCAGGCAACACTTTGGTCAGCACATTTGAGAACATAGGCTGTGACATCCATGGTGCCATGGCCACTGTCGCTTGGAAGGAGCCACTTGCCAAGAAATGAAGCACTGATAGCACTTGCACAAGAGGAGGTATCCCAGTGGGGTGACAGATAGCTGAGATCAGGTCTGGCTCCAAAGTGGAACAGAGATCTTGGATTGTGACCCTATCAAGTCTGTAGGTGACGATAATGTGCCTGTCCTCCATTGCTGCCAGGTCCACCAGGGGTCTGTACACGGGGGGATGTCGCCATCTCCTATTAATCTGCACCGATTGAACTCTAGGATGAAAAACGGTGAGCAGATGGTCATAATCATACATATCCTCAGAGTAAAATGCCTTGCATGTTGTGACATTAACAGTATGTGAACGTGTGGTTCCGTTAATGTGCCTATGTCTGATGTGACAGTTAGGTGCCATGGCCTGTTCCCCCCTGAAATCGCGGCCGCCTGATCAGTGTGGAGGGACAAGTGGAAATTAAGTAATTCCTCTGACATTGTGCGCCATTGTGGGAGGCGTTCGACGACCGCCGTGCAACACCTCATTGGTTATCATTAGGCCCTATGGGTTCCAGTAGCCAATGGTGATGTACGCTGGCGGTGATGGTACGCTCCGCTGCGAACGTGACTGCCATTTTCTATCTGTTCACTCACTTGCTACCTGACCTTCAACAGGAGAGGACCTACACTGCAAGTGCCACTGTGACCTGTGTATGGAAGTGACCATGGCTCGAGTGTCTGGGGAAAGGGCCCCTGATTTAACTTCGGAGAAGTTGGAGAGACTGGTGGATGGGGTCCTACCCCAGTACCGTTTACTTTATGGTCCTCCAGACCAACAGGTGAGTACACTCTGAGCATGATGCATGGGGCATGAATGCATGGAGTGCTGTGTGTGTCAGCCACGTGTAAGGGGGGGTGGCTGAGGTGTCCTGGGCAGAGTGCTGCAGGTCTAGTGGTCAATGTCTGTGCATAAGGGGATGGGAGGGATATGGTGGGCCATGAGTGTAACAGGCCGAACGGTATGACTATTACCCTTTTCAATGTATTTTTTTCTGCAGGTCAGAGCCCATCAGAAAAAGGGTATTTGGCGTGCCATCACCAAGGAAGTGCGGACCGTGGGGGGGTCTTTGACAGGCAGAGCACCCACTGTCGCAAACGGTGGGAGGACCTGCGCCGCTGGGCAAGGAAGATGGGGAAGGCCCAACTGGGGATGGCCTCCCAACGAGGAAGGGGTGCCTGTCGTACCCTGACCCCCCTGAAGTTCTGCATCCTGGATGTGGCCTATCTGGAGTTGGATGGGCGCTTGAAGGCATCACAGCAGCCTCAAGGGGGTGAGTACAGTTTCAGATTCAGCAAATTGCATGTGTTGAGGTGTTATTTGGGTGGGGGATGTGGGTCTGTGGGAGTTCCTGGGCCAGGACGAACATGGCAGGGTAGGTTCCATGATAGGCAGGATCAGATGCACTCCAACCCCAAATATGCTAGTGGGCATCTCCTACTGGACAGGGTCCTGTGGGCTGTGGGTTTCAGGTGTGCTGATATTGGCGTTAGGCATTGTACACCATGGCCTGGGGACTACTATTGTAACTGGTAGTGCATAGGGCTGTTCCCTGTGTGTTGTGTACGCCAACGGTGGTGTTTTTGCTGGCATTGACCAAGTGTATCCCCTGTCTGTTTTGTTCTCTCAGCCTGTCTTTGTGTGCATTAGCATCATCTGGCAGAGGAGTAGAGGCACAGGCGACTGAGGGAGCTGCATCCCACATGGCCCATGAGGCCAAATCCACCGACGGTGAGGGCACCAGTGGGACGGAGGGCACGGGGAGCACCACGGAGGAGACTGGTGGGGACAGTTCTGACAGCGACACCTCCTCCTTTGGAAGCTCCCTGGCGGTGGCGGACACCTCTGTGGCCCCCCCAAATACAGGTACAGTCACCACCCCCGTACCAGCACCTCCCTCCCAGCAGCCCCTCAGTGTGTTTTCTGTGCCCGCTCACCCAGGAGGGTGGGCATCTCCTTTGCCTCAGGCACCACAGACCCTGCCCCAGTCAGCCCTGCTGCCCTCAGTGAGGAGGCTATTGACCTCCTGCGAACCATCTCTGTTGGGCAGTCAAACATACTGAATGCCATCCAGGGTCTGGCAGTGCATTTGCAACAAACAAATGCATTCCTGGAGGGCATTCACTCCGGCGTGGTGGCCCAACAGAGATCATTCCAGGCCCTGGACAACTTCGTGATGGCAGCCATTGTCCCTGTCTCTAGCCTCTCCCCTCCAACTTCCTCTACCCAGTCCCATTCCCCTCAACCCCATCCTATCCCAAGCACACCTTCAGACCAGCATGCACCCAAATCAACACACAGATGTGGCTCAGGCAAACACAAGCACCACACTTCATCCCACAGGCACTCACACAAGCACCATCCAGATGCATCCACTGTATCCCCCTCCTCCTCGTCATCCACCTCCCTCCCAATAGCATCTCCACTCACACCTGCATGCACTACATCCACACCCACTGCCTCCATCACCTTCACGCCTGTCACTACACACCCCTTACTGGCAGTCACCACCCCTACATCCATGCACACGTCCCCTATGTCCTCTCCCACTGTGTCTGTGCCCCCTCCTCCCAAAGTACACAGACGCAAGCACTCAGACACCCAACAGCCATCCACCTCACAACAGCTTCCAGCCCATGCATCTGCACCCAAACACATCAGACAAACACCTCCTACCACCACTCCCTCTTCCTCCACTCCCAAATTGTCACCCTCTTCCAGCCCCAGTGTCCCTAAAAAGCTTTTCCTCTCCACCCTTGACCTCTTCCCTGCCCCTCCCCCATCCTTCACTTTGGGCCAGGGTGGTCAGGACCCAGGCTAGCACCTCAGCCTCCCAGTCCACGGCACTGCAGTTGTGAGAGGCTCCAAGAAGACACCCGTCCACACAGCCAGTGTGCCAGTACCAGCTGCCAAGGGCAAAAAGGGAGCACTAGCTGCCAAGGTCAAAAAGGGAGCATCAGCTGGCAAAGGCAAGGAGGCACCACCAGCTGCCAAAAGCAAGGAGGCACCACCAGCTGGCAAAGGCAAGGAGGCACCACCAGCTCGCAGAAACAAGGAGGCACCACTAGCAGGCCAGGGCAGGAAGGGAACACCAGCTGCCAAGGACAGGAGGGGAACACCAGCTGCCAAGAACAGGAAGGGAACACCAGCTGCCAAGGACAGGAAGGGAACACCAGCTGCCAAGGACAATGAGAAAGGCACAGACGCCGCTCCCAGGATGGAAAATGAGCCTGGTGCTGGAGCAGCATCTGGGCACACAACACCAGCCATGGCACTTCAGCCATCCGAGGCTGCGGGGCAAGGGCTGGAGCCTCCCCGCACTGCCGCCAGCACCACCACCCGCACCGTCACCAGAACCGTCATCAGCACCGCCACCAGCACCACTGCCACCACCACTGCCAGCAGCAGCAGCCCCAGTGGGTAGCCATCCGAGGCGGCTGCAGGGAAGGGCTGGAGCCTACCCCCACCACCGACAGCACCACCACCAGCACCGCCCATGCCACCACTGAGCAGCCGTGACCACCGGCGGGCAGTGTGTAGTTGTGCCTCCATGGGCTGTAGCGCGTCCTGGCCCCTGCAAAAACTGTAGGTGTGACACCCAGGTGAGAGCCTGTGACCTTGCACCCTCCAAGATCTGCATCACAGGGCACAAAGCCCCCCTCCAGAACCATTGGAAGAAGGCATCCACTCACCCCCTCCTTGCCAGGATGAAGCCCACTGGGCACAAAGCCCCCTCCAGAACCAGTGGAAGAATGCATCCACTCACCCTATCCTTGCCAGGATGAAGCACACTGGGCACAAAGCCCCCTCCAGAACCAGTGGAAGAATGCATCCACTCACCCTATCCTTGCCAGGATGAAGCACACTGGGCACAAAACCCCCTCCAGAACCAATGGAAGAAGGCATCCACTTGAGAGACTGTGGCTTTGCACTCCCCAAGACCAAGCAGTGGGCAAACCACCCACTTGAGAGACTGTGGCTTTGCACTCATCAGGACCAATCAGTGGGCAAACCACTCACTAGAGAGACTATGGCTTTTCACTCCCCAGGAGCAAGCAGTAGCAAACCACCTACTTGAGAGGCTGTGGCTTTGCACTCCCCAGAACAAAGCAGTGGGCAAACCACCCACTTGAGAGACTGTGGCTTTGCACTCCCCAGGACCAAGCAGTGGGCAAACCACCCACTTGAGAGACTGTGGCTTTGCACTCCCCAGGACAGAGTGCTGGGCATGTGGCCCCCTCCAGGAGCAGTGTTATACTATCTTCCGGCTGAGGTTCCCCCATTCCCCTTCCGCCTGAGGTGCCTGTGTATTTTCAACCTGTTGCCCCAGCAGTGTTCTCTCCGTATTGTGGCAGGAGTCAAGTGGGGCCTTGGCCTAAGTGATATGGCCCTGTGGGTCACGGACAATTTGGACGGGACAGTGTCCCTCCATTTGTATATTTTGCATATACTGTTTTGTGCTTTGAAGATGTATTTCTCGAAATGTATGTTATTACACTGACTTTACTCACTTCCTTTTGTCCTTGCGTTATTCCTGAGGGTTACGGGGTGGATATGTAATGTTGTTGCATCTGTTTTTGTGTATGGTGTTGGGGGTGGGGATGGGGGTGTTGCGTGTTGCATGTGTGTATCATTCTCTTTTTCCTCCCCCCTCCCTTGTGTGCTAGGTGTGGTACTCACCATGGTACTCACCATGGTTGTCTTCATCACTGTTCGTGTTCCTGGTGTAGGAGGAGGTGTACCAGCATAGTAAACACCTGTAGTTCAGGCTCTATGGTGTTGTGGTTCTTCCTTGAGTGTCCAGAGGTGAGTCGTTTCCCTTCTGTGTACTGTTTCGGCCGTGCTTTTGATGGCGTTGGTACCACCCTAGAAAAGCTGGCAGATTGGCTTGTTGTAATAGGTTGGGCAGTACATTGTCTTCCACCTGACTGTTGGCGGTTACCGCTGCGGTGCTTGTTGCTACCGCCATGGCGGTTGGTTTGTTAAAGTGGCTGTCTGTGTTGGCGGTTTCCGCCATAGCCCTAATTCCATTTTTGTTACTGCTGGCCTGTTGGTGGTATTACCGCCGCTTTATCACCAACCGCCAGGGTTTTAATGAGGACCTATGTCCATTCAGGGCAATCCTGGCTCATTACTAAGGATCAGGCTTGTGATTCGATCGTAGAGAAACTTAACTGTTATAAGTACTTATGGTTTCACATAGACAATAAGTTAACTTTCAAGGCCCACGAACAGTACATCGTAAAGAAAGGGAATGCACATATATTCTTGTTTTGTGCTTTAGCCAAAAATCTGGCTGGTCCTTCATTCAAGCCTCTCATGGCTGTTATTTCTGCAAAACTCTTAGATCAATCACATATGCATGTATGGTAATGCTTAGAAGGGATGCCTTGCTTCTGGACAAGCTTAAAATCAGGGCACATAAGCCTGCCTTTGGGCTCCCACAGAATGACTCCTCTGCCAGGTCCGATTAGAGTTCAGCCTTATGAATCGAATCTGGGGGAGAAGGTGCTCCAACATAAAAGCATGGCATAAAGTAAGAGCAAACCAAGATCAAGTACTACTTAATGCCCTGTGGCAGTCGGAGTTGGATCCTATGTCATTTTATATGGTATTTCTGAACTTTGCACTGGCAGCAACAAGCATAACAGATTTAGAGAATTTGAATTTATTTCATCATACATTTTGTCAAGCATTAACCCCTTTGCTGCCAGGCCTTTTCCCCCTCCTGTGCCGAGCCTTTTTTTGGCTATTTGGGGCAGTTCGCGCTTAGGCCCTCATAACTTTTTGTTCACATAAGCTACCCATGCCAAATTTGCGTCCTTTTTTTCCAACATCCTAGGGATTCTAGAGGTACCCAGACTTTGTGGGTTCCCCAGAAGGAGGCCAAGAAATTAGCCAAAATACAGTGACAATTTCGTTTTTTTTTTTAAATGGGAAAAAGGGGCTGCAGAAGAAGGTTTGTGGTTTTTTCCCTGAAAATGGCATCAACAAAGGGTTTGTGGTGCTAAAATCACCAGCTTCCCAGCTTTCAGGAACAGACAGACTTGAATCAGAAAACCCAATTTTACAACACAATTCTGGCATTTTACGGGGACATACCCAATTTTTACGATTTTTTGGTGCTTTCAGCCTCCTTCCAGTCAGTGACTGAAATGGGCATGAAACCAATGCTGGATCCCAGAAACCGCAACATTTCTATAAAAGTAGACAAAATTCTGAATTCAGCAAGAGGTAATTTGTGTAGATCCTACAAGAGTTTCCTACAGAAACAACAACTGAAAAAAAAAAATTGAAATTGAGGTGAAAAAATCTGCAATTTTTCTCTATGTTTTACTCTGTAACTTTTTCCTGCTGTCAGATTTTTTAGAGCAATATACCGTTACATCTGCTGGACCCTTCTGGTTGTGGGGATATATAGGGCTTGTAGGTTGATCAAGAACTCTAGGTACCCAGAGCCAAAAAATGACCTGCACCCTGCAGAGGGTTTTTATTCTATCCCGGTTATACAGCAATTAATTTGCTGAAATATAAAGAGTGAAAAATAGCTATCAAGAAAACCTTTGTATTTCCAAAATGGGCACAAGATAAGGTGTTGAGGAGCAGTGGTTATTTGCACATCTCTGAATTCCGGGGTGCCCATAATAGCATGTGAATTACAGGGCATTTCTCAAATAGACGTCTTTTTTACACACTCTCTTATATTTGGAAGGGAGAAATGTAGAGAAAGACAAGGGGCAATAACACTTGTTTTGCTATTCTATGTTACCCCAAGACTCACGATAAAAATGATACCTCACTTGTGTGGGTAGGCATATCGCCCGCGACAGGAAATGCCCCAAAACACAACGTGGACACATCACATTTTTTGACAGAAAACAGAGGTGTTTTTTGCAAAGTGCCTACCTGTAGATTTTGGCCTCTAGCTCAGCCGGCACCTAGAGAAACCTACCAAACCTGTGCATTTTTGAAAACTAGAGACCTAGGGGAATCCAAGATGGGGTGACTTGTGGGGCTCTGACCAGGTTCTGTTACCCAGAATCCTTTGCAAACCTCAAAATTTGGCCCAAAAAACACTTTTTCCTCTCATTTCGGTGACAGAAAGTTCTGGAATCTGAAAGGAGCCACAAATGTCCTTCCACCCAGCGTTCCACCAATTCTCCCGATAAAAATAGCACCTCACTTGTGTGGATGGGCCTAGCGCCCACGAAAGGAAATGGCCCAAAACACAACTTGGACACATCACACATTTTCACAGAAAACAGAGGTGTTTTTTGCAAAGTGCCTACCTGGGGATTTTCGCCTCTAGCTCAGCTGGCCCCAGGGGGGGCAGAAATGGCCTAAAATAAATTTCACCCCTTGCCTACGGGGTCGCTCCCCTTGCGTGACGGCACAAAAAAAAGATCCCCAGTGACTTGTGGTTTCTGCCCCCCTTGGGTCAGATTCACCTAAAATCAGCCGATTTGTCCCCAAGGGGGCAGAAATAGTCTAAATACAATTTGCCCCTCCAGAAAAGCGACCCTTGCCTAAGGGGTCGCTCCCCATCTCAAAAAAAAAAACACAAACAAAAAATTAGCCCTGGCGCCTAGAGGTTTCTGCCCCCCCGGGGGCAGATTGCCTAATAACAATAGGGCGATCTGCCCAAGGGGGGTCAGAAATGGCCTAAAATAAATTTGCCTTCCCACCCCCCCCAGGGAGCGACCCTTGCCTACAAGGTCGCTCCCCTTGCGTGACGGCCCAAAAAAAAGATCCCTGGTGTCTAGTGATTTCTGCCCCCCTTGGGGGCAGATTGACCTAAAAGTGGGCAGAAATGGCCTAAATACAATTTGCCCCTCCAGGGGAGCGACCCTTGCCTAAGCGGTCGCTCCCCATCTGTAAATCAACACAAAAAAAATAATCACTGGTGCCTAGTGGTTTCTGCCCCCCTTGGGGGCAGATCAGCCTAATTAAAATAGGTTAAATAAAGCTGCAAAAAGGCACCCCTTCCTAACTGATAAGCAAACACTTGCAATTTGTACTTATGCCTGGGTGGTTCTGTAATCACACAGGAGTTTGCAGCCTGCAGCATATCTACGTACAAAAAGTGATGGCAACTCGTTTTGGCACTTTACCATCTCTGGCTGACCAGCCTTAGGGGACACATTCTGGTTCAAAGTCATGCAGGCTGTGTGGAGTTAGTAAGGAGGACATCATACATTTGGTCTGTATTTGTGCACTGTTAAAGGATTTAAGGGTTGCATTACTGAAAGAGGCTTTTAACTGTCGAGGCATTAGGACCTGTACGTCGGCTATAATTAATGTTCTATATCCATCAGATACTCAATTCAATTGTAAATTGAAGAAGTACTTGATTGCTTGTCACCGTATCCTGAGCAAGGCACCTGCTTGTAGATGATATTAACATCCTAGGCTGTATGACTCTAGAAACAGACTCCTTAGTGTGGACTTAATAGCGGAGGAAGCACTCCTCATTCCAAGGCATCATGGAAAATGCATGTTCATATCTGGGCTGTTTTAAACAATATTTTACAGTTAATTTTAATGCTCAAATTCTGAATTTTTATGTCATTGTATTTATTTAAATCTTAATGACAATCATTTCTGGAAGGTGCAAATATTGATGTGCTTTTAATTTTTAATTAACTGAATCAATAATCTATTTCTACTACACTTGGATTTTGAGGTGGAAGGATCACTCTCTTTGTCTGCTGAAGCTATACCTTTAGATTTAAAGACTTTGTGATAACACACAAGTAGGTTCAAAAACTATTCTATAAGGGTGTTTTTTGTTTGCTTAGAGATGCACCAGTATTTCTTTGTACTTTTATTTGATTTTTAGAATGTATTGTGGTGGGTGGCACAGAGCTTCAGTAGGGGCCTAGTTATTTTATCGCATTTCACATTTTGCAACAGAAAAATGTTGCACAGTTCAGTTCTTTTGCCTCAATGTTTGTTACATTAGTTAATTCCTTTAGTTTACTACTATGTGGCCTAGTCCTCCAATAGCCCATCCAGCCAGTAGGTCCTGTACTAGTCATTCATACATGAAAAAATATATCTGTGGTATATGTTTTTTAAAACATCATTTCCGACAGGGATGGCATTGGATTAAAATAAAAATGTTAGCTATTGTTTGTACTTTTTTTCTGCACAAAGTATATATGTGGGGTATCATTTGATGCCATAGGAGGATGTGTGTTGTAAAATTATTGTAGCTCAGTTAAGTTTTGTGTTTGGCATTGCTGAATTAATGGTAGTGTTTTCTTCTGTAATACTGTGCCTCCTTTGTCTGACCAGTGTGTGTGTGTGAGTGTGTTTCCCATTGGCCATCATTTTTTCTTTGTTCCCCATGACATGTGGCCATAGGCCATTTTGTGTAGTCTGTGTTCATTAGCCTGAATGTGTTCTTTGTTCTCCATGCCTCCTTCCTTGTTGTTGTTTTACTATGTGACTGGTAGGCATTTTGTGCAGCCAGTCAGTGTGCTTTTTGTCATAGGCTTGCATGTGTTCTTTGTTCTGTATGCCTCCATGCTTGCTGTTGTTGTTTCCCCATATGGCTGGCGGCTGTTTTGTGTAACCAGACAGTGTTATTTTGCTATAAGCTAGATGCATGTTTTCTTTGTTCTCCATGCCTCCTTGATTGCTGTTGTAGTTTGACCATGTAGCCGGAGGCTATTTTATGTACTCAGCCAGTGTACTTTTGCCATGGACTTTCATGTGTTCTTTGTTGTCCACACCTCCTTGATTGCTGTTGTTGTTTGACCATGTGGCTGGTGGCCATTTTGTATAGCCGGCCAGTGTGCTTTTGCCATAGGGTTGCATGTGTTCTTTGTTCTCCATGCCTCATTCTTCACTGTTGTTGTTTGACTATATGGTTGGAGACCATTTTGTGTACTCAGTCAGTGTGCTTTTTGCAATAGGTTTGCTTGTGCTCTTTGTTCTCCATGTGTCCTTTCTCTCTGTTGTTTTTGGACCATGTGGCTGGTTGCCATTTTGTGAGGCCAGGTAATGTGCCTTTGCTATAGGCTTGCATGTGTTCTTTGTTCTCCCTGCTTCCTTACTTGCTGTTGTTGTTTGACCATGTGGCTGGCAGCCATTGTGTGTAGCAAGCCAGTGTGCTTTTGTCAAAGGCTTGAATGTGATATCAGTTTACTAGTATGCTTGAGGATCATTGTAGTATGTATCTATTATGAATATGATTATAATCAACAGCACTTTATATTACTTGCATTTTTTTGCATTTTTCATCTGCACCACCTTGCCTCCCAATAGATTTCTCATACTCCAGTAGTACAAACATCAACAATTCATTTTCTTTTTTTTGTTTTACATTTTTACATTTCTAAAACATTTTTTTATTTATTTCAACTTTTTTTTAGGTATTATTCCATTTTGCCCTGGTCCCCCGCCTGTCATAGGGTAACTTCACTGCACACACATCAGCATCGTTCATTTTCTAAATTATTGTTCCGGACCACCTTGCCTGCAATAGGCACACACTAGCCTTTATTCAGGATGATTCCATTTACCAATGCACCTCCCTGACTGCCACAGGTGTGTCCTTTAGAATAGGTGCATCTAAAGCAAAGAGCTATATCTGTATACTGTGTTATCCAAGTTGGAAATTACATTTTATGCTATGGTGTTTTGGCTTGACTTTAAAATTATTGGATAAATTGTTGTTAATTATTATTACATAAGTAACCAAACACACTAGATTATATTGTCTGTACTAATCCAAGCTGCAAAAGTGCCAAATTTCACAAAATATTTTTCTTGCTTGTTCTTAGGTGCAGAAGAGGAGAAGAGACATCAACCACAGTTCCGCCAAACAGAAGGCCTTTAAAAAAACATGGGACATCAGTCTTCCTGTCTATTCCACTTGTGAAGCTTATTGCCACAGACAACTAACAGCTTTAGGATGGCCCCAAAGAAAGATGCTGCCAAGAAAGTGGCCACTAAGAAGAAGCAGCTTTCTGCCACTGGCATACAAACAGCAACCTTTTTCGGGAGACGCGTGACTGCACCAGGTCTCTCGGTATGAACCTCGAAGCAGTACTCCTGCATTAACTGCACCATCCCAACCTAAGCCCAAGCCTAAGTCTGTCAACGAAGCAACCACTGCAACCATGACGACCCTGACGTGCAGTGACATTGAAATTGTATTTTTCTCTTTCACAAAGTAGTAACCAATCATTTCAGGAAACAGAGCAAAGTGGATAGCAGCCACAGCCAGCAATAGTAGATCTTCCTGAAGTTGGAGTTGAACAGAAGTGTTCAGCTTCCAGCTGAGCAAGAACCTCTTCTTTTAGAATCATTGGCTCATAGATCTCCAGGAAGAAAAAGAAAGGGTATTCCAACATCTTCTCCAAGCATTCTTTCTGATGATGATGTGGGCATGGAGTGGACCCTGGCCAGGAGACGCCAGGAGAGGCAAAGGACAAGAAAAGTTCCTGAAAACCTTAGAATTATTATGAGGGAGAGGATGATGAAGAGCCAGTCATTGTGGAAGCTGGGACAGAGGAGTCCAATGTTATTCTTCCTATTCAACCTGCTTTGACGGATGTGTCACTGGTACCACAACCTGCTCCCATATTTGTCAAGCCCCAGGTGGGACTTGCACCAACTTCTACCTCAGTAGAAGTATGCACTATAGAAAGGTAATTGAAGGCACACCCACCTCCCTCCAGTTCTTCTTCAGGCATTGGCACTTGACCACTAAGAAAGTACTGTTCCACAATTTGGGACTTTTTATGCTTAGCAAGCAGGAGGATAACATTGCAATATGCTCCATTTGCCATTCCAGTGTTCGCCGAGGTAAGCCCTGTTCACATTATGGTACTGGAGGCCAACCACATATGAAAAAATAGCATGCAATCCAGTGGGAAGAGCATCTTTAAAGAATTCTGAACTTGTTTGTGGTGAAGGTGAGGAGAGCCGGGAAACATCAGCTGCAAGTCAAATCATGATGGGAGGTCATGGGGGAGACGAGGATGACATATTTACTCAAACCAGCCTATCCTAACTGTGCCAGGATCACTTGCCTCTGTGACCTCAAAATGGCATAAGACTCAGTGTCAGATGGAGTCACCATGGCATGTAGTGATTGCCACAAGACGTACATAGATTCTATCACCTCCAACTTCTCAGGAGTCATCTGAGTCAGTAGCACCAGAAAAGAGGAAGATCCGGGCTATTATCACAGGCATGTTTATGCAGGAGGGGCCATACAAACCACAACCACCCAACTGCATGTTTTTACAATGGAAAGCTGGCTTAAATGTTAACGCTGGACCTCCTCTCTTCTTTCTTTTGTGGAAGTAGTGGGTCTTTTAGAATTTGTGGTGGCCATCTGTCCAAAATTTAAGGTTCCAAGTCAGACCTCTTCTGCCAGAGTTGCTGTTCCAGCACTCCATCATGATGTACTGCAATTGGTTGGAAAGGTTTTGCAGCAAAGTGTTGTTAATACTATCCACCTGACGGCAGACATGTGGAACATTTGTCAAGCAACTGATTACATGTGTATCACTGCTCACTGGATCTGTTTTTTGGGGGTTAGGCAACAGCTATCCATAGGTCTCAGCGCTGAAGATACTTTCAAGGGCATTCGGTGGCATGCAACAGTAGCCATGTTCGCCATGTAAAAATCCCATACAGATGTAAACATTTTGTACAAATTTAACAACAAGGTGTGTGAATGGCTGCATCCCAGAGATCTCAACTTTGGATTCCCTCCTCCACTCCCGAGCAGAAGTTCTGGGGTGCCGCCTTCAACTTCCAGAGAGGGCAGTTTTGTCTCATAGAAGCCAAAACCAGCAACAAAAGCCCGGCAAAAAGCACAACTACAGGAACAGGAGATTTGAACCAAACCTCTGCATTGACTTGGTTTCAAGTGGTAGGACTTAAATCCAGTGCAGAGGCACAGGCAAAAGAGGTCAAACAAGTGGCAGCATCAATGAGCATTGAGAGGATATTCTGGGAGTAGCTGGATGACCCAAAATAGGTCTTTGTGGATCAAAACCCTTTGGTATATTCATATGCGAAGATGCGCCAATGAGCATGTGTTCAGTGCTTCCAGTGCAGTTGTTATAGTGAGAAGGATCAGTCTCTTGCCACAAAACATGGAGAGATTGACCATGATCTAAATGAACCAACATTTCATGCCATGCGATTTCACCATTCCTGAAACAGCACAGGAGGAGAAGGATGATCGGTCAGAAATGAGTGTGTTAGCGGACCAACTCATGGGCGAACTACCCAAGCTTGAGGACAAACTCTACTTCCCTGACTGATTATGGGGGTGATTCTGACCGCGGCGGTCGGCGGTCGCCGCCCGCCAAGCGGTTCCCGCCGAAAGACCGCTCCGCGGTCAAAAGACCGCGGCGGTCATTCTGGCTTTCCCGCGGGGCCGGCAGGCGACCGCCAGAAGACCGCCGGCCGGCCCAGCGGGAAAGCCCCATCAACAAGGAAGCCGGCTCAGAATTGAGCCGGCGGAGTTGAAGGGGTGCGACGGGTGCAGTGGCACCCGTCGCGATTTTCACTGTCTGCACAGCAGACAGTGAAAATCTTTGTGGGGCCCTCTTACGGGGGCCCCTCGACACCCCATACCGCCATCCTGTTCCTGGCGGGCGAACCGCCAGGAACAGGATGGCGGTATGGGGTGTCAGAATCCCCATGGCGGCGCAGCAAGCTGCGCCGCCATGGCGGATTCCCATGGGCAGCGGAAAGTCGGCGGTACACCGCCGGCTTTCCGCTTCTGGCCGCGGCTGTACCGCCGCAGTCAGAATGCCTGGCGGAGCACCGCCAGCCTGTTGGCGGTGCTACCGCCAACCTCCGCCCTGGCGGTAATTACCGCCAGGGTCAGAATGACCCCCTATGTCTCCAAAGTACTTTTTAATTATTTATCATCAAACTTCTTTCTTTGTTCCCAAAAAATAAATAAAAAAAAGATATAGCTAGTGGAACATCATGTTTATGTCTGATTTATGCTGCTCCACCATTATCTAGTCACATGTATGGCTAGATTGGAGTTAGATCAGTATACAATGAAGAAGCCTCCACATGCCTTTCAGGACATTGGATACAATGACTGCCTCCCTTGCAAGCCTATCCTTTTTTTGCATCACCAATCATGCCTGCCCCATAAGATAATTAATTTATAAGACTGCCAGTGTCAATCCCAAACTCTAATATATTACTTGCATCAAAGAGGGGATACAATTTTGTACCTACCACCATGCTTCGATTGGAAGAGGTAACTACTAACTTTTCCACTAATGAATTAAATGAGTGATGATATGTTATTAAGTGATTGTGATGATGACTGATGATATATGTGGTGGCAGACAGTAAGGGAGGGTGTTCAACTAATTTGTAAACTTGATTTTCGATCATGTGTAGTGTTGGGGCCTGATGGCTGATCATTTTTCCTGAAGGTGATTAACCTTTCAAACTTAGCAAAATTTACCTGCAGGCTCCCCTTTTTTTCTGGTTCTTCAGAAACCAGACCAGTCACTTTAGTTAACAAACACAAATTTACACAGAATACTCTAAGTCTGTTTCTTATTTGTTCTTCAACAGCAGTGCAGTAGAGGTCTATCTTGCTCAGGTTGGGAGTGGACCGGAGTTGCTCGGAGGCAGGAGAAGGATGGAAGGACTCAGGGCAGGACAACCTCAACAGTCAGAAGAAGAAAGTTGTTGACTTCAAAGGGAAACCATGATGATGATGATGACTCTGAGTCCTAGTACTCACACAGCTCTGTGGACTGAAGAGAGGTGCGTTGATTTGGAAAATGCTACTGTATGTGTGTGTGTGCTGCATTGCTGGCTTAGACTCCCTCTTAAGTTCTTGCCCTGCCTTTGAGTCTTCTTGGTACACTTCTGAGTCCTCATGAACCTTACCTTTCTTCTGTCCTTTTCCTTGACACTACAATACAGTTTTTCTTTTTTTCAATCCACAGGCCTTGTCATCTCCTGCACAAATGAAAGATGAAAGCTCAACTCTCCATGCTCACCCACCAAACAATCTGAGCCAGGCACCCAAGAGTGCCAGACATTCCAAGAAGAATGTAGATGCACCACCCACTCTGGCAATACAATATAATTTTTCTTTTAACAATCATCATTTTTAAAACCGGGTGGCTTCACTTCATTCCTCCTTAATTTGTATTTTTCAAACCAACATGACAGAGCATTCTGATATAAACTGACTTGGGTCTCTGGGGCGGAAGGACTGTTTGCAATGCATTAACCTGAACTGTGTCATACTCATTCCTTAACTTCCTTCACCAACAGATTGATGATGGTGTGCTGCTCAGTGTCCTGATGAATATTTTCATTGTTTTGCATATTGTTTGCGTTTGTCATTCATCGAACCCCTAACTCTCTTCCCCCGGGCTGTGTGAATTATTGAGGTCCTACCTAATTTCACACCATAAATGGGTCTCACACTTGGTGGGAGGAATGTGGTGAAAGTGACACCAACTCACTGCAGGATCTTCCATTACCTGAACAATAGCCCACACAGGCCCCATTTACCTACCCACACATCATTCCACAAAATCATCATTCAGGCCTTGTGTTGTAATGTATAAACGCTTAAACTTGTCCACTCCACTTTACTCTGAGCCTACTTCTCCTGTCTCCAGGATTTCATAAGTTTATTTTTCTTTTAATAAAAGCTCCTCATTGCCCAGAATTTGCTATTGCTAGTTTTCGTTCTCATATCAAGTCTTCTTTGCTGTGTATCGTCATGGTAGTCTGGTCTCCGTCTTTTTAAACCTCTGATATAAATAATATTATAACCCATTAACTCTGTGTTTTCTTTCAATCTAGTTGCCTGTGATGGATAACCCCTTGATTAATCTAGTTCACCCAGGTGGGAGTGGAACCTCGTTTGTGAAGTGTTCCCTGTTAGCACGCTCGCTTGCTACTACTACAACCTCCATAAGATGGCACCTTGGGAAACTCTGAAGTAAGAAGACTGAGAGAGGTAGCAATCCTTGCTTCGTCCATTAAGGTAACAGACCTATGGAGAGAAGTGAAATAGTTTAGTTAGCAATTAACTTATATGGAAGATGTTTGTGTGTTTCTAGTTTTGTTTAGGCAATGTAGGCAATGTCAATCACCCCCTAGTGGCTAATATAGTTGCAGAGGGTTATAGGACAATGGTATAACTAACTGACATACACTTTCTTAAGCAGATTTGAAAAACAGGCTATGCTAAAAGACAGCAGTACAAAGTAAAGCACTAAAATAAAGGTTTGAGGCATAAATAAAGTAAACTGCATTATTCTCCTTTTATTTTTGACAATTATACAGCCCACCCCCTTTCCATCCACAACAGTCCCACCCCTCTCCCAAATCATCCGTCCCAAACCAAAGTCTAACAAAAGTTCCAAAAAAAGTGTCCAAAATGAAGAAAGCATTTTCAACTCCCATTCCCACCCACAACAAATGTCCCTGTAACTAAAACAAAAATTAAACAAATTGTTAGAAGAGGGCGTTCTTCATCCGGGTCTGGAGATCGTTGAGGGTTCCCTTAACCTTTGGCACCCTGTGGTCCAGGTCTTCGAGATATTGTAGGCCTTGGTGCTGAAATATGCAGTCTGAGTGGGAGGGGGGGGGGCAGCAATGGTCTGACATGGGCAGGTTGCTGCCAGCTGGTGGTTGTACTGATGACAATGTTGTTGCCACTGGGAGAATGGAGGCACTAGCGGATGGCTGGAGGAGCTGGGACCTGTAGTCAAGGCACTTTACTCCTCCTCCTCCTCCTCTTGTAGAGCCACCAGCCACTGATACTCCATACAGATGGTTTTCAGCCTCTCCTGCTACAGCTGGGCTGCTATCTCCTGGTATGTAGGAGGTCCACCAGAAGTAGCTAGAGCAAGAAAGAAAAAAGAAAAAAGACAAATTGTAAACAGTGCCATGTGCAAATAATTGTTTAAAAATAGAGTGGCACAGTATCAGTACATTGCTGGTCCCCTAGGACCATTGAAATTGGATGTGGCTGAGTCACAGGGACATTTTCTTACCCACACATGCCTCACTGTAGTTGATGAATGTCAAAAGGGTAACATTTGAGCTGGCATGAATCCATCATGGAAGCCATGAAATATAAATCACTTACCCAGAAAAATGCGACACATGCCAACAAGTGATTTTTCAGTTTTTTTGGGGTTACTGGGATATAACTTAGGAAAGAAGAAATGATTGAAGTACTAGGAGGGGGCAGATTGGACACAGGGAGGGAAGAGAAACACACCTTGTTATTGGTTTACAATGCATTGAAAAGTTTGTAAATGCTACATTAACTAAAGCAGATGGTAACGAATGATAATGGGTGGAAGGATACATATCTACCTTGCTTAACAAAAACAGTGAGTTAAGGAAGTAGACAAAAAATGTAAATAACCCCCACTTTGAGCCAAAGCTTTGATAACCAAGCAAAGTAGTTGATCAAGCCTCTCTCCAGCAAAGCTCCATTATTTCTTCATCCAAGCAATTATCCATTCATCCTTTCATTGTTCTATTTGCCCTTTGATACCCACCATTTAAGCTTTACATTCTCTCATCCAGTCTTTTACCATTCCAATTCACCCATAGATATATCTACTCATCTATTCCTACATTCACCTATCTACCAGTTCAACCATCCTTCCACTCATCCATCCATTTACCCATGCATAGTTACCCATCCACTCATCATTTAACCTACCTGAGCATCCTTTTACCCATTCACCTTTCATCCACCCAGGCATCCTTTTACCTTTATACCCTTTCATCCATCCTTCCACCCCCCCAGGCATCTCCTACCACCCACCTATGCATCCTTTCACTCAACCACACATCCTTTCACTCATATACCATTTCTCACATGCTTTATTTTAACCTGCCCATCCTTCGTTCCCTTTTTCATCAACTTATAATTTGTAGTGTTCACTAAGAGCTTTTGTATGCTGAATTAAAATAGTAGAGGTCATTAAGAACTCATTCCCCGCTGCAGCTGCTAAGCAGGGGGTTCACAAGTAACGACCTAGCAATGAGTAGACTAGCAATTGTCAATAAGCAAGCAATTTGATTTACCAATGCTCGTCCCTGCTGCCGCCGGTTCTCCCCCCCCAACCACTGCTGCTGGCCCCAGCACTGGTGGTCATTGTGGCTGGAAAAAACATTACACATTTTAGATGCCAGAAACACCTCCCCTTGTTATTTTGTAAGACCTAATTCAACAAAATACAAACTCAATAGATCACTACAGTTCTATCTACTTCTATCATTCACTTTAGGATTTTTATTGGCTAACTATGTTAGAAAAGCCAAGTAGTCAAGTCAAGTCTACCCTAAACATTACCTAATGGAGGGGCAGAGCTAAGTTACTGAAGCACAATGAAAGGCTGGAATAATTGGTCAATCAAGGACATATAGTAAGGTCTTGGTTGGTAAATGCAATGGGACCGTCTGCCTACTACTTTCCAGTCATGCTGAACCCTCATTAATACTGCTGGTATGGTATACTACTATATAAATGAATAATACATGCAACACAACTTTGAGGGAGGGGGCTCTACCATGACCATGCCCACTATTTGAGCATGAGCAAGAAAAAGAAAGCTTTCTCAAAACGTGTATAAAAGCTGTCTTGGGCATGCAATCTTCAAGATAGAGTACCTGTCTTAAAATCTGTCCTCTTAGTCTTACAGTACCAGTCCACAAGATATATAAGTGGTGAAGGAAAGCCAAGCTTACTAAACAAGCAGAAGAAATCGACAGACTAGTACAGATAGAAGGAATTCAGAAATATGAAAGAGAGAATAAAAACAGGATAATACAAGGATAACAATAATTTCACAAACCTTGGTTAGAACAAAGATGAGTAGGAAAAAAAAGGAGACAGGCACAGTAAAAAAAAGGAAAAATTATTTTAAATGGGGAGAAGTAACAGGAAAATAATACTAATATAACAGGAAGACTTACTGGGGCCAGCAGATCTGTCAGTTGCCGCAGTGGTCGTGACACCCTCATCTTCCCGAACCGCCTCCGAAGCCCTCTTCTTGTCCTTCAGTGCTGAGGTAAGAAATAAAGAAGATAAAAAATATAGATTAGTGGAACAATTCACCTCCCAAAAAATATTTTGACAGGCAAAGGCAAACGTAGTAACAATGTACTTTTCTAAATGTAATCCCCAATAATACTATTATCAGGTTGACCTATTAATTTCCAAAACCTAACACCTATTCCAAAAATTCCTAAACCTACACTACATTTAGAACTACTCATGCATTGCAACAAATTATCTTTGCTTCTCAACCAGCTTTATTGGGCCAAATCAGTCTCCCTTTTCAATACAAAGATGTACACTACATATCACTGAGAGATTGTGATTGGGACTGCATAAGCCACATAAAGAAAGGCACAGAGAAGAGAATGCTAACTCTTTATTATTACTACTACTACTACTACCTCTATCTAAGTGACAGGACAGATGAGTCTTCATGCCTTCTTATATAATTAGCCCAGGTGAGCGCTGACAAGTCAAGTTAGGTAGCGGTGAGCACCTGGCTAGCTCAAACTGGATCACATGATATTCGTTGTTACATAGACTTAACTTACCTCTGAGTAAACAAATTAGCATTGTGGAGCACACACACAACAAAGAAATACTTAATTGCTCTCCGAGCCCATACACCTTGACACCCAGCAGGTTGAGCAGGTCCTCCTTGCAATCCAGTATGTCCACCCAATGGTGCATCAACTGCTGCTGGGTGCGCTGGACCTCAGAGGGCCGATGCACACACTGGCACACTCTCCCCCAAAGCAGTCAATGCTCCCTTGTGGTGTAACAGCTCCCAAGCCTGCTGCCAGCATGGAGGGGAGGTGGCACCACACAAAAATGGGGCATAGCTGCACCCCTTGGTGGCACCGATGACCACAAGGTGTGCAGCTCGCAGCCTCACTAGCACCACCATTCCCTCTGCCACCCTGTTCTGCCATTGCGCTGGGTGGAAAAAAAGGGAAGAGATAGAAGAAGGAAAGAAGAAGGAAAGAAGAAAGAAAAAAATAAAGAAGCAAAGGGGAAACCAAAATAGGTATAAAAAATAATGAGAAACTAAAAATAAAATTACAAATACATAAAATACACAATCACAAAGACACAAACTGATACAAAAAAGGGAAATGAGGAGTGGATGAATAAGATGGGGTGGGATTGAAAAGATCAAAGGTGGATTAAAGTTAGGCCCATCTTCATGCACAAAAACAGAAGAAAACAAAATGGCCTTGCACATGCGAACCTTGTTTTAATTGCGAGTCATGTATTATGTGCCTAAAAGTCCAAACGTACGAACGGGTACATCAAGCAGTTCCTCCTGCCTCATAGCAGAACTCCAGAAGCTCCACCCAGACCTATTCTTGAGCCATACTTAGGTGTGATTTATGGCCAACAGCGATGAGCAAAAGACAACGTTGGTCCTGGTGAAAAAAATTACCTTCCAACTTTGACAATCTTCGGTAAAACCAGGCAGTTGGCTGTCATTGAGACCCAAAATAAGGGAGCTCTGCCAGTGATACATTTTCCTTTGACAGCAGTGCCCATGTACAGGCAGTTTGGAAGTGAAGAGGGCTCAACTTCAACAGGTTCCAGAGTCGAAAGAAGAACATAGCGGGAGCTACGTCAAAGACAGGCCCAGTGGTGATGCACCTTCCAGGGTCCAAATAGGACAGGAAATAGAACCAGGCACCAAAATAAAATTGGCCCTAGTAGCTAAAACAGTGGCCAACATTTGCAAATAGGGCAATTATGAATTAGTAATGACACTGTATGGATAATAGTAATGACATTGTATAGATGTTTTGCTAAATATGGGAGACAGCATGCATCTGTGCTTGCTACAGGGAATGCCTGTGGTAAAATCAACAATAAAACAAGCACACCAGACAAGAAAACATGGCCACAAACCTAAACAAAACAACCCAAACACTGTTCTATGAAACCAGCCTCTTGGGCACCTTAGTTGGATCTGCTGGGCAGGATGGTTCGTTCTCTTGATTGTTCTCCAGACAAAAAGTTTGTAGAAAGTTTTTAAGTCCCAGGTGTTTCAGGGATGTTAGGAGGAGTACACTTTAACACAACCAGGGGTCCCAGGACCTCAGGAACAGCATTTGGTGTTAAAGACCCAATCCAGCAGAAGCCAACAGCAGGATCCAGGGCCAATCCATTTGGAAATGGTCAGCTTAGCGCTTCAAAATAATGTGTTTTTTGCTGCTTGTTTAGTTCCTGTAGCTTAACAAGAGAGTCAGTCAACTCACCCTTGGAGTCCACTTCTTTCCCTGGGTAAACGTGGGAGCTGGTCCTGCCTTACAGTATCCTTACAGTCTCAACAGCAGGTGCAGTCATGGTTCTGTATTCCACAGGTCCAATAGTATTCTGAAGAGGGTTCCCAGGGGTGCCAAATGAATGCCTTGCACCAACCTATAGGTGGGGGTTGACTCCTGGTCCCTCCCTAACCAACAGGGAAACCCTACCCACTTTTGCAGCATTTCCTGTGCGCCCTATTGCAAACAATACCACAGTTCGCTTCTCTACCTAAATCAACATAGCCTTCCACTTTGCAGAGATTCTGTGTCCACAGTAGTGGTGTGGCCAGAAGTACACAGAGCACCTTCTCTGTGGTCACTCTAACTGGTCCTGGGCCAGCTCCTCTCTAAATGGGACTGGTGCCAAGCTGGCTAGAGAGACAACTGATAGGGAAGACCAGGTGTTAGCTACATCTGCCTGTGACGGGGCTGACAAATGCCTTTGTGAAGTTAATTAGGTTCCTGTGCTCTCACCAAAAATCCATCTAGAAAATCTAGCAAAAAGTGGAGGTGGCCAAACAAAAAGGGACATTGTTTTACAGATAACATAACCAGGGGGTCACCAGTTTTCTCTTTAGACTGCTTTCGTTCAAGATATTATCCTTCTTTGTCTCTCGCAGATGCTTAGGATCCAGCTGCTCCTGATTGCTTGAAACATTTATAGAAACAAAGGCAGCTAGTCACAGAAAAAGTATGTTTTCTAAGATGTAAGAAAATGCAGATAAGTCAACAACCTCATCTTCCTTGTTTGCATCAGTTCTTAAGCTTTGGCTATGGTCAAGATTTCTTCCATTGCATTCTTTACCAGTTAATTTTTGCTCACAGTATTTTGGCCCATTAGTCATCGCTTAACAAGCTTAATCATGTAGCTCTTCACTGTAAACTGCCTCATACTTGGAGAGTTCATCCTGTTTTTCATGATTTTCCATTGAAAATACATGTTGTTAAGCCATATCAGTGTTTTCCTTCAGAACAACCTTCTGTTGTGGTACATAGCCAACCTTGAAAAGATGTTCCAAAAGTATGTGATTTTCAAATTTGTTGAGGAAATCTTCAATTAAAAATGTATTTATTTTTGCATTTTCAATTAATCAAAACAAGACTGTTCAACATCTGTGGCACAGTGTATCGCTGACAACCATTTGAGCATATTTTAACAATCGGGGATAGCCCTGTTCAATCAACATGAACCACATCTCCCTTATACCGTCTATTTAGCCAGTGTCTAGTCTGCAGCAGGTTTCCCCAGATAGGATTGCCACATCCGCCCCAAATCTTATTCCATTTCCCTGTGCAGCCTGCATCCTCATATATCTGTTGCCCACCAGCATGCACCAGTTCATATTCTCTTTCGAGGCAGGTAGTGTTGGTGGCCTGCAAACTCCCTATGACTCTGTAATATTTCTTCATGCCACCCCCACCCCAAAACCATCCACAATCTGGTGTAGCTAGGGACTGCCTCTTCCTCCCAGACTATCCATAACATCTCTTGTGCACTCGTTGATATCTCCCTATTAGCCTCTTATATTAGGGCATGCCCATAGAATGTGTGGAAATGACCCCACCTGATCGCAGGGACAGATCCAAATCTTTTTTCCCTATTTGCCTTTGCATTAATCTAGAGTCTTCCTATCTGTGAAATATGTGCAATTGAACCAGTTGGAAAATGCCAAGTTCCACGTTGATCTCAACACCTTCTCCCATTCGTCTCCTCATAGGCACCCATGTCTACTTCCCAACTGTTCTTCAGCTTCTGGAGGATGTCCTTTGAGTTATTCATTATTTGTTTTAGACTCCTTCTTTCTAAGGGGATCATTTAATACTCTGTCCTCTAGCGGGTAGACTTGGTCAGCTCTGTACTTTTTAGGATGTGAGTGATTAGGGCATGGCAAAGCTGGATATAGCTAAATGCCACAGTGCCAGGCATTTTTTTATTCCTGGCATCACCTCAGTACCCATCCATATGTCACCCAGCCTATTTATTCCTATACCCAACCAGCCATGGAATCTTTCCTGTTTGCCTACTGCCACCAGCATATTATTGTCCCACAGTGGAGTTTTCCCAGTAAGAGCTGTCTCCCACCCCAGTACCTATTATTCTCCTTCCAGATTGATATCTGTCTGCATATCTATCGGCAGCTCCCTAGCACCATGCATCTATAGAGCGCTGCCGGATAGCTAGTCTCCCCCATGGCATGTCTATCAACATTGACTACTTATTCATCTTGTGGAGCAAAGACTCAGGCCCTCAGTATGAACCTGGCGGTAAACACCGGCAACTGCCGTGGAGACGGCGAACAGAAGACTGCCATTGGCGGTGAACAGAAACCTACCATATAATGAAACAAAAATTTGAATCCGACAAAAATCACCCTTCCACCAGTCACCGCCAGGACCATGTCGGCGGAAATGCTGGACCTACCACCCTGCCACTGCCGAGCACACCAACACCCCGCCTCCAAATAATGATGCACAAATCACCACGGCGGTCAGTGGAAGGTGAACGACCATTGGCGATGCAGACCGCCACGGGCTGCAAGTGGACCCAACAGTAAGAAGTGCACACATTGGATATGTTAGAAACCCACACACCTGACACACATCCACAACACTATAACACACTCATGGACACACCCCACAATCCTTTGCAGCGAAAGTAGGCCAACGAAGACAGAGAACACCAGAAGCAGACACCAAACGCCACAATCCACGATACGTACACTGAACCACACAAGAGCACCCTCACCTAGATCCACACAAGACCCCATTCACGACAATCACCATGGCACCCCCCAAACACCCACACTTCACAGAAAGGGAGCTAAGGACCATGGTGGATGAGATCCTGAAGGTTGAGCCACAACTATTCGGGGCACAGGTGCAGCACACATCCATCGCCAGGAAGATTGAGCTATGGCAGACAATAGTCAACAGGGTCAATCCAGTGGGACACCATCCATGCACCAGGGATGACATCGCAAGAGATGGAACGACCTGTGGGGGAAGGTCAGGGCCATGGCATCTAGGCACCACGTTGCAGTCCAGAAGACTGGGGGAGGACCCCCACCAACACCACCTGAATACACTGACTAGGAGGAAAAGGTACTGGCCATCCTGCACCCCGAGGGCCTCACTGGACTCACTGGAGGAATGGACTCAGGTAAGTCATCTACAATTAGTCCATATCCATCACACCTGTAATGCATGCACCACCCAACCCCTCCAACACCCACCAGGACCACTACCCCACCCAGCCCACAAGCACTCAATCCAGTCCCCCTGCATGCCCACAAACCCACTAATAGGCCCACATCCCTCACCCTGTGCACAGCCACCCACCCCTGCAAGGAAACACAGTGGCCTATAACACCCACAATGCACCTCCACATCCTAAGCTAAAAGCAATGCTAACCTCACCAAAGCATCCTGCATGGCCCCAAAGTGTGTAAGCTGCACAAAGCCGCCCATGCCTCTGCACCCCATCCGACCATGCTAATGTAACAGACATGTCCATTTCCCCCAACAGGCACCACCAACCATGCCACCCTGACGGACAGGACAATGAGTGGCAGCGTCCCACAGGGAGACAGAGGCCCCTCACAGGACATTGGGTATGGAACCCTGGACACTGATAATAGGCCTGGCCCCTCGCACAGTTCTGGACTGTCACCATCCAGCAGCCCCACCCAGGATACCACTGACACCCCTACCACCCAGCCAATAACATCAGCCCAGGGCAACCGTCGCCACACCTGCGTATCCAGGCCACAGATTGGTGGAACACAAGTACAGAGGCCACAGTCACCCCCTACCAACAGGCAGGAAGACGATGGCCCCAGTACAAGTGGTACCGCCAGACCAGTGCAGGGGACACAGGGGGCTAGGCCCAGTAGGAGGGCTTCACTGGCCCAGGGGGAGGCCACAGGATGGATGCTGCAGCCCAGGACCTGATTTCTGAGGTCCTGGGAGCCTACCACCATACCCAGGACAGATTTGCCCAGATAGTATCCACCCTGGGGCAGAGTCAGAGGATGCAGCAAGCACACCACCAAGAGGCCATGGAGCAGTGGAAACTGCACAATGCCGCAACGGCCAGCATAGTAGGTGCGCTGCTGCTAACACAGCCTGAGGCCCACACAGAACAGGAAGCCCCCACTACAGCACAGGATACAGACCTGACAACAAGAGCAGCAGCAGCAACTTCACATGTACTACCCTCTGAGGACACACAGGGACATCCCTCTCAACCCCTAAAGGCCAACAACAGGTGCCCAAACGGACCCTCAGGCCAAGAAATGGCACAGGAACACCTGCCAAGAACAAGGCCCCCTCTAAGAAGTGACTCTGCAAAATACTGTCCACCAAGTGTCCCACTCAATCAACCACCAAACAGTGCCAGAAATAATAAAAATTCATGTAAGCATGGATGGACCTACCAATACTGCCAACAATGCTGCCATCATGGTGCCATTTTGGATAACCACTATTAGCCCACCCCCATCACTGAAATCTGCACGATTTTATCCCTGCACTAAATAAAACACATTTCACCTGTTACAATGTCCCCTGTCATTAAGTTTGAACAAAGTGAAGAATGGATGCAACTGATTGATAACTCCTTAATTTGTGTCTCAGTAGCATGAAAAGCACCACACGCCTTACATGTTGTTCTGCTTAAATATGTGTTGAAATATTAGACTAAACTATAATCTATCCTATGCAGATAAAACAGATTACAATTAGTATTGAACCAACACCCCCCTAGATGACAAGGCACACTAACAGTATGATGCACAGACACCAATCTCATCCAATTGTCCCACATCTTCCCCTTCCTCATCATCACCATCACTCTCATCCCCTCTCTGAGGAAGCTGGTCTGGATATACAGCACCCTCCTCCTCCAAGAAGGGAATAGAATTTCTCACAGCCACGTTGTGCAGCATGCAGCAGGCCACCACTATTCTACACACCTTTTCAGGCTCATAGGCCAGGGAACCACCAGAGATATGTAGACAACAAAGTCTAGCCTTCAGGAAACCTATTGTGCGCTCTATCACCCTCCTAGTATGTCCATGGGCCTCATTGTAATTCCTCTCTGCATCTGTTCTAGGATTCCTCACTGGTGTCAGGAGCCAACGCAAGTTGAGATAGCCAGAATCACCTAGAAAAAGGTGCACAACACACATTTAAATGACAAGCCTTAGAGGCAGACAGCCTGGCTGTCTGCTAGGTGGCAATAAGTGACAGAAACACCTACCTATGATCCACCCTCTGTCCTCTTGTAGTAGTTCCATCTTGTGTGGCACACTACTGTTCCTCAGCACAAATGAATCATGGACTGAACCAGGGAACATGGCATTCACATGTGTGATGTACTGGTCTGCAGTACACACCAATTGAATGTTCATGGAATGAAAGTTCTTCCTGTTTCTGTACACCTGTTCACTGACTCTTGAGGGGATGATAGCTATGTGGGTGCCATCGATGGCACCTATCACATGGGGTATGTTGGCAAAGGCATAGAAGTCCGACTTGATGGCAGGGAGGTTAGCACTTTGGGGAAACCTCACATAGGACTGCAGGTGTCGTACAAATGCATTCAGGAATATGAACAGTATAATGCTAAACATTGGCTGTGAAAAACCTGCACCCATTCCAACTGTCACTTGAAATGAGCCCATGGCCAGGAAATGGAGTGCAGAGAGCACCTACACTTCATTAGGGATGGCATGCTGATTACGATTTGCCGGAGTCAGTGCAGGATCAAGTAATGCACAAATTTCAAGAATAGTTGCACGAGTGAGTCTGTAATTGATAATGATGTGACGCTCCACCATGGTCCCAAATCCACAAGTGGTCTGTACACTGATGGGGCCCTTCCTCGCCACAGGGGTCTGTACCTAGGAGGAGTAGAAAACACATGTGAGGAACACACATACATCGGAACACATTGCTAGTCATTCAGCACTGCTGGCATGATCGTCGTCGACACTAGTGCATAGTGTGTGTGACCTAACAGCAACTTGACCACAATGATAGATCAGGGCTGGTCAGGTGAGGCAATGTTAATTGTCACATGCCTATGGGTGTTTGGGGAACAATAGAGCCTGCATTGGGCAGATGGGAGTTGTACAAATGAGTAGTTTTAGCCAAAATGTCTGCTCCATGAAATCCTAAACTGTCGTTGTGGAAGTGACCTCATACCACTAGCGGTTGACTTAACAGCGTAAGGCGGTGTTTACTGTTGTGCGCAAATTCATTGGTTACATGGATGTCAATGGGGAATCCTAGCATATCATGACAGTGCACACCGCCGCGGTGCGTACGCAAACTCGTCACCCCAACTTCACTTGACTCCCTGATCTCGTGCAAGCAGGTACTCCACTGAGTGTACTGCTGTGTCCTGCCTCTGGTCATGGAAGTGGCATGTGTTGAAGGGAAAAGGGCCCCGGCCTTCACCCAAGAGGAATTGGAGAGGCTCGTGGACGGGGTCCTGCCCCTGTACACCAAGCTCTACGGACGGCCAGAGGTACAGGTGAGTAGAAGAACTGGGGGCCATGGATGTGTGTAATGTTTGGTGTTGGCTGCATACATGTGTGTATCTCTGACACTGGATGGGCCAGGGTTCCTGAAATGCTGCGTGTGTATGTGCTGTTAGTCGGTTTGTACTGTCCGTCCCATGGTGGACGTATAGCCAGCTGTATATGATTGGCCAGTGCCTGACCTCTGTGTTACATTTCTGTGTGTCCCTTTTAGGTAAGCGCCCACCAGAAGAGGGGACATTGGCATGCCATTGCCAAGGAGGTGCGGACCCTGGGGGTATACAACCGGCGGAGCACCCACTGCAGGAAGAGGTGGGAGGACCTGCAGCGCTGGGCGCGAAAGATCTGCGAGGCCCAGCTAGGGAAGTCCTGCCAACGGGGAAGGGGAGCCCGTCGGGCACTGACCCCCCCCTTATGCAACGCATCCTGGCGGTGGCGTACCAGACCTGGATGGATGCTTGAAGGCTGCACAGCAGTCACAAGGGGGTGAGTACACATACCATATTTTTGACCCTTGATGCATGTGTGTGTCTGCATTTGGATTTACGCTGCCTAGTTGCAGGGACTATGACTGATGTCCATCTACATTATGGCCCCCGTTGGAAGTAGGGGTGTTTTGGTCAGGTCTACTACACGTCAGGTCCTTAAGTTATTTGGGGAATGGCTGTAGAGCAGGGTTCTGGGCACTAGTCAGGGGCATAGCCATGGGTATAGCGGTAGGTGCTACCTGTTGGAGGGTTTTCTGGGTGGGTGTATGTGTGAACCACTATTGTACCTCCATTCAGCTATTTACAAGTGTCTTTCCTGTTTTGTCTCCCTATCCCTGTACTCTTGTGTTGTCTGTGTACATCAGCATCATCTGGCGAGGGAGCTGAGGCACCAGCGAGTGGGGATGCAGTGGCCTACGGATCCTTGGAGGCAGAGTTGTCCAACGCCAAGGGGACCAGTGGGTTGGAGGGTGAGGGGAGTACCACGGGGAGGCAACTACCACTGGAGGTAGTGACTCCGATACATTCTCCGATGGGAGCTCCCTGGTGGTGGCAGACCCTAGTGAGCCCACACCTACTGTGCCATCTTCCGCCATCCCCATACCATCCCCTCTTTCCCATTTGCTCCCCCCCGAGTTGCCTGTGCCCACTCACCCTGAAGGGTGGGTGTTTCCTTTGCCCCAAGGACCTCTTCCACTGCCTTAGTCAGCCCTGCTGCCCTCACGGAGGAGGCTATTGACCTCCTGAGAACCATATCTGTAGGGCAGACAACCATCATCAATGCCAGCCAGGGGCTTCCGTCTCCCTGTCTGTCCCCTTTACATGCACACCCCCAGGCACTGCACCTTCATTCACTTTTGCTAAGCCTATTCCTGCAGTCACCACAATAGCACACATCCACACATGCACCCCAGACACCACACCTGCACTCACTACAACTACTTTAGTTGACACATGCAGCACACTCACCAGACTTGCAGACACCCAGACAACATACATTCACACTGGTAGCCTGTCTTGTCCCACTGTGTCCACCCCCCTTCTCCCAAGACACTCAAATGCACCAAAACACCCACCCATCACACATCCACCACACCTCAGCATACTGTCCAGTCACCTGCACCCACATCACGCACACCTATACCACTTACGACCACTCCCTCTACCTCCACTCCCATGCCCTCCTCCAAGTGCAACCCAATTGCACCAAAGAAACCTTTCCTCTCCCGTGCGGACCTCTTCCAACCCACTAGCCAACCCCGTCTCGTCCCTAAACGTGCACACCTCCTTGCCCTGTCCACTCCTTCCACGACACAGCCCACCCCTGTCTGCCCTTCACATTCCCGTGCCCCTTCCCCAGAGAGGAAGAAGCCCCATGCTGAACCTGTTCCATCTGCCTCCACCTGGTCTAAGCACACTCCCCCACCATCCAAGGCCAAACCCAAACCCCCCTCCACCTTCCGAACGAAAATCTGAGCCCCACCCCCATCGTAAGTACCTCTTGCTGTGGGGTGTATGGCTTGTGCTGCTGTGAAGGGTTGTGGGAGCGTTGCAGGGTGGGTGGAGTGGGTGGGTATGTAACTGTGCCCTTCCTTGCCTTGTTTAGTAGGTTGCAGTACTTACTGTTGTCGTCTTCGTCGGCGGTCTCGGTCGTAGAGCTATATGACAAGGAGCAGGGCTGGCATGATTTGCAACTCTCTATCCATGTCTGCTTGGGTGTTTTGTGTGAGCCTCAGTGAGTGTTTCCTTATATTTAGTTTGTTTCCGCCTGGCTTTGCGTGGCGGTGGTTCACGCCCCGGAACTGACAGGGGTCTAGTGGTTCATGATTTGATGGGCGGGTAGGGCCTTTCTGTCGGCCTGTGGGCAGGCTCTGCCGTCGTTGTTGGCACTCCTCTGCTGGCGGTGAGTGGTTTTCAGGATGCCTGTGTTTCAGGTGGTTCATTATTTGGTAGTCAGGACCGCACGTCTGTTGGCAGTTTTTACCGGCGGCGGCGGTGCGGTGTTTACCGCTGTGTTCATAATGAGGGCCTCAAGCTTTGATTATTGCCAGAAGTGTTGCCCATTAGTATTTAATGATATCAGAGAGAGCTATACCCCCATTACAATTTCCTTGCATCAACTTCCTGAGAGCTATCCATCGTACTCCCCCATTCTACAGAAGTACTCGATTCTCTACCTCTATTTTCTGGAATACACTGCTCTGGATTTTTAGGGGGTATTCTGGAGAGCATATAGGAACCGTGGCAGGTGCATAATTTTAAATATGGCAGCCTTCCTTAGTAGGAGCGTGGCAGAGCACACAAATGCTCAACCCCCCTCAAAATCTTTCTAGTACTTTGTAGGGGTTGTGTTTGAAGAAGCTATCCATGTCTTCTGAGACATAAAGCCCAAGATATCTGAAGCCCTGAAGAGTAACCCCCACCCAACAGTATGACGTCTTTTATTTTTGATAAATTTCATAAACTGGGAAGACTACCTACTGAACACTCTTGGGAAGTTGCTTCTTTGATCCTTGCTACCTAGGTAGTTTGCTGCTTTTTTTTCCAGTGGCATCTTAAAGAAACCAGAGTTTCAGGAGGGGCCATATTGTTGCATCTGAGATCAAGTTTCAGTATAGGATAAACATATTTAGTGCATGTTCTTCAGACATCTGACATAAAATGAGCTACCCCTGTGAAGGTTCTGGTAGCCTTGCTTTTTCATTATTGATATGGCAGGGGAAGCAAACATTGGTACAAACTTCCATCCTCAGATACAAGTCTTACTTACTAGAACTAGTTTCTGATTGTCCAAATGTCAGATGAAGTTAGGCTCACCTTGCCTAAATACAATAATCCATGTTTTGATGACTTTACTTTTAGGTTTGTTGGATACATATGTTCCCGGTCCAAAAAGGATTGAAAGCTTATGACGTATCTAGCAGATAGTAAAGCTTGGCAGTTTTCAGATTAACAAGCAAGGGAGACCACACACAAGGGCATATTTATGAGAGGGTTGCATCACATTAGCACCACACAATGTGGTACAAGTGTGACAGAAACCTCTAACTTAGATTTGCGGCTCTAAAAATCTGGAATAGCATAGCGCAAATCAATGGGTTGTCTTACTCTGCCCCGGAAGGCATTCCATGAGTGCTGCGTGAGTATTCCCACACAATTCCCATGGTTTTTGATGCATTCCCAGGTTTACAAGATCATGTAAACCTGGAATTGAGCCAAAAAGATACACCTCACCAGGAGAGGCATAATGAGGATAAATATCTTTATTTCTCCTCGTTATTTCCTCTTTCTATGTGTGCTGCATTTTGCAGCAGACACAGATAGAGGAATATGCCTCTGAGGATTGTTTTTGTACTGGAAGTTGTTCCTTTCTACACAAAAACAAACCTGAATGAAACACAGGCACCCTTGCACCGTGGTGCAGCGTGCCTGCATTGGTGCTACGCAGTCCATTGTGCATCAGTAAATGGGAAAAAGTCAGCAATGCGCCATATGCCTTAAATATGGTATTCCTGCCCTTTGCCAGTGACGCAGTGCAACGCAGAAATGTGACTTGCTACGCCACACTGTATCACTTTCTAATAAGTATGCCCCACAAATTTTCAAGCCATCTCTCATATTCATCAGCAGTACATGCCCTCTTTGCTTTAGATAGAACAAGTGGTAAAAGAGAAGGGAAATCTGCTCGTTGGTTGAATTGTGTTTAATATCCATGCTTTAACTTTGCAAAATGCAGAATTATATGTATGAACTTTATTAATCTCACACTGTAAAATACAGACTACTAGCTCTCTGCACTGAGGCAATTCCCCATTGTGATGCTGACCCTCGGACTCTGTTTGCTATGTTTCTATCTTTAGGAAAACACACATATTAATCTTTGATTAGCGTTTTTAAAATGCTTTTCTGCCATTTTCTCCGCGACCGATCTATCCTACCACCTGCTGGCCTATGAAAGAAGATTCAGAATTCTGGTGTAAACTCATAATTTGCCTTAAGACAGTGGTATAGGGTCATGTAAAGTAGTATTAGCACAGTCCTCCTCTGTAAGAACCTGGGCGCATATTTATACTTTTTTAGCACCGCATTTGCGTCATTTTTTGATGCAAAAGCGGCACAAACTTACAAAATATAATTGTATTTTGTGAGTTTACTCTGCTTTTGAGTAAAAAATGTACGCAAATGCAGCGCTAAAAAGTATAACTATGGGCCCCGGTGTCTTAAATTCTTCAATTGCTGCAGGGATAGTATTTTTAGCTTTATATGAGCTGTGTCTTAGTTCCGATGAAGTTGAAACAATCTAGCTCCTGGAATGGGTCATCATATTGCCACTGAGGTCTGGTTGACAGGCCTCAGTGCATACTCAAAGTCGAAGAAACTACGGGAGGGTGACGTTTGTGAACTGACAAGGGGCAGAGTTTTTTCTCTTGGGTGGCTCACCATCATTAAGCTGGTGAGTGGTAGCAAGAGAAATCGCTAAATTGGCAAGCAAGATTTCGGAATGCAGGTGGCCGCAACAGGTTGAGAAAGCTGACACTCATGGTAAGGATGCTGAGTTGCAGAAAGAAGTTAGCACCCTCTGGAGCTCCCCGTGATGCAGTTTGCAGTGATTTTACAGCATGGCAAAAATTCCTACCACTGAAAATCAGTGCAAACAGCCCAACTTTACCAAACTCCACCGCTCGCTGAACTCCACGTAGCATGGCTGTGTTTTTTTGGCACTTCGCGAAGTTTCACTCAGCAGAACTCTGCGAACTCCCCTGGGCGCACAAAACACAGCAGCTAGTACTCCAAATGGGGGCAAAATGTCAGGGAAAACCTTCAAAAAGACTGTTTCCTTACAGTCAGCCAGCTCGTTTTGAAATCTTTATTTTCTATAATGTTGGTTTGGTGTTGCTTTCATGTACTGCATGTCGAAGGACTTGCTGCTTATGTTAACATACTAAGGATAGGTTAGGTGTGTGATTACTCACTGAAACCTGTTTCATTACAAAGTATATGTCAAATTGGCTATACCCATTTGGCAAGTACTGACTTACTTTAAGACCCTAAAATATGGTACCCAGGATACCAAGGGCACCCAGGGCAGGAGCACTGATTATACCGCCCTGTGTGTGACAAAGTACCGACATGCCTCCCAGCCTGCCACTGCACACAGGAAAGGCAGAGTCACCCTGCAAATTCGACTTTGCCATTACCATTAATGAAAAGGGGGTCATTACAACATGATGCCGCCCGCCAACTTGTAACCGCCGGGCGGCCACCAATGCAGCCGCACTCCTGCGGGGCCCATTATGACATCCCCGCCGGCCCAGCGGGGATGTGGGCCGCAACATGGGAGCCGGTGGTGAAAAGCCACATGGGGCCCCGTCAGGGGGCCCCGGCACTGCCCATGCCAGTGGCATGGGCAGCGCAGGGGCTCCCAGGGGCCCCACGACTCCCCGTACCGCCAGCCTTTTCCTGGCAAATCAAACCACAAGGAAAAGGCTGTCGGTAGGGGGATTCGTAATCCCCTGGGCAGCGCGGCCCTGGCGGATTACTACCGCCGGAGCCATTGTGGCGGGAAATCGCCAGCCCCGGCGGTGCAACCGTCGTAATGACCAGGGGAGCACCGCCAGCCTGTTGGCAGTGCTTCCTTAATTTCAGCCCTGGCGGTCCTGTACCGCCAGGGTTGTAATGACCCCCAAAGTCCCTAAATCTCATATTAATATGTATGTGTCCCCTAAGGAAGGCCAATAGAACCCCATGGCAGGGAGCTGTAAATGATTAAGCAAGACATATAGGCCCTCATTATGACATCGGCGGTCTTTGTAAAAGACCGCCGATGCCATAGGAGCCAAAAGACCTCCAGTGCTAACGGTATGTTTGGCACCCGATTAGGACATTTCCGCTGGGCCAGCGGAAAAGTCACAACAACATTGAAGCGGGCTCGTAATCGAGCCGGCAGCAATGTTGAGGTGCAGCGGGTTCAGCAACACCTGTTGCGCATTTCACTGCCCGTAATTCGGGCAGTGAAATGCGTGATGGGGCTGTGCCTGGGGGCCCCTGCACTGCCCACGCCAAGTGCCGGGGATTACGACAACCAGGCTGCCAGCTGTCGATAGCTTGGCGGTAACAGCGGTATGACCATGGCGGATGCGTCACGGTCATAATACGGCGGTTCGCACCGCCAGCCTTTTGGCAGTACTTCCACCAACGCCGGAGGTGCAGTCCGGGACCGTCAAGGGAATAATGAACCCCATATTTTATATGTGGCTTTGCAGAAAAACCCATAAAGTTGTAGTTTTGCTGAAGAAATGTAGTAGCCCCATGGGCTAACACAGCGTTACCAGCTGGCATCCCAGCCTGGCTAACCTCTGAATGGGACCACCTAACTGGTTGTAGTAAGGTATCACATTAATAATGGCATTAAATGTGGCTTGATGGCCAAGTAGGAATTAACCTCACTTTTAAAGTTGGGCAACTTTTAGACAGTTGCCACCCTGTGACCCTGCTGGTCTAGTGGCCTCACAAGGATCCTCGCCAACAGAAAGCTTTCTGTCCTCCTGTGAAAACATACGAATGACTACCAGGCTTAAAAAGAAAGCTAGTTTCCGCAAGAGTGAGGTGTTACCTCTCCTCTCTGGAAAGCAACTAGGGGTGTTAGCCCAAAAGGCGAGCATCAAAGGGGAAGCCACCTTTGAAGGGCAAATGATCATGATATTCTTGAGAGGCTGCCTTTTGTTCACACAGACTTTCTGGAGATAGGGCCTGAGAGGGAAAACTCTTAACCAAACCAGTTTTCCAGTGGATGTGTAGCCCTTACGTGGCCACACCTCTGGGGTGGGTTACCAAGCTCCTCACAGTTGAGGAAATTTACCAACATCTTGAGAGTGGCAATACAATATTCTCTGGGATTGCCAATTGCCACACATCGCTGGAACTTGGGCCAGATGTACAAAGCCATGTGGCATTTCTTGATGGTCAGAAGCGCTATTTTGGGCCGTTTAGAAATGATAAATTGTCTTTTGAGATGTACAAAGCCCAGTAAACGGTCGCAAATTGTGATTTCTCAACAGTAAATGCCTATAAAGTTCACTCAAATGTCACAGACAGATACACCCGATAATTGACCAGGCCTCAACTTCCCTATCAGGTCAATAAAACTGTGAAATACATAGGCATGAGATATAACTGGTGTCATTCAAACGTATAAGGTACATGTGACACGCCAAGGTAGTTGTTGAAAAGGCTCAGGCCACAGTATTCTCTCATATTTATACCCAAATGTAAGATGCAGAGGAAAGTCCCTGTTTGGACTCTCCAGATATGTGATACAGAGTCAACCCAAACCTGCTCAGGACTTGATTTCCCATGTCAGGTCCACCCTGATGGCTGAAACAGGGGGTATAGATACTTACTGAGTCCCTAAATCAGTGTCAAGTCCATTAGGATATGACCTGCTAAGGCAGCTAAGAATTGATCAGGACCCATTTCATGTCTCAGGACTACTATATAAGATGCAGAAGCAATTGAATATTATGCAGACCTTAAACCCCCTGTCAGGATCACCCAGTGACACCTCAGAATTACTTAGGTCTCAAATTCCTCTTTTAGATCCATCCAGATGTAAAACACAGAGGCAACTGAGAATTATTCAGTCATTAAATAATCCATCCAAGTCCAACCAGATGTACGAAGAGTGAGTAAGAGAAGGGAGACCAAATAGGAGGGAAAACCAGGGTAGAACGTTAAAATAATCAACTACAGCTGTATCCCAGGTTATAGCTAATATTCTATTAACAATTAGGGGCAATTCCGATGAGCCTCAGTGACACCTAATTCTTAATTTTCCCACTGTATATCATACATTTTCAAACAGTAAAATCTGCTATTGTGTGTCATTTTAATATGGTGAAATATTTAGGCTAGATCCCACTTTTTTCCTAATACCATCAAAATTGCAACCCCATTGAACCACTTGAAACTCAAAAACAGGTATTAATAAATGTACTCATAAAATCACTCCACATAAAACCACAATGCTCAATCTTAAAAGTGAAGCAGACTGAAGGTACTTCCTATATCAATCATCTGCCAGTAACACAGTCACTTAACTTACATACTTCTTGTGCGATTGCCACTTACACACAAAATATGTAACTTAGCTGCTTGAGACAGAATTTGCTATATCAAACAGATAGTGAGCATTTTAATAGTAAAATATGACAACAACATGTTTTCAGACACCCTGTCAATAAATTATAGCCTTCATTATGACATATAAAGAATATAGATCATTTGAGAGAATAGCTAATAACGAAAATGTTGGGAACACAAAATCACATATAATAAATTGAGTTCAAGTTGAGGAGTATCAGATCAATCTTCGCATTGTACAGAATGTCCTTACCACAATATTAACAATAGCTGTCTCTCCATGCCCTTGCAGTATTGTGACATCTGTTCCATAAAGGAACGTTGCCCACAATACTACAAGTTTTGTTAAAGCCAATACGTCTGTGCATGGGCTCTTTGTTGCAATAGTTTGCACTTTCACAGCTGGGTGTATGAAAGTGTGGTAAGTGGATGCACGTTTGCTTTTAGATGATGGATACATGCCTGGGTGGCTATGTGATTGGGTGAGGGTGGAATAAATAAAATGTATCAGCAAAGGCCTCGTAGGGTTATATGGACACAACCCCATCCAGAACCTGGTGCCTCTGTTGGTCATAACCAAAGTCTGATGATCTACCAAATACGATAATAGAAGTCGTGTCACACATCATTGTGTATCAGAATTTCATAAATATAAATACCATGTGGCAAAAATATTGTGTCCTAAATAAATTGTTTAAAATAACATACCATTGGATGAAGAGTTTCCATTATTAACTCTAATGGGGCATTGTTTATTATAGAATCCTTTTTTCAGATTATAATTACACTAGAAGATATTCTTTCAATTATATTTTGATACCACATCATCAGAAAAAAACAAATGGCAGAGGATAATTGAGAACCAGTGGGGATCATCTCTGGAACAAGATGGAAGAAACACTCAAAATCCAAACAACCACACATTCAGGATAGAACTCATTTACAAAATTGTTTATTAGTATGCGCAGAAGTTCTACAGGATAACTCTTATTTACTGTAACACAGCTTTATGAATCATTCCCACAGTGTTGAACTCCCTACTAGTAAATGAGAAAATCGGACACAGCCTTTTACTGGTACCACTTGTGTATGAACATTTCCTGAGAATTTCCAATTTAGATGTTTTAGGGCCAATTCTCAAAGGCATGAACGAGTAGTTCGGGAGTACTCCAAAATGTATTTGTGAATAGGGCCCTGTGCTATTTAGGAAAATCTGAAAGACATTCAAAATGGACACTGATTGCAAATCATCCCCTTTCATTCACAGAAGGGACACACCCAAGAGCGAGTGGCAATAGACAAAAAAGCCTAAAGATAAGGTCCAAGCACTGCAGATTTAAAAAATGACCGACTATTAGTAATGCCATGTCATGTTCTGCAAGCAGCTCTCAGGGTTCGGTTTTGAAATGAACTATACAAACAGTAAGTGAAGAGCAATGAGAGTACACATGAAAATGTAGATTTTCCTAGTAATTTATGAAGGAAAGTCTTAATTTTATTAAAGACACGGAGGCGAGTATTATGCAGTAGTCTTTTCTTTATTTTTAATAGCAGCTCCAGTCAAGAATAACTACAAATCCCATAAGTCCTTCCGTACTATTAATTTATATAGGTCAGCTATTTCTTCTGCTCATTATTACTTTCAAGGAAAGCCAGTTGGAGAACACCCTTTAGTCTGCCATCTTTCAAAGGGAGTAAAATTTTCCAATCCTCCAAAACCTAAATGCAGTACTTTATGGGATGTTAATGCTGTGCTAAAACTGTTTATTTCTTGGCCTGACAATTCTTTGCTATCATTGAAACAGTTGTCGGCTAAGCAGGCCATGCTTTTATGTTTAGTGTCTTTCAAACGTTTATCTGATGTTAGAGCCCTAGATGTTGCAGCTCGCCTTTTTACTCCCTCTGGAGTTATGTTTAATGTGTTGAGACTTACAAAAACTAACCTCTCTTCAGTCTTTTATCCCTTTTTTCCCGATCACCCAAAACTTTGAGTGGATCAATGTTTAAAAGTTTACGAACAACAGACAGCCGGTCTCAGAAAATCCTCCTCTACCCAATTACTAATTTCCTTCAGAAAACCTTACAATTCTGTGTCCTCTCCTACCTTGGCTCGCTGGGTCCGTTGGGTTATGTCCTTGGCTGGTATTGATACCTCTGCCTTCGGTGCACATTCGGCTAGAGGAGCCATGGCATCCAAAGCTTTTTGGGATGGTTCTCGTTTGGAGGATATTCTCAGGTCAGCTGACTGGTCTAATGATAATGTTTTTTAAGTTTTTTATTGTAAACCGATTCAACTTGCCTCTCTAAATGTAATTGTTACGCTTTAAAATAGCATAATAGGAGCCTCCGGTCTTGCCATAAAATGTAGATTTTTCTAGTAATTTATGAAGGAAAGTCTTAATTTTATTAAACACACGGAGGCGAGTATTATCCTGCCGCTACAAATTCTAACACTGTGATTTTGTTACCCTCCCTTTTAGCTTCTACATCAACACAGCAGACCTCTTCCTAGAGACCCTTCATGTACGGTATATTCTACGGCATTGCCTTTCAAGGACTTTCAAGGGATGGATTGTCACAACCTACCGGTCTTCCTCCAGAGACTTTTGTTCCACCTACAAGAAATTTTATCGCTCTGTTTGGCGTTCTGTATTTTCTGTTCTATTATTCCGTTGTTTACTTCTCATTGAGTTTCGCACAAGAAAAGAGGGCTGTTCTCAGTCAAGATAGGTATTATTACAGGGGATTGTCAGTGATTGGTGCATTTCTGGAAACTACTTTTGCTTTCCCATTGGCTGTTCTTTGTTTGCCTTATGGGATTTGTAGTTATTCTTGATTGGAGCTGCTATTAAAAATAAAGAAAAGACTACTGCATAATAGGAGCCTCCGGTCTTGCCATAAAATTCACAACACATGAGGATTTCCGACTTCCAGGAGGAATTACCAATTGCCTCACTGCCATTGCATATCATGTATTTAACAACCCCTACTCACTGACTCAGACCATCTGCATCACTCAGCACATGCTAGTCACCAAAAGAGGGTTGGCATAATTTCTGGGGGAGGAGAAAATCAGACAGAAAGTTTAATACTGTGGCAGGTCTTGTCTAGCCATTATAATACCTTCACTCACTGTTGGTCAGTCCATCTTTTACAGCCAATAAGAAGACTAGCGTGAGCTAAATATGAGTGGCTCCTCGTCCCTCCACTTGTTAAGGCATTGGAGGCAGGTGATGCCGAAACAGTCCAGGCTATGTAACAGTTGCCTACTTCTCACATTCTATCTGGCTGATTGGCTGCAGCACCCTGATTTGAGCTTTGGATTTTATGACAACACATGCTCAATCGTACCCCTCACTGAGAAAAGCCTCAGACTCAGTCTATGCTGTAGATTCTGCAATAACATTTGTTTTTTAATTATATTTGGGAGATTTAGGCGTCATGTGGTTGCAGTTTATTCTAATCCATGGTTTATGCCAATTTCCTTGATTATTTACAGTTGTGTGAAAGTAATAGCAGACTTTGCAATTTGTTGAAGTTAGACAGTGGAAAAAGAATGATTTGTTGTGACTTTTTTGGTGAAGTGTAAAGGGACAGCTTCCTTAATTACCCATACAGAGAAGTGAGATAGTTGTCTTGAAAGTTCCAAAAACAAAATACAGTACTAAATCAGTAATACAAATATGTTTTCCTAGCTCCTGCCCACAGAAAAACTGGAGCACATTGCATCTGTTGCTTGTGTCATTTTGCAATGTACCTTTCGAAAGCATAGTGAACAGCAATAAAGACAAGCGTTCTAATTTTGCTCGGACAACAAAGCTGTGAGGGGCTGGCTTTGGCCATGGAAGAGACAGGTAGCACTATTCTGATGCTTAGTGACCGTACAAATGGTGTCACCAACAAAATTTTAAATACTATGACCCAGATTTATGAAAAGTGCCACTGCACCTAGTGGCACAAGGGGTTGCAAAGTGGCATTGCTCCATTTTGTAAATATGGCATGGCATTTTTGCCCTACCAACGCAACATTAATGTAAAAAAAATGACGCTAATGTGAAGTTGGAATGGTGCTAACCTACCATAAATCTTGGCCTCTGCATCCAACAAATGTTTTCATGAGCATAAATGAAAACAATCTATTTATGTATTTGTTTTTTACTGTTTTCATACATGCCACTATTTTCAAAGAGGCAAAAGGGGAACTAGTGGGAAAAAATCGGGGGAAATATTATCCCAGTAGACAAACAATTTTAGATGGAGACACCTAAAATAACTTTGCTCTTGGTTTTAAAAAACATCCTTCCCAGCCTAAGTACCTGCAAAAGACTACAGCACACACTGAGCTGTAAATTATACGTATTTATTTTACTACGTGGACCTATGAACTCCAACATTCTAAAACAAGCTTTCATTACATTTTACTCTAGCCATTAGGTTGCACTGAATCTGTTTTTTTGGAGCCAAAAGGATTCTGTCATAAAACTTGGAAGACACTACAGAATTTTTTTTTTTTTTACAAAATCCTGTATGTATGTGTATATATATATATATATATATATATATATATATATATAAAAATGTTACCTAGTGGCAGTCAGCACTAGGTGGTTATAGGTAGAAAAAAGTGTTTTTTTACCTGCCTATATCTTTGGCATCGCTTGACGAATCTTCACAAAACTTTCCAAACAAAATATGCCAGTACAGCCAGCTGCTCCCTAGAAAGTTTCAGGGTGATCCGTCCAGCGGGGGCCAAGACAAAAAGGGGGTCCCAAAACATGTTTTCCCTATTCATTTTTCCATAGGAAATTTGAACAGCGATAGCGCAAAAACTACTGGATGGAATTACACCAAATTTGGCAGGAAGGTAGGTCCTGGTCCTGAAAAAGCGTCTTTTCTTTGTTTTGGTGTAATTCCGTTCAGTAGTTTTTGAGAAATTAAGGGAGAAACAAATTTGTATATCTGGGGACGTGAAGGATTTGCGACCCTTAATGATCTTGTTCTGAGATCTGATTGGCTGGAAACACTTCAGCAACAGAAACTGTTGAAGTGTTGTCAGCCATCTTGGGAGTCGGCTGATGCAGAGTCCCAAAATAAAAAAATAAATAAAAAAAAAAGGGGCCAGGGTATGAACACCCTGACCCCTTAGCTCCGGGGGTGGGGTCCCAAAGGGAGCCCCCTCCCTGGGCTAAAAAACAGTTTTTTTATTTTACGAGTGGAGCCGGGGTGGATTCGTGAATCCCACCTAAAAAAAATTTTTAAATGAAGCTCGACCTCCAGCGCTTTGTAAGTGTAATGCCCCCGGGTGGGCCAAGTCCCTGGGGCTTTTGTTTTAAACAAAAAGCAGAGGGGCTTCTGGCCCCCTCCTGATTCCTGAGGACCTCCACCTCCCCAGGGCTGATTTCTTGGATGCCGGGGGCATATGCTGCCCTGGGGACCACCACCTCCCCAAGGCTTTAATGTAATATTGGGGAGGGACCACACTTCCCAGGGCAACAATGTAGTTGGAGCGAGGCCGTGTGCCCTCGTGCCTTGGGAACCACCACCTCCCCAGGGCAATCCCTTAGTTAAAGTGGGGGCCCTGTGGCCCGAGCTGCTCCAGGGACCACCACCCTCCAGGGCAATGCATTATTTGGAGAGTAGGCACGCGCTCCCCCGCTACCCCAGGGACCACCTCCCCATGGTGCATCACTATATTTTCTGGGGGGCCACGTTCTCCCTCCCTGCCCCATGGACCACCACAACCTGGGGCAAATATTTACAAAACAAAAGGGGGTCACTTTGGGACCACCCACGCCCCAGGGACCACCACCTCCTTGGGGCTATGTAAACATTGGAAGGGGGCCCCCCCTCATGGAGCCACAGCTGGCCCTGGGGACTGCCACCCCTAAGGGCCAGCTCCTGCTATGTCCAGGGGTGTGCCTACCCCAGGATACAGCTATTTTGTGACAGCAAACACTTTGGGATTTGACAGGGGACCTGTAAAGTACATGTGCTCTCTCCCTAAAACATGGTAACATTGGCTCATATCCCATTGGCATATTTAATTTACTTGTAAGTCCCTAAAGTGCACTACATGTGCCCGAGGCCTGTAAATTTAATGCTACCAGTGGGTTAACAGCACTGATTGTGCCACCCACGTAAGTTGCCCCTTAACCATGTCACAGTCCTGCCATTTCAAGGCCTGTGTGCAGTTTCACTGCCAGTTCGACTTGGCATTTAAAACTACTTGCCAAGCCTTAAACTCCCCTTTGTTTATATTTAAGTCACCCCTAAGGTAGGCCCTAAGTGTCCCATAGGGCAGGATGCCATGTAGGTAAAAGGCAGGACATGTACAAATGTGTTTTACATGTCCTGGTAGTGAAAAACCCATAAATTAGTTTTACACTACTGTTATGCCTGCTCCTCTCATAGACTAACCTTAGAACCGCAATCACATACTTTTGAGTGGCAGATTCTGATCTGGAAGGAATAGCCCTGTCATGTTTAGTGTTGCCAGAATGGTAATAGAAAATCCTGCTTACTGATGAAGTTGGATTTAATGTTATTATTTTAGAGGTGGCACTTTTAGAAAGCGGGGATTTCTCTGCTCTTACTGCCATCTGTGCCTTTCAGCGTGTCTGCAATCCACATCTGGTTTGTGCTGGTTGACAGCTCCCCTTGTGCATTCACCCACACAACACAGGTCACTCAGTCACATCTGCATTCATCTGCATACTTAAAGGGTCTTCCTGGACAGGAAGAGTGGAGGGGCTCAAACTTTCATTTCAAAGGACTGATAACCACCCACAGGGATCCTGGCAGACAAGACTGCGCTGAAAGGGGAACTTGTGCACTTCAAAACCACTGTTTGAAGTTTCCCCCACTTCAAAGGCATTTTTGGGTAGAGATGCTGGGTCTCCGAACCCACCAAATTAGACACTTCTGGATCTACACCAGAACTCTGTCAAAGGAACTGCCTCGCTGCCCAAAGGACTCATCTGGACTGCTTTGCTGAGAAGGACTGCTGCCCTTTTGTTGCTGTGCTGCCCTGCTGGCCGCTGACTTTGCTGGAAGGACTCTGCCTTTCCCAAAGGTGCTCGAAAAGGACTTGGATTGAGCTTGCCTCCTGTTTTAAAGTCTCAGGAACAGCAAAGACTTAGGGCCATATGTACAAACACTTTTTCCCATAGACACAGAATGGGGAAAAACCTTTGCTACATCTGGCCCTTAATCTACTATTTTGTAGCTAATTTTCAGCGACACCAAGAATGACTTCAGTGATGCCAGCACTGACGTCTCATCCTGCTCCTGTTCTGTGGACATCGCTGCACTCAATGACCGTTTAGTTTAGTTTAGTTTTATGGATTTATAAAGCGTGTAGTTACCCTAAGGCATCCCAGAGCTAACATACCATGACTCCTACCAGAAACAAGGAAGGTCCAGAGAAATTAGCTACAAAAAAGAATAGTTTTTAGTTTCTTCCTGAAAAACCGCTCTGAGGGTTCATGGCGGAGCTCAGAGGGAAGAGCATTCCAAAGGTGGGCAGCCTTGATGGAAAAAGAGTTGCCTCCCCAGGCTTTCTTGAACCGAAAGATATTAACATGTTGGAAGGAGGATGATCTCAGACTTCTGGAGGGGGCTTAGATAAGGATCCGTTTTCTAAAGAATATCTGACCCTTATCATGGAGAGCCCTGTGAACAATGCACAGGGCTTTGAAATGAATGCGCTGCTTGATAGGGAGCCAGTGAAGTATCGAAAAAGCCGGCTTCGCAGACAAATGTCTGGGCAGATTAGTGAGAAGCCTGGCTGCTGCTTTCTGCAGCGGGACCTGTAAAGTGCATGTGCTTTCTCCCTAAAACATGGTAACATTGGCTTATATCCCATTGGCATATTAATTTACTTGTAAGTCCCTAAAGTGCACTACATGTGCCCGGGGCTTGTAAATTTAATGCTACTAGTGGGTTAACAGCACTGATTGTGCCACCCACGTAAGTTGCCCCTTAACCATGTCTCAGTCCTGCCATTGCAAGGTATGTGTGCAGTTTCACTGCCACTTTGACTTGGCATTTAAAACTACTTGCCGCCCCTACCGTGGCCTGTAACGCACGTTCGATCTTACCTCAACACCCCTGATGTCACGTGAAGTCGACACATCACATTTTGACCGACTGGATCCATCGACCCAGCCCTGTCACAAGGGACTGATGCATTGCCTCCAATGTCTCACCAGCTCCCCCTGCAACCAGACGGAACCAATGCCTTATCTCCACTGCCTCACAGTGCAGAACCAACACCTCATCTCCCCCTGACACTGTAAGGGACTGTTGCCGCACAGGCCTCAGGGATGCCTTAGCTCCCTGACAATGTGCAACGTCTGTGCTTCCTCTGTTTCAAAATGTACCTGGGGCTCCATGCGAATCTGTGATCAGCACCTGTGGCATCAGATTATTGGGAACAACTCTGTTAGTGACCGCTACTAGGTGATTATTGTTAGGACCTAGTTTCTAAGGAGTCAGGGTGTCTGTAAACTGCCCCGCCCTTTTCTTTAAAAAAATAAAGATTTCTCCAGGGCCCTGCAAACTAAAAAAAATAGGTGCACTGAGTAGGCATCTGCTATGCATGGCAAAGTCCATTCATAACATGGAAAAGGGGCAGGAATGCTGGCTAGCAGTGATGGAGCGGAAGCATCGTGTGCAGCGTCAGTGGCAGAGGCAGTAACCCAATTTCACACCTTCATTAGGTCAAGGCAGACAGTAAACATACAGGTGGGCATGGCACACTGCTGCCAGTACGTTGTTCGTGGGATGGTGCAGGTCACAACTGCTTTGGATAACTTCCAGACCCACAAGCTGTGCATCCCCAACATCCTCCCATCACTTGAGAGCAAGGAGTGCTCAAGACTAAGAGGCTTGTCTCTCCAGAAGGCATGCTCAACCATGCATTCAAACTGCAATCTCTCTAAAATTAATTCAGATTCAGTCCCACAACCCAGTGCTGCAGAGAAAGCACCCAACACAATGGGACCCAAGAAGTGACTCCCAAGTAAATCAGTGGGATGAGTTGCCTTTGTCCATCCAGTACCTCATTTACTTGGTTCATCTTTTGTTTACAATGTTTCATCCACAAGGATGCAGCTGATCCTTGCTTGCTATGATGTGGTAGTCACCTGAATAAAAGGCAGTCACTCAGTTGTGCACTAAGCACTACCTCTTGTGTGATGTTTCATTTCTATGATGTTATGTAATACCTTACCTCAGAAATAGTTGTTGATTATTTCCGTGCATCGTGCATGTCCCTCTGCTGCACTTGTACGCTCCTGCTTCTCCTGTAATGGTGGTAAGTCATCATCAGAGTCAAACTCAGGCTCTATGGGATGTCATGCAGACCCTTCTTTATAGCAAAATTGTTCAGTATGGCACAAGGGTGATTATTTCGCAGCATGGATCCAGTCTGTACAGTAGTGCCCCGTAAGTCTTGTGAAGGTAGTAGAAGCAGGACTTTAGGATGGCAAAGTTCCTCTCAATGATTGAACGCATTGTCCTGTGTGCCCTGTTGTACTGCCTCTCACTTCCTGTCCTCAGAGTCAGGTACGATATGAGCAACGCAGATACACTGTCACCTTAAGAGCAGGAGCAGCAAAACCGTTAGCTCACATACCATCCTGGCTACTGTATTGATTGAGTTAGCAATTCTATTACCAAGTAGAAAACCATTGCCAAATTCACCCTGCGTAAGTCAGTTATGTATTCCACTGTGGTGGAACATGAATGATCCGTGGGTGCTGCCTGGATATTGGCTACAAGGTCCCTTAAGATGCAGGAGGCATCACATGCTACCTGCACATTGAGTGCGTGTGACCTTTTCCTTTTCCTCTATATGTATTCAGTTGCTGCCAGGGGGCATATGGAAATATCTGTGCCATCAACACAGCGAATTACATTGGGGAACTGTGCTACCCTGTAGAACATCAGTTTGGTTTGTTGCAATGACTGGGGGTACTGGGGTATTAAATATGTTGGTTGATTTTGCTCACCATAATGTCCAAGAACCTGGGGGAAAACCTGGACAATGCACTTTGGGGACCTGCCCCCCCGCCACTGCCATGACCCCCGAGTAAGAGTACAAAGCTAGGAGGCATAAGCAATACAATACCTGCACATGTGTTGGGATTGAGTTGCTTCTGAGGGTTGGGGTCTGTAACTGAGGTTGTGACTCAGCAATTAAATCAAGTACCACCTGACTACTGAACTTGTACATCTCAATATTCTCCTCTGTTTGGTCAAAGAGTGTGACCTTCACCCTAAATATCCTCTCCTGTCTCCTCCTCCTTTGCTGCCTTTGCAAAAATACTCATTCTCCTTGCCAGAATGTACAAAGCTGCCATTGGGAAAGAGCCTGATGCATTTTGGGTGCCTTTGTATAGTTTGTACCTGGTTACTACCAGTTTAGGAGCACTGGTAATTACATTTCATAATTGCCCATTTTGCCGATTAGTCGCAATTAGGAAATCACTATTAGCTATTTCCTATTTGCAGTTCCCAAAATTTTGTGACACTGCAAATATATATATATATATATACATATATATATATATACAAACTTTATTCGACTTTCAACAAGTCATAAAAGTCATAAAAATATCCAATTATAATACATTTCAATATATAAAATTAAATAAGTAAAATAGTAAAAAATGAGAACACACAACGACAAACTATCTAGTGTATCGATAAAATCCCTATCACAATAAATTACAATTACATCACCACCCCCATAGATTTCCTTATCTTTAGTACAGAGCATAAAAAGTTAGCCAGAGTTCCACACGACTCTAAAGAGGATAGTGACTGAAGGCAGACGTAAGCTGTACGACACTGGGGGAGGTTGAATGACCTTAAAGGTGGGACTACTAGGCGCTTCCTCTGGTAGGCATAAAATTTACAGAATAAATCCACATGAATTGTGGATTGGGGTGCTTTTGCATCACAGGGGCATGCCTTTAGTGTGGTCGACCAATCGTTCATGGTCGGGAATGAAACTAGGGGATGAAACGTATCTAGCCTGAATCTGGTAAGAACGTAACGATGACGAAGGTGTACCACATTTGCCAGATACGGCTGCATGCCCTCAACCGTCAAAATTAATTGGTTGTGAATGACGGTGTTTTTTTTTTATTCAGCCCCCCAGCGTATATCTTCTAGATGCTTTAATGCCAGGACACTCAGGTCCTACCTAGATATTTTCCCCAGCGAGGCTGGGTTTGTGTAGTAGGCTTTATTGCCCATTTTTTCAAAAAAGGTCATAATGTATTTTAACCATGGTACCCTCGGTGTATATAATGACTCCATGCAATCGGTCAGAATGGCCTTATTTAAACCGGTATGTTCCGAGGTCCAAATTTTATGCCATAATAATAGTGGCTGGATCTTTATCAAGTCTACAATAAAGGGGACCCCCAGTTCCGAATGAATGACGTACGTTGAATTGCCATTTGGAACCCTCAGCAAATGTCTTAGAAAATCGTTTTCCACTGTCTGTACCAAGTCACAGTTTGTATATCCCCAAATTCCTGCCCCATACATGACAGCCGGAATGCACTTGGCTTTATAAATCTTTATCATGTTTGGCGGTGTAATCCCCCCGAGCCTTTTGGAAAAAAGCCTTAATGCCTTCGTTGTTTTGATCAGTGCACTCTCTTTGTCTTCCTACAGTTGGCCCAAGAACCCTGCTTATCGAACATTATGCCCAAATAAGAAAAGGTTTGTGCAATTTCAACCTTCCTTTCCGCAATAGTAGTGTTATAAGTCTTGCCGCGCTTCCCTCCACAATTCATAATAAAGGCTTTGGAGCGATTAACAGTAAGAATCAGCTGTGACATATATGTGATGCAGGTTGTTAAGAGTTTTTGGAGAGCTATTGGGGTCCTGGCCATTAATACTGCGTCGTCTGCATAAAGTAATGCCGGAACGGCTCGGTTGTCTATTTGGGGTAAATCTTTACACTTAGTAGCCAATTCTTTATCTAAATTATTTATATACATTGAAAACAGGAACGGGGCGAGAACGCAGCCTTGGCGCACTCCTCTGTATAGACCAAAGGGGCGAGTACATTCCCCTTTTAACCCATACCTCACTCTTGCTCTGCACCCTGTGTACATTTGACGTATAAATTGAATTAAGGCCGCTTCTACCATCATGCTATTTAAAATATCCCATAATTTATCATGAATTACACAGTCGAAAGCCGATGATAAGTCAATAAAGGCCAGGTACAGATTGCCTGCTCTGATCTTAGTATACTTTCCAATGATGAGGCTTAAATGTAAGCTTTGCTCCACTGTTCCGATTCCTTTCCGAAATCCATACTGGACCGGGGATAAAACGTTCTTTTCTTCCACCCATGATTGCAGCCTATTCAGGATTATTCTCCCCGCTAATTTAGCTGTTGTGTCCAGCAGGGAGATTGGCCTGTAGCAGGCTGGATTAAGGCGGTCACTGCAAATACCTTTTGTACATACTGAACGACAATTTTGCCTTTCTTAATGGCCTGAAATAGCAATTCGGTCCGTTACAAAATTCTAAATTGATTCATTCATATGGGCCATAGTGTAGTGAATCCTAGTTCGTTTTTAATGGGATAACAGGAGTTAGCTTAGCCTTTAGCTTGCAGACTCGTTCCCCCGTCACCTCGTGACTTTTAACCTACTTAGCTTGCTCTGTCCTAGCCCATTTAATTATTCAATTCTTCTAATTCTTCTAAGATGGCTGCCTTGTTTATAGTTAGGCCATTGTTATGAGTTACATTATCAGTGTCACCATGCTAAGGCGTCAAGATCAAGCAACAAAGACAAACAGTAGGTGTTCACATTTAGGGATTTTCCCTCTCTATACTTTCAAGGGATTGTTTATATTAATTGCTGTCCCAAACATGTCTGTTATCTATTGTTTGGGAACACACCTACGTCAGGGGTCCTTGTAAATCTGTATAAATATATCGCACTTTAGACAGATAATCAGAGGGATTCTTACCAAAGGGCATCGCCACCATCGCTGATATCGATGCTGCACATCGTCTTGACGCTGACCCAGTCTTCGTTTCCCTGCGGAGTCTGAGATAGAGACCTCATTCCAAGGTAACAAGGGTTGGGGGCTCCTCTCATGGACATGGTATTGGCAGATTAGGTTTAACAAACCCAGCTCTCCTTTAGGTAGGAGGTTAGGCCTTTCACATTAGAGTATTAGGGCATAGTACATCTTGTATGTCTTTTCTATGCATTGCAAGATGGTCGGGGTCTTTGTAATAATGACTCTCGTCTTCACAATTCTGTTTGTTGGAAAATGGGTTATTGGTAGGGCAGGTAGGTACCTACACCTAGCAACAAGCCACTAACCTCCACATAGGTACAGTTAGGTCTCAGTAAATTAATCCCAGCTCTACCCTTGGTAGCTTGGCATCGAGCGTCAAGGCTTAACTTAGGAGACAAAGTGTAAAGCATTCAAATATCACAAAACAGTAATTAAATAAAACACAGGAAACAGTTTAAAAATCCAAAACCAATTTATAAAAATAGCTTATATTTTTATCTTTAACATGACACAAAAACGATTAAAATCGGTTCAGGGGAACCGGAGATATGAATTTTTAAAGTATTATTATTTTCTAGCGCTTAGAAACAAAAAGCGCCAATCGGGTCATCTCGTTGCACCAGGACCGGGGCAAAGTCAAACTTTCAGGCCGACCGCGATGGAGCCCTGCTCGGCTACAAGTCGCGGGAGGCCTCGGTTAAAAAGTTACCTTCTGACTTAGTCTCTTTTTTGATGTTTTTCTTCCCCGGGACGAACCTGCCAGTTGAATCCGACCTCCTGGAGCCCTTGTCCGGATACGCGAAGTCGGTTTCCTCGGTGGTGATTTTTACCTTCGGACTTAGTCGTTTTTTCGAGATGAAAATCCTTCGACCGGGGTAAACCTGGATCTTGATCCGACGTCCGTGGAGCCCTTCTCGGATTCGATGGCTGGGAGGTCCCGGTCAACTTTTTACGTTCGGACTTAGTCTCTTTTTTGGATGTTTTTCTTTACCGGGACGAACCACGAAGTCAGGCCGGGTCGCGGTTGAGGCAAGCCGGCTAGAATTTCCGCGTCGGGTCGGTCACTTTATGGAGCTTTTTTTCAAAAATTCTCCAATCTTTTCCAAACTTCTGGGGCTTCACCCAGATGTTCTTTTAAGGTTCTTTTGGGGTCCACAGCTCACCCCAAGGGTCCAGAAGTTCTGTGATGGTCCTTGGGGGTGCGGACTTCAACTCCCAGAATGCACCTGGCGCAAACTCCTTTTTGGCCACTGGACAGTGGTCAGCTGGTCGCTTTCTTCAGGAGTTGGTGCAGGGGACTCTGGTTTAGCAATTTTTCACCTGTAGCAAACAGGGAGTCCCTCCTTGAACCAGTTGAAGCCAGGCAAAGTCCTTCTTGTGGTGAAGCCCAAGTGTGCAGCTGGTGCAGTCCTTCTGAGTGCAGGTTCCAGGTGCAGGCCAGGGGTCCAGCAGGGCAGTCCTTCTTCTTCCTTAGTTCCTTTCTTGTTGAATTCTGGAGGGGATCTGAGGCGTGGGTGCAGGTCTGCCAGTTTTATCCTTGCTCCTGGGTGAAAAGCAGGGGGGTCCTGGTCCTCCAATCAGGTACAGGGTCGTCCCCCTGTGATGACCACTTCCTGGGAAGTGTGGCAAAAATCCATCCCAAAAGGCAACAGTCTCCAAAAATCCAACATGGCTGAATCTGATTTTTGGAGGTTACATCTGGCTGAGCCCACCCACTGGTGTGGCTAAAAATCATAAACACACCCCTCTCCTGCTCTCTCCTAATCTAATCAAGGGGGCACCTAGCTGTCTGGGGTTGCAGGATGTGGGGGTGTTGCTGGGTGCTGCAAATGTCCTTCTCTGCCTTTGAAGACCAGTTTGGCAGCCCTCCCCCTTCCTGCCTCACCATCTGCTGAGGGGAGATTCTCTCCCCCAAGCACATTCCTTTGTGTGAAGTCTGGCCACTTCACACCTCATCAAGGCAGCCTGGCAGAAGCTGCTGCAGGCTGGCCAATCAGAGCACAGCAGCAAAAACAATGCAGAGCTGAATTTGGCAACTTTTTAGGTAAAGTCTAAACTTTTTACCTGGACAAGTTATATTAAATCCAACAACTGGAAGTTGTGGGATTTATTACAACAATCAATTTGATACCAAATTCTTGGTATGTAACATTTAAGGAGACTTTAAAATTTAAAATAAAGTCTGCCCATTCTAGCCTATGAAGGCCATTTACTTCAATGAGGGAAAAACGAATTTGGCTGTTTTTACCTCACCAGGGCTTATAAATCTATTTTTATAAAGTCCCTGCTTATAGTTACATGGCACCCAGCCCTAGGGGCACATAGGGCACACCTTAGGGGTGACTTATATGTAAAAATAAGGTAGTTTAAGACTTTGGAAGTACCTTTAATTCCAAAGTCGAATTTGCATATAACTTTAATTTAAAAGCAGCCAGCAAGGCAGGCTTGCTTTTAAAATGACACTGGGCACCTCAGCAATGCACCTAGGTGTGCACCACCTATGCTGTGGTCCCTAAACCTACATGCCCTACCATATACTAGGGACTTATAGGTAGGTTAACTTAGCCAATTATAATTAGCCTAATTTGCATATCCATTTTACACAGAGCACAGGCCCTGGGACTGGTTAGCAGTACCCAGGGCACCATCAGAGTCAGGAAAACACCAGCATAAAGTGGAAAATGGGGGCAAAAAGTTATGGGGCCTCTGCAATCAGCCCTAGTTTCTCACACTGTTTCTTGCATTATTCATTATCCTAATCAGTGCAGCCCATGCAACTTATCGCAAATTGCAGTTATGTTAAATAAAAACTATTGAAACTTTACTGCATCTTTGTCATTGACTGTGTTTGTATGAGACATGATATATCTGTGAGAAAGGGGTATTCTCCGTTCAACCACGACACTCCCTGTGATGTCTTATTCTGAAGTCCATGCGTAAAGGCTGCCACAAATCACCCTTTACTATTGTGTTTCTGGTGAGGTGCTGCTAGTGAGCCGGTAAGGTTGGGACAACAGTTCTTTGTCATTAAGTTAATTGAACTTACAGTGTTTGATGAGTGCATCTGTTTACAAACCCATCAATAGCTTCACCAACTCTCTGATGTTCTTGACTGACAATGTATCTTTCATAATCAATTTTTGGCACTAGATTGAATTTGAGATTCAACGCTTCCTTATTCTGAAGGTATGTGACTTTTTCGTCAGTTCTCAGCATTTTCTTTATGACTTATTTTACACAATCACCAGCAAGATTTTTGAGATACTTGATAATCTTTCTGTTATAAGTCATTTCAAGTGTGTCAATAAAATCCTCAAATGTCTCTATCCAAACAGTCCATCTATCGCCAATATTTTGCTTTTGGCAGTAATGAAAAGTGGTGATTTCAGGAAGGCAACAACATTGTAACTGTTCATCAGATTAGCTGATAGTATGACCGGAGTTCTCTCTGGCTCTCCTTGCCAGAATTCTGGATCTGTTCAATTCATGCCCTACCATGGCACTGCGATGAGACAGCCTCATGATCATACTTGATTGGCTCCCTTGGCAGAATAGACTTCTGCTGAAATTCTCGCCCCAGCAGGTATGGCCAGCTCCACAAACACAACCGCAGGCTCTTCTCTTGGAGCCACCCTCTGCAGCAGTATGAGGACTCTGTTTAATTGGTTCATTTAATTGGCTCATGGTAGCAGACAACGCTTCTATGTACTTGATAGATCTTGTTTTCACTCTTTCTTTTCGCACCTTGTTGACCTTTGCTGCGCTTCTGTTCACAGAGTTATTATGCATGTTATGATTATCTTTTACCACACTTTGTAAACCTGGTTGAACCCGCCTTCACTGTTAACACCCCATATAATGTATAATTTTATCTTGCATGGCAGCTCAGTTCCTTTTTGTATGGCCTTGTTCAGAATTTTTTCACCAATGATGCATATACTTCTCAGTAAAGCTTTCCTTATCTTCAAATGCTTTACATTGGCTGGAGTTGTGCTTTGACTTCATATGTGTGGAGCATCGATTCTGTACTTCGACAGCAACACATGTGGCATGCATGAGAAGTTGGCTTGGGCAATGGCAAATTTGCAAGGGGAGCATGATCTTTCTTTGGGTTACTTATCCCCTATTCGCCGCCAGTTGTAGTGTCTTCCCCAGCCTAGGTACTCGCCAATTACTATGCCACACACAGAGCTGTAAATTACACGTCTTTATTCTTCTGTGTATACAGTATAATTGAACTCCAACATTAAACCAATCTTTCATTACATTCCACTGTAGCAATTATGTCACATGGCTGCGGAGTCTGTTCGGAGCCAATACAATTTTGTCATAAAACTTGCAAAACACTACACATTGTATCTACTGCTTCTGCAACAAACCATTACTTGGGTGCCTTACAGATAGATCATTTAATTACATTACATATAGCTGAAGAACATTTTGAACAATAAGATGACCATCCAAAGCACTGTTTGTGCTTGCAACTTATGGAGAACATCATGGGTTAGAATGTAAGGTTGGATGATCAGAGGTAGGTTTTAGGAAGGGATGAGTATTACCTTAACAAAAGGTGGAAAAGGTGGGTTCTTTAGTTGAAGTAGTGAGTTCCATGCATTATTAGTACCTCCAGCAAAAGGGTGCTTAGTGGCAAATTAAGTTCCAAATCATATTTCCTTTCAGAAGAAATTTCAGCTTTTGAGACAACTTTGATAATTTGATACAGAGTGGATATTTATAATAAATAAAGGGGATTTTTCAGGTGAACTACTTACGTGGTCTCGTTCCATGAATGAACTAGAACATTAGGAAGATTTCCTTCCCCCCAAAAAATGTTTGTTAAGGCTGCACATGCTTTGCTGACCTGCAACACACAGTCAAGGTAGGTTTGGCTTGCCAAGAGGCACACTTGTCAGAAGTGGGAACCTTCATCTTCAAAGAGTTAATCACCTAATTATACTTCTCCGTTACCTTAGTAGATTGCACAATTGGTTGCTCATCCCTTGGTAAATCTGCATTCAGCCAATGCACAAGCATTTCACACTTGGCCCATAAATCATTGGGAACTACAATGTCAAAGAAAGTATTTAGATCTTGTGAGGACCTTTGAGATTTTCACAAATCTGTCAACTTGTGAGAACCACAGGTCAGGGTTTTCACTTCGTTTTGGAAATTGATTTGTTAATATGAAAATATTACCACAACGTCAAGGCACATGTGCATAGGTTCCTCCATGCAGCCCGTTCAGTGGGTAAGCCTTGACCTAAGAATTGCTCCAACTGTCAGCCCCCTCTGTCCTTTTTTTGTCACCCTTTTTTTTCTTGATTTACTGAGTTCATCTTTCTTTATCTGTGTACTGGTCTACATGTGAATGTTACGGACTAGTACCCTCAATTTCAGTTTTAACACATATATTTACATATCTATGAGTGGGTCTTCAGTCATGACCAATCTAGATTTTTTTTAATGGTTGCACTTTTTTAAAAGGTCGGTCCTTTTAAAAGAAACAAAAGTTCTTCTTCATTATACCAATCTATTAACCCAAACTTGAGAGTTCCTTTAATGATTTTCTCCAACTCTACCTTCACCCTTACCATACCTAGTGTTCTTGAAGTGGTGTCAGTCTGTGATGACCCTGAGTCAGGGCAATCAATGTCTACAGTTGGCACACTCACAATGTGAGTCAACCTGTTCAGAGTCTTGCTCCCTTTTCTGCAAAGGCATAGATCCCAGACACAACAGTGATCATGGTAATTATAGGCTTGATAGGTTTTGCAACAACAGTAGCATTATTCGGAGACACTGTTGGTAAGTGAATCTGTGGCATTTGTTAAGGAGCTGGAATTGGAATCTGTGTCATTTTCTGTATTGCCTGGAATGGAATAGGTACTAACTGTGGATTTGGGAGCAAAGCAGGTGTCAACTCTGGAGGTAGATGAGTACCAGACTCTCCCACATCAAGAAGGCCTTGATCAACAGGTGCACTTATAGATGTATGAATGTTGGGAGTCCTATAGATAATTCATTACCCCAGCTGGTTGAACTACGTTAAGTGGGTATGTTCGAGTGGCCCATCAATTATACATAAAGGCTTCACTAGAGTCACTATTGCTTCCTTCATCATTCTTCACTTCAGTGTCATCCCCTCTCATGCTTTCCTTCTCTCTGTTCTTCCACTAGTTATGACAGGGTACATCCTAACTCCCTCAATCATATCATTCCTCCATACCTGCTATTGTGCATCCCCCTTGGCTTCCATCCAACCTTTAATTGTCTTCATGCCATTATTCTGATATTTTTCCTTCTATCTAGCATGTGCAGCATGCTCCCATTGATTCAAGGCTTCATACTTGAGCTTGTTTAGGAGGGGGCTTCATTTCATACAACACTCTCCTCAAATTCTCAACTATTCTAACACTGAAAGTACCAGAGTGAGGAGCTGCAGGGGCCCTTTGTTTGTAGTGATCCTATTTCATATTTTAAGCCAAATTCATGTCTAACCCAACATTATTTGTCATGTAATGATCAGGCAAGCCCTAGAGAGGGACCTCCTTGCCTTCACTGATAGGTATTCTCATATCACTAAATAAAGCCCTTCCTTTCTAGAAAGATTTAGGGGGTCATTTTGACCTTGGCGGATGGCGGAGGCCGTCCGCCAAGGTACCGCCGCTGAATGACCGCACCGCGGTCAAAAGACCGCGGCGGCCATTCAGACATTTCCTCTGGGCCGGCGGGTGCTCTCCAAAAGAGCGCCCGCCGGCCCAGAGGAAATGCCCCTGCAACGAGGATGCCGGCTCAGAATTGAGCCGGCGTAGTTGCAGGGGTGCGACGGGTGCAGTTGCACCCGTCACGTATTTCAGTGTCTGCTTAGCAGACACTGAAATAATTTGCGGGGCCCTCTTACGGGGGCCCCTGCAGTGCCCATGCCATGGGCACTGCAGGGGCCCCCAGGGGCCCCGCGGCACCCCCTACCGCCATCCTGTTCCTGGCGGGAGACCCGCCAGGAACAGGATGGCGGTAGGGGGTGTCATAATCCCCATGGCTGCGGAGCGCGCTCCGCAGCCATGGAGGATTCACAAGGGCAGTGGTAAATCGGCGGGAGACCGCCGGTTTACCCTTTCTGGCCGCGGCTGAACCGCCGCGGTCAGAATGCCCTCGGGAGCACCGCCAGCCTGTTGGCGGTGCTCCCGTGGTCGGTGACCCTGGCGGTCACCGGCCGCCAGGGTCAGAATGACCCCCTTAATCTTTTCTCTTTAAGTAACACAGTACAAACTCCATGAACATGAATCAAAATAATCAGTGGTTCTCAACAAATCTCAAAGCTACACTCAATATCACTAACATCCAATTGCAGCGCAGCACCACAAAATAAGCCACTCGCAGTGCAGCACCCACTTACATAATTACCAGTTCCAGCAAAGCACAAACACCAACCAACCGGTATTTATTAGGCATCCTGTGATGCAATCTCTCACTCCTCAGCAATCAACTTTGCACAAACTATTATTAAACAGAACAAAAACACTTGTTGTTCTGCTAAGTGGAATTTCAAGATACACAATCACTCTCAGAGAATCTAAGAATAACATCCTTCTGGTGCAAACACACCCCCAAAGTGAAATCTTAACCAGAGGGCAATCACCCTGACTAGAGTGTTTTCCTCCTCTGTGCAGTAGGATTAACCAAAAACTAATCTCAGTTAATACGCCTTCACCATAGAAGATAATAACTCCTGTCTTTTATGGGACTGATAGCGCTTCACAGTTCAACACCACAAACCTTAACAGGCAGCTTACAGGGGAACATAATCAGGGGCTTATTTATAAGCCCCTGTGGGCCGCCACTTTTAGTGAGAGTCCGGCAGCACACACTGCAGGGTCATATCTGCAAGGCCAAGTGAAGCCACCCTGCTTGGCTTTTCATGGCCTTGTAGATATTGACTAAGACAATGCAGCGCAAGTCGCTGCGTTGCCTCACCCTGCAATAGGGAGGTGTGCAATGTGCATTACTGTGTATGTTCCTACATAACAACCATGGCATTTGACACATTGCCAGATTTACAAGATTTCATGAACCTGGGAATGTGTCAAAAGCCTACGCCTCCCCAGGGAAGGCGTAAGGGAGGGGCAATGAGGAGAAATACCTTTATTTCCCCTTGAGTTACCTTTTTCCTTATTCTGCAGCACACATAGAAAGAGGAAAATGCCTCTTGTGATAGTTTTTCCTGCACAAAAAACAATCACCCCTGCAACGCAGACACCCTTGCAGCATGGTGCAAGGGTGCCTGCATTGACACATGCCAGCCCATTGAACACCAGCACAGGGTAAAAGGACAGGAATGCGCCGTATCTCATAGATACAGACAATTCTTGACCTTTTGTTTTGACGCAGGGCAGCACCACAAGAATCCTTGCAGCGTTTGCCTGCACCAAAACTTTGTAAATGAGGCCCTCAATGTTTTTAATGGGATCTTAGACTATGCCAATAAAAAAAAGTTCAACTGTTAAAACAGGCACATTTCTCTTTATAAGCACAAGGAGTATACAAAGGACAGAAACACAAGTTTTTCACAACAAAACAAAAGCTCTTTTGGACCTCAAACGGACACCCCCGGTGCAACACACTACTGCATCAAAATCCACAAACACCACAAAGCTTGACAACAAATTCAATGATGCATAAAACTATTTTCTTCAGACTCCTAAGACACTGCAACCATTCAGGAACGTTGCCAATTCTCCATATGGGACCATAGGAACCACATGGGCATCCAAATGAACCCCAATCTGCACAACACACTACCTCATCAAAATCCACAAACATCACAAAGCTCAACAACAAAATGAAAGGCAAATTATCCTACTGTCGTGAGATCTTCTTGGGCCCATGTTGGTTCTCCATTTTAGCTCAGTTTTCTATGTCACACTTACCCGTTTTAACTGACATTACTTTTAGCAGTGGCATTTTACATATTTAAGGCCTCATTACGATCCTGGCGGCCGGCAGTAAGCTGGCGGTAACACAGCCAACAGGCTGGCGGTGTTACTCCAGCTATTATGACCGTGGCGCAATAGCCACGGCCATACCACCGGCTTTTGCCTGGCGGTCATAATCCCCGGGGCAGCGGTGCAAGCTGGGTATTATGAAAACCTGACCGCCAGCCTGGCCACGCCGGTAAACACTCCCATGGAAAGGCTGCGGTAAGGGGGACTTGGGGTAGGCATAGCCCCTTCGCGCTTTTCACTGCCTGAATTTCAGGCAGTGAAATGCGCGACGGGTGCTACTGCACCCGCTGCACATCAGCATTGCCACCGGCTCTATTACGAGCCGGCAGCAATGTTGATGTGACTTTTCCGCTGGGCCAGCGGAAAAGTCATAATAGGGAGCCAGAAATACCGCCGGTACTGGCGGTATTCTGTCTCCCGCTGCCTCAGCGGTCTTTTTGAAAGACTGCCGAGGTTGTAATGAGGTCCTTAGACTTGCAAGATATTATTCTAAGAACACAATGTCTAGCCTTTCTCGATATGTATTCTATACACTCTGTTCAAGGCTAGGAACACAGTGTAAGATATCCTGGGGTTTGCGTTGCCATTCTGTGCCTCCAGCATTTTACACATTTAGGGCCTCATTACGACCCTGGCGGCTGGCGGTAAGCTGGCGGTAACACCGCCAACAGGCTGGCAGTGTTACTCCAGCTATTATGACCGTGGTGCAATAGCCACGGCCATACAGCCGGCCCCTCCACTATACCGCCAGGCTTTCGCCTGGCTGTCATAATCCCCAGGGCAGGGGTGCAAGCACCGATGCCCTGTGTATTATGAGTCCCTGACCACCAGCCTGGCCACGCTGGTAAACACCGCCATGGAAAGGCTGGCGGTAAGGGGGACTTGGGGTGCCCCTGGGGGCCCCTGGTGGCCCCTGCACTGCCCATGCACTTGGCATGGGCAGTGCAGGGGCCCCCAGACATAGCCCCGTCGCGCATTTCACTGCCCGAATTTCGGGCAGTGAAATGCACGACGGGTGCTACTGCACCCGCTGCACATCAGCATTGCCGCCGGCTCTATTACGAGCCGGCAGCAATGTTGATGTGACTTTTCTGCTGGGCCAGCGGAAAAGTCATAATAGGGAGCCAGAAATACCACCGGCACTGGCGGTATTCTGTCTCCCGCAGCATCAGCAGTCTTTTTGAAAGACTGCTGAGGTTTTAATGGAGGCCTTAGACTTGCAAGATATTATTCCAAGAACACAATGTGTAGCCTTTCTCGATATGTATTCTATACACTCTGTTCAAGGCTAGAAACACAGTGTAAGATATCCTAGGGCTTGTGTTGCCATTCTGTGCCTCCAACACAGTGTGGCTTTGTTCATATATATAACGCACTGACCCAGGGGGTCAGAGGAGTACTCCAGTCGCGACCATCTTGGGACAAATGCTGTGTTTGAAATGCAACTCTGCTGGTGCTGATCTTTCAGTTTGCAGAGAATGATTGCCATCTACACTACAGGCCTATTTCCTGGTTCAGTTCTTCAGGTACGGGGGCTAAGGTTATTCTCCTAGATCGGGCGAGAGCAGAGGGTCCATTCACTATATTCTCAGTATAGGGGTAGTGATTACTGATAGGCAGGAATATCTAGAGATCCTTTGCCATGGTTCGACTATTTATTTTACCATGTTCATAATGCTGGTAACGTTGCTTTGTTTAATCTGCCTAATTATGGCAGCACATTCTCTCTATGCAAGATTACAAGGGGGACCTGGCTACAGCCCAACAAAGATGGCGGCTTACCACACGAGATCTGCTGCGCCCAACACATACTTCCATAACCTGCTTCCTTATCTAGGCAAGCTCCACCACAGTCTGCTCACAATGGGGTGAGCACAGCACTCCATCCAGGGACCTCAAAGTGACTTTTGGAGACATTTTCTGAAACCTATCAAGACCCATATGGGGACTCTGAAGTGACTAATAACCATTGCGCTCTTTATTTGGACCTCCATGCAAATCTGAGTGCTCTGTTTTACTTCTACCTGCTTATCAGAGGTGTAATTCCTACAGGAGCAGCAACCTCTGTTGGCAACTAATGTCTACAGTTTACATTCTAAACTTCACTGCCCTTGACCTTAAGATAGCCATCACGGAGGCTCATTGTTTCTTCTAGAACCTTTTCAGATCAAAGTACTCTCCCTCTTTTAAACCAAAAGCAACTCATTTACTGCAGATGCATCTCCTTACACCCTCTGCCTGTAAACAAGGTAGCACCCCCTGCACTACCCTGCGCATGCAACAGTATCCATTTCCCCAGTATGGCTGAACAGTGAATGACTGATGCAGTAGATGCATGGGGGGCCTCTAAAGACTCCAACCCAGTGCCAAAAAGTTCAAAACAGGAACCACTCACCTCTGAGTCCCCCATCAAAATAAAATCAGACAATAGCGCAAACTTGGACTTGATCATGCAAAAAGTTAATACGCTGCATGCCCTCACGCAATCCACCAAAAATACTGTAGAATCCATGCAAGAAGACCTTTCCTCCCTGAAACAGTACATTCTTTTGCTGGGGAGTAAAGTCATTGAAGCCGAAACACATATAAGTCACCTGGAAGACCATAAACACAACTCTGCTAAAATGATCTCAACTAATACGGCAAAACTAGCCAGATTAGGAAAAAACATCACAGAGTTAGAGGACAGAAACCGTAAAGGCAACTTACAAATATTTGTATTACCAGAAGGAACGGAAAACTAGGCCCCATCCTGTGCAACATTCATAGAACAATGGGTACCCCATGTTGTAGGTATACAATTTGCCAAAAACTTCAAAATAACAAAGGACTGACAGAGTATTTACCCACACTACGAAAAACTCTGTTGTACATAGGTCCCTCACCTTCAGACCTCTATGTGCTGCTGACACACTGAAGCTATCCTTAATCAGATCAAGAAGATGCAGGGATCAAATGGCAAGGTTCATCTATTGGGAGCTCACAAGACTACTCAACAGATACCATCAAAAGTAGGAAAGCACTCTGATCCCAACGTCAAGTTCTAAGAGACTTATAAATACAAATCACCTTTATTGGTCCTGCCTGTTTAAAGACAACTTACAGTGACAAATCCATCATCTTCGATGATCCAAAAGATGTGGAGTCCTTCATCACCGACATTCAAGACATGAAAATAAACTCCTAACATTGTCAGATTGCCTCTTGTCCCACATGCTTCATAATCATCCCCCAGCAAACGAGCTCTAACAGGCTCAACAACAGGTAATAAATGCTAACCGCTCCTTATAGAATCCTGCATCTACAACCAGTAGTTTAATAACACCAGACTAACATCATTATCATGTACTTTCATGTATCCAAATACAAATGGATATGATAAGCTAGACAACATGGGCACACACTTCACTCACCCAATGGTTTGCATTTCCTCCACTAAAATTCACTTTTCATTACCCGCTATATTTGCATTGCCCCGTCTAGATTTGCCCAATGTGCACTGTGTAAATCTTGTCAATATGCAATAACATTTTGCACTGTTGTTCCACTCTACTATGCTTCCGATTTACCTGTCTAATATACGCTATATTCTGTTAGTAAATCTAGTTTCTGTAACCCTCTTGGAGAAGCCTTGTTTCAGAGAAAGTCGTCTTAACGTTAAACCCAAGGTACACCAACCTAAATTGGTAAAACATTTACTGATAGAGTTTGATCTGTTTTATGTTTCCAGTTTGCTACAGTGCAGTATTGTCAATTAATCTACGCATTAAAGTCTTTTAAGGGCTACATAATTTCGACCAGCTTGGAATTTTGTTGTGGCTTGCCTTGATGATGCAAGATAGTGTTGTAAAATATTTGCATTTCAATTTCAAAATGTTTGTTTGTTTAACTTACAATATCTGACTACACCAGGTACTGTTCAGTGTACCTACTTACCTACTTCCACAGGTCTATGTCAGACTCTCAATAGACAGCACTAGGATATTCAAATGCATTTAGTGAATGTTTCTCCAAACTCACCTCTATCATCTGACTGTATCCATCATTTCACTCTGCTCCTTAATTATCAATCTCAAACCCACTTGGTACCTTCTCGGGTTCCCCTGCCACATGTTACCTACATTGATACTACCTTCACCACCTATTTTACTTATTCAATCCTTTTCTTCCTTTCTATCTTTCTTTTTCTGCATCCCTACCTCCCTCATTATGCCCCATCCATACCTCCTAGCCCTCCTATTCCCTGCCCCACTTTCCACCATTTGCCTCTCCCACCTCGCTCCCCCCATGGCATGAGAAATGGATCTGCTCTAAATCAATCCCCAACATAGCCTTAAGCATAACTTAAATATCCTCTCCCTCAATGGTTAGGGTTTAAACCATCCTACTAAAAGACAGAAAGTCCTAGACTATACTCATAAACTCAAAGGGGAACTAATATTCCTGCAAGAGACAAAGGTCATCCTAAAAGAAGCTGTCCTACTAAAGAAATCCTGGGTGAGTGACATTTAGTGTGCCCCTGCTATCAACAAGAAAAAAATCATATTTACCCTTATAACTACCTCCCCTTTTGTCATCATTACCTCATCCAAGGCTGACCCACAAGGCAGATGGCTTATTATGAAACTACAAAAAGGCAATACTGACCTCATAGTTGTGAATATCTAAGCTCCAAATATTGATAACTCGACTTATTCCCAACTACCAAACCGCTGAAGACTGTTTATGGGTGGAGACGTAAACCTCCCATGGGATGTCACTCTGGACATTAATTCTGTTTGCCCTTTTAGACCTAACAAGTCTCACAAACAAATGCTAAACCTGTGTAAAACTCATAATGTAAAAGATGTTTGGAGACCCTTCAATCCTACAGGCAAGAACTGCTAATTCTTCTCCCATCCCCACAACTCATGTTCAAGGATCAATTGCATTTTAGCAGATGATCTACATGTTTCAGGCACCTCAAACCCAACAATTGAGCCTATCTTAGTATCTGACCACACCTGCATTTCCTTGCTTTACGATATTGCCAGTATAGCAACTATGCCCCAAAAATATTGAGGATGAATGACCTCCTTTCAGAAGACCATACACTTAAGGAATCAATCAAAAATGAGTTTGAACACTATTTAGAAGCTAACAAAAACATGATCTCTAATCCTCAAATAATGTCGGTCGCTCTGAAGGCCACAATTAGAGGACACATGTTCAAGCTTGGAGCTAGGAAAAACAAACAAGATAAAAACGCCTTAGACCAATTGGAACTCCAAATAAAGACACTTGAAAAATCATTTAAACGCTCCAGGGATAAATCACAACTAATTCACCTGACTAAACTAAAGTACGAATACAACAAAATCCTAAGTAACAAAGCTCACATTCTATGTCTAAGCTACAAAGGCATTGTTAGACCTGACAGCCTTGGGGTGGTCACCCCTAACTTTTTGCCTGCCTCCTTCCACTTTTTGGAGACTGTTTTTACTGGCTTTTAGACTCTGCGCACTTTACCACTGCTAACCAGTGCTAAAGTGCATATGCTCTCTCCCTTAAAACATGGTAACCTTGAATCATACCTGATTGGACTATTAATTTACTTATAAATCCCTAGTAATGTGCACTCTATGTGCATAGGGCCGGTAGATTAAATGCTACTAGTGGGCCTGCAGCACTGGTTGTGCCACCCACTTAAGTAGCCCCTTTTCCTTGTCTCAGGCCTGCCATTGCAACGCCTGTGTGTGCAGTTTCACTGTCACCTCGACTTGGCATTTAAAATTACTTGCCAAGCCTAAACCTCCCCTTTCTTCACATATAAGTCACCTCTAATGTGTGCCCTAGGTAACCCCTAGAGCATGGTGCTGTGTGGGTGAAAGGCAGGACATGTACCTGTGTAGTTTACATGTCTTGGTAGTGTAAAACTCCTAAATTCGTTTTTGCACTACTGTGAGGCCTGCTCCCTTCATAGGCTAACATTGGGGCTGCCCTCATACAGTATTGAAGTGGTAGCTGCTGATCTGAAAGGAGTAGGAAGGTCATATTTAGTTTGGCCAGAATGGTAATATAAAATCCTGCTGACTGGTGAAGTTGGATTTAATGTTACTATTCTAGAAATGCCACTTTTAAAAAGTGAGCATTTCTTTGCACTTAAATCTTTCTGTGCCTTACAATCCACGTCTGGCTGGGCTTAGTTGACAGCTCCTTGTGCATTCACTCAGACACACCCCAAACACAGGGTACTCAGCCTCACTTGCATACATCTGCATTTTGAATGGGTCTTCCTGGGCTGGGAGGGTGGAGGGCCTGCTCTCACACAAAGGACTGCCACACCCCCTACTGGGACCCTGGCAGACAGGATTGAACTGAAAGGGGACCTGGTGCACTTCTTAGCCACTCTTTGAAGTCTCCCCCACTTCAAAGGCACATTTGGGTATAAAACAGGGCCCCTGCCCTACCTCATGAGACACTTGCTGGAGAAGAAACCTGAACCAGAAACTACATCCTGCCAAGAAGAACTGCCTAGCTGCTCAAAGGACTCACCTGTCTGCTTTCTACAAAGGACTGCTGCCTTGCTGAACTCTTGTCTGTTTGTGAAAGTGCTCTCCAAGGGCTTGGATAGAGCTTGCCTCCTGTTCCCTGAAGTCTCAGGACCAAAAAGACTTCTCTTTTTCACTTGGATGCTCCGTGCGCCGAAATTTTCGACGCACCGCTTGTTCCGCGGCGAGAAAAACGCCGCACACCGACGCTGATCGACGCGACGCCTTCGGAACGACCGGAACTTCGACTCACGGCTTCGCAAGGACAACGCCGCCCGACCTCCAGAGGAGAAATCGACGCGACGCCTGCTGTGAGATCGAAATTTCGACGCGCAGCCCCGCAGAACGACACGCAGCCGGAAAACAAGCAGGAAAATCCACGCACAGACCCGGGACATCTGGTAATCCCCGCGATCCACAGAAAGAGACTGTCCGCGCGCCGGAAAAAGACGCACGATTTCCCCGCGTGGAAAATAACGATGCAAGTCCGTGTGTGCTGGGGAGAAATCGACGCACACACCCTTTTTCCACGTATCTCTTCTTCTGTGGTCCTCTGAGGAGATTTTCCACTCCAAACCAGGTACTTTGTGCTTGAAAGAGACTTTGTTTACTTTTTAAAGACTTAAGACACTTTGGGGGTTATTCTAACTTTGGAGGAGGTGTTAATCCGTCCCAAAAGTGACGGAAAAGTGACGGATTTACCACTAGCCGTATTACGAGTCCATTATATCCTATGGAACTCGTAATACGGCTGGTGGTATATCCGTCACTTTACCGTCACTTTTGGGATGGATTAACACTCCTCCAAAGTTAGAATAACCCCCTTTATATCACTTTTCAGTGATATCTCTACAAATTCACATTGCAACTTTATTCGTTTTGACCTACAATTATCCTGATAAATATTATATGTTTTTCTAAACACTGTCTGGTGTATTTTTGTGGTGCTATATGGTGGTATTGTATGATTTATTGCACAAATACTTTACACATTGCCTTCTAAGTTAAGCCTGACTGCTCGTGCCAAGCTACCAGAGGGTGGGCACAGGATAATCTTGGATTGTGTGTGACTTACCCTGACTAGAGTGAGGGCTTTTGCTTGGACAGGGGGTAACCTGACTGCCAACCAAAAACCCAATTTCTAACAGGCATTAAAGCCTGTGGGCGAAATAAAATCTGTACAATACTAGCCTTGTCCTTAAAACAAAACTACGATAAACCTAGGATAGCCTCTATAGTGAACAAACAGGGCATACCATCTAACAATGAGAAGGACATTTTGAACACCTTTGAGAATTTTTATCGTAAACTCTATACTGGTAGTGAAAATTATCCTTATGAATCCTGCTTAGACTATCTCAAAGGGACTGATATCAAAACAATAGACAAGGACACAAAACTCTCCTTAGAAAGCTCTATTTCCGACCAGAAATTCTAAATGCAATCAGAAAACTCAAACCCAAGAAAGCCCCAGGCCAAGGCAGATTTCCAGCATCCTTTTACCAAACATGGACAGTGTCTTCAATCATCTCCCAGAGGTCCTCCTTTCCCATTCTTCCACCACTGGCACAATTACAGGCACATCTGCAGAAGTAAAGAAAATAGCCATCCCCAAAGGAAGGAAAGATCATTCATTCTAACATTAAAAACTGTCATCCCATTTCTCTAATAAATATTGATTGCAAACCTTACGTGAAAATCCTCACACTAAGACCAGAACCCAAAAATTATTCATCCCTCCCGAACAGGCTTCATCAGAGGTAGATATGGTGCAGACAATATCAGACTTTTCAGCCACATAATACAGAAAGCTCACACCCTTGATGAGCGCTCTTGTGCAATAGCTCTGGAAACCGAGAACGCCTTTGACAAAGTCTTCTGGCCTTCCTTCATGCAACGCTCATGGCCGTCAACTAAGGTTCTTCCCTTATCTAAATGATCCTCACACTATACAATGAAGCCAAGGCCAGAATATGTATTAATGGTGCCCTGTCGAATACATTTACTCTCCAACAAAGGTACCAGACGAGGCTGCTCTCTCACCAGTACTATTCCTCCTAACACTGGAACCCCTTCTAATACAAATCAGAGACAACCCCTCCATCCAAGGGATCCACTTGAAAGCAGGCCTGTAAAAAGTGGCAGCTTATGTAGATGACATTCTTCTACTTACCACCCAGCAAACAGAGCCCTACTCTACATCCTGTCTGCTATTAGCAAATAGGTCCAAGTCTCAGGTTCCTATCTCAATGAAGATAAAACTGAGGTACCTTCTCTCCATATACATTGTAATAGCTCCATTATAAGTAACCTTGGCCTCAAATGGGCTCGCACAAGGTCTTTGGAAAATTGACAATAAGCTCCCAAACAAAACTTGTCACTCCACTCTAGACTCACTATGGCACAATGATCACTGAAAACCTGAAGGCAAATCAATTTTTTTGAGAATTGGGCACAAAAAAAGCATTTTATACATAGGAGACCTTGGTTCACCCTGTAATCCTCTACCTTTCTCTCAACTCAAAGCTAAATTTGACCCAAATGATTTAGACTTCTTTCATTTTTAGAAATTAAAGTAATTATTTCCAAACACAAAGTCCTGGTGACTGTTAACCTTCGGATTGGCCTTCATTCATATTTTAAAAGGGGCCACCTAGCTCCTAAGCTCTACTCCCTCCTCTCTCCCACCAGCCCTGCACTAACAAAATCACTACAAAACAAATGGGAATCCCGCCTCCTCAACTCTGACTTCCCTATGAGGGCTCCACGGAACTGGCCGCACAGCTGGGCAAATCTTACAGAAAAGAAAATCACACCCGCTTTAGCTCAAAGTAAATACTGGTGACCCACTGGACCCCTGCCAAAATGGTTAAACAGGGACTCCGGGACTCTAGCACTTCTTGAAGTTGTAAGAAAGAACCAGGTGACCTGGAACGTATGCTACTAAGCTGCGCCTTCTCTAAAAACGTTCTGGGCTGAAATCAGTATTACTATATATAACATTTTAAAACTACCTGGGACACCTACCCTGGCCTCAATTTCTCTGTCAGAGTCACCAGATCCTCGGGGTCTGTGCACGTTCCCAACACTTCCACCACAAGACAGCTCCAATACTCTGATTAGAATTGTCACAGAGTCTAAGAGAGTCCTAGTGGGGAAAAGGGGATTAGGAAGGGAACAGCTAGGAAGGAGACCTGTAGGAAGCAAAAAGGTTAAAACACACAATATCAAGATTATATCATATTAATCAACACTAGGCTATGACTCTAAGCATTGTCATTCTGGAAAAATGGACAGCCGAAGCCTAGACTTAAATAACTAGGCTTCAAGATGAACTGGATACCTGTGAGGGAATCAAGAAAGGTTAAATGCAACTTTCAAATTCAAGTATTAGCTTTTGCATGAGGATCAGGAAATAATCTGAATGATTTCTAAACCATCATAATAATCGTGTTTGAGAAACTTATTATGTACACACAACATTACATCTAGAACTATAGCTTTTTTGTTTTCTCTAAATTGCCGGAACATGAATTGCGCACATTGCAGATTTTTACAAAGGTTGTAAATACCATGGAATGATTGTGCACCATGAATAACATAAATTAGACTTGAGTAATAAATCACGCGTCTTGCCAAAATGAAAGCCACCAAGTAAATGCCTTAAAATGGTAGCGCATAATGAACACCGTGATGTTAAACACAGAAAAGGAATTGCGCGGCTTTCTGATTCGAATGTCACCATATGTATGTCAGGAAATGGTAGCATACAATGGATATCATGAATTACACACAGAAAATGAATTGTGCGTCTTGCCGATTCGAATGCCACCAAGTAACTGCCAAGAAATGGTAGCGCACAATGAATATCAAGGGTTAAAACACGAGAAACGAATTGCGCGTCTTGCACAGCAAAAAAAAACTATTCTAAGTGGGGAGAGATAAACATTAGGGAAATAATAATATTAACAGGAGGACTTATTAGGGCCACCAGATCTACCAGCCGTGGTACTTCTACCCACTGTGGCACTGGTGGTGGCACCGCTGGCTTCCTGACCCACCTCCGAAGCCCCCTTCTTGCCCTTGGGTGCTGTTGAATGAAATAAAGAAGATAAAAAAAGTACATTAGTGGTACAATTAATCTCCCCAAAAATATTTTGACAGGCAAAGGCAAACACAGTAACATTGTACTTTTCTAAAACAGGTCACCTATAGTACTAATATTGAGTGGATTTATTCCTAATTTCCTGAGTCTAAGGCCTAGTCCAAATGTACTAAACTACATTTGGAACTACTAATGCATTGCAACAAATGAGTTTTGCTTCTCATCTCATTCTCAAACCCCTTTGAAGGGCCAATTCAGTCTCCCTTTTTTTCAATACATACATGCATACTATAAATCACTGGGAGATTGTTTGGGACTGCATGAGCTACATACGAAAAAGACACAGAGAACACTGACTCACTGATATTAGTACTAACACTACCTTAGTGACAGGATGGAGGAGTCTGTATGGCTTCTTAAATAATCAGCCCAAGTGAGCACCAATGAGTACGATTAGGTAGAGTAAACAACCTGCCTATCTCAAACTGAATCACATAATGGTTGCAATGTAAAATTAACTTACCTAGGAGTGTGAGCAGCATTCTATTAGAAAAGAAACATTAGCATTGTAGAACACAACAAATAAATATTACTTACCAAGTCATGCAGCCTCAACATCCAGCAGGTTGAGCAGGTCCTGCTCCCTGTCCAGGATATTGGTCCAGTGATGCGCCAATTGCTTTTGGGTGCGCTGGACCCCAGTGTTGCGACGTACACACTGGTGCATTCTCCCCCACAGCAACCAATGCTCCTCCATTGCGTACCCACTCCCAGGCCTACTACCTCCTGCCAGCATGGAGGGAAATGGTATTGCACATAAAAAAACAAATGCACCCACCTCTGAAAAAATGGCTTGTGGCTGCACTCCTTGGCGGTGCTGCATACCGCAAGGTGTGCGGCAAGCAGCTTTACTGGCACTGTCGTTCCTCATCTTACCCTGCTCTGCCATGGTGCTGGGTGAGTAAGAAAAAAGAAATAGGAAAAGGAAAGCATTAATAGAAGAAGGACAAACTAATGAAGTAAAGAGAAACCCCCCAAAAAATGAATAAAAAAAGACAAAAACGTAACATACACAAAAACGCACTCTAATAAAATAAAGGTAAATGAGATGTGGATGAATGAGATAGGGAGGATTGGAAAGATTTAGGTTGGATAAAGAAAGGCCCAGAACCATGAATAGACAGACCATAGGAAAGCAGGTCAAACAAAATGGCCACATCCATGCAGATGGGTGGTGACATTCATGTTGATTTTGCAGGGCTACTCATATGTAAACAAAACAGCGCAAACGGGCAGACCAGCACTTCGGCCTGCTTGCAGAGTTCAATGTAATGTTGCTGAGTTTTCTGGCAATCCGATGAGCAAAATTCTGCGAGATCCGCCTAGGTCTATATAAGAGTTCAAAAGCTGACAACAGGGAGATGACAGAGAACACTGCCATCTCCCTGTTGTCAGAATTTAGAAATACATAAGGAGCACTTGAGCTTCCCTAGACAGATATGCTGCGGTAGCCACAACAGTGCAGCTGTTCCTCACAAGAGCACTTAAGGTTAGCATGGTCAGGAAGGGTATATAGGAGTTTGCTGTGTAATAGTGATCTATTTAGTAACATCAGTTGTTGTGGCTCTCTCACTTGTTGTTGTTGCTCTAATCCATCTCATTCCACACCCTCACCTTTATTTTATTCTCCTTCCTCATTCCCCTTGGTTCCCTCTTTCCTTGAGTTTCTCTGGTTTCCAACTACTTGCCCTATTCATTCTTTGTCCCTGATTTTATATTTACTAGCCTCCCTCCTTCTTAGTGCTCCGGTGGCACTTTATTCTAGTTTGGTTCCTGAGTGGGGTTTCATGCACCCCAAGGTAGTAGAAACAGCCTGGCATTTGCAGCACCCGATATGTACTGACTAACATTCCCAGTATCTGTCTTTTCATCTTACCGTTACAAGCCTTCTTCACTGACGTATATTCATTTGCCAACAGGTGGCCACTGGTCAGCCCTTGACTTGCCTCTGAAGTGAAACGCTCTGCCATGTCTAATCTAGAGGGGATTTCCCGGTCAACCAACTTCCAGAAATCTGGTTCTTTTTCTTCCTCTTCACACCCCTTTTCCACTATGTACTTCTGAGTGAACTCATTAGGGAGAAGAAGGGATTAACTTAACCCCTGCATGCCCACAGTGTACATCCCATTATAACAGGAGTATTGAGAGTCAGAGCAAGTAGCTGTAAGAGTCTGATTAATAAGTACTAAGAGTTGGAGAAGGACTATGATTAAGAGTAGGATTAAGAGAACTAAAACTAGGAGTAAGGAAAGGAGTAATTTGAAGGAAAACTAGGTTTAAGTATAGCTATAGGTGTAGGAGTTAGTGCAGGTGTAAGAGGAGTAAAAGTAGGGGTAGTGTTAATAATTGCATTAAGTAGTAGAGGCAGGAATAGGAGTAAGAGTGGAGCTAAAGAAGGTGTTAGAGTAGCAGTAGTGGAACAGGATGGGTGTGAGTAAGAGTATCACTAAATTATGAGGAATAGGCAGAGTAAGAGTCAGAAGAAGAAAGAATATGCTAAGCAGCTAAAGTGTAGTAGTGAGTAGGGCAACAGAAGGTGTAGGAAGGAAAAGGAGTTAGAGAAGGAGTATAATTAAGTATACTTAAAAGTAAGACTAGGAGTAAGATTAAGAGTAGGTAGAAATAAAAGTAGACAAAACTAGAGAAAAGAAACAATTGTTGGTATAGGTGTGGCACTAAGATTAGGGGTAAGAGAAGAATAAATGTAAATAGATGTAAATAGTAGTGAGAAGATAAATAGATATGAGTACCTGTTAGGGCTAAACAGCAAGAGGAGTCAGAGTAAAATCTGGAGATAAAGTAGGAGTAAGAGTAAAAGCAAGTAGAAGGAAGCATGGGGGTAAGGGTAACTGAAAAATAGGCATAGGAGTGAGGAGAGATAGACTTAAGTGTGGAACGTAGCAGGGACAGGTATGTTATCCTTGTTGGGGTATGTATAGGAGTAAGAATAAGAGCTCCTTGTTGGAATATGTATAGGAGTAAGAATAAGAGCCTGAAGTAGGAGTAAGTTGAAGTACGGAATAGTAAGTGTAGAACTAAAAGTAGAAATATGAATTTGCTCATTTTCCTAATTACTTTAGCATGTATTTAAACAGGTTTAGCAATATCAAACAGTATAACAGTACAGGTGAGAGCACCAATATTTAAACATCCAGATTCGGGGAACAGTGGTACTCAATACAATTTGAAAAAAAATTGTTTACAGTGATCAGTGAGATTAACATTACCTCAGTAGAGGTGTCATATAGCATTCAGAATTGAGAGAGACATTTAACATTTATCAGGATTGGAAGCTATATATGTTTGACCTGTTAGAAAGTACTGGTGATGGTTCCTTTTAAAATCTGAGATTTACATGCCCTTTCTGGTATGTATCGGAGGTTGTATGTCACAATGTTGGCTACAGAAATAGTTTATTATAGGAAGACTGCAGCAAAAATATCAACAACCAAAATGTGGTGGACTGAATTTCGTACTGGTGAGTATAGATGTTCTATTTTTTTCTACACTTACCTTGATGATATATATGCTTGCTTATATATGCTTCCCTTATTGATATTTAGATTATCAAAATTTTTGCTATGGCATTTTTGTTGCACAATATTGAAAACCTAATATTCCGGTACTGTATCAGACGGATATTCCATGTATTTGGTGCCTTTCCAGAGAAGGATTGTTTGAAAATAGGCAGCTGTCAGATTAGGAGAACCACTGTGTGTATCCCGCATGGCCACTTCTTAAATCATTGTTACCACCACAGATGTGAACTTTTTGGCATAGATATTCAGGTATTGTCAGGAGGATTGCCTCTTAGGTGAAACATTCAGGCCCTCATTCCTACTTTGGCGGGCGGCGGTCGCCGACCGGCAAGCGGGAACCGCCAGAACACCGTACCGCGGTCAAAAGACCGCGGCGGTCATTCTGACTTTCCCGCTGGGCTGGCGGGCGACCGCCAAAAGGCCACCCGCCCGCCCAGCGGGAAAGCACCAGCAACGAGGAAGCCGGCTCCGAATGGAGCCGGCGGAGTTGCTGTTGTGCGACGGGTGCAGTTGCACCCGTCGCGATTTTCAGTGTCTGCCAAGCAGACACTGAAAATCAATGTGGGGCCCTGTTAGGGGGCCCCTGCAGTGCCCATGCCAGCGGCATGGGCACTTGCGGGGCCCCCAGGGGCCCCACGACACCCGTTCCCGCCAGCCTGGTTCTGGCGGTGAAAACCGCCAGAACCAGGCTGGCGGGAAGGGGGTCGGAATCCCCATGCCCGTGGAGGATTCACAGGGGCAGCGGGAAACCGCTGGCTTCCCTTTTCTGACCGCGGCTTTACCGCCGCGGTCAGAATAGCCCCAGAAGCACCGCCAGCCTGTTGGCGGTGCTTCCTCCGTCCCCTACCCTGGGGGTCTCGGACCGCCAGGGTAGGAATGACCCCCTCAGTCTTTTATTATGAGCGACCTTATGGAGGAAGCCATTCTAGAGATGTAAAGGCAGCTGTAATGTGCTCAAATATTTTTTTATTTGAGATGCATCCATTTGAGTAACCATTTGGACAGGAGATAGTCGAGATAGTCGAGATTTTGGACGGCAGTCAGAAGCACAATTCCATAGTTGTTATGTTGGATGACTAGTGCTTAGACACCAATTAATGTTTTTATTTTGGTGGTGCTACAACCCACCAAGCTTTCTGTCACTGGGTTTCAGACAGTGGTGTCTTAGCTGATTTATTTTCCTCTGACTGAAACCTTTTCTCTGATTAGCCATAGACCAAAGTCCATCAGGACACAGAACTTCAGCCATTGATTTTACCATCCTGGAATGCCTTGCTAGATAAGGTGGTCATTGAAGGAAAATATATAACCGTCCCTAATGTGCAAGAAGAAATCTCCCTACACATCACAGACTGTGCAAAATTGCGTTGTTGGTTGACTGGGGTGAGAGCTCTCATCAAGGAAAGCTACAATACCTAGCAGGAGGGTCATCGCTGGATAGCCTTGCATTGAACTACAGTGTAGATTTTTATGTTTGGACTTGGTCTCAGAAATAGAAGTTGAAAATCTTCAGTGAGACAAGGCAGAGGGCTGTAGTCAAAGACAACTACACAAAGTCAGAAACTCCTTTCGTGAAGGACCATCCAAAAGGATTTGCTGCAGCGAAGAATAACGTAGCAGGAAAAGCCACAAAGTCAATCCAACTGGTACTGCACCTCGGGCAGATAGGCAAGCAGGTTAGTCCCTGTCTCCTCCTGGTTCTCAGAGCAGTTTCTAGCCAAAAATGTTCTTAAATACACACATTTAGACTTTGGCAAACATGGCACCTTTAGCACCACTTTCAAGGGTTCAGGACTGGAGGGGTACCACTTGGAGGGTAAGGACTCGCTCAGACTGTGTCCATGTACAGCTTCAAGATTGAGGAAGCTTTTTATGTCCCTGTGGCTATGAGGCAGGCAAACTAACCCCTGTGATCCACTCTTCGGGCCCTGGGACAGTTGAGGATCTAGCCTTTGTCCCCAGGCAGAATGTAGCAGTGCAATGGAACAAACAGGGCAGAAATCCAGCAGATCAGCAGTCTTATAGAGCAGCAGGGCGGCAATTCCTCCAGCAGCACAGCAGTCCTTCTTTCAATCACAGTATCCAAAGACCCAGAATTGTACTATAGAGTTGGTGTCTGAGATCCCCTTTTTATACCCTACTGCCCTGGTTATGGAAGGTGGGAGAAGCTTCTAGACAGTTGCTTTCAAGTGCATGGAATCTCCTGGATCCTTGCTCTGGCTTCAAGCTGATTGAAATGACAATGCAGGGTTGTGAGTCCCTTTTGTGAAGGCAGGTCACTGGCTATTCTGTTGTAAGTGGGGCTGCCAGCAGACGGCCCATTCAGCTATTCCTAACCCCTCTATTGTGTGACTGAGAGAAATCCATAAAGTCTGTCAGTTACACCCAGTCATGTGACCGAAGACAAGCTATTGGCACAAAAGGGTTAAGGGTAGAAAAATGCCAAAGTTCTAAAAGTGCCATTATCACAATTGTAATAACAAATCTGACTTTACCATTAAGTAAGGCCCTTCACCACAATTTCAAAGGTACCAAACTTGACATAGCTGTCAGCTCCCAATTGAAAATTACAGCTCATTAAATGTAATAAGGAATTCCCAGTGTTATCCTATCAGATGGGTAGGCCTCACAATAGTGAAAAAGGAATTTAGGAGCTTTTCACTATGAGGACATGTAAAGGTATGTGCTCAACCTATTAATTACACTTTACCCTACCCTATGGGCTGCATAGGCTCTTGCTTAGGGTAACCATATATGTAATAAAAGAGGACTTTAAGGCTTGGCAAGGGTTTTTTAATGCCAAGTCAACATGGCAGTTTAAATCTGGAGTCAGGCTGTAATGGAAGACATGGGACATGTTTTACAGTGCTACTTAAGTGGGTGGCACAATAAGTGATGCAGGCCCACTGGTAGCATTTAATGTAATGGCCTTGGATATATGGTATAATACTGTACAAGGGAATTAACAGTAAATTATTTATGCCATTTGGGTATAAGCCAATTGAACCATGTTTTAGGGAGAGAGGAGGCCAAAAAAAGGCAAAACTTTTGGGGGTTACCCCATGGAGTGGTCCAGGTCCAACAATGACATTTTATTTTCTTCCTTTTTTTAAAGCAAGAGAAAATGAGAGGGCTGAAAAAATATGGTGGCCTGATTGACTTGCAAAGGTGATGAAAGCGCATTCAATACACTGGAGGGCAGTCTTTCATCATAGGGATTCACCACCAGGTGGTTGGAGATCTCTGCATATGATGGGCGGTTCTCTGCTGGGGGAAGGGAAGACCTCAACCAACCCAAACCCACCTATCAGCAAATGAGTGCTGCATCAGTTGTAATGGCAATCAGCCTCAGAACATGTTATTCCTCAGCGATCTGGGTTTCCAGGTTGACTGCCATGGTATGGTGTTGTAGCATTTGGGGGCAGTTTTGGATATGTCATGGAGAAGAGGATCTGTGAGGTGTGAGTGACAGCAAAACCACCGGAAGAGTGTGTCACATTCCACATTGCCATACTGAGAACTCTTTTGATATCTAATAGTTTTAGAACCCGACAAAGTACTTACACTTAACACAAGCATTTGCTGCATGACCTTAGTTCTACTGAGTACAATTTCAGATCAGGGAAGAAAGAGAGGTAGGGTGTTTGGTGTAGCGGGACTTAATTGGTCAGCTCTGACCCTTGCAGCCCCAAACATGCAATATAGATAGACAGTGCCCTTCTGGCTGGGTTGCCCTAAGTGTAGATGCCCTAAGAACTGGAGTTAAATTAAAGCTTGGTGAGGCTTAAATCTGGGAAAATGAGATACCTACAGACTAAAATAATGGTACGAGAATAAGAACAAAGTAAAATTAAAAAAAGAGTAGCAGCAAGAGTATGGATAATTACAGTGGGAGTATTAGGAGTATGTGCAGAAGTAGGATTTGGTTTATTAGTCAGGGTAGTAAGGGGAGTAGAATTGGATACAAGTGGGAGTAGTGATGTAACAGGAGTAGTGAAAGGTGTTGGAATGAGAGCAGGAAAGTAAGATGGAGGAGAGGTAAAAGTAGGTGTAATCTGGAAGTAGGTGTCAGGGTGCACCTCCATTAAAGTACATTGTTGAATAGAATGGGCAAAGCAGCATGTTTTTTGTCTCTTGTGACTAGCATAATTCTTGTGAGAACCACTGGGGTACACTTACTACCAAAGGGAGAAAGGAGGATAATCTGTGAAAATTATGACTTTCACAACACTTTTCAATGAACAGTTCACCTTTCATGCATTGCAATGGAAGCACTTGTGAAGCAAATAGATACATCTTGTAGCCTTAGAATGATGTTAAACTGAAAAAAACTCCTTTGGGCAGATCATAAATGTGAATTACTCTTTATTCAAGCAATGGGTGTAAGAGGTTGGCCTAAATATATGAATAACTGAAACGGGTTAAAACAAAGTCACTCGGTGTCTGACCTGAGCTCTGGTAAACAGCTGAAGCTGTCTCTACCTAAACCATTGGTCATACGTGTTGATACAAAATGTGTTTTTGTAGGCAGAAAACCTATACATTTAGGCATTACAATATATGTAAGGGGCAATTGCAAACAAATAAGCACACTTTATAAAATAAATTGTATTGTATAATGGCTCCACTTCTTGATAAACAAGCTTTTCCCTCTCTTTATATTTAATTGATAATAAGGAGTCTTGCATTTCATAGGTATGGTACAGTAAAATCCATAGCTTGTCCATGTTCGGGCAGTGGAACTGATCAAATCAATCACAATATATAATCTTGCGGCAACTCATCTCATTATAAATAAACAAATTATATATTGGTATAATTTTATCATCAGAGCCAAATAAATTAAATTTGGTAGTGAGTGAATTCTCACTACTAAATAAGTTGATAACAGATAAATTGAGCATATCAGATACTGCACTAGCAAATTTAACGAAGAAGTCAGATAAACATTGACGGACTGGAAAAATATGAACTTCATCGGCATCCTCGATATTACATTATCAACATCTAGAATTCTTGATACTTCTTCTTAAACAATTTCTGTGGTGTGTAATATAGCTTAAGTATCTTGAATTGTTGCAATCTGAATCTAACTGATTCAAAAGTCCCAGTCTTAATGATCATATTGCATTAGTGATACTAATATCCTGCCCAAGTTTATACGACAATATCTGCACCATAACTTCTAGGTCATCCATACAATGATCCATAAACATATTATGAAACTATTGAATTTCAAATTTAGCACTTTTATTGTATAGTAAGTCCAAGAGAGATGAAGAATTGGATTTCCATAGAGAATAGAGTAGCCATTGATTAACATAATATCATGTAGTGTGCCCCATTGCTTGCGTATACTGATGATGCTGATCAGGATCGTAACTCTCACTTTTTGTTTTCTTATCCTAAATATTTTATTGCTTTATACACTAACACGAGCATCAACAGTTTTCTTGACATGGTTGACATAACAAATTACAGATAAGAAAATCCACAGCCCCCCAACCAGCATCAAACGTACATGTAGATGTTCGAATGTGAGTCCAGTATCAATCATTGGCAGTGATGAAGTATTTGAGCCAATCTCCCCAGACTTTAGCATGCTTCTCTGGCAGCCCATTGATATATACACAAATTGCTCTGCCCTGGCACAATAGTCCATTCCACAAGTCCACTCAGTCAGTGTTGGGGCTGATGCAGACCTCCAATGCCTTAGTTAGTACCTTTCTCTTTGCCTAAACCCACGGCCACCATTAGTCTGATGTGCTTCCTGCCTCCCTATATGTCTGTAATTTAGCTGTATCAGCTGCATCCTCATAAATACTGCTAGTACTATGGGGGCCGTTTGGTCACCACCCAATCTTCGTACTACAGTACAATCACATTTTGTTCCAAATGCTACTTCAGGGATAGCATGGGGTCTAGACTTTTGTTCATCAGTGTGGAATACCTTTAAGAAATCCCCTTCTTGCCTTGTCATTCCATTTTGATGAGTGTCTCTATGTGGTTGCTGGCAGGTAGGTTATCATGATGCATTTCTAAGACATGATGTAGCTGTAGGCATTGGTAGAATTATGTCTTGAGCATGTCATATGTTGTTGTTAATTGTTGAAATGTATGCATAGAATTACCCTCCCAGATATCTCCCAGTTTTTAGAATTCAATGTCGTCCCATTTACAGAAGTCCTATTGTTGGGTCATGTAATGGAGTCAGTTCCCATTCCATAATGATGTTTCTGCAGTCTGCAATCAGCACACCATGCAACTTGATCGACTGCAGTAATTAGTACCAGGAATTCAGAGATTTTTGAGTTTCAAGGAGAAGAGAGTTCTGCATGTTTGAGCTGTATAATAGGTTAAAGCCTCCATGTCGCTCAATAGCCATGAGTTTGATGGATAGTGCTGGGTTGTCAATGTTGGGAAAAAAAATTCATAAATTGGTGCCACTTTATGGCCCAGTAATAGAGTTGTATGTCCAGGACGCCAAGGCCTCTGTCATAGGGCAATCCTCAGTTGCCTTCTAGCCCACAAGAATTTGACAATACCTGATTCCAATGTTTGTAAGAATGATTTGTGCATGTCATATGGGAAGTGTTGAAGTACGTGGAGCAGATGTGGAAAGCTATTATTTTGAACAGGGCCTCTCTACTTACTACATTAGGAGGCCAGATTTATCAAGTACACATGTTGTGGCAGATTTAGGAAAGGAAAGGTGTGATGTAATGGGTGGTATGTGCGTCCCGGGTACTTAAAAAGCTGGTCTGTCTATAGTAGATTTTTAGTGAGCTTTATGTCTTCATGTTATGCCCTGCTTACTGGAATGTACGTGGATTTTGTTCAATTAACATTCAGACCGGATGCATCTGTGCACATCTGGTGCATTTGCGTCATTTTGGGCATAGAGGTCTCAGGGTTGCTAAGATGCACCAGGACAATGTCTGCGCATAGCAATATCCTGTTTTGGACCATCGGATACAGCATAACTGTGCATCTCACCTAATCCACCCAGCCAGTGGGTCCATCACCTATGTAAAAAGGAAGGGTAAGAGGGGGCAGCCCTGTTGTGAGCACCTTTCAGTTGTGAAAATGGGATAATTTCCGGGTTAAGAATACAAACGTAACATATTTCCAGAAAAGATGGACAAAGTTAATGCGTTCCAGGAGGAGGAATATGAATGCCGACCTGACTGAATCAAAAGCTTTTTCAAAGTCAATAGACACCTAGGCCCTTCACTCAAAGGAATTGGTAGATAGCGCAATGGCAGTATGAAGTCATCATAGGCAGTGGCATGGCTGCATTCTGGTATAAACCCACTTTAAGAACTGTGGATGATGGTTCTGATTACCGTCACCAATCTATTTACCAGGGCCTTTGCCAGGATCTTTGCCTCAATACTAATGAGGGAGATACACCTACATGATTCACACCTATCCAGTGGTTTCAGAAGATATTTCTCTACAAAGGTCATAGGGAAGTTCCCTGGTTTCAAGGGCTTTTGCGTACACCTCCATCAGTGCGGAAGTCAGATACAGAAGCATATTTCTTAAATAATTCAAGTGAGTACCCATTGGGATCCGGAGTCTTTCCCGCATGGGAGTGAACTCATGGACCGCATGTATTCCTCTTCTGTCAGTGCCTCCTCCAGTGCCATTCTGTCCTCTTCAATTTGCCTAGGTGTTCCGAGCCACTCAACTGAACTCCAGGTGGTTCCAGTGGGGCAACAATGATCCCCAAATCCCAATGAGAACTGACAGGACAGCAATGAAGGACCAACCTCAACCCTAGGAGTTTCCAAGAGGAAGGGGGGGGGTTAGGATGAGAGAGTCAGAGAGAAATGCCAGGACTTATGAGTATTCAGTTTTCTCTACTCTGGGCACTGCTGGGCTCAAGTGTATCTGGATTCTGGTTCTGGATTCAGGATACTGGCAATCAGGATTATTCAAACACAGGGGTCTGGACTCAGATTTCCCTGTAATGAAACCACACTTTAAAACAGGAAAAACTAAGAAGATGTTTGGCATTAACTAACGTCAAATCAACATACCAATAATTCACACTTGAAACATTCCCCAGTGTTATTCAAGAATTATCCAGGAATTATCAGGACCTGGAATTCTCATGTACAAAGATTTCACTGAGAGAAAATAACTGGGTTAATCACAACTACTTCAAATTCTTCAGTAGTTCAAGAGTCTCAAGAGTTCAAGGTTCATATGGAAATATGCAATGGCAATCAGATTATAGTTCTCAATTGTCCCAAAGTCTTTAGCACACCAACATCAGATTTGATCGAAAAACACAGATTGAAAACCAACTATGAGCACAAGATCCAGTAAGGCACAAATATTACAAGAAATACAACTTTTCTCTGTTGTCTTTTCAGTCACGATATTGATCTAAATAATATTGCTGGCTTTAGATGAGTTTGATTAATCAGAGCTGATCAAGATCCCAAAGTAAACAGAACAACTTGTGTTACCTTATTTGAGATCACCTGTGTCTTTTTGCCAGTGCAAGGAAGCGTGATGCAAGAGATGAATTGCAAGCTGCCTGCCTTTTACAGGTACTGTGGTAACTGCGGAGAAGTTCGGAAATACTAGGTCGGAACTCCAGGAAACACATTGCTGCAAGGAGAAGCCTATTGCTGTGAAGCTATGGATGCCACTGTGAAGCGAGGACTGCCACTGGGAAGGGAAGGCTGCCAAAGACTGAAGGCAGGTAAGTGTTGCTTTCAAGTGAAAAGAGGCTAAGCAGGGCTTAGTATGAAAAGTTGGCTTTTATAGCCGGTCCGAACCAGGTGCAATGAAGCACATTGAGAAAACAGAGGAACTCGTTAGTCATTATTGTAATTGCACATGTGTCTCAACTGTCTTTTCCCATTAGGAGGATCAATTAGGAACTTGTTAGTCGTTATTGTAATTCCACATGTTTCTCAACTGTCTTTTTTCCAATAGGAGGATCAATTAAATAACCAGCAGTTGTAGACAGTTGCGGTGCTTCCTAAATAACCTGGGTGAGGCCCGGGTGGTCTGAAGTTATCTTGACAACAAGCATCGGTCTAGTTCTGCTTTAAACATTGCCATTATGTAAATAATCGAGTTGCTAAGTTACACAAGGTTTCAAAGGCATAACATGATTCAAACTGGTACTGTGTTTGAAAAAAAAATATCAACATCTCTGATTTCACTCATAAGAGGGTGGGATAAGGCATGACTAAGGCATGACTAGCCCTGCTCACAGCTGGGACAATGACACTGGGCACTATCAGTTCTTCCACAATTGTATGGTTTGCGTTCAGCCATGGTCATTAGTTATAGTGCATATAAACATGAATAATAGGCAGTAAACTCTTGACCTATTGAGCTACAGTTTGTGCAAAGTTGTCACTTGGGGGAACAAGTACAGGGAAAAAGGCAAAGTTTTGAGTCCCTCGTAGCCAATAGAGTAACTTCCCACCTTATCCCCAAATTCATACATTTTGTGCTGGGTTGCCATGTGGGCCAAGGACATTGACACCTATTGAGAATCCAGGCCATGTCAAACATACACCTAGCATTACAAATATGAATATGCATCTTACAGCCGGGGACAAGCCCATGCTGTTCAGACGAAACAAGATAGCCTATAACCCCAGCTATTTTAACTGCCAAACTTTTGGCACAGATTTTGGAGTCCGCATTTATTTAAGAAATAGCATGATAGGATCAACATTGGTCTGACGGTTTATTAATTTTAAGAAAGACAGCAGTGGTGGTTGGTGATCCCTGAAAGCGGTGGGGTGTAATACTTGCCACAGGTTCCCCTCGTTGTTTTCAAATTTTGCCTTGGGTGCCCTCACACACAAAAGCACCCATACACTAACACCGTTTCTCACACACAAACGCACCTGCACACACTAACATTCATTCACTGACCCTCACTCACAACTACTGGTGTACAGGGGCTTTGATTTGAACTCCTAGAGTACAGGTGTTCGGGTTTAATCGTGCAGCGGGTGCAGCTGCACCAGAGCCTCTTTGCCCTGGTGAAAACGCACCTGCTGCATCATTGGCAGAGGCACCCCTGACTCCCTCTCGCTCCCTCTCGCAATCTCCCCCTCGCTCACTCATTCTAATTCACACTATATCGATCACTCCCTCGCTTTTCCTTACTCACTCTCACTTACTCATTGAGCCTCACTCTTTCATTCTCATTGACACTCTCAATCCCTACACTCACTCTTATTCTCTCTTATTTACTCACAAACACACTTTCACTCACACATGCACAGAGAAACAACACAATCTCTTTTTTTACTTACCTTTCTTCCTTTTCTAGCAACTCAGAGGCTCCATGACACAGTAGATTAAAGATCTGGTGCTGAACACTGGAACCTGCAAGCCATGATTCTTAAGCGGAGCTAGACAGAGCAGCGGGGACAGGTTTTTGAGGCATGAACACTGCTAAATTAAATGATTGCAAGTATCATAATGTAATTACAGTGGCTCCGTGGTCTCACAGGTGGCAGGGCTATGCTCTGGAGCCCATGAAGAGGAATCACCTCTGGTGTTAGTAATGGTGCACTACTACTGTCGTCTTCCCTGTTTCTGGGCTACTGTGCCTGTCATGGGTATTGGTAAAAACTTTTTCTATAAAAAGAAAAGAACGAAAAGTTCTCTGGCACACTCATCCATATACACATGGCACTAGAAACTCATTTTACTTTCAAATTAACAGCCGCAAACCACTTCTAAACGAAACAGAAAGAAGTCCTCCTCTAATCATATACCATGAAACACTACACACAACAGACACAACCAAACAGTGCAAAATACAATATCCTGCAAAAAAAAGTTCAGAATAAAGAAGCATCATGGTTCCATACCAATGGATGAAAGCACTATACAAATGCCCATAACAGAAAAGAGCCTCTTTCAACTGCCAGCAACGCCAGCCCACAGCTCTTGCTTCTGAAGTTTCGCTGATTCGCGTGATTGCCGAGCTCAAGATTGGATACACGTAGGCGCCGGGTGGTTCACGTCGCGCCGAGTGCAGCGCGGAGCACGAACGCTGCCGAACGCGGCCGCTACTGCCGCTACTGCCTCAACCGCTATTGCTGCTTTGGGGGCCCGAGGAGAATTCTTGCCGGTCGGCTCACGCACGGAGCACGGCGTTGCCGCGGCCTTTGGGGGGTCAGAGGATCTCTGTGCGCCCCGGCTGTGGGTTGGCATTCCGGCAGGACCAGGCGTAACCTGGGCGCTGGAGGAGCCGGAAAGCCAGAAGCCAGAGTCAAAGGGAGCCAGAAGGAGAAGGAGAAGGAGCCCTGCCGTCCCCCTGTGGACCTATGTGACCTCCTGCAGCCCCTCCTGGAAAAGACGCTGAGCGGGAGAGCAGACCGGGTGAGGACTGACCGGGACTGACCGGGAGAGACCGGGTAAGCAGACTTCGTGGGGGGGAGGGAGTCCATCCTGGCCATTGAACCCCTCTCCTGCTCCTGCTCCTCCCCTGCTCCTGCCCCTGCCCTCGGCTCCGGCATCGGTACTCAACCGCGCCACGTCGTCTCACCCAGCCTCACCCAGCCTCACCCAGCCGCAGCCACAGCAACAGCTCTAGCCATAGCCCTAGTTGGCCCTAGCTGGCCTTGGCCTTGGACTTGGACTGGGACTTGTCGTTGTTGTTGGTGGTCTCTTCTAAAGACCAAGCAAGGAAGGAACCCAGTAAGGAACCAAGGAGCCAAGGGGAGTGGTGAACGGTGAGCAGTGAACGGTAACCGGAGGATGGTTGGGACAAGAGGAAAAACAAAGAAGGCTAGGGAGGCCAACAAGGCGCTCACTCACCTAGCGGATTCCCAAAGATCAGAGCAGGAGCTCAAAAGTCTACAAAGCCTAGGGTTAGACCAGAACCAGGATCAGGATCAGGACCAGGACCAGGACCCCAGAACCATCCAGCAATCCCAGGGGGGATTCGCAAACCTAGGTGAGGACACAGCAGACACAGCAGACACAGCAGAGGGTGTCCAATTCGGGTCTCCCGCCAACAAAAGCGATTCCGAGCCAGGAGAAGAGTCAGGCGGGACATTAGAAGTGGTGACACTGCCTTGCTTGCCAGCCTATACTGACTCTGACGATATAGGGGGTGCCCTACCGAATGCAGGAGAAACTGTAGGCGAAACTGTGGGGGGCCTTCTAATTCCTCTGTGCAGGGGACATAAGTATACACCGACGCTCCCGGGCCCGGGTGGATCTACGGGAGTAAAGAAAACTAGACCAAAAACAAACACTATCACTAACTATTACAACCAAGTGAACTTGAACTCAGAACAGCCGCAAACGCAAAGTCCTAAAGCCAGTGGCCTCCGATCACAGCCATCGGGGGAAGTGGGTGGCTACAACATGGGGGGGGGTGAACTGGAGCTACCAGCGACCGGGCTCCAGGATACTCGCCCACTTCAGCAGCAACAGCAACCGGTTGGTTTATCGCAATTATTCTGCCCAATGAGTAATCCTCTTGGGGATGGTGAAGTGGAGTTAAATAACCCCCCAAAGTGGAGCAACTTTTCGGGAGAGCAAAGAAAAGGCAACGATTCACCTTATCCTGACCCCCAAACGGGACTATTGAACTCCGGGAATTTTTCACTAACATCCTCTCCACAATGTGCCCAAGCAGAATTCACAGCACTCCAAAATGTAATGGGTCCAGAAACAGACTGCTCACCATCTAAACAGACCCATAAAACCCCAGCGCCACAGCTTCACTGCGGAAGACAAATTGTTAAAACTAATTTAATGCTGGGCAGACTCAACAGTAGTTCTTTCAGTCTGGAGCTGTCCTCACTCGACAACTCCGTTATTGGCAACACAGACCCTCAACTAAACAGCATAACATCAGAAGATCTAAACTTCCTGGAAGGTAGTATAATCATAGGCCACAGAGGAAAGGAAGGTAAAAATCCAGAAGGTCAGATAACCAACGAACAAAGTGGAAATGGAGATGACCTCTCACTAGACCAACCAATTCTTAGTATCATGAAAGTTATATGTGCAACACTGGGCTCAATCGCAACAACGATCATGGCCCAGTCTCAAAAATTTGATGATCAACTTGAACTGACCAAACAACTTACATCCTCAATACAGTCTATAGATTACAGGATGGCCCTAGTAGAGGGCGTAATTAGGGAAAACCTGTTGCATCAAGCAGTGGCCGATAAAATGGACAAGTTGGATGGACAAGTTTGTGGACCACTGCTGGAAAAACTATTGGAAGTCCCAAAAGTAATCAAAGACATAATCGAAGACTGCAAACACAACCTTAAAAGCACACAGGGGTGCATTCACGAGCTAGGGAAAACAGAATCTAGTTTAATTGAAGGGCCAGCAGACAAAGAAAATATAGAAAGGCACTTCGGCCCAGGACGAGAGAACTATCCAGATGCAAAAAATCAGACACCTAAGAGGGAGAGAACAAATGGAAGTCCTGAATTTGGAAGCAAAGTCCCAAACACAGTAGAAAAAAGGCCTCCGGGTAAAAGGCCTCAACTAACAGGCAGATGGAAAAACACATGGAAGAAAGCTAGAGGAAAAAAAAAAAGCACCAGCAGGAAAGGCCTTAAACATGTTACAACAGATAGGCCTAATAGGAGAAATCAGGAACACAGGTGATGAGAGCGCCCAACGTCAGTATAAAGATAAAAGCATTAAGTCGGAGAGTTTTGAGAAACCCACTGATAAAGTTTTTAACTTTATAAACAAAAATCCCGGATTATTGTGCGACAAAAGTTGCACTCACCATTCCCATATAAACCGCATACCCACTGGCCCCAGGGGACACCAAGCATCTGGGCATGACTTAGACAAAGAAAGGTGGTCCGGAAAAGACCCTGGAACAAATCATGGGATAAACGAGGTAAATGATCCTGCAGCCAACGAACAACCCAAATGGAGCCCAGGAACATCCAAACCTAGCATTTGTATCGATAAGCACCTCCCAGCTACAAAAACTGAACATTTAGTTCAGGTACACTACTCAAACATAGTAGAAGACCACTACGGAAAATGCCAGCAGCCTCCGAACTCCATTAGTGAGGGGGCAGAACAAGATAATAGCAAAGGCAAAAATAGAAGGGCAGAGACCCCAGAGTATATACGAAACGAACAAAGTATAAGAACAACCATGTGCGTGGACAACACAACAGCTCCAGTTCCCGCACCCCGGACAAAGGCAAAATATTGTTCTCAGGGCAGCCCTGGAAATTATAATCTCAGCAACCAGCCTGGGTGGATCACTGATTCGCCTGCACCATCGCGCCCAGCACTGGACCTGGAAACCAATGAAATCAAAGGAAAAAGGGACAATTGGCCTCCAAAAAGGCAACCCTACGAAGAACAAAGGAACAAAGAAGTGCAACTGGGGAGGGAAAAAGGCCAGGTAAATCGAACACCTACTAGTCGTGCAGCTACCACTCAAGACAGACAAAATGAGAACACCCAACTCCAAGGAAGACTGTCGCAGGAAGGTGGCGGGCACACTGTGATCCGGTCTGAAACAACTAAAAAGCCCGAAGCCACGATCTTGTTCATGCCTGAGTACTCCTCAAGAGGAAGTCACGACATCCTGAACAGGTCTAACATCTTATGTCTTGTCAACTCCCTGCCAGCCTTACAGAATGTAACAACTAAAGAACTCCTTTCAGTAAGATTCATACCAAAAAAAGAATTAGAGAACGGGTGTAGGAGGCTGGACTGGCTTGTAGTGAGTACCAAGGGGTACTTGCACCTTGCACCAGGCCCAGTTATCCCTTATTAGTGTATAGGGTGTCTAGCAGCTTAGGCTGATAGATAATGGTAGCTTAGCAGAGCAGCTTAGGCTGAACTAGGAGACGTGTGAAGCTACTACAGTACCACTTAGTGTCATATGCACAATATCATAAGAAAACACAATACACAGTTATACTAAAAATAAAGGTACTTTATTTTTTATGACAATATGCCAAAGTATCTTAGAGTGTACCCTCAGTGAGAGGATAGGAAATATACACAAGATATATATACACAATAGCAAAAATATGCAGTATAGTCTTAGAAAACAGTGCAAACAATGTATAGTTACAATAGGATGCAATGGGGAAACATAGGGATAGGGGCAACACAAACCATATACTCCAAAAGTGGAATGTGAACCACGAATGGACCCCAAACCTATGTGACCTTGTAGAGGGTCGCTGGGACTATTAGAAAATAGTGAGAGTTAGAAAAATAACCCTCCCCAAGACCCTGAAAAGTGAGTGCAAAGTGCACCAAAGTTCCCCTAAGGACAAAATAGTCGTGTTAGAGGGAAAATGCAAGGAAAACACAAATCAGCAATGCAACAACGATGGATTCCTGACTGAGGGTACCTGTGGAACAAGGGGACCAAGTCCAAAAGTCACAAGCAGCTCGGAGGTGGGCAGATGCCCAAGAAATGCCAGCGGTTGGTGCAAAGAAGCTCTTACTAGGCTGAAGAACTGTGAATACTGCAGGAACGACAAGGGCTAGAGACTTCCCCTTTGAAGGATGGATCCCCCACGCCTTGGAGAGTCGTGCAGAAGTGTTTTCCCGCCGGATGGACGCCAGCAAGCCTTGCTACACGCAAATCGTGCGTTTGGCGTTTTTGGACGCTGCTGGGGCCCAGGAGGGACAGGAGGTCGCAAATTGGACCTGCAGAGAGAGGGGACGTCGCGCAAGACAAAGAGCCCTCACTGAAGCAGGTAGCACCCGGAGAAGTGCCAGAAACAGGCACTACGAGGATGCGTGAAACGGTGCTCGCCGAAGTTGCACAAAGGAGTCCCACGTCGCCGGAGACCAACTTAGAAAGTCGTGCAATGCAGGTTAGAGTGCCGTGGACCCAGGCTTGGCTGTGCACGAAGGATTTCCGCCGGAAGTGCACAGGGGCCGGAGTAGCTTGCAAAGTCGCGGTTCCCAGCAATGCAGCCCAGCGAGGTGAGGCAAGGACTTACCTCCACCAAACTCGGGCTGAAGAGTCACTGGACTGTGGGAGTCACTTGGACGGTGTCGCTGGATTCGAGGGACCTCGCTCGTCGTGCTGAGAGGAGACCCAAGGGACCGGAGATGCAGCTTTTTGGTGCCTGCGGTTGCAGGGGGAAGATTCCGTCGACCAACGGGAGATTTCTTCGGAGCTTCTGGTGCAGAGAGGAGGCAGACTACCCCCACAGCATGCACAAGCAGGAAAACAGTCGAGAAGGCGGCAGGATCAGCGTTACAGAGTTGCAGTAGTCGTCTTTGCTACTATGTTGCAGGTTTGCAGGCTTCCAGCGCGGTCAGCGGTCGATTCCTTATCAGAAGGTGAAGAGGGAGATGCAGAGGAACTCGGCTGAGCTCATGCATTCGTTATCTAAAGTTTCCCCAGAGACAGAGACCCTAAATAGCCAGAAAAGAGGGTTTGGCTACCTAGGAGAGAGGAAAGGCTACTAACACCTGAAGGAGCCTATCACAAGGAGTCTCTGACGTCACCTGGTGGCACTGGCCACTCAGAGCAGTCCAGTGTGCCAGCAGCACCTCTGTTTCCAAGATGGCAGAGGTCTGGAGCACACTGGAGGAGCTCTGGACACCTCCCAGGGGAGGTGCAGGTCAGGGGAGTGGTCACTCCCCTTTCCTTTGTCCAGTTTCGCGCCAGAGCAGGGGCTAAGGGGTCCCTGAACCGGTGTAGACTGGCTTATGCAGAATTGGGCACATCTGTGCCCAACAAAGCATTTCCAGAGGCTGGGGGAGGCTACTCCTCCCCTGCCTTCACACCATTTTCCAAAGGGAGAGGGTGTCACACCCTCTCTCAGAGGAAGTTCTTTGTTCTGCCATCCTGGGCCAGGCCTGGCTGGACCCCAGGAGGGCAGCTGCCTGTCTGAGGGGTTGGCAGCAGCAGCAGCTGCAGAGAAACCCCAGGAAGGGCAGTATGGCAGTACCAGGGTCTGTGCTACAGACCACTGGGATCATGGAATTGTACCAACAATGCCAGGATGGCATAGAGGGGGCAATTCCATGATCATAGACATGTTACATGGCCATATTCGGAGTTACCATGGTGAAGCTACATATAGGTAGTGACCTATATGTAGTGCACGCGTGTAATGGTGTCCCCGCACTCACAAAGTTCAGTGAATTGGCTCTGAACAATGTGGGGGCACCTTGGCTAGTGCCAGGGTGCCCTCACACTAAGTAACTTTGCACCTAACCTTTACCAGGTAAAGGTTAGACATATAGGTGACTTATAAGTTACTTAAGTGCAGTGTAAAATGGCTGTGAAATAACGTGGACGTTATTTCACTCAGGCTGCAGTGGCAGGCCTGTGTAAGATTTGTGAGAGCTCCCTATGGGTGGCAAAAGAAATGCTGCAGCCCATAGGGATCTCCTGGAACCCCAATACCCTGGGTACCTCAGTACCATATACTAGGGAATTATAAGGGTGTTCCAGTAAGCCAATGTAAATTGGTAAAAATGGTCACTAGCCTGTCAGTGACAATTTGGAAAGAAATGAGAGAGCATAACCACTGAGGTTCTGATTAGCAGAGCCTCAGTGAGACAGTTAGTCACTACACAGGTAACACATTCAGGCACACTTATGAGCACTGGGGCCCTGGGTTACCAGGGTCCCAGTGACACATACAACTAAAACAACATATATACAGTGAAAAATGGGGGTAACATGCCAGGCAAGATGGTACTTTCCTACACAACCCCCCCCCAAACGAAGGACAATAAGACTAGCCATTACCTGATGAGTCTTCATTGTCTAAGTGGAAATATCTGGAGAGTCCATCTGCATTGGAGTGGCTACTCCCAGGTCTATGTTCCACTGTATAGTCCATTCCCTGTAGGGATATGGACCACCTCAACAATTTAGGATTTTCACCTTTCATTTGTTTTAGCCAAAGTAGAGGTTTGTGGTCTGTCTGAACAATGAAGTGAGTGCCAAACAGGTATGGCCTCAACTTCTTCAGAGCCCAGACCACAGCAAAGGCCTCCCTCTCAATGGCAGACCAACGCTTTTCTCTAGGGGTCAACCTTCTACTAATAAAAGCAACAGGTTGATCCTGGCCCTCAGAATTAAGTTGTGATAGGACTGCCCCTACTCCTAATTCAGATGCATCAGTTTGGACATAGAATTTTTTAGAGTAACAAGGGCTTTTCAGGACAGGTGCAGAGCACATGGCCTGCTTCAGCTCCTCAAAAGCTTTCTGACAGTTTGCTGTCCATAATACCTTTTTAGGCATTTTCTTGGATGTGAGGTCATTAAGAGGGGCTGCAATGGAGCCATAGTTCTTAATGAACCTCCTGTAATACCCAGTGAGGCCTAGGAAGGCTCTCACCTGAGTCTGTGTGGTAGGGGGAACCCAATCAAAAATAGTTTGGATTTTCCCCTGAAGTGGTGCAATCTGTTCCCCACCAACAAGGTGTCCCAGATAAACCACCTTACCCTGCCCTATCTGGCACTTTGAAGCCTTGATAGTGAGGCCTGCCTTTTGCAGGGCCTCCAAAACTTTCCAAAGGTGGACCAGGTGATCATCCCAGCTGGAGCTAAAGACAGCTATATCGTCCAAATATGCTGCACTGAAAGCTTCCAGCCCTTGCAGGACTGTGTTCACCAACCTCTGAAAAGTGGCAGGTGCATTTTTCAAACCAAAAGGCATTACAGTAAACTGGTAATGTCCTCCAATGGTAGAAAATGCAGTCTTAGGTTTAGCATCTTCTGACATTTTGATCTGCCAATACCCTGCAGTCAAATCAAAAGTGCTTAGATACTTGGCAGATGCCAGTGTATCTATTAGCTCATCTGCCCTGGGTATAGGGTGAGCATCTGTTTTGGTTACCAAGTTGAGACCTCTATAGTCTACACAAAACCTCATTTCCTTCTTTCCATCTTTAGAATTGGGTTTTGGTACCAGTACCACAGGAGAAGCCCATGGACTGTCAGAGTGCTCAACCACTCCTAGTTCCAACATTTTCTGCACCTCTTGCTTTATGCAGTCCCTGACATGGTCAGGCTGCCTATAGATCTTACTTTTGACAGGTAAACTGTCTCCAGTATCTATAGTGTGCTCACACCAAGAAGTGGTGCCTGGCACAATGGAGAAGAGTTCTGAAAATTGTCCTAGGAGATTTATGCAATTATCTTTCTGCTCAGCAGTAAGACAATCAGCCAAAACTACACCTTCCACAAGAGCATCTTGTTCTGTGGAAGAGAAGAGATCAGGTAGAGGATCACTGTCTTCTTCCTGTCCCTCATCTGTTGCCATGAGCAGGGTGAGATCAGCCCTGTCATAGTAGGGTTTCAGGCGGTTGACATGGAGCACCCTAAGGGGACTCCTGGCAGTGCCTAAGTCAATGTCATGTGCCAGTGTTAGGAGGAACTTTCTGTACTCCTGAGGAATCACTAATCTCCTGGCAGCTCCAGGTTTAGGATCCCTATGCTCAGTGTACAAGAGGTTGTCCTCCCAGTAAACTCTGTGTGAGTCACTGACATCCCCATTAGCCTGTTTGACAGCTTGCTGTCTGAGACCCTCTAATGTGGGACAGGTTTGCTGTGCCACACTCAGCTCCTCTCTGGCAGGCCCCCCTTCACCCAAAAGCTCAGCAGTGTCAGCTTCCAGCTCCTCTGGTGTAGGTTCTGCACAGGGAGGGAATTCTTCTTCCTCAGAAGTAGAATCCACTGTAGAGGGAGGGATAGTAGGAAGTGGTTTGCTTCTACTAGCCCTAGCTTTAGGGAGCACTTGGTCCATTGTTCCAGGATCCAAGCTTCCCTGTCCTTTTTGCTTTTTGGCCTGAGCCCTTGTCAAAGCAAAAATATGCCCTGGGATGCCCAGCATTGCTGCATGGGCCTCCAACTCCACATCTGACCAAGCTGATGTCTCCAAATCGTTCCCTAATAGACAGTCTACAGGTAAATCTGAAGCTACCACAACTTTCTTTGGACCAGATACCCCCCCCGTTGAGATTTACAACAGCCATGGGGTGGCTTTGTGTTATGTTGTGAGCATCGGTTACTTGGTACTGGTGTCCAAGTATGTGTTGTTCAGGGTGCACCAGTTTCTCAATCACCATTGTGACACTGGCACCTGTGTCCCTGTAGGCCTGGACCTCAACACCATTTATTAGGGTTAGTTGCTTGTACTTCTCCAAGTTATGGGGGCAAGCAACCAAAGTGGCTAAGTCAATAGCCCCTTCAGAGACTAAAGTAGCCTCTGTGGTCTCCCTAATCAGACCAACCCCAACTAAATTACCAAAAGTGAGCCCAGCTACTCCCTTGGATTGGCTATTAGTAGGTTTGCTCCCACCACCACTGCTATTAGTAGGGACACTAGGTGTAGCAGTAGGGGTTGTAGTGGTAGGAGCTGTGGTGCCTTTCTTTGGACAACTGGGATCTGTTGTCCAATGGCCTTTTATTTTACATAAATAGCACCATGGTTTCTTTTCCTTGTTCTGATTAAAGGAGGATTTGGGCCCACCACCCCCACCAGAGTGTTTTTGTGGGCCTGATGAAGACTCATTTTTAGATTTGTCCCCACCCTTGTCAGAAGACTTACCATCCTTCCTTTTGTTGCCATCTTTGTCACCCCCTGTATGAACTTTTCTGTTCACTCTTGTTCTGACCCATTTGTCTGCCTTCTTTCCCAATTCTTGGGGAGAGGTCAGATCAGAGTCCACCAAGTACTGGTGCAACAAATCAGACACACAATTATTAAGAATATGCTCTCTCAGGATCAAGTTATACAGGCTGTCATAACTTTACTGCCATGTAACCACCCCTCCAAGGCCTTCACTGCCTGGTCAATGAAATCAACCCAGTCTTGTGAAGACTCCTTTTTGGTATCTCTGAACTTTATCCTGTACTGTTCAGTGGTTAAGCCATAACCATCCAGGAGTGCATTCTTAAGAACTTGGAAATTGTTAGCATCATTTTCTTTTACAGTAAGGAGCCTATCCCTACCTTTTCCAGTAAATGATAGCCATAGGATAGCAGCCCACTGCTTTTGAGGGACATCCTGTACAGCACAGGCCCTCTCAAGTGCAGCAAACCACTTGTTAATGTCATCCCCCTCCTTGTAAGGGGGAACTATCTTGTGCAGATTCCTGGAATCATGCTCTTTTGCAGGATGACTATGGGGAATACTGCTGCTGCCACCATGGGTATCTAAACCCATCTTCTGTCTTTCCCTCTCTATTTCTAAAGACTGTCTATCCAAATCCAGCTGTTGCTTCTTGAGCTTCAGTCTGGTTTGCTCCACTCTCAATCTATTGAGCTCCCTTTCTAACAATCTGTCATCAGGGTGGGTGGGAGGGACATTTCTAGATACAGAGGTATGATGGGAATGAACAGAAGGAGACCTGTCCCTTACCAAGGGCACCCTAACAGCTTGGCTACCAGCATAATGTGAGAGCACATCATCAGTATGATGTGATTCAACCTCTGTACCAACTATGCTAGACTGTCTAGTAATGGGCAGGCTGAGAAGTTTCTTTCCTGAACCTTTTCCTGGGGGAGTCCCTGGATCAGATTGAGAACCATTAGCTACTTTTTCTACAGATTGGGCACTTATGGCCTTATCCTGTACTCTAAGCATATTAATTAACAGTTCTAAGGAAGGATTCTTCCCTACACTCAAACCTCTCTCTATGCAGAGACTCCTTGCTCCTTTCCAGCTAAGGTGATCATATGCAAGTTTGGACAGTTCAACATTTTTTCCTGTGCCAGACATTTTTTTAGAGAGAGTTAAAGTGATAGCAAAAGAGAAAAAAGTTTTCAGAACTTTTTGGAAAGACAGAAAAAAAACTTTTTAAACTTTTAAGAACTTTTTGAAAGTTTAGAAGTACTTTTCAGCACTTAGAAAAGAGTGAAAAGAGGAAATGCAAAACTTTTTGGCTATGTGTATATACACTGACCTTGTTTTGTATATTTTTCTCTTATGAAAAGTACAATGACAAGAGTGGTAAGTAGTCTCAAAGCACTTATCCCACCGCTGCACAACCAATGTAGGAGGCTGGACTGGCTTGTAGTGAGTACCAAGGGGTACTTGCACCTTGCACCAGGCCCAGTTATCCCTTATTAGTGTATAGGGTGTCTAGCAGCTTAGGCTGATAGATAATGGTAGCTTAGCAGAGCAGCTTAGGCTGAACTAGGAGACGTGTGAAGCTACTACAGTACCACTTAGTGTCATATGCACAATATCATAAGAAAACACAATACACAGTTATACTAAAAATAAAGGTACTTTATTTTTTATGACAATATGCCAAAGTATCTTAGAGTGTACCCTCAGTGAGAGGATAGGAAATATACACAAGATATATATACACAATAGCAAAAATATGCAGTATAGTCTTAGAAAACAGTGCAAACAATGTATAGTTACAATAGGATGCAATGGGGAAACATAGGGATAGGGGCAACACAAACCATATACTCCAAAAGTGGAATGTGAACCACGAATGGACCCCAAACCTATGTGACCTTGTAGAGGGTCGCTGGGACTATTAGAAAATAGTGAGAGTTAGAAAAATAACCCTCCCCAAGACCCTGAAAAGTGAGTGCAAAGTGCACCAAAGTTCCCCTAAGGACAAAATAGTCGTGTTAGAGGGAAAATGCAAGGAAAACACAAATCAGCAATGCAACAACGATGGATTCCTGACTGAGGGTACCTGTGGAACAAGGGGACCAAGTCCAAAAGTCACAAGCAGCTCGGAGGTGGGCAGATGCCCAAGAAATGCCAGCGGTTGGTGCAAAGAAGCTCTTACTAGGCTGAAGAACTGTGAATACTGCAGGAACGACAAGGGCTAGAGACTTCCCCTTTGGAGGATGGATCTCCCACGCCTTGGAGAGTCGTGCAGAAGTGTTTTCCCGCCGGATGGACGCCAACAAGCCTTGCTACACGCAAATCGTGCGTTTGGCGTTTTTGGACGCTGCTGGGGCCCAGGAGGGACCAGGAGGTCGCAAATTGGACCTGCAAAGAGAGGGGACGTCGAGCAAGACAAAGAGCCCTCACTGAAGCAGGTAGCACCCGGAGAAGTGCCAGAAACAGGCACTACGAGGATGCGTGAAACGGTGCTCGCCGAAGTTGCACAAAGGAGTCCCACGTCGCCGGAGACCAACTTAGAAAGTCGTGCAATGCAGGTTAGAGTGCCGTGGACCCAGGCTTGGCTGTGCACAAAGGATTTCCGCCGGAAGTGCACAGGGGCCGGAGTAGCTTGCAAAGTCGCGGTTCCCAGCAATGCAGCCCAGCGAGGTGAGGCAAGGACTTACCTCCACCAAACTCGGGCTGAAGAGTCACTGGACTGTGGGAGTCACTTGGACGGTGTCGCTGGATTCGAGGGACCTCGCTCGTCATGCTGAGAGGAGACCCAAGGGACCGGAGATGCAGCTTTTTGGTGCCTGCGGTTGCAGGGGGAAGATTCCGTCGACCCACGGGAGATTTCTTCGGAGCTTCTGGTGCAGAGAGGAGGCAGACTACCCCCACAGCATGCACAAGCAGGAAAACAGTCGAGAAGGCGGCAGGATCAGCGTTACAGAGTTGCAGTAGTCGTCTTTGCTACTATGTTGCAGGTTTGCAGGCTTCCAGCGCGGTCAGCGGTCGATTCCTTATCAGAAGGTGAAGAGGGAGATGCAGAGGAACTCGGCTGAGCTCATGCATTCGTTATCTAAAGTTTCCCCAGAGACAGAGACCCTAAATAGCCAGAAAAGAGGGTTTGGCTACCTAGGAGAGAGGAAAGGCTACTAACACCTGAAGGAGCCTATCACAAGGAGTCTCTGACGTCACCTGGTGGCACTGGCCACTCAGAGCAGTCCAGTGTGCCAGCAGCACCTCTGTTTCCAAGATGGCAGAGGTCTGGAGCACACTGGAGGAGCTCTGGACACCTCCCAGGGGAGGTGCAGGTCAGGGGAGTGGTCACTCCCCTTTCCTTTGTCCAGTTTCGCGCCAGAGCAGGGGCTAAGGGGTCCCTGAACCGGTGTAGACTGGCTTATGCAGAATTGGGCACATCTGTGCCCAACAAAGCATTTCCAGAGGCTGGGGGAGGCTACTCCTCCCCTGCCTTCACACCATTTTCCAAAGGGAGAGGGTGTCACACCCTCTCTCAGAGGAAGTTCTTTGTTCTGCCATCCTGGGCCAGGCCTGGCTGGACCCCAGGAGGGCAGCTGCCTGTCTGAGGGGTTGGCAGCAGCAGCAGCTGCAGAGAAACCCCAGGAAGGGCAGTATGGCAGTACCAGGGTCTGTGCTACAGACCACTGGGATCATGGAATTGTACCAACAATGCCAGGATGGCATAGAGGGGGCAATTCCATGATCATAGACATGTTACATGGCCATATTCGGAGTTACCATGGTGAAGCTACATATAGGTAGTGACCTATATGTAGTGCACGCGTGTAATGGTGTCCCCGCACTCACAAAGTTCAGTGAATTGGCTCTGAACAATGTGGGGGCACCTTGGCTAGTGCCAGGGTGCCCTCACACTAAGTAACTTTGCACCTAACCTTTACCAGGTAAAGGTTAGACATATAGGTGACTTATAAGTTACTTAAGTGCAGTGTAAAATGGCTGTGAAATAACGTGGACGTTATTTCACTCAGGCTGCAGTGGCAGGCCTGTGTAAGATTTGTCAGAGCTCCCTATGGGTGGCAAAAGAAATGCTGCAGCCCATAGGGATCTCCTGGAACCCCAATACCCTGGGTACCTCAGTACCATATACTAGGGAATTATAAGGGTGTTCCAGTAAGCCAATGTAAATTGGTAAAAATGGTCACTAGCCTGTCAGTGACAATTTGGAAAGAAATGAGAGAGCATAACCACTGAGGTTCTGATTAGCAGAGCCTCAGTGAGACAGTTAGTCACTACACAGGTAACACATTCAGGCACACTTATGAGCACTGGGGCCCTGGGTTACCAGGGTCCCAGTGACACATACAACTAAAACAACATATATACAGTGAAAAATGGGGGTAACATGCCAGGCAAGATGGTACTTTCCTACACAACCCCCCCCCAAACGAAGGACAATAAGACTAGCCATTACCTGATGAGTCTTCATTGTCTAAGTGGAAATATCTGGAGAGTCCATCTGCATTGGAGTGGCTACTCCCAGGTCTATGTTCCACTGTATAGTCCATTCCCTGTAGGGATATGGACCACCTCAACAATTTAGGATTTTCACCTTTCATTTGTTTTAGCCAAAGTAGAGGTTTGTGGTCTGTCTGAACAATGAAGTGAGTGCCAAACAGGTATGGCCTCAACTTCTTCAGAGCCCAGACCACAGCAAAGGCCTCCCTCTCAATGGCAGACCAACGCTTTTCTCTAGGGGTCAACCTTCTACTAATAAAAGCAACAGGTTGATCCTGGCCCTCAGAATTAAGTTGTGATAGGACTGCCCCTACTCCTAATTCAGATGCATCAGTTTGGACATAGAATTTTTTAGAGTAACAAGGGCTTTTCAGGACAGGTGCAGAGCACATGGCCTGCTTCAGCTCCTCAAAAGCTTTCTGACAGTTTGCTGTCCATAATACCTTTTTAGGCATTTTCTTGGATGTGAGGTCATTAAGAGGGGCTGCAATGGAGCCATAGTTCTTAATGAACCTCCTGTAATACCCAGTGAGGCCTAGGAAGGCTCTCACCTGAGTCTGTGTGGTAGGGGGAACCCAATCAAAAATAGTTTGGATTTTCCCCTGAAGTGGTGCAATCTGTTCCCCACCAACAAGGTGTCCCAGATAAACCACCTTACCCTGCCCTATCTGGCACTTTGAAGCCTTGATAGTGAGGCCTGCCTTTTGCAGGGCCTCCAAAACTTTCCAAAGGTGGACCAGGTGATCATCCCAGCTGGAGCTAAAGACAGCTATATCGTCCAAATATGCTGCACTGAAAGCTTCCAGCCCTTGCAGGACTGTGTTCACCAACCTCTGAAAAGTGGCAGGTGCATTTTTCAAACCAAAAGGCATTACAGTAAACTGGTAATGTCCTCCAATGGTAGAAAATGCAGTCTTAGGTTTAGCATCTTCTGACATTTTGATCTGCCAATACCCTGCAGTCAAATCAAAAGTGCTTAGATACTTGGCAGATGCCAGTGTATCTATTAGCTCATCTGCCCTGGGTATAGGGTGAGCATCTGTTTTGGTTACCAAGTTGAGACCTCTATAGTCTACACAAAACCTCATTTCCTTCTTTCCATCTTTAGAATTGGGTTTTGGTACCAGTACCACAGGAGAAGCCCATGGACTGTCAGAGTGCTCAACCACTCCTAGTTCCAACATTTTCTGCACCTCTTGCTTTATGCAGTCCCTGACATGGTCAGGCTGCCTATAGATCTTACTTTTGACAGGTAAACTGTCTCCAGTATCTATAGTGTGCTCACACCAAGAAGTGGTGCCTGGCACAATGGAGAAGAGTTCTGAAAATTGTCCTAGGAGATTTATGCAATTATCTTTCTGCTCAGCAGTAAGACAATCAGCCAAAACTACACCTTCCACAAGAGCATCTTGTTCTGTGGAAGAGAAGAGATCAGGTAGAGGATCACTGTCTTCTTCCTGTCCCTCATCTGTTGCCATGAGCAGGGTGAGATCAGCCCTGTCATAGTAGGGTTTCAGGCGGTTGACATGGAGCACCCTAAGGGGACTCCTGGCAGTGCCTAAGTCAATGTCATGTGCCAGTGTTAGGAGGAACTTTCTGTACTCCTGAGGAATCACTAATCTCCTGGCAGCTCCAGGTTTAGGATCCCTATGCTCAGTGTACAAGAGGTTGTCCTCCCAGTAAACTCTGTGTGAGTCACTGACATCCCCATTAGCCTGTTTGACAGCTTGCTGTCTGAGACCCTCTAATGTGGGACAGGTTTGCTGTGCCACACTCAGCTCCTCTCTGGCAGGCCCCCCTTCACCCAAAAGCTCAGCAGTGTCTGCTTCCAGCTCCTCTGGTGTAGGTTCTGCACAGGGAGGGAATTCTTCTTCCTCAGAAGTAGAATCCACTGTAGAGGGAGGGATAGTAGGAAGTGGTTTGCTTCTACTAGCCCTAGCTTTAGGGAGCACTTGGTCCATTGTTCCAGGATCCAAGCTTCCCTGTCCTTTTTGCTTTTTGGCCTGAGCCCTTGTCAAAGCAAAAATATGCCCTGGGATGCCCAGCATTGCTGCATGGGCCTCCAACTCCACATCTGACCAAGCTGATGTCTCCAAATCGTTCCCTAATAGACAGTCTACAGGTAAATCTGAAGCTACCACAACTTTCTTTGGACCAGATACCCCCCCCCGTTGAGATTTACAACAGCCATGGGGTGGCTTTGTGTTATGTTGTGAGCATCGGTTACTTGGTACTGGTGTCCAAGTATGTGTTGTTCAGGGTGCACCAGTTTCTCAATCACCATTGTGACACTGGCACCTGTGTCCCTGTAGGCCTGGACCTCAACACCATTTATTAGGGTTAGTTGCTTGTACTTCTCCAAGTTATGGGGGCAAGCAACCAAAGTGGCTAAGTCAATAGCCCCTTCAGAGACTAAAGTAGCCTCTGTGGTCTCCCTAATCAGACCAACCCCAACTAAATTACCAAAAGTGAGCCCAGCTACTCCCTTGGATTGGCTATTAGTAGGTTTGCTCCCACCACCACTGCTATTAGTAGGGACACTAGGTGTAGCAGTAGGGGTTGTAGTGGTAGGAGCTGTGGTGCCTTTCTTTGGACAACTGGGATCTGTTGTCCAATGGCCTTTTATTTTACATAAATAGCACCATGGTTTCTTTTCCTTGTTCTGATTAAAGGAGGATTTGGGCCCACCACCCCCACCAGAGTGTTTTTGTGGGCCTGATGAAGACTCATTTTTAGATTTGTCCCCACCCTTGTCAGAAGACTTACCATCCTTCCTTTTGTTGCCATCTTTGTCACCCCCTGTATGAACTTTTCTGTTCACTCTTGTTCTGACCCATTTGTCTGCCTTCTTTCCCAATTCTTGGGGAGAGGTCAGATCAGAGTCCACCAAGTACTGGTGCAACAAATCAGACACACAATTATTAAGAATATGCTCTCTCAGGATCAAGTTATACAGGCTGTCATAATCAGTAACTTTACTGCCATGTAACCACCCCTCCAAGGCCTTCACTGCCTGGTCAATGAAATCAACCCAGTCTTGTGAAGACTCCTTTTTGGTATCTCTGAACTTTATCCTGTACTGTTCAGTGGTTAAGCCATAACCATCCAGGAGTGCATTCTTAAGAACTTGGAAATTGTTAGCATCATTTTCTTTTACAGTAAGGAGCCTATCCCTACCTTTTCCAGTAAATGATAGCCATAGGATAGCAGCCCACTGCTTTTGAGGGACATCCTGTACAGCACAGGCCCTCTCAAGTGCAGCAAACCACTTGTTAATGTCATCCCCCTCCTTGTAAGGGGGAACTATCTTGTGCAGATTCCTGGAATCATGCTCTTTTGCAGGATGACTATGGGGAATACTGCTGCTGCCACCATGGGTATCTAAACCCATCTTCTGTCTTTCCCTCTCTATTTCTAAAGACTGTCTATCCAAATCCAGCTGTTGCTTCTTGAGCTTCAGTCTGGTTTGCTCCACTCTCAATCTATTGAGCTCCCTTTCTAACAATCTGTCATCAGGGTGGGTGGGAGGGACATTTCTAGATACAGAGGTATGATGGGAATGAACAGAAGGAGACCTGTCCCTTACCAAGGGCACCCTAACAGCTTGGCTACCAGCATAATGTGAGAGCACATCATCAGTATGATGTGATTCAACCTCTGTACCAACTATGCTAGACTGTCTAGTAATGGGCAGGCTGAGAAGTTTCTTTCCTGAACCTTTTCCTGGGGGAGTCCCTGGATCAGATTGAGAACCATTAGCTACTTTTTCTACAGATTGGGCACTTATGGCCTTATCCTGTACTCTAAGCATATTAATTAACAGTTCTAAGGAAGGATTCTTCCCTACACTCAAACCTCTCTCTATGCAGAGACTCCTTGCTCCTTTCCAGCTAAGGTGATCATATGCAAGTTTGGACAGTTCAACATTTTTTCCTGTGCCAGACATTTTTTTAGAGAGAGTTAAAGTGATAGCAAAAGAGAAAAAAGTTTTCAGAACTTTTTGGAAAGACAGAAAAAAAACTTTTTAAACTTTTAAGAACTTTTTGAAAGTTTAGAAGTACTTTTCAGCACTTAGAAAAGAGTGAAAAGAGGAAATGCAAAACTTTTTGGCTATGTGTATATACACTGACCTTGTTTTGTATATTTTTCTCTTATGAAAAGTACAATGACAAGAGTGGTAAGTAGTCTCAAAGCACTTATCCCACCGCTGCACAACCAATGTAGGAGGCTGGACTGGCTTGTAGTGAGTACCAAGGGGTACTTGCACCTTGCACCAGGCCCAGTTATCCCTTATTAGTGTATAGGGTGTCTAGCAGCTTAGGCTGATAGATAATGGTAGCTTAGCAGAGCAGCTTAGGCTGAACTAGGAGACGTGTGAAGCTACTACAGTACCACTTAGTGTCATATGCACAATATCATAAGAAAACACAATACACAGTTATACTAAAAATAAAGGTACTTTATTTTTTATGACAATATGCCAAAGTATCTTAGAGTGTACCCTCAGTGAGAGGATAGGAAATATACACAAGATATATATACACAATAGCAAAAATATGCAGTATAGTCTTAGAAAACAGTGCAAACAATGTATAGTTACAATAGGATGCAATGGGGAAACATAGGGATAGGGGCAACACAAACCATATACTCCAAAAGTGGAATGTGAACCACGAATGGACCCCAAACCTATGTGACCTTGTAGAGGGTCGCTGGGACTATTAGAAAATAGTGAGAGTTAGAAAAATAACCCTCCCCAAGACCCTGAGAAGTGAGTGCAAAGTGCACCAAAGTTCCCCTAAGGACAAAATAGTCGTGTTAGAGGGAAAATGCAAGGAAAACACAAATCAGCAATGCAACAACGATGGATTCCTGACTGAGGGTACCTGTGGAACAAGGGGACCAAGTCCAAAAGTCACAAGCAGCTCGGAGGTGGGCAGATGCCCAAGAAATGCCAGCGGTTGGTGCAAAGAAGCTCTTACTAGGCTGAAGAACTGTGAATACTGCAGGAACGACAAGGGCTAGAGACTTCCCCTTTGGAGGATGGATCCCCCACGCCTTGGAGAGTCGTGCAGAAGTGTTTTCCCGCCGGATGGACGCCAACAAGCCTTGCTACACGCAAATCGTGCGTTTGGCGTTTTTGGACGCTGCTGGGGCCCAGGAGGGACCAGGAGGTCGCAAATTGGACCTGCAGAGAGAGGGGACGTCGCGCAAGACAAAGAGCCCTCACTGAAGCAGGTAGCACCCGGAGAAGAACCAGAAACAGGCACTACGAGTATGCGTGAAACGGTGCTCGCCGAAGTTGCACAAAGGAGTCCCACGTCGCCGGAGACCAACTTAGAAAGTCGTGCAATGCAGGTTAGAGTGCCGTGGACCCAGGCTTGGCTGTGCACGAAGGATTTCTGCCAGAAGTGCACAGGGGCCGGAGTAGCTTGCAAAGTCGCGGTTCCCAGCAATGCAGCCCAGCGAGGTGAGGCAAGGACTTACCTCCACCAAACTCGGGCTGAAGAGTCACTGGACTGTGGGAGTCACTTGGACGGTGTCGCTGGATTCGAGGGACCTCGCTCGTCGTGCTGAGAGGAGACCCAAGGGACCGGAGATGCAGCTTTTTGGTGCCTGCGGTTGCAGGGGGAAGATTCCGTCGACCCACGGGAGATTTCTTCGGAGCTTCTGGTGCAGAGAGGAGGCAGACTACCCCCACAGCATGCACAAGCAGGAAAACAGTCGAGAAGGCGGCAGGATCAGCGTTACAGAGTTGCAATAGTCGTCTTTGCTACTATGTTGCAGGTTTGCAGGCTTCCAGCGCGGTCAGCGGTCGATTCCTTATCAGAAGGTGAAGAGGGAGATGCAGAGGAACTCGGCTGAGCTCATGCATTCGTTATCTAAAGTTTCCCCAGAGACAGAGACCCTAAATAGCCAGAAAAGAGGGTTTGGCTACCTAGGAGAGAGGAAAGGCTACTAACACCTGAAGGAGCCTATCACAAGGAGTCTCTGACGTCACCTGGTGGCACTGGCCACTCAGAGCAGTCCAGTGTGCCAGCAGCACCTCTGTTTCCAAGATGGCAGAGGTCTGGAGCACACTGGAGGAGCTCTGGACACCTCCCAGGGGAGGTGCAGGTCAGGGGAGTGGTCACTCCCCTTTCCTTTGTCCAGTTTCGCGCCAGAGCAGGGGCTAAGGGGTCCCTGAACCGGTGTAGACTGGCTTATGCAGAATTGGGCACATCTGTGCCCAACAAAGCATTTCCAGAGGCTGGGGGAGGCTACTCCTCCCCTGCCTTCACACCATTTTCCAAAGGGAGAGGGTGTCACACCCTCTCTCAGAGGAAGTTCTTTGTTCTGCCATCCTGGGCCAGGCCTGGCTGGACCCCAGGAGGGCAGCTGCCTGTCTGAGGGGTTGGCAGCAGCAGCAGCTGCAGAGAAACCCCAGGAAGGGCAGTATGGCAGTACCAGGGTCTGTGCTACAGACCACTGGGATCATGGAATTGTACCAACAATGCCAGGATGGCATAGAGGGGGCAATTCCATGATCATAGACATGTTACATGGCCATATTCGGAGTTACCATGGTGAAGCTACATATAGGTAGTGACCTATATGTAGTGCACGCGTGTAATGGTGTCCCCGCACTCACAAAGTTCAGTGAATTGGCTCTGAACAATGTGGGGGCACCTTGGCTAGTGCCAGGGTGCCCTCACACTAAGTAACTTTGCACCTAACCTTTACCAGGTAAAGGTTAGACATATAGGTGACTTATAAGTTACTTAAGTGCAGTGTAAAATGGCTGTGAAATAACGTGGACGTTATTTCACTCAGGCTGCAGTGGCAGGCCTGTGTAAGATTTGTGAGAGCTCCCTATGGGTGGCAAAAGAAATGCTGCAGCCCATAGGGATCTCCTGGAACCCCAATACCCTGGGTACCTCAGTACCATATACTAGGGAATTATAAGGGTGTTCCAGTAAGCCAATGTAAATTGGTAAAAATGGTCACTAGCCTGTCAGTGACAATTTGGAAAGAAATGAGAGAGCATAACCACTGAGGTTCTGATTAGCAGAGCCTCAGTGAGACAGTTAGTCACTACACAGGTAACACATTCAGGCACACTTATGAGCACTGGGGCCCTGGGTTACCAGGGTCCCAGTGACACATACAACTAAAACAACATATATACAGTGAAAAATGGGGGTAACATGCCAGGCAAGATGGTACTTTCCTACAATGGGGAATCAACAGAAACAGTCTGGGCCTCACCTTGGATAGCAGAACAGATCTTAAAATGTTCAAACACGATGAAGACCTGGGGAATATCCATTGCTACTCCGCAAAAAGAACTATATCCAACAATACTTCTTGAAAAAGCTACAGACCGAAACATGATGCGTAGGCAAGAGGCAAAAGGCAATTCTGGCTCGATACTTCAGGGAGCAATCAGCTCCAAACAACAACTCCCTGAACGAACAAACTTGAGTAATATGAGGTTCTGCCTGGTAGCTAATTCCCCTAGAAACAGTAGGGGTAATCCCCCACAGTTACAGAATTGCAAAGAGCAATCATTTAAAAGCTCGTAGCAAAAAATGGATAACTCGAACATAAAAAATAAAATCAGTCCCATATTAAAAATTCTAAGCTGGAACATAGCAGGTTTAAAAAACAAAATGGAAGATAAAGACTGGGTTGAATTTATTAAAAAACAAGACATCAGCTGCTTCCAAGAAACTTGGTCTACTCATGCTATTGACCTAGACGGGTTCGCCACCTTCCACTCACCTGCAATTAAGCAAAAAAAAGGAAGACCCTCGGGAGGTCTAAGTATTTGGATTAGAACTTCATTACTGAGGAACTCCGTAGTAACTCACACCGTACAAAGCAAGGGAATCCAGACGCTCGCAGTCAAATACGAGGAATGGTCACTCGAAATAGTAAATGTGTACTTCCCACCTATCAGCCGGGCTCAAGTTATGCCAGGGGTGCGGCTCCTTAAAGAACATATCCTAAACAAAAGAACCATGGATCGGAGGAACCCAGTACCAGGTCACACGAACAATCGCTCTCTCCAACCTTGTAAAACCTTTTTATTGATATGTGGTGACTTCAACACTAAACCTCATTCTATCCTCTGGGACGAACAAGTAGCAGAGGAAGATTATGCTTGGAATATCCCAACGCCTCTTATCCAACGTTGTAATGACTCCAAGAAAGGAGAATTAATCTTTGAAGCATTAATAGAAGGAGGACTTCGCACATTAAATGGGAGAACAAAGTCAGATAAAACCTTTAAATCTACCTTTCGAACTGGAAAAAGGCAAAGCATAATTGACTATATGGCAATAAACATCGAAGCCTGGCATTATGTCATCGATATGGAAATAAGGGACAGAATCGAGAGTGATCACGACCCACTGCTAATGGAGATAGTCCATCCGGACGCGAGCCCAGGGAAGGCGGAGTCTCCATTCAACGGAAATAGCCTAACAATAACTATGAGACCAAACAGGAAAAACATATTAAGGTCAAATGAGGATGAACCTTATATGAGTGTTCCCAGCCAAACCTGGTTGTCATTACTTAGCACTTTCTTAAACCCATCAGATAATGACGCTATACCCCTCCTGCATAACTTCAATAATTTGCTACTGCAAACAAAAAAGGAAAAGATCAAGCATCCTCAAATCAATCCTAAAATGATGGAGGGCTGGTTCGATGAAGAGTGTTTAAAGCTAAAAAAGACCTTATCACAAGCACTGAAGAACCGGCACTTGAATGATTCCAACGAGCAACATTTTCATGGATGTAGGCAACAGTACAAAAAATTATTAAGATACAAAAGGAAGATATTTCCACATAAACTTTGGAAAACTTTACTGCAAGCAATAACGGCAGGGAACCCCAAAAAGTTTTGGGAGATAGTCAGGTGGGGATGCGAAGGCCCCCCGAAAAACCTAGAACTGAATATTAACCCTCAACTTTGGGTAAAGCACTTTACTGCCTTGTATCAGGAAGTGGCCAAGACAGAACCAGGGATGACCATTAACCCAAACATCCTCACTCAAGGGCTGGGAGGCAGAAATCAAAGATCAAGCAAAGTATTTCCTCTTCAAAAGACCCATGCAGCATCTTCAAATTGTCTTTTTAGATCGGTAAACGGAACCCAGAATGCACTAGTCTCTAACGAATTTTCCAGCACAAATTCCACGCAAGTAGCCCACGTCATTCCACGTGCAATGAAGTTAATACCGGAATTCAGTGAAAGAGAGATTAAACAAGTTATCCTCCTTCAAAAGCCGCATAAGGCTGCAGGCCCAGATGGCATCGCTTCAGATGCTTACCGTAACCAGCTAACGTTATAGTTACCTGCTCTAGCCCGTCTATTCAACAGTGTTTGGCATTACGAGGTAATCCCTCCTTCTTGGAAGGAATCAATAATCGTTCCAATTCACAAAAGAGGGCCTCGGGACATGGTGAGCAATTATAGACCTATCTCACTGCTTGATAGTGTTGGAAAGATTTTTGCCAAATTGATTCAGTCGCGTCTAGACCAATGGCTAGAGGACGGAGATTTAATATCAACACACCAAGCTGGTTTTAGGAGAGGCCAAAGTACAACAGACCAACTTTTTAAGCTAAACATGATCTGTGCTAAATACGCCACCCTTAAAAACTGTCCATTATACCTGGTCTTTGTGGATCTCCAAACAGCCTTCGACAGCGTAAATCGCCAAACATTATGGCAGCTATTGTCGGACATGGGCATACAGGGAAAAATCTTAAGGCTGCTAATTCTATTGCATACAGGAAACACTGCCAGGGTCAGATATTCTACGAGAAATGATTATACGGCCAAAATTCCAATTGAGCGAGGTGTAAAACAAGGCTGCGTTTTGGCCCCAACCTTATTCAATTGTTATATAAATAAAGTAAGTCAAGTTTTGAAGGAATTAAATCTGGACGTGCCAAAACTAGCCAATGAAAGTATACCTATCTTGCTCTTTGCTGATGACGCCGTATTACTGGCAAGAACAGAGATAGCAATGCATGGTCTACTTAGGGGCTTCGAATCTTTCTGTACCTCAAGGAGCATGGTAATCAATGAGGGGAAAACAAAGTTTATGATTCTCAACCAAAAACAGACGTTGCAATCGACTTTTAGGGTAAATAATAAGCCTTTGGCCCGAGTGGCCACCTATGATTACCTGGGCTGCAGATTAGATGAAAAACAGACATGGAAACCACAAATCTACAAAAGCAGAATTTCCTTGGCCCAACAAGACGGAGCAGTACTCAGATTTGCAAAGGCTACAGGCAATCACTCCGTGAGCTCCGCACTGCTTGCATACAAAACAAAAGCAAGAGCCGCAGCACTTTACAGCGCAGAGCTCTGGGGATTCAGAAAGATTCCATCAATACAAGTAACCGAGAACAAATTTTTACGCCAATTACTTTGTCTAGGTAATGCTACACCAATGAACGCAATAAGAATTGATCTACAGATGAGAAAGGTTGAGGACTACATCGCTCTGGCTCCAGTAAGATACTGGATCCGTATTTGGACAAAAGAGGCTCTTAAACCATTCAGAGACGTACTTAAGGATATCATGAAGCTGCAAAACCATCGGAAACTGCCCTGGTTCAAACATATCTCAACTATCCTGGCTGCTATCGGCCAGGATGACTTTTGGCTCCATCCAGAAAAAATCGGAAGGCCTAGTCTAGCTGTCATAAAAAAGGCATATTGGGAGCGAAAGACAGAGATTATGTGCGAGTCATTTAGCCCTTTATTCAAGCGGTATATTTTGTTTAACCAAGAGCTTAAACCAGCATTATTCATAGACAGTATTTATCTGGAGGAAAAAAGGGCTCTCTACTTTAAATTCCGTATGGGCACACTACCAGTGACAGCGGTGGTCAACAGATGGCAATCCGCTCCTCCGAGTAGTTTAGAATGTTGTCCATGCCTTCATGGTGGTCCGGAAACACTTTCCCACTTCCTTTTACTATGCCACTTTACGCTCAGACTCCGTAAATTGTACCTTCGTCCACTTTTCAGAACTTCCGGAGTTAGGAAGTGCAAGGAGGCGGAAGCGCTATGTATGCGTTCAGATGAGAAATACATTGTGACAAAGGTCTCAACCTATATCTTGGAAGCATGGAAATTACGTCTATCAATGCACCTACAGTTGGCACAGGCACAATAGCCTATGTTATCCCGTACCTATTTAGCTTGGGAAATCGGTGCAGGGTAGTGTAAACTGGGTTAGGCCTCGGGCTTTTATTAAATGGCTGGAAGGCAATGCAAGGCCCCAAATGACTCGTCCCATAATAAGACATTTTAAATATTATACTCATAATGTTTTTCTAGAATAAGTTAAGTTTTTATGTAAATTATGGTCAAATCAGGTTTTACGATAATGCATGGTAAATTGGATACATTTTGGCACATGTTAAATCAAAAATTCAAGCACAGTTCCTTTTATTGAGATGTTTTATTTAATGTGATTTTTATTGAGTTCGAGGGATTGATATCTATTGTGTGATTATTGTTAAGGCCGGATAGGCTAATAACAATTAAATAAATGGTAAAAATGGTAAATGGAAAAGAGCCAAGAAGACTGTCATTGCCCATATTTTCCCATTGCTTGTTGTCTTTGTTACTGCTGGAAAATCTCGACCCTCGTCTAACAGTTCCTCTTTTATGGCCCTGTGTCGTGGAATAAACACAACACTGAAATATGCTCACTTCCGGTGCTTGAGTTATCCCTGGCTCATTTACACGTCTCCTTCAAACCTCGCATGACCCTTCACCCAGACTAAACACATTTTAACCATTGCAACAATATACACAATATCGCTTAAGCCACCAATAATGTCAGATGAATGACAGAAAAGCCAAAATGGGTGTGACTGAGAGGGTTTGTGCAAATTGGTGCAGCTTTAGGTACTTCCATATCCAAAGTATCCACTCGTAGCTGTAGCGTTTAACAACAATGCTCAGCTAATTTAAACAATGACATTTGGCAGCCAACGAAACCAGTACAGAAAAGGCTAATATTTGTCAAAGATCACAAGTGTGCAGCAGGAACTTGAGCAAAGGAATCCTGGTTTCATAGTGGGTAGAATCAGTGACATCATGAACTGTTTCATATTTACTTTCACTCACACGCACATGCTTACACCAATCCACATACACTCACACACACACATTCTCTTTTACATAAGCACATTCTCAACTGCAGGCACGCACACAACATACATATAAAAGTTTTTTTTTTACTTACCTCCTCTACCAAGGAAGGCCATGTTCTAGCTAACTGTATTCCATTTGTATTACACTAACAGTAAATATTATATTATTCACTATTAGTGTAATAAAAAAAACTGATTGAAAACAAGGAAGTGGAGCTCCAAGCAACGTCCATATGGACGATCTGCCCCGGTGTTCCCAGCACTGATTTTGCCACCTCTGAGGCCAGGGGTCGCCGAGGCAATGGCAGGGGTCGCAAGGTGCAAGCAGGGGCTCGCAGCTGCAACCTTTTGCGACCCCTAAATGACGTCCATGGGTAACATCGCCATTTATACAGACATTTACAAAGATTGACACAGTCGAACTATTAAAAATAAAACACTCCAGCAGAACTTTTTATAAGAGTGTGCAAAATGGTTGAAAACCTGGATTTCTATATTTAGCTAAAAACGTCTATAAGGTTCAGCAATATGTCTAAGAATAGGGGTCATCTTAATAAACGGCACACATTAAGAATGGAATGATGCTTGGCAGGGTGTCTGTGAGGCCAGGGCCCACCTGTAGAAAGGTTCCTCAGCAGAAGGCAACCCTGTGTTTACTGTGCTGTAGATCAAACAGTGTCTCAGGCAATCCCTTCTCGTGAGCAAGTTACCTCACCAGAGGAAGCGCTGCACGTTAGGAGTGAGAGTCTCCAGAGCATGTGAGCTCACTGCCACCACCCCCTGGGGAAGGTGCCATTTTACTCATGTTCAAACCATCGGCGACAAGAGGCAAGCGTGTGGCCCTGAAAGGAAGCCCCATGATGGTACCAAAGGCAAATGAAGTTCGACCTTTGCGTTTGTGCCACCGTCCACACACTGGTACTTCCTAACTACAGCCGGTGCTTAAGTTGGGTAGTGTACAGTGCTCAGGCCCACCCAATATGGAATCTTTACCCGGCTTCCTCATGGCATTACTGTTGGCGATTTAAACATTTTCCTTTTCCACAATTCAGTTCCTATGAGAAAATGTATTATTTTTTCTTCAGTCACTAGTTGTATGCCCCAAATCTGCCATTATTGAGGCTCATGTCTGCCAGTGGCACAAAATGTACACATCAGGTCTGAACTGCCTTTGAGGCAACTTGCAAGCAGGTGCTCTGTCGGGGCCTGTGAGCTGCAGGATGAGACTGTAAAATTGTTTTGGTGCATTTCCCTCCTGCACAAGGTCATGGCTGACATGCGAGAGGGAAAGAGCAATGGTAACCAGCTAGTAACAGGAGCATGGCCAGTCACTGTGCAGCTTCAAAATGAAGCCCCACAGTGATTAGCCACGTCATTTAGATACTTCTGCTCTGAGCGTGAGCCTGTGCTGACAGGTCTGTTAGAAGCACCTTAACCAGAACCAATCCAAACGTTGCTCTCATCCTGTTTATATATTAGTAAACTGCATAAGAGCAATACAAGGATTAGGTGGGCAGTTGAAACCAGCAGTTAAAAAAAACTGTTCTGGGGCTGTTCTGTGCTCCCCCTCAGCTCCTTAATACAGAGCAGTTCAACAGTCTTGAAGTGCACATGTCGGGCTGGATGCAACAAGGGACCCGTCCAACCTGACGTGCACTTTGTAGCCATTGATTATCTCTGCAGACTGTCAGTCAAGAGGACTGGTCCCGTCCTTTAGCCTAACACCTGTCCAATTCTATACAATGCCATGGACAGGAAACGGAAAGGATAACTTTATAAAACTTGTGGCAGCTCACATGCGGAGCAGGCAATGCCCTTACGCCCTAAGGGAGGAGCAGCCCCTGAAAGACAACTGTATTGATATTGCTAGTGGAGCCTGCATCTACTGCCTGCATACTAAACTGCTCACTGGGGACAGATCTTTAGAATTCAATATACACTGTGTCTGGGAGCCTTACCAATGGGTACGGAAATGATTGCCTGTAAGTGTGATTGCCTCATCCAAGAGCTTGTCTTATGCTTGTAATAGTTGCAGCGATTTTATACTTCCTGGATATTTAGAAATACTAGTGGCATCTGGCTATATCTTTTCAGTGTATAAAGTTGTATACAATTCTCTAATAATATACATCTCTGTTTATTGCATGTGTATGTGCAATGAGTTGTCTAAATATTTCTAAATATTTCTGCACATTGATGCTCAGGGCAGTGAAGGGACATGCGATTTTGAATTTCTGGAGGCCAAGGTGGCTAAGTTCCTGTCTGGATGAGTGCTGTTGAGCACGATTTTTATTAGGTGTATACTGGATAGTTACACTGCAAATGTATGCTTTCAGTGTATCCCAGATTATAGGAATTGAGTGAAGCATTTATTTGGAATACTGACAGCAGAAACAAAAGTGACAGACTCCCATATGTGGTTGACTTTCATCTATCAACTCCCAAGTACGGAAACATAATGTCAAAAATATTTACCTTATTACTTGCTTATGAAAAACTGAAAAAGGGTTTTCCAAAACCATCAGTCATTGCTTACCACAGAGCTCCTAATTGTGAGCTCTAAACTCAAGAAAGCTGCAACAAATGCAGTGATTCTGAAAGGCACATCACATGAATATCTTTTACGGAAGTCATCAGTTATTAGTTCTAATATGAGAAGGACCTATTTTATAAGACAGCATCTTACATGTCACTCAAAATGCGTAATTTGTATGATTTATTGCAAACTCCCAAGCTGTAAAAAACAATATGTTGGCCAAACAGTGAATGACCTCCATACACAATTCAGAAACCACAATCAGCAATAATTAATAAGAAACTTGGACAGCCTGTAGCCAATCATTTTAACCTTGTGGATCATTTACTATCAAATTTGAAGGTTTTACCCATGCACCATGTCTTAAAGGAAGAACTACTGGATTCCAGAGAAAACTTCTGGATGTACCATTTAAACTCACTGTATCCAGATGGACTGAACATAACTGGCAATGCCACCTGATTACTGCATATTTCAAGAGATTTCAGGACTACATTGATTCTCTATTCCAAATGGAATCTTCACCCACAATGCTGTTTGAAAATCCAGCAGTGCCAGCTGTGCAACCACTGAGCAAACAATGTTGGATTACCTGAGGCAGGTGGAAGCTTAATCATTATAGTCAAAATATATTTTTGGATCTGGCTTTTTGCCCCGGCTAGCTGTTGTTTACTTGTGATCCTGCATCACTCTGAGGGTGCAATCAGAGTCCAATGAGTTTCAGCTGAGATTTGCCATTCCAAGTCTAAATGATGTATAACTTAAACTATGTGTGTCTATTTACTGTCTCTTAAATCTGAATAACCACCTCCTCATTCTCAGCAGTTCTCTATTCAAGTTCATTATTGCACTCTGAAATTATTCTAACATCTTAAGCGACTGCCTGAATCACTTTCTGCATCTTGGCATGGTCTGTCTTGGCCTCCACATAAAGTGATTGAGTTTCCTCTCTGTGCTTCTGGAGAAGCTGGTATATTTCAGACAGGTAGGGTTTATGAGTTTTCACAGCAGCAGTCACATTTAGATTTTATCCCTCTGCAACATCTTCATGCTGTTGATCATTCTTTCCTTTAAGAGCAGATTGAGTGTGAGATAAATCAATCGGCATCCACACAATGAGATGGGATGTTGGTGCCAGACATTGGGTGGGGGAAACTGTTCTCCTCATGAGTCTGTCCTTAAGTGTCAATTGTTTGTGCCATTCATTTAATTTCATGATGACTGTGGTCCTGACTGCAGACTTACTCTGTGGACCTGGTGGTGTCTGCTCATTGTGCCACTGTGCTCTAGATGTTCCACTAGGCTTGGAAGGCCTTAAGCAACAAGCTTCTAAAAGTTCTCCAGTTTTTCTAGGATTCCCTGTCTTAAATTGAGTGAGAGAGATTGAAGTTTGGGAGTGACTGTGGCTAGAATCAGATTTTATCATGTTTGTTGACTTAATCATGTGCATATTAAAAGCACTGGTCCTCAACCGTACCATCTTGCAAGCCATTTTGACTAACAGCCTTACCCTCCGGAATCACGAGCATGGAGCCATCCTAATCCACATGTCATGAATAAAGGTACTGTCAATCATAGATGAGAGATGTGGCTTTTCTTCAATATTTGTATCACCTACTGAATTACTCACAATGTCTATGCCTGTGCAGTAATTGAAGATATTTAATTGAACTCCATCTCTAAAGATTGGAGCAATCTTGTGCAGGCCATAACCTAATTTCCACACATTTCACATTCAGGATCTGAGGTGGATGTATTGAGAGCTTTGTCGTTTTGTTGCAGATTACTTAATTCCACCAGACCAGTTACATTGTTTTTACTCATCGTGCAACCATTCTCCACTTTTACTGAGTTAATAAAAATGTGGAGGAACTTTTCTTCAAGCAATGGCTTGCCAAAATGCTCTCTGTTTATATTTTGTGTTGATGACATGAGCTTTAATTGAAAGTTAAACCTGTCTTTAGTCAAACCAAAAAAGTTTCATTTTATTAAAGAGACACAGGAAAGCCTGCAGTGGTTTATAGGACTTCTGTTTACTCCCCTGATGACCGGAGGTGACACTCATACAGTGGAAACTATCATTCACAGACTCTACAATAATAATAAAACAATAAAAATCTTAACATATCATGCTCTATAGAATTAGCTATAACAAATATTGACAAGAAATGTTTATCTGTGTTACTTATAATGGATTGGAGACGTGCCAGTCTGCTGGGCAACACAAAAATAGTAATGCCTAGGGCCAAAATCACAGATTAAAAAGCACCTTTAGAAAAATATTTGGCGTAGTGATACTGTTCCATACACCAAAGAATAATATGCAGACTTGGCTTCAGGGAAACCCAAAAGATTCTTTCAATATGGATTTTGTAATTTCTGTCAATACACAAATGTCAAACAAATCTTCTTTGTGAGCAGTAGGAATACAAAGAACTAGACAACTACGTTTTGTGTCTATACTGTAACAATGATCTGCCAGAAATATTGTAGGTTCAACAAAAATAATGCTCAAGGAAATACTGGAGATCATTCCCAAATGCACATTCACTTTAATCAACAAAATGGTAGGATTAATTGAGGCAGATATGGAGCTGTAAACAATCAAGCACACAGAAGAGAAGGAAACAAAAAAAAACACTTAGAAGGGCAGACATGTTCTAGATTGACAAACTTTATACTGTTGAATACGGACTCTGAGCTCCATATTTTCTTAAAACACAGTTAAATAAAACAAGAAACAATGCAGAGATATAGAACAATATGCTATTCACTCAACACATTTAAAAAAATAAATTATTTGGCCACATCACATTGTAGATGCATCTAAGAAGAAAAAAGCTCAAGCTTGCGGTTTTTGATATGCTATCTTTGAAAAAGAAAAAAATCATATTCGTACATTTAAATTATTTTTGCCTTACTAGTGCTAACATTTTAGAATTACTTCACAAATAAAAATTAAGTATGCATAAGCCAAGTGACAACTATTCCCAAATCATTAGTAGATACTTTTAATAATTCTATCAAAATTAATAATGAAGATAGCAACCATCTGGACACAGCATAGTTTGTTACACTATAGTATGGCCATCGTAAAAAGCAGTGCATAAACCTTTACCATAGGATTACCCTATTGGAATGATTAACATTGCAATGTCACTCAATATAAAATAATGAATTCAGCTACATTTAAAAATTGACAATGTGATTAAACTCAACAGAAGTAATTGAGCTCACTTTGTTAAATTTAGGATTATATTAATTCTGTGATTCATCAAGAAATTAGTTGTCTAACTTGCCACAACATGGATTCATCAGGATATTAGTTGTCTAACTTGCCACAACTTGGTTACCATACACATTTATATACAAAACCTTTGATTTATTGATGCTACATTGGAATGGGAAAAATTGTCACCTAAAAAACAAAACATTAAGATGTTTTCTATACCTTAAATATAGTCATACATAATTTTGTGATTGAATTGAAATACATACACAAAGCTTTGTCTATGTAAAATACCATAAACTTCACATTGAAAACTACAGAGACTGTATAGTTATGGGTAAGCATAATTGCAGCTCTGTGCAAGCTCACCTACCAGACTAGTACCCAACCAGTCAATAAATATAAGCAATTCAATGTTTCAATGTTTCTTAGGGAGCACAACCCACAAAATCTTCTGTTTATCAGTGCATTTATTACAAACTGCTAAATTTCCAATCCGATCTAGTTTCAAAAAGGTTTCCCAAATACATATCTTGGCAAGAGACTTATTTAACATTCACATTACATTTTCTAAGCATTAGATTTCTCAAATAAATATTACAACCAACATATTTTTCATTATACATCAAACCAGTTACATGTACAGAGAATTAAATGGTCAGACATTCTTAGGAGAAGCCAACATTCCTAAAAACATAAATACATTACAGTTACAATTATTGAATCGCAATCAAAAAACTTCAGCCAAACATCAATACATTGCAGCTACAATTACTGAATTACAAAAAAAAAATTCAGGCATCACGTGTTTTGTAGTGATACATGCCACTTCTCCATTGCTAAAATCATAAAACTGAAGCAAAATATTGGAATCAGTCTATAAATTTGCAATCAAACAAAAAAAGACATTAGAAGAATACCTTATTCCAAAATCACATTTCACATATCACTCATTATTATTATATTGCTGCACTCCATCGTACCCCAAAAAATCCCCCATTTATGTTTCTGTGATTTCATAGTGGATGAACGTACCGCTTCTTCAGGGCTGCAATCATAAAAACTAAGTAAAATATTAGAATCAGTCTATAAATATACAATCACACAAAAAAACGACACTTGAGGAATACCTTATGCCAAAATCACATACCACTCATTATTAGTGCATTGCAACATTCCATCGTACCCCAAAAAATCCCCCACTTATGTTTCTGTGATTTCATAGTGGATGAACGTAGCAGTCTGATGCTTATGACTCCTACCTGTCTCATCATTATTAGGCCCCCACCTGGGCACAGTCTAATAAGAATATACTATTACGCATACCACTCTTAAGTCTCTTTTGTTGTCTCCCACCCTCAAAGAATACCACTAGGGTGAGGACCCACACTGTAGTCATATTTTTGAAATCCAAAACATCCCCGATAGTTTTCCAAAGTGTCTAGGCGACTAGTGATCCCGCTTTTCATGTAGGCCAAAATACGTGCTCTCCGTTCCATGGCCATGAACTTAGAGATCACTCACCTGCCAATATTAGAAATATATGCAAAAGGGGCTCCACTACATTTTACAGTTAACCATTACTTCAAAATACATTAGTCTCAAATATTTTTTCCAATAGTCTATCTACTGGGACACAATGAAAGGACTCACCACTTCAAATAATACATACACTCTAAAAAGCAAAACTTCACACTTGCAACTAATCTTAGTCTCACCCTCGTCTCACCCCTTCCTAGATCCCAGATCCTCACATCCGTCTGATTTCAGGTAGCAAACCTACCTACAGATACTCAATGTGTACATTACTCTTTGTTCTGACCTAAACAGTTGCCCATCACTATAGCAAGTGCTCCTCTTTTCATCAGGCTGTGTACAAAAAGCTGAAAAAAAAAGACGAAAGACAACATTATTGGGCTGCCCCACTTCCACCAAATATCAGTGACTCCTGCAGATCCCTCTTGGGTACCCATTTCTCCAACAAAATACCTTCTATCTTACTCTCTCAAAGCCACCATATTGTACCATTCAAACATTTCTAAACCAGCATTTGTCCTAGCTCCTAATGTCATTAATGCTATCACGTTTTTTTCTCAGGCTCATTGACGCACTCTGAAATAAAAAAAGATATAGAAAATAATTACACCATATCCTGAGCCGTATCTTTGCTAACACTTGAAATTAGAATCATATGATATTGCTTTTGGGTTGCCCCATTACCATTAAGGGACAGTCACTCCTGCCAACCCCTCATGAATTCCCGTTACCCCAACAAATACCTTTTATCTCTCTCTCTCCAAACCACCACCACCATTCGCAAAATGTTCACACCAACAACTGTCCCCCATTACTTGTTGTAGCTCCTAATGTCATAAAGTCTATCCCTTTTTCCCCTGACCAATGAACGCACTCTGAAGCCAAAGTAAATATATAAAGCAATTACACCATATCCTGTCCAAAATCTTTTCTGTCACACAACCACACTTGGAAAGTAAAGTAAATGCATATAACAAAGCTAACAGACCCCAAACACTCTTTAACATATCAGCATTCCAAACCTACCTATAGCTATAGCATTACTACTCACTAGTGTCCAGATTCCAATTTCACCAATGTGGTGATGCTGACCAGCCTTGGGGGAACATGACGGCCGTCTAAGGAGCCGGTCGCGGAGGGCTCCGTTCGTGAACAGAAATGAAGCGAAAATAGTTTCTCCCTACTGGGGGCACGAAGGCTTGACAGGTCGGCGGTATATTTCGGCTGGGGATCCGTTTTCCTTTTTTTTCTCTTGGCTGGCAGGAGTTACTGCGGTGAGGGGAGCTGGCGAGAACGTGGGACGCATTGGAGCAGAGGGTTGTGCCATTGCTGAGAGCCTCCCTGGAGCTCCTTCGGGTCAAGGAGGTGGCAGCTCGTGTTCCCTACCATTGCAGAGCCAGCACAGGGCTGGAATCATCGGGAAAGAAGTGCAGGATATTGAGGATTCCACGGTATATCGAGGACTTGTTTGATTCAGGTACTGAAGGGGACTAACAGTGTTTTAAAGGATTTGGAGGTTTTGTGTGCTGGGGAAACACTACTTCATATATAAACGGTACAGCAATTCACTCAGACCATATGGTGGACAGAGCAAGAGGGCTGGTTGGGGCCAGAAAGGAAGGGGGGAAGGTGGTGCTTAAAAATGGTTTGGGACAAGTCCCGTACTCCCTGCGGAGTGCTAAAAAAAGTAAGAAAAGAGTGGAAGTCGAGAGTTTGGCCCCCCTCTAGAAACCTTCTACAGTGAGAAGTAGGGCAGAGCAAAATAATAGTTTTGTTAAAAAGAGACTGGATGTGAATACTGGTGGAAGTTTGAACAGTAGGAAAGTCTGGGTTACCCCATCTGTAAGGACCTATTTTCGGGTATTGCCAGGATCACTTAAAATGTCCAGGGGTGCGAGCATGCAAGAGGTGGACAAGTTGGACAAGTTTGAACCTGTTGCTAGTTTCAAGGGCATGGGCTCAGACTTCCGGGCAGACGGGAGAGGTGTGCCGCAATTTGTTTTTATCCAGGAGGTCTGTAGGGATTCAAGAAGAGGTAAATGCAGGGCAAGATCTCCAGCTGCCCGTGGAAGATCATGGACACTCAATTGCAGATATGTTGAAGGCATTATCTCTGGAGTTGAAGGGAGGCTTTGAAACCTCTAATGCTAATCAGGTAGAGATTAGGAGTCTTTGTGAAGACCTAGGGAAGAAAATCGATGACCTTGCGGGCCGGACGGCTGTTCTGGAGGAGGAGGTTGGTGAGTTAAGGATGGTGGTAGAGGAAAATAAAGAGCAAATAAGACACCTAAAAGAAGGGGAAGTAGGGGCAATGGCCAAGATGGAATACTTGGAAAATAATTAGAGGAGGAACAATCTGAGGTTTCTCAGAGTCCCGGAAGGTTTGGAAGAAGGTGACTTAAAAGGTTTTATGGCTCGACTAATAAAGCAGGAAGTGAATGTGGGAGAATCAGAAGAGGACATTGCTAAGGACATTCAAAGGGTGCACCGGGTCCTGGCAAAAATCCCCTCTAATAGGGATAGACCAAGGAAAATGTTAGTTTATTTTCAAACATATGCATTGAAGGAACATATTTTGGCCCTGGCGTTAAAAAATAAATCATTGTCAGTGAATGGATCCCCATTTGAAATTAGGTCAGACCTAGCGTCTGTGACTTTAAATAAACAGTGGGAACTGGGTAAAAGAATTGGTATACTAAAAAAGCTTGGTGCAACAGCTCAGTTAAAATTTCCTGCTTCCTTAAGGGTCATGGTGAATAACAAAATGTATAGCTTTTCGGATTGGAAGGAGGTAGATGAGTTGATTAGGAAAATTGACAAAGGCAGCAGGAATGGGAAAGGTCTGGTCTGAGTTTCTATTGTTTCCTATTGTTTTTCCCAGTAAGGAGGTTTTGTTATGGGGGTGATGCCCCAATTCAGGTACGGTGACCCTCCTCTGACATTTGTCAGATAAACAATTGGGTGGGTTACCTGGGGAGGAGTGGGGTTGGGTGGTGTGGAGGGGGATGGTGGTGGGGAGCACTGGGTGGGGAGCATAAAGGGGAAAAAGGAAAAAAAGATCCTCATTGATGTAGTTAGACGGAGGTGGGTGGGAGGAGGGAGGGGGTGTAAAAAGGGATTTGTTTTTTTTATGTTGGAAGATGGCAGTAAAGAATTTGAAACTCCTGTCTTGGAATCTTACTGGTCTTAGGGTAAAGGTTAGGCAGAAACGGTTTGTGCAATACTTGAAAGATGTCCCATTTGATGTGTTGATTTTACAGGAGACTCATCTTTCTAGGGAAGAATGTTTTTAAGTTTTTAAGCCATTTAGATGGATACAGCAGATAGCTAGGTCATACTGTACGAGTGGTAGTAAAGGGGTGGCCGTTTTAATCAAGAATCATGCTAATATTTCTTTTGCGGAAGGCCCTTTGGATAATTCTGGAAGGTGGGTGTTGGGAAAGCTGTCTGCCTTTGAGTATGCCTTCATGTTGGTAGGATACTATGGTCCTAGTAGGGATGATATATGTCCATTAAGGGAAGTCTCAGATCTTCTTCTACAATATTCAGACCCAATAATATGGGCAGGAGACTTCAATGTTGTATTGAATTATGATTTAGACAGATCATCGGGTAGCAGATAAAAAATAAATGAGAAAATGCAGGCTCAGATTCGGGTAATGATGGCCCAATGGGGATTATACGATGCATGGACGGATAAGAGGGGGCTGGAGAGAGGTTACTCTTATAATAATAAGAAGTACCGGCACCAGTCCAGAATTGATTATTTCATTCTGGATACTGTTTTGAGGGATTATGTTGAGGAAGTAACACATATTGGTTCCCATTTATCAGATCACTCAGCGGTTAGTTTACATCTTAGGCTGCCAACGAAAAGGAGTGAAAAAAGGTGGACTTTAGATAGAACACTGCTTTTGGAAGATGAGGTGGTCACGGAATTGCGGGCGGATACAGAAGAATTTTTTAGGATAAATATGGGCTCAGCTTCCTTAGCGATAGTTTGGGATACATTTAAGGCCTTTTTGAGGGGGCGATTGATTAGGACAGCTGCATATAGGAGGAAATTATATAATGAAGAAATAAGTAGGTTGGAGAATCAAATACGACAATTGGAGCAGAGAATGTTAAGGAAGGAGCAGGGCGAAGAATTTTATGAGTTATATATGCAATGTCAGGCAGCTAGGTTGGAGTTGGCAGCTCTTTTAGACCATAGGATTAGATTGAGATGTGAGGCTAATAGGGTGACACATTTTGAGTAAAGTGAGAATAGTAGTAAATGGTTGGCTTGGAAGTTAAAATCAGATATGGTCAGAAATCGGGTGAGATGAAGATTCAGGTGAGATTAGAAAAGGTGGCGAGCAGGTGGAAGAAGGTTTTTTAAATTTCTTTAAGTCATTATATACAGAAGATTTGGAGCCTCCTTTGAAGGTAATGAGGGGATGGCTTGGGGAACTAGATTTACCTACTCTGAATGAAGAGGAAAGAAGTGTGGTTAATGAGCCGTTTCAGCAGAGAGAGATAGAACGGGTCATTCTTGCAGGTATTTTGGGGAAGGCATCAGGGCCAGATGGGTTACCCATTGAGGTTTATCGAGCATTGGGTAACAGTATTTATGAAGTTTTTAAGCAATTATGTAATAATATTATGGGGGTAATGAGAATCTCCCTCCTTCTTGGATAGAAGCTATTATTACGTTAGTCTTAAAACCTGGTAAGGACCCTAGGGAGTGTGACTCATACCATCCAATATCATTGTTAAACTGTGATTATAAGATTTTTGCAAAACTTCTGGCTGATAGATTAGGGACTGTTATGGGGAAACTGATACATATAGCTCAGAAAGGTTTTTTGAAGGGTAGATACATGCACGAATTAAAACAGGGGTTGGTAGGGTCGATTGATTTAGCCACTTTTCTGCGTATGCCTTTGGCTGTGGTAATGGTGGATGCAACAAAAGCATTTGACAGAGTTAATTGGAGCTATTTGATTATGGTATGTGAACTTTATAAACTTGGAGGCCAATTTATTAGAACATTACAAAAAATCTATCATGACCCTAGTGCGAGAATTTTGGTTAATGGTTTTCTTACTCCTCCGGTAAAAATAGAAAGAGGGACGAGACAGGGGTGTCCACTATCTCCATTATTGTTTGATCTCTACATCGAGCCATTAGCTAGTAGAATTAGGAGAGATAAGAGAATATTTCCCTTCCGGTCTTCAGATCTAGTTAGGAAGGTCTCTTTATATGCGGATGATTTCATGATTTATACTTCAAAATATAAGTCAGGCCAAACCAGTTCTACAAGATTTAATGGAGGTTTTTGGGGGACTCTCTGGTTATGCTGTTAATAATCAAAAGACCGAAATTATGGCTTGGAATATGGAAGTAGATGACACAGTGAATGTAAAGGAAGAAGTTAAATATCTGGGGATTATTGTAACGCATGATATATGTAAAATGGCAGAAACAAATCTTGGTCGGGTTATGAGGGAGGTGGATCTACTAATGAAAAAATGGCTTAATCTTCCACTAACTATTATAGGTCGGATTAATGTTGTAAAGATGGTGATTGTTCCCAAACTAACTTTTACCTTCAACTCATTGCCATTAATGTTTAACAAGGTTGCTTTAAAGAAGCTTCAAGGGAAAATTAGCAGTTTTATTTGGGCATCCAAAGGTGTTCGTATATCGTGGAAAAAACTTAGAAGGAAGAAAGAAAAAGGTGGTCTGGCGGTTCCTGATATGTAGTATTACGCATGGGCTTTTTTGTTGAAAAATGTAAGGCAGATTCTTAACTTACCAGATCATTCAGAATTGGGGCAGGTGTTAATCGCTATGATGGATGGACAGGAGGTTCAGAAAAGTTTTTTGTATAAGTTTGGGGATCCTAAACTCTTTTAAAAAATTCATTTTAAGATATTACAGGATTGGGCAATGCTGTGGTATGAGGTGAGGAAGATCACAAGGCTGTCGTATTATAGTGAGTATGCTCCGGTCTGGGATTCTCCTGGTTCTCCAGAATGGACTAAAGATGCCCTGGCCATTCCATTGAAAGAGGCATGATTCTTGCAATGGAGACACTTGTGTTATAAGGGAGAAATCAGGGAGTTAGAAAATCTCAATATGGAGGTAGGAGGAAGGTTGTCCAAGTTTAAATATCTTCAGATGAAGAGTTGGGTAAGGAATGTGACTGAGGAAGTGGGAAGTACTAACGGAGTGGAGGACCAGATGCAGCTGGATATCCTGTTGAAGAAAGATGTGGCTAGATGGTACTGGCTGATGATGGACATCGTTGATGGTGAATTTATTCTTCCGGAAGAAATCTGGAGGGAGTGCTTGCCGGAGCCTCAGCTTGAAGATCTTTGGCAAGTATCTACTACACTTCTTTATAATACTGTTAAACCTCCTACATTAAGAAGAAATCATTTATTTTCAATTCACAGAGGTTTTTGGACTCCCACAAAGTTCTCCAGACTGAGACAGGATAACCTGGTGAGTTGTATGAAGTGTGGTTCTGCTTCAGCCGATGATCTACACTTGTTTGTATACTGTCCTCTACTCCGTGGATTTTGGCAAGAGGTGGGTGAAGCAATTAAGGAAATTCTTCCCACAAGTCCGAAGGTAAGACTGTCAATAGTGATCTCTGGTTGCTCATATGAGGCGCAGAAGATTGGTAGAGATGGAGCTAAACTGTTGTTATATATGATGCTTGAGGCAAGAAGGGAGATATGTAGGAAATGGATCAGTCCTGTTCCCCCTACTCTTGTTGAATGGAAAAACTCTCTAATCTATAATCTCAAATTAGGCTGTCATAAAGACTGTAAGATAACTAGATTTTGGAATCCCCTGAAGCAATGGTTGGGAATTGGGGAGTTATAAATAGGTAGGATGTGATCCTATGATTATACTCTTTCCTTTGTGTTCCACACCGGATTTCATGTGGAAAGTATTTCCTAGACAGGGGAGATGTAGTGGGAGACAGGTGGTGAGCAGTTGTGTGAAGAACCTTGCTGCCCCCCCCCCCGGTCTGTGAAAGGAACTTTGGAAGGTAAATGAGGATAAAAAAAAAAAAAAAATGTGGTGATGCTGGCCCTGCTTAAATACTGCCCTTAATTGAGGCAAATCTGTTATTACCATTTTTAATTACTCCTAATCAATTTCAAATTAAACTACTTACGCATAAAAGCCCGGAATGGATTCTACAGTCATTTACCCTCCTGTGTCACTGAAATCCAGGAAGCTTATGAAATGTATTATAAAATATATTTACAACATTAACAATACAATTATCTCAGTTTTACAAGTTCAAAGTATTTAAAAAATGTCTCTATTCACCGCACCATGGAACCAAAAACTTAAGTGACATACAGCACTTAACGCCAATAAATTAACCAGTAGTAAATATTTATCTCCAGCAGGAGTCGAGCCCCCAAGATGCTAAATCCTATTCTAGCATACCGTAACCACTAGACTGTGCATGTTAGTTTTTGCCACTTTCAAGGTCAGACATATTATATAGTGGGCATACTATCATCCTAAGACATTTATCTGGGCACCACATTCTTTTAAAATGGCCCTCACAAATTCCCAGATCCTACTCAAGCTTTCACAGACGTAGTCCATGGGAAATCAAATGTCATGACCTCACACCCAAGAGGAAAATTGTGCAGAAAGTTCAACCTTACAAGTAGGCAATTCCTGTTAGGACCATCACTGACACAAACTAGAAAAAACAAACAACACAACTTTCTTCCTCATAGCAAAATTAAAACTAAAAATAAGCTAACCTCAAATTCAATTGAATTTGAGGCCTCCACAGGACACTCTCACCATCTAAAATGAATGAACTTAAAAAATAAAATGTGAGTCCTCCGTGGGAACTGAACTCTCACCACCAGGGACCACATCATAAGTCACTCCCACCCCTCCGCTCTCTACAGAAATCTTCCTCCAGCCGTAAAACTCTCTCCATGCAGATTACCTACCTAGAAACCTCAGTCTAAATAAATCCAGAGGCACTCTTGCCTTCACAATATCGGTATCACCCCTATTTACATCTCTGAACAATACGCAGAATGAACATTAAAGTACATTCTAAAAAGATATAGACAACCCCTTATCGTGACCTATTGAAAAAAAGGATCCGAGACTGAGGTACTTTGAAGTAATGGTTTACTGCAAAATGCAGAGGAGTCACTTTTCCATATATGTCTAATATTGTCAGGTGAGTGAGTTCTGAGTTCATGGACATGGGACTGAGGGCATGTATTTGGACTACATGAAATGCTGGATCACTAGTTGCATCGATAATTTGGAAAACTATGGGGGATGTTTTGGATTTCAAAAATATGACTACAGTGTGGGTCATCACCCTAGTGGTATTCTTCGAAGGTAAAAGGCAACAAAAGGGCCTTAAAAATAGTATTTATAATAGTGTAATCTTATTAGATTGTGCCTAGTTGGGGGCCTAGTAATAACGAGACAGGTAGGAACCATAGGTGTCAGACTAATACGTTCATCCACTATGAAATCACAGAAACATAAGTGGGGGTAATTTTTGGCTTACGATGGAATGTAACAATATAATAATAATGAGTGGTATGTGATTTTGAAATAAGGTATTCTTCTAGTGTCATTTTTGTGTGATTGCATATTTATAGACTGGTTCCAATATTTTGCTTAGTTTTTATGATTTTAGTCCTAAAGAGGCTGAAAAACATGTGTTGGTTGAAGTTTTCTGATTGCAATTCAGTAATTGTAACTACAGTGTATTGATGTTTTGCTGAAGCTTTTTGATTACAATTCATTAATTGTAATCGTAATATATTGATGTTTTTAGGATTGTTGATTACTCCTATGAATGTCTGATCATTTAATTTTCTGTACATATAACTGGTTCTATGTATAAAGAAAAATATGTTGTTTATAATATTGATTTGAGAAGTTTTATGCTTAGAAAATGTCACATGAATGTTAAATAACGTTCTTACTGAGACTTGCCATTGGGAAACCTTTTTGAAACTAGATTGGATTGGAAAGTTAGGCCCTCATTACAACCCTGGCGGTCGGTGGTACAGCAGCAGTAAAACCGCCAACAGGCCGGTGGAAAAAAAATGGAATCACGACCATGGCGGAAACTGCCAACATAGACAGCCACTTTAACACTCCGACCGCCACGGCAGTACAAACAAACAGCATGGCAGTCACCGCCAACAGACAGGCGGAAGACAATGGACCGCCCACCCCATTATGAGAGGCCAATCCGCCACCTTTTCTGGGGCGGGTTCAATGGGAACAAAAACACGGCGGAAACAGGACTTGGAAGGGAAAACGCTCACCTCTACACACCCCATGAGGAGCCAGGACGCCATGGAGCCGGAACTCCAAATTCTACCTGCCCTTGTCTTCCTGCTCCACTACCAGGAGCACGACCGACGGCGGAGACGACCAAGGTGAGTACTGCACCTACGACACAGGGGAGGGGGAGGGGAAAGAGAGTGACACACACACGTAACACGCAACACCCCCACCCTCACCCAGAACAACACACAAACCAATACATGTCAAAACATTACATTTACACCTCCCCATCCCCCCTGGAAGAACGCAATGACAAAAAGGAAATGATTTGAACAATTGTAATCAGGAAAAATCCATTACTCAAAAATATATATACATTATTAACAAATATGTACACTAAGATTCCAAGTCCATGTACTGCACCTACATAGTCCGTGGACCACTGGGCCCAAAATGCATGGGCGAGGCCCACACTCAATACCCGATCCAAACGGAGAGAACACTGCAATGGCATCAGTTAGAAATAAAACAGGCACCTCAGGAAGAAGGGAAGGGGGGGCACCTCAGCCGGATGAGTGCACGACGCCAGCTCCACGAGAGGGCTCCATGCCCACTGCTTTATCCTGGGGAGTGCAAAGCCACAGTCTCTCAAGTGGATAACAGTCTCCACTGGTTCTGGAGGGGGCTTGGTGCCCAGAGTGCTTCATCCTGCCAAGGACTGAGGTAGTGGATGCCTTTCTCCACTGGTTCTGGAGGGGGCTTGGTGCCCAGAGTGCTTCCTCCTGCCAAAGACTGAGGTAGTGGAAGTGATACTCCACTGGCGGTGGTGCAACATGGAAGCTGTCCAGCCGCTGGAACTGACCACCAGCCTCGTTCGACTGACCACTGGGGATGGCAGCCATGTCTGCAGTGGTGCCACTGGCACAGGATGTGGCGTGGCCGCTGGCGGTGCTGGCAGCGGCCTCAGTAGCGGCGGTGCTTGCGGCGCTCATTGGCAGCGGTGCTGGTGAGTGGCACATTGACCTTGCTACTGGCGGCGGTGTCCTGTGCAGCGGTGCTGGTGGGTGGCTCAGTGAGGGTGCTGCTGGTGGCGGTGTCATGGGCAGCTGTGCTTGTGGGTGGCTCAGTGAGCGTGCTGCTGGCGGCGGGGTCATGAGCGGCGGTGCCCGTGGCGGTGGTGCATGTGGCGGTGCCGGTGGCGGTGGTGCATGTAGTGGTGCCAGTGGCGGTCTTGTCCGCCGTGCAGGTTGGCAGCGACTTCCCTTTCTGTCTCTGGCCCTTCCCCACCTAGGATGGTGGCATAGCTGTCTTGCCACTCCCAACTGTAATCATGGGAGAGCCCTTGGTGGCAGGTGTTACGGCCTTCTCCCTCTGGGCTGTGGCCAACTTCTTTTGTTTATGAGGTGGGGGAATGTCCTTGGCCTGGCTCCTTGGCACACTGGCTGCCCTGCTGCTTGGCACACTCCAGAAGCCGGTGACTGCTGGCACCACTGTTCCCGGTGATGTGGTGGCTGAGGTGCTGGTTTGGGACCTGGAAAGATGGGCCCTAGGGGACGAAAGAGGTGGGGGAGGTGTAGGGAAGTGGTCAAGGTTTGACAGGAAAAGTTTTTTAGACACACTGGGACGGGTAGATGGAGGGGGTTTGGGAGTGGAGGAAGAGGTAGTGGTTGTAGGAGGTGTACGTTTGCTGACTTTGGGTGAAGGTGCATGGGCTGGAGGCTGTCGTGAGGTGGATGGCTGTTGGGTGGGTGTGTGACTGCGTTTGTGTAGTTTGGGAGGTGGGCTCACAGACACACTGGTAGAGGACACAGGGGATGTGTGAATGGTAGTGGGGGGTGAGTGCACGTGAATGGTGTGTGGTGATGGGCGTGCTGGTGATGGACGTAGTGGCTGAAGATGTAGTGCATGCAGGTGTGAGTGGAGACGTGACAGGGAGGGAGGAGGGAGACATGGAGGAGGGGGACACAGTGGAGGCAGTGGCTGTTGGTATGTCTGCATGGGTATGATGCTTGTTTGAGTGCTTGTGGGATGTGTTGTGCTTATGTTTGCCAGAGCTACCCTTGTGTGTTGAGGTGTGTGCCTGCTGGTCTGATGGTGTGCTTGGGATAGGCTGAGGTACTGAGGATTGGGTCTGGGTGGAGGAAGTTGGAGGGGGAAGCTGGACACAGGAACAATGGCTGCCATCAGTGCTGAGGCCAGAGTCTAAAAAGCTCGCTGTTGGGCTGCCTGACCAGAATGAATGCCCTCCAGGAATGCATTTGTCTGCTGCAACTGCCTCTTTACACCCTGGATGACATTCAGAATGGTAGACTGCCCAACAATGAGGGATCTGAGGAGGTCAATGGCCTCCTCACTGAGGGCAGCAGGGCTGACAGGGGCAGGGGCTGAGGTGCCTGGAGCGAAGGAGATGCCCCCCCTCCTGGGTGAGCGGCCACGGGGCACACTCTAAGGGGCTGCTGGGAGGGCGGTGCTGGTAGGGGGGGTGGTGGCTGTACCTGTAGATGCGGTGGGCACAGAGGGGGCCGCCACCGCCAGGGAGCTCCCATCAGAGGAGGAGTCGGTGTCGCTGGTCTCAGCTCCTGTCCCCGCCGTGGAGCTCCCCTTGCCCTCCGTCCCACTGGTGAATTCGGAGTCTGTGGTCTCGCCCTCCAGGGCCATGTGGGATGCAGCTCCCTCCTGCTCTGGCGGCACTGCTCCTCCGCGTGATGAAGCTAATGCACACAAGAACAAGGAGACCACAAAAAGGGAGGAAAGAAAGTAGAAAGACATGTTTAGTGCATGCAATACCACTACCGTCGGCGGACACTACAGACACAGCTCCCCTCTGCACTACGCCATGCACTTAGAGTTCCCTAATTAATCACAGGGCCATGGGGTACAAGGCCTATGCCCGATTGCTGCACACATGGAAGTCACAGGAGCCTGACTAGGGGTAGATGGCTCTTAACACTGGTGGGCTGGGGTGCCACATAGCCTGCCTCACGAAGGGACCTTGCCTGCAAAACTCGCCCTGGCCTAGCGAAACCCACTGCCCACCTTCCCCACCCAGACACGTCCCATGAGCGCTGAATCAGATGAATGTGACTGTACTCACCCCCTTGTGGCTGCTGTGATGCCCTCAAGCGCCCATCCAACTCCGGATACGCCACCGCCAGGATCCAGAACATCAGGGGGGTCATGGTGCGACGGACACCCCTCCCACGTTGGGAGGCCATCCCCAGCTGGGCCTCCACCGTCTTCTTGCTCCAGTGGCGAATGTCCTCCCATCTTTTCTGGCACTGGGTGCTCCTTCTGTGGTGGACCCCCAGGGTCCGGACTTCCTTGGCGATGGCACGCCAAATATCCTTCTTCTCGTGGGCGCTGACCTACAGGAATAGTACAGGGGAAAAGGGGAAACTATAACCGTCCGGACCGTCACAGTCATTGGCCCATGTTCCCACCCTTGCCCTGACGCACATACACTCACCGTCGTTTCATGCATGCCTCATTCCCCCCCATCTTCCATCCACACCACTCCAAACAGGCTTTGCCCATACAGCATGCTCACAGTGTACTCACCTGTTTGTCTGGAGGACCGTAGAGTAGCGTGTACTGGGGGAGGACCTCATCCACCAGTTTGTCCAACTCCTCCGAAGTGAAGGCAGGGGCCCTTTCCCCAGACACTTGAGCCATTGTCGCTTCCAGACTGAGGTCACAGCAGCACTTGCAGTGTAGGTCCTCTCCTGTCGAAGATCAGGTATCAAGTGAGTGAACAGACAGAAAATGGCGGTCACGTCCACGGCGGTGCATACCGTCATCGCCGGCGTACATCGTCATTGGCTCCTGGGACCCATAGGATCCAATGTTAACCAATGCAGGATTGCGCCACGGTCTTCGACTGCCTACCACAACGGTGTACAACGCCAGCGCAGTTACCTCATATCCCATTGCCCCACCTTACAGGTCAGGCAGCCGCCATTTCAGGGGACCACATGGCATTAATTTTAAATGCGTCACACATATCTAGGTCTTTCATACACACTATGACAGGCACATAAAGGATTGACAAATGTGTGCAATAAAGTTGTGTTTTCGTACCTCAGTGTTGGCTGACCCTCTGCTCACTGTTCTCATTCATAGAGCGCGTCCGCTGGGGCAAGTGATGAGATGGCGGCATCCTCTGGTGTACAGACCGCTGGTGGACCTGTTGACAATGGAAGCGCGACATGTAATAGTGACCTACAGACTTGATTGTGCCACATTCTAGGAACTGTGTGCCCAGTTGGAGACAGACCTGATGTCAGCTATCCGCCATCCCACAGGTATTCCCCCTCTGGCGCAGGTCCTGTCAGTACTCCATTTCCTGGCAAGTGGGTCTTTTCAAACTATAGTGGCCATAGCATCAGGGATGTCCCAGCCTATGTTCTCAAACGTGTTGTGCAGAGTGTTGTCTGCCCTGCTGAAACACATGCGCAGCTACATAGTGTTCCCTCAGGTGGAGGATTTGCCTACAGTGAAAGGTGACTTCTATGCTCTGGGACATATCCCCAACATCATAGGTGGCATTAATGGGACACATGTGGCCTTGGTCCCCCCCGCAGGAGTGAACAGGTGTACAGAAACTGGAAGAGTTACCATTCAATGAATGTGCAGATGGTGTGTTTGGCAGACCAGTACATCTCCCATGTGAACGCCAAGTTTCCTGGCTCAGTGCATGACGCTTACATTCTAAGGAATAGCAGCATCCCTTATGTGATGGGTCAACTCCAGAGGCACTGTGTGTGGCTATTAGGTGAGGACATGGACCCTATACAGTGTGAATAATTGTCTGGTTCTGGGGTTGTCCCTAAGGGTTAGTGTGTGTCTAACAGTTGTCCCTCGACATTTGCAGGTGACTCTGGGCAGCCCAACCTGTCATGGCTACTGACTCCAGTGAGGAATCCCAGGGCAAGGGCAGAGGAAAGCTACAATGAGGCACATGGGCGAACTAGGAGGGTGATCGAGCGGACCTTCGGCCTCCTGAAGGCCAGGTTCTGGTGCCTCCATATGACAGGTGGTTCCCACTTCTACTCACCAAAGAATGAGTGCCAGATCATCGTGGCCTGCTGTACGCTGCACAACTTGGCTTTGCGACGACAGGTGCCTTTTCTGCAGGAGGATGGTCCAGATGGAGATCTTGTGGCAGCTGTGGAGCCTGTGGACAGTGAAGAAGAGGAGCCAGAAGAAGAGGACATAGACAACAGAAACACCGTGATCCATCAATACTTCCAGTGAGACACAGGTAAGAAGACATCACTGCCTCCTGCATCTGATAAAATTGTTCGACCTATCATCTGTCTGTCACGTTCACCCAGTGTATGGACCCTGATTTGTCACTTTGCCTTTTGATTTCACAGATGAGGGTCCCACTGTGTGACCCCTGCTATGTAACCTCATGGACTACAGCTGTGTGACATAGGTATGTTGACAATACTATGGACATTGCTATTTTCCTTAGTTCTAGATAATACACATTTGTGAAAGCACAGACTGACTCCAGATTGTTTTTTGATTCAAGGGTGTTTATCTAAGTGCAAATTACTGGAGGGGGTTGTAAAATGGTCAGGGGTGATGGTGGAGGAATGTCCATGGCAGAGTCCAGTTATTTGTCTCACAGGTGCATTGTCCAAAGGGGCATAGGAAGTGGAGCAATGGCAGTTTAAGGTTGGACAGGGTGACAAAGTGGGACAGAAGGATGACAATCAGGGTGGTCTTATTTCTTGGCGGGGGTCTTGGCATTGTTCTCTGTCTTTGTCCTGGATCTCAGGGTCCGTTTGCGGGGTGGTTCTCCATCTGCATGGAGTGGGGTGCTGGTGTCGTGGTCCTGTGGCGGTGCCTCCTGTCCACTAGCGCTGGCGGAGATGGAGGGCAGTTCATCATCCAGGCTAGTGTCAGGGGCCCGTGTTGTGCCACAGTGCCCCTCCTGGTGTTCACGAGGTCCTTCAGCACCCCTACAATGGTGCCCAGGGTGGTATTGATGGACTTGAGTTCCTCCCTGAACCCCAAATACTGTTCGTCCTACAGCCGCTGGGTCTCCTGAAACTTGGCCAGTACCGCTGCCATCGTCTCCTGGGAATGATGGTATGCTCCCATGATGTTGGAGAGGGCCTCATGGAGAGAAGGTTCCCTGGGCCTGTCCTCCCCCTGTCGCACAGCAGCCCTCGCAGTTCCCCTGTGTTCCTGGGCCTTTGTCCCCTGAACCGTGTGCCCACTACCACTGCCCCCAGGTCCCTGCTGTTCTTGGGGTGGTGGGTTAGCCTGGGTTCCCTATAGTGGTGGATACACTGCTGCTTGACGTGTCCTGGGGACAGAGGGATGGGCCCGCTGGGTGGGTGCTGTGCTGGTGTTTCCTGAGGGGGAGGCTCTGTGGTGGCCTGTGCCAGTGTTTTTGGGAAACCGACTGTCCCGAGGTCCCAGATGGGCCGGACTGGTCATCTAGATCCAGTTGAACAGAGCTGCTGTCATCACTGTGGACCTCTTCTGTGGGGGGAGTGAACATGTCTGGAACCTCCTGTCCAGTGACGTTGGGTAGGGGTCCTGCAGGGGTATAACTGCATAGTTTTAGTATCTGTGTGTGCCATGGTGTGCAATGAGTGGGTGACCCTGTACCCCAGTGCTTCCATTCCTGTGTCAGAGCTTGTGTGATAATTGTTTAGGGGTCTGTGTGGGTATGTGTAGTGGACATGCATTGGTGATGGGTGTCGATGCTTTGTTGTTGCATGCAGGGCTTGGTGTTGGGAGGTGTGGTTTGTGCTCGTGGGACATATGTGAGGAGTTGGAGTGATGGGGGTGAGGGCGAGGGTGGGGGTGTGTGATAGCATGCAGGTAGGGTGGGGGATGAAGTAGTTAAAGATTAAACTTACCAGAGTCCATTCCTCCAGCTACTCCTGCGAGGCCCTCAGGATGCAGTATAGCCAAGACCTGCTCCTGCCATGTTGTTAGTTGTGGGGGAGGAGGTGGGGGTCCGCCACCAGTCCTCTGTACCGCAATGTGGTGTCTTGAGACCACGGAACGCACCTTCCCCCGTAGGTCGTTCCACCTCTTCCTGATGTCATCCTGTGTTCTTGGGTGCTGTCCCACTGTATTGACCCTGTCCACGATTCTGCGCCTTAGCTCCATCTTCCTAGCTATGGTGGTGTGCTGCACGTGTGATCTGAATAGCTGTGGCTCTACCCGGATGATTTCCTCCACCATGACCCTGAGCCCCTCCTCAGAAAACCTGGGGTGTCTTTGCGGTGCCATGGTGTGGTGTGGGTGATGTGTGAGGTGGTGTGTTTTGTGATGTGTGTGGTGATGTTTAGGGGTGTGTAGTGTTTTGTGCGTGGATGTGTATGTGTGATGGTGTTGTGTGCCTCTGCATGCTGGTGTTGTCTTTGCTTTGCTGTTTCTCTGCCCTTCTTCGGATTTTTGGGTAGTAAGGGTTTGTGGGTGATGTGGGTATGTGTTTTATATTGTATTGAGTGTGTGGGAGTGGTGTGTGTATGTGTATCAGGTGTGTGTATTTGGAATTGTCCAATGTGGTAGTGTTTTGTATATGTGTGTGTATTTTGAGTGCGGCGGTGTGTACCGCCAATGGAATACCACGGTTGAAAGACCACTGCGTGGATTCGTGGATCGTGATAGTGTGGGCGTATTCCTGTTGGCGTGACGGTGTCGGTTTTGTTATCGCCAGTTTATAACTGACCTTTGGTGTGGCGGACTTGTGTGGGTGTCTAGATTTTGGCTGTTTCTGAGCAGTGGGTCGTAATAGCTGTAGCGGAATTCTGCTGCCGCAGCGGTGTGTTGGCGGTCTTCTGCACCGCGGTAAGTGGGATTTACCACCAGGGTTGTAGTGAGGGCCATTGAATTTTGTAATAAATGCACAAATAAACATAAGATTTTGTGGTTTGTGCTCCCTACGAAACACTGAATTACCTATGGAGACTATGGCATTGCGAGGTGTTGAGCAGCATGTTGGGTTTGAAAGTGGCATCCATCTTGATCACTATAAAACAACCTCATATGCAAAATTTCACACTGTGTTTGCCATTACAGCAGCAAACTTAAACAAAAGAACATTTTCTTGAAATATCTGTTGAGTATTAAAAGACCTATCACCTGCAATAGCTGATCGAAGTATACCCAATTTCCCTCTTAGATGTTCATATAACTAGGCAATACTCCATTATGATTCGGTGAAATGACAAGCAAACCACAACAAACCACACTTCCTCAGGTAATTCACACCATAAATATAATGAATGTAGTTTGAAAGTAAATTACTGTTTACGCATATTTTAAAACTGTGATTCAGATGATAAAAGGAATGAGTGTGCATTACTGTGTGACACCATTAATTAGCTTGGACAGCAAGTCTATTATGAAACCCAATAGAGTGCAACATCTTTAATTAGAATGGACACTCCAATGCATCACAGTACTTTAAACTCCCCATTGTAAATTGAAATTTAAGCAATTCAGATTATCAAGGCATCCTGTGCACCTCGGCACCTAAAAACTGATTGCACATGCATCAACTGTGTGCTTTGTTACTCAATCATAAAAAAAGTAATGCTGTTATTGCCAGTCACTGTCATTATCTGTGTAACCCGCTGCCATATTGTATGAGCTTTTATCCATATATTTCATGGTTAAAATATGATTACCTCTACCTAACCACCAAAGTTACAAATGTTATAATGTGAATTACTCCTGAACTAATAAATCTTAAACATACAGGAAACATACTAAAGGGCTCATCATGAGTTTGAAGACAGTTTTCACTATCTGCTGAACTTGTGACGGGGAGGTTGCCCCCACACAGGTTTCCTCCCTGCCTGCCCCATTACGAGTTTCCTTCTAGGTAAACCTGAGTTTCCGCCCGCTGGCCTAGCGTGAAACAGCTTACAGTATTGTCTCCTGCTTGTAATTGAGCTGTCAGCAATGCTGTCATGAGCAGGGTGCACCATCACCCTCGCAATGTTCACTGTCTGCAAAGCAGGGGAGCCCTGCACTGCCCATCCCAAGAATGATGTGATATTTGTCAATACCACTAAAAAGCTTTGTGAATAGTAAGAATGCTCTGCTAAAGCTATCACCAAACATGTTGATATCTTGGAAGTCTCCACAAGAATATTATACTTTCAGAATTGATTTAAGTGTTTAAAGGATAACAATAGAATAGAATATTAACTGTGAAATGAAAATTGGAACCAAGTTTGCCTTTAGGTACATGAGTATGCACATGCAATGAGTCAGGGTTGCACTTTCATTCAGAGTGTGCCATGTTACTGTTATATTATGTAGATTCATGCTGCAGATACACTTTTGTTCCTTGTTTCTTTTTCAAATCTAAAGTTTCAAATTTCAATTATGTTTGACTCTTTTCGTTCCCATGCAATATCTGTTCTGTTTTGCCTTGTTTAGCAGCTTTTCAGTACCACTTTTGTGCTAAACTTTTAATAGCTTAACAGGGGCATTACTCCTGTCAGATTTAATTCCCACACCCAGGCTACAACACAAGGAGATAGATCAAATACATTATTTAGACAGAGTCCAAGGTCAATGCTTCTGCCAGGAGATATGTTTGCAGAGTCGGAGGGCAGTTTGGGCTTTCATGATGGTGTAGAAGGAAGTAGGCTGCCACCCTGAGAATGGAGGTAAGAAGCCCCTGTCTAGAGTTAGGGTGTGCCAGAATTCCTGGAGTGCGTGCTTTCTGGGGGTCATGTTCAGTTGGGGAGCACCAGTCACAGGATTACACTTTGCCTGGGAACAGTGGTTGATGGGTTATTTAGTTCCTCATTATGACCCTGGTGGTCCGAAGACCTCCAGGGCCGTGGTGGCATTCTTACCGCCGATGGGCCAGTGGTAAAGACCGCCACATTATGAGTGTGGCGGATTGGCCTCTGCCACACCGTCACACCCCGGCTGGTATCGCCAGGGCAGTTAGATCAGCATCTCTGACCCGGCAGTCCATTGAAGACTACTGGCATTATCACTAGTCTCCTTTCTGCCACGGTTTGTGTGGTGATAGCACTGCAATGACAACCCTGGCGGAAAGGCAATCGGTGACAGGAAGTTTCTTTCCTGTCACTGGCAGACGACTCCCACACCCCCCTGCAATTTCAATACCCTCACACCCCCTTCAGAACAGCACCCCCTCCCTCCACCGCCCCCTTCCATAACAGCACACCATCCCCACACACCTCCTTCATAACAGCACTACCCTCCCCACATACACGCACAACAACGCACACACCCACAAGTACACAGCATACACTCATTCACCAACACTTACATACACGCATTAACTCACATGCATACATATACTTATTCACTCACACGTATACATACACTCATTCACTCACATGCATACATACACTCTTTCACTCTCACACACACATACATGCATTCACACAAACATTCCAACACGCACTCACTTCAGCAATCATACACGCATTCAAACACCCATACACACACACACATACACACACATTCAAACACCCATTTACACATGCATACACACAAGCATTCAAACACCCATACACACATGCATACACACATGTATACACACTTACATTCACACACGCAGGCAACACCCACTCACACATGCACACAAAGCACCCCCCACCCTACCACCCTCCTCCCCTGTTGGACGATCGACTTACCATGTCCAGCGTGGAGGTCATCTGCCAGGGAGCGGGAACAGGTGCTTCCACTGCCAGCAGCGCCCTGCCATCAGGACACCGCCAGGCATTATTACAGGGCATAATAAGGCTGGCATAGTCCTTTTGGCAGGGATGGGGATGATGGTGGAACCGTCTCTGTGCCTCCGAATGCCAGCAGGACTACTGGATGATTTCCGCCCAAATTGTGGTGGAAATCTTCAGTACTCGTAATATGGTGGTCGGTAGATTACCAGCACTGGTGGGTTTTCTCGCACCTGTGGCTTCCGCTGTCTTAGGAAAAGACCACCAAAGTGATAATGAGGGCCTATTTTTTGTCACCAGTAGCCTTTCCACCAGGGTTTTTGTGGAGGTGCTACCACCACAGAAACCGTGGCGGAAAGGAGACTTGTGATACCGCCGGTGGTCTTCAGTGGACTGCTGGGTCGGAGATGCTGATCTCCGTCCCAGCTGTCCAACCTCCCTGGCGGTACCAGCGGGGATGTGGCGGTTTGGCAGAGGCTAAACTGCCACGCTCATAATGTGGCGGTCTTAACCGCCAGCCTGTCAGTGGTGAGACCGCCACCGCGGCTCTGGGGGTCTTCGGACTGCCAGGGTCATAATGAGGGCCAGGCGGGAACTGCCATTTGGCCGCTACGCGGCATTTCAACCTTCCCGCTGGGCCGGGACCATGTTAGCGTCCGCCGGCCCAGTGGGAAGGAGGCCTGCAACACAGAAGCCGTCTCTGAATGGAGCCGGTGGTGTTGCGGGCGTGTGACGGGTGCAGTTGCACCCGTCGCGCTTTTCACTGTCTGCTAAGCAGACAGTGAAAAGCTTCATGGGGCCCTGTTAGGGGGCCCCTGCACTGCCCATGCCAGTGGCATGGGCAGTGCAGTGGCCCCCAGGGGCCCCAGGACAACCGTTCCCGCCAGCCTCTTCCTGGCGGTGAAAACCGCCAGAAACAGCCTGGCAGGAAGGGGGTCAGAATCCCCAGGGCAGCGCTGCTTGCAGCGCTGCCCTGGCGGATTCGCCCATCCGGGGGAAAAACGGCGGGAAACCGCCAGCCCCGGTTTTCTGACCGCGGCTTTACCGCCGCGGTCAGAATGGGCTGGGAAGCACCGCCAGCCTGTTGGCGGTGCTTCCGTCATTCGCGACCCTGGCGGTCAAAGAACGCCAGGGTCAGAATGACCCCCTTAGTCACCTACAAACAAAAGTACTGTCATCCTGAGACCAGCAGTCTTGCTAAGAGCAAGAGTCCAAACTACGACATGGCGCCACCAATAATGGTGTTTGGGCACTAATTTACGGATACCCTGACTATCACTGTCTCACAGACAACAGGAACCCTAAGTACCATTATACGGAGATGTCCGTGGTCTTTGGGAGAATCCTCCTCAGCTGAACAGGTAACACCTAATTAAGCTGTAGGTTGTTCGAGCTCGAACTCACAAAAAGGAAAAATTTACCCTATTTGGTGTTCCGTTTCCCTAAACAACTATGGCTAATACCGTAGACATTCCTGCAAATACTAGACATGCACTTACACAACATTTATTAGCGCATGGCCTTACAGAAGAGGGTGGGGATGTTACTCTGATAATAGAGGCAACTGAAGCATACCAAACAGAAACGTTTTACTGTTGAGTCACCTTTCCTGAGGCTGACCAAAGAACGCACACATTTCACACATATGAAATTGCGAACGTACCTGTACGGTACGAAGCATACCAGTATCATGAAATATCGCTCACATATCAAGAGCATCAGAACTGGTTTGAAGGCGCCCTACCACATGTCCTACGAAGAGTGAGGCTAGGTCCTTTAAGTAATGAGGGACCTACATGGCCTATGTTTGCCACATATACACCTCACCCAGGCATACAGAATTGGCCGATCGCAGATTTGCGAGTATTATACAATGAATTAGTGGGATTATATAGACGATTGGTTCAGTTCGTCATGCGAACATTGAACACTACACCAGCGCGTCCAGCACCGCCAGTAGCTGGTGGATATCAATTGGCTACTGGAATTAATCCACAAACAGTGCATACTATTATGGGTAAAGTGCCCACGGAACGGGAAAAAATACCGTTCTGGATAGCCCAGAAAACTAATCCGCTGGAAGCTGTGTTTCCCCATACGGGACCACAGGAAAAACATAGATTGCTCACTATGTGCTTGCCGTTTGGGATGGTTCCCTCGTGGATGACTGCGCCACATGGGGCACAGTCTTCGCTGCCGTTTATGCTACCACACATGGTACCCCGACACTTGCCAATTTACCGGAGGTGTTAAAACAAATACAAAATGAACATGGGGCTGCAACGGCCCTGGATCTGGGGATGAAATTAATGCGTAACTTTGACGCCGTCTCCTCAATAATACTAAGTAATATTAAAGGGGAAGCGGTGGCACTGGCAATACGCCAGCGTCTCCGGGAAACTCCAAATGTGGAACAAGAGAGACAGCTACCGAAAATAATTTCCGATAACTATACTAGTATAGGAAGGGATAGTTTGGGAGCCAAACCTAAAAAATTGGAATTACCAAGTACCACCCATAAGGAAGGTACAAAGTAGGCACAAGAGGGCTCTAAAAAGCGCTGGGACAAATAAAAAGATTTCAAAGAAAAGAGAAATAAGAGAGCTGATTCTCCACATCCGGAGTACTCCGAAAGGAGGTATAATCTCAGAAATAGGGAGAACATTAGAACTCCAGACAGATATACTGATTCACGTCCCTCTCGTTCCTTTCAGGACGCACCGGATAAACGTAGCGAGAGAGGGGGCCGTCAAGATCGACGTCCGGAATACGTGAAAGAAAAGAAAGACTCACCACAGTCTGCCATTAAAAAAGAAGAAAAGACTCCTCATCAAAAACCGCAGTTTAAAAAGAAGAATGTGCCAGCACTGACAGTTAAAAATGCCAGTAGTATTGAGAACACTGTTGAGGAACAAGAAGTGGGCTGTGACTCCGTTGAACAGCGCGGCAGAGGTCACGATATGTCGCCAGAGTCTGAAAGATCATCTGGATGCGACAGCAACTAGCGATTACATCGCGGTTGAGACAGCGGATGGCCGCGTTCTCCCACCCGATCGGGTTTATGATTTAACAATTCAGATAGAGGGAGACGTGGAACGAATTATTAGTGTAATATTTTGGGATGAACTTACTAGTGATATCCTGTTGGCCGAGAGAGACTGTCCACCTGAACACGTCCTGAAGCTCCCGCATGGGGAAGATGTCATTTTGTCTTCTTTCTCCGATCTTGTTCCAGAGGCAGACAAAAAAGCCTGTGCTGCTGAATGGGCTTTAGCGCAGGCACCCGCACTATACCGTAATCATGTAGGTTGGGACAAGGACTCTCCTTGTCATGTTATTCCCGTTAGGTCTACACCCCAACCACAGCCACAGTACTGTTAAACATGAGGCAAAAGCTCCGGTGACGGAGATACTGTCACAACTTGAGTACCAGGGAGTGATTGAGCCCTGTACATCGGCAATGAATAATCCATTATTTCCCGTTGCAAAGCCAGATCATTCATATAGAATAGTGGTTGATTATAGACACTTTAATAGTCATACATGCACATATGCTATACAAAATTCACACAGCACAGCACTAATAAACAATATAGTGCGTAAAAAATATAAAACTACATTGGATATATCTAATGGGTTTTTCTGCCAGAATTTAGCACATGAAAGTAGGGACCTAAGTGCATTTTCATTTGGCTCTCAGAAACACTTTTGTCGTTTACCTCAAGGCTATAAAAATAGCCCAGGACTGTTTTCAGCCCGGGTAACATCAATTTTGCACGGGCTTGATTCCGAAGCATTGTCCTATGTGGATGATATCTATCTCACTGATGACGCCCTCGACATTCATCTTGCGAGGGTTGATCGGATCATTTTGGGATTTGCAGACCTTGGGTATAAATTTAATTTTAAGAAAAGAAAGATAGCCTTTCTTAGTGTATTGTTCCTGGGATATGAGCTATCAAATGAGGGGAAGAGCCTGGCCCGTGCTTCCTAGAAAAGTGTGCTCAACTACAGCCTCCAAACACACTTAAGAAATTACAGTCATTACTGGGTTTCTTCAATTTTGGCAGAACATACATTCCAGATAATGCAGAACGCATCAAGCCACTTTATGACTTAATTCAGCCCAATTTTTCTAGCAGAAGATGGACGATTGAACCCACACACATCCTTAGGGACATACAACGGGACATGCTGGAAGCTAAACACTTATACACGTGAAAATAAAACTAATTTGGTCATCAGAATAATTGCTGGTGCCCTTGGGTTTACTTATGTCACCCTTAATGAGGGTGACACAGTGCCGATAGCATATAAATCACACTTATACTCAAATGCTGAAAAACGTTTTGCACCTACAGAAAAGATTCTGACAGCAGTTCAGATGGCCGTCATAAAGGAGAGGCCACTTGCCCAGGGGAAACGCATTATTGTTGTCTCCCCGGTGCCGGCCTTAGAGGCTGTCACTAAAGCGAGCATTCCGAACGCTAAGGCATTACATCCACGCTGGATTCAATGGGCAACGTCTCTGACCGCCACTGATGTTGATTATGTATTTGACCCAAGACTTCAGACACAAGAATTTCTCCAGTATGAACAGGAGTACCCCGCTCCTCTACATATCTTGCCGCTGGACAGTTATACTACTATCATTTATACTGATGGATCAGCACAACCGGCTGTAGGTACAAGATATCAATATTCGGCAGCTAGCGCAGCCGTGTGCGGAGTGATGGAAGATGGAGTTTTCCACCCTCACAATACCTACACGCAGACCTTAGGGGACTGCACAGCCCAGTTGGCTGAGCTTAAGGCTCTTCTTCTAGCGCTCGAACATATTGAGGCAGGAAGACAGACTTTGATAGTCTGTGATTCATATTACTGCGTCCAGTCATACAATTAATATCTCAATCATTTGAAACTGAACGGGTTTAGGGATTCTAAAGGGAACACCATTAAACACAAAGGCGGTCATTCTGACTGCGGTGGGCGGCGGTCGCCGCCCGCCATGCGGTTACCACCGAATGACCGCCCCGCGGTCAAAAGACCGCGGCGGTCATTCCAACTTTCCCGCTGGGCCGGCGGGCGACTGCCAAAAGGCTGCCCGCCGGCCCAGCGGGAAAGCCCCTGCAACGAGGAAGCCGGCTCCGAATGGAGCCGGCGGAGTTGCACGGGTCCGACGGGTGCAGTGGCACCCGTCGCGATTTTCACTGTCTGCTAAGCAGACAGTGAAAATCTGTATGGGGCCCTGTGAGGGGACCCACAACACCCGTTCCCGCCATCCTGGTTCTGGCGGTGACAACCGCCAGAAACAGGCTGGCGGGAAGGGGGTCGGAATCCCCGTGGCGGTGCTGCAAGCAGCGCCGCCATGGCGGATTCCCTGGGCCAGGGGAAAACCGGCGGGAAACCGCCGGTTCCCCTTTTCTGACCGCGGCTTTACCGCCGCGGTCAGAATAGTCCACGAAGCACCGCCAGCCTGTTGGCGGTGCTTCCGCTGCCCTCCGCCATGGCGGTCATGGACCGCCAGGGTCAAAATGACCCCCAAAATGTTGTGGGGAAGGGTGGCTGATCTTAAGGATAAGCTACCATGTGTCCATGTAGTTCATACATTAGGACACCAACGTGTAGGAATACACGTTGTCGGCAATACATTGGCTGATGAAGCGGCCAAAGCTTCAGTAGCTACGGCTTCTGTGGCTGCAGTGACTCGTTATCGGACGAGATTGGATAGTTAAATACTGATTGCCGTTAAAGCTTCGGCTGCAGGCAAGACCCTTCCGAAAGGATACCCTACAAACTATACTTACCATATCAGTGCACAGAATGTTGCTTATGCAACAATTCCTGGGGTTGGAGATTGAGTGATCCCTAATGAAGACCAGAGATTAGAGCTGATTACAGCCGCACATGCTGGTGTCGCTTCTGCACATGCTGGTATACAGGCCACGATAAAAAAATTACAGCAACGATACTGGTGGCCTGGTCTATGCAGACGAATTAAACAGTATGTCCTTTGCTGTGACATTTGCCAGCAGATTAAGGGCTCTAATATCAGACGCCCTCCGCAGACATCCCTGTTAGTGTCAGACAAGCCACTTCAGTGTGTGTACCTAGACCATTGTGGTCCCTTGCAACCTGATGGTGCATACAAATACATTCTAGTGGCTGTGGATTCCTGTTCTAGATTCCTGTGGGTATGGCATCAGCGGTCGGCTGACACCCGGACTGTTATAAAAGATTTGCTGATCTTTATCAGTACATATGAGGTTGCAGCATTCCATTCGGACCAGGGCCCTGCATTTGCCTCTATGGCATTTAGGGATACCATGGGGTCGATGGGTGTTGAACTCCATTACTCCTCACCATACCATCCCGAGGGAAATTCGGTCGTGGAGAGGCGGAATTGTGATCTAAAGCAGTCCTTAACAGCTCGAGTATTAGGTTCAGGCTGCAGTTGGTTGCATCACCTATATGGGGTCCAGAGAGCACTGAATAATCTGCCAAGACGGTCCTTGGGGGGAAAGTCTCCATATGAGGTTCTCTTTGGGATACCTATGTATGTCCCTGATCTTGATGCCCCTGGTATGGTGGCAGCAGAAACACCATTTGACATAAAAGAACGTCTCACTGTTTTACAGGAGCTTCAACAATTTTGTGATGATAAATCATCTGCAAGTGCTGCCACCTTAGGAATAAGGAAATTGGCGAAAACTTCGACTGGCTGGATTCCTAACGTTGGGGATCTGGTTTGTGAGAAGATCACTGTGAAAAAAGAGTTCGGTCCATCATACAGAGCACCTGTACCGGTCTTGGGGATAAAAGGCAACAGGACTGTCATCCTGCCACTATTGTCCGGTTCTAAATCGAATAGATTCATCTCCATTGATGACATCAAATTACACCATGTGGCCGATTCTTCACAGTAGACCAGGAGGTCCCTTGGGTGGTTCCCGATCCCCTCTCACTACCCAACAGGACATCCATCTACATAGTAGGATGACCATCACTGCTACTGACTATGCAGCCATGTCAACTGCTGTTCCAGACACTTCCTCAACCGTGGGGAGGGTGGAAAATGAACTTTTGTTGGCTCCAGTCACATCTTCGGTGACCACCCCGCTTCAAGATTTGGCTGTATTTTACACAAACACTTCCACGACTAATGATGTTGTCTATCAAGAACCTCCACGAGCGGTGGATCAGAATTCAGCGGGTCCTGTGTTTGCAAAGACTTCCTCTGGCTATTTCATTGACATTGATGATTTTTCTTCGGATTCCTCCTCAACAGTGTCTGACAAACTTTCAAAAAGTAATAAGCTGTATCGATGGCTTAAAAAGAACTATTTGATCTACCCATGGAACTATATATGGTTGTGTTTGACATTTATTGCATTATTTTTATGGATTGGTTTTGTGACTGTTTTCTTTTTACTGATTAATGGTCACTATATTCCTGATCGCTCCTCTGTGGAGCCTGTTGATGACATTTTAACACCACATCATTCTTCACATAAGGTCCGACGTGATTTGTCCCCTGTAAATATTACAGCTATACCAATTACTGATGGGATTGTGTGGGACAAAGTTCCATTCGATATATACGGGCCTACAGAGATAATTCAAATACCATACGTGTTCAAAATTTCAATGTCTGATGTTATTACACCTAATGTTGTCTCTGATGATTGGGATGTCCAAACAGTTGATTCAATGCTAGCTGAAATGAAGGACTATTCTGCTTTTGGAAGTGATGATGTATATGATTATACAATGAATTATGGGGAAATGTTCTGCTATAACAATTGGGGACATCACTACCTACACCGTGCAACTAGATATAGGCCTCTCTTGAACTACACACAATGGGAGTCGTGTTATTTTAAAATACCTCCGGCACAAATTAGAAAACTTTTGCTAACAGATACGAAACTGATTTATTCAGATCCCTTTGTTTCCCGGCTCTCGATTGAGGGTTACGAATATTGGAAAGATACTATTGATTTGAAAAGTGTATGGGGGACACACGATTGGCAGATACAGGGTAGGGAGGCTTTGTTTCGAGCATGCCTGATTCCTGTGCAAATGATTTTCTTAAATGACACTATTGAGCAGACGTCCTGTCTGGGGTTAGCGAAAACTAAAGACCTGAACACGCCCAGTATCCCTACTCCGACAAAATTTAGAGATTGGCAACACTTTCTTAATGTCTCAGAAGACAGGCTAGATGTAATGGTTAAGGCTGGTACCTATAATTCTTCACTTTCCCGTCCCAGCGGGTGGTTGGTATGGCCCACCAACACTGATGAGTGTCAAAAGCGTTTCTTGAACTCTTCAGGGGGTTTTTCCATTCACAGGCCTGACCCTCGCTTTCTATCTGGTCAACATACGGGTATTATTACAACATACAGGGGGTAATTCCGACCCTTGCGGTCCATGACCGCCAGGGCTGGGGATCGCGGAAGCACCGCCATCAGGCTGGCGGTGCTTCCTGGGCCATTCTGACTGCGGCGGTAAAGCCGCTGTCAGAAAGGGGCAACCGGCGGTTTCCCGCCAGTTTACCCCTGGCCCAGGGAATCCTCCATGGCGGCGCTGCTTGCAGCGCCGCCATGGGGATTCCGACCCCCTTCCCGCCATCCTGTTCCTGGCGGTTTTTACCGCCAGGAACAGGATGGCGGGAACGGGTGTCGTGGGGCCCCCTAACCGGGCCCCATAATGATTTTCAGTGTCTGCTTTGCAGACTCTGAAAATCGCGACGGGTGCCACTGCACCCATCGCACCCCTACAACTCCGCCTGCTCCATTCGGAGCCGGCTTCATTGTTGAGGGGGGTTTCCCGCTGGGCTGGCGGGCGTCCTTCTGGCAGTCGCCCGCCGGCCCAGCGGGAAAGCCAGAATGGCCGCTGCGGTCTTTTGACCGCGGTGCGGTGATGCGGCGGTTCCCTCCAGGCGGGCGGCGGGAGCCGCCCGCCGGGGTCAGAATGACCCCCACAGTGTGGGTAAGCTGTGCCAGCAATGGGTGCACACAAACACGTTGACAGCGGTTAAAAAACAACTGAACACTCTTTCTGACAGTATAGACTTACAGGATTTCCTGTTAGGTCCTAGAAAACAGCGCTCAAAAAGGTTTTTATATGCTATGTACAATGAAATTTGGAAACTTTCCCAGATTGAGGCTGCTGCACGTTTAAGGCAACTAGATAAAGAGAATTTGGAAAAAACATTAGCTGTTGTCGACAATGGCATGAACACACTGTCCAATAGGATTTATTCACTATCAAATTTAGTGTTGTCTGCTATTGATAGCACTCAGACAGACTTGTCCCGGTTATATCATGGGCAAACACAGCTACGTTCCATCATGCAGCTGGGTTGGACATTACAGACACTAAAAAGTGGCCACATTCCATGGAGGTACATTAATGGGAGTGAACTATTCACTGCTTTTAATTTTTCCAGGGAACAAGAGACAATGGCTAAAAGGGAGGCTCGTTTCACCCTGCTTCAAGTAGAGAAGTTAGATAAGTTGCCCTTCACAGTAGCAGAGAGTCCTTCAACTATCTGGCTCTTGCACAGCATTATTAATTTACTGATTTCAACGTTTCGTTTCTCGAGCTGCCTGAAACATCTTGCAGTGGGATGATATGAACAACTAGGAGATAGCTTTATTAAGGAAGAGTGAGCGTTGGCCTTTGACTATAGATCTCTGAACGGTGAACAGGAGGTCTTTCTTAGCGGAAGTGAATGTGAGACTGCTGTTCGTCGTTCTATGATATGCAAACAAGTGTCTCTTCACGGTCTTTGCAATGCGGGGGTCGCAAATTTGGCCTGTTTTCTGAAGGGTACTCCCGTCCCCTTGATTCGTCCAGTATTTCATGTACTTTCCAATGGCAGTTATGTGGTACTGAACGATCAAAGCTGTTGCGGCTTGCGACCTGGAATTGCCTACGCAATCTCGGTCACGAAGGTCGTTACGTGTTGTGGACATGTTTTGTTTGCCCCCACACGAGAGATAAAGGTATCTGAAATATGGCCCCACATAGATACTATTAATGTGAACTATGACAAGTTGAGTAGACTAAAGGCGCTATTGTTCAGATACAGGTCGCCTTGACATTCGCAAAAGACACGTATGCTCTCCAGATTGCGAGATCATCAGCCGAGATACAATCCCTTTTAAATACCGATTTCCCCAAACACTTTGGAGAGCTGGTATCCAGAATATTCAATGCTTCAAGCACCACTGGGATTGTGCATTTCTTTAAGGTTGTCTGGTCTGGTTTCGTGTCCATCTTCCAGACTGTCTTCGGAGTCATCCCATCAGCCATCCATTCTCTCTTTTCAAGTGTGTTTGGTGGCTTTCCAATTATTTTGGCTTTAATTGGTGGACTACTACTGCTATTTCTTCTGATTCGCAGTGGTTGTTTCTTTCCCTCAACACAGAGCAATGGAGCCGCTCCCGACAACTCCACTGTGCCGTGAGCAGATGGTTCAGATCTTCGGTACACCTTTGCTGGTGGAACTAGAGCTTGACTGGTCGTTGTCTTTCCGGCCACTTCTCTGGTGTGTACAACCGGTCTTCCGCTGCATATGGTGTCTCTTTGAACATCTGCCGATGGTCTGTCTTGCTGTTGCACCAACATCTCCTGTGGACCACGAACTGCTGATGTACCCGATGAGGGTTCATACACGGTCATGCCCCTTGAGACTGAGGTTGCTCCGCGAGGCCACCTATGAGCCTTCCGTTATAAGAGCTAACATGGATGAGGACACTGCAGCTAGTATCGATGCACCGGTGAATATGGCTCACTTCTGCTCTGTGGATCCGTTTGTCCGCCCAGCACTAGACTTCACATCGGACGATGTTGACTCATTTTTGAGGTCCTCGACTGGTGACTTCGATGATATTCTTCAAGATCATGCGTATAACACATAATTTGATGAATTTGCTTACCATTCCCGATTCCAAATTATGCAATTCTAATAGACGTTTGATGTACTTGTCATAGTTGATATTAACATCTCTGTATGTGTTTTTTAGACAGCCTTGTTTTACCGTGTTTTCACACACACCGATTTTTATTATTAGCTTCTTTTATTAGCTTGTTTTTTTCCTTTGGCTTTTTTAGTTCAGAAGCAGCTTTTTTAGCATTTTGGGTTCCTGTACCTTCATCATACCTGTTACGGCAATGGGGAGGGTGTAGTGAATCCTAGTTTGTTTTAATGGGATAACAGGAGTTAGCTTAGCCGTGGGCTTGTAAACTCGTGCCCCCGTCAACTAGTGACTTTTAACCTACTTAGCTTGCTCTGTCTTAGCTCATTTAATTATTTATTTCCTCTAAGATGGCTGCCTTGTTTATAGTTAAGCCACTTGGTATGAGTTTTATTATCAGTGTCACTGCGCCAAGGCGTCAAGATCAAGCGCGAAAGACAAACAAACAGTAGGTGTTCACACTTAGGGATTTTCCCTCTCTATACTTTCGAGGGATGTTGATATTAATTGCCGTCCCAAGCATGCCTGTTATCTATTGTTTTGGAATACACCTACGTTAGGGGACCTTGTAGATCTGTATAAATACATCACCCTTTTAGACAGATAATCAGAGGGATTCCGACCAGAGGGCATCGCCACCATCGCTGATACCGATGCTGCAGTCGTCTTGACGCTGACCCAGTCTTCGTGTCCCTACGGAGTCTGAGATAGAGACCTCATTCCAAGGTAACGAGGGTTGGGGGCTCCTCTCATGGACACGGCTTTGGCAGATTAGGTTTAGCAAACCCAGCTCTCCTTTAGGTAGGAGGTTAGGCCTATTCTCATTAGGGTATTAGGGCATATTCCATCTTCTATATACATATATATTTCTTTCATATATTGCAAAATGGTGAGGGTCTTCATAACCATGACTCTCTTCTTAACAATACTGTTGCTTGGTATATTCATTATCCTAATCATTGCAGTTCATGCAACTTATCGCAAATTTCAGTTATGTTAAATAAAAACTATTATAACTTCACTGCATCTGTGTTATTGCCTTTGTTTGTATGAGACATAATATATCTGTGAGAATGTCAACACCAGGACAGTGCGCGCTCTACGGGCATCTAGAATGCAAAAACCCAACACTTGCAAGATAAAGTAATTTATGCATTGTGATGATATGTTATTGTTTAACCTTTTGCATTGCAGAATTCCATCCAAAAGATTCATTTTTAAGGTGCTTATAAATACTGTACATTTACAATGTGTTGCTGCAGACATTCAGAGTGTGTTAGGGTGTGGTCCCTTTCCAGGGCCTTCTGGAGACTTTCCCTGCAACATGCCTGGGTGTGGTTCTAGGCTGGGCCAAGACTCTATAAAAGAGAGTCAGCCCAACTTCCTTCTCTATTCAGAGGTCCCGGTGCAGAGCAGCAGCTTCTTCCTGAGCTCCTGTCCCGGCAGCCTATTTGGATTTTCCAGTCTTCTGCACTCATCTCTCATTGGTGATCACTGTTTCCAGGCGGTAAGACGGTGTTTGGACATTTCCCAACACCGTAATTGAGAATCTTCATATTCTTGATTTTAATTCTTAAATGAATAACAGATTACTTGTGCGCTGCCATTTTTTGACATTTGTATGGTGGTTTGCAAATAGGGAGGACGCGCAATTTATTCCATAAAGATTTGACTTTGTTATTACATTATTGTTCATTGCGCGCTGATATTTCTTGACATTTACATGATGTTTTACGAGTTGGCAAGACGTGCAACTCATTTCATGAGCATTTAACTTTGTTGTTCATTGCGCACTACCCTTTCTTGACATTTGCATGGTGGCATTCGAATCGGCAAAACGCGCGATTCACTTCTCGTGTGTAATTCATGCTGTTAATTGTGCGCTACCATTTTCTGGCATTTACATGGTGGCATTCGAATCGGCAACATGCACGATTCTTTCCTTGAGTGTTTTTTCATGTTATTCATTGTGCGCTACCATTTCTTGGCTTTTGTATGGTGGCATTTGAATCGGCAAGACGCGCAATTCTTTCCTTGTGTATAAATAATGTAAGTTACTGTGCGCTACCATTCTAAGACATTTTCTTGGTAGCATTTCAAGTTGACACGTCGCGTGATTTATTCCTTGAATCTACGTGGTGTGATTTCATGGTGCACAAACCTTTATGGTGTTTAATACTCATATAAAAATCTGCAGTGTGCGCAATTTACTTCCCAATGTTTTTTCTGAGATGAACACAACACAATACCAGAGTTCTAGATGTAATTCTGTGTGTTCCTGACATGTATTCCTAAAAGGAGATTCATATGGTTGTTTAGAAATTGCTCAGAGTGTTTCCTGATTCTCAAGCTAAAGAAAGTACTTGAATCAGAAAGTCCTATTTAACTTTTCCTGTTTCCTCCTCAGGTATTCGGTCATCTAAAGCGTAGTCAGTTTTAGGATTATTCTAGGGTTGTTCATGTTTTTCGGAAAAGACGAAGCTTAGAGTTGTAGCATGGTACTGATTTCATGAGATGTAATTTTGATGTTATATTTTAACCTTTTGCTTCCTACAGGTCTCCTTCCCAGCTGTTCCCGTCCTAATCCCCTTTTCCCCACTTGGACTCTCTTAGACTCTGTGATAAATCTAATCAGAGTATTGGAGCTGTCTTGTGGTGGAAGTGTTGGGAACGTGCACGGACCCCGAGGATCTGGTGACTCTGACAGAATAGTGAGCCCACAAATGATTATCCTCCTGGTTTGTGTATGTTCTCAGCATGGCCACACTGGACGAGCTAGTCAAGGCTATCACCCAGCTCCAGTCAGGAGTGGTATCATCAAAGGATTTGACAAATAGTCTAGCTGAGAGGGTGAGTCAGTTACAGAATAAGGTTGAGAAGAAAGAACAAAGTCCCACAGGTGTATCTTGGCCAGGTACTTCTTCTCAGACTTCTGGAGGTAGTCCGACTAACATTTCCCTCAATGTTCCTTCAGCCATTCCTTTAGCTACCCCAGAACGCTTCTCAGGTGATCCCTTGAAAGCGCAATCTTTTCTGGTTCAAGTGGAACTTCACTTCACCTGCAGACCACATACTTTCCCTGATGCCCAGTCTAAAGTAGCTTTCTTGTTGTCATATCTGTCTGGAGATGCAGCTACCTGGGCTATTCCTCTTGTGCGTAAAAATAGTCCCCTGTTGTACAACTGGAAAAATTTTGTTCGTGAATTTGAGAGAGTTTTCGATCGTAGAACTGTAACACAGTCAGCAGATCGTGAATTATTAGACTTACGCCAAGGGAATCAGGACTTAGTGTCATATTTAGCCAACTTTAATCGGCTGGTCGCTGAGACATCCTGGCCTGAAGAAAAAGAAGCGGCCTTGTTTTACAGGGGACTCAAAGAGGAGCTAAAAGACATCTTAGCGCGAATCGACCCACAACCTGAAACTGTCAAGATTTAATAAACCTTGTTTTGAGGCTTGATCATCGTTTAAATGAACGAAAAGGAACGCTTAAAAAGACTGAAAAACATTCTTGGCATGCTCATGATAACAAAGACTCAAGAACTCCGAGAGAAAGAACGCCGGAACCGATGGAAATTGGAACCATCAGGAGACCTTTGACCAAAGACGAAAAGGATCTACGCAGAAAAAATGGGCAATGTCTCTATTGTGGGCGGAAAGGTCATTTCGCCAAAGATTGTCCAATCAAAACAAAGAGCAAGCGAGGCCCAGTTCAGAAAGTTGCAACCAATGCATCAGTCGAGTCGGAAAATCTAAAGCACCCAAGTTGCAGAGAAAGGTTGCTCTTGGGTGTCACCGTGGATCCTTCACAATCCAAACATCTAAAATTGGGAATAAGAGTTCAGGTCAAGAAAAATACCTATTTCAAGAAGGCTCTAGTCGACTCTGGGGCTACCGGAAACTTTGTTGACGCCCAATTGGTTCGTGCATGGGAGATCTCATGTATTGAAAAGAAGACTCCAGAAACCATTCAGGCAGTTGATGGAAAACTCTTGACTGGAGGTCCGATAACTCTTCAGACTGTCCCCTTGACAATAATTTGTGAAGGTAAAAATCAAAGAAAGAAACATAAAGAGGAACTCATCCTTGACGTGATCCATGCTCCCCAGTATGGGATCATCCTTGGCTTGCCATGGTTAACTCATCACAATCCAGAGATTAATTGGGCTGAACGAAAGATCGTGTTCTCATCAGTGCTATGTAAAGAACATTGTCTCCAAAGGACTCAAGAATCGGAAGTTCGCCATTCTTACATAGCTACGGCCGCAGAGAAAGAAGTTCAGTTGCCCAAGCAGTATTCGTCTTATGAAGATGTATTTGATGAGAAGGAAGCAGAGAACTTACCTCCTCATAGATCTTATGTCTGTCAAATTGATCTAGTCCCAGGGGGAATACTTCCCAACTGTCGTGTGTATGCCCTGTCAGAACATGAAAATCAACATTTACGAAAATACTTGGATACATTCTTAGAGAATGGTTTCATCCGCCCCTCTAAGTCTCCCACAGCTTCTCCTTTGTTTTTTGTTCCAAAAGCGAACGGAGAGCTTCGAACTTGTATCGACTATAGGGGCTTGAATAAAATCACCATCAAGAACAAATATCCTTTGCCTCTAATTCCGGTCTTACTGGAACAAGTAAAGAAAGCAAAAATCCACACGAAGCTTGATCTTCGAGGTGCTTACCATTTGGTCAGAATGAGAGAGGGTGACGAATGGAAAACGGCATTCAAAACAAGATATGGCCTTTTTGAATACACCATCATGCCTTTTGGTCTGTGCAATGCTCCAGCAGCATTTCAATTTTTCTTAAATGACGTTCTTAGAGAGTACCTTGATATCTTTGCCATAGTTTACATTGATGACATTTTGATCTACTCAGACAATGAGAATGAACATGTTCAACATGTCAAGAAAATTTTGGCAGCCCTTCGTAAACACCATTTATATTGCCAGCTAACCAAGTGTGAGTTTCTTGTTACCACAGTTGAGTTTTTAGGGGTTATCCTTACCCCTCAAGGTATGGTGGTGGCAGAAAGGAAAGTAAAAGCCGTATCTGAATGGCCCATCCCAAAGTCTGTTCGTGATGTACAATGTTTCCTGGGCTTCGCAAATTTTTACCGGAGGTTCATCAATCATTTCTCCCAGACAGTGGCTCCAATTACTAAGTTATTAAGAAAGAAAGAAAAATGTGTATGGTCCCCAGAAGCAGACCAAGCCTTTTCAACTTTGAAAGAAGCTTTCTCCACTGCCCCAGTCTTGACTCATCCAGATGCGGATTGACCTTTCATAGTGGAAGCTGATGCTTCAGATGTGGCGATAGGAGCAGTCTTTTCACAACGAAACAAAGACACTGGTCAGCTTCATCGTGTAGCTTACATGTCTCGGAAGTTGAACGAAGCCGAACAGAACTATGTCATTGCTGAAAAAGAGCTTCTGGCGATTCGTGACGCTTTTAAAGAATGGAGACATCATTTGTTGGGAGCTAAATATACTGTCACAGTATATACTGATCACCGCAATCTTCAATTCATGAGTTCTGCCAGACTTTTGACTCCTCGGCAATTACGCTGGATGCTGTTTTTTGCAGAGTTTGATTTTGTGGTAACCTTCCGGCCTGGTAAAGATAATCGCAAAGCTGACGCCTTGTCCCGCAAAGAGTCTACCACATTGCCTGCAGTTCAAACCTCCAGAGCTATCATTGCTCCTGACAAGGTCCTATGTATCATAAAAACAGAAGATTTCTTTGAAGACATCCGCAATTCATTCACTGTTGAAAAATGGCAGGCGTGGGCCCAAGCAGATCCGAAAAGATCAATCAAGCAAGGATTACCCTTTTACGATGCTCGTTTGTTTGTGCCCACTACCAAACTTCGCAAGATAGTGTTTCATTGGTTGCATGTTATACCTACAGCAGGTCACCTTGGTACTCCTAAAACTCTTGAATTAATCCAACGCTATTTTTGGTGGCCTACCTTAACAAAGGATGTAAAAACAATGGTAAACAACTGCGAAGTCTGTGCTTGCACTAAAACAAGTCATTCCAAACCGAAAGGGTTGTTACACCCACTCCCAACCCCAAGTCGTCCGTGGGAACACATCTCTTTAGACTTTATTACAGGTCTGCCAGTGGTACAACAGCATTCAGTAATTCTGGTGGTAGTAGATAGTCTCACGAAATATGGACATTTCATTGCCTTTAAGAAATTACCCACCTCTAGTGAACTGGCAACTATCTTACTGAATAGAGTGGTTCGTTATCATGGACTGCCAAAAGTGATCCTCTCCGATCGGGGATCGCAATTTGCCTCCAACTTCTGGAAGACATGGTGTAAAACACTCCAAGTGACATCTACCCTATTTACTAGCCACCATCCTCAAACAGATGGTCAAACGGAGAGACTAAATCAGACTTTGAAGCAATACCTACGTGCTTACGCTGAAAAAGCACTTAATTCATGGACATCAATGCTCTGGTTAGCTGAGTTAGCCTACAACAACTCCTTCCACACTTCTACTGGCGTTACACCCTTCTTTGGTTTGTTTGGCTATCATCCTGACACCTTGCCCATCACAATTCCTCAAGAAAGCTCTCTCACTCTAGCTGTGTCAGAAATCATTCAACATTTGCATCAAACTCAGAAATCGATTCAACAACATTTAGAAAAAGCCAAACAAAAATACAAAAAGTATTATGACAAGAAACATTGTGAGGGACCGCAGTGTCAACCTGGTGACAAAGTGTGGCTTTCCACAAAACATATAGACTTCAAGACGAAGCACATGTTCAACCCCAAATTTATAGGTCCTTACACCGTTCTTCAGCAAATCAATCCTGTGACCTATAAACTACAATTGCCAAAATCATTACGGATTCATCCAGTGTTCCATACTTCCCTCTTAAAAAAGGCAGTCAAAAAGGTCCGCCCTCATCCAGCTCCTGTTCTAGTACAGGGGGAAGAAGAATATGAAGTCAAGAAAGTGTTGGACTCTAAACTGAGAGGGCGTAACCTATGGTACTTAATCTCATGGAAAGGTTATGGCCCTGAAAGTAATTCATGGGTTTCCGCATCTGATGTTCATGCTCCAGTACTTGTGAGATGCTTTCATCGTCTCAATCCAGATAAACCAGGCCCTAGAGCGCGCCTGGGAGAGGGGAGTACTGTCAACACCAGGACAGTGCGCGCTCTACGGGCATCTAGAATGCAAAAACCCAACACTTGCAAGATAAAGTAATTTATGCATTGTGATGATATGTTATTGTTTAACCTTTTGCATTGCAGAATTCCATCCAAAAGATTCATTTTTAAGGTGCTTATAAATACTGTACATTTACAATGTGTTGCTGCAGACATTCAGAGTGTGTTAGGGTGTGGTCCCTTTCCAGGGCCTTCTGGAGACTTTCCCTGCAACATGCCTGGGCGGGGTTCTAGGCTGGGCCAAGACTCTATAAAAGAGAGTCAGCCCAACTTCCAGTGCTCACTATTCAGAGGTCCCGGTGCAGAGCAGCAGCTTCTTGCTGAGCTCCTGTCCCGGCGGCCTATTTGGATTTTCCAGTCTTCTGCACTCATCTCTCATTGGTGATCACTATTTCCAGGAGGTAAGACGGTGTTTGGACATTTCCCAACACCGTAATTGAGAATCTTCATATTCTTGATTTTAATTCTTAAATGAATAACAGATTACTTGTGCGCTGCCATTTTTTGACATTTGTATGGTGGTTTGCAAATAGGGAGGACGCGCAATTTATTCCATAAAGATTTGACTTTGTTATTACATTATTGTTCATTGCGCGCTGATATTTCTTGACTTTTACATGATGTTTTACGAGTTGGCAAGACGTGCAACTCGTTTCATGAGCATTTAACTTTGTTGTTCATTGCGCGCTACCTTTTCTTGACATTTACATGGTGGCATTCGAATCGGCGAAACGCGCGATTCGCTTCTCGTGTGTAATTCATGCTGTTCATTGTGCGCTACCATTTTCTGGCATTTACATGGTGGCATTCGAATCGGCAACACGCGCAATTCTTTCCTTGAGTGTTTTTTCATGTTATTCATTGTGCGCTACCATTTCTTGGCTTTTGTATGGTGGCATTTGAATCGGCAAGACGCGCAATTCTTTCCTCGTGTATAAATAATGTAAGTTACTGTGCGCTACCATTCTAAGACATTTTCTTGGTAGCATTTCAAGTTGACACGTCGCGTGATTTATTCCTTGAATCTACGTTGTGTGATTTCATGGTGCACAAACCTTTATGGTGTTTAATACTCATGTGAAAATCTGCAGTATGCGCAATTTACTTCCCAATGTTTTTTCTGAGATGAACACAACACAATACCAGAGTTCTAGATGTAATTCTGTGTGTTCCTGATATGTATTCCTAAAAGGAGATTCATATGGTTGTTTAGAAATTGCTCAGAGTGTTTCCTGATTCTCAAGATAAAGAAAGTACTTGAATCAGAAAGTCCTATTTAACTTTTCCTGTTTCCTCCTCAGGTATTCGGTCATCTAAAGCCTAGTCAGTTTTAGGATTATTCTAGGGTTGTTCATGTTTTTCGGAAAAGACGAAGCTTAGAGTTGTAGCATGGTACTGATTTCTTGAGATGTAATTTTGATGTTGTGTTTTAACCTTTTGCTTCCTACAGGTCTCCTTCCCAGCTGTTCCCGTCCTAATCCCTTTTTCCCCACTTGGACTCTCTTAGACTCTGTGATAAATCTAATCAGAGTATTGGAGCTGTCTTGTGGTGGAAGTGTTGGGAACGTGCATGGACCCCGAGGATCTGGTGACTCTGACAGAGAAAAGGGTCATCTCTGTTTAACCACGACATTCCCTGAGATATCTTATTTTTGAGTCATTGCGTAAACGACTGCCATAAATCACCTTTTACGATAGTGTTTCTGGTGAGGTACTGCTAGTGAGCCGGTAAGGTTTGGACAACTGTTGCAACTAGTTGTAGGAAAAGACTTAGGGCCTCATTCCGACCGCCAGGGCGGAGGGCAGCGGAAGCACCGCCAACAGGCTGGCGGTGCTTCCTGGGCTATTCTGACCGTGGCGGTAAAGCCGCGGTCAGAAAAGGGGAACCGGCGGTTTGCTGCCGGTTTTCCCCTGGCCCAGGGAATCCTCCATGGGGGCGCTGCTTGCAGCGCCGCCATGGGGATTCCGACCCCCGTCCTGCCAGCCTGTTTCTGGCGGTTTTCACCGCCAGAACCAGGATGGCGGGAACGGGTGTTGTGGGGCCCCTGGGGGCCCCTGCACTGCCCATGCCACTGGCAAGGGCAGTGCAAGGGCCCCCTAACAGGGCCCCATACAGATTTTCACTGTCTGCTTTGCAGACAGTGAAAATCGCGACGGGTGCCACTGCACCCATCGCACCCCTGCAACTCCGCGGGCTGCATTCGGAGCCGGCTTCCTCATTGCAGGGGCTTTCCCGCTGGGCCGGCGGGCGGCCTTTTGGCGGTCGCCCGCCGACCCAGCGGGAAAGTTGGAATGGCCGCCGCGGTCATTCGGCGGTAACCGCATGGCGGGAGGCGACCGCCGCCCGCCGCGGTCAGAATGACCGCCTTAGTCACCTACAAACGAAAGTACTGTCATCCTGAGACCAGCAGTCTTGCTCAGAGCAAGAGTCCAAACTACGACAAGGTTAAACCTTCTACTAATAGTTGTCAGGAATCCCCAAGGTGCCTCCTGCATTATCTGTCAGCATCCCTAGGGATTAGGGTTAAATCATAGCTCTGTTCTTGGTTAAACCTTCATGTTTCTAAGTAAACATAAAGTGCTGTGTTACACAATTGGTTTTTATCAATGCTTGTCTTACCAATGCTTGTTTCCTTGTTTGCTAATGTGAGCAGGTGTAGACATGTGCTTCTAATTGGGTGTGGTGTGGAGATGTGCTTCTAATTGGGTGTAGTGACTCATCCACATGTGGAAACTCAACTGCTTTCCAGATTGGCTATAAATAACAGAGTGCAGCATGCCTCCCTGCTTGGCTTTGTTTTGCTTCCTGACCTCAGCATCTGATTTGGCAGCCCAACCCCTGCTGTCATCCTCATATTCAGGACTCTTGAGGTAATTCTTTTCTTCGTTCCTGTACCAGCTGACACCAGGCATTCCTCCAGCCCTCCGGAAAAGGCTGCAGCTAAGTGACTATTATTCTCCAGGGAGTTTGTTCTTTGAGCACCACGCTTTCCTAGAACAGCTGGTGTATTTTAGACCTCGTATTTTGGCAGAGTGCTTATCTTGAAGAGACAAATGCATTTCTGAACATTCTACATTATTATTGTAGTTACTTGCCTAAATGTGCTTCAGGAAATCTGATTGAGCTCAAGTATTACAAAAAGTGACAGTGCAATTTTAAAAGAGCATATACGTGACTTTTCTTTCTCTAATAGCATAACTCTTGGATTTAAGTTGTGTCATTCATGCCTGTGTTTCAGGTTTGAGGAATTTGCTTTTGAAGGGTTTTTCACACACACAGTGAAACCAAACCAAACTGTGCCACCACCCTAACTGTTTAAACCCAGAGTGGACATTTGTATTTCGTGGATTGTTTTTGTTCCTTTTAGTTTAACCCTATGCATGCAGGAAAGTTATATGTGATATAATTAATGCCCTTGTTTTTCTTTCTTGTGCATGATAAGTGGAACCACAGTTCTAATTGTAGTGTGCAACAGTGAATCTCTGTGAAGCCAGCCCTAGTGTCGCACTACTTATTGTTATGGTACTCAGTTTGGGTTTTTGGTAATGCAGTGTTAGTAATTGTGTCAACAGTTATTATTATCCTAGAAAAGTGATGTAGCATCCCGGTGTTCTTCTACCGCTTCCGTGCCCATATCAGAAAGAGAGACTCAGTTTCAAGGAAGTTGAGTGCACTAACTCTACTATCACTCTGTCAACAACGACCTGCCTCCACCAGGAAGTGCAGAGAGGTGATCCAAGAGGTCGGGGCATACCATCACCCCTGCAGACATCCTGCTTTTCAGGATAGTGACCCCGTCTCGACAATAGTGATCTTTGCTTTCTGCCATTCCAGAATTTCTGCTCCACCTTCAAACTCTCCAAATCATCCTGGGGTCTCTACTATTGGAAGAGAATTTTGTATTCAATTCAAGGAATGTATTGTAGTCATCTAAGGGTTTATCGCAGCTTTTCTGCTTTCATACCCCGGTAAGCAATTTCATTAATACTCACAAGACATTGTATCCTGATGTGCACAAGTTTACTTAGATTATTTGTTGTTCCTTGTCTTATATGATTACGGGGATTACCCTACTGCAGCCTGAGGATCCTAGTTGCGTGCCTTCCATCAGCTTTGATCCTAAGACCAGCTGGCCAAAATGCTTATGGGGGTGTGTCTTTTTTCTCTATTGCCTTTCCCCACCCCCACTGTAACTTCAGATTTTGGAGTTCATTACAGACCATAATTGACTGAAAGGAGAAGAAGAGGTGTTTGTATTGAAGTCGCTGTCCTAATTTCCAGTAAATCTGTGCAGTTTGTCAGCCCCATGTACTGCATGGATTCCAATGCTAACCCATTATGGTCCAAAGATCAGGCCATTGGTAAATTATATGAAGAGATAAAAACAGACTGACAAGAAAGATATTTTCTGCAAGATATGATCAATCAGCTACACTCCTCTAATGTAAGTCCCTCTGGAAGTGGAAATAACTGTAATTCAGTAATGTTCTCCCCTTCTGGCAGTGAGAAACTCACAAACAATATTCTAATGCTCCAAAATTTCTACCTCAGGTATGCTTGTTCCAGATTGATTTTCCAGAGATACCCAAGCCTCTCAAGCCTTTTTCGTTCACTGCAACTTGCATTTGTTTGCTCTGACCCAGCTGGTCCAGGTGCATCAATTCAAGGTTGTTTTCATCCTTTTATATTTGCCCAAGAATGCCTTGTCCTGGGAGATTCCGTTAATCAATACTGAGTCTCTGGTTTTCTCATTATTCCTTTTCCTGTAACATTTCAAGAACATATTTGGTAAATGCCAGTCTCAACTATAAGCCCAAATGGGGCTCCTTACTCTCAAAAAAGGGGCAAGATATCTGATTAAATCAGTAATTACAATCAATTGTTCTTAGAATTGGAATGGATGGTCAAGCAGCAACTACCAACTTCTACTAATGTTTACATGAAGATGTAATTTCACTCTCTCACTGATTTTAATGGTCTTATAGACTTAGCACTACAGAGAGTCGACGAAAGGTCCAGAAGAAGCTATGCATATAGGGCAATTAGAGGAGCACCTGATGGCCCAGGAAAAAGTAAAAGAACATGAGAAGACCTGGACATTTCCTTATGAACTGTCCAATTTACGCCGGAAAAGCCAGTGTTCAATCTTTAAGGGAGAACTCAGATCGAGCAGACTTACAACAAAAGAGTTTGCCACTACAAAGTACATTCTTATTTATGGGTCGAATTGCCCACTCCTAGAGGCCTACTGTCAATTTGGGCCTATAATTATGGGAGCCTCAGTGTGTTTTATAGGCTGGACCTTTCAAGGAAGTGTACACCTAACAAAAATGAGGAAAGAAGAAAGGCAAATTATTAGAGGTATCAATGTTTGGTATTGACTACTGGAGACATTACTTGGGAAAAAGAAAACTCAAAGATTTTAAATGTCAATGCAACATAGTTCTGATTATTTTTAGATTTGATTGATGCCCCTACATTCACCATTGAATTATGAACTTAGCAGTTACATAGACATATAATCCATTAATTGATTGGCAACAGGAAATGCTTCAATGTATACATCCCTACTGCCCAAATAACTGCTTACTTTGGGCTATCTTGTGAAACAACATGACTTGCTGTATCTAAATTCAGAGCTTTCAAGAACACAATGCAGATCACTGCTGCCTATCAAGAATATCTGGATGCATTTAGCACAATCAGAGACAATACATTACCCCCACACTGATCCTATGATTGTGGCATCAATTAGGGTCCCTGAGGCCAAGATAAAGCATGGAAAATGTATCCACTAACTCCTAAAAAGGATCAGGCACTTGAAGAATATTTGGATGACAATCTGAAGGGGTTTATTAGACACTCCATGTCCAATGCAAGGGCACCTATTTAATGTGTCCCAAGACCTGGAAGTAAGTTATGCTTGTCTTTGGATTACCAAGAATTGAATCAAATTACCACCAAAAATTGGTATCCACTGCCCCTCATTTCAGTATTGTTAGATCAACTAAAGGATACCAAAATCTAAATTTTAATCTACAGCATGCATATAATCTAGTGCACATCAGGGAAGATGAGGAATGAAATACAGTCTTCTACGCCCATTATGGCCACTATGAGTATCTGGTATTTTTAGCATTCTGCCTCCCCAATGTATCCCACTGCGTTCCAACATTTCATTAATGACAATCTTCAGGGTCCAAAAATAAATATCAACGGCATGTTACAGAAGTCATGATGAGAAAAAGATCATTCCCTGTACATCAAAGTAGAGAAGTGCTTATTTGGGATTATCGCTGTCACTTTTTATTGTTTATATTTTACTGATCATGAAGTACAAATTAATTTAGATAAAGCTAAAGCTGTATGAGAGTGGACTGTTCCTCTGCATCTCAAGGAGATACATTCTTCAGTTATACTAACATTTATTGACCGTTCATTCAAGATTTCTCTTCCAAAATCCTCCCACTCACTCAGTTAACCAAGAAAGAAGTTTCTTTTGCATGAGTCCAGCATAGGAGAAATCATTCATGAATTAAAGGAAGTTTTACACAACAGCTCCAATAATAAGGCATCTTAGTCATTCACTTGCTTTCATCATGGAAACTGACATATTATTAATTGTGGTTATTTTATCACAACATATAACTGATTACTATAGCCATGAATCCTGTGGCCTTCTATTCCTGCACTTTAAATCCTCCTGAGAGGAATTAAACACCATGTGATAGAAAGTGTTTTGGTCATAAGCATTCCAACACTTGTGGCATTTTCTAGAAAGTGCAGAACATTCAGTTATGGTGTGACTGACCAACGGAACCATGGTTATCTCAAAACAATGAAGTGCTCCACTCGTTCGCATGCACATTGGTCCCTTTTCTTCTCTAGATCCCTATATGATAGTTACAGATCAGGAAGTTATCACTGCAAATCAGATGCCCTATCCTGACCCACAGAAGAGAAAGCATCACTTGCAGAATTATCATCTAGGCTCTTCAGTTGAAGGCCGTAAAGGACACTCACTCATTCCTGACAGCACTTACAAATGTTTTTTTCAATCAACAGGAAATGAAAAGGAAGGAGCAGTTGAATACAATAAAATTTAATGGTCTTTTATGGCATGCAAATTCACTATATATATGTCTGAAAATACTTTCAGAATCTTGTATATATCATGACACTCCAAATATAGGACATGCAGGATGTAGAAAGACAGGTGTTCTTCTTAAACAGCCTTTCTGATGGGAAGGGATGGATGAAGACATGAAGAGATACATAAATCACTGTGCCAGAGCAGACTACTTCACAGTAAACCCAGTGGTCTATTGTAACCTTTGCACACACCCATTCAACCCCTGACTCATAACAGTAAACGTCTTTGCTGAGATTCCTGTTTCTGACCAATGCACTACAATTCTAGTTGTAGTGACTGTTTTACAAAGACAGCAAATTAATAAGGTACGTAGACACTTTGAATTATCCCAGGTTTTCTTTAGGAGGTTATCAGTCTTAATGGACTGCCCATGATCATCAATTCAGACAGAAGATGCCAGTTTCCTTCTAAATTTTGTAAAAGATTGACCACTTGGTTACGAATAATGCACTTCCATTCCAGCAGTTACCCCCTTCAGGCTGGCAGACAAATAGAGAGAAATACTCAAGCCCTAGAACAATATGTCTGTTTCTTAATGGACCACCAAGAACACTCATCACAATGGAATTTTCTAGCTGAGCTTTAGTATAACAATTCCCTTCATAGTGCTTTAGGTGTTTCTCATTTGTCCTGCAGGAGTTTCTCCTTTGTCCTGCTCATATTAGTATCCTTCTCTTATCTGATCTGGCCAAGAGTTTCATCTCCATCCTTAGTATCTTCAGTTACAGAGCATTCTGAATAACACAAGAGATAATCACAAAAAGTCATACGAAATTTTAGGAGGGCAAAGGCAAAAAATAAGATTCCAAGATTGCGCTAGTCAGGCAGATCCTCATTACAAACTGACTGATTTATTTTAGCCATCCTTAGAGAATCTATCTACCCTTGATTCCATCCAGAATTTGAGGGCCCTTTCAAGATCACTAGCTTAGTCAAGAATTCTGCAGTATGCCTATTGTCAATAAAATGGCACATTTAGCCAGTACTACTCAGTTATAGGGTTAAGAAAGAAACCAACCCAGACAAGGTGCTACCTTCTCCAATTGTAAAATAAGGGTCACCAGAGTATGAAGTAAATGAGGTTCTTGATTCATGTAGAGCCAAATGGTAGTTATTACAATATCTAGTGTCCTGGAAAGGCTATGAGACATCAGATAGATATTAATTTACTCATGTTGCTTTATCTGGTCATTTTATCATAGTTTCCATAATAACCCAGGTGCTAATTGTAGGACATGTAGGTGGCCCCTTCGAGGTTAAATAATGTCAGGAATCCTGGGTTTCTGCTGTACCGGGTATGTGTTCATTATTGCAGGGGCACCGCCAAATTTCGTAAACTCCACAATACATTCTTGATATGGGCTGGACTTGGAGTCTGTTACAGACAACTCAGTAGTGTTTGTGGAGGTGAAGGAAGGTGGAGTCAGAGGGTAATAGATCAGTGTTACACCTGACAGCCTTAGGGTGGTCATCCCTCGACTTTTTGCCTACCTCCATCCGCTTTTCTGACACTGTTTTTGCTGGTCTCTTGACTCTGCGCACTTTACCATGCTAACCTTTGCTAAAGAGCATATGCTCTCTCCCTCAAACATAGTAGCATTGGTTAATTCCCAACTGCCATATTTGATTTACTTGTGAGTCCCTAGTAAAGTGCACTACAAGTGCCCAGGGCCTGTAAATTGAATGCTACTAGTGGGCCTGCAGCATAGGTTGTGCCACCTACATAAGTAGCCCCTTAAACATGTCTCAGGCCTGCCATTGCAAGGCCTATGGGTGCAGTTTCACTGCTTTTGACTAGACATTTAAAAGTTCTTGCCAAGCCTTAAATGCCCCTTTTTTCTACATATAAGTCACCCCTAAGGTAGCCCTATGTAACCCATAGGGCAGGGTGCTAAGTAGGTAAAAGGCGGGACATGTACATGTGTGTTTTATATGTCCTGGTAGTGGAAACCTCCTAAATTTGTTTTCCCCTCTTGTGAGGCCTGCTCCTTTCATAGGATAGCATTAGGACTACCTTCATGTACTGTTTGAGTGGTAGATTCTGATCAGAAAGGGGTAACCAGAATGGCAAGAGAAAATCCTGCTTATTGGTGAGGTTGGATTTTATATTACTATTTTAGAAACACCACTTTTAGAAAGTGAGCATTTCTCTGTACTGTACTTAAAATTCATCTGTGCCTTACAGCCTGTCTCCAATCAATGCCTGGCCTAGGCTGGTTGACAGCTCCCTTGTGCATTCCACCCAGACAACCTCAAACACAGGACACTCAGTCACACCTGCACTCATCTGCATACTGAATGGGCCTTCCTGGGCTAGAAGGGTGGAGGACCTGACACATTTCAAAGGCTAGAGGCCTGCCCTCCCACAAAGGACTGCCTAGCCCCCTACTGGGACCCTGGTAGACAGACCTTTACTAAAAGGGGACCTTGTGCATTTCAAAACCTCTCTTTGAAGTCTCCCCCACTTCAAAGGCACTTTTGGGTTATAAACCGGGTCCGTGACCCCACAAAATCAGACACTTCTGGAACTGAACCTGCAACCTGTCAAGAGGAACTGCCTGGTCCCCCAAAGGACTCATCTGGACTGCTTTGCTGAGAAGGAATGCTGCCCTGCTGTTGCCCTGCTGCCTTGCTCCCCTCTGACTTTGCTGAGAAGTGCTCTCCAAGGGCTTGGAATGAGCTTGCTTCCTGTTTTCTGAAGTCTCATCTATTCAAGAAACTCCTTGTGCTCCCACAATTGACACCCAGCATGCCGTAAACGACGCACAGCCATGGTGCGACCAAGAAATCGCTGCACAGCCGAACCAGAATGATGCAGCCTGCCTTCCCGAGTGAAGAATTGATGCCGCGCCTGCTGTGCAACAGTAAAATTAGACGCATCACCATACCAGATCGACGCAACACCTGTGACCTCATCCTGCACTCCCAGGATTTCCACGCATTGTTCCTGGGCATCATAAAGATCCCTGCATCGCAGTGAGGAACCAAGACTGCGTGCAAGAAATTCACGTAAAGCCAAAGAACTGACTCATCGTCTCTGCCGCGCCGGGAATTCTGACGCACACCCTATTTTTCCACGCATCTCCCCCTCTGCGTTCTCCATGCATGTTATTTTTGATGCAAACCAGGTACTTTGTGCAAACAAGAGACAACTGTTGATTTCTAAGATTTATAACTGTTCTTAATCTTGCAAAAGTGATATCTCAACTTGTGCTTATTCAATCTTTATCGTTTTGACCTTAATTTAACCAGATAAATATAATATATTTTTCTAAACCTGTGTGGTGTATATTTGTGGTGTTTTTACCGTGTTACTGTATGATTTACTGCACAAATATTTTACACATTGCCCTCTAAGTTAAGCTTGACTGCTAAGTGCGAAGCTACCAGAGGGTGGGCACAGGATAATTTGGAGTGTGGATGACTTACTCTGACTAGGAGGGTGGTCCCTATGTATGCAAAGGGGAATACCTCTGCCAACTAGAGACCCCACTTCTAATTTTCAGCACCTCCTGAACATTATGGATGGTTCAGGAACGTTATGGACACTTCCAGTTTCTCAGTTCTGGGAACACTGAACGACCAGTCACAGTGTTATAGTTTGCTTGGCAACAGTGGTTAATGATTTCTATATTCCTATAGCTTGCATTCCATGCACAATTTTTATTATGTTCCACTTCAGTTCCCTGTGGTGGTTAGGGCAGCTCGTGTTAACCTATCGTTCACAGATACTGAGCTTTGCTCACTGCCATTATGGACTTCTTGTTCCGCCATCGAACAATTCAAGTTATCCTGTCTCTGATTGTCTTTTTACTATGGGAGACAAAACTTTGTATTAAGCTCCCAGACAATATCCTGGTCAACTGGGGCTAGCAATGGCCTCTCGGTTTCCATATCCTGATAAGCCATTCTACTGATACTCACAAGAGATTGTATCCTGTTGTTCACAAGTATGCTTAGATTAACTGTACCTTGTCTCATAGGACTATGGGTTATCAGTCAATTCATTGCAGACTGAGAGTTCTTGATGTATGCTTCCACCAGCCTGTGCACCCAAGGTCACCAGGTTGAGATGCTTACAGAGTATTTATTTTTTTCTATCTTCCTTCACCTTTCAACCCTATACTGTCCCTTCAGATTCTGGAGTTCATTACAGACCTTATTTGACTGAAAGGGAAAGGCGTGAGGTTAGCAATGAGTTCCTGGCCAGAATTCCAGTGAAATCCTGACAGGGTGCTATAGTGAATGTCCATTCATTCTCCACCCATATTCCATTATTACAGGGGAGGTGGGGAGTTCCTGGCCATGAAAGGGGAGGCTTGAGGGATTTTCTGTAGGCCTATTGTAGGTATAGGTGGAAGCCTTTTCGGCCATTTGCAACAACTTTCTGCCCACCTCCTAATTGGACATTGAGTTCTGCCAACGGGTAAAGGTGGAAGGGGGAGACAGGAATGGGGAGAGAGAGTCATGGAAAATATGTCAGAGTGTGGCTCCTCTATCAACATGTATGTAAATCTGACAGAAGTCACTGTAAAGTACTTCCTCCTGGCACTCTCAAATTCATAAATGCTGTTAAAACAACAGAATCAAATCAGACTTGCATCACAATTTCAGAAAAGCCACTCTTTTCTTTATGGTAAAACGTTTGAATCGTACTGAATGTGAAATAATCTACTGCATTCTTTACTTCAATGTATTTCTGAAGAGTGGATCATGTGTCAACACTGGCAGTCTCCTTTTTGGATGTACCTGCATGGCTTGAAGATAAAGAGCTTTACTTGGACTTACTGTTTGACTGGATAAAACATAGATGGTTGGATTATGCAAACTACTGCTATTGCGTGAACTAAATCTTAGCTATGACCTACCTTTAAATACCACAAACTACCAAGTCTCTTACTTTCCTAACATGCTGCTGGTTGTGGGCCACGAGAGTTCACTGGAGTATGATTTGCGGCCTACTAAATGAGGTACATGGTAGGAGATTTCCCTTGTCAAGTACATCTTACAGGGAAATAAATTGAGGACAGACACTTTAAAACCTCAGCAAATGACTAAGGAATTGGAGCCTGGACTTTTAACAGACATTCCAACAAAAAAAAGTTAATATTTCTACGAACGTATGAATTGAAAATTCCACAGACTTTTAGCAGCCCAGGCTGTCAGTCAGTGGCTTAGTGAGAGAGCAGGTGAATTATTGTGATTCTGGCTGCCTGTGAGGTGGAAAGAAACATTGCCAAAATCATAAATAAATCACTATAGCGTGTATTGTCATCTCATTTGAATGAATTCTGTTATTTGTAATTTATACAGTGGACTCCTTAGACCCTTTTTCGTGCAGTATGTTTGTGTACGCTTAGCTGATACTGGGATTAAGTAGGTTGTGTAATTGAAAACATGCAGACATGGTTACTTTTGGAAATGGCCCTTTCTGCTGGTTCATCCCCAGACTTTTTTGCCCTTGCTTGTCATTTTTTTGCTCAATTCGCTTATGATGGCTTTAGGACTCAGCACTTTACCACTGCTAGCCAGTGCTAAAGTGCATGGGCTCTCTGCTTAAAACATGGTACCTTTTGCATATCCACAGTTGACATATTTAATTTACTTATAGGTCCTTAGTAAAGTGCACCACAGTGCCTGTAATGCAAATATTACTAGTGGGAGTACAGCACTGATTGTACATGCCATTGCAGAACCTGTGTGTGCAGTTTTAAACTGCCATATCGACCTGACAAGATAAACCCTTTGCTAGGCTCAAACCTTCCTTTCTCACATTTAAATCACACCTGGGGTAAGCTGTGGACAGCCCAAAGGACAGGGTGCAATGTATTTAAAAAGTAGGATATGTACTTTAAGTTTTGGGTGTTCTGGTAGTGAAAAACCCTTACATTCCTTGTCCACTACTGCAAGGTCTATCTCTCCCATAGGATAACATTAGTATTACCTTATTACATTTAATAAACCTAACTTCCAATTATGAAGAGATAGACTTTTCAAGGTTGGTGTTTCTTGAATCCTAATTTAAAATCCTAAATTATGGTGAAGTCAAATTTTGAATTACAATTCTGAAAATACCACTTTTAGATAGTTGGCATTTTCTTACTTTAGCTATTTGGTGCCTACTGCCTGTCTCTGATGGCTTGTCTGGCATAAGTGACAGCTGGGCTTTGTGAACTTCCTCTAGACAGCCACACACAATGGGAGCTTAGATGCGACTTGATGGGCCTCAGAGGGACACTAACTGGCTTGATGGAGCTGAGCTCTGTCCCACTTACATCTGAATAGGCTGTTTCTTGTCTCCACACAAACGGCTGCATTCCCCCGTAGTGAGTCTGGAGGAAGGGCAGGGATTCTGTGCATGTGAAAGGCCTCTCTTTGAAGCCTCCGCCACTTCAAAGGGTACAACTGGGTGTAAATAGACATACCTATTGAACCTCATACACCACCAACTCAGTACACTTCTGGGCCTGCAGATACTCTGCCAGAAAGAAGGATTGCTATGCTGCTACAAGGACTTTCATTCTGTTTGACTGCTACCCTGCTTGACTCCCGATATGCTGTGCAGACCTGCTGCCTTCCTTGCCTGGAAGTGAGAAGGACTGGACCTGCGTCTCTCCAACCCAGAACCAAAGCAACTACAAGGGTTTATTGGATTGTTTCTATTTTCTGATGACTCAGAGATTTATTAAATTAAATGTTCACTGTTTTACTGTTTGAAGTGTTGAACAAATACTTTACACACTGCCTTCAGTTTGACTGTTCTGTACTAATCTATCAGAGGGTGACAACAGGTTCACTGAGGGTGTGTTTGTGACTTACCCTACCTAGGATTGTGGTTCCTGTTTGTAGAGGGTGCATACCTCTTCCAACCAGAAACACAATTTCTAAAAGACGTCAATTGTATAACAGTCCTGTGGTGAAGCATTTGTTATGCTGGCAGAGTCCCACAATCTTTCTGCAAATATTACTGACTGAGTTTTAACAGTGACTGGCAAGATATTGCAGAAATGTAATCAAAACCGGTGTTGTTGATTGGTTGAAATAAAATTTCATTCAAATGAAGAGAAGCAACATTTTTAGACCTGGAAGGTGTGCAGGAATACACTGGAGAATTGCATGTTAATATAATAAAGGGCTGAATGTTATGAACTTTTATATAGTTATGCATCCACCTGCTGTCTAGATTTGCTATCACCCACATCTATTTATAGACTGAACACAGTTCCCATATTCACTACTATTACCATGGTGTTTCTCATTGGTGTAAAATCATTCTTGAGTAGAAAACCACTCTAAAGCCCATTATCTCCTGGGCAGTATATGCTGTTCTTATGTACAGACTTTTCAATAGATTTACCAGATGTCATCATATCCAAATGCATTATTCTACAGCTTTTTAACCCTGGTATGCAGATTAATGTCATATTTAGCTTGTTTGGCCATCAGCTACTAAAACAATCATGTTGAGGCTAAAGCTCAACATTTAAAAAATATTTCCAAGTTTGTAGTATGTTTTAAGCATTAAGTTGTCAACTTTAAAATTGGAACTTCATTGTTCTGGGCATTCTTTTGTTTTACCTCTAAGTGGTAATTCTACTTCCTTCAGAAGTAAGGTAAATTGTCCCCTTAAAAAACCTGATGAACTTTATCTGCTATCCTAATTTATTAATTTTATTAATATAACCTGTAATGGGCTACCTGTTGGAGCAGCGTAATTTAGTGTCCCAACCCTTTACATGGAACTGATATACTTCAAGTAAGTTTAACGTATTAATCTGTGTGCATTGTATTAATCAATTGTAGTGAATAGATATGTATTCTTGTAGGTGGAGCCACCTACAGTTAGTGGAATTACAATAAACGTATTTCTCAAGGAAGAGATTGGCTACCTTTCTTAAATATACTCAATACATTCACTTATACTAACGCTATTAGTCTAGAATCTATTCTGAATTTAATATTGTCCTAGCTTGTAACCAGGCCCAAGTTGAACCTGTTCCAGTTTCATAAAATATTTTGCAAGTGTCTTGTTTTTCCTCTTCTCTGCAGGTGTCTTATGTTACATGTTAAGTTCGAGTAGGCGTTTTGTTTATTTATTAGACTAATAGACTATTGAAGTTATTAGAGGTTGACCTCAGATATGAAGACTCAGAAGAGACCCTTGTGTAGCAGGCAGACCAGACTGATATTGCCCTCAAGGTCATCCAGATGGTTATTCCTTTGATTGAGAGCATTTGAAACTAGGTAGTCTGCCTGCTCCTGGAGAACACTGTCTTTAGATTGGCTTGTTTGGTGGTAACTGATAAGAAGGAGCCTTGTAGAATCTTCTTTCATGTTTTAATTGTGTAATATTTAGAACAGTAGTGACAGAACCTGTCCTAATTTCACTGAGAGAAGACAACTTCTATTCTCTGCTGATTTCCCTGCCCAGAGTGTTGAGCATCATCCCTAAGCAGGTATACTTTCCTTTTAAACCTTAAATTTGGTTCATCTGATGCAGACATTTTCCCCATGGACTCTCCCCTTGCCACTTTCGATACTTTATTTAGAATAGGGAATTTTCTTTATAGAACCTGCTTGGTTGAAATTTTGCTTGCTGCATGATTTCATTGTGTGTCTTCTTCCTGCTCACATACAAATTCAGACTGCATGACCATTTAACTATGTATGCTCTTACAATATTGGTTTTCAATTTTGCTGACTGAATTAACTTGTAGCCTGAACTAAACTGTCAATAAAACCCTTACGATTTGGACACCATCCTCTCTGTTGTTCTTGTGGAGCCACATTGGTTTCATTGTACTTGAAATGTAGTGCAGATGCTAGCTCCTTTCTTACACTTCAAGTCAAAAATCAAAGGTCCATTTGACCACTGGGATATTCTCTTTGATAATTTTGCTAGGAGACTGAGATTCAGGAAACCCCACACAATCAAAGGTAGCTAAGATGTTGGATTGACACTGGGATGTAAGGAATTAAAATAAGCCAGAAAATATTGAGAGCAAGGTCAAGTCCAGTCCATGCCCCTATAATTCATTGCCCAGTTTGGGAAAGCGTCCTGTTTTTGTAGTTCTGAAGGTGATTGTGGTGGCTGAGGAGTGTGTATAAATGGGACTGCGCATCACAATTTGTCTACGTCAAGTTTGCAATGTTGTGTAGACATTGTGTGTTTGTATTTTAGTGATGTATTTAGTTTTATTGTATGAAGGCATAGGCACTCCATGTGGAGCAGTTAAGTTTGTTAAAGGGGTCATCGCAGCCCAAGATCCAGGGATAGATGAGGGTATTGCTGTTCTAACTTGTCTGCTAAGGTTTGTGGTGCCAGTCCATGAGGTGCCACCAGCCGCATAATTAACTTAGGGACTTTTAAATAATTGTTGAGTATATTAATAGTTATTAGTGTTGGTAGATCGTGTTGAACAAAGGCTAAACTACATTAGTTAAGGTATTTTCCAGCTGGTTGAGATTTCGCCTGTGTGTGCATGACAATATTGGAAAGCGGTATTCCCAGTTTTTCTCTTGAAGGAGTGATAACTCTAAGGGGGTTATTCCAACTTTGGAGGAGGTGGTAATCCGTCCCAAATGTGACGGATTTACCACCAGCCGTATTACGAGTTCCATAGGATATAATGGACTCGTAATACGGCTGGTGGTATATCCGTCACTTTACCGTCACTTTTGGGACGGATTACCACTTCCTCCAAAGTTGGAATAACCCCCCTAAATTTCTTTAGAGAAGCAGACAAGTTATTTGTTAATATTGCTTGCTTTGGAACTATTGTAATAGTGTGATTGCACAAAGAAATTGTAAAGGTAGGCAAGCTGTTATGAAGTGATATAGCTTATGTCATCAGGTGTTGCGCTGGTATTGGTCAGTTGGTTTAAGTACTGCACTGGTATTGGCTGCAGGGTCATCAGGTGCCATGATAAGATTCAATACTAGTATCATTACACTTTATTTTATGATTTGACAGTCATTTTGCCTATTTAAATTCACTGTGTCCTCTTACATTTTTAGAAATTTTGCAAACATGAATTGTTTTGGGTTGTTATGAAATTTGGTGAGGGGTCTCATCAGAGTCCCTCTCTAAGACGGCAAGGAAGCTCAACAGGAAGGTATGCCATGTAATTACATGGCCATGAATGTTGGATTTCAAACATGTATTTGACTTAAAAAAATGGAACAGTATAACTGAGAAAAAAGGGCCTCTACATTTTCACAGATATGGTAACTTTAATATAAATATAATTGAAAATTTGAGACGCCTGTTGCATCAATCAAAACCTCAACAAAGACCAGCATGATGTGTAGCTTTTAATGCTTAGGAGCATGCTGCCTATGCAACGGATGAGCAAATACCAGAATAGGGAACAAAATGCAGTTCACAGTTGGGTGGATGCAAATGAGACGGTGCACGGCAAAAGTGGAGAAGGGATATGATTGAGGGAGGTAAGCCCTATCCGCTACTGACAAATAAAAACTCTAAGATGAAGGGAGCTCAGAGAGAGAAAGCGTAGGAAATGCACAATAAGTCTGACATTGATAGCGACTCTAGCGATGATTTTTGAGGGTTTGTTGTCATTTTGACAAACGCCTTGTAATGTTGTCCTGCCTGCTGGTAATGGTGATGCTGCTGGTAATGGTGATACTGCTCCTGTTGGCCAAGATGTAACTCAGATATGAGGACATGCCCTGGCAGCCCCAGTTGTGAGTGTTCCAGCACAAACAACTATTGGGAAGACTGTCCTGGTTACTACTGTACCAGTTGTGCCCGTCCCTGGAGTGACAACTCCTGTTATAATGACCCAGGCACTGGCTTCCCCCGGTAGATGTGGCTCTGATGCCTATAGTCACTGGAGCGTTTGCTGGAATGCCTACTACTGTACTACGTCTACAATACTCAAATAGCAAATGACAATTTAGCACTCCAATCATTTTGCAAGGTCTTTAGGATAAAGTGAGACCTCAGTGTTTACAACTCCAGTCAACCAAGGTTCTATGGGACCCTTGGACTTTTGGAGTGATACCCAATTGTTGGGGGAATCCCCAGAAAGTAGTGAGAACGAAATGGTCAAAGATGAACTGTGGGTCGAAATAAGTCTGAGGCCTCTAGATATTTCCAGATTGAGAGTAGAACTAGAGAAGCTCATAAAGGGAAGTCCTGGTCATGTAGACTGCCTGATTGCTAGATTCACTTGGGCCACTAACCAACCCTGAGTCTAAAGTTAAGAATCTCTGCATGTTGTTTGATGCAAGACCCACATTTGAAAGTCAGATCATCTGCCTATTGGAAAATTATTTTGGGATTATGAAAACCTTAAAAAATATGCTGGGACTTCTTCCAGAAGCCGCTAGAAAGTCAATAGTCCAGGCTCTGGTAATGTTAAAACTGGACTTTTGCAATGTGTTGTACCTGAGAGTCTCACAATTCAGATTGCTGAGACTCCAGAGAAAATACAGAATGCAGCAGCTCAACTGCTGCTTTATCTCCTGAGGTAATCACCTCAGGGTCCAACTGTTATGCTATTAATTGTGTTTGACCAATGACTTTGTGTTTCACCACTGTGCATATAAGTTGCTCAATGTTCACCAGTAGCACATCACATGTTGTATTCAGTTTAGCTGCCTATTGGCTTTAACATGGCATTAGACATTACATTTGGTATTTAGGTTTGCTGCCTATCGGCTTTAACATGGCAATAGACTAGACATTTGGTGTTTAGGTTAGCTGCCTATTGGCTTTAACATGGCATTTGACATTATGGCCCGTATTTATACTTTTTTTAGCGCCGCATTTGCGCCGCTTTTTGACGCAAAACGGCGCAAACTTACAAAATACAATGGTCTTTTGCAAGTTTGCGCCGTTTTTGCGTCAAAAAAACGACGCAAATGTGGCGCAAAAAAAGTATAAATACGGGCCTATATTTGGTATTTAGGTTAGCTGCCTATTGGCTTTACAATGGCATTAGACATTACATTCTGTATTTAGGTTAGCTGCCTACTGGCTTTAACGTGGAGTTAGACATTGCAGTTGAGACATTGCAGATGAGCTGTGTTTTCCCAAGCGGTGTTTTTCCACATGATAGACTAAGCTGTGTTTTTCAAATTGAATTCACACCAAACCCTAGCTGATAAGAGAGCGTACATTTGGTGTTTTCCTTTCTGCTCAGCCGTGGGAAGAGGAGGGGTCTAGGAGATCTGGTCAGTCTCCAATCGCTTGTTTCATTTCCCGAGTCTGAGAGGATGGGGCACGTTTTTGTAACGGTGGCTCTGGGCAGCAGCGAGGGGGGATCTTTCAGGACTTCGGGCAGGAGCAGGCGTCAGCTGCCTGTCTCCCGTTTGGGTGTAAAGTCTCTTTCTTGCAGTTGAACCGGAGTCATCAACTTGCAGGCATAAGAAAGATGAAGCAGAGTGATAGGCCCTACGGTGATGCAATTTTGACTTTTATGCTTTGCTTTGAAGTTATACTATAATATGATCACATGTATTTGCTGTGTACATTGCAACTGAGAAGTACTTTGATATATTTTGCTTTCATTGCTGCGACTACTTTTAAATGTGTGCTTCCAACCTACTAATCTCGTCTTTCAGGAACCTCGTGGTGAAGTAACAATAATAATAAATGTCTTCTTTAAACTAAGAAGTGCATTCTAGAGACGTTTTGTAAGCTCGATCATAAGATAACAGAAGGAAAGCAAAACACCAACTCTCGCCAAATTGCATTGGCTTCCCCTGGAAAAGAGAGTGTCCTTCAGAGCTATGTGCTACTACAACAGTTTCCTGAATAGGAAACTGTCAACATCAGGACAGTGCGCGCTCTACAGGCAACTGGAATGCAAAAATCCAACACTTCCAAGATAACGTAATTCATGCATTATGCTGATGTGCTGTTGTTTAACCTTTTGCATTGCACAGTTTAATCCTGAAGACTTATATTCAAGGTGCTTATAAATACTGTTCCTTTCCAATGTATTGCTGCAGGCTTTCTGAGTGTGTCAGGGTGTGATCCGTTTCCAGGACCTTCTGGAAGCTTCCTCTGCAGCATACTTGGGTGTGGTTGTGGGCTGGGCCAAGACTCTATATAAGGGAGCCAGCCCAGCTCCATGTGCTCACTATTCAAAGGTCCCAGTGCAGAGCAGCAGCAACTTCATGAGCTCCTGTTCCGGAGGCCTACTTTGATCTTCCAGGCCTTGCCCTTCACTTTGTTGGTGATTCTTGATCAGGGCGGTAAGACGGAGGTCGGGCTGGGCCCCCGATCCCTTTCTCGAAGGCTTTCGAGTGCTTGGGCCTAATTTTCATGATAAATGGTTTTACCTTGTGCGCGTGAATGTGCGCTTGGCTTTTTCTGGCATTTGCATGCTAGCATTCGAATCGGCAAGACGTGCGATTCATTTCTTGTGCTAAATCCATGTTATTCATTGTGCACTACCATTTCATGGCATTTAAAAGGTAGCATTCAAATCAGCAAGACGCGCGATTCATTTCTTGTGCTTAACTTGTGATATTCATTGTGCGCTATCATTTCTTGGCATTCACATGGTGGCATTCGAAACGGCAAGACGCAAGATTCATTTCTTGTGTTGAACACGTGATATTCAGTGTGTACTACCATTTCATGCCATTTACATGGTGGTTTTCGAATCGGCAAGACGTGTGATTTATTTCTTGTGCTTAACTCATGATATTCATTGTACGCTACCATTTCATGGCATTTACAAGGTAGCATTCGAATCGGCAAGACGCGCGATTCATTTCTTGTGCTTAATCCATGTTATTCATTGTGCGCTACCATTTCATGGCATTTACAAGGTAGCATTCGAATCAGCAAAACGCGCAATTCATTTCTTGTGCTTAATTCATGTTATTCATTGTGCGCTAACATTTTATGGCGTTTACATATTCTTGTGGAAATCAGCAATGTGCGCAATTCATGTTTCTGCATTTTGAAAAGTAAGGGGGTCATTCTGACCCGGGCAGGCGGAGGACGCCGCCCGCCTGGCGGGAACCGCCAAATGGCCGCTCCGCGGTCAGAAGACCGCGGAGGCCATTCTGACCTTCCTGCCGGGCCGGCGGGCGCCCACCAAGGGAGTGCCCGCCGGCCCAGCGGGAAAAGCCCTGCAACACAGAGGCCGGCTCCGAATAGAGCCGGCGGTGTTGCAGGGGTGCGACGGGTACAGTTGCACCCGTCGCGATTTTCACTGTCTGCTATGCAGACAGTGAAAATCATGCTGGGGCCCTGTTAGGGGGCCCCTGCACTGCCCATGCCAGTGGCATGGGCAGTGTAGGGGACCCCAGGGGCCCCACGACACCCGTTCCCGTCATCCTGTTCCTGGCGGTCAAAACCGCCAGAAACAGGGTGGCGGGAAGGGGGTCGGAATCCCCATGGCGGCGCTGCTTGCAGCGCCGCTATGGAGGTTCAGCCCAGCCAGGGGAAATCCGGCGGGAAACCGCCGGATCCCCTTTTCTGACCGCGGCGGTCAGAATGGGCACTGAAGCACCGCCAGCCTGTTGGCGGTGCTACCGTTGCCCGCGGCCCCGCAGGGTCTGAATGAGGGCCTAAGTGGTAGAATTCTAGATGTTACATTATATGTGCATAATAAGTCCCTTAATACAACTCCTATGGTGTTCCAGAAAATGTTCAGATTATTTCCTTGTCCTCATGCAAAAAGACTGTGTTTGATTCTGAAGACATCATTCTAGAGGGCGCTTATGTTTCTAGTCAATGTATAACAATTCATTAAGAGGTTGTATTAATCATCCTTAATATCTTCCCAGGTAACCAGACGTCTTGAGGCCTAGTTAATTAGTCCATGCTTAAGTTATCCATGGTTACAATATGACAATGCTTAGAATCATAGTCTAATAAAGATTAATATGATATAATTTTGATATTGTGTGTTTTATCCTTTTGCTTCCTACAGGTCTCCTTCCCAGCTGTTCCCTACCTAATCCCCTTTTCCCCACTTGGACTCTCTTAGACTCTGTGACATTCTATTCAGAGTACTGGAGCTGTCTTGTGGACATGTTGGGAATGTGCGCAGACAACGAGGATCTGGTGACTCTGAAAGAAACAGACTTGCTATCTGCACTCTTCTGTCAAACCTTAACTGCCTGGCAGAAGTCTCTGATCTGCAGGGGGGTTCTTAGCCTGTTTTCCTATGGTGAAAAGAGCATGCAGGGAAGGTTGCTCTTTTGGTTTTCTGGCCTCCCTGTCTTTATCACTTAGACAGGAAGCACTGAATTAGCCTTCTGGTAAAAAAAAAAAAAAACTTTGCTATTTAGACAGACCTAAATGGTTAAATTCTGAGCGTGCCTCCTCGATTCTTCATTTGAGAGTGAAACCTCAGCACGGGGGCATATCGGTAGAAGTAACTAAGCGCTTCATAAATCATGTATTATTAGGAATTGAACACGTTTCTTGACGTAGTGGTTCCTAGAGATTTGTGATCTGAGTGTAATGTTATGATACAGTGGCCAGGTGCTGAACCTCAAAGAGTGGCTCTTATGGATGCACCATCTCATATTGTGAAGGAAAAGTATAGCCAGGTGATTAATTTCTTAAAGGGAAGTGTCCCACAAAGAGAGTATGACTGGCTGAAGAATAATTGAACACTAACATTTCTGTGCATGCTTATAATGAACATTTGTTGCAGGTTTTCAGGCAACATATATTGGTGTTAAAAACCCAGAAAGGGGTGAACAATTTTGTGTCACGCTAATTATTTCTTTTCAGATGCCACCTGCACTGAACACGATTGCATGTTAGAAATTATACGACAGAAGATGTCTATAGAGGCCAAACTCCTGCCATTCTATATCTCTCTACATTTCCGAGAAAGCAACTTAGTATGTTCATTAGGATCTAACCTTGTACAACCCTGTTTTGAATTTAATTCCAATCATTCACTTCCCATCTGAGTCCCTTCAGACGTGACCACAGTAAAAATAATGGCTATCAAAGGACATAGAACAGATATGCCTGAGTGAGCATGGTTTTCTATCTCTCCCTTTCTCGCTACTTTGACATAATATAGAAGTTAAACCGTTCAGAACAAAATGATCGAGGGCAAAAAAAGACAACAATCTTGACTTTGCACGCTTACTAGGTAATAATACTGATTAAAAGCATTTCATGGACAAACGTATAAAAAAAACATAGTTAAGTGTGTATATATTCAAAAAATTTTAATTTTCAAATCCAGATAAATAAATATATATATATATATATATATATGTATATATATAAAAATATATATATATATTTAAATATATATATATGTAAATATATAAAAATATATATATATATTTAAATATATATATATATATATATACACACATATATATATATTTAAATATATATTAATATATATATATATATATACATATATATATATATATATATATTCAATTATAAAAGCAAAGGTTACAGGGACATTATTTTTAGGCTCACATTTTAAGTGTACAAAACCATAGAAATTCACCAGTTATAGTTAGAGTTACCTCAAGTAACTATAACTCATGCCCTAAAGTAACTATAACTCATGCCTTCACCACACACAGTTTTTTTGTCAAAAAGTTTACTGCAAATATTACATTGACATTATCAATGATGTCATGAGTGCCGTAATTTGTGGGGTCATTAGCAGTACATGGTGAGGGTGCGAGTTATAGTTAGTTTAGGGCATGAGTTATAGTTACCTGCGGTAACTCTAACTATAACTGATGAATTTCTATGGTTTAGTACTTTTAAAACATGAGCCTAACTATAACGTCCCTGCAACCTTTGTTTTTTTCAGTGAATTTCTATGTCTTTTTTTACGTATAGTAATTGTCCTTACTATACGCACTCCAATCACTGCAAAGGCTGTGCTGGTGGTGGCCATTGGACAGGCCAGGCCCTGAGGCCAAACTCCTATAAGCACCCAACCTTGCACCATGCACGGCCTTCCCCCATGCACAGTGGAGGCTGTCCGCAAAACCTGGCCTGCAGCCAGACCCTGCAGCCACCCCCTAACCACCCAACCCCATGCTGTGCAGAGCACTATACTTGTGCTCGGTGGAAGTTAACCACGGCCTTTCTGGGTGTCAGAATAGCTGTGAGAGGGTGTATCTGGGGATGAGAGTGGCTGTGAGAGTGCCTGGGTGTGAGAGTACTAACATCAGTGTTTTAGTGGGTAAGTCAAAGTGTGTGTGGGTCTCTGAGTGGTTGCATGAGGTTGTCAATGGGTGTTGAGTGGGTGTGTGAGAGTTTGAGTGGGTCTGTGAGTGGGTGCGTAACTGTCTGAGTGGGTGTGTGAGTAGGAGAAAGAGATTAAAAGAGGGAGGGAGGGAGAGAAAAAGAGGAGGTGAGAGGGAGGGCGGTAGTGAGTTTTTTTTGGCTTAGATGTATGATGTACTTAGAATGCGATATGTCTGCACAATTTGAAAAGTAAAATGTATTTTGTTATTTAAACTGTTGCGGAAGCTTCTAGACCTCCTGAGCAGTCCCACTGCTCGAGCAAGCAGGTAGCTGTTTTTAACCGCAGCTGCCTACTTGCTGGAGGAAACGTTTTATCTCTGTACCCTGCATGCATGGGCCGCATGGCCCCCCTCCAACAATCTTAGCCCAGGAGAGGTGGTGATCCTCAGGGCTAAAGGAAGTTAGAAACAGAACCCCTGTAAGCATAATTTTTATTATAGCCCTGGTGCGGTGGTGATCCCAGGGCTTCGGGGGGGCCCAAGTAGCCCCTGCACCCAATTTGTTGAATGCCCCAGGGGGTAGTGTCCCCGGGGCTACAAGGGGGGCCTGAGTGGCCCCTCGCACCCAGTATCTCAAATGCCCCAGGGAGTGGTGGACCCTGGGGTGAGGGAGGCTATGCAGCCCCCTCATATTTCAGTATAGCCCTGAGGAGGTGGTGGTTCCCAGGGCTATTGGGGAGGCCATTGAGCCTCCCCCACCTATAAAAAGCATTTCTGCTCTAGCGTGGTAGCCCCGAAGCCGCAGGGCTGCATGGCCCCCTCTCATATTTTACAATTCTCCCTGGTGAGGTGGTAGTCCCCGGGGCACCGGGAGAGGGACAGGAGCCCCCCCCCCTATTTGTAAGACAATACCCCATGAAACTTGGCCCACCTGGCGGCTATTTAATAACAAAGCGTGGGAGCCAGCAATTTTTTTTTTTAAATTATTTTATGGTGGATCTGCAGATCCACCTTGACTCCAGCCGTCAATGTTTAAAAAAAATGCTTTTTAGCCCTGGGAGGGGGTCCTTTTGGGACACCACCATCAGAGCTAAGGGGTCAAGGTGTTCCTACTATGGCTTCTTTTATTGATTTTTAGCATTTTTCTGGAACTCAGCTTCTGCTGAGTCCCAAAATAACTGACAACACTTTATTGGCTTCTGTTGTTGAAGTCTTTTCAGCCAATCAGATCTCAGGATGAGATCGAAAGGGGTTGCAAATCCTTCGCGTCTCTATATATACAAATTTGTTTTCCCCTTAATTTCTCACAAACTACTGAATAGAATCACACCAAAACTAAAAAAGATTGCTTTCTGTCAAATTTGGTGTAATTCCGCCCAGTAGTTTTGGCACTTTCGGTGTTCAAAATCTCTATGGAAAAATGAATGGGAAACACGTTTTTGGGGACCCCTTTTTCATGACCGCCCACCCCCCTCCCAGTTGGATTACTCTGAAACTCTCCAGACAGCAGCTGACGTGACTGGCAAATGTTTTCGGAAAGTTTCATGAAGATTCGTCAAGTGGCACCATAGATGTAGGCATGTAAAAAATGCTTTCTATCTAGAAACTAGGTCCTAACTATAACTACCTAGTGGCGGTCAACAGTAGGAAGTGATAGTTAGGACCATGTTTACATAGAAAAAGCATTTTTTTACATGCCTGTATCATTGGCACCTTTGACGAATCTTCACACGATTTTTGGAAAAAAAATGTGCCTGTGATTTTTGTTGTGCATGGTAAGTTTGGGGAAGAGCCATCAAGTGAGGGCTATGCTTTCCATATGAATTCCCATAAGACCTTTGAACACTACTACAGCCCGAACCACTGGATGGAAATTCCACCCATTTGGCAGATTGTGCATTTGGGTGTTTGGTGTAAATCTGTTCAGTAGTTTTTGAGATATCAAAGGGGAAAACATTTGTATATCTGAGGTCATGAATAATTTGTGAATATTCGTGAATTTTCGCAAATTCGCATACAAACAGAAGCACTGTAATTTACTGGCCACAACCTGAACAGAAAGTTGCAGCTGCCATTTTAAAGTCCCTGGAGATGGTCCCTGGGCCTGAAAAACAAAATGAAAAGTAGCATAAGGGGTCAGGGTGGAGGTATCCTGACCCAAGGGCATGATATAGTGGTGTTTGGGGGGTCAATTATGGGTTTAAAATGTTTTTTTTACACCACGCTCAATATTCACAAATAAGTCCAAAAAAATTATGAATAAACATTCACAGACTCATTCATACACTAATTCACTCACTCATACATGCATTCAGAGACTCATGCGCCAACTCACACACTCAAGCACCCATTTTGACCCACTCATAGACTCACACACCCACTTTCAGACCCACTCAGACACTCATGCACCTACTCACAGATCCACTGACAGAGATATGCCCTGAGGTCAAACCCTGCTGCTCACGTCCAAAGGTCATGCGTGGCACGGGGTTGGGTGGTTATAAGGGCTTGGCTGCAGGGCCTGGTCACAGGCCAGGTCCTGGGCCAACCCCCACGGTGCACCACCTTCGGCCATGCGCGGCAGTGGTTGGATTAACGTATAGTAATTAAAATTACTTCACCTTAAAAAACAATAGAAATTCACTGAAAAAATCAAAGGTTACAGGGACATTATAGTTCTGAATTTACTCGTACAAAACCATAGAAAGTTATAGTGAGAGTTATTTCAAGTAACTATAACTTGTGCCCTAAGGTAACTATAACTCGTGCCTTTGCCATGCACAACTCCACATAATATAACATTGATGACACCTTCTTTTACATCTTTGATATTATCACTGCAACATTTGCAATAAAATTATTGATGAGAAAACTGTTCAAGGCGTGGGTGCGAGTTACCTTTGGGCTTGAGTTATAGTTACTTGGCATACCTCTAACTATAACTGCTGAATTTCTATGGTTTGTATGAGTAAATTCAGAACCTAACTATAATGTCCTTGTAGCCTTTGGTTTTTTCAGTAAATATATATATGTACTTTGCCACTTTCTAGTTTGGCGTACAGGGCACTGGCACTATGCCAATCCTATGCTTAAAATGCTTAACACTTTTGCTAGAAAAACAGACATTTGAGGTAAGCAAATCTAGGGTGTTGCAGAGTGTTCCTTATTGGAGCTGCTCTCCACCAAATCCTGGGAACTACCCAGAGTTCTCTCTTCTGTTTTGCATAATTTATGTGTCACTCTAATTCTGCAAGGGTTTTGTTTTGACTTATACTGGGAGCTCCTTTGTGTCTGGACAAAGCTAAACCTTGCTGAAGAGTTATGATGATATCCAAACATGTGTCAGAGGTTGCCTTTGCTAATTTCAGGTTGGCTTGGATGGTATTTTACCAGTCCAAAGCTGTAATACTGTGCCTAGAGTGGTAAGGGGCTTTTGTCATTTCACAACTCAGCAAGGATGGCACTGGGCCAATCATTTACTTAAAGATTTTGCTGTACAAATAGCAAAATAATTTGTCACTTTCGAGCTTGGCATGGATGGTAGTGTGCCAATCCTATGCTTAAAAACTTTGTAGGAAAACAGACATTTGAGGTGAGCAAATCTAGAGTGTCGCTGGTATTTCAGATTGCCCCTTACTGAAGCGGCTCTCCATCTAAATTTGGGAACTACCTGGGGTTCTCACTTCTGTTTTGCATAATTAATGTGTCACCCTGAAAGTGTTTTGTCTTATCTTATACGGGTGCTCCCTTGTGTCTAGACAAAGATAAACCTCTCTGAAGAGATGTGATGACATCGAGACATCTCAGGGGTTGGTTTTGCTCATTCCAGATTGGCTTGGATGGAATTTTACAAGTCCAGACTGTAATACTGTGGCAGGAGTGGTGAGAGGTTTTTGTCATTTTACAGCTCAACAAGGATGGCACTGGGTCAATCCTATGCTTATTTTGCTGTACAAATGGCAAAAAGACTTAGGGCCAGATGTATGACATTTTGTTTTGCGATTCGCAATTTGCGATCCTTTTGGGAATTTAAAAGGGCCATATGTGCACATGTATTTAGCAGTCACAAATGGTCCTATTCACAGAATAGGTCCATTTGCAACTGTTAAAAAGTATTTTTCTATGTACTAATCCTTTTTTGTGATTTAATGACCTATTACTGAGTCGCAAAATAGGGTTTGCGATTCGGTATTAGGAAGGAGCGTGTTAAGTGCATCCCTTCCTAAAAGTGACTTTGAAGGGGATGCATGAATGTTTTGCGTCCGGTATGTGCTGGCAAAACATTCACAGTCTACCCCTTCTCCTTTGTGAATGTGGGTGCAACATTTTTTAAGAGCAGGCAGTGGTCCCGCCGACCACTATCTACTCTTAAAAACTGAAAAGAAAACATTTTTTTTTTTTAAATGCATCCCATTTTCCTTTGATGAAAGCAGGCTACATTTAATAAAATTGCTTTATTTAAAAAGCAATCACAGACATGGTGGTCTGCTGACCCCAGCAGGCCACCATTCCTGTGACTACAGGCCATTCCCAATGGGTTGCAAATTGTGACCTAACTCATGAAAACTGATGAGGTAGGTCCATTTGCCACCCACCCTTAATCGCTAAATGTGTTAGAGACACATTGGTACATTACTGTTGGTGACTTTATATTTGCAAATCACAAAGATCTTTGTACATGTGGCCCTTTAGGGAAAAGGGTAGGGATAACCTGCCCCCTTAGGCCGCATGTTGGGGGCACAGAGGGACCCCCTTGGGGCCAAAATACAAAACCAATCACCAATTTTGACTGTCATCCCACAGGACTACCGCAGGTTTGAGGCAACCCTCCCCTAAAAATAGCCAAGGGCCGCAATGTTTAATTGAGCGGAGGGGGTGCACAGACTCCCTCCCCGAGCCATTAAAGGACCAGAGAGCCCACCCCCAAGCCTAAATGCCCAAAAAAGGACAGGGACACACAACTCCACCCCCCCCCCCCAAGTCTTCAAAGTCCCCAGGGACCCCATCACACAGTGCTGATTCACTTGCTGTGTGTGGGTTAGCCCACTACCGGGCCTTTGTGGTTTGCCTGCTGGAGCAGGCAGGGGAATATGTGTTTGCTCTCATCTGATAGGAGCATTTCTGAATCTCCCACCAAACGGACGCAAGCAGAAAGTCTGCTCCCAGTAAGCAGGAGCTATAAAAATGCTCCCGCCAGCTGGTAGTAGACTTGTTCTGTTTTCCTGCTCTCGGTAATGAACCAAGGAGAGAGAATACAAGGTATTGATCTGGCCCAGAGGGAGCAGCATGGATAGCTGCTCCTTCCAGGTAAGAGCAATGTTGGCTCCCACAGCATGCAGGAAGCTTGTTGGGGCCACCTTTAAATATTTCGGGCCTCTGAGGATGAGGACCCAATGGCCATAATAGGCCCAGAAGGGGGACTGTGTGGTCCCCTCACAATATACAGTTTTATCTTCGATAATTTTGTTACAAATGTTGCGGTGATATCATCAATGATGCCATAGAAGATGTCATGAATGATGTAATATCTGGGGTAATTAGCAGTGCATGGTGAGCGCGCGAGTTATAGTTACCTTAGGGTGCAAGTTACAGTTACTTGAAATAAATCTAACCATATCAACTTAATTTCCATGGTTTTGTGTGTGTAAATTCAGAACCTAACTATAATGTTCCTCTTACCTTTGTTGTTTTTAGTGAATTTCTATGGAGTTTTTAATTTTATTCACCCACTATAACGTCCCTGCAACCTTTGTTTTTTCTGTGAATTTCTATGTTTTTTCAACATTAAGTAAACTTTCATTTCCTTACGTTAATTCAACCACCGTACACGGCAGAGATCGGAAGCAGGTCCTAGGATGTGACCAGGCCCTGCGGCCAACACCCCGTAGGGCCCCCATCCCTTTTCAATTTGGGCTTCTAGACATGCTTGTAGTAGTTAAAAGGCAGACCAGTTTGCTCTGTTCTCAACAGCCCACAACAAGAAAAAAAATAGTTGTCACAGTCACTACATAAGATACTGAGCTTGAAAGAGCAACAATGCACACACCTCCCACAAGGATTTCAGACAACGTTTGAATGTGGAACTTCAGAGAGAACACAAGTGCTTTCCATTGTCCAAGCAAAAGAAGTTTCAATGACTTGTACTTAACAGAAGTGGTGCTTAAACTGGGGCACCTGCTTTGCTTATATTTGTAAGTGCTGCCCGTTGAGGTTTAATTTCTGTGAAATGAGCACCAGTGCCAGAACACATTCTGATCTGTTTATTTATATAAGAATAGGCCACAATTTAGCACAAAATGTCTACCCAACTGGAATACTTTGCACTGGGTAATTAATAACTGCTACTTTGCTGGATAATTATATAGAGCATATTCTACAGTATAGCTGCCTAAAGGAAGCCAGGGTAATGTTTCCTGTGGCCTTGAATGTCTGCAATTTTGGCAATGTGATAGTTCCTCAAACCTCTACATACAGAAATCTGCGATAACATGAAGCCTAGTGTAGAGAAGACATTGAGACTACAAAGACTTAAAGCTACACCAAAAAAGGTACTTCCTCCTAATTATATGTAGTAAGTGCATTTTTGTTTGCTGGAAATTTCCTCATAATCCTCTTCATAATGGTGTCTGCAGGAAGCCTGAATGCCCCAATGGTACATGCCAGATCCCTGCGGGCAGGAAAATAGATGAAAAGTCCCCTCCTAGTGAGCTTTTTCCAGTTCCTACCCATTTGCTCTCACTTGCTGGGAGCTGTGAAAGCTCCCACCAAGCAAAAGAAAATCGCTATCTCTTGAGTGTGGGCTCCTCAGGAGATAGTGAACTGGCCCTGGGGGGGGTGGAGGGGAGGTTGGCAGTCCCCTGGACCATTAGTGGCTGCAGGAGTGGTGCTGCATGCCCTCCTCTTTTCAATTTGTACAAGGCCAGCCCCAGGGAGGTGGTAGTCCCAGGGAGTGAAAAACTAGTTTTGAAAATTTTTTGATGATTCTTTAAACAACATAAAAGTTATTGGTAAAACAAAAAGCTAACTCCCTACTGACGATGATCAGTAGGATGTATATATATTTCCCAAAGTGATGGGGTCCCAAAGCCCTGATGAAGCTCAGGGGGAGGGAACTGTGCAGCACCATTCCCTTTTTAATATAGAAATGGCCATGAAGGGAAGGTGTCCCAGGGGCCTAATGAGGCTGGGGGAGAAGGGTCACGTGGCCCTCCTCCCCTTTAGAAAAAAATGGGCATGAGTGATAGGGTCTTCAGGCCTAATGAATCTCAGGGAAGGGGCCATGCAGTCCTCCTCCCCTTTCAAATAATAAAACCCTGTGGGATGGGGTCCCCGTAGCAAAATGACGCAGGCTGTACCGAAAAGTAAAATGGTAATTACCCACCTTTATATAAACTATAAAATAAACTATCACACTCATTGGATGATGTAATCGGTGATGTCATCAATGATGCCATTTGTAATGTCAAGATTGATGTAATAAATGGTGTCATAGAACAAGTCATGAGTGATGTAGTATGTGAGATCACAAGCAGTGTATGGTTGTGCACAAGTTATAGTGAGTTCTGCTAACTATAACTAGTGAATTTATGTGTTGTTTTGAGTTCAAAACTGTTAGAAATGGGGTTTTTGGTTGGCAGTCAGATTACCCCCTGTCCAAGCAAGGACCCTCACTCTAGTCAGGGTAAGTCTCACACAATCCAAATTATCCTGTGTCCAACCTCTGGTATCTTGGCACTGAGCAGTCAGGATTAACTTAAAAGGCAATGTGTAAAGTATTTGTGCAATAAATCATGCAATAACACAGTAAAGCACCACAAAAATACACCACAGTGTTTAGAAAAATATATAATATTTATATGATAAGATGCAGGTCAAAACGATTAAAATGCAATAGTTAAATGTTGAGATAGCACTGTAAAAGTGATATAAAGGCCCTCATTACAACCCTGGCGGTCAGTGATAAAGCGGCAGTAATACCGCCAACAGGCCGGCGGTAAAAAAAATTGAATTATGACCACGGTGGAAACTGCCCACACAGACAGCCACTTTAACACACAACCACCACGGTGGAAGCAACAAGCACTGCGGCGGTAACCACCAACAGCCAGCTGGAAGACAATGTTCCACCCACAGTAATATGACACACCTCTCTGCCACCTTTTCCGGGGTTGTACCAATGAGATCAAAAGCACAGCGGAAACAGTACACAGAAGGCAAAGGACTCACCTCTGGAGACTCAAGGAAGAACCACGATGCCAAGGAGCCCGAGCTGCACATCTTCCCCATGCTTGTATACCTCTTCATGCATTACGCACATCAACGCCGGCGAAGATGACCACGGTGAGTACTGCCGCCTAGCACACAAGGGACGGGGGAGGAAAAAGAGAGTGACACACACATGCAACACCCCCACCACCATACACACAATCAGATGCAATAACATCACATATCTACTCCGTACCCCTCAGGAATAATGCAAGGACAAAAGGAATCGATTAAAGTGAGTGTAATAAAATAAATAAGTAGAAATACGTGCTTCAAAATCAAAACAGTATATACATATATACAAATGGAGGGACACTGCCCAGTCCTTAATGTCCGTGGGCCACAGGGCCACATCACATAGGCCAAGGCCCCACCTCACGCCCACAACAACATGGAGAGAACACTGCAGGGGCACCAGGTCGAAAATACAGAGGCACCTCAGGGGGACGGGGAATGGGGGGGGCACCTCAGCCAGAAGATGGTACAACACCACGGGTCCTGGAGGGGGCTACATGCCCTGTGCGATGTCCTGGGAAGTGCAAGGCACATCTCTCAAGTGGGTGGATTGCTCACTGCTTGGTCCTGGGGAGTGCAAAGTCACAGTCTCTCAAGTGGCTGGTTTGCAAACTGCTTGGTCCTGGGGAGTGCAAAGCCACAATCTCTCAAGTGGGTGGTTTGCCCACTGCTTGGTCCTGGGGAGTGCAAGGCCACAGTCTCTCAAGTGGGTGGTTTGCTCACTGCTTGGTCCTGGGGAGTGCAAAGCCACAATCTCTCAAGTGGGTGGTTTGCCCACTGCTTGATCCTGGGGAGAGCAAGGCCACAGTATCTCTAGTGGGTGGTTTGCCCTCTGGTTCTGGAGGGGGCCTTGTGCCCAGTGTGCTTCATCCTGGCAAGGCAGGGGTGAGTGGATGGCTTCGTCCACTGGTTCTAGAGGGGGCCTTGTGCCCAGTCCGCTTCATCCTGGCAAGGAGGGGGTGAGTGGATGGCTTCTTCTACTGGTTCTGGAGGGGGCCTTGTGCCCTGCAGTTTCATCCTGGCAAGGAGGGGGTGAGTGGATGGCTTCTCCACTGGTTCCAGAGGGGGCCTTGTGCCCTGTGTGCTTCATCCTGGCAAGGTGGGGTGAGTGGATGGCTTCGTCCACTGGTTCCAGAGGGGGCCTTGTGCCCAGTCTGCTTCATCCTGGCAAGGAGGGGGTGAGTGGATGGCTTCGTCCACTGGTTCTAGAGGGGGCCTTGTGCCCAGTGTGCTTCATCCTGGCAAGGAGGGGCTGAGTGGATGGCTTCTCCATTGGTTCTGGAGGGGACCTTGTACCCAGTTTGCTTCATCCTGGCAAGGAGGGGGTGAGTGGATGGCTTCTTCCACTGGTTCTGGAGTGGGCCTTGTGCCCAGTGTGCTTCATCCTGGCAAGGATGGGTGAGTGAATGGCTTCTTCCACTGGTTCTGGAGGGGTTCTTGTGCCCAGTGTGCTTCATCCTGGCAAGGAGGGGGTGAGTGGATGGCTTCTCCACTGGTTCTGGAGGGGGCCTTGTGCCCTGTGATGCTGTGCTTTGGGAGTGCAAGGTCATAGTCTCTCACCTGGGTGTTACCCCTACAGGATTTGCAGGGTCCAGGATGCACTACAGCCCATGGAGGCAGGACTACACACTGCCCACCGGAAGTGACGGCTGCTCAGTAGTGGCAGTGGCAGTGCTGGTTGTGGTGCAGATAGTGGTGGTGGGAGGCTCCAGCCCTTCCCCTGCAGCCTTGGACGGCTGCCCACTTGGGCTGCTGCTGCTGGTGGTGGTGCTGGTGGCAGTGCTGGTTGCGGTGCAGGCAGTGGAGGGGGAGGCTCCAGCATATCCCCAGCAGCCTCGGACAGCTGAACCGCCATGGTTGGTGGTGGGGGCTCCAAATCAGTCCCAGCACCAGGCCTCCTGTCCTTCCTGCAGGTGCAGGCCCCTTGCCCATCCCTTTCACAGCTGGTGTGCTCCCTTGCCCTTCCCCTTGTCAGCTGGTGGTGACTCCTTGCCTTCCCCTTGGCAGCGGGTAGTGCCTCCTTGCCTTCCCCTTGGCAGCTGGTGGTGCCTCCTTGCCCTTCCCTTTGACAGCTGGTGCAGGCACACTTTCAGTGCTGATGGCTGGTTCCCTGGAGCCTCTCCCACCTGCTGTACCTGCCGACACTAAGGTGACCGTGGACTGGGTGGCTGAGGTTCTGACAACCCTGGCATGACATGAAGGACGGGGGCGAGGGGTAGGGAAGAGGTCAACGGTGGAGAGGAAAAGCTTCTTAGGGACACTGGGACGGGAAGAGGGAGAAGGTTTGGGAGTGGAGTAAGAGGAAGTGGTTGTAGGAGGTGTCTGTCTGCTGTGTTTGGGTTCAGGTGCATGGGATGGATGCTGTTGTGAGGTGGATGGCTGTTGGGTGTCTGAGTGCTTGCGTTTGTGTACTTTGGGAGGAGGGGGCACAAACACAGTGGGAGAGGACACAGGGGACGTGTGCATGGATGTGGGGGTGGTGACTGCCAGTGAGGGGTGTGTAGTGATTGGCTTGATGGGGATGGGGGGATGGGGGTAGCGGATGAGGATGTAGTGCATGCAGGTGTGAGTAGAGACGCTACTGGGAGGGTGGAGGACGGCAAGGTGGAGGGGGACACAGTGGAGGTAGTGGATGTTGGTGTGTCTGCATCTGGATGGTGTTTGTGTGAGTGCCTATGGATCATGTGTGGTGCTTGTGTTTGCCTGAACCACTCCTGTGTGTTGTCTTGGGTGCATGCTGGTTTGAATGTGTGCTTGGGATAGGTTGGGGTTGAAGGGAATGGGACAGGGTAGAGGAAGATGGAGGGGGGAGGCTAGAAACAGGGAAAATGGCTGCCATCAGGGAGGAGGCCAGAGCCTGGATTGATCTCTGCTGGGCCGCCATGCCAGAGTGAATGCCCACCAGGAATGCATTTGGTTGTTGCAAATGGGCTGCCAGTCCCTGGGTGGCATAAACTATGGTTGACTGCCCAACAGAGATGGATCGCAGGAGGTCAATAGCCTCCTTACTCAGGGCAGCAAGGCTAACTGGTGCAGGGCCTGAGGTGCCTGGTGTGAAGGAGATGCCCACCCTCCTGTGTGAGCGGGCACGGGAAACAGGGTGGCAGCTGTACCTGTAGTTGGGGTGGGCACAGAGGTGTCCACCACCACCAGGGAGCTTCCATCAGAGGAGGTATCACTGTCAGAACTGTCCCCTCCAGTCTCCGCCGTGGTGCTCCCCTCGCCCTCCGTCCCACTGGTGCCCTCACTGTTGGTGGATTCGGCCTCCTGGGCCCTGTGGGATGCAGCTCCCTCTGTTGCCGGTGCCTCTGCTCCTCTGCCAGATGATGCTAATGCACATAAGGACAGGGTGTCAAAACAAAAAGGGGGGGAGAGACAAAGGATACACTTGTTCAATGGCAGCAACAACACCACCGTTGGCGTACTCGACACACACACACACACACACAGGGAACAGCCCTACGCACTAGGCAAAGCACTACCAGTCACAATGCTAGTCACCAGGCCATGAACAGGAATACCTAACGCCAATGGCAGCATACCTGACACTCACTGACCCCTGCCCAGTAGTGTATGCCTACTAGCTTGGTAGGAGGTGGTGTTCATCAGCCCCTGTCCAACATGGGACCAACCCTGCAATGTCCAGCCTGGCATAGGGGCACCCACAGGCCCTCATCCCCCACCCAGAGACCACCTCACCAAGCGAAAGTAGTATATTGGGAAACAGTACTCACCCCCTTGTGGCTGCTGAGATGCCCTCAAGTGCCCATCTAGCTCTGGATAGGCCACCGCCAGTATGCAGGCCATCAGGGGGGTCAAGGTTCGACGGGCACCCCTTCCTCATTGGGAGGCCATCCCCAGCTCGGCCTCCACAGTCTTCCTTGACCAGCGTCTCAGGTCCTCCCGATGTTTCTGACAGTCGGTGCTCCACCTGCCGTAGACCCGCAGAGTCCGCACGTCCTTGGCGATGGCATGCCATATACCCTTTTTCTGATGGGTGCTGACCTGCAGGAAAAGAAACATCGACCGGCCTGCAACACTTGGGGCCCACCATAGCCCTCACATCCCCTTACGCACAGACAGTGCCCACCATACATTCAGCACGCTGTCCAGGACCCTTCCACCAACCCCCCCACATGAGGCCCTCACACACAGCACTCCATGCATTCATGCCCCTTGCATCGTGCTCACAGTGTACTCACCTGTTGGTCTGGAGGCCCATACAGCATTTGGTACTGGGGTAGGACCCCATACACCAGACTCTCTAACTCCGCAGAGGTGAAGGCAGGGGCCCTTTCCCCAGTGACACGAGCCATGGTCGGTTCCAGACACAGGTCACAGCAGCACTTGCAGTGTAGGTCCTCTCCTGTTGAAGGTCAGATAGCAAGTGAGTAAACAGAAAGAAAATGGCGGTCACGTCTGTGGCGGTGCATACTGTCACCACAGGCGTACATCACCATTGGCCACTGTAACCCATAGGGCCCAATGACAACCAATGAGGAGTTGCACGGCGGTATTCGACCGCCTCCCGCAACGGCGCACAACATCAGCGGCATTACCTCATTTCCACATGTCCATCCACAAAGGACAAGCAGACGCCATTTCGGGGGGCCCCTAACTGCATCACAGAACACCTAGGCACCAGTTGGGCCTATCCAACAATATACTGTTACAGTCACAACATGCAATGCAGTGTAGTGTTTGGGAATGTGGAATACTGACCAGCTGTGCACCATTTTGGCCCCTAGATTACAACCACTGCGGATGAATAGGAGATGAAGACATTCCCCGTGTACAGACCCCTGGCGGACTTGGCAAGAGCGGAGGATAGGCACATTATCCTCACCTATAGACTGGACAGGGCCACAATCACAGAGCTGTGTGCCCAATTGGGGACAGACCTGATATCTGCTAACCGTCACCCCACTGGGATCCCCCCCCTCTTGTGCAAGTCCAATCTGTGCTCCATTTCTTGGCAACTGGCTCCTTCCAAGTGACAGTGGGCTTGGCAGCAGGAATGTTTCAGCCAACGTTCTCAATAGTGCTGACCAGAGTGTTGTCTGCCCTGATTAAACACATGTGCAGCTACATTGTTTTCCCCCAGGTGGAGGATTTGGCCACAGTGAAAGCTGACTTCTATGCATTGGGACATATCCCCAACATCATTGGGGGTATTGTTGGTACACATATTGCATTTGCAGGTGTTCAGAAATCGAAAGAGCTTTCACTCGATGAATGTTCAGATAGTGTGCCTGGCGGACCAGTACATCTCCCATGTCAATGCTAAGTATCCTGGATCTGTGCAAGATGCCTATATCCTGAGGAATAGCAGCATCCCATATGTAATGGCTCAACTCCAGAGGCACTGGGTGTGGCTTATAGGTGAGCCCATGGTTCCTACCCAGTAGATGTTGGTGTATGGGTATGGTGTTGTCCATAAGAGTTAGTGTTTGGCTAAACAGGTATCCCTCAATATTTGCAGGTGACTCTGGTTACCCCAACCTCTCATGGCTACTGACCCCTGTGAGGAATCCCAAGACAAGGGCAGAGGAACGTTACAATGAGGCACATGGGCAAACAAGAAGAATCATAGAAAGGACATTCGGCCTCCTGACGGCCAGGTTTCGTTGCCTCCATCTAACTGGTGGATCCCTGTACTACTCACCCAAGAAGGTCTGCCAGATTATCGTGGCATGCTGCATGTTGCATAACCTTGCTTCGAGATGCCAGGTGCCTTTTCTGCAGGAGGATGAGGCTCAAGATGGGCGAGTGGCAGCAGTGGACCCTGTGGACAATGAAGAGCAGGAGGCAGAAGATGAGGATGAGCACAACAAAACAGCTGTTATACGACAGCACTTCCAGTGACACACAGGTAAGAAACTGTAACTTCGCTTTGCATTGACAGTTTTTTATTTGACATTGTACATGGCAGTCAGATTCTCCCAGTTCTCTGGCCACTTACTGTACCCTTCGGCATCTCTATTTTCAGATATCTGCACCTCACTCTGGCCCTTGATGTGTGGACTGCAGCCAATTACAGGTCATTCCTATGTATACATTTCTGTACAGTTGTATTGCAGTGTTTAAACATTGTTAAACTAATACATACTTCAATCATTTGACATTCTCCATACTTGTATTTTTTCAAAGGGTGTTTATTTAAATGTTAGTAAGTAGAGGGGTATGTGCAATGTGCTGGGGTGATGGTGGATGAAAGTCCAGGATAGAGTCCAGTCTATTTGTATCACAGGTTCATTGTCCAAGGGGGAATAGGAAGGGGAGTAATAGCAGTTAAAGGTGGACAGGGTGACAGAGTGGGACACAAGGGTGACAATCATGAGAGTCCTATTTCCTGGCGGGGGTCTTGGCAATGTTCTCTGGCTTCTGCCTGGATCGCAGGGAACATTTGCGGGGTGGTTCTCCTTCTGCAGGGGGAGGGGTGCTGGTGGCCGTTGGTCCTGTGGCGGGGCCTCCTGTCCACTAGCGGCAGCGGAGGTGGAGGGCTGTTCATCGGTGTTGGACATGTCTGCCAGCACCCCTGCAATGGTGACCATGGTTGGTGATAATGTCCTTAAGGTCCTCCCTGATCCCCAGGCACTGTCCGTACTGCAGCCACTGGGTCTCCTGCAACTTGTACAGTATCTGGCCCATCGTCTCCTGTGGATGGTGGTATGCTCCCAGGATGTTGGTGAGTGCCTCGTGGAGAGTCGGACCCATGGGCCTGTCCTCCCCTGTCGCACAGCAGTCTTCCCAGCTTCCCTGTTGTCCTGTACCTCTGTCCCCTTAACCGTGTGCCCATTGCCACTAACCCCATGTCCCTGATCATCCTGTGTCTGTGGGGCTGCCTGGGGTCCCTGTAGTGGTGGACACACTGCTGATTGACATGTCCTGGGGACAGCGGTATGGGCCCGGTGGGTGGGTGCTGTGCTGGTATTTCCTGAGGGGGGAGGCTCTTTGGGGGTATGGGACTGTGCCTGGGTAACTGACTGTCCAGAGATCCCTGATGGGGCAGGTTGGTAATCCAGATCTAGGTGTCCAGAGCTGCTGTCATCACTGTAGGCCTCTTCTGTGGGGGGACTGGATGTTGCTGGCACCTCCTCTACAGTGACGTTGGGTGGGGGACCTGTGGGGATGTAAATGCAGTGTTATTGTTTCTGCGTGCGACATCTAGTGCATGGGTGTGTTGCCCTGTATTGGTTGTTATTGCCCTGTCAGCTTTGCCTTATGTGATTAGTGATTTTGTGGGCTAGGTGATTCTCTCTAATGTGCATGCTTTAGTGATGGGTGTCCATGCAGGGCTGTGAGTGATGTTAATGCATTGGTGGTGCATGTAGGGCTTGGTATTGGGATGGGTGGGTTGTGATGGTGGGGTATATGTGAGGTGGTGGGGTGAGGGGGTGAGGGTAGGGAAGGAAGTATGTGATGGCGTGTAGGTAGGGGGGTGAAAGTAGTAAAGAGTTAAATTACCAGAGTCCAGTCCTCCTGCTACTCCTGCCAGGCTCTCAGGATGCATAATTGCCAAGACTTGCTCCTCCCATGTTATTAGTTGTAGGGGAGGATGTGGGGGTCCACCGCCAGTCCTCTGTACAGCTATTTGGTGTCTTGCTACCACGGAACATACCTTCCCCCATAGGTCGTTCCACCTCTTCCTGGTGTCATCCCTTGTTCTGGGGTGCTGTCCTACGGCGTTGACCCTGTCCACGATCTTCCGCCATGGCTCCATCTTCCTAGCAATGGATGTCTGCTCCACCTGTGATCCGAATAGCTGTGGCTCTACCTGGATAATTTCCTCCACCATGACCCTTAGCTCCTCCTCTGAGGACCTGGGGTGTCTTTGTGGTGTCAGGGGTGTAGTGTGTGTGGTGTGTGTGAGGGTGTGTGGGGTGATGTGTTGGGGTGTGTGCTGTAAGGTGCGTGGATGGGTGTATGGGTGATGGTGTTCTGAGGCTCTGGTTCTGTGGGTGCTCTTGGTATCTCTCTCTCTCTCTGTTGTCAATTTTTTTGAGTCGTAAAGGGTTGTGGGTAGTGTGTGTGTTTTATAGTGGTTTGGGTATGTGGGTGTGGTGTGTGTATGTGTGTCAGGTGTGTGTAGTTTGAATTGTCCAATGTAGTGTTGTTTTGTTAGGTTGTGTGTATTTTGAGCGCAGCGGCATGTACCACCAATGATTTACTGTGGTTGAATGTCTATTGCGGTGATTCGTAGGTCATAATGCTGTGGGTGTAGTTCTGTTGGCGTAACGGTGTAGGTTTTGCTACCACCAGTTCATCACTGACCTTTGGGCTGGCGGACTTGTGTGTGTGGCTGTATAGTGATGGATTCCTATGTGTGGGTCATAATATGAGTAACGGTAAACCGCTGAGGCGGTGGTATGTTGGCAGCAGTCGGCATGTGACAGCGAGACCGGATCCTCGGGGTTTGTGCCTGTTCCCAACATGTTCACCTCTTGACAGCTCCGAACTCTACTATCCGTTATAGCACAGAGTTAAAGAATGGCCAAGCGGGGAATGGGGTTTAGGTTGGGAACAGCGGGGAGGAGACCTGTGGAAGCAAGAGTTAAGAACACAATAGCAAGGTCATTCACATTAATCTTCATGAACTTTGTTTTAACTCTTTGTGCTCTAATAACATGAGAGATCAAGAACTTTTCAATAACGTGACCTTTTTATAATCATATACTCTAAACATTGAACTTTCTCAAGTTACTCTTTAGAATAACAATTACATCACAACAAGAGTCAATGAGTACATTCATTCTCAAAGAATTAACTGCCATAGAATTCATCAATTATGCTGTGGAATAGGCAAACTGACTAAACTTGTTTTGTCTAGAAAGATCACACTCTGTTTGATCTCAGTTTCAAGATTCAATTGCCAAGAAATTATTGCGCACCTTATAGCCAGACTGTGCATCAAGACTCAAGTACCTGGAATTATCGCGCGCTCTGCTGATCTGAACTGCAAGGGGTTAATTGCCAAGAATGAATTGCGCACACTGTTGCCGATTCAACCATCAAGATTCAAATGCCTTGAAATGATCGCGCACTCTGCCGATCTGAACTGCAAGGGTTAATTGCCAAGAATGAATCGCGCACACTGTTGCCGATTCAACCATCAAGATTCAAATGCCTTGAAATGATCGCGCACTCTGCCGATCCGAACTGCAAGGGTTAATTGCCAAGAATGAATCGGGCACACTGTTGCCGATTCAACCATCAAGATTCAAATGCCTGGAAATGATCGTGCACTCTGCCGATCCGAACTGCAAGGGTTAATTGCAAAGAATGAATTGCGCTCACTGTTGCTGATTCAACCATCAAGATTCAAATGCCTTGAAATGATCGCGCACTCTGCTGATCCGAACTGCAAGGGTTAAGTGCCAAGAGTAAATCGCACACGCGGTAAATCACAAAGCCAAAAACTCAAATGTTTCTAGAAAATTTAGTCAAGGTCTATCCCAAACTCCGCCTTACCGCCCTGCTTGAAGATAAACAAGATATTGAGGACAGGGCCAGGAAGTGTCCAAGTAGGCCTCCTGAACAGGAGCCCTGGAAAATGCTGTTGCTCTGCACTGGGACCTCTGAATAGTGAGCACGTGGAGCTGGGCTGGGTTCCTTAAATAGACCCAAGCCCCGCCCACATGCCACATCCAACCACACCCAGCAAGTGTGCAGGAAAAGCTGGAAAATGAACAATACATTGCAAACAGTATTAAAGACATTTCAAGATAAATACCTGCAATGCAAAAAGTTAATGTGCAATATCAGAACACAATGCATGAATTATTACATTGCATAAGGTTTGTAATTTTGCATTATGTTGCCCGTAGAGCGCGCACTGTCCTGGTGTTGACAGCATGGCAGTAAGCGGGACTTACCGCCAATGTCCTAATGAGGCTCAAAGTGTCTTAAGTCTTATAAAAATAAATGAATGTCTCTTAAAAACCATAAAGGTCTCTTGCAAGCACAAAATACCTGGTTTGCGTTCAAAATCTCCACAAGGGACCCCAGAGGAGGCGATGCGTGGAAAACAGGGAGGTGTGCGTCGGTTTCGCCCCTTTGCACACCAACTAGCATCATTATTTGCCACGCAGGGGAAGACTTTGAGTCGATTTCCAGCGTGCGGACTTGGAACCTCTTTGGTTTGCGGGGTTTTCTGGTGCCACGGGAATGGTGCGTGGAATCCTGGGCTTGCAGAGCGAAGTCACAAGCGCTGCGTTGGATCCAGACGGCGTTCTGTGGAAATTTCTCCCGCATAGCAGGCACTGCATTGAATCCTCTCTGGAAGTCGGGCTGTGTCGTCCCGGGTCAGCTGTGTGTCTATCCGGTGGGCCGTGCGTCGAAGTTCCGGTTGTAACGCAGGCACTGCGTCGATCTTCTCCTTGCGAAGTAGGGCTGCGTCGTTCTGGTTTGGGGTGCAGTGAATTTTTCACCGCGGGCAGGCTGTGCGTCGTATTTAGCAGGCTGTGTGTCAAATTTTCACCGCACAAGGAGTCAAGTTGCCGGAGTGAAGTCTTTTTGGTCCTGAGACTTCAGGGAACAGGAGGCAAGCTCTATCTAAGCCCTTGGAGAGCACTTCTCAGCACAGCCAGAGAGCAGCAAGGCAGCAGGGCAACAGCAAGGCAGCAGTCATTCTCAGAAAAGCAGTCCCAGTGAGTCCTTTGGGCAGCCAGGCAGTTCCTCTTGGCAGGTCTGGTTCAGGGATTCTTCACCAGGAGGTTTCTTGTCCAGAAGTGTCTGTGAGGTAGAGTGTCTACCCCAAGAAGTGTCTAAGTTGGAAGGGTCAGAGACCCTGCTTAAATACCCGAATGTGCCTTTGAAATGAGAGAGACTTCAAAGAGTGTTTTAGAAGTGCTCAAGGTCCCCTTTCAGTTCCATCCTGTCTGCCAGGGTCCCAGTAGGGGGTGTGGCAGTCTTTTGTGTGAGGGCGGCAAGCTACTGTACTTTGACATGTAAGTGTCAAGCCCTCTTCTCTCCCAGCCCAGGAAGACCCATTCAAAATGCATATGTATGCAAGTGAGGCTGAGTATCCTGTGTTTGGAGTGTGTCTAAGTGAATGCACAAGGGAGCTGCCAACTAAACCTAGCTAGAAGTGGATTAAAAGGCACAGAAGGATTTAAGTGTAGAGAAATGCTCACTTTCTAAAAGTAGCATTTCTAAAATAGTACTATAAAATCCAACTTCACCAGTCAGTAGGATTTTGTATCACCATTCTGGCCATACTAAATATGACCTTCCTACTCCTTTCAGATCAGCAGCTACCACTCAAACAATATATGAGGGTAGCCCTAATGTTAGCCTATGAAGGGAACAGGTCTCACAGCAGTGTAAAAACAAATTTATGAGTTTTTCACTACCAAGACATGTAAACTACACAGGTACATGTCCTGCCTTTTGCCTACACAGCACCCTGCCCTATGAGTTACCCATGGCAGGCCTTAGGGGGGACTTATATGTAGAAAAGGGGAGTTTAAGGCTTGGCAAGTACCTTTAAATGCCAAGTCAAAGTGGTAGTGGAACTGCACACACAGGCCTTGCAATGGCAGGCCTGAGACATGGTTAAGGAGCTACTTACGTGGGTGGCACAACCAGTGCTGCAGGCCCACTAGTAACATTTAATCTACAGGCCCTGGGCACATATAGTGCACTCTACTAGGGACTTGTAAGTAAATTAAATAGTCCAGTTGGGTATGAGCCAATGTCACCATGTTTTAAGGAGAGAGCATATGCACTTTAGCACTGATCAGCAGTGGTAAAGTGCGCAGAGTCCTAAAGCCAGCAAAAATAAGGTCAGAAAAAGAGAAGGAGGAAGGCAAAGAGTTTCGGGGTGACCCTGCAGAAAGGCCATTTCCAACAAAAACATTAATGCTGTTACTGACATATTCACTAAATAGAACGTTTTCACCACTTGGGCGGGATTGCAAGCTAATCTCCAGGTCGCTTACATGCTTACATTATTTATTCTATACAAGCTTATAGTTAGAATACCGCGGTTTGTATACCTATGGGAATGACAGTAAGGTGAGGGACCTAGGGTCTTCAAAGCACAGATATTCATTCTCATAGTTGTATTATGGGCTTTCTGTGGTGCTTTGATCCACTTTTGTGCCTACAATACCAGTTTCATTACACCCAATATGGTGGCTCACTCTGGCCATTAACCAGGCTACTTGCACATTCACATGTATAGTTATCTGTAGTAAGCATGACTACAAGTATAGGTAAGGTTAAGCTCTTTTATTGAAGATGTAGACAGCTGCGATATCGCAGCTACCGCCCCAACCGTCCTCTTGACTCTGAGTGTCTCGAGCTCTCTGTCATGAGCTCAGGACATAAAACGGGAGTCGCGAGGACGCGGCATCACCACATTATCCTCTTCCCTTACAAACGAGCAAATAACAATTTAACCATTACTCATTAAGATAACAGTCTACAGAAAAAAAAACAATAACACAAAAGAAATAAAAATACATTTAAAGATACAAATTATAAAGAAAGATGAAACACAAAATCATAACTCAAATACATGTCACAGAATTAACGGTATCTCAAAGATCTCAAATACATGTCACAGAATTAACGGTATCTCAAAGGTTTCACTCTTTGTCTGCCACTCCTGCGTACATAACGTTAAAAAACGACTTTATCAACATCCGTCGGATTCGTTTCATCAGTAACTGGTTCACTGTGAGATGGTTTGTTCAGACATTCTATAGAATGATCAGACTTACACATTTTGTTAGGCATTTCCTTGACTTTAACTACCCTGTCAACATTCCACCAATTCCGCAAATTAACCCTAACAGCATTACCACATACTTTGTCAATTATCATGGGTTCTGAAAATCTCTTTTCTCCTTTTTTTCTATGAACAGGAAGTTTGATTCTAATCTTGTCCCCTACTTCAAATTCATGGGGGTAGACCCTTTTTGTTAAATCAAAGTATTCCTTCTGCTTCATTTGTGCCCTCCGGACATTATTTCTGACAGTATCATCAATTACACTCAAATCACTTTGTTTCACCCACTTGGACATCCAACCAGGACAGATCCTTGAAGATGGTTTCCTTCCACACAACAGTTCAAATGGAGAAACACCTGTAGAAGAATGGGGGGTTGTGCGATAAAACCAAAGCATAGTACGTACAGAAATTTGAACATTTGACTTGTTAGCAATAGCCCATTGTACACAATTCCCCAACACTCGATTCATGCGCTCTACAAGGCCATTGGTTTGAGGATGATATAGTGAACTCCTTTTGTGTTTGACATCACCTTCTAGTAAAAATTCTTTAAATTCCTGACTAACAAATTGCACACCATTGTCAGAAACAATGGCCGAAGGGAACCCCTCCCGTAGAAATACATCTCTCAGGAATTCAATTACATTTTTTGATGAAGGCTCACTTATAAACTTGATTTCAGGCCACTTCGAATAGTAATCAATTAAGACTACAGCAAATCTACATGGACTTGGCAAAGCATAGAAAGGACCAATAAGATCAATTCCCAGCTTTTCCCACGGCCTAGCGGGTAGTTCAATAGGTTGTAATGGTGGAGTCCTCACCTTGAACCCCTTTTCACAACTGTTGCAAATCACACATTCATCCACACAGACATCAACACATTGGTCCATTCCAGGCCACCAAAACGTTTCACGTAATCTACGCTTAGTAAGTGTCCTGCCCAAGTGTCCCTCATGCGCAGCAGCAACTATTCTTTTCCTCAGGCTCTCCGGGGAAACAAATCTCTCACCCCTCATCAGAATGCCATCCTCATCTGACATTTCACCTGACACCTTGACAAAAGTTTGAAATTGAATAGGTACATTTCTTTCTCTGGGCCACCCTTCTTTTATAAATTTTACAATTTGAGCCAATACCAAGTCTTTCGCCAATTCCCTTTTCCACTCACATTCACTTATTGCGCACATATCTTCCAGATCAACAGCTGCTATAAAACAGTTATCAACATCATCTTCATCTTCATCCTCCCCAACACCCGCATCCTCAACCAGTGGAAATCTAGATAGAAAATCTGCTCTAACATTCTTGTTACCTGGAACATAACGGACTTCAAAATCATATTGCAACAATTTTGTGACCAATCTAGAAATGCGAGGTGTTGATTCTCTGATTTTGTCTCCAGTCAAAATAGAAATAAGAGGACTATGATCTGTGCACAACACAAACTTGTTTCCCCAGACGTACGGATGAAACTTTCTTATAGCCCACCAACATGGCAACAATTATTTTTCAATAACAGAAAAGTTTAATTCAGACCCTCTCAAAACTCTTGATGCATATCCCAAAGTTTTTTCAGTACCTTCTTTCGCCTGAGTCAACACAGCACCCACACCGAAACTGTTTGCATCAACAGTTATAATATACTGCACGTCTGGATCAAACGGTTTCAAAAGTTTAGGCCCAACTAGTTGTGACTTAATCCACTCAAACACTTCCTGACAATCCTTACTCCAAACAAAAACAACATTTTTCTTTAACAAGTTCGTTAAAGGTTTAGTTTTAGTAGCGTAATCACTCATGAACCGTGAATAACATTTGCACAAACCAATAAAAGACTTCAATCCTGTTTGGTCTGATGGTGGAGAAGCATTCATAATAGCTTTGACTAACCCTGGTTTGGGTTCAATCCCTTGTTCGGAAACAACATGTCCTAAATATTCAACTCTATTACGCAAAAATTGGCATTTTTCACTTTTGAGAACCACTCCTTTTTCCTGCATGATTCTTAACATCTTCCTCACAATGTGATCATGTTCCTCTTTGGATGCTGCATGGATCAAAACATCATCTTGAAATACAGCTACCCCTTTTATGTCCTTTAACATCTGAGACATTACTCGCTGAAAAACAGCTGCTGCTGAGGCTAACCCAAAAGGCATCCTGCAATACTCAAATGTGCCCAAAGGTGAAACAAAAGCAGTAAGATGCCTTGAGGCTGGGTCTAGAACAATTTGATGATATGCTGTAGCTAAATCCAACTTGGAAAACCACCTTGATTCACCAATAGTGGCCAGCATTTCTGTAATATTAGGTAAAGGATGCGAGTCCACCCAAATATGTTTATTCAAACTGCGCAGATCCACACAGACCCTCAAATTGCCATTTTTCTTCCTTGCAATAACCAAGGGAGACAACCACAAAGAGGAATCTATAGGTTCAATGATACCTTTCATACACAGGTCCTTCAACTCCTTTTCCAATTTGTCCCTCACACTGAATGGTACACTCCTAAATTTGTGTTTCACTGGAATGGCTCCCTCCTTTACTTTTATCACATGAGTAAATCCTTCAATAGTGCCCAACATTTCAGAAAATACCAAAGGAAAATCCTTTATCAGATTGGCTGCATAATCACCTGATTCTACAACAGATACTTGTTCCTTAGTGCCTGGCCTCAAAACCATTTGGAATAAACCTTGATGGAACCAACCTAAAATGTTTAGTCCCTTAATCGCCACATAAACCTTGCCAAAAATTCTCCTTCCCTTGAACTCAAGTACATCTTCGAAATAACCAGCCAATTCAATCTTTCTCCCTTCATAGGAGACAGGTGCTCTGTCAGGTGCACAGAGAGTTCTCTCTCCCCAAACCTCCTTGCACAGCTCTTGAGTAATCATTGTGATCCGAGCACCAGAATCCACCAAAAGTTTGATCACTTTGTCACCAACACCAATTTCAACATAAGGATCCACACACCTAGTAGGATTTCCAGTCACTATGTGATCCTCTGTGACAATCATCACCATGTTTCTGAATTCTTCTTGGATTCTATCTACATCACTATCATCCATTTCTGTAACATACGCTAAGCCTGAACCATTTGGAAACCTCCCTGAACCCTGTTGATAATCAACACTCATTGTGCCACTCTGACACACTTTGGCAAAGTGCCCAACTTTGTTGCACTTCCTGCATGTGGCATTCTTAGCAGGACATCCCCTGCCACTCTTAATATGGTTCAGATTACCACACCGAAAACAAATGTTGCTTTGCTTAAAAAATGGTTTAGAAAAAGTCTTAGTTGATTTTAAAAATTTTCCATCCTGAGAATTCACCAATCCTATATTTTCTGTTGTTCTGGATTCCAGTTCCTTCACAGACACTTTAGACGTCTCAATGCTCTTTGCCAGTCGTAATGTCTCATCTAGTGACGGATTGCTCAAGGAAATACGTTTTTGTTGGATGGTCTTGTCTGTGCATTTAGCAATAAATTGGTCCCTGACCAGCTGGTCACTAAACGCCTGAAATTGGCAATCAGCTGCAAGTTTTCTCAGTGCTGATACAAAGGTATCCACGTCTTCACCAGGATTTTGGTCTCTTTTGAAAAACTTGTGTCTAATAACGACTAAACTGGGTTGTATGTCAAACCTCAGTTCCAATTTTTTTACTGTTTCGCATACTCATCAATCTCTTCTCCTTCTTCCAATACCAAGGCAGGAAGATATTTAAAAACAGATCTCCCTTCAAATCCTAGGGAGTGGAGTAAAATATTTTTTTTTCTTTCAGGATGGAAGCGCGCTGCACCAATTGCTCCTAAGTACATTTCAAATGCATCAAACCAATTTTTCCATGGAATTGGAGGGTTACCCGGTGTTTCCAAAAAAAATGGAGGTGGATTCACAGACTGCATTCTTAAAACAGTACAAGTGCAGAAGATAAGTAATATCACAGGGTGTGTGACGCAGAAGAAAATGAAGAACAATTTTTACTTAACCTTCTTTACTTTTACGTCTGTATCAATATAAGAGCCATAGCAGATCACAGACAAAAAAAAACACTGATGCTTCCTTGTAATATAAGCAGCCCAAAAAAACAATTAAGATGAACTGTCAAAATTATCTTTCTTTTTAAAATCAAAGTGCAGTACCTCTTAATTCCATGAGATGGCAGTATTGGCCCCCAAAAAAATTCAAAGTAACTGCTTCAGTTCTTCAGATTGACATTACTATTATTAGCTGTACTTCCTGCTTGGTTTCGAAGAGGAAAATGGGTCTGATGCAGCGGTCTACTCGTCTCCAGAAATACTTGTAGTAAACATGACTACAAGTATAGGTAAGGTTAAGCTCTTTTATTGAAGATGTAGACCGCTGCGATATCGCAGCTACCGCCCCAACCGTCCTCTTGACTCCGAGTGTCTCGAGCTCTCTGTCATGAGCTCAAGACGTAAAACGGGAGTCCTGAGGACGCAGCATCACCACATTATCATTATGCGACGTGTCGAGAGTTTACCAAATCAGCAGCTATATTGGGCACTTTTGTTAGCTGCAGAGAAACACAGTTGCGGCACAGAGCACGCAGACTTTTGTATATCTTTGTATGCTTTTTTTCCATGTATGACACTGAATATTGTTCATGGTTTTCAATTATGGTTTCTCACTGAATTGAAACATCACAAATAATTTTTTTATGTTTTGCATGCACCTAAGATACAGGATATACTTATATTCATTGTTGTGACCTCCATGCACTCAGACGTCTGTGTTTTACATGATATGACAATATGTCACTCATTTTTTAATTACTCAGTCAATCAGGTCGTACTTTTAGAGCGCAGCTTGTCACTTGATTGAGTATCCAAGTGCTTGCTGCAGGTGTTAGTCAAAGAGCCATGTCTTGAGCCCCTTCTTGAAGTTGATCAGAGAGGGTGCAGTGCGGAGGGGGTGGGTGTTTCAGGCTTTGGCAGTGAGGAGGGAGAGTTTTCTGGAGTGGCTTATGGGCATCATCTGTGCTAAGGGGTGGTGTGTGGAGCGGAGATTCCTGGGAGGTCGGTGAAAGTGCAGGTGGTGGTTCAGGTAGGTGTGTCTGTGGTCATGGAGGGCTTTGTAGGTGTGGGTCAGAAGTTTGAAATGGCATCACTTCTGGATCGGGACCCAGTGGCAGTCCTTCAGGTGCTGGGTGATGTGGGTTCACTTGGGCAGGTTGAGGATGTCTGGTGGCTGCATCCTGGATCATCTGGAGTCTTTGCATGAGTTCAGTAGTGGCACCTGCACGGAGTGCGTTGCCGTAGTCCAGTCCGCTGGTGATAAGGGGCCTGCGTCACTGTCTTCCTGTTGCAGATAGTGAGCCCCTTGAAAACTTTGTGGAGCGTGTGGAAGCAGGCTGAGGAAATAGTGTTTACCTAATGTTTCATGGAGAGTTCGCTGTCAAGGATGATGCTGAGGTTGCAGGCATGTTCTTTTAGCATGGGGGTGGGTCCAAGTTCTAAAGGCCAGTAAAAGTCATTCCAGTGTGTCTGCTGAATATCAGAACTTCAGCCTTGTCTGTGTTGAGCTTCAGGCAGTTATCCCTCATCCAGGCTGATACATTCTTCATTCAGTTGTAGAAGTTGGTCCTTGTCAGGGTGGGGTCTGCGGAGAAATAGAGAAGGAGCTGGGTATCTTCGGTGTAGGAGATGATGTTGATGTTGTGTGCTCTTATGATGTCTGCGAGTGGTGTCAAGTAGACATTAAAGAGGGTTGGGCAGAGGGATGAGCCTTGGGGTACGCCGCAGATGCTGTTTTTGACATGTAGGGTTAAGGGGGGAGGCGGACTCTCTTGGTTTGCCCTGTGAGAGAGGATACCATACATCTGAGTGCATTGTCTGTGATCCCAATCTGGCATAGTTGATAGATGAGTGTGTGATGGGAAAGAATACTGAAGGCTGCGAAGAGGTCGAACAGGATCAGGGCGGCTGATTTTCCACTGTCAGGAACGGTGCGGATATTATCTGTTGCGGTGATCAGAGCTGTCTCAGTGCTGTGGTCGGCTCTGAAGCCTGATTGGAACGTGTCCAGTAGGTTGTTTCTCTGGAGGTGCTCAGTGAGTTGGAGGTTGATGGCCTTCTCCAGCACCATGTCAGGAAATGGAAGCAGAGAGATTGGACTGTATTTCTGCAGCTCACTGAGGTCTGCATAGGGTTTGTTGAGGAGGGGTCTGATCTCTGTGTGTTTCCAGGCTTCAGTAAAGGTAGCTGTGGTTAGCGAATGGTAATAAGCTGCATGCTGATCTCGTCTCTTCAGAGGTTGAAAAGCCTGTCAGGTCAAGGGTCTCTGGGTGCTCCTGGGTTATTGGAGTTCATAAGTGTGGTTGTGTTCTGTGTTCATTGTGCTGAGTTGTTCCCATGCAGTGACTGGCAGGTCATCGGTGGTGGTTAATGGGATGCTGAGGAGGTCAGAGGGTTGGAGGACCAAACCTTCTATAGATGGTTTCCATCTTGCTGGTGAAGTGGTCAGCGAGGGCATTATAGAGCTCCTATGAGAAGGGGATAGAGTTTTCGGTGGCTGACGGGCAGGCAAATTCTCTGATGATGGTGAAGAGTTCAGTGTTTTGGTTGAAACTGGTCTCGATCCGTGGGTTAGGTCCTCCTTTTTTGCGGTTTTGATCTGGCAATGGTAGGCACTGAGAGCTGATTTGAACACTATTGTGAGGGCAAATTGCCTATTGACCCGTCTTCTATGTTTGTTTTTGTTATTACACTATGGGTCCACTGCACCCCAGTTACCTGTGACAAAAACACCCGGCGGGCCGAAACGCACTGGCAGAAGCCAGCCGCTAATAAATGGTTAATTTGCAAACTGCAGGATTGTCTGAGCACTTCCTTGACTGGGGTGATACGTTGTGTTGCTATATATCTGTTGGGGGAGCATGTATAACCCATGCTGTGAAGACAGAGTCACACTATCCTTGTGAGGATCGGTGCATTAGAAGGACTGGTCCCCATAGTGTGTTTAGGTAGTTTTGAGCGAATGCATCAAAAAGGTAAAAGTGCAGTTATATTTGCCACTTAATAACCTTCCCTACTATCAAAGCGCACGTGGAGTTACATTAGTACAAACACACTTAATTACGGGTAATGGCCTCAATATAGCTATGTTATGGTGTGTGTGTGTGTTTGTGTGTGTGTGTGTGTGTGTTAAGTAAAAGTTATTATTTAAAAAAATAAAAGCAATGTGTTTCTAAAAAAAATGTAAACAAAAAACAAAGAAAAATTAATGTGCTAATACTAAATTACAAAATCTACATATATTTAGGAAATATGGATACATATGTGTGTAATAAAAAACAATTAAAAATATAAAAAAAGAATATATATATAAAATAGTAATATTTCTCAAACATAAAGCACAAAAAACTCAGAGAAAACAAAATAAAGATATAAACTGAAAAATACTTTGAATTTAAATTGCAAAATATTCCTAAAAATACTAAAATACAAAAGACATTCAAAACATTTCAATAGAGATATATTTCAAAAAGAATTACAAATAGTTGATGCTCAGCTCCCACCTAGCTGTTGACAGGTCATCAGACCAGTCCAGGCCCTTGAGACTAAACTCCTCACCTCCACTGCTGCTCTACTCACTCACTCTCACTGCCATCTGCTCACTTCTCACTCCATGTTATCGCTGCTTCCTGACTATTATGACCTTTTTGGATTTTCTGCTCTTTTCCCTTTTTTGCTGCTCCCCCTCTTTTGAACTTCTGTTCATTCTCTGCTCCTTTGATATCTTTTCTTCTGGCTCCTGTGCCACTGTGGTGGTGTTCGCTTTTGCTCTTTCTCCGCTTTGCTGTTCTGGTCCTTCTGCTCTCATTTCTCTCTCTTTTAATGTTTATATCCTTCTGCTTTTTCTCTTTCTTCTCTTTCCATTTCTGCAGCTTCTGCCACCATCCCCACCCTTTATCCCTTCCTGTGCCTCTTCTAGCCTCTCCCCACTCCTTACCTGTTTCACTGCCTTGATATCTCTTCTTCCTGTCTTCTCCCCCCGCTCGTGACCCCCTTTGCTCTTCCCACCTTCCAGTACCTACATAAGGGCATCTGCAGGGCATGTGAACAGCCAGTAAGTTGCTAGCACACCGAAGGAACATCAAAGACAATCATGTCCGCATCGGTCCTTAACTGGACCATGCCCAGTGCCATGGACTTAGTCCAACTGCCTTCCATAGCTTAACTATTGGAGCACTCTGCCTGCAAGTCCCACAACTCCACCAAATCTGCTGCTACTTCACAGCGCCTCACTCCATGATAGGTCATTTAACCTGCACTCACTGCCACTTCACCTCCCACTACACATCCACCCTCACCACCTGCACACAGACCACATCACACACAGCAAGCACACAATAACAACAATTTACATGAATGTGAATGCTCCTCAATACTCGTTCAGCAAACACACGACTGATTCCGGGACCTAATCAACACTCATGCACTGGACCTCCTCTCTATCAACAAAAGCTGGCTATACCCAACGTTGACTCCTCACATTGCCACAGCTATACCAACAGAGTACACGATTAGACACCAGGACCAATTCCACAAACCAGGGGGAGGACTCGTCATCATCCACAAGGATGCCATCAGATGCACCACTTTCATGGACTTTGACACACCTCTCATGGAACACATGCACTTGAAGCTGCAGACAGACGAAAGTACCACAAGCAACGGAGACCTTGCTTGCAGACCTCCTGGACCATGGACCAAATATAGCAACAATATCAGCGACTGCAGTGCACTGCCCTCCATCACATCCAAAGAATTCATCCTTCTCAGTGATATCAACTTTCAGCTGGAGGTCCCCACGGATTCCAACTCTACAGACCGGCGCGAAAGCTGGCAGAGCATTGGACCCAATTAGCTTGTTCAGGGCCCAACACACAACACGGGACATGCACTGGACCCCATCTTCACCTCCAGTAAAAAGGTCAAATGCAGCCATGTAACTCTTCTCACATGGATGGACCATGCAATCCTCGACTTCCTGATCACAATACCACAAGCCAACACAACAGAAAGGCTAAAAGCACTGGGATGCAGATGGAAGAATTTAACAGAAACAGACTGGCTCAGCATTGAGCAAGCCAACCAATCAGACATAACAATCTAGTCAATGACATAAGATACTGCACCAACAGCCTGAATAACACCAAACAATGGAGTTCCAAAAAGCAAGCCAGCTGGTACAATTGAGCCCTCAGGGAATCTAAGTGCTATTGCAAGGGACTGGGGATGAAATAGAGAGCCGGCCAAGTGGCCACGGCCAGAACCACCTACAATGCCACACTCAGACACTACCAACACCAGTTGAGGGAGACCATGAAAATAATCCTGGCACTAAAAATAGAAACAATTTTCAACAACGGCAAATAACTCTTTTCCATCATCACAGAATTCAGCAACTCCACAGCCTCAACTAACACTACCACCCCATTGCAAAAGTTCTGCAACGACCTCTCAGACTTCTTCCAAGACAAGATCTCCAAGATCTACAGCAACTTCAATCCCTATTCCAACCCATCAGACCTTTTCAACCAGCTAGCCACCGACTAACTACCACCATCAAGGATGAATGCCTGGCAGACTGGAGCCCAATCGCCAACAAAGACACATCAACAGTCATGAAGCGGGTCCACTCAGGGGCTCCCAGTGACCTGTGCACCCAGCAGATATACAACCTAGGAGAACCCGTGATCTGCAATGCACTCTTATCAAACTTAACAGTTCCATTTAAGCATCCAACTTCCTAGTGAGCTGGAAACACTCTGAAGTCAATGCCCTCCTCAATAAACCATCAGCCAATCCAACACCCCTGGCTAAAATCTTCAGGGCATAAGGAATCAGCAATGCCTCCTATGTCAATGTCACACATATTAACTTATTCCTAACAGATGACACAACCATCAGGACCACCTTCACTAACAGCATGACCAGTGTGGCCAACTAGATGTGTGAGAACTGCCTGAAGCTCAGCATCGACAAGACAGATCAGCATATCGTCAGGAACAAGAACTCACCTTGGGACTCCTCCTGGTGGCCTATAGAGCTAGCAACAACATCAACCCTGCGAGAAACCTAGGACTCATCATGGACAGAAAACTCACCATGACATCACAGTCAACTCCTCCTGCTTCCAGATCCTACATATGCTGCAGAAGATCTTTGAGTGGGTCCCCCTGACCTCCAGAAGTGCTATCACACAGGCCCTCATCACAAGCAACTGCAACACACTCTACACAGGAAACTCTTCCCACCTACTCCACAGACCCCAAATCGTCCAGAATGCCACTGTCAGACTCATCCTTGACCTTCCTCATCGCAGCCACATCACTCCACACCTCAGAGAGCTAAGCTGGCTCCCCAACCATAAACACTGTATGGTTAGCGAGCACAGCATAGGACCCATATACCTTAACCACAGCCTCCACTTCTGCCATCCCACAAGACCAGTAGTTACTAACGTTTTGACTTCTGTGGACCCCCACTTTATCATTACTGGAACCCAGGGTCCCCCACTGAATTATTATTGGAATCCAGGGACCCCCCCACCACTGAGCCATTACTGTAAGCTGGGGACCTAATCTGTTAATAATATTTAATTGTTTAAGCAATCGCATATCCCCAGAGGAGGCTTTGCCAACCCCAAGGGGTCCCTGGACCACTGATTGGGAACCACTGCACTAGACAACTGCGCTCAGCATCACTCTCACTGGCACACATACACCGCAGATACAGAAGCAGAACTGGAGGTCACGCATTCTCCTACAACTACAATTTAATGTACAATAAAAGAAAACAAAGATGCTATTATAACTTAATGCAAAAAAGGTATAAAAACACACGAATCAAAGAAAAGAAAAGAAAGTCAATCACCAACCTAAGCGATATGTGGGAAAAGATGTTACTTTGGAGGGTTCAAATATACAATTCCCATTCTAACATAAGCAACAATAGGGAAAGTGTTGGACTTTGTTTCGATCAGAAGTACTACACCTACTTTAATCAATGCAACTGTGTTGAATATTTGGGACCTCGCATCCACAGAAGCAGAACTGGAGATCCCTCCTTCTCCTACATAGAAACAAAGACCTGGAAAGACCTCCAAGACACATCAGGGCCACCTCCTCACTTTCTGAGTTTTGCAAGAAGCTGAAAACCTGGATCGTCAATGAAACACTTTACATGTGGAATCTCACGAGACAGCCTGTAATCAGGCTCAGTCTCACCCCTTCACCACTGTTCAACACCTGGATACCATCACAGACGGCAATCTGCACTCTACAAATCGACATAACATACATCAAATCCATAAAACAAAAACAAATGTATGCAACCTAACAAAGAAAGAAATACAATTATAACTTCAATTGAATGTACAATAAATCAAAACAAAGATGTTATTATAACTTAATGCAAAAAAGGTATAAAAACACACATGAATCAAAGAAAAGAAAATCAGTCTCCAACCTAAGCAATAGTTGGGAAAAGAAATTACTTTGGAGCGTCCAACTGTACGATTCCCACTCTAATCTAAGCAACAATAGGGAAAGATTTGGACTTTAACCTATGCAACTGTGTTGAAGGTTCAGGACTTTGGAGGAGTTAGATTTACTATTCCCACTTCACTGGAAAAATAGGAACAAAAGAGTTGGACTTTGGAGGGGTCAGATTCACTTTTCTCAAACCAACCAGAGACCAGAGGTAAAAAAGTTTATACATCTAAAAAACAAAATCACATTTCCTATTCCTAAACCTACTTATTAAAATATGGAGTCATACTAAAAAATATATTATAAATGTATATATAAAGTAGCCATTAATACTACTAAAGACATATTACATTAAGTAATTAAAATAAAACATATCAATATAAATAAACTCACAACATTAAAAAAAAGTACATTAAAATGTTTACAAATTATTTACAAAACAAAAGCATAACTGAAAATGAAACGTATTACATATATATATATATATAAATATATATATATATACATATAGATAGATAGATAGATAGATAGATAGATAGATAGATAGATAGATATACACATTGTACCTACTAGCAGTTGGCAGTAGGTAGTTATAGATAGGACCATTTTTTTCATAGACAGATAATTTTTTGTTTTGCCGATAACTTTGTTGCCACTTGATGAATATTCACAAATTTTCATCACTTATACTTTGGTCAATTCAGCTGCTGTGTTAAAAGTTTTGGGGTGATCTGTCAAGGGGGTGCCAAGAATAAGGGGTGGTCTCAATTTTGTTTTCCATTTTACATCAATGGGATTTTTCAAAATTTTTAACATGACTACAGCCCGAACCGCTGAGCGGAATTACACCAAATTTGACAGAAAGCTAGCTCTTGGTCCAGGAATGTGGGTTCTTCGCAAAGCCAACAGTCCCCATGCTGACATCTGATTGGCTGCCAACACTTCAACCAGGAAGCTAAGGCAAAGTCTCAGGAAAAAAGTTTTAAAAAAAGACAAGGGGCCAGGGTAGGGACACCCTGACGCCTTAGCTCTTTTACTGGGGACCCAGGGGGACCCTGCCAGGGATAAGAAACATTTTTTTAAACGCCAGAAAATCCATAGAGCCATGGATTTTTTTTTTTTTTTTTTTTTTTAGAAAGCAGTTTCCCAACATTTTCTTCTACTGAAGCCCCCGGGTGGACCAGGTCCCGGGGTCATGCCAAAATAAGGAGATGGCATAAGGGCTCCCCCTGGGTGTGCTGATGCCCCGGGGACCACCACCTCCCTGGGTGATTATTAGACTGCATTCAGGAAGTCCCGGGACAAAATGCTTTAGTTAATGTAGGGAAATCCTACGGTCCCCCTATGCCCCGGGGACCATCACCTCCAGGACTAATGTTTAATTAAATGGGGAGCCCGAGTAGCCCCCTGCATCCCCGGGGACTGCCACCTCACCGGGGCACAATAGTAATAACATGCAGGGGTGTCGCCCGGCCCCACTCCAGCCCAGGGACCGCCGCCTCCCTGAGGCACAATAATAATGACATGCGAGGGGGCTGCATAGCCCTCCACAGTCCTGGGGACCACCACTTCCTCAGGACAAAGATTTACTTTTGTGCGTGAATCTGTGCGGCCCCGGGGACCATCACCTCCTCAGGGCTCAAATGAAATAATGAGGAGGTTCCATTTTGGAACCTGACCCCGGGGACCATTACTTCCCCGGGGCAATACATTTTGAAAGGGGCTGCACCTCTCCCCTCCCCCCCCAGGAGCCAATGATGGCCCTGGAGACTGCCAGCCCCCAGGGCCAGCTCCTGCTATGTTCTGTGATGCCTATCTCCCGGGACAAAGCTGTTTGCTTTTGCTTGGTGGGAGCAGATAGCCTCCACCAACCAAAAACAAACAAAGCCTGTTTTCTGATAGCAGTAGCTGTCAAACAGCTACCGCTAGCATAAAGTGGAGTTTTCATCTGTTTCCCTGCACACAAATATGCACGAAGGCACACACATGAAAACATTGCTCCCACAACCAGTGAGCTGCCATTTAAAGCAGTTTAATGTGGGAGCAATGCCGGCGCCCGCAGGACATTGGGAGCCGGCTAGGACTGCAGGGGCCTTGAGGCATCCCCCGCGGTCCTGTCAATCTCTATCTTCATCTCTTCCATCCCATAATGGGGCGGAAAAGAGAGAGGGAAATCTTTATTGCCAGGGTCTCTCCATACAATGACTTTAAGGAGACAGATTAGCAAGATGTTTGGCAAGAATGTTATAGGTACGTTTTGATGGACAGAAGACCATGGTCATTTCTGTCCCAATGGTAAAGCTCCTGGACTGTCACTCAGTAGACTGAAGGTTCAAATCATTGTGTCTCATGGCTGTGTGTCTTTTTATTTTTCACTGTTTTGACTGTTAAACATTCCTAGTGATGTAACATTGAAGTCTTTTTCCACTCTAAATCTTTGGGTTCAATGTCATAGCTATTTCTGGACACCACATGCTAAGGAGTCACTTTTGGCCTAGGGGGTAAGGTCTCAGACCTGTTCACTGAAGTTTGAGGGTTCTAGTCTATGTCTGACTATGATCGTTTCCATATTACAATATTTTTTTACTTGAAATATTTAAGATACATCTCATTCTACTTATTTGACAAATGCAATTTTTTTCAATTTGTCTAAAAATATCTAATTCTAAGTATATTATTCATCAAAGCCTGAAACAACCCTCTCACTCCCGCTCTCAATTTTTCTCTGGGTGGTCATATGGACTTGGCCCCAGGCCCTGCAGCCAACCCCGCTTCACATGGCCAAAGTTGGGTACTTATAGGGGTTGGTCACATGCCAGGATCTGTGGCCAACCCCTGCCTCACCAGGCCTTGCAGCCAACCCTTGTTGTGCTCGGCCTTTGGCAATGCATGGTTGGCTGGTTATAGGGTGTTGGAGACAAGACCTTCGGCTGGCGTGGCACAGAGTTGGGTGTTTATAGCAGCTTGGCCACAGGGCCTGGTCACAGGCCAGGACTTGCTGCCACCCCTGGAGAGCATGGTCTTGGGTGGTTATTTGAAAGCAAAAAATATCTTTACCCCATTCTTAACTTTTATTGCAACATCCACTTCATACTAGTCTCCTCAAAAATGTGCCGCACAAGTGCCCTTCCTCTCACTAGTCATCACTGGTTTGCATAGTTTTACTAATACAAATGAAATCAAAACAGTATCTATGGATAAATCCCATTAAGCTGTAGAAAATGGAGAAGAAAAAAACGAAAGACAATAAGAGACGATCAACACATTTCCCTAAAACACTTAAAAAACAACGTAACACAACTAAAATCCACATCTAGACTTTCACACAACTACAGATTCTTCAACATCCATTAACTTTGTTAATTACAACATTGGTTACTTCTATGTCTTCACATATAAGTAGTCGAAGGCGTCCCTCTTCTCATTAGCAACTATAAACACTATATAGTAAACAAATACAACTCAAACACTTGAACTCATGTATGGTCAATTAACTAGATTCCCCAGTCTTCACAATAGAAACCTACAAACAGCCACATGACAGACAAATATCAAACAATTAAGTAGCTATAGATCCACATTATGAAAATAAAGAAAAAAAGCCAAAGATTAAATTACCACCGTGAGTAAACCTTCCAAGCCAAAAAGAGAAATTGGATTAAACCCAACTCAGGTTCTATTATACCCAATCCAAACCCTGTGACCAAGTGCTGAACTTACAAACTCTTATATTATTGGTCAATGATTTGCGCTTTTCACTTCTGTGGCACCTGTCCTCAAATTTACATGGAACCCATGATGAGGTACACCTTCTCACTACAAAATTAAACAGTACTTTAAGCAGTCAAATCAAAAGAATAATGTTCCAACACCAACAGCTAAGATTTCCCCAAACCATAAAACATACATCAACATTGTGATACATCTCCTACAGAGTGAAAAACGGAAAGCACAACACCTTTGTAAGGTAAATACCGCTCAATGCCAATTTTCTGGCCCACATGCTAATTGTTCAATCCCCCAAAATATGAAAAATGTTTTTGGGTGTAGTTCAGACTTGGTAAAAAACCCATTAGTGGACCAATAGTAGGATGAGGGAAGTGAGATCCTAATTACATGGTCAAAATAACTTGTTTTAACATGTTGTTTCGTTGGCTAATGGAATTTCAATAGGATCACCCCAAAATAATTATAAAATGAATTGACTTACATTGACTTAAACAATATTTGAGGTCCCCTCACATTCTGGTGCCAGTAGATAATTTAATTTTTAGAGAATCTGTTGTTTTATACGAACCCTTACTAAACAGGGGGAACCTCTTCCAAATAAATACTATTTTATTCTTTCAGAAGGGCAACATGTTCTGCCCTCATTAGAGTGGTTGCAGACCTAAACAAGTTACGTACATCTCTAATTATACTGGAACACCGGTGCACACCTTTGGGCTATACAAAGCTAAATTTCGGAGCCCATCCACTATAAACTATGCATCACATGATGAGTAGCTGCTTCTAAAGTTGCAACAGCTAGGCATGAGGTCCAGCCAACGGTTTGCGGTTATTGAGTAGTCATCCCACATAACTTAGTCCGGGTATAACTTACTTGTTGGACACCTTTTAGTACATTTTAATAGCATGCAAGATATTATAATTGGCGTCCTTTCACAACAACTTTCCTACTCACAACCCTCCCTCAGCAGATTTTACTCTCAGTCGTTCCGAGTACTTGAACAAGCTGGCAAAACCCATAGGATTATCAGACACAGATTTGCTTAAGGATGAAAAATTATTAAAGCATAGACAGATATCACACACAGAGGATCATTAGAACCATAATTAGTTCTTTTGGTTGTAGATTCAGGGAGATTGGGTGCGATTACACTATGTTGAAGCAAATATGCAAATTAGAAATTATTAATGAATGTTTATGTGTTTTGAATAACAAGAAGTTTATAGAAACATTTAATGTAGAGAAATTAATGTGCATGTTTGAAAATGTGCCCACGAAGAGTGACCCTTCATTACAGTGACTGCCAATGTTCACAAATTATATTAAAAATGACAAAAAATGTGTGAAATAATGAAAAAGAGTAATAATACTGTAGTAATATGTCATATTAAGATGTATAACCTATGATTTGCATTATATTGTAGAGTTAACTTAGCAGAAGTTGTGGCCTAGTTACCAGGCCTCATGCAGAAGCTGTATTATTAGCGCACTGTAGAGAAGCTGATGTGTTGAACTGAGCACGAACTGCGTATGTTAATAAAGTCTGCTTGGCTAGAATTTTCTGCAATGTAACGACGAACAGGAGATGATGATGGAACCAGACATGTAACACATTTGGTGTAAGACAGACTCAATGTACTTTCCCAGGACTCGAACAATAGAGACACTGACTGGAGAAGAAGATGCAATATTTTCGATACCTGATGAGGACATTGTACAGTGAACCAATCAACGAACTGAGAACGGCGTAATATTAGAATTCATAGATTTGCAAAATTAATATTATTGGCTAGAGTAATTACTGGTGATTGACTGACCAGTTAGGAATTAGGGGGATGGACTGGGTAACCTTAATAAAAAGTCATGACAAGTGGCAAAAACTTCCGATTGTGAGGGGAGAACTGATACAGATATTAGATGTCGGAAGATGCGATTCGACAATCTGTCATTGGGCTCATGCTCTTGTGAGCCTGATGCGTTGCTGTTCGATTGATGACCTGAAGACGGAGACTGACTTTGTTGCTGACCCATTCTGTGGATAGGTAGCTATGACAATGTGACTGATTCACTTTTATGCCTTTCTTTCTAGGTACCAACTCCGCTGTTTAAATAGTTTTTCTCTTAGCTAGATGTTTTCTAAATTCTTGTTCCAAATAGTTTTCGCATGAAGTTTCACATGGTAATGCTAATTTGGGTTTGGTAGGTTCCCTTGGGTGACGCTGACAGTGACAAATGAATGACGAATTGATTGCTGAACTCTGCTATTAATGTCAATTTATTCATCTTTGTTAGCTTATGCTGAAGCATTAGAGCATATGTTTTCTCAAGTTCTGATTGGATTATGTTATTGGTGGTCACTAATGGATTACCTCTGAGATAATTGAATAAAGTTTGAATTAGTCTGATGGTTTAGAATTGTAACTAATAGGGAAATAAAATAAATTGTTGAAACGTTTATTGAGTTGTGGTTATTCATGAAATGTTGATATATTGTCTAATGTTTAATGATATTCTTAGTGGTTATTGATTGATTACATTGATTATTGATGACACTGGTCACCACATGGCTAGGATACTCCATGCGATCCAAAAGGTTCATCGACCTATAAGTGTCCCCTTGTAAGTTTACTTACTAAGGACCAGGCGTGCTAGCAGTTTTTGGTAGCAGCTTGATGGTTAGTTTCCTTGGAGAACTAGTTATGTGGTGATTAGTGGTTATGTTGGTAGTTTAATTTAGGGTTAGTTGTTCATTTTATGAGGTTTGAATTTTTGTTTTTTTAATGGAAATTGCAGCAAGCATGATGTCCCCTTAAGTCCAGAAATGACTTTCCCAGATCCTGGATCCCGCTAGTAAAGTTGGGCATGTTCTCGGCGTTCTAGTGATGGTGTGGAAGTGGTAGGTTGAGCTTACAAAGGATTATGCAGATGGCAGGTGAATTGTGATGTATGTGAGGGAAGTAGGGAGTTTGCGTACTCCAGTTGAGGTTTAGTAGGAGTGTGCGTACTCCGTAGTATGAGAATAGGGAAGTCGCCAAACTTCACATGTGTGTGACGCTTTGTGCTAAAACAAATTCCATGTGGTTGTTGGTGATTTATGGGCCCTGCGTGGTCTAAGACTCCGGAGTATATTGACAAGTGTAGGAGACACTTGGTTATATGTTGTAATCTGTCTGGTTTAGTAGGTTGATTGGGTGTGGTCAACAAGTCAGTGTGTAAGTTAAATGAGTAAGAGAAATTTTCAACTGAGATTTGACGAGTCCTATGTGCACCAGGACAGACCCACTGATCAGCTGAGAGTAAAATTTGCGGGTCGAATTTTGCTTGCGAATGTGGGAGACTGAGAAAGAGGAATAGCTGCAAGAGCAGAAGGGCCATCAGTGAAAATCCGTAAGGTCTCTGAAGCGATATTGTATCTTTCTGTAGTAAACCAGCCGATTTCTTTTGGTTATTGGTTTTTGGTTAGTGTTCGCAATAATTTTGCATTAGTTTCATGTGAATCGAAGATCAGGAGGACAAGCCGCAAGGCTTTGTCAGCCGCAGTGTGTGAGTGTGACGTCAGAGTGAGCTGCGCTGGAATAGGTTGGTTAGTAAGAAGAAACGAGCAGATTGGCAGCCGTCCATGAGAGGCAATTAGTTGAGTAAGTGGGTTAAAGGAATCTTGAGAGTAAAAGTCATTTCCTTATTGAATCGAATACACAAAAGATAGAAAAGATATAGGCCCTCATTACAACATTGGCGGGCGGCAACCGTCCCCCGCCAAGTTGTATCCGCCGGGCGGCCGCCAATGCAGTAGCACTCCCGCGGAGGCCATTTGGAGATCCCTGCTGGGCCGGCGGACGGAAACCTGGTTTCCACCCGCCGGCCCAGCGGGGATGTCGGCCGCATAACGGAGCCGGCGGTGTTGCAGCAGTGTGACGGGTGCAGTTGCACCCGTCGCGCTTTCCACTGTCTGCTATGCAGACAGTGAAAAGCTCCATGGGGCTGTGGCAGGGGGCCCCTGCCCTGCCCATGCCAGAGGCCCCCAGGGGCCCCAGGACTCCCCTTTCTGCCAGCCTTTTCATGGCAGTTCACACTGCCATGAAAAGGCTGGCGAGAGGGGGACTCATAATCCCCTGGGCAGCGCTGCAAGCAGCGCTGCCCTAGGGGATTACAACCGCCGGGACCAATGTGGTGGGAAACCCATGGGAAGCCCGGCCAGCCTGTTGGCGGGGCTTCCGTCGAAACAGCCCTGTCGGTCTTTGACGGCCAGGGTTGTAATGAGGGCCGAAGTTTTTCAAACTGTTCAGGAGTGCCATGAAGGGTGATTCCTACATTAAAGCGGCATTTGGGGAGCCAACCCCAGCCGAAAATTCTCTGGCATATATTGTGATGGAGGAGAGAGGTGTCGCGCCATGCCTTTGGGTAAAGCAGTGGTGCAAATTGACAGAGAAACAAGCGTTTCCAGAGAATGGTACGTTTAATTTGAGAATTTTGGATCAGTTGCGAATGACATCATATGAGACGAAGCCACTTCCGAGACCAGCACAGTTTGAGGCATTAGCGGTTTGTGAGCTCATAGCCAGACAGCAGCAAGATATGAAATTCCAGAGAAGAATAAGGAAGGTAGAGAAGTCCTTAGCAGAGGCAAGATGGGATTTGGAACATAAAAGGTTGAAGAACTGAGACGTTGCAGGGTGTTAGGTTGTTTCCTGCTATCACAGAGGAAGATGAGTCAGAAGAGAAAGAGGATACTAACAAGCGTTCATCAGGGGGTAAGAAGAAGAAAAAGACTTCTGTGGAAGAGGAAGATTCAGATGTTCAGGATCTTATTAGTCAGGTACTGAGGGACTGACCTCCACCATATGCAGTGTGGGAAGGGTGCCCAAGTACTAGTTCTGCTCCAACTGCCCCAGCCCAAATGTCGGGGACAGTGGGATCAGTGCAGACAGATAATGGACAGGTACAAGGGGTAGTGCAGAGTACTCCTATTGCAGTGACTACTTCGGTGGTCCAAGCGCTGATGCACCAACCACCAATACAGAGAATTTATCCAGAAGTACCGATTCTCGAGACAACTTCGAACTTAGTGGTTCCTACGGAGCAAGTGGTTCCGAGACCTATGCTAGTTCAGACTGAGCCGATTCCAATGTTGATGCCTCAGGCACAGTCCCAGGGTTTGCCGAAGTTCACACCAATGACAGGGACACAGTCAGATGTGACACCAATGATGAACCAGAGTATGGGAGTAGTCCTTCCACAAAATGCAGGTGTCAGAGTGCCACCAGATACAGGGGGTCATTCTGACCTCGGCGGTAAAAGGCGCTTACAGCCGGTCAGAAGACCGCCATAACACCGCCGCGGTAAACCGCCACGGTCATTCTGACCCGCAACTGCCAAACCGCCAAAAACCCGACATCCACAAAAGTCCGCCACACCAAATGTCTGCGAAAAAATGGCGATGACCAAACCTCCACCGTCACGCCAACAGAAATACGCCCACACTATCACGACACATGAATCCACGCGGCGGTCTTTCAAACGCGGTATTCCATTGGCGGTACACACCGCTGCGGTCAAAAAACACACACACATAGAAAACTCAGCCACATTGGTCAGTTTGAAACACACACACCTGATACACATACTAACACCACTCCCACACACCCAATACAATATAAAACACACACCCACATCACCCACAAACCCCTACGACCCGAAATTAATGACGAAGGCTAGAGAGAGAGCACAGAATAGACAATCACACAACACAGAGGCACACAACACCATCACCCACACAACATCCACGCACCAAACACCACACACCACCACACGCACCACACTCATCACCACAAACGCCACCCCACATCTCATCCACACCACCCCATGGCACCCCAAAGACATCCCAGGTTCAGTGACGCAGAACTCAGGGTCATGGTGGAGAAAATAGTCCGTGTAGAGGCCCAGCTCTTCGGGGCACAGGTCCAGCATACCACAATTGCCAGGAAGATGGAGCTATGGCAAAGGATAGTGGACAGGGTCAACGCGGTGGGACAGCATCCACGCAATCGGAATGACATTAGGAAGCGCTGGAACGACCTACGGGGGAAGGTGCGTTCCATGGTATCAAGGCACAACATTGCGGTGCAGAAGACTGGCGGCGGACCCCCACCTACTCCCCCAGAATTCACAGCATGGGAGGAGGAAGTCTTGCACATCCTGCATCCTGAGGGCCTCGCAGGAGTAGGAGGAGGAATGGACTCTGGTAAGGCAAATCTTAACTACTTCTTCCCACCCCCACCCCACCTGCATGCCAAATCATACCCCCACCCTCACCCCCACCCCCATCACACCATCTCCTTGCAAATGGCTCACCATCACAACCCACCCATCCCGAAACCTAGCCCTGCATGCGTCCCCAAAGCATGGACACCCATCACCAAAGCATGCCCACTGCGCACACACATCACCCCCACAACCCACCCTCACAAAAGCCCCCACAAGGGAATGCCTGCACTTGGGTACACGGACACCCACCCATCACACGAAATGCCACACACAGAAGCAATAACCATACCTTCATACCCCTGCAGGACCCGAACGCCACCACACCGCCACGGAGGGTACAGAGATGTCCATCCCACCCCCAGAAGAGGCCCCCAGCGATGACAGCAGCTCTGTCTCCCTGGACCCAGATGACCAGCCCGGCCCATCTGGGACCTCTGGACAGTCGGTTCCCCACAGACAGCCACAGGCTACACCAGACCCAACCCCCTCTGGGAACACCAGCACAGCTCCCACCCAGCGGGCCCATGCCTCTGTCTCCAGGACACGTCAATCAGCGGTGTGTCTGCCACTAAAGGGCACCCAGGTTGACCCACCACCCCAACAACAACAGGGACCTGGGAGCAGTGGTAGTGGGCACACCGTCCAGGGGACAGAGGCCCAGGAACACAGGGGAACTGGGAGGGCTGCTGTGCGACAGGGGGGGGGACAGGCCCAGGGAACCCACTCTCCAAGAGGCCCTCTCCTCCATCATGGGAGCTTACCACCACTCCCAGGAGACGATGGCGACGGTACTGGCCAGGTTCCAGGAGATCCAGGCACAGCAGGAGGAACGGTACATGGGGTTCAGAGAGGAACTGAGGAACATTGGTTCCGCAATGGGGACCATCGTCCTGGCCCTTAACCAGATAGTCACCACATTGTGGGACCATGTGGCACCACAAAGGGCCCCTGTCACTAGCCCAGGCCAGGAACAGCCTACCACCTCCGCCGGCGCTAGTGGACAGGGGGCCCCCACACAACAACAGGCCACCAGAACCCCACCTCCTGCTGAAGAAGAACCACCCCGCAAGCGGAACCTGAGATCTCACAAGAAGACAGAGGAGGATGCCAAGACCCCCGCCAGCATAAGATACCCCCTGATGTCATCCCACTGTCCCACATTGTCACCCTGTCCAACCTTGAACCTCCCCTGCTCCATCCTTCCACAGGCATATGGACAATGCACCTGTGCGACTGAGAACAGGACTCTGCCATGGACATTACTCCATCACTGTTTGACAATCATGTGCGAATATGTAGCACTTCAAATAAATCACTTATTGCACTTAAATTAACAGGAGTCTGCTTGTATTCTTAACAAATGTATTACACATAACGGTGCAATAATGTCCAGTAACTTTGTGACGACAACATACCAATTTCAATAAGCTTTAGTCCATGGGCAAACAAAGCAGAAGTCACGCAGTGGGTCATACAGCTCTGAAAAGGGAAGGGAAAGTCACAAATCAGTTAACGGGAACTGGGGGGAAACACAGACAGTACAGACGCATGAGGCCTTAAGTAAATGTAATATGGCGTGGGTGAATCTTACCTGTGTGCTACTGAAAATATTGTTGTATGACTGTATCCCTGTTGTCCGTGTCGTCCCCGTCGTCTTCCTCCTCTTCACTCTCCACAGGCTCCACAGCTGCTACAACACCACCATCTGGACCATCCTCCTGTAGGAAAGGCACCTGGCGTCGCAAAGCAAGATTGTGCAGCATACAGCAGGCCACGATGATATGGCACACCTTCTTTGGTGAGTACATAAGGGATCCCCCTGTCATATGAAGGCACCTAAACCTGGCCTTCAGGAGGCCGAAGGTCCTTTCTATTATCCTCTGAGTCCGCCCATGGGCCTCATTGTACTGTTCCTCTGCCCTGGTCCGGGGATTCCTCACTGGGGTCAGTAGCCACGACAGGTTGGGGTAACCAGAGTCACCTATTAGCCACACACCGTGTCTCTGTAGCTGTTCCATCACATACGGGATGCTGCTATTTCGCATGACATACGCGTCATGCACTGACCCAGGGAACTTGGCATTTACATGGGAGATGTACTGGTTAGCCAAACAGACCACCTGGACATTCATCGAATGATAACTTTTTCTGTTCCTGTACACCTGCTCACTGTCACTGGGGGGAACCAAAGCCACATGGGTCCCATCAATGGCACCAATGATGTTGGGGATATGTCCAAGGGCATAGCAATCACCCTTCACTGTAGCCAATTCGCCCACCTCAGGGAAAATAATGTAGCTCCGCATGTATTTCATCAGGGCAGACAACACTCTGGACAAAACCTTGGAAAACATAGGCTGAGACATCCCTGATGATATGGCCACTGTTGTCTGAAAAGACCCACTTGCCAAAAAATGAAGTACTGACAGAACCTGCACCAGAGGGGGAATCCCTGTGGGTTGGCGGATGGGGGACATCAGGTCTGGCTCCAGCTGGGCACATAGTTCATGTATAGTTGCTCTGTCAAGCCGGTATGTAAGAATGATATGTCGTTCTTCCATTGTCGACAGGTCCACCAGCGGTCGGTACACGGGAGGATTCCTCCTTCTCCTCGCAAGTCCCAGCAGACGGTGCCTAGGAAGGACAACATGGAGCACACAGTCAAGCAACCCACAGGTTCGTTCACACAGCTTGCACAGTACACGAATTCGCTATGCATTGAAAGGCTTGTATGAGTGTTGATGCAAGGCCTAGGCCTGTGTGACGCAGTAGAAATCAAGCCATGTGGGCCCTTGAAATGGCGGCTGCCTGACCTGTGAAGTGTGACAGTGGGATGTGAGTTCAATGCGCTGGCGTGGCACACCGTGGCGGTAGGCGGTCGAAGACCGCGGGGTTAAGCCGCATTGGTTAACATTGAACCCTATGGGTTTCAGTAGCCAATGACGATGTGCACCGGCGGTCGCGGTACGCACCTCGGCGGTACGCACCGCCGCGGGCGTGACCGCCATTTTCTATCTGATTAATCATTCGAGACCTGATCATCCACAGGAGAGGACCTATACTGCAAGTGCTGCTGTGACCTCGGTCTGGGAGATACAATGGCTGCTGCGACTGGGGAAAGGGCCCCTGCCTTCTCTTCAGAAGAATTGGAGAATCTTGTTGATGGGGTCCTCCCCCAGTATGCGCTACTCTACGGTCCTCCAGACCAACAGGTTAGTACACAGGGTGCACGTTGAATGGGCTATGCCTGTGTTGAGTTGGGTGGATGTAAGATGGTGGGGATGGGAGCGAATGAGGAGTGCAACGCACGAAAGATGAGAGCATGTGCCACATGGCAAGGTTGGGGAGGGGGGGGCCACTCACATTGACCAGGCAGAAAAGTGATGATATTTATGTTTCAACCCTGTACATGTCACATAGGTCAGCGCCCATCAGAAGATCGACATTTGGCGTGCCATCGCCAAGGACGTCCGGGCCCTGGGGGTCCACAACAGACGGGGCACCCACTGCCGAAAGAGGTGGGAGGACATCCGCCGCGGGACCAGAAAGACCGCTGAGTCTCTGCTGGGGATGGCCTCCCAACGTAGGAGGGGTGCCAGCCGCCAATTGACCCCCCTGATGTCCCGGATCCTGGCGGTGGCCTACCCCGATTTGGATGGGCGTGTGAGGACATCACAGCAGACACAAGGGGGTGAGTATCAGCACAATCTGCTATCTTTGCGCGCAGTGAAGGTGTCTGGGTAGGGGAGGAGGGCTGGGGCTATCTCTAGGCCAGGGCGCATTCTGTAGGCGAGGCCCCTCCGTTAGGCATGGCCCTGTGTCCCCGCCCCCCACCTCTGTAGGGTGCCAAGTACAGCTATCCATGGTCCGGCCTCATCCTTGTGTGCATTTGTCGTCCATTGACCTGTAGGCCTAGTCATAATAACTGAGTAGTGTACCCCGAGTGCGCGGCGTAGTGCAGGGGGCTTCTGTGTCTGTCCTCTCCGCCAACGGTGCCGCCAAAGCATGCACTCAACCTGTCTTCATTTCTCCCCCCCCCCATTTTCTTTGTCTTCCTGTTCATGTGTGCATTAGCATCATCAGGCAGAGGAGAAGTGGCATGGCGCACGAGGGAGCTGCATCTCACATGGCCCCGGAGGGCCATGCAACAGAATCCGAGTACACCAGTGAGACGGAGGGCGAGGGGAGCTCCACAACGGGGACCCGTGGCGACGTCAGCGACACCGACACGTCCTCGGAAGGAAGCTCCCTTGTGGTGGCGGCAACATCCGTGCCCACCGCAACAACAGGTACAGCCGCCACCCAGCGCACCAGCCCCGCCCTCCCAGCAGCCCCTCAGCGTTCGCCCCGTGCCCGCTCGGCCAGGAAGCCGGCCATCTCCTTTGACCCAGGCACCTCAGGCCCTGCCCCAGTTACCCCTGCTGCCCTCAGTGAGGAGGTCATTGACCTCCTGAGGACCATCATTGTTGGGCGGTCTACCCTTTTGAATGCCATCCAGGGTGTAGAAAGGGAGGTGCATCAGAGCAATGCATACCTGGAGGGCATTCATTCGGGTCAGGCTGCCCATCAGCGATCGTTCAACGCTCTGGCCTCAGCACTGACGGCAGCCATTGTCCCTGTCTCCAGCCTCCCTCTTCTGACTCCCTCCACCCAGTCCCAGTCTCCTGTTCCTCTGCCTGTCCCATCCACACCATCAGACCAGCCTGCACACACCTCAACACCCAAGGGCAGTTCATCCAGACATAAGCACCTCAGATCCCACAAGCATTCACCCAAGCAACATCCAGATGCAGACATGCCAACAGTCACTACCACCTCTGTGTCCCCCACCTCATCTCCCTCCTCCCTCCCTGTGACGTCTCCACTCACACCTGCATGCACACCACCATCATCCAGTACTTCCATCACCAGCACACCATCCATTACAGTCCGCACACGTGCAGTCACCACCCCCACTGCCATTTACACGTCCCCTGTGTCCTCTCCCAGTGTGTCTGTCACCCCCTCTTCCAAAACACACAAACGTAGGCAGCCACCCACCCAACAGCCATCCACCTCACGACAGCCTCCGTCACAAGCACCTGCACCCAAAGACAGCACACTTGACTCTCCTACAACCACATCCTCTTCCTCCACTCCCATACCCACTGCACCTACCCTTCCCATGGCTCCTAAAAAACTTTTCCTCTCCAAAATTGACCTCTTTGCATCACCTGACCCACCCCCTCCACCTGGTAAGAGTCCAAAGAGCACCTCAGCCACCACCAGCCCTGCATCTACTGTGACCATAGTGCCGGGCTATTGGAGTCCACCAGCTCCTAGGGCAGGAACATCGCCCAGCAGCAAGGGCACAGCCAGCCCACCCCCTGGGAAGAGGACAAAAAAGAATAAGGGCCGGCGCGACAAGCCTGAGACGGCTGCCACCAAGGACAGTAGCCATGCCCTGTCACCTGCCACATCATCAAAGGGAGGCAAGGGCCACAGAGCTTCGGCGAAGGAGGTCAAGGGCAGCAGGGCGGAGGAGTCAGGCAGCAGCCGAGCTGCCCAGGAGGGCCCGACCAGCCCCATTCCGGGTGTGACGGACGACACCCATGGGCCCAGGACTCCATCACAGGAGGGCCCCGCGACCGCACCGTCGGATGCCGAGTGAGCGGGGAGTCTTGGCAAGGTCTGGCTCCCTAGAAACACAGGACAAGCACCGCTGAACAGGGGCCCGCCGTGAGAAGAACCGCTGAACAGGGGCCCGCCGTGAGAAGCACCGCTGAACAGGGGCCCGCCGTGAGAAGCACCGCTGAACAGGGGCCCGCCGTGAGATGCACCGCTGAACAGGGGCCCGCCGTGAGAAGAACCGCTGAACAGGGGCCCGCCGTGAGAAGAACCGCTGCACAGGGGCCCGCCGTGAGAAGAACCGCTGAACAGGGGCCCGCCGTGAGAAGCACCGCTGAACAGGGGCCCGCCGTGAGGAGAACCGCTGAACAGGAGCCCTTCCTGTCAAGCACCGCTCTGCTGGGCCCTTCCTGTCAAGCACCGCTCCGCTGGGCCCTTCCTGTCAAGCACCGCTCCGCTGGCCACCGCCGTCTCAGGCACCGCTCCGCTGGGCCCTTCCTGTCAAGCACCGCTCCGCTGGGCCCTTCATCTCAAGCACCGCTACGCTGGGCCCTTCCGGCAAGCCCCGCTCCGCTGGGCCCTTCATGTCAAGCACCTCTCCGCTGGGCCCTTCCTGTCAAGCACCGCTCCGCTGTGCCCTTCCTGTCAAGCACCGCTCCGCTGGCCACCGCCGTCTCAGGCACCGCTCCGCTGGGCCCTTTCTGTCAAGCACCGCTCCGCTGGGCCCTTCATCTCAAGCACCGCTCCGCTGGGCCCTTCCTGTCAAGCACCGCTCCGCTGGGCCCTTCATGTCAAGCACCTCTCCGCTGGGCCCTTCCTGTCAAGCACCGCTCCGCTGGGCCCTTCCTGTCAAGCACCGCTCCGCTGGCCACCGCCGTCTCAGGCACCACTCCGCTGGGCCCTTCCTGTCAAGCACCGCTCCGCTGGGCCCTTCATCTCAAGCACCGCTCCGCTGGGCCCTTCATGTCAAGCACCGCTCCGCTGGGCCCTTCATGTCAAGCACCTCTCCGCTGGGCCCTTCCTGTCAAGCACCGCTCCGCTGGGCCCTTCCTGTCAAGCGCCGCTCCGCTGGGCCCTTCCTGTCAAGCACCGCTCCGCTGGGCCCTTCATCTCAAGCACCTCTCCGCTGGGCCCTTCCTGTCAAGCACCGCTCCGCTGGGCCCTTCATCTCAAGCACCTCTCCGCTGGGCCCTTCCTGTCAAGCACCGCTCCGCTGGCCACCGCCGTCTCAGGCACCGCTCCGCTAGGCAACGCCGTCTCAAGCACCGCTGGCCCATTGACAGTGCCGGGTCTGTGTCGAGCAGGGCTTCACGTAGCACTCTGGGCACCGTGCCTCCTCCATTGACAGTGGAGTCAATAATCCATCTGATGGCCTGTGGCTTTGCACGCCCCAGGATGGCGAAGTGGGCAATCCACCCACTGTAGAGACTTGTGAGACTGTGGCTTTGCACTCCCCAGGATGGCGCAGTGGGCAATCCACCCACTGTAGAGACTTGTGAGACTGTGGCTTTGCACTCCCCAGGATGGCGCAGTGGGCAATCCACCCACTGTAGAGACTTGTGAGAGTGTGGCTTTGCACTCCCCAGGATGGCGCAGTGGGCATGGAGGCCCCTCGTGGATCTGGCGTCGTGGACTCATGTGGCTGAGGTGCCCCCCCTTCCCTTCCCCCTGAGGTGCCTGTAGTTTTGTCATCTGATGCCCCAGCAGTGTTCTCTCCAATGGATTTGTGTCTCCTGTGTGGGCTTTGCCCCTGTGTTTGTGCACATTGGCCCACGGACTATGGAACTTTGACAGAATGGGCAGGACTTATTGCATATGTATATATTTTTTACTATGTTCATTCCTTATTTTGTATCTTTCTCATTTCATATTTCACATTACTTCATTTGTGCTATTATATACTTCAATTTCAATGTTCATTTTATTTTGTCTTTGCATTATTCCGTGGGGTTTGGGGGGTGTGACTCTGACTTGTTGCTCGGCAATGGTGTGTAGGTATTTGGAGGGGGGGTGGGGAGGTGGGTGTATCGCGTTTGTGTGCCCGTAACCCTTCCTCCTCCCCCCTCCCCTGTGTCGTAGGTGCAGTACTCACCGTTGTCGTCTGCGCCGGCGTTCGTACTCATGGTAGATAAGCAGGTAGACAATGGCTGGTAGGATGTTTAATTCGGGTTCCATGCTGTCCAGATTCCTCGTGGAGTGTTTAGAGGTGAGCGTTTTCCCGTTCGTAGTCTGTTTCCGCCGTGTTTTTATCGGCGGGGCTCCCGCCCCAGAAAAGGTGGCGGATTGGTGAGTTGTGATAGGGTGGGCGGTACATTGCCTGCTGCCTGCCTGTTGGCAGTGACCGCCGCGCTGTTTGTTTGTCCCGCCGTGGCGGTCGGAGTGTTAAAGTGGCGGTCTGTGTTGGCGGTTCCCGCCAGGGTCAGAATTCCATTTTTTGGACCGCCTGCCTGTTGGCGGGTTGGCCGCCGCTTTATCACCGCCCGCCAGGGTTGGAATGACCCCCACAATATCGCTGCTGATTATTGTTGGTCCAGCTGTACCATAATTTGCGCAAAAAAAGCTGGTTGCAGGAGAACAGGGTGAAATGTCACAAAGCCTCGTGAGGAGGGGAGTGAGAGATCATGTGCAGGTAATATCATCTATGGATCAGACCTTTGATGGATCTAGGCCGTTAATGAACCTTAGTCCACTTGCTGCGCTTCCAGATGCGGTAAATGGCCTGAGTGGAAGTCAGAGCTTGAAGCTTTTGACACCTCAAACTCTAGGTGCAGTAGTACAACAGGTGCATTGTCGAATGCAAGCAACATCTCATTACAGGGATTGACAGCACAGCAATTGAATGAGTGGTTGGATAGTCTGAATACACCACAAAACACTTCCAAGGGTGAAGAGCAGATTGATCGCGTAAGGCTGGCTACAGAAGTAATTGAACTAGTCAAGGGATCGATGGGAGTGAATAGGTTAGAATCCTATACAGAAGAAGAGCTGAGATACTTATGTCCGAGAAATACAAGAGAAGTGGGCAAGATACATCAGAAATTGGCAGACTTGGAAGACAAACACAATATAGAGATTGAGAAAACAAAGCACTTGAAAAGGAGTTACAGGTTGGATTTTGAGGCAAAAGATTTTGAACACATGAGGTCAGCAGGGATTAAAACGCATCTCAGAGAGTTATTACAGAGCGCTCAGATTTGGGGAGCATTAGAGAAGTGGGAAGGCAGATGGGCAAAGAAGAAGGATAAACGGAAATGAGATTCACAGGAAGGGTCTGAGAGTTTTCAGAAAGAAAAGGATCCAGGAAAGATTTTACCGATGAGGGAAATTCCAGGAGGGCAAGTTGTTCATGTTCCTTGGCACAGGAGTGATATTTTGTCATTCACAAATGACTATCCAAAATGATTATCCAAAATTGAGAGAGAAACCAGTTGAGAGGCACCAGCAGACAGATAGATTTGTGAAACTTTTTAAATGTCTGTGGGAACACTTGAATTCTCTGTTGGAGATAGTGATTCTGGCTGACTTGTGGGTTGAGTGCAAGAGAGCAGTGGATTGGCCAACAAGGGAAGTTGAACGAGATAGAGTTGCAGGTTCACCATCACCTGAAGTGATGAAACATTATTATAAGGTGATTGAATTCCTGAAGATGAGAAATCTCACCTAAGAATAGTGATTGGCAGAGAATTGACAGGACAGTGCAGGAAGTGAAAGAGTCTATACATACCTATTATGAGAGATTGCTGAACGCGTTCAAGGAGTACAGTGGTAAAGAAGCAATTGAGCCAAAAGACATGTTGCACTTTGTGTTCAGGTTCGTGGAAGGATTGAGACCTACAGTAGGGCAGACGATTAAGAGCCATTTGATCTGTTGGCAAGCAAAACTAATTGATGAGGTGTTGCAGTATGCAAAATACTGTAGTGATGAGATTGAGTTGAAGCAGAAAAAGCTGAAGGAGAAAGCGATGGTGATGCAAATTAAGGCAGCTCAAACAGGAGTGCAAGGAGCTTTAGTGCAACAGATACCGCAACAGCAGGGAACTGTTATGTTCCAACCCCAAGTGAGAGGTAGGGGTCGTGGAGCCAATATGAATTGTGGTCCGGATTTCAGTACTGTAGTGGTTCAGAATGATGTGCAAGGGATGAAAAAGATGTTACTGTGTCATCTGAGTGGAAACGTGGGACACTGGAAGCGGGAGTGTCCGTTGATGGTGCAGGATGGTATTGTTCAGCAAAGTGGTGATGTCAATACATTTCAATCTGTGAAGATCCCTAGAATGAGAGGACTTAATCTGAATCTTCAGAATTAAGTCCAGAATTTTCAACCCATGCAGCAGGTGCAAGTGCCACGTGCACAAGTAACACAGTTGCTACCGATGTAGCAGGAGGTTCCTATGGTACCTAGAGAGCAAATGCAGATACCTTTAGCCCCGATGGAACAGCAACAGGTAATGCTTACTCAGCAGGTCACAGGTCAGAGACAAGATAGAAGTAATGACACAGTGCACCAATTCCCATTACATAGTGAGAATGAAATAAACAATGAATGGATGAGTATTAGTTCGAATGAAAAGCCATGTATGCTTGCAGCTTCACTAGAAGTAGATACACGAGGAGCTTTTGTGAAGGGAAAGGTGATGGGACACAAGGTTTCATTCCTAGTGGACTCAGGAGTTACACGCTCTACAGTGAGAAGTGCAGAAGTTCTGAACTTAACTCTTTCAGGCAGAACAGTTCAGGTTGTGGGAGTAGCAAACAGACAGCTGATAAATCCGATCACAGATCCAATACAGGTTGAGATTGTCAACTTCCAGGGACTACATAAGTTTGTAGTCTGTGACTCAAGCCCAGTATCTCTACTGGGAAGGGACTTGTTATGCAAGACCAGATGTTCAATTAGTTGTTCGACTGCTGGAATAGAGGTCCAGAAGAATAGTGATGATGAGGAAGAACAGCTCTTGAAACTGAGAGTGAAAACATTCATGAAGAGTCCCCGTTGATTGAGTTTTTCCTGATGTTTACTGTGAAAGAGTTGCATGCAGACTTGCAGGAAACAGTACAGGAAAGGTGTGGGACCTGACAGGTAAAGAAGTGGGTTTGATCAAGGGAGTGGAACTGATTAAAATCACTTTGAAACTGAATGTAGTGTTTCCGCAGGTCCACAGTATAACATGGCACAAGATGTTCTGATGAAAGTGGCATGAATAATTGGAGATTTTCAGAAACAAGGAGTTTTGAAAGAAGTGTTGAGCAGTCCATGTAATTCACCGATAAGGGGCTTAAAGAAGCCGTGTGGGAAAGTGTGCATTGTGCAGGATTTGCAAAAAGTGAATCACATGGTGGTTAAGTGTTGTTCTGTAGTGCCGAACCCAGCAGTGATATTGTTTCAGATTCTATGCAATGCTGAGTGGTTCGCAGTGGTTGATTTGTCACAAGCTTTCTTTTCAGTGCCTCTCCATGAGGATAGTCAGTTTCTTATTAGTTTCAAATTCCTAGACATAGTCTACACCTGGTGCAGGCTTCCACAAGGCTATAAGGTGTCACTGTCTCTGTTCAATCAGATTCTGAAAAAGAACTTGGAGTCATTGGAACTACTGTATCAATCAACTCTGGTGCAGTACATTGATGATTTGCTAATCGCATCCAAGACAAGGGACGAGTGTAAGTACGACTCGATTGCCCTGTTGAATCATTTGGGAAAATTTTGACATAAAGTGTCACCTTTGAAATTGAAGTACTGTCAGAAGTCAGTGAAATACTTGGGACACCAAATTGAGAAAGGGTCAAGGGGAATTTCCAGGGAGAGGATTACAATGATATTACAGAGAAGTCCCCCGACTTCACAGAGGGAGGTCAGAATATTTCTGGGAATGGTAGGATATTGTCGTCATTGGATTCCAAATTTTGCTGAGATTGTCAAACCATTGAAGCAGCTGACCCATAAAGAGGTTACTGACCCCATAAACTTAGATGAGGATCAGTTGAAAGCATTTACTGAGTTGAGAGAGAGTTTGTGTAGAGCACCAGCGTTGGGAATGCCTGATTACACAAAGCCATTCACATTATTTTGTCATGAACGTGATGCTTGTTCTTTGTCTGCCTTGACACAAGTCCATGGAGGTGCTTATCGCCCAGTAGCCCATTCTTCAGCTACCTTGGACCCAGTCACAGCAGCTTTACCAGGTTGTCTGCATCCAGTTGCTGCAGTTGGTCAAAGCCTTTCCCAATGTGAGGGGGTAGTGACGGGATACCCTCTAACGGTAATGGTTCTTCACTCTGTTGAGATTTTACTGACAAGGACGAAAACACAGTATTTGACTGGTGCAAGACTGACAAAGTATGAGACAAGCATTCTAGGTACTACAAATGTAACATTGAAAAGATGTACAGTGCTGAATCCGGCAAAATTACTTCCAAGGGATGCTGTTGAAATTGAAAAGGAGGAAGACATTGAGCATGATTGTCTTGAGGTAACTGAATTGTGTACAAAACCAAGGCCAGGCATCAGAGATATACGGTTGGAAGAAAAGGGTCATGATGGCTCATGGCTCAGAGATGGAACAGGGACATTGAGAGCAGGATATGCTGTATGCACAATCACAGGTACATTAGAAGCTTCCTGGCCTCGAGGTGTATATTCTGCACAAGTAGTAGAATTGGTAGCTCTTACTAGAGCGTGCCATGTTTCTACAAGACTGAGAGTTACAATCTATACTGACAGTCAATATGGATTTGGATTGTTTATGATTTTGGTCAATTGTGGGCGCATAGACGTTTCCTGTCCTCTACTGGTTCACCAGTAAGAAATGGCGACAGACTAAAAGAATTGCTGTATGCAATACAGTTACCTGAAGAAATTGCAGTGGTAAAATGCAGTGCACATCAAAAGAAACAGGACTACATCTCACTAGGAAATGAATATGCAGAACAAGTCGCATGGCTTTGCGCATTGTACTGTATATCGTTCAAAGATAAGTGGGAACTGATGTCAGAAGAAGACAACACATGTACAAGTTTTGCATTGAAAGTAATCAATACTTTGGAAGAATTAAAAACATTGCAAGATAATGTTGACAGGGAAGAGAAACAACTTTAGTCTAACTTAAAATGTGTTCAGAATCCTGATGAGATTTGGGTTTCAGAGGAGGGTCAGATGGTCCTCCCCAAGAGTTTATTGTCGCAAATGGCCAGGTATTACCATGGTCAGGCACACATTGGGAGGGATGCCATAGTTAGGTTGTTCAAGATTGACTGGTTTAACCCTAAGTTCAGGCAGGCAGCAGAGGCAGTATGTCATCGCTGTATAATGTGTCAGCAACTAAACGTTGGAAAAGGGACAGTGGTGAGCTTGAGGCACATTAGAAGGCAGGAGGTCCATTCAGCAAAATGCAATTGGATTTCATTGACATGCCTGCGTGTGGAGGTTTGAAGTACGTGCTGGTGATAGTGCGTGTTTTTAGTCACTGGATTGAAGCATACCCTACAAGAAGGAATGACAGTCTCACAGTAGCAAAGTTGTTGCTTAGGGAGTTGATACCACGTTTCGGGTTTACGATCTCTTTAGAATCAGATAGGGGATCTCACTTCAATAACAAGGTGATTAAACTCTTATGTGCAGCACTAAACATTGAGCAAAAGTTGCATTGTAGTTACTGCCCTGAAGCATCAGGACTAGTGGAACAGATGAATGGTACCTTGAAATCAAGAATTGCAAAGATGTGTGCAGCTACAAATCTGAAATGGCCAGATGCATTACCTTTGGTGTTGATGTCGATGAGAAACACAGCCAACAGGAAGACAGGGCTGTCACCCATGAGATCCTCATAGGCACAGCAATGAGATTACCAGCAGTTCCAGACAATGCACTTGTAAACATTACAGATGATATGGTGTTGGACTACTGCAAGGGTCTGGCTGATGTAGTTCGCTCTTTCTCTCAGCAGGTGCAGGCCACCACCCTGCCACCCATCCACAATCCAGGGCACATTCTGAGAGCCAGTGACTGGGTCGTTGTTCGAAAGCATGTTCGCAAGATGTGTCTAGAGCCGCGTTGGAGAGGTCCTTATTAAGTGGTCCTGACAACTACGACAGTTGTGAAGTGTGCAAGACTCCCAAATTGGATACACGCAAGCCATAGTAAGAGCGAGGTATGTCCACAGGATCATGAAGAAGTGTTGTTGAAAGCACCAACAACAGCGAAACAGGTCACCGCACCTTAGCCAGAAAAAGAGGCAATAGAGCCTGAAGTTGAACCAGAGGTTGTGGAAGATGGTTCTATTACCCCTGTAAGGACGAGAGTGAAGAATTACAGGAGGGTGCGGAAGAATCTATCTCAATGGATTCAGCAGGAGAGCCTAGCGCAGCAGGGGTTCTTCCAGAAGCAGACAGTGCTGAGAAACAGTCAGAGCAAGTGCCAGACCAAGAGGGGGAAAGAGTTGAGATCGATCAAAGTCAAGGTGATACGACTCCTCCTGAGCCCGTTGCAGGTCCATCAAGAGAAAACACCACAGAAAAAGAGAAAGAGAAGAGTCCAGTCCTGAGAAGGATACTGACAGAAGGATCGAGAAAAGGATATAATTGGCCTGAGTCACAAGTAGGGAAAAGAAAGGAGTTGATCATAAGTGAAACAATAGAAGAAGAGGTAGATACTGCGAGAAAAGAAGAATTGAGTGAAGGAGAAATAAGTGGTGATCGAAGGTTGAAAAGAAAGAGAATAGCAAGTTGATGCAGGTCCTGAATGGGCGTATGCAACTACCAATGAATGGCAACACAAGTTTATGTCTTTTTGTTTTGATAGAGAAGTTCAGAGTCAGTACTTCAATGTAACCTCAAGGTGATCAAGAAGCTGAATTGTTGAGCCAATCTGAAAAACCTAAAAGAAACTGTTGAAAATAAACCTGAAGAGACATTGATAACCCGATTTGACATTGAAAACCAGATGTGAGAAGCTGCTAATCGATTTTAACAAAGGAAAGGAGTTCCTGAGTGTAAGACTGAACTGTGTTATTTTTTTATTGCACTATATATATATAAGAGTTACTTCTGCTTTCTGATTCTTTACAGATCATGGCTGAGTCAAATAATCAAGGTAGAAATACTAGGCACAGTATATATATGAGTGTTGGATTGGCAATTATGTGTGGAATCTTGTTTATTGTGGTGATTGTGGGAATGTCTGTTCTTGATGTGAAGGGAGCCACTCATACTTCTGCTCCTGAGGCTAATACACTAACCGATTAAGAGAGGTTTAAGTTAGATGAGAAACATTTGCATGAATATGCTAATGCTCAGGGAGAGCTTTCTTCTAATGGCTTCTCTCGCTTGTTGAGTAAGTATGTTGAAACGATGATGCAAGGGATTGTCTTGTGTGTACGCAAATTCCTTTGTCAGTACAGGAAGGAATTACATATCATAGCTTACCTTTAAGCTACAGAATAAGCTGTAGCTTGCTGCCAACAAAGTTCTATAATCAAGAGTATATACAATATTTTTACACTAATTACGATGTTGTGTTTTCATTTGTTCCTATTATTAGATCTCTGAGTAGAGTAGCTAAAGAAAATGATATAGTCTTTGTTAGAGGATTCTTTGAGCCTATGCTAACATTTGGAACCACCTACGTTCATAAAAACAACCTTACGTGCTTGCTTACACCTTTACAGAAGAGCTTCGTAGGGCATACTGATGACAAAAGGAAAGCATTAAAGGGAAATTTTGAAAAAGGTTTAGAGAAAAGGACTTACAAGAATGATTATGCTTATACTGCAATTAAAACGCAAGGGGAATTAACATTAGATGCATTACATGTAGGGAAGTTCTGTGCATATACAGGCCAAAATCACACACTGACACTTTATTTGTGGGAATGAGTGAATTTAGGCATGTCTTCTTGTTTCATAGTAAGTGGACTTTTATGCTGAATGGTCAGGACCCTCCGATTCCTGGGATTTATTATATTTGTGGACTAAATGCTTATTACCGTCTTCCAAGAGGATGGTATGGGACATGTTCTTTGGGCATAGTTTTCCCAAAGATTTATCAGATAGATGATTTAAAGAAGTTTCTGAAATTGACTGAATTACATCATAAGCGACAGAGGAGGGAGACCTCTTCTGCAGTTGTGGAACATATCTTTGGTGCAGTGATTCCTTCAGTGGGAGTCATCCTGAATTCGATCAAGATACAAAAGTTATCTACTATTGTGGTTAACATGCTGACAAACTTTACAGGGGCAATACTCCTTATAGAAACTGAATTAGCCACGGATAGAGCTATTACGCTTCAAAATAGGCTGGCTTTAGACATTCTTTTAGCAAAAGAGGGCGGAGTCTGTAAGATGATTAATTAATTCTAGGCATTGTTGCTCATATATTCCAGGTAATGATAGGGAGATAAGAGACTCACTCACTAACCTGACTAACTCAAGAAAGGTTTTGAAGGACTTGACAGAACCAGGTGTTTGGGAAAAGGTTGGAAAGGGATTTGCTTTGGTGGGAAATTGGCTTAGTCAAATTTGAAATGGGGTATTATTAAAAATCATACAGGGAATATTAATTGTGATTGCTTGTATATTAGGAGTATGGGGTTCATGTAAATTATGTCAAAAGATAAAATTGAGAAGATCTAAAAATAATCAGAGGAGGGAAGAATGAAACATTGAAAGAATTTATAGGGAATATTTGAGGAGGAGACAAAATACAACAGAAACTGAATTGTGAAATTATGGTGAAGAATGATGTGTTGACATATTTAGTCATCAGAGGAGGGACTGTTGAAGCAGATATGCTAATTAGAAATTATTAATGAATGTTTATGTGTTTTGAATAACAAGAAGTTGATAGAAATATTAAATGTAGAGAAATTAATGTATTAATGTGCATGTTTGAAAATGTGCCCACAAAGAGTGACTGCTAATATTCACAAATGAAATTAAAAATGACTAAAGATGTGTGAAATAATGAAAAAGAGTAATAATAACGTAGTAATATGTCATATTAAGATGTATAACCTATGTTTTGTATTATATTGTAGAGTTAACTTAGCCGAAGTTGTGGCCTAGTTGCCAGGCCTCATGCAGAAGCTGAATACTAGCGCACTGTAGAGAAGCTGATGCGTTGAACTGACCATGAACCGCGTATGTTAATAAAGTCTGTGTAGCTAGAATTTTCTGCAATGCACCGACGAACAGAAGATGATGGAACTAGACATGTAACAAATTTGGTGTAAGACAGACTCGATTTACTTTCCCAAGACTCGAACAATAGAGACACTGACTTGAGAAGAAGATGCAACATTTTTCAATACCTGATGAGCCGGATGATGAGGACATCGTACAGTGAACCAATCAACAAACTGAGAACGGTGTAATATTAGAATACGAAGATTTGCAAAATTAATATTATTGGCTAGAGTAATTACTGGTGATTGACTGACCAATTAGAAATTAGGGGGATGGACTGGGTAACCTTAATAAAAAGTCATGACAAGGGGCAAAAACTTCAGATGTGAGGGGAGAACTGATGCAGATATTAGATGTCAGAAGAGACGATTCGAGAATCTGTCATTGGGCTCATGCTCTTGTGAGCTTGATGCGTTGCTGATCAATTGATGACCTGAAGACGAAGACTGACTTTGTTGCTGATCCATTCCGTTGATAGGTAGCTATGACAATGTGACTGGTTAACCGTTATGCCTTTCTTTCAAGGTACCAACTGCGCTGTTTAAATCGTTTTTCTCTTAGCTAGATATTTTCTAAATTCTTGTTCCAAATTGTTTTCGCATGAAGTCCCACATGCTAATGCTAATTTGGGTTAGGTAGGTTCCCTTGGGTGACGTTGACAAATGATTGATGAATTGATTGCTGAACTCTGCTATTAATGTTGATATATTCTTCTTTGTTAGCTTATGCTGAAGCATTAGAGCATATGTTTTCTCAAGTTCTGATTAGATTATGTTATTGGTGGTCACTAATGGACTAACTCTGAGATAATTGAATAAAGTTTGAATTAATCCGATGGTTTAGAATTGTTACTAATAGGGAAATAAAAAAGATTGTTAAAATGTTTATTGAGTTGTGCTTATTCATGAAATTTTGATATATTGTCTAATGTTTAATGATTCTCTTAGTGGTTATTGATTGATTACATTGATTATTGATGACACTGGTCACCACATGGCTAGGATAATCCAGGCGATCCAAAAGGTTAATCGGCCTATATGCGTACCCTTGTTAGTTTACTTACTAAGGACCAGGCGCGCAACCAACTAATAATGGTTAGCGCTGCCTTCGATATTTATTAATTAAAAAATAAACTTGCTTAGAGGTTCTACATATAGATAATTGGATTCAGCCCTGGTGAAGCATCACTAGAATTTAAAACGGTACAACTTATTTGATCAAATTTTCAGTTACACCTTATTGTTGACTGTTGACTAGGGTTTGCTTTTCTTTTAGGGCCCTAGGGTGAGCAGAGATTATTCTTCCCTTTAAGGTTTATGACACCCAAACTCTTTTTGAAATGGAATAACAATAATTTAAATGTCCAATCCACGAGGGCAGGCCAGGCTATACACTTTTAGGCCTCAGGCTTAATGTTGACTCAAGCTTTGCCCAGGTAGAACTTGCAGTGCGGAAGCACTTTGTGCAGCCTTGCGATGTTTAAAAAGCTCACAGGCATAACCATCACTGAAAACATAGGAACAGAACCTAAAGCAGCACAGAGGAAATATTTCCTAATGAGAGTGAATATCTCCAAATCCAATTAAGTAGTACATAGGATGTTCCCTTGTTACTCAGGTGAGAAAGCAGTAGGGGAGGTTATGGTAGAAGATGTCAAGGTAGGGCAGGGAGGACACAAAACCAGCCCTCTGGTCGTAATTATCACAGTTTATGTTACAGAATCAAAATGTTTCCACCTTTTAAAGGCTATTTATGGAACGTTTAGGCCGCTGCCCTTCTTTACTTTCACAGATAGCTCCGCCTCTCTCTGACAACCTCAACATCCCACCTTCCCAAATTATACTCCTCACCAATTGCTCACCTACTACCAAAAACCCTAAGCCTTCAGCACTTGAATGGTAACTGCTGATAGGCCCCACCCTTCTCACAAGGACCATATGAGTATATTTGATTGATCTGTGAATATTAGTGGTAATATAGAGCCTACTGTTTCGAGTTGTTTAAAACATCCACAACTTTGGATCAAACAGATGCAAAGCATTTTATCCAAATATAGAAATACACCATATTTGGAAAGATAACTCTTCGATCTGCTAGGAAATATATAATACTCTGTATAAGTCTCTAATTGTCTCAAACAAAATTTCGGATCACTATCCCATTGAATATGACCATCCAAAATCAAAGGATTTCTACTAATTTCCAGGAGCCTTGTCAAACGCGTGTTAGTAATAGAAGCGGACAGTTATTTCTCTTCTTTCTTACCACAAGAAACTGTGTAGTAAAGTGTTATTTGTATTACTAAGGAACAGACAGCTATTAAGACGGCATTAATATTGAATCATTGTAAAAAAATATTTTGGAGCTGTATGTTTCTTAATTAATCATTCTTCTTCACCTCTCTTTCCAAGCACTCTAAATAAATTAAACAACCATATGCGAAATCAACAAAATACCGAGGAACATACAACGATCACCTACTTCTTTATTACCAATTGTTTGATAGACAGTGACTGCTGCTAGTAACCATTTCCTTCTCATACTCGGGTACTTGGATAAAAAGAGTAACGCAAACGCACCTGCCTCACATGGAAAGAAGTTTTAGTCTGTTTCCAGTTAGTTATAAACAATCCCACTTGAAGATTTCCCAATTGAATTTGGAAATGTATGGTTTATAGCTCATAGTTTTGGCCGCTGAAAGATACTTTTGTAAAGCCTTTTCTGTTTTATGTCGGAAATCAGTGGCGTAGCGTGGGGGGTGGAGGGGGGGCCGGCCGCACCGGGCGCAACATCTGGTGGGGGGGGGGCGCGCTCGCGCTCGCACTCACGAGTGCTAAAATCCACGGGTTAGGGGGCGCAAATTACTTGCCTTGCCCCGGCCGCTGACAACCCACGCTACGCCACTGAGTGGCATGGCTGCCAATTTTCGTTGTTGGTTGCTGTAAAAGCTCGCACAAGCTTACAAGCTCAAGATTGTTCTTATATTTCTATAACATACTGATGAATGCTTCCGGTTTTGACCAAAAAGCAAGGAGACCAGCTTCCATCAATTTCTCATGAACATGTTTTAATTATCCAATCAATTCTTAGATAAGTTGTCCTTTTAAGTATTTCTATATTAATGTTGTGGTTTCTGAGTTACTCTTCAGTCTGCTCCTTTACATAATATGCCGTTTCCGAGATATATTAGTATGTTGCATCACAAAGTGCAGTATTGGTCTTCCCGAGGCAAAACATCAATATATCACGTAAGAAATTATGTTGTGCTACAAATAAGTATCTCTTTTTTTGCTCCATATGGATTTCATGCCATTGCGTAGGAAGCTGGGGGAGGGGGTGGTGTAAGAGTTTTACCATGATCCATAAAGTACGAGGAAGAATTAGGAAACTTTTCTGATTTTGCCTGACATTGTCAATCCAAAAGTTGTCCATCCTGCAGCTGAAAAGAGCTATGGATCTCACGTATGTTCAAGAGTTGGGTGGGGACTGGCTATTGGGAGGAGTTTGAAACTCGAACGTACAAAGTATATGGACATGGGGGGCTTAGGCAGAAGGACATTTGGGGGAGGAATAAGGGCAGTAACATGGCTAGAAACCATACAGTGTTTCTGACTAATGTATGTTGACTCTAACCGGGGAACCAATGCTAAATAGCAGCAGTCCACCCACAGTCCCTCATGGCAGCTGGAATCGTTTCCCTCTTCTACAAAGAGCCACGGAAACAACCTTTCTCATTTTCAAGCATCATAAGATCGCATTTCATGATGTTCACTAAGTTTTAAAACAAGATAGATAACCGAGCCACCAACAATGAGACTGAAGTTATGGATAAAATGCTCTTTCCAATGAAAAGGCAATTTTGTTTGCTAATTTGGTGGTGACATTCAATGAATCTACACAAAATTTGGAACTCACTTGGTCATCCAGCTAAGTTTTGGTATTTGAATCTTAGTACTAATTCATCAAGATATGAGTGTGCACTTGTAAAACCTGGTCTTGGTACAATATAGGCTAGGCACAAATGGACTTTATGTGCCTACAGAACACATGGGAACGGACATCCTAACTCCAAGCCGTGTACTTTTCATGCAGTGGAGAAAGAGCGCGACCTTATAGTTTGTTTGCATATAAGCAAAACAGGGGCGCCTCCTTCGCTATAGCAAAGGAGCATCACCCCCCGGTTAACCAACAGCAAAAAAATAAATCCATAGTTGTTTTATTTTTCTGCTGTTGGCTCAGCCAGCAGTGCAGGGAACCATGAGGCTGGGCCACGAGAGGTGGGTTGAGGAGAGAGTGCACCTAAGTGCGCATGTGTGTTTGGCCAGCTGTCTCAGGCCGGCCAAACACACATGCAAATTTAGGTTTCTCCAGCCCAGCTATATTTAACAGCCGGGCTGGAGAAACTGCACAGACCCCCAGGGTTATGACTTAGCAGCAATCTGAGCCACTCAGACAAATCCAGGTGCTGCTTTAATGTTAGGTGTAGCATGAAAGCAGCACCAGAATTGCTGGGGAGCCTGTGCTGGTGTCCCAGTGAATGCTGGGACACCAGAAAAACAGGAGCAACAAGCAAGGTGGCAGGAGACGGCTGGAGACTGCGGTAAGGTAAGTTCATTTTTTTATTATTCCCCCCCTCTGTCAGTGCCCCCTCCTATCCCCATGCCCCCCTTCTTCAGGTTTGCTGCAGCCACCGCTGAAGCAAAATATATACCATGCACAAGTCCCCTCTTTATAAGAAGGATCCAGACAGGGAGGGAGTCTTAAAGATTAGTATTTGTTTGATATTCATAAGTATAATAATATGCAGTGTGTAACTTGTGAAAAGAAATAGTGCTGGATCCAAAAGCTATGTTCAGAAGCTCACAGACAGTGCTATTAAATGTTGGCATGCTGAATACCAAACATGCATAACCTGGAATTCACCTCATGGCTCTTTATTCCGCTGCCAGAGATTTCTTGACTGTTTTCTCATTCTTTCAGGTTCCTGCTTTGCGACTGTTTGCCAATCTTTAATCTTCACATGCCTTTCCCTGTCTAGCTCTCTGTAAATGTCTGAGGCAGAAAAACAAATATAAGTGCTGACACCCACAAAATGAGAGCCTTTGGCCGACCTGTCACTCATCACCTCAAATTAAGCACTGAATATGGCGTTCAATGCTCAGTGCAAGTGTTTTCACTCTAGATGAAGTACTCATAAGCATATTGGGGATAGCCGGATGAATCTGTCTACAATCTTACAGTAGTTTTGCTATGGAGAGTGCTTCGTGGCAGAGCAAAATTAAGTGTAAATCTTCTCAGAAACCTATACAGTGAGGGAGTGCAGTTCATTGTATGGCATGGTTGTGCGACCTCATGGTGGGATACATTCACAAACCCATCTTAGGTCCAGTCAGACTCGTTTGTAAAACCTAAGCTGAAACCTGGGTAGCTGTGACTTTGTGCTGCCAGGCTTAAACAAAGGAACATGTGTAAAGCATTTAGGAGTACCTAAATGATTGAGTAAGCAATAAACACAACACAAAGGAAATCCAACACCAATGTATAAAAATAGATCTTAATTTTAAGAACTTTTAGATACCATAATGAAGAAAATCCACCAAAGGGTTCTAGAGATACAAATTATCAAGCAAACCATAAATCACTGCTTTTTCACTCCAATCACAAACAAGCAATGCCAATTACCACAGTTTGCTGTCACTTTGAAACTTTGGAAAACTTTTGTAAAGTTGTGTCCAGTTACTCAGGCCCGCTTTGGATGATCAATTGTGGCCACGAGCAGGTCACAGGGGCCTGTCAGGCTTAGCAGGACTGTTACTTTGTAGTCAAAGTAGTCAGTCTTCAGTCCAGTTCCAGGCACCCAGGAACTTCAGCATCCTGTATCCCTAGTATCAGGAACTGTGGCAAGTACCAGTTTGCTGTTACCATGAAACTTAGCAAAGGTCTTTTTTAAGTTGTGTTCTGTTACTCAGGCCCACCTTGGACTACCTACTCTGGTACAGGGAGGTCAGTAAGGCTTAGTAGGATAGGTATGTTTCTGTCAAAGTAGTCTCCAGTCCAGTTCCAGGTGTCCACAGTATCCTCAGTATCTTCAGCATCCTGTGTCCCTGATATCAGCAGCTCTCTATTGATGTCTATGGTGGCCTGTCCATGGAGCCTGGGTTGAGGCGCTACAATTTGGTGCCAAAATTGCACATACTTACATATTCTAAGCTGTCTAGCCCTAGAGAGTTGAGTATAATGGGTTATGAGTGGATATGCACTAGGGTACCAAAGAAGTCCTATGGAGGAGATCCTAAGAAAAGGGGTCGGGCCTCACTTCAGTAGAAAGAAGTAGGATAAGATAAAAATAAATAGACCCTTAAAGAGTCCCAAAAGAATGCCTGGGGTGGGGGAACATACTTCCCATCCCATTCCCAGGGGATACTAGGGAAAGAACTATGACCCTTCAAAGGCACCGATGTGCTATGACAGTCAGCAGCCAGGACAAAAGAGGGCAAAAGTGGGGAGATGTTGTGTGCACCAATGTAACCCCTGTGATCATCCCAATGGCATTGCCAGTGTTGAGATGGGGGTGGAAATTGTATGTGGGAGTTGCAGATGATACTGAAGCTACTTTAGTTTCAGTGGGTGGGAAGGCAATTGAATTCTTAGCACACTGGCCTCCCAACCTGGGAAAGATTAGGCATTGGCCAATAATCAGTGGGGTTGAGGTGAAGGTTCTGAGTGTTACAAGTCAGCAGATCCATGCTCACGGCCATGCTGGTTTCCCTACACCAGATAATCCTAAATTAGGGGCACCAGATAGTCAACTCTGAAATGATGCAAAATCTGACCCTAGGGCTATAGTAGACTTTTAGTAGGGATGAGTTACTGTCTCAAAGATGGTAGCTGTGTCCCCTGTCACCGTAGTGGAGTGTCTGCTGGAAAATTACCTTGAAACGTCTGCCCGAGCAGTGGTTGGGAGAGGAACTCATGGAGCAATGTTGAATCACCTTCAGTGAGTGTGTGACTCCACTAGAGCACGAATGACCTTGAAGGAAAGTCAGTTGGAGTCTGGAAGAATGACCCAGGTCAGTAATAACAAGAGAATGGACAGGATGTCTGGTCAGCTAACTTCCCAGAGTCCTCAGTACTAGAAAGAGCCTAATACTGAAGGAAAGGGCCTTGTGCCTAAAGATTAGGGCATCATTTTGGTAGACCTACCAGAGCTGGCAGAGTTTTAGGAAGCAGGTGGTCCATCCAGAGAGGTCTTTAGCCAGAGGAAGAAGACATGTTCTACTCTTGAAAGCCAGAGGCAGCTAGCTAAAAGTAAAGAACAAGGAGCTGTCAGTGGTACTCATAAGGTATACTGAGAGGAGCACATCCTGTGCAGTGAGGCACAAGAGAACCCAAACTAGGGACAACCTGGAGAAATGTGGCCCCTCAGCAGTGCAGAGTTCCTCCTTAACCTGGCCCACGACATTCCCTTAGCTGGCCATCTCGGTCAGACCAAAACCTGGAAAAAGTTAGTCAACCATTTTATTGGCCCCAGATGTGTGCGAAAGTGAGGGAGTTCTATTGCTGCTGTGTCAACTGTCGAGTCAGTGGCAAGACAGGGGGGAGGCCACTTCCTGTAGGGGACCCATCAAAGAACCTAAGCAAGACATTGTGTACTATGTTGAAGGCAAACAAGAATTGGAGGCTAGCCAGGAGATTGTCAAGCATCGGTGTGATCAAAAATCCTCATTGGTATAAGGTCAAATAGGACAGTTAGTATGGGGTTTAGAGCCTGTAGCTTCTAGGGTCCTCCAGGACAAGTGGTCTGGGCCATACCTCATTTTGGAAAAAGAAAGGTGAAGTCACCTACCTGATGGGCTTAGGTACCTCAAGAATCTCTCACAGGGTTATCGATTTCAACAGGCTAATCCTCCACCATGAAATAGCAGACATGACTATGCTCATAGTGACACATGGAGAGGAAGAAAAGTAAAGTGAACCTCTTCCTGGCCTTCTGTCAAGCAATGTCAAAGATGGTTCAGTGGATGGAGAAGTCTTCTTCTCCACCTTAACAGAAAAGCAGCAAAAAGATTTTTACAATCTCCTGCAACAATTGGCTGGTCTGTTTTCGTTGTCCCCAGGTCTGACAACTTGACATCCCCACAATGTGGATACAGGTCACAGCTTTCCTGTCAAGTATAGTAAATATAGATTGTCACATCAGGTCAAAGCTAGCATCAAAGCTAAGGTTGCCAAGATGCTGTAGCTTGGGGTTACTGAGCTATCCAACAGTCCAAGAGCCAGCCCTGTGGTACTGGTACCCAAGCCATAACCCAAAGGAAGTAAATCTGAGATAAGCTTCTGTGTGGACTACAGAGGTCTAACTGCCGTCACCTCACCACAACTGAAGCTCATCGACAAGTTCAGAACTGCCAAGTACCTAAGCACATTTGATCTGACTTCTGATTACTGGATGATACCCCTCACCCAATGAGCCACAGAGATGTGTGCCTTTTCAACTCCCGCTTAAAGGGATGCCCTTTGGGTTGCACACTGCAACTGCCACCTTTCAAAGGTTTGTGAACAGAGGTCTTTCAGGTTTGGAAAGTTTCAGTACAGAATATTTAGACAGTGTTGCTGTTTTTAGTTTCACCTGAGAGAAGCAGCTAGTTCACCTAAAGGAAGTGCTTCAGTCCCTGCAACAGGCAGCCTGACAGTATCAAGGTAACATAGTACATGATGAGGTAAGGCTCAATTGTGTATTTGGGCCACTAAGTAGGTGGGGGGCCACGGGTGGCGGTCATGTACAACCTCTCCAGCTCAAGCGGCCCACCATTCTAGCTTAGGAGGCTCCTAAGAAATAGACCAGGGTCAAAGCTTTTTTAGAACTGACTAGGTACTGTAGGAGATTTTAAAAAGTTATGGTACCACTGTGGCACTACTAACAGAACTCACTTCCAAAAAGCAACCCAGAAAATGTAGCTAAACTGAGCATTGCCAAAAGGCCTTTGACACCCTCAAGAAAGCTTTGTGCTCAGCACCTGTATTAAATACACCTGAATTCAGTTAACAGTTCCTTGTACAGACATATGCTTCTGAATATGGTATTGGGCAGTGTTGTCACAAGTGAATGATTTAGGTCAGGATCAACCTGTTGCCCTTATTAGTAGGCCACTCCTCCCCAGACAGCAGCATTGGAGTGCCATTGAGAAGGAAGCCTGAAGCCTTTGCTATGGATTGGTCCCCACAAACCTTTCTTTTTTGGGACTCACTTCAGAGTTTAAAATGTCCACAGACCTCTCAGGTGGCTTATTCAAATATTAGAAGAGAACCCCAAATTGTTTGGGTGGTCCATTTCCCTACAAGGTAAAGACTTCACAGGGAAACACAGACCTGGGGAACACCATGCCAATGTAGATGGCCTTTCCAGATTTTTCCTCTGAGATGATTAGGACAACAAGTGTGTGGGTTAGATACTATCACATTTCATCTGGAGGAGAGGCATGTAAGGAAATGCCTCTTTTTACGTGATGAATCACAAAAGTTTGGAATTATGCTGTTTGGTTTTTGACTCAGAGTGCACTCAGGCCTGCTAACTAGACCTCAGTGCCTGTGCTCTGACCCTTAATAGCGCATATTTAATTGTCTTATACCCAATTTCCACATGTTAACTTATAAGTCCCTAGTATATGATACCAAGGGTACCCAGAACCAGTAAGTTAAAGTGTCAACCATGAACTGCAGCACTTATTATGCCAACATGAGTGTGACACAGTAAAACATGCCTCACAGCCTGCCACTGTAGACTGGTAAAGCAGTCTTAAATTGCCAAATGGACTTTGCAATTTAAGCACCTGTTGAGCACTAAGGCAGGGTTTTGTATATTAAAAATTATGACATGTGCTTTAAAAAGTGTTTTTACTATAGAAATGCCAGTAACAACATTGGCGAGTACAGGGTTGCACGCTAACCACTCAGCTCTGCAAACTTCTGAATGGGACTACTAAAGTTGGTACTTCATAGTATCAAAAGAATCATAGCATTAAAACCAACTTGATGCCTAAGTCAAATTTAATGTATTTTTTAAGCAAACAGAACCTTAGAAAGTTGCTACTCTGTTGCCTACTTTTAAATGTGCTGATTTACGGTTGCTGGCCATGAGTCAGCCTTCTGTCCACCTTGGGAGACATGGAAACGACTACCAGGAAAGGACATAATAGAGGCCTGCCATTGGAAGTGGTGTTACATTTCCACTGCAGGAAGCCAAATAAGGTGTGAACCCAAATGACAGTCTTCAAAGTGGAAGCCACCTTTGTAGGGCAAATGGTGGACACACACAAGAGGGGCTTCTAGTTTTTTCTGGTAGACAGTTTGGTGTTGGGAAAAAAGAGGGAAAAAACATATGCCAAGCAAGTTTTCTTGTGCGTGAGTAGCCATCAAGAAGCAACACCTCTAGGGTGGGCTACGAAGCTCCACAAACCTAGAGAAGGGACCGGTCAACTTTGAAGTGGGCAGAATATTAGACTCTGAGATAGCTAGATGCAACACACTGCAGAAAGGCATCATCAGGTGGGAGGGGACCAGGTAGCTTATTGGCTAGTAGTCAACACATCCCCCGAAGGCAAGTTGTGGGCATCAAAGTGGCACCCCTGGGACCCAGACCTTGGATCAGCCTGCACTAGAGAGAGAGGACTGAATAAGTTGTGTCCTGGACCTAGCGAGAACAGACTGCACCAGTCTGGACTGCACTTGCTGATCCTTGGGGTAGCAAAAAGAGGACTGTCTGTTGATAGCCACAATCGTATTGACCACTGAAACGCAACCTAATAGACTGCTGATTCAGGGAGAGTCGTACCCGTACAGTTTGGTTGCCCTAAATGGACCTTAGCCTCAGGGCATTGCTTGTTTCACTGTGACTAGTAACCTGTTGACCAGTGGCAACTGTTTTTTAGCTGTACTTTTAACTGGGCTTTGAGAGACATTAACCTGTGGCCAAAATCACCCTACTGTGGTCATAGCCTGAGGGGTGGTCGTAGGTAGATCCCCATCAACTAGCAGAACATCCACAGTGTCGTCAACATCTTCAATATCATGTGTCTCTTAGGTCAGGACCATCCCATTAATGTCTATTGTGGTTCAGCCAAAGAGCCTGGAACTGGATAGGAATCTGTTTTGACTGCAAAGTAACTATCCTACTAAGCCTTACTGTCCTCTGCGACTTGCTCCGTGTTGGAACTATCCTGCTAAGCCTTACTGTCCTCTGCGACTTGCTCCCTGTTGGAGTTGGTTGCCCAAAGCAGGCCAGAGTAACTGAACACAACTGTACAAAAGTTTTCCAAAGTTTCAAATCAAGTGTGAACTACCAACGTATGTTGGCAATTGGAGTTAAAAAGCAGCCATTTACGATTTACTTGATAATTTGTATCTCCAGAACCCTGTGGTGGATTTTGTTCAGTATGGTGGCTAATAATTCATATAATAAGGATCTATTTTTATGAATTTGTGTTGGATTTCCTTTGTGGTGTGTTTCTTTCTTGTTTGATTGTTTTGGTATCCTAAATGCTTTACATATTTTCCTTTGTTTAAGCCTGAGTGCTCAAAGCCACAGCTACCCAGGGTTGAGCTTAGGTTTTACAAATGAGCCTGACTGGACCAAAGACAGGTTTGTAAATGTATTAAATAGTGAGGTCACGCAACCACTGCATATACCAAACTGCATTTCCTCACATATACATTAAGCATAAGTCACACTGGGAGCTACAAAAGTTCATATAAAGTGCCCTCTCGAGCTCCCATAGGGAAGATGGGGAATCAACCATTGACATGTTTTATGCCTCCTTGTTGTTCAGTCTTCAAATCTGTGCAATATGTTCAGAAAGGCAATTGTCTAACCAAATCTCAAAGTCAGAAGAATGGGGGTGGTTGAAGCTTGAAACAATGTATGACTTCAATGTACATCATATCGTACATATGACATAAAGGTTCTATACATATATGCTGCAACTCCTGGGTGGTGACAGAGGGTAGCATTTCTAAAAGGTAACCTTCAGAAAATTGTTTGACTTTTTTATGTGGAGTCATATTTCAGAAGTGTTCAGAGAAATGTTCACAACAGTGTCACTGGTAAAGACATTGGTAATATTGTGATCTCATCTTCAATGTCATCAAAGATGCCATTTGTGACATAATAAATTAATTTGAGAAATCTTTAGTAAAGTCACATAGGAGGTCATGAGCAGTGCATGGCAAGGGTGAGTTATGGTTTGCATTTTGCATAGCAAACCATAATTTGTGAATTTAATTTTTTTTGGTTTTGCATTGGAATCACACAATGTCACTTTAACTGTGTTTTTCAGCTAATTTCTAAGGTTTTTCTTGATGAATGTTAATCGGTTATGAACTAACTTATCAATAACTTACCTTTAATGTTTTTCAGTGAATTGATAGAACATGTTCATGTGCATTGTACAAGAGAGATTTTCTGTATGTGCTGGCTTAAGAGAAACATTATTATTCCTCCAAATCTGGGGATCCCACACATCATACAGAGGTTGGAAAACTGCTAGGACGTGGATAGCAGAGCTGCCTCTTCCATTAAAGACATATAACCAGCAAAACCATCCCCACCTGTCGCAGGGCATCCATGTCAATGCACTGGAATGGGGGTTGTTTCTAAAATGCAAAAAAGCCTACTAGCTGCCACAACATGGTGGCCCACTGGCATTACAGTTTTGGTAAAATTGCTCCAGCTGCAGATGGGTCCCATGCTGAGAACACATAGGGTGGAGCAGTTGAACGAAGGGGTGGATGAATCCCAAGCCTGAGTAATATAGAATGGTGGAGAAAGGGTTTAGGGTGTTAGCTGGGAGGAAATAAGATGTGTGTTGTTACCCTGTTGCATCCACACAAGTGGAAAAATTATGCAAAATGTGGTACACCAGTACAGAAGGTGAGAGAAGAGGACAGGGTCCCAACCATGGACTTAATTTAGGAGATGCCAGGGGTTACAGCTGCGACCCCTGGCTTCCCCTTTGTGACCCCTGGTACTACCCTAGCGACCCCTTCCTTCAGAGGTGGAAAATTCCGAGCCTGGAACGCAGTGGCAACTCCTCCTTATGGACTCCAGTTGGTACTGCACTCTCTTTGTTTTCTGTCAATTTTTATTACACTAATGGTGAATAATGATATAGTATCCGCTAATAGTGTAATAAAAATGGAGTACAGTTAGCTGGGACTATTCCCTTACATGGCAGCTGAGGTAAGTAAAAATGCTTTTAAATGTATGTTGTGTGTACACTTGTGGGTGAGGGTATGGTTATGTGAGAGTGTGTGTGTAAGTGTGAATTTGTGTGTAGGTGTAAGTGTATGTGTGTGAATCAAAGTGGAGGTAGGAGGGTGCGTGAATTGAAGTACAGGTTCCCAACCCGATGCAGCTGATTGGTCAGGCGGGCACGTGGACACTGAGTGATTATGGATTTTAAACCTGTTTTATTGTTCTTACCTAATAATACTATGTTTAATGTATCTGCCAATGTGTATAAAAAATGATCAATAAAAAGCTGTCTTAAAAAAAATTGCTCAAGCTACATTGACAGATCATCCTGATTCTTTATGAAGCCATTGAGTGGGCAAAGGGAAGGTGTCTGCTGCAGTGGTGGTTTGGCTGACCACCTGCCAATCTATCAATCATGAATTTTGCTTCTAGCACAACTGTATTTCAACTCATCCACAGTACTTCAGAAAAACCTTGCTAAAAAGTCAAAGCAGGTGAGGAGCTATGCTCATCTTCCATAAAGATTTAACCAACCACCAACTTCATGAAAAATCAAGTCAAAACCCTACCCAAACAACAGTTGCATGAAAGAAGATCCCACAAATCTAACTTTGTAGAGTCAAAGTGAAGAATCACTTGACTAAAAATATTTAGCTTCACTATGCAGAAGGCCTATTTTTCCAATGACATGCCCATGTCACAAAAAAGATTGCTTCTGCTGCTTCATGGCAAGAACTTGCCTTCGAATGAGCATGTAGTCAGGAGTCTCAAAACTAGGTCCTAGAAATGTCCACGTTGCAACTATCACCAGGAATCTCTAATTCACTTCCTGCTCTTATACATATCATGCCACAATGCTTGAAAAATAAATATATTGCCCCCTTGAGGGAAGACGGCCTGTGAAGAACTAACAGGCATATTTATACTCTGTTTGCGCCGAATGTGCGACAAAAATTTTGACGCACATTCAGCGCAAACCGTGTACCATATTTAAACTTTGACGCCCGCGGACATCAAAATTCCTCTGTGTGCGTCATTTTTTGGATGCGGGAAAATGCCTTGTGTTAATGACATGCAAGGTAGGCATTCCCGCCCAAAAAATGACTTTAAGGCCTGTGCGCCTTATTTATACTCCTGCGTCATTTTGATGCACAGGAGGGGGCAGGAGTTAAAAAACGGCGCACAGTTTGATGTGCGCCATTTTTTAACGCCTGGGTGGGGGGAGGCGTTAAGGGACCTGTGTGCTGACTTCCATGGTCTCTGACCATGGAAGGAGTCCACAGGTGCCCTTCCCTGCCCCCTAGGACACCTCCTGCCACCCTCGCCCACCCCTGGAGGGCACCCATGGATGGGGGGACCCATCCCAGGTAAGTACAGGTAAGTTGAGGTAAGTATTTTTTTTTATTTTTTTAAAGTGGCATAGGGGGGCATAATCTTGGCCCCCCTACATGCCACTGTGCCCAATGACCATGCCCAGGGGACAGAAGTCCCCAGGGCATGGTCATTGGGCAACGGGGTATGACTCCTAACCAGAAGATTGAAGGATGAAGACAATGTACCCCCCACTCCATTACAACCCGCTCATCCGCCAGCTTTTCCAGGGTGGTACCAATGGTATCAAAAGCTCAGTGGAAACAGTACTTTGAAGGAAAACCACTCACCTCTCGACACTCAAGAAAGAACCAGGACGCCATGGAGCCCGAGCTGCAGGTCTTCCCCATGCTGGTGTATCTGCTCATATACCAGGAGCACCAACGCGGCCGACAAAGACCACGGTGAGTACTGCACCTAGCACACAAGGGAGGGGGGGAGGAAAAAGACAATGACAAACACACGCAACACCCCCAACACCATACACACAAACACATGCAATAACATTACATATACACCATGTAACCCTCAGGAATAACGCAAGGACAAAAGGAATGGAGTCAAATGAGTGTAATATTAGAAATACTTAAAAATATGTACATAAATAAATGAACAGTATGTACAATATATACAATATATACAAAATGAGGGACAATGTCCACACAAAAATGGTCCGTGGCCCACTGGGCCATAACACATAGGCCAAGCCCACACTTGACTCCTGCCTCAAAATGGAGCGAACACTGCAGGGGCATCAGGTCAAAAACACACATGCACCTCAGGGGGACGGGGAAGAGGGGGCACCTCAGCCGGAAGATGGTACTACGCCACTGCTCCTGGAGGGGGCACCATGCCCACTGCTTGGTCCTGGGAGTGCAAAGCCACCATCTCTCAAGTGAGTGGTTTCACACTGCTTGGTCCTGGGGAGTGCAAAGCCACAGTCTCTCTAGTGGGTGGTTTGCCCACTGCTTGGTCCTGGGGAGTGCAAGGCCACAGTCTCCCAAGTGGATGGCTTCCCGATTGGTTCTGGAGGGGGCTTAGTGCCCACTGTGCTTCATCCTGCCAAAGATAGGGTGAGTGGATGCCTTCTTCCACTTGTTCTGGAGGGGGCGTTTTGCCCAGTGTGTGACAGAGCCACGAGATTTGCAGTGACCAGAATGCATGATACTCCATGGAGGCAGGACTACAGCCCATCCGCCAGCGGCTACGGCTGCACAGTGGTGGTAGTGGTAGTGCCGGTGCTGGTGGGGGTGCTGCCAGTAGCGGGGAGAGGTTCCAGCCCTTCCCCTGCAGCCTCTGACTGCTGCCCACTGGGGCTGTTGCTGCTGACAGTAGTGGTGCTTGCGGTGGTGCTTGCGGTGGTGCAGGTGGCGGTGCTTGCGGCGGTTCTGGCCGCGGTGCAGGTGCCGGTGCTGCCAGTGGTGGGGGGAGGATCCAGCCCTTCGCCTGCAGCCTCTGACTGCTGCCCACTGGGGCTGCTGCTGCTGATAGTAGTGGTGCTTGCGGTGGTGCAGGTGGTGGTGCAGGTGGCGGTGCTTGCGGCGGTGCTTGCAGCAGTGCAGGTGGCGGTGCTGGCTGCGGTGCAGATGGCGGTGTTGGCGGTTGTGTTGGTAGCCACCAGGCCTTCACTTGCAGGCTCAGACAGCTGAAGTGCCTTGGCTGGTGTTCTGTGCCCCTTCCTGCCGTTGGCAGAGGATGGTGACTCCTTGGTTCTGCCAGCTGGAGTCTTTGATGTGTCCTTGCTGGGTGGTTGTGGCTCCTTCTCCTTGCTGGATGCTGTCCCCTTCTTGCCCTTTCAGGTGGCGGAATCTTCTTGGGGTTGGTGGCACACTGGCTGGGCTGACGGGTGCCCCCTTAGAGCCTCTGACAGCTGCAGAAACCACAGCGGACACGGACTTGGTAGCTGAGGTGCTGGGCTGGTTTCTGGCCACCCTGGCCCGAGGTGAAGGACCAGGGGGGTAGGGAAGAGGTCAATGTTGGCTAGGAATAGCTTCTTAGGGACACTGGGATAGGAAGAGGGTGAAGGTTTGGGAGTGGAGGAAAAGAGAGTGGTTGTAGGAGGTGTCAGTCTGCTGTGTTTGGGTGCAGGTGTATGAGCTGGATGCTGTTGTGAGGCGGATGGCTGTTGGGTGGGTGTGTGCTTGCATTTGTGTACTTTGGGAGGAGGGGTTACAGACACAGTGGGAGAGGACACAAGAGGCATGTGCATGGATGTGGGGGTGGTGACTGCCAATGAGGGGCGTGTAGTGATAAGCGTGCTGGTGATGGAGGTAGCGGATGAGGATGTAGTGCATGCAGGTGTGAGTGGAGGCGCTACTGGGAGAGTGTGGACGAGGAGGAGGAGGGGGACACAGTGGAGGCAGTGGATGTTGGTGTGTCTGAATGGGGATGGTGCTTGTGTGAGTGCCTGTGAGATGAAGTGTGGTGCTTGTGTTTGCCTGAGCCACTTCTGTGTGTTGATTTGGGTGAATGCTGGTATGAAGGTGTGCTTGGGATAGGCTGGGGTTGAGGGGATTGGGACTGGGTAGAGGAAGTTGGAGGGGGGGAGGCTGAAGTCAGGGTCAATGGCTGCCATCAGTGCTGAGACCAGAACCTGGAATGCACTCTGTTGGGTCACCACACAATAGTGAATGCCCTCCAGAAATGCATTTGCTTGTTGCAAATACCTTTTGACACCCTGGATGGCATTCAGTATGGTTGACTGCCCAACAGTGAGGGGTCTCTGGAGGTCAATAGCCACCTCAATGAGGGCAGCAGGGCTGACTGGGGCAGGGCCTGAAGTGCCTGGGGCGAAGGAGATGCCCACCCTCCTGAGTGAGCGGGCATGGAAAACATGCTGAGGAGCTGCTGGGAGGGTGGTGCTAGTATGGGCGATGGTGGCTGTACTTTTGTTGGGGTAGGCACAGAGGTGTCTGCCACTGGCAGGGAGCTTCCATCGGAGGAGGAGTCACTGTCGGTAGTGTCCCCTCCTGTTTCCGTCGTAGTGCTCCCCTCACCCTCCGTCCCACTGGTGCCCTCACCGTCGGTGGATTCAGGCTCCAGGCCCATGTGGGATGTAGCTCCCTCCGTCGCCGGTGCCTCTGCTCCTCCGCCTGATGATGCTCACAAGGACAGGATGACAAAACAAGAAGGGGGGGAGAAACAGAGGATACACTTGGTCAATGCCAGTAACAACATTACTTTTGGCGTACAGAACACACAGGGAGCAGCCCTATGCACTAGGCCATGCACTACAAGTTACAAAGCTAGTCACCAGCCCATGGGGTATATAGCATAACACCATCAGCTGCACACCTGAAACAAAACAAACAGGACCATGCCCAGTAGTAGATGCCTACTAACACTATTGGTGTTGGAATGCTTCAGAGCCTGCCCAACAAGGGACGTACCCTACCATGTTCGCCCTTGCCTAGGGGCACCCACAGCCCACATCCCCCACCCAGATAAAAGCTTCACACGCGCAAAGTCATGATTCTGAATCTGTACTCACCCCTTGTGGCTGCTGTGATGCCTACAAGTGCCCATCCAACTCTGGATAGGCCACCACCAGGATGCGGAACATCAGGGAGGTCAGGGTACGACGGGCACCCCTTCCTCGTTGGGAGGCCAGCCCAAGCAGGGCCTCCGCCGTCTTCCTTGCCCAGCGGTGCAGGTCTTAACACCGTTTGCGACAGTGGGTGGTCCGCCTGTCAAAGACCCCCAGGGTCTGCACCTCCTTGGCGATGGCACGCCAAATACCCTTTTTCTGATGGACTCTGACCTGCAGGAAAAAGACAGCAGAAAAGGGATTAGTCATACCGTCCGGACTGTCATACTAATGGCCCACCATATCCCTGCAATCCCCTTATGCACATACATTGACCACCATACATGCAGCACTCTGCCCAGGACCCCTCAGACCCCCCACATGAGGCTTACACACACAACACTCTATACATTCATGGCCCTGGCATCATGATCACAGTGTACTCACCTGTTTGTCTGGAGGACCATAGAGTAAAGTCTACTGGGGTAGGACCCCATCCACCAGTCTCTCCAAGTATTCTGAAGTGAAGGCAGGGGCCCTTTCCCCAGACACTTGAGCCATTGTCTCTTCCAGGCACAGGTCACAGCAGCACTTGCAGTGTAGGTCCTCTCCTGTTGAAGGTCAGGTAGCAAGTGAGTGAACAGATAGAAAATGGCGGTCACTGCTGCGGCAGTGCGTACCGCCACCGCCAGCGTACATCATCATTGGCTCTTGGAACCCATAGGGCCTAATGTTAACCAATGCGAAGTTGCGCGGCGGTCATCAACTGCCGACCGCTACAGCGCACAACGCCAGCACAATTACCTCATTTCCACTTGTCTCTCCTCAGAGGTCAGGCAGCCACCATTTCAGGGGGGCACAGGCCATGGCACCTAACTGCGTCACAGCAGACATTGGCTCATCAACTGACTCTCAAATTCACATACTGTTTCTGTGAAGGAAGAAATGTATCATTATTTCAACAGATGTGTGAATATGACCCACTGCTCACCGTCTTTCTCCCTAGACTTCAACCGCTGACGATGAATATGAGATGGAGACATCCTTCTGTGTACAGTCCCCTGGTGGACCTGGCGACAATGGAGGACAGACACATTATCCTAACCTACAGACTTGATAGGGCCACAATCCAAGAACTGTGTGCCCAATTGGAGCCATACCTGATTTCAGTTATCCGCCAGCCCGCAGTTATCCCCACCTCTTGTGTAGGTCCTGTCAGTGCTCCAGTTCCTGGCAAGTAGTTCCTTCCAAGCGACAGTGGCCATGGCATCAGGGATGTCACAGCCTATTTTCTCAAATGTGTTGACCAGAGTGTTGTCTGCCCTGCTGAAACACATGCGCAGCTACATCATATTGCCCCAGGTGGAGGATTTGGCCACAGTGAAGGCTGACTTTTATGCACTGGGACATATCCCCAACATTATTGATGCCATTGATGGTACACATATTGCATTTGTTCCCCCGCCCCTGAGAAATGAACAAGTGTTCAGAAATAGGAAAAGCTTTCACTCTCTGAATGTGCAGATGGTGTGTTTGGCGGACCAGTACATCTCCCATGCCAATGCCAAGTATCCTGGCTCTGTGCATGATGCCTTTATATCGAGGAACAGCAGCATCCCATATGTGATGTCTCAACTCCAGAGGCACCGGGTGTGGCTAATAGGTGAGCCCATGGTCCCCACCAAGTTGATGTAGGTATATGGGTGTGGGTTTGGCCCTAAAGGTGAGTGTGTGGCTAACAGGTATCCCTCGAATATTTGCAGGTGACTCTGGTTACCCCAACCTCTCATGGCTACTGACCCCAGTGAGGAATGCCAGGACAAGGGCAGAGGAACGTTACAATGAGACACATGGGTGAACAAGGAGGATGATTGAGAGAACCTTTGGCCTCCTGAAGGCCAGATTCCGGCGCCTCCATCTGACAGGTGGATCCCTGTACTACTCACCCCAGAAGGTGTGCCAGATCATCATTGCATGTTGCATGTTGCACAACCTGGCCTTGAGACGCCAGGTGCCTTTTCTGCAGGAGGATGATCCTGGGGATGGTCTGTGGCAGCGGTTGAGCCTGTGGACAGTGACGAAGAGGAGGCTGAGGAAGAAGATGTGGCCAACAGAACTACACTAATTCAACAGTACTTCCAGGGACACACAGGTAAGACACTGTAACTTCACCTTCCATTGCAGTTTTGTGTTTGACACTGAACATGGCAGCCTGATTTCCCTATTTCTATGTCCACTTACTGTAACCATTGGCATCTCATTTTCAGATCTCTGTGCCCCACCCTGGCTCCTGGTGTGTTCCCTGCTGCCCACTACACTGCTCATACCTATGTAAATATTACAGTACATTTGAATTGCAATGTTTACAGTTTGTGAAGCTAATACATTTGACAAACAATTGCCAGACTCCATATTTGATTTTGTTCCAAGGGTGTTTATTTCTGTGATAATAAGTGTAGGGGGTATTGCAATGGGCTAGGTTGCTAATGGAGGAAAGTCAAGGGTAAAGTGCAGTCTATTTGTATCACTGGCGCATTGTCCAGGGGGGCATAGGAAGGGTAGCAATGGCAGTTCAAGGTGGACAGGGTGACAGAGTGGACAAAAGGGTGACAATCAGGAGAGTCTTATTTCCTGACAGGGGTCTTGACAATGTTCTCTGGCTTCTGCCTGGATCGCAGGGACCGTTTGTGGGGTGGTTCTCCTTCTGCAGGGGGTGGGGTGCTGGTGCTCTGTTGGTCCTTTGGCGGGGCCTCCTGTCCACTAGCGTTGACGGAGGCGGAGGGCATTTCATCAGTGTGGCTAGTGTCAGGGGCCCGGTGGTGTGCCACTGCCTCCCTCATGGTGTTGGCCATGTCTGCCAGTACCCCTGCAATGGTGACCAGGGTGGTGTGGATGTCCTTCAGGTCCTCCCTGATCCCTAGGTACTGTCCTTCCTGCAGCTGCTAGATCTCCTGCAGCTTGGCCAGTATCTGGCCCATGGTCTCATGGGAATGGTGGTATGCTCCCAGGATGTCGATGAGGGCCTTGTGGAGAGTCAGTTCCCTGGGCCTGTCCTCCCTCTGTTGCACAGCAGTCCTCCCAGCTTCCCTGTTGTCCGGTGCCTCTGTCCCCTGAACCATCTGCCCACTGACCCCAGGTCCCTGATCATCCTGTGTTAGTGGGTTTGCCTGGGATCCCTGTAGTGGTGGACACACTGCTGATTGACGTGTCCTAGGGAAAGGGGGATGGGCCCGCTGCATGGGTGCTGCGGTGGTGTTTCCTGAAGGAGGTGGCTCTGTGGTGGGTTGAGACTGTGGTTGGGTCACCGACTGTCCAGAGATCCCTGATGGGCCAAGTTAGTCATCGTGATCCAGGTGTGCAGAGCTGCTGTCATCACTGTGGGCCTCTTCAGGGGGGGACTGGATGTTGCTGGCACCTCCTCTCCGATGACGTTGAGTGGGGGTACTGTGAGGATGTAAATGCAGTGTTATTGTATCTGTGTGTGCCATCTTGTGCATGGATATGTTTCCCTCTATGGTTGTTATTAGCAAGGCAGCTTTGGCTTGTGTGAGTTGTGCTTGGTTTGGCTAGGTGATTGTCACTAGTGTGCATGCTGTGGTGATGGATGTCCGTGCAGGTCTGTGATGGGGGTCCATGCATTGCTGTTGCATGCAGGGCTTGGTATTGGGATGAGTGGGTTGTGGTGGTGGGGTATGTGTGAGGTGGTGGGGTGATGGGGGTGAGGGTAGGTTTTGTTGTTTGTGATGGCATGCAGGTAGGGTGAGGGATAAAGTAGTAAAGATTTGACTTACCCAAGTCCGGTCCTCCTGCTACTCAAGCCAGGCCCTCAGGATGCATGATCGCCAAGATTTGCTTCTCCCATGTTATTAGTTGTGGGGGAGGAAGCGGGAGTCCACCGCCATCCCTCTGTACTGCTATCTGGTGTCTTGCTACCACAGAATGCACCTTCCCCAGTAGGTCATTCCACCTCTTCCTGATGTCATTCCTTGTTCTGGGGTGCTGTCCCATGGCGTTGACCCTGTCCGCCACTCTCCGCCATAGCTCCATCTTCCTTGCAATAGATGTCTGCTGCACCTGTGATCCGAATAGCTGTGACTCTACCCGGATGAATTCCTCCACCATGACCCTTAGCTCCTCCTCTTAGAACCTGGGGTGTATTTGTGGTGCCATGGGTGTAGTGTGAGTGGTATGTGTGTGGGTGTGTGGGGTGATGTGTTGGTGTGTGTGGTGTGAGGTGCGTGGATGGTGTATGGGTAATGATGTTTTGTGGGTCAGATTCAGTGGGTGCTCCTGGCTTTTCTCTCTCTCACTTGTCTAATTCTTTGGGTCGTAAAGGGTTGTGGTTAGTGTGTGTGTGTGTTTTATATTGGTGTGGGGGTGTGGTGTGTGTATGTGTGTGAGGTGTGTGTATTTTGAATTGTCCAATGTGGTGTTGTTTTGTTAGTGTGTGTGTATTTTGAGCGCGGTGGTGTGTACCGCCAATGGTTTACCGCAGTTGAATGACCGCCGCACCGATTCGTGGGTCATGATGCTTTGGGTGTTTTTCTGTTGGCGTAATGGTGTGGGTTTTGGTACTGCCATTTTATCACTGATTTTGGGCTGGCGGACTTGTGTGTGTGTCTGTATAGTGGCGGATTTCTATGTGTGGGTCATAATACGGGTAGCAGTATACCGTCGCGGTCACTGTATGTTGGCGGCAGTCAGCAAGGTGGTAAGTGGCACTTACTGCCAATGTTGTAATGAGGGCCATAATATTTATCTGGTAAGATGCAGGTGAAAACGATCAAGATGCAATAAGTATACGTTGAAATATCACTGTAAAAATGATATATAGTGTCTTTAGTCTTTAAAAAGTAACAAATGTCTCTTGCAAGCACAAAGTACCTGATTTGCGTTCAAATTCTCTGCAAGCGACCGCAGAGGAGAAGATGCGTGGAAAACGGGGAGGTGTGCGTCGATTTTTCTGGTGCACACAGACGATGCGTCGTTGAGGTTTCACACAGGGCAGCTTTGCGTTGATTTCCGGCACATAGATTGGAATCCTCGTCAGGTTACCGGGTTTTCGGATGCCCCGGGGACGATGCATCGAAATCCTGGGTGTGCAGGATGAAGTCACAGGGGCTGCGTTGATCCAATGGGTGATGCATGGAAATTTCTGCCGCATGGCAGGCGCTGCTTCAATTCCTCTCAAGAAGTCGAGCTGTGTTGTTCCGGCTCAGCTTTGCGTCGATCCAGTGGCCGTGAGACGGATTTTCGTTCACAACGTTGGCGCTGTGTCGAACTTCTCCTTGCGAAGTCAGGCTGCGTCATTCTGGTTCGGCGTGCAGTGATTTTCTCACCGCAATGCAGGCTGTGCTTCGTTTCTTGCATTCTGTGCTTTGATTTTTGCCGCACAAGGAGTTCTTTTGCAGGAATGAAGTCTTTTTGGTCCTGAGACTTCAGGGAACAGGAGGTAAGCTCTATCCAAGCCTTTGGAGAGCACTTCTCAGCACAGCTAGAGAGCAGCAAGTCAACAGGGCAGCAGCAAGGCAGCAGTCCTTCTCCGAAAAGCAATCCAGGTGAGTCCTTTGGGCAGCCAGGCAGTTCCTCTTAGCAGGTTGCAGGTTCTGGTCCAGGATTTCTTCTCCAGTGGTATCTTGTCCAGAAGTGTCCAAGTTTGTAGGGTCAGATACCAAGCTTAAATACACAAATGTGCTTTTGCAGTGAGGGAAACTTCGAAGAGTGGCTTAGAAGTGCACAAGGTCCCCTTTCAGTTCCATCCTGTCTGCTAGGGTCCCAGTAGGGGGCGTGGCAGCCCTTTGTGTGAGGGCAGGCAACTGTCCTTTGACATGTAAGTGTCAGGCCCTCCACCCTCCTAGCCCAGGAAGACCCATTCAATATGGAGATGTGTGCAAGTGTGACTGAGCATCCTGTGTTTGGGGTCGTCTGAGTGAATGCACAAGGGAGCTGTCAACTAAACCTAGCAAGACGTGGATTGGAAGGCACAGAAGGATTTAAGTGTAGAGAAATGCTCACTTTCTAAAAGCAGCATTTCTCAAATAGTAATATAAAATCCAACTTCACCATTAAGCGGGATTTTGTATCACCATTCTGGCCATACTAAATATGAACTGGCTACTCCTTTCAGATCAGGATCTACCCCTCAAACAGTATATGAGGGTAGCTCTAATGCTATCCTATGAAAGGATCAGGCCTCACAGCAGTGTAAAACAAATTTAGGAGTTTTACACTACTAGGACATACAGAACACACATGTTCATGTCCTACCTTTTACATACATAGCACCCTGCCCTATGAGCTACCCAGGGCCTACCTTAGGGATGACCTATATGTAGAAAAGGGGGAGTTTAAGGCTTGGAAAGTACTTTTAAATGCCAAGTTGAAGTGGTAGTGAAACTGCACACACAGGCACTGCAGAGGCAGGCCTGAGCCATGGTTATAGTGCTACTGATGTGGGTGGCACAACCAGTACTGCAGCTCACTAGTAGCATTTAATTTACAGACCCTGGGCACATATAGTGCACTTGACTAGGGACTTACTAGTAAATTAAATAAGCCAACTGGGTATGAGCCAATGTCACCATGTTTTAACGAGAGAACATATGCACTTTAGCACTGATAAGCAGTGGTAAAGTGCACAGAGTCCTAAAGCCAGCAAAAATGAGGTCGGAAAAAGAGAGGGAGGAAGGCAAAAAGTTTGTGGGTGACCCTGCAGAAAGGCCATTTCCAACAGATGTTATAGTTATGAAACAGAATTAAAAAATACAGTAAAAATGAATTAAAAACCAAAGGTTACATGTACGTTTTAGTTAGTTCTGATTGTACACACACAAAACCACAGAAATTCAGCATTTATAGTTATCTCAAGAAACTATAACTCATGCCTTAAGGTAACTATAACTTGCACCTTTGCTATGCACTGCTAATTACGCCATATATTACACCTGTCATGATATTTTCTATGACATCATAGACAATATCACTGTAACTCCTGCAATAAAATTATTGATGAGAAAACCATGCATGGTGGGAGAGTGAGTTATAGTTATTCAGCTCTGGTAAGACTATGACTTGTTTTTTTTTAGAATTGTCCCAAGGTGTTTGTGGTCGTATTAGTTCACATCTGGATGTGTATCACATTAAGTAAGACTAGCAGCAGTGGTCTATGATATTGAGGCAAGTTCAGACTCTAACATAGGAATAACAATTAAAGGAGGGTCACTATTTATTTTCTTTATGGTTCTACCGTGACCGCATGGGCAAAAGAGCACTTTAAAGATGAGTCAGTGCAACAATTCTAACATCAGGTACCTTAGAACAAAAGTAGCAGTCAGACTCAGCTCTTCAGAATGCACAGACAAAAATTATTATGAAAGAGAAAAGGCCCAACTTCTGCCTTATATACTTCTGAAAAGATTCAGCCATCTGAGTGGCAAGAGAAGGCATCACTATCTTGGTTCAACTGTTTTTTGGGATTTCATGATGCAGACAGGTTTTGCTCCTTTTGGTTCTTTCACCTCTTGTGGTATGCAGTTAGGGCCATATGTAGGTAACAGTTTGCACGTCGCAAACAGTGATTTTCACTGTTTGCGACATGAAAACTGCACTATGCAATGCACAAAACCCATTTCGCGATTCAGTAACCTGATTACCGAATAGCAAAACGGGTTTGGGATTCGCAATTAGGAAGGGGCGAGTCGCAGTGCAATGCCAGATTGCTTTGTGACCGGGAACACAGTCGCAAAGCAATCGCAGTTAGCACCCATTTCAAATGGGTGCTAAGCCATTCGCAAAAGGGAAGGGGTCCCCATGGGACCCCTTCCCCTTTGAGAATGGCATTAAAAACATCCGATGGACCACTGCCTGCTCTGAAAAAATGAAACGAAAACGTTTCATTTTTTAGTTTTGTAATGCATCTTGTTTTCCTTTAAGGAAAACGGGCTGCATTACAAAAAAAAAAAAAAACTGCTTCATTTAAAAGCAGTCACAGACATGGTGGTCTGCTGTCTCCAGCAGGCCTCCCACCCTGTGAGTGCCGCGAGTCTCAAGGGGGTCACAAATTGCGACCCACCTCATTAATATTAATGAGGTGGGCCTTTGTGACCCCCTTGCGAGTCGCAGATGGTGACAGGGACACCATCCTACATTCCAATTTGTGACTAGCAAATTGCGAGTCGCTCTGACTTGCAATTTGCAAGTCGCAAATTGGAATATACCTACATCTCGCCCTTAGTACTTTAAGGTATGTTGGTAACACGGATTGTAGAACTTTGTTTGTTATGTAAGCTACTTTAAAAAATAGTTTTTGCCTTTATGATGAGCTAGGGCCAGACTGGGGAACCATAAGCAGCCCTTACATAATTGTAGTAGGCAGCCCCACTCCCTTACTACCCTCACTCTATCTCTCCTTTTTCATCCATCCATTGTCTCCAGTACTGGACTTGCCACTTAGGACCGAAGGAAACTCTTCTGGAGGACCAACAGGATGCTTTTAGGGGGGATGGTTGAAGCTATTCAACCTGGCAAGCAGCCATGAAGAAATAAACCATTATCTTGGAGACACCGGTGTGATTTGGTCCCCCAAATCCTCTTGAAGACGGCTGGACTCACTTGCTACACTCATCCGGTGCTACCTGTAAGTCACTGACACACACTCTCTCTCTCTCTCGCTCTCTCTCTCTCTCTCTCCCTCTTCCCCTCCCTACCCCCCATCCCTCCATCCATCCATCCATCCCTCTCTCTCCCCCTCCCCCTTCCTCTCCCTCTCACTCCATCCCTGTGCGTGCTGTAGTGAATTATGAGCAGCTGGATAAAGCGAGCCAGCTAGCTGCAATGGCCATTGACTTTCAAAACCACTACAATGGGTCCAGCTGTCCAGGGAAATGCCTGATGGAATAAAACACCGGTCTGGCTCTGCAGACTTCTACATAAAGAATAACTGAGAGGGGTTCAGTACCATGATTTGGAAGGACAGCAGTGAGTGTGAGTACTTATCATTTGTTTTAACTTACAAAAGAAAAGTAGACTAAATGATCATTGAAAAAGAAAGCCACAGTGAGGGAGCGTAACCATTCTTATCATATTTATCTGACTCACCATAGTCAGAGAGATTCAAGCCAAGGTAGCTCTGATACCGGACCTACAGATGATTATTGACTTTAACCATTAAATCTCTCAGTGGTTTGGGGTATTCTGCTCTTCGAAAATATTCTGGCAACATACCTTATTTGGAGCTTAGTATCAAAGAGGTTTTAATGTATCCATCCTATAGTCAACACCCTTGAATTTTCTTCCACAATATTAAATACCTGGCTCACATTTCAGTCTCCCAGTACAGATAGACTTCTACCTACTACTGCACTTGGGCAACTCCAACCAAACTAGGAGGACATAAACTCACAGAGTTAGCCTGGTCTTTCTGGTGAGGAGCGCTGTATAAATAGGGAATACCAAAGGGGATAGGTGGCATCCCTATCTGGTGCCTCTCTCCAAACTAATACTGACATAGTCCTTGACTTCCAAAATCAAACTAGAAATGGACCCATCAAATAAAGTCAACTGGTGAAAAAGAAGAAAAACAAGCTTAAGAGCGAAAAGTGAAAAAAAATGCAGTTCGCCCCATCAAAAGCCTTATCTGCAATATCAGTAAAAGAGGCGCCAGAAGAGATTTGGATGTTTCAGCAGTCAAAAGCCTTATAAATGCAGTGAGTATCAGTGGCCAGTAAGTAACCTAGAAGAAATCCATTTTGCTGCCCCTTACTTTGTAATGCACCAGGTGTTCTATCTTCTTAGCAAGGACTTTCACCATTGCTTTTTAACCTGAATTAAGCAGACTAAAGGGATGATGTGATAAGAACCTGGTCATGCCCTAGTCTGGTTTAGGAAATATTGCCAGATGTCCAGTCCTAAATGAGGCTGGTCATGTGAATTCCCTCAGATTGTTATTAAAAAAGTGTTACAGGTTTGGAAACTAATCTGTTCTTAAATGTCTTGTATGATTTACTTGGGAGGATATGCCACTGATTTCCGGTTTTTGATGAACCTAACCATATTCTAGAACTCCAGCTCTGTTACCTCATTCATTAGCGTGTTTGCATTTGAATCATTGATTGGGGTGAGGGGGGCCTTAGAAAAACAATTTACCAGCAGTGCCTCTGTTGCAGACAGGGTTTCCTGATACAAGTTGATTCAATAAAAAAGCCAACCACTGTTACTTTTGGGTCTCCATAATTCCTGTGTGTTGGGATTGATTATTTCCTCTCATTTTACTCATAAAGGTTTCGCTAGAGTTGTTGTGCACTGCATAATAATAGTTCACCAGATGTCAAATAGATAGCTTCCAGCATTAACCAGCAGCCTATATTATCCCTTATTGTAGATATCATCTTCTGTCGCCTGATTTTTTCAAATAAATATTGCCACTTCTTTGTGAGCAGCAATGACATTGAGTGATGTACTTCTTGGATCCATTTATATTATGACAGAGTTTTATTGGCCTGATTTAAAGTGCCTGCCTCTCCAAAAAGTAATCATTTACAAGTAAGTCATTTGCAGAGATCATTTTTATTTTTGCTTTAGTTGACATTTTGGATTCTCATCTTAAGTCTGTTTAGCCTGAATACCAGGCTCACTTTAAATTTTCTTTCAACTGATTCTTTGTTGCCACCATTTCCAGTTTTGAGCCCGCATTGTGACCCGCTAATAAACTTCTCCCTTCAAACCTCATGGGTGAAAGGCTTTCTGGCCACCCTGAGGCTTATCCACCTCTTTGCCCATTTCCCTTAAGAAGGTATTGTGCTACCTCTGTCCTTGGAGAAGAGTTGGGAGGTACGTAATTGCCCTAGTATTGCAGTGCCAAACATCCTCTTTGATATGGTCGATTTGGTACATTTCCCCTCTCATTTCTAAATTTTTTAAAATAGTCTTTTAGCTTGACCGATGTCTGGGAAAAATATGAATGTGTCTTTCAACAGTATATTTGAAATCTGAACAATCTTGGCTTGGGCTACTCTCTGCTTAAATATAAGGATTAGGAGGCAAAATTACCGTACCCCTTGGTCAGTCTCAAAAGATATGTCTAGGAAAATCTTCAATGAGAGGCCCTAAGAGGAACTGAAAGACTCTTTTCAATAGCAATATGGAGCACCATTTCCTTAATAAGAAATACTTAGAAATAAATGATCACTGAATTTGTTTTTCCTCCAGGCTTTGGCAGAGCACTCAGGAAATATTCTTGGGCTACTCACCAATCATTCACTGGCTCGTGGTTTAACATTAAGGGGGTCATTCCGACCCCGGCCGGCGGCGGTAGCCGCCGGCCTGGCTGGGACCGCAAGAAGACCGTCCCGCGGTCAAAAGACCGCAGCGGTCATTCTGGGTTTCCCACTGGGCTGGCGGGCGACCGCCAAAAGGCCGCCCGCCAGCCCAGTGGGAAACACCCTTCCACGAGGAAGCCGGCTCCGAATGGAGCCGGCGGAGTGGAAGGTGTGCGACGGGTGCAGTAGCACCCATCGCGAATTTCAGTGTCTGCTAAGCAGACACTGAAATTCAAAGTGGGGCCCTCTTAAGGGGGCCCCTGCAGTGCCCATGCCATTGGCATGGGCACTGCAGGGGCCCCCAGGGGCCCCACGACACCCCGCACCGCCATCCTGTTCCTGGCGGTCGAAACCACCAGGAACAGGATGGCGGTGAGGGGGTCGGAATCCCCCATGGCGGCGCAGCAAGCTGCGCCGCCATGGGGGATTCCTCAGGGCAGCGGAAAACCGGCGGGACACCGCCGGTTATCCGGTTCTGACCGCGGCCATACCGCCGCGGTCAGAATGCCCTCAGGAGCACCGCCAGCCTGTCGGCGGTGCTCCCGCCGACTCCAGCCCCGGCGGTCAAGGACCGCCGGGGTCGGAATGACCCCCTAAATTGTAGATCTGTCCGGGTACTAAATGTGATGAGTGAGCCATCCTTCTAGAAAGCCTTCGGCAGCCCAACCACTTGCAGATTATTTCATTTCAAAAGGTTCTCTTGTTTCTCCAATTCTGTCTGCAACCTCTTTCAAGCTTTGTCCTTCTGATTATTTTCCTCAAAAAAAGTGCATGATGCTTCTGTGGTGTGTTGCAATTTGATTACTAAATATTTAAATTGTGTTATCCAATAGGTCAAACTTTCTTTCCAATCCAGAATTCATCAAATGTCAGACATGCGCTAACACAACATTTAGTAGCTCCTGGCTTAACAGATGAGGGTGGGGATGTCACCTTTATTGTAGAAGCTCATGAAGCTTACCTAACAGAAACATTCCATTCCTGGGTTACCTTTCCTGAGGAAGACACTACAACATACACATTTCACACATACCAAATTGCAAACGTGCCTCAGCGGTTCCGAGCATATCATTATGTAGAGATAGCACGTTCCTATCAAGAACATCAAAATTGTTTCAATGGTACCCTACCACATGTAATACAACCTGTGAGATTAGGTCCCCTAGGTAATGACGGACCAACTAAGCCTATGTTTGACATGTACAAACCACATCCTGGCGTGCAGGCTATGCAAGTAGCTGATGCACGCTCACTTTACAATGAGGTAGTACAACTTTATAGACGATTAGTACAATTTGCTATGCAGACCTTGAATACCACCCAAGCACGGGCTGCACCAGATTAGTCACCAATTTGACATTACTGGGATTTACCCAGAAACAATACATTCTATCATGGGCAAAGCGCCCACAGAACGCGAGAAGATCCCGTTCTGGATAGCACAAAAAGCTAGCCAGCTGGAAACAGGGTTTCCCGATATGGGGCCCCAAGATAATCATAGAATTCTCACAATGTGCTTGCCATTTGAAATGGTTCCTTCAGTGGACAACTGCACCACACGGGGTACAGTCTTCGCTGGAATATATACTACCATGCATGGTACCCCGACACTTGCCAATTTGCCGTAAGTGTTAAAATAAATTAAAAATGAGCACAGGGCTGCAGCAGCCCTGGATTTGGGTATGAAACTGATGTGTAACTTCGACACAGTCTCCTCAATAATACTCACTAATATTAAAGGGTAAGCGGTAGCGTTGAGCATAGGCCAGCAGCTCCCAGAGATTCCACAGCTGGAACAGGAGCACGTCAGCTTCTGAAAATTATTTCCGACACCTATACTAGTATAGGATGGGATAGTTTGGGAGCCAAGCTGAAAAAGCCTGAAATTCAGAGTACCACTCTTGAGGAAGTTACTAAACAAGCACAAGATGGTTCTAAAAAATGCTGGGGTAATAAAAAAACAAAATAAAGACAGATGAAGTCAGAGAGCAGACTCTCTACATCCGGAGAGCTCAGAAAGGAGATATAATCTCAGAAATAGATAAAATATAAAAGCTCCTGACAGATATACTAATTCACATCCCTCTTGTTCCTTTCAGGATGCATCGGATAGGCGTAGCGAAAGAGTGGGCTGGTCAGAGTAACATTCTTACTATGTGAAACAGAAGAAAGACTTACAGAGATCTTCAGACAAGATAGGAGACAAATCCCCACAACAAAAGCTGCAATTTAAAAAGTAAAAGATGGCAGTAATTTCAATTACGTATGCCAGCAAGCTTGAAAACATTGCTAAAGAACAAGACGAGGCCAGTGACCCTGCTGGACAGCGCAGAAAGAGACTGGCCACTTGAACACGTCTGTAAGCTCCCACATGGGGAAGATGTAATTTCGCCTTCTTTCTCAGATCTTGTTCTGGGAGCAGTAAAAGAAGCCTTTGCTATTGACTAGGCTTTGGCACATCCACATGCACTATGCGCAAATACGTAGGGTGGGATAGAGATTCCCCCTACCATGTAATACCTATTAGGTGTACTTCCCAGCCTCAGCCCAAATACCCTGCTAAACACGAGGCTAAAGCTCCAGTGAGAGAGATCATCACTCAGGTTGAGTACCAGGGAGTAATAGAGCCTTGTGTCTCTGCCATGAATAACCTGCTATTCCCTGTTGCAAAACCAGACCATTCATATAGAATAGTCTTAGACACTAGACACTTAAACAGTAATAAACACACATATGCAATACAAAATTCTCATAGCACTGCACTAATTAACAACTTAATGCGTAAAAAATACAAAACAACCTTGGATATTTCTAATGTTTTTTTCTGCCAAAACTTAGCACATGAAAGATGGGACCTGAGTGCATTCTCATGTGGCTTACAAAAATGTTTTTGCTGTTTGCCCCAGGGCTATAAGAACAGCTCAGGGTTGTTCTCAGCCCTTGTAACATCAATATTGCATGATATTGACCCTGAGGCGTTGCCCTATGTGGATGACATCTATCTTACAGATGACAACCTCAACATTCATCTTGCCAGGGTCGATCGGATTGTTTTAGGATTCACATCCCTCGGCTCTAAATTAAATTTTAGGAAAACTAAAATAGCCTTTCTCAGTGTATTATTCCTGGGATACGAGCTATCAAACTAGGGCAAGAGCCTGGCCCCACACTTTCTGGAAAAATGTGTTATCAAGAAATTGTAATCTATATTTGGTTTCTTTAACTTTGGCAGAAATTTCCTTCCAGATTATGCACAATGCATCAAGCCACTCTATGATTTAATTCACCCAGATTTCTGAAGCAGGCCCTGGACAGTTGAACACATGTGCATCCTTAGAGGATTGCAGCAAGACATGCTAGAAGCAAAACACACTAACGTGATAACAAAACAAATTTGGTCATCAGAATAATTGCTGGTTTCATTTGGTTCACCTACGGTTCACCTATGTCACCTTTAATGAGGGCGACACGGTGCCCATAACATATAAATCACATTTATATTCCAATGCAGAACAACGCTTTGCACCCCCAGAAAAAATTCTAACTGCTGTACAGATGGCTGTCATTAAGGAGAGGCCACTTGCCCAAGGGAAACACATGATTGTCATTACCCCGGTGTCAGCCTTAGAGACCATCAACAAAGCATGCATTCTTAATGCTAAAGCATTACATGTACGGTAGATTCAGGGGCAACCTCTCTGACTGCCACTTATCATATCTTTTTCCCAAAACTTAAAACACAAGAATTTCTCCAATACGAGCAGGAGTACCCTGCACCTCTTAAACATCCTGCCACTTGACAGATACCACACTGTCATCTACACTGATGGATCAGTACAACCAGCTATAGGCACAAAATATCAATACTCAGCCGCTTGCACAGCCATGAGCGGAGTGATGAAGGATAGTGTATTCCACCCTCAGAATACCTACATGCAGACACTGGGGGACTGTACAGCACAGTTGGCTGAGCTTAAAGCTCTTATCTTGGCACTGGAAGATACAGATCCAGGACACCTCACATTGATTGTGTGTGAGTTGTACTACTGTGTCCAGTCTTACAATGACTATCTCAATCATTGGTGGTTGAACGGGTTCAGAAACTCAAAGGGGAACACCATAAAACACAGAACTCTGTGGGGGGTGGCTGATCTTAAGGAAAAGCTACCTGTTGCTCATGTAGTGCATACATTGGGCCACCAACGTGTAGGAGCACAAGTTATTGGTAACACCTTGGCTAATGAACTGGCCAAATCTGCAGTAGCTACGGCTTCCGTTGCTGCAGTGACTCGTTCTCAAACAAGATTGCATAATGACATTCAGGCTGCACTGAAAGCTTTGGCTGATGGCAATTTTCTTCAAAAAGCATAAAAGCATACTCTCCTAAGTATTCTTACCATATCAGTGCACAGAATGTTGCCTTTGCGGCAGTTCCTGGGGTTGGAGATCGAGTGATCGCCAACCAGGACCAGAAATTAGATCTCATCAAAGCAACGCATGTGGGTGCTACATCTGCTCATGCTGCTGTCGCGGCCACAATATCACTCTTACAGAAACGCTTCTGGTGGCTGGGTCCATACAAACAGACCAAGAAATATGTTCTTTGCTGTGACATTTATCTGCAAACTACGGGCTCACACATCAAACGCTCCACGCAGACATCCCTCTTAGTGTCCATTAAGCCTCTAAAATGTGTGTTCCTGGACCATTGTGGTCCCTTACAACCTGATGGTGCACACAAATACATCTTAGTCTCTGTTGATTCTTGTTCCAGATTCCTGTGGGGATGGCCACAGCGATCGGCTAACACTCGAACTGCTATAAAAGACTTGTGGTCTTTATCGGTTCATATGCAGTTGAAGCATTCTACTCGGACTAGGGCCCTGCTTTTGCCTCTGGGCATTCAGGGACACCACGAGGACGATTGGTGTTAAACTCCATTACTCTTCTCCATATCTTCCTGAGGGTAATAGTGCTGTGGAGAGAAGGAATCGTGACCTAAAGTAGTCTTTAAAATCTAGATTATTAGGTTCAGGCTGCAGTTGGCTTCATCACCCAGATGGGGTCCAGAGAGCACTGAATAATCTGCCAAGACGGTCCTTGGGAGGACACACTCCTTATGAGGTTCTCTTTGGGATACCTATGTATGTCCCAGATCTAGATGGCCCTGGTATGGTGGCAGCAGACACTCCTTTTGACATAAATGAACGCCTCACTGTCTTACAGGAGCTTCAGAAATTCCATAATGATAATTCATCCGCCAGAGCTGCCCCCTTGGGAATAAGGGATTTGCCAACAACTTCAACAGGCTGGATTCCTAAAGTTGGAGATCTAATTTGTGGGAAGATTGCTGTGTAGAAGGAATTTGGCCCATCCTAAGAAGCACTGGTTCCAGTCCTGGGAATACAAGGCATCAGAATTGTCATCTTACCACCGATGCCAGGTTCCAAAGGGAGCATAATTGTCTCCATCAACAACATAAAATTGCACCATGAGGCCGAACCTGTACAGTGGACCCAGAGGTCCCTTGGGTAACCCCCAGTTCCCTCTCACTGCCCAATAGGACATACCTCTACAATGAAGAAACAACAACTCTTTTGAATATACCAGCATGTACAACAATGCTACAAATGCCTTCTCAAGCATGGGGAGGGCAGAGAATGAGCTTCTGCTGAATCATATTGCCACTTCAGTGACAAGAACTGTCCAAGATGTAGCTGTTTTCTACTCCAATGCAGCGCAAACTGACAACACCATCTACTATGATCCTCCACAAGAAGTAGATCCATCCACCAGTGATGCGGCTCCTAAATTCACAGAGAGCCTGCTTCTTCTTACTTCATTGACCAAGATGACTTCTCTACAACTTCATCTACATCTGCAACTGAAACTGTTTCAAAGACACATAAGCTGTCATGTGGCTTAAAAATTATTATTTGGTTAATCCATGGTGTTATCTTTGGATATCTCTGGCATCGCTTGCCTTTCTGTTATGGATTGGTCTTGTGACTGTTTTCTTTCTCCTGATAAATGGTCATTATCTTCCTGAACGCACCTCTGTCAAGCCAGTGGATGAAGTTTTAACACCCTATCTTTCATCATATAAGGTCTGAGGAGACTTGTCCCTTCTGAACATTTCAGCAGTACCAATTCCAGGTGGAATTGTTAGGGATAAAGTTTCCTTCGATATATAGGGGCCTACTGAAGCTGTACAAATTCTGTGTGTATTCAAAATTTCAATGACTGATGTCATTACACCTGATGTTGTTTCTGATGACTGGGATGTTCAAAACAGTTGATTTTATGCTTGCAGAGCTGCAGGATTACACTGTATTTGAAAGTAATGATGTATACAGTATATGAACACAGTGAATTATGGGGAAATGTTCTGTTAAAATCATGGGGGGCATTACAGTCTGCATTGAGGAACTAGACATAGGTCAGTATTTAATTACACACAGTGGGAACACTGTTCTACTCCACCTGAGGGGGGCCCTAAAATATATATAGAAAATGTGCATACTTTTCTGTGTATGACACTACGAATGCAGAGTCATATATTTTCAAATTACCACCATCCACAATGCGAAAAAGTTTGCTAACTGACACCAAGCTGATATATTCAGATTCCTTTGTTTCCCAACTTGCTGTAGAAGGTTATGAATACTGGAAGAGCACTATTGATGTGGAAAGGGTATGGAGAACACAAGATTGGCAAATTCTGGGTAAGAAAGCTTTGTGTGGAGCATGCCTTATTCCTGTCCAAATGATCTTCCTAAATAACAGAGTTCGACAGACAACCTGTCTAGGGTTAGCAAAAATGAAGGAAATGAATTTGCCCAGTATCCCCACACCAGACAAATTCAACAATTTGCAACCATTCCTAAATGTCACTCAGGAAGAACTAAATGCTTGGTTTCAGGATGATACCTATAATTCCACACTTTCAAGTCCCGGCGGGTGGTTATGGTGGCCAATAGACATAAATGGGTGTCAGATGCATTTTGTTAATTCCTCAGGGGATTTCAAGCTTAGCCGGCCAGACCCTCCCTATGTCTTGGGTCAACACACGGGTCTGGTTACCTAATACAGTGTGGGTAAACTGTGCCAACAATAGTTACAGACTAACACCTTAGCAGCAGTTAAAGAACATCTTAATCTCCTATCAGAGGATGTAGACTTGCAAGATTTCTTGCTAGGTCAAAGAAAACCACACTCTAAACGATTCCTGTATGCCATATAGAATGTGATCTGGAAGTTTTCACAAATTGAAACAGATGCACACTTAAGGCGGATAGATAAGGAAAATTTGGAAAAAGCTTTAGCTGTTCTTGATAATTGTGTGAATACTTTGTCCAACAGAATATACCCCCTTAATAACATTACATCCTCTGCAATAAATATTGTACAGAATGACATGTGCTATCAAAACATGGGCAAACTAAGCTGCTTTCCATCATGCAGTTAGATTGAACGTTACAGATTCTGAAAAATAGCTGTGCCCCGTGGAAATACATTAACAGTAGTGAATTGTTTGCTGCTTTAAATTTGTCCAGGGAGCAACAGATAATGGCTAAAAAATGAAGCAAGTTACACCATGCTTAACATAGAAAAGTTATAATAGCTGCCTTTCACAGTAGCAGAAAGTACTTCAACAGTATGGCTCATACATGGAATCATAAATCTTCCATTTTCCAACTTTTGTTTTACAAAATGTTTGAAACATTTTCCTGTGAGCAGATACGGCAAAAAATAGGTCTTTTTGAGTGGAAGTGAATGTGAGACTACTGTTAGTTATTCAATGATTTTCAAACAGGTGTCACTTTGTGGCCTTTGCAATGCAGGGGTTGCGAACTTGGCCTGCCTTCTGAAGGGTACTGCTGTCCCTTTGATTCGTGCAGCATGTCATATACTTTCGAATGAAAGCTATGTGCTCTGGAACGAACAGAGCTGTTGCAGTATGAGACCAGGAACTGCCTCTGCAATTTCAGTGTCTCAAATTATAACTTTTTGTGGACATGTTTTATTCCCCCCACACAAGAGATAAGAGTAGCAGAAACGTGGCCTCACATTGATACTAATAATGTAAATTATGACAAGTTGAGCAGACTAAAGGTGCTACTGTTCTAAAAACAAGTGGCTTTGACATCGGCCAGAGAGACGTATGCTCTCCAGAAATCAATATCATCAGCCGAGATACAATCTCTATGAAATGCCAACTTCTCAAGCACTTTGGAGAGGTGGTTTCCAGAATATTCAATGGTTCAAGCACTACTGGGATTGTACATTTCTTTATGGCTGTTGGGTCTGGATTCATTGCCATCTTCCAGACTGTCTTCAAAGTCATTCCATGAGCTTTCCATTCACTCTTTTTGCAAATATGTTTGGCAGCTTTCTTGTGACTTTGGCACTGACTGGCAGGATATTGCTGCTTCTGTTCCTAATGCGCAGTGGTTGTGCCTTCTCAGCTAAGCAGAGAGATGGAGCTACTACCACCAGCCCAGCTGTGCCATGATCACATGGTACAGTTCTTTGGTGCTCTGTTGCTGGAGGAATTGGAGCATGATTGGTCATTGTCATTCCGACAAGTCCTGTGGTGCGTGCAACCTATCTTTCATTTGCACCTGGTGCCTCTTCGAGTGTCTATCATCAGTGTGCCTTGCTGTTCTGCCAGTGCCTTCTGTGGACAGAGCACTGCTGATGTTTCGGATGTGGGTTAATTCACGGTCATGACCCATGAGACTGATTCGTGAGCCACCACTGGTCAACTATTTGGCTCCAACAGGCACTATGGATAGTGCTGCCTTCACGGGTGACCCTGTGCTTAAGGCTTCTGCACACTTCTGCTCAGTGGATCCGTCTGAAAATCCAGTCATCGATCTGACGATGTGGAGTCATTCCTGGATGCACTCCCTTTTGATGACTTCGGAGACATTATTCATGATCACGATCATTGTTAAAAAAATTGAAAATTGGCCTTATTCAAAAGTTGAAGGTTTATGCCAATTTGGCTCCTTAAATTAGATTAACTTTGACCTGCTGTTCTTGTCATGGTCAACATTTTATCTCTCTGTATGGTTTTAGCTAGTTTTTAATTAGATTGTTGCATGTTTTTAGCTCAGAGCATTTTAGTTTGGACTCATGCACATTCTATGGCGTCATCTTTATGGAGTCATCCTTGTTCCGGCAATGGAGAGGGTGTAGTGGATCCTGTTAGTTTTACTGGGAATCAGGAGGTTATCTTAGCCTTTTGGCTTGCAGGCCTGTGCCCTGTCACCTAGTGACTTTTAACCTACTTAGTTTGCTCTGTTGGAGCCCATTTATTTTATTTCTTTTCATATGGCTGCCATGGTTATAGTTAGAGAAATGTTTTGATTTTGCATTATATGTGCCACTCTGTGAAGGTGTCACTATCAGCGTCATAATCAAGTGATGTATGTAGGTGGGCACATCATGTCCCCTTATCATTTATGGGTGACAGGAACATAATGTACACTTGTCGGGGACTGTTTACCTAATTGCCCCCAGAAGTATGCCTCCTTATCTATTGTTTTAGAGCATACCCATATTGAGGGTCCTACATGGTCTGTATAAATACACCTCACCCACACAAGGTTATCAGGGGGTTCTACCAGATGCCATTGACGCTATCTATGTTGCATGTCGCCTTGATACAGACTCAGCCTTTAGGCCCCCACAGAGTCTGATCTAGAGACCTCATTCCAAGGTAACGAGGGTTGGGGGGCACTTCTCATGGACTTGGTACTGGCAGATTAGGCTTATCACGCCTAGCTCTCATTAGGTTAGAGATTAGGTTCCCTATGCTAGGGATTTTTATGTTTCATGCTTATTGTAAAATGGTGGTGGTCTTTGTATTCACAGCTCTCATCTTTACAATCATGCTTCTTTTACTATACTTTACCCTAATCATTGCAGCTCATGCATTTTAGCGTTGATTGCAGTCCTTTCAATAAACCTATTGAAAACTTTCCTGCATCTCCTTTATTGCCTGTGTGTGATTGAGACTTGTTGCTAATCTGAGGAAAGGGTAATCCCCATTCCACCACAACTCACCTGAGATGTTGCACTCTAGAGTCCATGTGTAAAGGCTGCCAGAAATTACATTTTACTGTTTGGGTTTTTGGAGAGGTACTGCTAGTGAGCTGGTAGGGTTGGGCCGACAATTCCAACTTGTTGTAGGAGTGACTCAGTTGCCTCCAAAGAAAAGTGCTGTCGTTCCTAAACCAGTAGTCTCGCCTATGACAACTTAATGATTATTTTACCAGTTTTATCCTACTCCTGAAGGCCTCCTTCACTTTTCCAACTTCCACAGTTCAGCGGTAACAGTTAGCTTGTATCACCATCTGCTCTTTCTGTAAGTCCTTACAGATATTCTCAACAGCAGGCTCCGGACAATATGTCCAGATCTGGAAGTATTCTTTTGAGGATAGAGGACATCATGTGGGCTACAAAATCTAGATACAAGCATATGAAAACTTAGTAGAACTTTAGCGAAAAGGTTTGGGCCCTCCTGGTGATGGAGGACTTAATATTTGCTTTAACTGTATAGAGGTTGAAAAGGTTTTCATTTCCTACAACTCCGGGACTTTCCAATTGTGTGATAATTAATCAAATGACTCAGGACATTGACGCCTATTGACTTTTGGCTGATTTGCAGTGCTTTAGACTTTCGCCAAAAAGGCCAGATTTTGAGGACTAGCATGCCTCTGCCAGGATTGCATTCCATTTACAGAAGTTGAAAAAGAAAACGATCAGCTTGCTCCCATTATGGAAAAATACAAATTTTCTGGAAGAGATAATGGATTCTGGCTTGGAGGTCCGGGCCGAAGTTTGGGGTTCTAATCCTTATGCAGATGCAGAAAAGTGGGCATTTAGGGCCAGATGTACCAAAGGATTTTACCCATTCTGTGCCCCTAATGTTCCTTTTGACATCTGCAAATGTTATGGGATCCTAGCACAAGGCACTTAAAAAATATTTAAGTTATTTTGGCTTCAATATTGAGAATGAGGAGATTGTCAACATTTTATATCCCCCTTCTGTTTGAGAATTAGGAAAGGTATAGTATATAATCATCCCAAGCTCTTAAACTCCTATTTTAATGAAGATTGTGTTGACTCGATGTATTAAGTATTAAAAGGCAGGATTACTGACGAGGACTGGATCCGAGCACTCTTGTCTGGAGTGGAAGCACAGCCCAGCACAATACCCAGGATCAGAAGTGAGCCTGATATGAGGTAGGTATGATGGGGGATGTAGTGTAATTCCGAGACGACCTGCAGTAAATGCATACTTTAGTCTTCTTTAGGGACCCTGATTCTAAGATCTGTTGTAGCTCAGTATTGGAAATCATATCAGTTCATAAAAATAAAGAATTATAATAAAGTACATTATGCACTAGGAAGAGTCGTTTTATAAGCAGGTGAGCCTAAGTGAAAAACAGAAGATCGAGGGACCATTTCTTGGGGAAAATGACACAGGCAAAGCTGAAATAGCTGTTAACAAGTGTTTAGCACTTCTTACATTTTCATACAGGGTGAAAAATATTTTAGAGTGCCATCTTTAACATTGTAAAAATATTACTGACATGGGTCATGATTTACCTCGGCCACTAGAGATGCTCTTTAGATTAGTCATTAAGCACTTTTGTATCTTTATCTTCAATGTACACTTCAATAGTATGCAGACATTTTCTGCAGGGCTAAAGTTTTTCATTAATATTTTTTAATGCAAAGATATGGTTTGACTTTAATACAAATACAATGAATTACTTCTTGTACAACTGTGAATAATACACTTGTTTTCACTGCTTACAAATAATAATAATAATTATTATAATAATAATAACAATAATAATAATTATTATAATAATAATAAAGAGTTTGTACTTCTCTCCTAAAGTTCAAGGATTTATCAAGGGTTTGCATTTCCTAAACAGATGTTAAGCAGTCTTTGTATATTTAATAATATTCTCCAAAGTAGAAGACATTTTTACTGTAAAATTAGTTACAATTATATAATACTTTGCTCATTAAAAGTTAACAAAACTGCAGTATAGTATCCAAGCGATATGGTTATTGTCTAAATAAAACCATCCAATTAATTAAAAAACACTTAGATCCTTAAACAAGCCCTAAAGGAAAAGAAAAACAGGCATTTAACCAGGCTGCTGTGATTTGATGACCATCTCCGCTCAGAGAATATTTCAGGGCATCTGTCATCCAGTGGGTGAAACGTCTGATGAATTTATGGATCTATCGCTCTCCCTAGTTACTCACTTTTCCCTTGTACTGGCCTGACTTAACCAGTGCCCTAGATCTGAGGTCTAATCTTTAGAAGGGACAGCATCCCAAAACAAATTGCAGACAGGCATATTGAGTCCAGAGACGGTGCTGGGGAGCCAGTTTTAGATACATAATTGGACTCTGGCGGCTTGGTGGGTGCTTGGCCCCACGGGAAATGAGTGAGGCTGTCCGGGCACTATTAAGTGCTACAGTAAACTATCAACTATCTACTAAGTGCTGTGCCCAGCAGGCAACAGATTTGGAGGAATTTAGTTGCTCTCAAAGGTGCAATAGATGGGACAACTATGGCCTTACAAAGTGGCGGCTTTCCCCACTGTACATCACAGTGTGTTGAGACCAGGAGGGAAAACGGACAGTCCACAAGTGAGCATATAGGACGGTTGACATTCATAGGCCTCTTTCTGCTGTATCATGGGGACGTCAAACAAGCAACAATTGCGCCACCATTTGAAACCAAACGTGCAGCCAGGCCCCTGTGGGAAGACTCTCCCAGTACCGAGCATGAAGAGAAAAACAGGTGGGGTGAAGTTTTAGAGGACACACTGCTTGCTATGCAGCAAAGCCTGCAGTCAATAGAAAGCAGAATTGAATCCTTAAACTTATGCATAGATCAAATGGCAACCAAGCTAGGCCATCATAGAATGCGCATAGGCAAAGCTAAATAATGCATATCTGCAAAAGAAGTTACTCTACCGAACAGGCAGGATTTGTGCCTTAATGTGGAAATCATGATTGCCCTTATTCAAGCTAAGATCGAAGACCTCGAGGCAAGGTCCCACAGACATAACATGTGCATTCTTGGGATCCCGGAGACAACCAACACTAGAAAAATGGAACTGTATGTTGAGCAGCTCCTTAGAGATGTCTTTGGCGCTGAACACTTTCCAGCATGCTGATTGCTGAACGCGCCTATAGATTGTTGGGGTGCTGCCCCCCTCGAGCACAGCCAAGACATTAATTGCTTAGCTGCTCAACTATCGAGAACGAGATGTGGTGCTCCAGCTCTCCATGGACAGAAAGAGAATTCAGCATCAAGGAACTAAAATCATCTTTTTTCCAGATTTTACGGCGGAGGCCCAGACAGCGAGAGAGGAGTTTACATCCGTGAAGAAGAAACTGCAGCAGGATGGGCTGAAATACTCCATGCTCTACCTATCTAGACTATAGCCCTCATTACAACTCTGACGGTTGATGTAAAAGTGGAGGTAATACCGCCAACAGGCTGGCAGTAATTACCGCCAAATTATGATCATGGCGGATAGATCTCAGATAGATAGCCACTTTACCACACCGACTGCCAGGGCAGAAACAACAGCCACCACGGCGGTAGCCGCCTACAGCCAGGCAGAAGTCAATGTTCCGCCCAGCATATTAAAACATGCCAATCCGCCACCTTTTCCAGGGCGGTAGCAACAACATCAAAAGCCTGGCGGAAACTGAGCTCAGAAGTGAAAAGACTCATGATTGGAGACACAGGGAACAACCATGTCGCCAAGGAGCCCGAGCTGCATGTCTTCCTGTTGGACTGTTTTGCTTATGCAGGGTCATCCCCAATCTTTTTGCCTTCTGCCTCCTGTTTTTTCTGAACTGTTGCTGTTGGCTTTTGAACTCTGAGCACTTTACCACTGCTAACCAGTGCTAAAGTGCATATGCTCTCTGTGTACATTGTATGTAATTGGTTTATCCATGATTGGCATATTTGATTTACTAGTAAGTCCCTAGTAAAGTGCACTAGAGGTGCCAGGGCCTGCAAATCAAATGCTACTAGTGGGCCTGCAACACTGGTTGTGCCACCCACATGAGTAGCTCTGTAATCATGTCTCAGACCTGCCACTGTAGTGTCTGTGTGTGCAGTTTTAACTGTAAATTTTCTTACATGTCAGGCACCCCTAAGGTAGGTCCTAGGTAGCCCTAAGGGCAGGGTATAGTGTATGGTTAAGGTAGGACATATAGGGGGTCATTACAACCCTGGCGGACGGTGTTAAAGCGGCTGTAAGACCGCCAACAGGCCGGCGGTAAAAATCTTGCAATTATGACCGTGGCGGAAACCGCCAACAAAGACAGCCACTTTAACACTCTGACCGCCACGGCCGTACAGACAAACAGCGTGGCGGTCACCGCCAACAGACAGGCGGGAGACAATGTACCGCCCATACTATTATGACAGGCCAATCCGCCACCTTTTCTGGGGCGGATTCACCGCGGATAAAAACACGGCGGAAACAGGCATTTCGAATGAAAAACGCTCATTTCTACACACTCCACGAGGAAGGAGGACAGCATGGAGCCGGAACTTCATATTCTCCCAGCGCTAGTCTTCCTGCTCCTCTACGAGGAGCACCAACGCTGGCGGCGAAGACCACGGTGAGTACTGCACCTACGACATAGGGGAGGGGGGATGCAAAAAACAGGGACACACACACTCAACACCCCAACCCCCACCCGACCCTCACCCACTACAACACACACACCAATGCATATCTATACATTACAGTAACACCCACCAACCCTCCCCGGAAGAATGCAAAGACAAAAGGAAATGAGTGTAACTATTGTAATATATCAAAATTCAGTAACCAAAAACATAGATATATATATATACACTATAAACAAAATATACACCACGACTAGTCGTGCAGGTTTTGCACCATTCATAGTCTGTGGACCACTGGGCCCAAAATGCATGGGCGAGGCCCACACAAGATACCCGAACATGACGGAGAGAACACTGCAGGGGTATCAGATAGAAATACAACAGGCACCTCAGGGGGAAGGGAAGGGGGGGCACCTGCATGTCTCCACTGGTTCTGGAGGGGGACTGGTGCCCAGAGTGCTTCATCCTGCCAAGGACAGAGGTAGTGGATGCATGTCTCCACTGGTTCTGGAGGGGGACTGGTGCCCAGAGTGCTTCATCCTGCCAAGGACAGAGGTAGTGGATGAATGTCTCCACTGGATCTGGAGGGGGACTGGTGCCCAGAGTGCAGCACTCACCCCGTGACGGTCCCAGTTGCGTCACTGCCCCTGCCGCTAATGGGCTACCGGTGCTCGCCTTGGCGGTCTTTGCCCTGTTCAGTGGTCCTTGCCCTGTTCAGAGGTGCTTGCCATGGCGGTCTTTGCCTTGTTCAGCGGTCCTTGCCCTGTTCAGCGGTGCTTGCCATGGCGGTCTTTGCCCTGTTCAGCGGTACTTGCCTTGTTCAGCGGTGCTTGTGTTGGCGGTCTCTGACCTGTTCACCGGTCCTTGTCCTGTTCAGCGGTGATTGCCATGGCGGTCTTTGCCCTGTTCAGCGGTCCTTGCATTGTTCAGCGGTGCTTGTGTTGGCGGTCTCTGACCTGTTCACCGGTCCTTGCCCTGTTCAGCGGTGCTTAACCTGTTCAGCGGTGCTTGCCATGGCGGTCTTTGCCCTGTTCAGCGGTCCTTGCCTTGTTCAGCGGTGCTTGAGTTGGTGGTCTCTGACCTGTTCACCGGTCCTTGCCTGTTCAGCGGTGCTTGCCCTGTTCAGCAGTGCTTGCCCTGGCGGTCCGTCATTGCCCAGCTGGGCTGTGGCTGGCAGTCCGTCATTGCCCAGCTGGGCTGTGGCTTGCGGGGCCCTCCTGGGCAGCTGGGCTGTGGCTGCAGGGCCCTCCTGGGCAGCGACGATGGGGCTGGCGGTGGCCTCCTGGGCAGTGACGATGGGGCTGGCGGTTGTCTCCTGGACAGCGATGATGGGGCTGGCGGTGGCCTCCTGGGCAGCGACGATGGGGCTGGCGGTGGCCTCCTGGGCAGCGACGATGGGGCTGGCGGGGCCCTCCTGGCCAGCGGGGATGATGGCGGTCTTCTCTGCTGTGCTGCTCCTTCCAGACTTTGCAGGTTTCTTCTGCCCCTTCCCCACCTTGGGAGGAGTCACAGCTGAGTCCACACTCCCCCCGGGACCCCTGTGAGCTTCTTGGCTGGCTGGAGTCTTCCCCCTCTCCCGCCGGGCACTGGCCAACATCTGGTGCTTCACGGGGGGGACTGGCTGTGCTGTGGCTCCGTGACAGACTGGCTGGCCTGGTGGCCGGTGCACTCCACATACCTGTGACAACAGGCACCACTGGTCCTGGAGATATTTTGGCTGAGGTGCTAGTACGGGACCTATGAGTTGGACGGGGGTGGTGGGAAATAGGTTAAGGGGGGACAGGAAAATTTGTTTGGACACACTGGGACGGGTAGCTGGAGGGGGTTTGGGAGTGGAGGAAGAGGTGGTGGTTGTAGGAGGTATAACTTTTGTGGATTTGGGTGCAGGTGCATGCGCTGGAGGCTGTTGTGAGGTGGATGGCTGTTGGGTGGGTGTGTGCCTGCGTTTGTGTATCTTGGGAGGGGGTGTCACAGACACACTGGGAGAGGACACAGGGGACGTGTAAATTGTAGTGGGGGTGGTGAGTGCATGTGAGCGGGGTGTGGTGGTGGGTGTGCTGGTGCGGGACGTAGTGGCTGTAGTGGTAGTGCATGCAGGTGTGAGTGTAGACGAGACTGGGAGGGAGGAGGGAGACGAGGAGGAGGGGGACACAGTGGAGGCAGTGGATGTTGGTGTGTCTGTATGTATGTGATGCTTGCGTGAGTGCCTGTGTGATGTGTGGTGCTTATGTTTGCCTGAGCTTCCCTTGTGTGGTGAGGTGTGTGCAGTCTGGTCTGATGGTGTGCTTGGGATAGGCAGAGGTACAGGGGATTGGGTCTGGTGGAGGAAGTTGGAGGGGGGAGGTTAGACACAGGGACAATGGCTGCCATTGGTGCTGAGGCCAGAGTTTGAAGGGTTCGATGAAGGGCTGCCTGACCAGAATGAATGCCCTCCAGGAATGCATTTGTGTGTTGCAACTCCCTTTCTACACCCTGGATGGCATTCAAAATGGTAGACTGCCCAACAGTGACTGACCTGAGGAGGTCAGTGGCCTCCTCACTGAGGGCAGCAGAGGTGACAGGGGCAGGGGCTGAGGTGCCTGGGGCGAAGGTGATGCCCACCCTCCTGGGTGAGCGGGCACGGGGCGAAGGCTGAGGGGCTGCTGGGACGGCGGTGCTGGTAGGGGGGGTGGCGTCTGTACCTGTTGAAGTGGGGGGCACAGATGTTGCCACCACCACAAGGGAGCTCCCATCAGAGGACGAGTCCGTGTCGCTGGTTGCAGATCCTGTGACTGCCGTGGTGCTTCCCTCGCCCTCCGTCCCACTGGTGTATTCAGAGTCCGTAGTGTGGGCCTCCATGCCCATGTGGGATGCAGCTCCCTCGTGCTCCGGTGCCACTGTACCTCTGCCTGATGATGCTAATGCACCCAAGAACAGGGAGACCACAAAGAAAGGGGGGGGAACAGAAGAAAGACAGGTTGAGTGCATGGCTTACCGCTACCATTGGTGGACAATACAGACACAGCAGCCCCCTGCACTACGTCGCGCTGTTGGGCTCTACAGTTCAATTCCTGGGAAATGGCCTATAAGGCTATGGACGACATCTGCACACATAGATGACACAGCGGCATGAATAGCTGTACTTGGCACTCTACAGAGGTGGGGTGGGGGGCCACAGGGCCATGCCTTACGAATGGGCCTAGCCTACGAAACTCGCCCTGGCCTAGGGAAACCCACAGCCCTCCTCCCCCACCCAGACACCTTGACTGCGCGCAAAGTCAGCTGAATGATAGTGTACTCACCCCCTTGTGTCTGCTGTGATGCCCTCAAGCGCCCATCCAACTCAGGGTAGGCCACCGCCAGGATCTGGAACATCAGGGGGGTCATGGTTCGACGGGCACCCGTCCCACGTTGGGAGGCCAGCCCCAGCTGAGCCTCCACCGTCTTCTTGCTCCAGCGGCGAATGTCCTCCCATCTCTTCCGGCAGTGGGTGCTCCGTCTGTGGTGGACCCCCAGGGTCCAGATGTCCTTGGTGATGGCACACCAAATATCCTTCTTCTGGTGGGCGCTGACCTACATGAAATGTACAGGGGAAGAAGAGAAGTCATTACCAACTGCACCGTCAAAGTGAGTGGCCCACTTCCCTACCCCTGCCATGTGGCACATGCACCCACCGTCTTTCATGCCGCACAACTCTGTTCCCTTCCTTCTTACAACCAGCCCTCTCCACACAGGCATAGCCCATACAACATGCTCCCTGTGTACTTACCTGTTGGTCTGGAGGACTGTAGAGTAGCGTGTACTGGAGGAGGACCCCGTCAACGAGCTTCTCCAACTCCTCTGCAGTGAAGGCAGGGGCCCTTTCCCCAGACGCACGATCCATTGTCTCTTCCAGACCAAGGTCACAGCAGCACTTGCAGTGTAGGTCCTCTCCTGTCTAAGATCAGGTATCGAGTGATTCAACAGTTAGAAAATGGGGGTCACGTCCGCGGCGGTGCGTACTATCACCGCCGGCGTACATCGTCATTGGCTCCTGGGACCCATAGGGTCCAATGTTAACCAATGCAGCATTGCGCTGCGGTCTTCGACCGCCTACCGCGACGGTGCACAACGCCTTTGCAGTTACCTCACATCCCATTGTCCCGCTTTAGAGGTCAGGCAGCCGCCATTTCAGGGGCCCACATGGCCAGCTAATTACCAACTGTGTCACACATACCTAGGCCTACTCTCAACACACATACAGGCCAGATTTTGTGTATGATTGGTGTTCTGTGTAGACTGTGGGTACATACCTCTGAGTTGTTTGACTCTGTGCTCGCTGTTGTCCTTCATAGGCACCGTCCGCTGGGACATGTGAGGAGATGGCGGAATCCTCCGGCGTACGGACCGCTGGTGGACCTGTCGACAATGGAGGAAATAAATTTGATCATCACCTACAGGTTTGACTGTGCCACAATCCAGGAACTGTGTACCCAGTTGGAGCCAGACCTGATGTCAGCAATCCGCGATCGCACTGGAATCCCCACTCAAGTGCAGGTGCTATCAGTGTTCCATTTCCTTGCAAGTGGGTCTTTTCAAACAACTGTGGCCATGGCATCAGGGATGTCCCAGCTGATGTTTTCCAACGTGTTGTCCAGAGTGTTGTCTGCCCTGCTGAAACACATGCGGAGCTACATCATTTTCCCTCAGGTGGAGGATTTGCCTACAGTGAAAGGTGACTTCTATGCCATTGGACATATCCCCAACATCATAGGTGCCATTGATGGGACCCATATGGCTTTGGTCCCCCCCCCCAACAGGAGTGAACAGGTGTACAGGAATCGGAAGAGTTATCATTCCATGAATGTACAGATGGTATGTTTGGCAGACCAGTACATCTCCCATGTGAATGCCATGTTCCCTGGCTCAGTGCATGATGCCTACATCATGCGGAATAACAGCATCCCTTATGTGATGGGTCAACTACAGAGGCACCGGGTGTGGCTATTAGGGAACGCTGGTTACCCCAACCTGTCATGGCTACTGACCCCAGTGAGAAATCCCAGGACCAGGGCAGAGGAACGCTACAATGAGGCCCATGGGCGGACTAGGAGGGTGATCGAACGCACCTTCGGCCTCCTGAAGGCCAAGTTTAGGTGCCTCCATATGACAGGTGGACCCTTATTCTACTCACCAAAGAAGGTGTGTCAGATCATCGTGGCCTGCTGTATGCTTCATAATTTGGCTTTGCGACGACAGGTGCCTTTTCTGCAGGAGGATGGTCCAGATGGCGGTGTTGTGGCAGCTGTGGAGCCTGTGGACAGTGATGAGGAGGAAGCAGAGGAAGAAGACATTGACAACAGGGACTCAGTCATCCAGCAATATTTCGAGTGAAACGCAGGTGAGAATACATTCCTGCCTACTACAAGTACTTTTACACTTCTACCTCTATCCTGTCTGTCAATTTCACCCAGTGTATGGTCACTGAGTTGTCACTTTCCCTTACGGTTTCACAGGTGTGGGTTCCAACGTGTGTCATCTGCTTAGATTCCTCATGGACTAAAGCTGTGTGACATAGGTATGTTGACATTACTATTTCCTGGAAATTTTGTCACTGTAATTGCAAACACACTATTTCAAAATCACAGACAGACTCCAGATCTTTTGGTGCTTTAGGTGTGTTTATTTACATACAAAATACTGGAGGGGGACGTTAAATGGTGAGGGGTGAAGGCGGAGGATTGTCCATGGCAGAGTCCAGTCTATTTGTCTCATAGGTGCATTGCCCATATGGGCATAGGAAGTGGAGCTGGGGCAGTTCCAATATGGACAGGGTGACAAAGTGGGACAGTGGGTTGACAATAAGGTTGGTCTCATTTCTTGGCGGGGGTCTTGGCATCGTGCTCTGTCTTGTTCCTGGATCTCAGGGACCGCTTGCGGGGTGGTTCTCCATCTGCAGGGGGTGGGGTGCTGGTGTGGTGGTCCTGTGGCTGTGCCTCCAGTCCACTAGCACCGGCGGAGGTGGTGGGCAGTTCATCGTCCATGCTAGTGTCAGGGGCCCCTTGGAGTGCCACAGTGTCCCTCCTGGTGTTGAGTATTTCCTTCAGCACCCCTACGATGGTGCCCAGGGCAGAGCTGATGGTTCTGAGTTCCTCCCTGAACCCCAAATACTGTTCCTCCTGCATGCACTGGGTCTCCTGAAACTTGGCCAGGACCATTGCCATCGTCTCCTGGGAGTGGTGGTATGCTCCCATGATGGAGGAGAGGGCCTCGTGGGGAGTGGGTTCCCTTGGCCTGTCCGCCCCCTGTCGCACAGCAGCCCTCCCAGTTCCCCTGTGTTCCTGGGCCTCCGTCCCCTGGACCGTGTGCCCACTGCTACTGCCCCTAGGTCCCTGTTGTTGTTGGGGTGGTGGGCTATCCTGGGTTCCCTGTAGTGGTGGACACACAGCTGATTGACGTGTCCTGGGGACGGAGGTATGGGCCCGCTGGGTGGGTGATGTGCTGGTGTTACCAGATGGGGGAAGGTCTGTGGTGGCCTGTCACACGACAAATGGGTACACTGTTCCATGCATCTAGGGGGGACATGAAATGTTCAGGAGCAAGAGCCCTCACACATCCAAATGGACCTCATCCTCCACTTTCTGTATGTTTTTAATCTAGGTCGCAACCTCGTGAGGTAACCATTAAAGCAGATTGCTGTGGGGTGCTAATCAATTTTAATCTATCCACTCTCCTGCTACAATGAGTGTCTGACCAACACAGCAGCCACCTCAAAAAGATCTCCGGTAAAGAGCCCCCGATAGGGGGGCCCGTCAGATATTGCACCGCCAGTCAGACGAGGAGCTTCCCGATGATGAAGCATGACATCCATTTGGATGTGTAAGGGCTCTTGCTCCTGAACATTTCATGTCCCCCTAGTTGCATGGAACAGTGTACCCATTTGTCGTGTGACTAGTCTTACTGGGAGAACGTACACTGGACCTTTAACCTCCCTGTCCCTCCCTTTGTTGATATCTGTGGTGGCCTGTGCCTGTGTGAGGGGAACCGACTGTCCTGAGGCCCACGATGGTCCGGGCTGGTCATCTGGATCCAGTTGGACAGAGCTGCTGTCATCACTGTGGGCCTCTTCTGTGGGTGGGGTGGAGATGTCTAGACCCTCCTGTCTGGTGACGTTGGGTAGTGGTCCCGAAGGGCTGTAAAAGCATAATTATTGCATCTGTGTGTGTCATGGTGGGCAATGGGTGGGTGACCATGTACCCCAGTGCTTGCATTCCTATGTGGGGACTTGTGTGATGCTGGTTTAGGGGGGTGTATGGGTATGTGCAGTGGGCATGCTTTAGTGATGGGTGTCCATGCGTTGGTGTTGCATGGAGGGCTTGGTGTTGGGATGTGTGGTTTGTGATGTTAGTACATTTGTGAGGAGTTGGAGTGATAGGGGAGGGGGCGAGGGTGGGGGTATGTGATAGCATGCAGGTAGGGTGAGGGATATGGTAGTTAAAGGTTTGACTTACCAGAGTCCATTCCTCCACCGACTCCTGCAAGGCCCTCAGGATGCAGAATCGCCAAGACCTGCTCCTCCCATGTTGTTAGTTGTGGGTGAGGAGGTGGGGGTCCGCCGCCAGTCCGCTGAACCGCCAGGTGGTGTCTTGAGACCACAGAATGCACCTAATCCCGTAGGTCGTTCCACCTCTTCCTGATGTCCTCCTGATTTCTTGGCGTTGTCCCACTGCGTTGACCCTGTCGACTATTCTTCTCCATAGCTCCATCTTCCTTGCAATTAAGGTGTGCTGCACCTGTGCTCCAAATAGCTGTGGCTCTACCCGGATGATTTCCTCCACCATGACCCTGAGCTCCTCCTCCGAGAACCTGGGGTGTCTTTGCCGTGCCATGGAGTGGTGTAGGTGATGTGTGTGGTGATAGGTAGTGGTGTGTGGTGTTTTGTGCGTGGAAGTTGTGTGGGTGATGGTGTTGAGTGCCTGTGAATGCTAGTTTGTGGATGGTGGTGTCTCTCTCTGGCCTTCTCTCTGTAATATTGGTCGTAGGGGTTTGTGGGTGATGTGGGTGTGTGTTTTATATTGTAATGGGTATGTGGGAGTGGTGTGTGTGTGTGTGTATCAGGTGTGTGTATTTGGAATTGTCCAATGTGGCGGTGTTTTGTAGAAGTGTGTATATTTTGAGCGCGGCGGTGTGTACCGCCAATGGAATACCGCGGTTGAAAGACCGCCACGTGGATTTGTGGGTCGTGATAGCGTGTGCATATTTCTGTTGGCGTGACGGTGGAGGTTTTGTTTTCGCCAGTTTATCACTGACCTTTGGTGTGGCGGACATGTGTGGGTGTCTGAATTTTGTCGGATTTCGAGATGTGGGTCATAATAGCTGTGGTGGAATTCCGCTGCCGCGGCGGTATGTTGGCGGTCTTCTGCACGGCAGTAAGCGGCTTTTACCGCCAATGTTGTAATGACCACCATAGTAATGTGTTTTATATGTCCTGATAGTGAAGTATTGCTAAATTCGTTTTTCACTGTTGCAAGGCCTGTCCCTCTCGTAGGTTAACATGGGGGCTACCTTTAAATATGATTAAAGTTTAGATTCCCTTTGGGAGCGGATGGACGTGTGGAGTTTGGGGTCTCTGAGCTCACAATTTAAAAATACATCTTTTAGTAAAGTTGATTTTAAGATTGTGCGTTTGAAAATGCCACTTTTAGAAAGTGAGTATTTTCTTGCTTATACCATTTCTGTGACTCTGCCTGTTTGTGGATTCCCTGTCTGAGTCAGTTTGACAGTTGGGCTGGTTGCACCTCACACTAGACAGTGACACAAAGGGAGCTGGGGTGTAGTCTGCATTTCCTGATGAGCCATCTGTGCTAGGAGGGAGGGGAGGAGTGGTCACTTACACCTGAAAGGGCTGTGCCTGTCCTTACACAATGCCGTCTCCGAACCCCTGGTGAGTTTCTGGGGCTTGGCCTGGGAAAGGCAGGATTTCACATTCAAAAGAGACTTTACTTTGAAGTAAGCCTACTTCAAAGGAGAAATTGGGTATAAGAAGGGCACCCAAAACCACAGACTTTAGATCACTTCTGGAAATCAAGAGGAACCTCCGCCTGTAGAAGAGATGAAGAGCTGAGGAGAAGTGCTGCCCTGCCTGTGCTTTGTGGAGCTATCCTGCAGTTGCTGCTTCTGCCAGAGCAAGAGGGCAAAGACTGGACTTTGTGTGCCTTCCATCTTGTGAAGAAATCTCCAAGGGCTTGATTTAGAGCTTTACTCCTGTTGTTTGAAGTCTCAGGGAGAGCAAAGACTTCTCTAGAGAGACTCCTGCTCTGATAAGTGCTGCCCTATCCAGTCCCTGGGCCCTTGAAAGGAAAGCTGGTGGAAATCCAAGGAAATCGACTTCGGACTGCGCCGCTGCTGAATCCGGTAATGCCGCCTGCAACCGACTTCGTGATCTTTGCTAGAATGCAATGACCTTTGCAGGCCCGACGCTGCAGCAGCCCCGCTGAAGTCCACGACTCCGTGGAAGTCGCCGCACCATGTCGTGACCAACATTGCTCGAAGTGCACGGATTCAACGTTTCGCACAGATGCCGAGATCGCCGACTTAAGACCTCATCGAAGCATTTTGTGTTTCTAAGCACTATTTTTTAGTTTAATCTTTAAAAATTCATAACTTGACTTATGTATGTTGGATGTTTGTCATATTGGTCTTGTTTTGTTTAGATAAATATTTCCTATTTCTCTAAACTGGTGTTGTGTTATTTTGTAGTGTTTTCATTAAGTTACTGTGTGTGTTGGTACAAATACTTTACACCTAGCACTCTGAAGCTAAGCCTACTCCTCTGCCAAGATACCAATGGGGTAAGCAGGGGTTAGCTGAGGGTGATGCTCTTTTACCCTGACTAGAGTGAGGGTCCTTGCTTGAACAGGGGGTAACCTGACTGTCAACCAAAGACCCCATTTCTAACACTTCCCAATCCTCTTCTACATGCTGCTCCACCATGAACACCGAAGACGACTACGGTGAGTACAGCCACCTAGCACACAAGGGGGGAGGAAAAAGAGAGTCACACACACACACACGCACAACATACACCCGACATACAGACAGCATACACACAACCAGTTGCACAAGAAAACAAGTTATTCCCACTAAATCAGCTGAATAATGCAAAAGCAAAATTAATTTACCAAAGTGAGTGTAATTCTATCAACACAGTATAAAAATAACTTAGCCAATGTCACAGATATTTACAATTGTACAGTTCAAGGGACACTGCCCAGTCCTCGGTTTGCGTGGGCCACATGGCCACAGGCCAAAGTCCAAGGCCCCACTGTCACCTGCATCAACATGGAGAGAACACTGCAGGGGCATCAGTTGGTAAATAGGCAGGCACCTCAGAGGGACGGGGGATGGGGGACACCTCAGCCGGGAGATGGAACAAGACCCTGGTTCTGGAGGGGGCAACATGCCCTGTGCTTGGTCTTGGGGAGTGCAAGGCCACAGGCTCTCAAATGGGTGAATGGCCCGTATGCTCTGAGGCGGCAACATGCCCGTGCTTGGTCCTGGGGAGTGCAAGGCCACTGTCTCTCAAGTGGGTGACTTGCCCACATGCTCTGGAGGGGGCAACATTCCCTGTGCTTGATCCTGGGGAGGCTGGGTTCTGTGGGTGTCTTACCCACTGGTTCTGGAGGGGGCATCATGCCCTGTGCTCTTGATCCTGGGAGGCTGGGGTTGGTGGGTGTCTTACCCACTTGTTCTGGAGGGGGCATCATGCCCTGTGCTCTTCATCCTGGGGTTTGCAAGGTCACAGTCTCGCTGGTGGGTATCATACCTACTGGATTTGCAGGGGGCAGGCCGCACAGCAGCCCATGGAGGCAGGACTACATACCATCCCCCGGCGGTGATGGCTGCTCAGTGGTGGTAGTGGTGCTGCTGCAGGTGCTGGTGGGAGGGAGGCTCCAACCCATCCCCTGCAGCCTCAGATGACTGCCCACTGGTGGTGGTGCTGTTGCTGGTGGGGGGAGGCTCCAGCCCATCCCCTGCAGCCTCAGATGGCTGACCACTGGTTGTGGTGCTGCTGTGAGGCTGCACCCCATCCCCTGCAGCCTCGGATGGCTGCCCACTAGTGGTGGTGCTGCTGCTGCTGGTGGGGGGAGGCTCCAGCCCATCCCCTGCAGCCTCAGATGGCTGCACAACCATGGTTGGTGGTGAGGGTTTCCGTCAGAGTTCCTGCCCCCAGGCCCCTTGCCCTTCCTGCCTGCTAGTGCTGGCTCCATGGTCTTGCTGGCAGCAGCTGGGGCAGGCTCCGAGGTCTTCCTGGCAGCAGCTGGGGCAGGCTCCTTCGTCTTCCTGGCAGCAGCTAGGGCAGGCTCCTTGGTCTTCCTGGCAGCAGCTGGGGCAGGCTCCTTACCCTTGAGGCTGTCTGGTGCAGGCTCCTTCACCCTCAAGACATGTGCCCTGGATACTTTCTTACCACGAGTGGGTGTGGTGACTACTGGGCCCATGAACTGGGTGGCTAAGGTGCTTTGCTGGGTTTTTGCCACCCTGGCCAGACATGCAGGACGGGGGAGGGGTAGGAAAGAGGTCAATGGTGGATTGGAAAAGTTTTTTAGGGACATTGGGGCGGGAAAAGGGAGAAGGTTTGGGAGTGGAAGAAGAGAGAGTGGTTGGGGGAGGTGTCTGTCTGCTGATTTTAGGTGCAGGTGCATGGGCTGGATGCTGTTGTGAGGTGGATGGCTGTTGGGTGTCTGAGTGTATGTGTTTGAATACTTTAGGAGGGGGGACAGACATAGTGGGAGAGGATACAGGGGATGTGTGCATGGCTGTTGTGGAGGTATCTGCCAGTGAAGTGTGTGTTCTGCTAGTTGTGGTGGTGATGCTGGTAGTGGATGAGGATGTAGTTCATGCAGGTGTGAGTGTAGACGGAACTGGGAGGGAGATGGGTGAGGAAGAGGAGGGAGAGAGAGTATAAATTGTGGATGTTGGTATGTCTTCATCTGGATGGTGTTTGTGTGAGTGCCTGTGGGATGATGTGTGGTGCTTGTGTTTGCCTGAACTACTCTTGTGTGTTTTCTTGTGTGCATGCTCGTCTGTTTGTGATTGGTTGGGGTTGAGGGGATTGGGAGTGGGAAGAGGAAGTTGGAGGGCGGAGGGGGGAAACAGGGACAATGGCTGCCATCAAAGAGGTGGCCAGAGTCTGGATTTATCTTCGTTGGGCCGCCAAGCCAGTGTGAATGCCCTCCAGGAATGTATTAGTCTGTTGCATTTGGGCTGCCAGCCCCTGGATGGCATTCACAATGGTTGACTGCCCTACAGAGATGGGTCTCAGGAGGTCGATAGCCTCCTCACTCAGGGCAGCAGGGCTAACTGGGGCAGGGCCTGAAGTGCGTGGGGTTGAGGAGATGCCCACCCTCTTGGGTGAGCGGGCATGGGCAACTCAGATGAGGGGCTGCTGGGAGGGCGGTGCTGTTACGGGGGTGACGGCTGTACCTGTGGCTGGGGTGGTCACAGAGGTGTCCAACACCACCAGAGAGCTTCCATCGGAGGAGGTATCTGTGTCTGAAATGCCCCCTCCAGTCTCTGCCGTGGTGGTCCCCTCACCCTCCGTCCCACTGGTGCCCTCAGCGTCAGTGGACTCCGCCTCCTGGGTCCTGTGGGATGCAGCTCTCTCCGTCGCCAGTGCCTCTGCTCCTCCGCCAGATGATGTTAATGCACATAAGGACAGGATGAGAAAACAAAAAGGGGGAGGAGAGACAAAGGATACATTTGGTACCAACACCACCATTGGCATACACAGCACACTCACACACAGGGAACAAGCCTACGCACTATGCATTGCACTACCAGTGATATTGCTAGCCACCAAGGCATGGCGAGGGGCACACACCGGCAAATCCAGAACACCTGGGACCCACTCAGCCTTGACCAGTAGTTGATGCCTACGAGCTAGGTAGCAGGATTATCCCTTCTGGACCCTTGCCACCAGGGAACCTATGCTGCACTTTCAGGCCTGGCCTAGGGGCACCGACTGACACACATCCCCCATCCGGGTACCACCCTACCATGCGTAAGTTGTAATGATGGGCACTGTACTCACCCCCTTGTGGCTGCTGTGATGCTGTTTTGGGGGATGTGATGTGGGGTGTGTGGATGGTGTATAGCTGTAAGTAGTGTGTGGCTCTGGTTTTGTCTGTGGTCGTGGTGTCTGTCTCGTGCCAATGGTTTGTAGTCGTAAAGGGTTGTAGGTAATGTGGGTGTGTGTTTTATAGTGATGTGGGTCTGGTGTGTGTATGTATGTCAGGTGTGTGTTGAATTGTCAAATGTGGTGTTGTTTGTTTGAGTGTGTGTATTGTGAGCGTGGCGGTATGTACCACCAATAGTTTACCACCATTGAGTGTCTGCCTTGGTGATTCGTGGGTCATAATGTGGTGGGCGTTGTTCTGTTGGCGTAACAATGTGGGTTTTGATACCGCCAGTTTATCACGGACCTTTGGTGTGGCGGATTTGTGTTTGTGGCTAAATAGTGATGGATTGGTATGTGTGTGTCATAATATGGTGAACGGATATCCGCAGTGGCGGCGGTATGTTGGCAGCAGTCAGCGTGGCGGTAAGTAGGATTTACCGCCAATGTAATAATGAGAGCCTATATGTGAGTATACTTACCCCTGACGGCGAGCTATGCTGTGACACCAGATCTATTTTAAAACAGTTCTCTTCCTTCTATGCTGCGCTCTATTGGCACAGAGAAATGGCAACAGCTGTCAAAATAGCTAGCTATCTAGATGATGTTGCCTTAGTGTGCTTATAACCCAGACAAAGAGAATATCTTAGCCAGCCCTTCACTGTGGATGAAATAAAAGATGCCTTACATACCTTACCTACTAGCAAAACACTGGGCCTGGATGGTTTACCAGGAAAGTTTTATAAGGAATTTTCCTGTTCTGCTATCTCCACGCCTCCTGCAAATGTTCAATGAGGCATACGTGACACAGCGACTTCCATACTCTCTCAGGGAAGCCCTCATTGTCACGCTACTTAAGCAGACACATCGCCTGAGCGTTGTGAGTTATATCGTCCATTATCCCTTATCAATATTGATATAAAAATTTTTGTCAAACTAATAGCTTCACGGCTCCTACTGCTAATGCCCAATATGGTCCTACCAGATCATGCAGGATTCATCCCCGTACACTGCACCACTCATAATCTCAGGATGCTATTTAAACAATTGTACCACTTAGATCCCTATCTTTAGGCAACCGCAATCCTCCTAGATGCTGCTAAGGTGTTTGGCTCCACCGCTTGCCTCTATATGTTTATCATCTTACAGAGGATGGGTATCCCTACTGGATTAATTGAAAGGACCCGAGTATTGTACACCAACCCGGTCGCCAGAATATATGTAAACTGTATTACCTCAGACCTCTTCATGTTGTGCAGGGGTACTCGTCAAGGATGTCCACTGCCACCACTCCTATTCACACTGGCCCTTGAACCACTTGCCTGTGTAGTCCGGCAGCACTATGCCACGTCACCCATTAAATTTTGACTACTTGTGTGGCAATCTCACTGTATGCGGATGATTGGTGCTACACATGAGGGATCCGGAGACCCACCTGGCCACTCTTCTTCAAGAGTATGTGTGGTTTGAGTGGATGTCCAGACTGAGCATCAACTGGGAGAAGTCATATGTGTAGGAGGCTGGCCTGGCTTAGCTCCTACCATACCACTTATATCATATAGGTACTATATCATAAGAAAGACAATACTCAGAGTTACTAGAAATAAAGGAACTTTATTTTAGTGATAATGTGCCAAAAATATCTCAGAGGATATACTCCCTTAGGAGGTAAGTAAAATACACAAAATATACACACAAACCAAAATCAGGTAAGTAAAACAGTCAAAAAGTAGTGCAAACACTTTAGAATACAATAGGATGCAATAGGCCTAGGGGCAACACAAACGATATACTAAGAAAGTGGAATGTGAACCACGAATGGACCCCTAGGGTAGTGTAGTGTGTAGAGGGTCACTGGGAGTGTAAGAAAACACTAAGGGTGTCCAAGATACCCCACCCCAAGACCCTGGAAAGTAGGAGTAAAGTACTACTATTTCCCCAGAAACACACTAAAGTTGTGATAGAGGATTTAGCAAAGACCAAAACAGACTGCAAAGCACTGAAGATGGATTCCTGGACCTGAGGACCTGCAAAGGAAGGGGACCAAGTCCAAGAGTCGTGAAAGTGTCCAGGTGGCAGGAGCTTACTAAACCCCGGATGAAGGTGCAAAATGGCTGCCTCTGGATGGAAGAAGCTGAAGGTTCTGCAACAACGAAAGGTGCTAGGAACTTCTCCTTCATGCAGAAGATGTCCCACGGAGTGCTGGAGGATGCAAAGTTATTTTTTTAGCAAAAGACCACAAACAAGCCTTGCTAGCTGCAAGAGTCACGATTAAAGAAAAAGGGTGCTGCCCGGGCCCAGGAAGGACCAGGATGTCGCCATTTTAAAGAGGAGACAGAGGGGGTCCTCAGCAACGCAGAGAGCCCATGCACAAGAAGGTGGCAACTACAGAAGCACTTGAACACAGGTTCAAGAAGGCTGAACACGGCGGTCATCTCAACACTGCAAAAGAGGGTCCCACGAAGCCGGAGATCAAATCAGGGAGCTTAGCATTGCAGGACAGAGTGCTGGGGACCTGAGCTTGGTTGTGCACAAAGGATTTCTTGGAAATGTGCACAGAAGCCCTAGCAGCTGCAGTTCATGAGGTGCACAGGATTACTGTCTGGGAAGAGGACGCAAGGACTTACCTCCTCAAAATTTGGACAGTTGGACCACTGGACAGTCGGGGTCACTTGGGTCTACCACATGTGTTCCAAGGGCCATGCTCGTCAGGATGAGAGGGGTCCCAGAGTACTGGTGACGCTGGAGTTTGGTGCCTGCTGGAGCAGGGGGAAGATTCCGTTGACCCCCTAGAGATTTCTTTGTGGCTTCCATTGCAGGATGAATGCAGGCAGCCCCCAAAGCATGCACCACCAGGAAACATTCGAGAAAGCCGTCAGGATTAGGCGCTACAATGTCGCTGGTAGTCTTCTTGCTACTTTGTTGCAGTTTTGCAGGTATCCTGGAGCAGTCAGCGGTAGATCCTTGGCATAAGTCACAGAGAGAGATGCAGAGGAAGTATGGTGAATTCTTGAGGAAAAGCCCAGTGGAGAGACCCTAAATAGCATTCTGAGTAGGATTGGCCACTTAGTCAGGTAAGCACCTATCAGGAGGGGTCTCTGATGTCACCTGCTGGCACTGGCCAATCAGAGGCCTCCAGAGTGCCCTCACACCTGATCCAAGATAGCAGAGGTCTGGGACACACTGGAGGAGCTCTGGGCACCACCCCTGGGGTGGTGATGGACAGGGGAGTGGTCACTCCCCTTTCCTTTGTCCAGTTTCATGCCAGAGCAGGGACTGGGGGTTCCCTAACCGGTGTAAATTGGCTTATGCAAGGAGGGCACTTCTAGGGGCTGGGAAAGGCTACCCCTCACCAGCCTTTAACACCTATTTCCAAAGGGAAAGGGTGTAACACCCTCTCTCAGAGGAAATTCTTTGTTCTGCCTTCCTGTGACAGGGCTGCCCAGACCCCAGGAGGGCAGAACCCTGTCTGTGGAGTGGCAGCAGCAGTAGTTGCAGAGAAAACCCCAGAGAGTTGGTTGGCAGTACCCGGGGTCCATAGTGGAGCCACGGGGATGCATGGGATTGGCACCCAAATACCAGATTTGGCATGGGGGGACAATTCCATGATGTTAGACATGTTACATGGCCATATTCGGAGTTACCATTGTGAAGCTACATATAGCATTGACCTATATGTAGTGCACACGTGTAATGGTGTCCCCGTACTCACAAAGTTCGGGGAAATGGCCCTGAACTACGTGGGGGCACCTTTGCTAGTACAAGTGTGCACTCACACTTAGTAACTTTGCACCTAACCTTCAGCAAGTGAAGGTTAGACATTTAGGTGACTTATAAGATACTTAGGTGCAGTGAAAATGGCTGTTAAATAACGTGTGCGTTATTTCACTCAGGCTGCAGTAGCAGTCCTGTGTAAGATTTGTCTGAGCTCCCTACAGGTGGCAAAAGAAATGCTGCAGCCCATAGGGATCTCCTGGAACCCCAGTACCCTGGGTACCAAGGTACCACACACTAGGGAATTATAAGGGTGACAATTCTACAGTAAATCGATCTCTAAGTTGGAGGAGCGAGTACAGCATTGGTCCTGTCTCCCACTCTCCTTGGCTGACCGAATCGCGATGATGAAGATGGTCATATTGCCTCAGTTCTTTTACATGTTTGTTAACATTCTGATTCCCCTTTCTCAAGCCTTTTTTAGGACACCAAAGGCCAAATGTATGAAGCAGTTTTGCCGCTCTGGGCCTTTTGCAAGAGGTAAACGGCTTCTCGCCATGTACCATCCCCATTTTATGACTCGATAACTTGTAACCTTCCACCAAAGGGATTATTGGGCTCCTATGTAAGGGTATGTCATGGCACTCTCTGCTGAGGGGTAACTGGGCTGTAGCTTCAGGAACACTTGCCATACAGATCAGATGTCACCACTGTATTGTCACACGAGACATGATGTTATTCGGTATTTAGGTGAATGTAAACATATGCGCACCAGCACCTATGATCTGGGCATTGGGTTCCATCTTGTTCTGTGCCATTGTTAGATTAGAAATGCTTATTAAAATTTAAAAAAACATTTGAGGTACTCTTTGTACGCTGTCCATACTTGCCTGAACTCCATAAAAGGAGAACAAGAAAAGGGGATGTGGATAAAATGTGTCAAAGTTTTGGCCAAAGGGATGTTGAGATACGTGGTAAATTTCTTTCCTGAGAGGTTCTCTGCGGTGTAATCTGCATACTTTCTTGTTTTCGGGTTCTGTCCAATGCAACAAACAGAACTTTTTTTTGATTACCTGTTTGGATTGAGCTTCAGAAATTCTGTTCCCATGGCCCTTCTAGGTGCAAGGGGTAGATAGAGTGCATTCTTAGATATTTGACAAGGGGCAGTATTTCATATTGGCCTATTGAGAGACCGTACTGGAGTGTGTGCCTTAAGGTGTGTTTCATTTGCATACCATTAAATGTAACAGGTTATCATAACAAGAATTTCCAATGCAATGGGTTTTGCATTTGCTGGAGTTAGAGTTATTAGCATTGTAAACTCCTAACTGGACTTTTCTTGCCACATAAATAGAAAATTAAAAGTAAAACAGTTTCACATAAGCAAGCTGATTCACAGCGCCACGGCTGCCATGAGCATCAGCATTGTTGTATATCCCACCCAACGGTAGGTGCGGGAAATGCACTTCAATAACAACAGGACACCAAGCTGGGTTTTTTACTGCTGGCGCGAAAAGCCAGAGTCACCTTTATTCGCTTGCCCCTTACATCAGGGGACCACACCACTTGTTACCCACAGCCAGGGGTAAACGCAGCATGGACTGGGGAGGATCCCCCTCCCAGTTAGACTAGACCACGCTGCAACATAACATTCCTCCTTTACCCCAAACAGAAATAAGGAAAAAATGAAAAACGCAAATCCCTTTTGAAAAAAAGAATTAAAACATCTACAGTGAACCCAGCATATCAAACATGTCTTCACAACATCCCCTGTATCTCCGTATCCCTGCAAAAAAGTTCTGCACAGCTCCTCATTAAGTCAGTATGAAATCTCGTAGCTTACTGAACGGTAATGGTCTAGGCCAGAGATGGTATCTCTCAGCCCCAGCCTGCAGAGGAACACTCACCACAGTCTCAGCAGTCCCATCTAGTCCTGATGCCTCGGGCTGACGATCACCCTCTCATTCATCAGATGTGACACCTTGAGGGCTCCCATTCTGTTCTAGAAACTTGCCTCGACGTGTAGTGATCTCCAGCTCCGGGGTGCCGAGGCAACTGACCCCAGACTCTAGGCCATCAGAATCAGTGGGTGGTGGCAAAACATCAGTAGCTGTAGTGGCAGTGTCAGATCGGTACTGTTTGAAGAACAAAATGTTGTGAGTCACCGACTCGTGGCCCTTTTGAGCAGTGACCAGGGTGCCTTTGATCCTCACAACAGTCCACGGCATCATCTCAAATGGGAGTCTAAACTTCCCACCTGGATGTCTATTCCAAACCAACACCTGGTCACCCACTTGCAGAGACACTGATCTCGCTCGTCTCCTCCTTGACACTTGATCGTTGGCGGCTTTACGTTGACACAATCTTTCACTCGCTTGCTCCAACAGGACCGTGGAAATCTCACATTGCGGCATTGTGTCTTCTACCTGTCTGTTCATACACAGAGCACTAGGGGATATGTTTGTGGTAGTATGAGGGGTGAGTTTATACTCTCTTAGGAATGCATACAAAGCACAGTCAACATTGTGGGCATTAGCCACCACTATCTTCAATACTTTATTCAAGGTTCGCATGAAGCGGTCGGCCTCACCATTGGCCTGAAGACAGCAGGGTGTAATATTCCTATGGACAACACCATGCCTTGCGAGGTATTCTGCAAATTCTTGACTAGCAAAAGCCGGGCCATTGTCCGTTTTGAGTTCCTGAATGAGACCATGAGTGGCCATGACTTCTTCCAAACGAGGGATGACCTGCCCAGCTGTGGTCGTGTCCAGTATTCCCACTTCAGGATATTTGGAAAAGTCATCAATGATCAGCAGCATGTGCCGGCTGTTAGGCAAAATACCCAAGTCAGCACTGGCCCACTTCCATGGCCTGGATTGAATTTGTTCAGTGAATTTAGGTGCTGGATTCTCGGATGGCCCACGACCTGACAGATGTGACAAAGGTGCACCACTCTTTCCACTTGGTGATCCAGTACTGGGAACCACACTTTACAACGAAGTCTGGCTTTCGTCTTGTCTAACCTTGAGGAGCGGCATGAGCCAAATCCACTATGTGGCATTGCAAGGACCGGGGAATCACCAGTCGCAGCCCCTGGAGCAGACATCCCTCTGGTGATACTGACAGCTCATGACAGACCTGATGCAGGGCAGCCAGGGTGTGTCCATCCTCTTCCGTCCACCTGGATATATTGTGTGTCATGTGATGTCACCTCCCTGTGTAAACTGCTCTTATGGCAAGTTGGAGACATTCATCCTCTTAGGCGGCCTCCATGAACTCCTGTATTGACACTGGTAATAGTCTGGATCGCTCGACCACCAGCCAAACTTATTCTTCCATGGCTTCTGCCTCATACTCCTCTTGTGCTGAAGCCAGTCTGGCATGTCTCGACAGGTAGTCCACAGGGTTTTGGGACCCTGAGCGATGAATCACAGTGAATTGATAGTCTTGTAGTTGTAGAATCCACTTTTCTATCCGAGGAGGATAAGTGGAAGTGGGTCTATTGAAAAGTGGAACAAGGGGTTTGTGGTCTGTCACCACCGTGAACGGCTGATAGAGGTGAAAATGGCGACAGCCCCAGTGGACTGCGGTGGTCTCTTTTTCAATGTGTGAATATCTTTGTTCTGTCTCCGTTAGGGCTCTGCTGGCGCATGCCAACAGGGCCCACTATACTTGTTCACCATGTTGAGACGGAATGGCGCCCAGCGCCACCGGGCTCGCGTCCACCGCCAGTTCAGACTCTTTGGCCGGATCGAAGTACCTCAACGTAGTATGAGCTGACAGTGCATTCTTGGTGGCACAGAAAGCATTTCCCTTGGCGGAGCCCCACTCCCAGGGGGTGTTGGTCTTTGTTAGTTTGCAGAGAGTTGCTGTGATAGATGACAGATTTTGGATGAATCTGCCACAGTATGTTACCATACCAAGAAAGCTACAGACACCTGTGACTGAGTTGGGGGCAGACGCCATCTGAATATCACGTACCTTCTCCGGATTAGGCATTACCTCTTTATCAGAAAAATGGTAGCCAAAGAAAGCAATATGATTCGGAAGAAACTCACATTTTTCTCTGTGCAGCGTGAGACTATGTTCTTGGAGTCACTTGAATGTGACTCGCAGTCTGTCAAGATGTCCTTCCAGGGTGGGGGCGTGTACCAATATGTCATCACTTACGTTGATGACACCAGCCAGTCCTGCTAGTATCCCTCTGATAGTTTCCTGAAAAACCTCTGCAGCACTGGAAATTCGGGTACCTCCGGAGCCCCACGTGGGTCGAAAATGTGGTTATTGCTCGGGACTCAGGGTCAAGCATGAGTTGATGATAGCCTGCCCTCAGGTCCATTTTGAGAACCACCTCGATCCACTCACTCTGGCCACAATATCATCAATGGTTGGTGTTAGGTGGTGTTCACGACAGATGGGTGCATTGGGTAGCCTCATATCCACTCAAATTCTCGCCTCCCCTGGCTGTTTGGGCCTCTGGATAACCACAATCGGCCAGACCCAACGAGTGGATCCCTGTACTCCCTCAATGATGCCAGCTGTTTCCAGTTTTGTAACTCCTCCTCTACTTTGGGGCATAGATGGAAAGCAACCCTGCGATGTTTCAAGGCCACTGGCTGTATGGATTTGTCAATATGAAGATGTATAAATCTTTCTTTCAGACACCCAATTCCATTGAACAGCTCGGCATATTCAGCTATAAACCCTGCAATGTTTTCTTGATGCACGCTGAATGCAAATGACACCAGACCCAGCCGCTCTGCTGTCCGGCAGCTCAACAGCATGCCTGACCCGGTCTTGGTGACGTAGATGTTGATGCTAACCATTTGACATCATGCATAATGTCAATTCTGAACACTCCTGCTGGAGGAAGCAGAATCGATGACCCAAACGCAAACACTTTGGTGGTGGTGGTGCAGAGTATCGGTTTAAGTTGAAGGTTCTTCATCACCCAGACAGCCATGATGTTGATGAGGCTCCCGTGTCTATTAGCGCCACCACTGGCTTGCCTCCCACCACTATACTGCATTTAGGGATGCGTTTTCTAGGACTGCTTCCTGGTTGCATAGCATGTATTACATGTATGAAGCCTTCTGATTCATTGTCATCCATATCCCCATCACCTTTGTCAGATACGTGAATTTGCGCCGCCTGCACTGTCTTGGGTTGGTTTGACTTCTTGGAGGAAGGGGATCTGCACACCTTGGCGAAGTGGTTTGGTTTGTTACAATTTGTACACCGTTTCCCCCAGGCAGGGCACTGTCCTTGATGGGGGTAAGATCCTCCGCACATATAGCATGCTCGTGTCGCTGCACTGGAGTTCATGCGTGACTTCTTTCAATCCACCAGGACCATGGTGATCGCGTTAACTGGTTCAGTCTTTACCATTTTTTGCAGGGCTGCCTCCATATGAGCTGCACAAGCCTTTGATAACTCCTTGGATTTCCTCAGTGTGAGCATATTGGCCATGGACATTCCCAGGACTTGTAAAATGTTCTCCCTCAGCTTGACCGAGTGACAGCCTTGTATGGATTGAGCCCGAATCTCATGCTCTGCATCTGGCAGGTCACAGGTGCTCGACAATTTTCGAAGTCTCCTGTAGAAGGTATCCACCGACTCGTAAGGAAGTTGTCAAGCCTGACGTAGAAGTAACCTTTCATAATCTGGGTTGGCTAACTGCTCAAAATGGGCTGTGAGGGCTCTCTTTAGCGATTGGTACATGAAGGGTGGCCCCTCTTCTGTGATAGACTTACTGATCTTGTGTATGGCCACCCCTCCTAGATGTAAGAGCATGGGACGGGGTCGGTCACTGTCCAGGGCGAGACTGCAAAGTATGTTCACAGTCACTCCACCCATTCTTTCCACTTAGCAGCCTGGGCTGACGGTGGGCAGTCAATTATGAAGGGTTCCAGCGTCGGTATGGATGACATTATGCAGCACAGGTGATGACCGCAACCCTCCTAGTGGCTAGTCCTGCACCTAGCGTTCTGCGCATCCGTGAAGTGATGTCCTTGTGCGCTACCAGTGATGGGCAGGGGCCTCCTTGGGAGCCCACAGCAGGGTAAGTGGCAAGTGGTGTTAGCTGGTGGGAGAGTGTCCTTTCATGCCACAAATTATAGTTCTCTTGCTCCTTGATGTGCCCAACACTCTTTGTGCCTGGTGGGGAAACAGCAGCTCAGCCTGTGCCTTCCCTCCGGAAGACAAAAGATCCCCTGCACAGCCCAGCACACAATGCTGCTGTAGTCTGGGCAGCTGTGTTGAGGCCCAGGAGAGAAAACAAAGAGCCTCCTCGCAGCACGTTGAGCACGATGGGGGCGGGGCCATCTCTCCTTAAGCTGTGCGCACCCAGCCCCTAAGCAGGTTGACGGGCCCCAAGGCCAGCAAGCACAGAGTCCAAGAACGTGCTGGAGACAGCGTCCAGTATGGCCATCCGCAGCGCTGCAATGCAGCGTTTGTGAGGTGTGTAAGTAGGCACACTCCCACCACTCTGACAGCCACGAGGACACACCGTGCGATGATGGAGGGTGGGGACGTCCACCCTCGTTGCCAATTTGTTGTATTTCCTGCACAACTGTAGGCGCGGGAAATGCACTTCAATAACGACAGGACACCAAGCAGGGTTTTTGACTGCCTGCACAAAACGCCGGAGTCACCTTTATTCCTTCGCCCCTTACGTCAGGGGACCACACCACTTGTAACCCACAGGCAGGGGTAAACGCAGCATGGACTGGGGAGGATCCCTCTCCCAGTTAGACCAGTCCACGCTGCAACATAACACGCATGAAGGGACACACAAAATGAAAAAGTATTTCGTTTGCAGTCAAACATATTGGCAAAAGTGCAATTAGCCATGTAAAGGGGCTACGAAAGGTAAGCCATTTACCAATGTCGTCAAAGGATTTTTTGAAGGGCAATCCCACGAATGAGGGATAGTGATGGGCGTGATGTGGGCGTTGTTAAAAGCCCAGATACATACCAACACGTCGGAAAAGCAGCGCTTGCGCTGCTATGCTCGACCTAAAAAGAGATATAAGCGTCAGGGATGGTTGCCAAATTCCAACCTTATTTCTTGTTGACAAGTAGAATTAGGTAGATTAAACAGTAGCCTAGGCAGAATGCACTGAGTGGTCGAACCAGGGGCCAGATGTAGCAACCAGTTTTGCCCATTCTGTGTCTATGGGAAAATGTGTTTGTACGTATGGCCCCAGGTGTCTAAGTTCCCTGGGAAGGCTCCCAGCTCGTAAATAATGGACAGAATACATTTTGCATTTATTAGCATTAATTATTTGCGCTTCCAAGTTGTTGTGCTGGCGGCGGAAAAAAAAGTGAGTCATTTTCATTTTTAGGTGAGCCCAGTGTTTGTTGACTGAGCCAATAGCATCTGTCCAACGCCGAACAGTATTTCGTCAGCTTTTTGATTAAGGTGCCGCTAATTTTCCAGCGTTTCGTTTCAAACCATTTATTACTGAATACTAATAACGGCAGTCCTGGCATTGACTACCATTGTCTTTGTTGAATTTGTCTACAACAATTAAAGAGGTCTGGAGACCTGAGGCAATATGACCCGGAATAATAGTGCTGCCTGGATATTGCAGCAACGGAATTGAAAGGATGATTAACCTTACGGGGGAGGGGGATATCTCCACTCTGATGGCATCTGATAGATCTGCACTATACCGGCTAAATAACAGAAGTGCCATCACGCACGCCTGCTTTAAACCACCATTCGCTAGTATTTTTTTAAAGACATGGCCACTGTGAACCAGTCAGTCAATAAATGTTCATTTAGACAAGTCTTTAAAACAACATAAAACATACACACATCAACATCCTAAAATATAGATACATCAATAATCCTCCTAAAACCTTTATAATCAATAAAAATTGATCTTATAATAAATACAAATTGACGCATAAAATATGTTTTAACTAAGATCATACCCAATTTATGAGCAGACAATGGTACCACCAAAAAGAGTTAAAGGCAAACTATAACAGAGATCCCTCTCATAGCCCCATTAAAGATTCTCTAACAGCGATCATAAATCACCATACAGCACAGCAACTTCCAAATAGCACGTCTATTAGCAGTGCTACTGCTTGCACACGATTTAAAGCACCATATTTTAAAAACAGCGGTCGTAAAATCACTTTCTGAAGGAACAAAACGTTCAAGCAATCCATTAGGATGTGCAGATTGTCACATTTTACATTCAGGCCACACATGCATTTACCTGCCATATCCATCATTGCCCCTTTTATCTTATCACTTCTATAAGCGTGGATTAATACCCGCCCGCAGCCTCAACAATTCATATCTAAGTCCTGGTTGAGTAGTAAATTCACATAAGAAAACTATTATTCGTTATTCGAAGAAGGTAACATAAACTGGACTGAAGGCTTCCTCTTTAGCTACTGCCTTTCCTGGTACCTAGAAATCTCCTTTATTAATGTTGAAAGTTCATTCTTCGAAGTTTCTATATGCAAATTCTGGGTACATAGCCTCACATTCACTTCCTTGGCCCAATTTAGGGGCATTTATAGTGCCCTAGTTGCCACCTTGTGGCACATTAACGTCATTGTTTTTGATGTTAATGTGGCCCAACAAGGCCGAAATCCCTGCACGTTATTTACAGGGTGGTGCCATCCTGTAACCCTTTGTGCTACATTATGCCTATGCCAGGCATAATGTATCCAAGGGGGACGCTCTAGGTAGGGGAGCCGGAAAAATGGCATAAGGAAATCTATGTGATTTATGCCATTTTTGACTGCACTTTTAACGCCTGCTCTTGAGCAGGTGTTAAAAGGAGGCTTCCATTCTTTAGAATGGGGCCCGATGTACTGTCCAGTAGTAGAGCCAATATTTTGGTGCTACTCCTACAGAGTACATCAATAGCGTCCTGAAAAATGACTCTATTACCTCCTACCCTGCGCCATGGTGTGACGTATTTTAAATACGGTGCACACATGGTGGGGGTAGGGGGGTACTAAGGGGCGCAGGGAAAGTGTCGCTGCACTCTGTGCAGCACCACTGTCCATAAATCTTCCCCTTAATTCGCTATGCAGGATCTCCTTTTTGCACCACAATGATATCTTTCGCTGTTCTTCAGCATTCAACCATTTCCAGAATCTCACTGCTGCTGCTCCTGCCAGGTAACTCCATCATGTAATACCTGTTTCCTGCCTTGCTGCCTGAATCATTACAGACCTTGGCAAGGGCAGTAAACTTTTCAAACATTTCCCTTCCTCGGGTTTCCAACAACTTTTGCCATGAAGATTTAACAGTTTACAGCTTTTAGCACAGTTCTGTGGGACATCTCTCCGTAATCTCTATTAAACTTTTTAGACCCCCTACCAAGGAAAGGTCTCTTGCTTTAAGTGATTCAATATGTATATTCCACTTTATACTCTCCTCAAACCATTCAGAAAGATACTTCTATTCAGGTACCAATTCCAGTTTGCTAAGGCCTGAGAGCCACCTAAACTTTACAGGTTTATCTTTTTTACCAAAGCCCAGTACTTTAGTCTTTTCCAGGTTTACCACAAGCCTTATTCAATCACAATATTTCATAATCATATCCAGCTGCCCCTGTAAGCCGATATATGTTAAGTCCATAATCATAAGATCATCTGCAGGAAGGAGACATGCTGTGTGGTTCGCATTCATTTAAGGGCTGACTCTCTGGGCTGCAGCTAAAGCTACCAGCAAATCTGCCAAAAACCGGAGGAAAGTAAAGGGGCTAACACACATCCCTGCTACCAGCAAATCTGCTATAAACCAAGGAAAGTAAGGGGGCTAACAAACATCCCTGCTACCAGCAAATCTGCTATAAACCGGAGGAAAGTAAGGGGGGCTAACATGCATCCCTGCCTAGGCCTGTTATTAATTGGGATTTTCTGGGTCAGTGTCCCCTCAGTGTCCGTGATTACCTGTGCCCAATTGTGTGAGTGTAGTTCTTGAATCAAAACCAGGAGACCCTTGGGAATACCCTGTTTCCCCAAAGTTTCCCACATAGAGTTCTAATCCACAAGATCAAAATATGCATGGCAGTCAATGAAGCAGCAAATTAACTGCCCCTTTGCTCCACTGAATTCCAGGCTGGGGACCATAAACAGAAACAGTGGTTTATCATGGAATGGTCTTCAAACCCCCCTTGTTCTGGGGGTACAATATGATTATACTACACCCATTGCTTGAGACTGCCTAGGATAATTTTTTCAAAATGTTTTTACCCACATCCAGCAGGTTTATTAACATGTAATTCTTGGGGATCTTCATTTCCCATCTCTTATGTGGAGGTCTAATGATAGCCCCTTTCAAATTGCCCGGGAATAGGCCAGTAGCAAGTATTCCTTGAACCACTTCGTGGAAAATTCCAGTCACCAATCGAGCCTGGTCTTAACTATAACAGCCAGGAGATTATATAGGCCCGCTGCTCTGATCAGAACCAGCGTCGAAATGATGCTTTTAATATGGGCCATAAAAAACTGCGTTTTAAAGTCGGCATCCACCTGCTTCATTGGGTTCTACTCGTATTCTTGGGCTCCGGCCCACCTCCATAAATTTATTTTAGATATTCAGCCCACGCACTTTCTGCCAGGGGGCTCCAGAACGCCCAGGCAAGATGGACGCGCTTTAGTTTGGCTCTACCTGCCAGGGCCATCTATCTGCAAAATATCCTCATACTGAACTGACATTGATCATATTAAGGGGCTGCCAGCTGTAGGGTCAGTGCGGCGGATTGCAGGAAGAGCGGAAAAATCCTTTATTGAGCTAGAAGGAGTCTGTGCCTTGCAAGCCTGCAAAGGCTGCATAGCGTGTGGCGGCATTTAAGATGGTGGCTGCTGACCAGAGGCTGGACGTTGATCGGACCAGGGTGGCTGTGGTGTGAAGTGTGCTGCCCTGGTGACACCTGCGGAGACTTGGGGAGCGAAGATATAGCCCAGATAATACGGATGCTGTACCTCAGGATGACACTGGGGAGGAGTACCATGGCGAATATGGCTTTGGCTCCAGTCTCCACACCTGAGCTCCAACAGATGGGGCCTTCGCGGAGTGCGCCAAGGGCGACTCTCACTGCGGTACCCTTTCAGATTTTGATCTAGGGCAGTGGTTCCCAACCTGTGGGCCTTGGACCCCTGGGGGTCCGTGAAGCCTCCTCAGGGGGTCCGCGGCTGCTTAAAACATTTAATAATATTAGGTCCCAGCTATCAGTAATAACTCCTCGGGGGTCCCGTGTTCCAATAATGATTCAGTGGGGGTCCCCAGGCTCCAGTATTGATAAAATGGGGGTCCACAGAAGTCAAAAGGTTGGGAACCACTGATCCAGGGCATTCCCCTGCTGATGGTTGAGTGCTGCATTGGACTCGGCCAATGATTTAGTTCCTTGGCTGTGCTGGTGGAGCCCGAGGCACGATGGAGACTGGAATAGAAGGTGAGAGGGTAGTGAGGATGCTGTGGTGTCCCCCCTCTGTCAGTCCTGGCCTGCTGCTTTGCGAGAGACTGTAGCAGTGTGCAGGGCCCTTACAACCTGGAGTAACATCAACATGGATAAGGCATCATAAGCTTCCTGATTGGTCATGGAGGGAGGTGACCAGCTTTGTGCCCAGTATGAAGAGTGGTACGCCATGATTACATTTAATGACTGAGTGTGACCGTCTAATGTACTCTATTTGGTAAGTGGTGTGAGATTGGCGGGATGACCTGACCAGTTATGTGCGCTGAGTTTGTTGCCTGGACCTGTTCCTGGAAGGGGGAGTTCCAAAAGAAGCTCCCCTTGGACACAGGGCCCATGTTGTATACTCCATTAATTAGATCAGTGCACTGCTGGCCGGGGTCATCACTAGATAACAACTTGGACACCCATCGCATTCCACTCGTCAGCCAGGGGTAAAATGTTTCTGCAGTACTTAAGTGGAGCCCTTATCTTGTTGCAGAGCAGAGCTGCTCTCCTTGGTCACCGGGTGGTGGGCTGCAGAGACTTGGTGGGATTTATCTCTCCGCTAACACTGGGAAAACTGACAAGCATAAATCTCTGCTCACGTTTGAGTCTCGGCGCACCATGAAGTCTCAGGCTGTTCAGTCTGCTGGTGAGCAAGAGGGGGCAGCGCAGGATCCCTCCCCTATGGAGAAAACACTGATGGCCATTCAACAAAGTCGAAATCAATCGACGGGAAACTTGATGCACTGAACTTGCACATGAATCATATGGCATATAAATTGAAGCAGCAGGGCAATCGTCTGTCTGATGCCGAGCAGCGTGTCTCAACCACAGAGGATGGGTTATTTTCTGTTAGTAATAAGTGCTTGAGAATGGAAAAGGTACTGCCACTTATGCAGGCCAAAAATGAGGACTTGGAAGCTTGCTCACTGTGGAATAATCTTTGGATCACAGGTGTGCCTGAAAGTACGAACACAGGAAAAAAATTGGAACTTTATGTAGAAGGTATGCTGAAGGACATTTTTGGTGCTGATCAGTTCTTCTCTGTCCTCATCGTGGAGCGCACAGGTCAATGGTCAACAGACTGATCCCGGGGTTACCACCATAATGGCAAAGTTACTTAACTACCGTGACCGGGCTACAGCGATGCAACTGGCACGTAAAATGCAGCGGACAACTTATCAAGGATATTAGGTGGCCGTTTACCCATATTTTACTGTGTCTGTCAAGGCTGCAAGAGTTTCTCCCAGTCAAGAAGCTTCAATCCATGAACATACAGTATGCCATTTTGTATCCGGCTTGCCTGAAGATCTAGCACAGGAGTAGGCCGAAGGTTTTTTGCTATGCATAAGGAAGCTCTTGCCTTCATTAAGATGCTTCCATGCACCAGTGACCGGCACTCAGCATCTGATGTAGATGACACAGGTAAATGAACATAAATCCACTGGGTGGTAATGGCCCCTTGGTGATGAGACCATGGACGCTATATGTGGCAATTATAGTCTAGGAGCGGACTCCAGTGAGATGTTTGTAGTTCATTCTCCACTCTAGGTAGTTTATAGTTTCATAATTGTGAGTAAGATCGTACTAATCATTGATAACTGCAGAGGTAATGTAAGATCGCCTGACTGTTCTTCACCCTATCTACTGCTATGTCTTTAGACATGATTGACTGGTTCTGGGGAGAAGCTTGGTATGATTTGGAACCTGTTGGAAATGGCCTTTCTGCAGGGTCACCCCCCAAACCTTTTGACTTACTCCTTTTCTTTTTCTGTCCCCATTTTTGGTGGCTTTAGGACTCTGCGCACTTTACCACTGCTAATCAGTGCTAAAGTGCATATGCTCTCTCCTTAAAACATGGTGACATTGGCTCATTCCCAATTGGCTTATTTAATTTACTTGTAAGTCCCTAGTCAAGTGCACTACATGTGCCCAAGGCCTGTAAATCAAATGCTCCTAGTGGGCTGCAGCACTGGTTGTGCCAACCACATAAGTAGCCCCCTAACCATTTCTCAGGCCTGCCTCTGTAGTGCCTGTGTGTGCAGTTTCACTGCCATTTCGACTTGGCATTTCAAAGTACTTGCCAAGCCTTACACTCCCCTTTTTCTACATATAAGTTACCCCTAAGGTAGGCCCTAGGTAGCCCATAGGGCAGGGTGCTATGTAGGTAAAAGGCAGGACATGAACATGTGTGTTCTATATGTCCTGGTAGTGTAAAACTCCTAAATTCGTTTTTACACTGCTGTGAGGCCTCATCCTTTCGTAGGATGGCATTAGGACTACCCTCATATACTGTTTGAGTGGTAGATCCACATCTGAAAGGAGTAGCCAGGTCATATTTAGTATGGCCAGAATGGTGATACAAAATCCTGCTTAATGGTGAAGTTGGATTTTGTATTACTATTTTAGAAATGCTACTTTTGGAAAGTGAGCATTTCTCTACACTTAAATCCTTCTGTGCCTTACAATCCATGGTTGGCTAGGTTTAGTTGATAGCTCCCTTGTGCATTAACTCAGACAAACTCCAAACACAGGATGCTCAGTCACACTTGCATACATCTGCATATTGAATGGGTCTTCCTGAGCTGGGAGGGTGGAGGGCCTGCCACTTACATGGCAAAGGACAGTAGCCTGCCCTCACACAAAGGACTGCCATACCCCCAACTGGGAACCTGGCAGACAGGATGGAACTGAAAGGGGACTTTGTGCACTTCTAAGCCACTCTTTGAAGTCTCCCCCACGTCAAAGGCACATTTGGGTATTTAAACAGGGCCTCTGCCCCCACCAACTCAGACACTTCCTTTAGAAGAGAACCTGAACTAGAACCTGCCTTTAGAACTGCCTGGCTGCCCATATACTCACCTGACTGCTTTCTGTGAAGGACTGCTGCCTTGCTGCTCTCTGGCTGTGCTGAGAAATGCTCTCCAAGGGCATGGATAGAGCTTGCCTCCTGTTCCCTGAAGTCTCAGGACCAAAAAGACTTCATCTCTACAAGAAGGACTCCTTGTGCGGTGAAAATCGACTCACAGCCTGCCAGAAATGTCACACAGCTTGCATTGCGGTGAAAAATCGTAACAAGAAGATTGATGTAGCACCATTCAACGCACGGCCCTCTGGATCGATGCACAGCCGAGCCGGAATGACGCAGCCCGACTTCCAGAGAGGAATCGACACAGCACCTGCTGTGCGGTAGAAATTTCCACGTAAAGCCCAACAGATCAACACAGCCCCTGTGACTTCATCCTGTTAGTGCCGGAAATCCACGCATCATCCCCAGGGCGTCCGAAAACTCAGCAACCCGAAGAGGATCCAAGACTGAGTGCCGGAAATTGATGCAAAGCCTTCTCTGCATGAAAACTAAATGATGCGTGGCCGTGTGCGGCCTGAGAAATCGATTCACACCTCCCTGTTTTCTACGCATCTCGTCCTCTGAGGTTCTTTTTTTTTTTTTTTAGATATATTTTATTGTTTTATCAGCCAGGTGGCAACTTACAAATAAAATAACCAAGATTACAGTGTATTCGAGACGCGTTGTACATGACTGTCGTTATAAGCACACACTACATGTCACAGTTCAACCGCAGCACAGTTGTGCATTACAGATTATATTTTTAAGACATACAGTAGTTTAGTATGTGCAACGTCAGTAGATAATCAGAGAAATATAGCAAAGGAAATTAAACAGAGAGATAGAGTGGGCGCGGCGGGTACAGTCAGGAAGGGAGGAGAGGGGGCAGGCGGGGGGGAGGCAGCAGCTGCGTGAATTATATGTCGGGATGGGGAGAGGTAGCGCTGCTCATTTTCAGCATCTCTAGAGAGCTGACTGGGATTTTTACGCAGTTTATTTCGGATTCTGTGTTGGTGTATCTCTTTCACCGAGCGTTTCGGTCAATCTTTGTAGTAATGATTCCATTTGCTGCAGAAGTAACGGGGGTTGTGTTACTGTATTGTTTTAGGGAGGACGAACGTCATCTTTATTTTCTGCTGCTATCACGAATGTATTCCATACCTTTAGGCCTTTTACTGGAATACCCTTCTCCAGCATATTTTGTAGGGTTTGTGATTCTGCTTTAGCCCAGCGTATTACCTCTTCTCGCCATTGGGCGGTCGTAGGGGCGCCCGGGGCCTTCCAGTGCATGGCAATAAGGCGTCTATATAGCACCAAGGCCAGGGCGATGCATTTATATGATCGTTTGTGTTTCTTGGAGAGGGGTGTTATACCCAATAAGCATACTTCAGGAGTGGGGGATAATGGAATGTTCGTCCATTCAGTCAATAACGATGTTATGGCTATCCAAGTGTTCCTAACCGGGAGACATTCCCAAGTCATGTGATAAAAGGTGGCTTCTTCTGTATTGCATCTGGGGCATGTCTGGGGTGAAAGGGGGAACATGTGTGTAATACGGTGTGGTGCTAAATAAGTCTGATGTACATAATTAAACTGAGTTTATCGAAAGCGGGGATTGCGCGAGACCTCTCGGATCACTCTCATCGCCTGTTCCCATAAGTTAAGTGTTAAGGGCTCTGGTAGCACACTATCCCATCTGTTCTTCGCTTGTTCCTGTTTGTGTTCGGTATGGGAGGTGAGGATGCAATATATATTTGAAATGCTCGATGAAACATTGATGTTCCCCAGTAGCTCATGGAGCAAGGGGGAGACTTCTGGTTCCGAGCTGCCTTTTCTCCAGGACTCTCGTATTACCTGTCTGATTGCGGCGTAGGCTATGAACCGCCCCTGACCCAATTCGTGTTTATCGGCTAATGATCCATATGATTGAAGTTGCCCTTCTTGGTAAATGTCTCCAAGTGTGTGTATACCTCTCCTGACCCAAGCGTTCAGACCCAGCGTGACCGCAATATTTGCCAGCGATGGGTGTGCCAATAGTGGTATCCTGGGGGAGTACTGCGGGTCTTTACTGTTTCGCAGTACATAGCGTCCCCAGGCCCAGTGTGCTGTGGTCAGTAGCATATTACTTGTGTGTCTAGGATTTGTCCGATTCATGAGGTATTGCAGAACCTCCGTTCCATCGAGATCAGCCAGCGCCTTCTGTGCTTCCGCTCCGGTGGGATTTCCCATCCAGGTGGTTATCCATTGTATCTGGGAAGCTGCATAATACGCTTCATACTTGGGGACGCCCATCCCCCCTAGTTTAAGTGGCTGGGTTATTTTTGCTAATGCGACGCGTCTGCGTCCCTTGCCCCATATTAGGTCTGTTAATAGGCTATTCAGTTGTTTAAAAAAGGAGCTCGGCAATGTTAGGGGCAATGCCCTGAAATAATAGAGGGGGCGCGGGAGCACTATCATCTTTGCGATGGCAGTTCTGCCCATGGGAGACAATGGGAGTGAGCACCAGAAGGGCAAGGAGCCCCTCGTTGATCTGATCACTTGACCAAGGTTGCCATCTCTTAGGTCTTGATTGTCATGAAATATATTTACACCTAGGTATTTGAATGTGATATAACACCATTTCAGGCCACCCAGGCTTGATTGCGTTCTGAGAGTCTCGGGGACCGGGTGTAAGGGGAATATACAGGATTTTGCCCAGTTAACTGTTAGCCCGGCTACCTCGCTGTATTTTTTAAGGAGTTCCAGCAGGCCCGGGATGGCCGTAGCATGGTCACGTAGAAAAATAAGGGCATCATCTGCATATAAGGAAACTATCTGGTGCGACTGGCCATCAAGGATGCCCCATATGGGAGCCATTACACGGAGACGGGCAGCCAGGGGCTCGATGGCTAGTGCAAATAGGAGTGGGGATAATGGACATCCTTGCCTGGTGCCTCTTCCAATGTTTAATTTTTCGGAAATCGTGTCTCCAGTCTTGACCCTGGCCACCGGGCCAGCGTATAGTGTTTCCACCCAGCCGATGTATGTTCGCCCAAAACCCATTCGATTGAGTGTTTCTATTAAGAAAGGCCATCCCAGTGTATCGAACGCCTTTTCAATGTCCAGTGAGACTGCAACTTGCAGCTCATCATTCGCTGGGGAGTTTCCCATCAGGCGTAACAGATTCCTGATGTTGCTGAAGGTGCTGCGCCCGGGTATGAAGCCTGCCTGGTCCTGATGGACCAGTTCAGCTATGCGCGGTAGCAGGCGGTTGGCTAAAATCTTACCAAGTAATTTACAATCAGTATTTAGCAGTGATAATGGCCTATATGAGCGAACATCTAGAGGGTCACGGCCCGCCTTCAGCAGTACTGCTATCAGTGCTTCCCGGCATGTGTCGGGGAGCTGGTTTCGCTCTAGAGCCTCCCTCAACATTATTAGGTATGGTGTCAGAATCTGGGGTTGGAACGTGGTGTAGTATTCGATGGGAATACCATCGCTACCAGGTGCTTTGCCATGCGTTAACTGTTGTAGTGCACGCTGAATTTCAGCTATCTCTATTGGTCTGTCTAAGTCTGTCGCGTGGGCAGCAGATAAACGAGTCAAGGTGATACCACTGAAGAAGTCTTTTAGTTGAGCGTTAGTGGGAGGTGGACGTGGTTGATACAGTGAGCTATAGTACTCTCTGAAAGCATTATTTATCTCTGCCTGCGTGTTTACTATCGACCCAGATTCCAGGCGAATAGCCCCAATGGGGAGATTTCGGCGTTCATTGTTTATAAGCCATGCTAATAATTTGCCAGATCTGTCGCCTTCAGCGTGTGTACGAGCTAAATAGTGACGATAGTCGTAATGCCTGAGGCGGCTATCTGCGTCAGTCCATTTAGAGCGCATATCAGTAAATTTCGCAAGGGTTATGGTGCCTTTAGCAAGTTCGCATTCAGAGGTTTGGATCTCTTGTTCCAATGCTCGGAGATCGCGCACTAAAGTCTGACGTACTCCGACTGTGGTTGAGATACATACCCCCCTTATGACTGTCTTATGTGCGTCCCATTCAATAGCTCTAGAGCTAGTTGTCCCAGCATTCGACCTATAATATGCTGATATATGCGTGGCTATGTCCTTCCTGAATGGCGGGTCTTGTAATAATTGCGTTTGCAGCCGCCAAGTTGGAATACATGAGCGGGGCTTGCCCCATCGGATTTGTGCTTTGAGTGGGCAGTGATCCGAGAGTACCCTGGCAGAGTACTCTGCATTCATTATTTTGTGTGTTATGTTCTGTGAGGTAAGGATGAGGCCTATCCGGGTATACAATTGGTGTACTGGGGAATAATAAGAATATTCTCTTTTATGTGGATGCAAGTGCCTCCATATATCTGTCAGCCGGCGTCCTTCTATCCAAGTACCTAAAGCTTTAGAATTTTTCATTGGGAAGGTGGCCACTAATGGGGGATGAGATCTATCTTTATCGACGTGTGGGACGCAGTTCATGTCCCCTCCCCAGATGCATGATGTTGTTAGGTCGTTGGTTAGTTGTGATATTGTTGTTTGTAAGAATTCACCTTGCTTAATATTAGGGACGTATAGTCCATTTATCGCGAGCTCCTCCCCGTCAAGTAGCCCTTTTAATTGTATAAACCTACCGTCCTTGTCTTTTATGCTATGTTGTACTGTGAAGGGGACCCCCGGGGCAATCCAGACCAGCACCCCTCTAGCAAAGGATGAGTCGCCAGCGCTGTATATTGAGCCCGACCAGTGTTTTTCCAGACGGGCAGCCTCCGCAGTTGTAATGTGTGTTTCCTGCAATATTGCTATGTGTGTATGGTGGCGCTTTAGATATGCATGTACTCTATGACGTTCACTGGCACCGGCCATGCCCTTCACATTCCAGATTATTAAGTTATATATAGGTTCCTTGTTCATTGCGTTGTGTGGGAATTGGTGGGTGCTGTCTAATCAGTATTAGCTCGAGCCACCCCATCCCACAGGACCCCCCCGTCCCACCCGCACCCACCCGCCTCAACCAACCCCACCCCACGCCCAACCATCTCTCGCGCGTCGAGGAGTGAAAAAGAATCCCATAGTGGGTTAAGAGAGAAAGATAAAGAAAAGAATATTCCAACCAAAAGGATATTACGGACAATGTCCGTTCGTTAGATAAAGTGGCACAACCGGTGCCTAAGATGACTTCTGGGGAAGTCAGGTCCATTCGGAAACCGTTCAGGTTTTAGGGGGTCGTGGATGGACGAGGTCGGGCCCTTGGGAGGCCCACCGTCAGGATACGACTCTGCTGGCCCAAGCGCATTTGTACAGTTTATCAAGGATTCAGTCATTGATTCTTAAGTTGAGGACTGTTGTCCACAGAAGATTCCAAGGAGAGAGCCCCAATAGTGAAGGCGGGCTGCACCTCAGTTGTTGCTGCCGCCCGGGGGGGGACCGCGGGCACCGATCTTTTCCTTTTAAAGTTCATCTGCCGATCGTGGGGTAAGGTCTGGGCCCACTAGCAGTGGGGAGGGAGTAGGGCTTGTGTCGCCCCCATGTGCGGTAGTGTCGTTAGTGTCCGATTCACTCCTAAGGTCCATCATCGCACGGGCAAAGGAGTTAGTGTCTTTTAGTGTTTGTGCTTGGTGTAACGCCATTTGTGCTTTTGTGGGGCGAGAGGACGTTTTAGGTTTTTTCCTTTTCTTTCTGGGGCAAGCGGTAGTCCATTCTTCGGAAGGTGTGTCTTCTTTGGTTGGGTCTACCAGACCTTTTGCGTGGATCCATGTCCATGCATCTTCAGGTGTGGGGAACATTAGGGTTGTCTCGTCCGTTACTATGCGTAGTCGCGCTGGGAACATGAGGGAGTAGGTAATGCCTTTTTCTCGCAGCAACTGTTTGACCTTGTTATACGCTCCTCTTCTGCGCTGTACCTCCATAGTGTAGTCAGGGTAAGCTGTGACCCTACTATTTTCCAGCTGGATCTGGTTTGACGTTCTGAAGCATTGGAGCACCAGGTCTCTGTCCCTATAATTCAGGAAGCGTGCTATTAGTGGTCGAGGCGGAGCTCCAGGGCGGGGCGGGTTGTTTGGGATTCTGTGCGCCCTTTCGATCACTGGTGTTGTACCAGGGGACTGTTCTGTAAGTATGTTTTTCAACCAGGACTCCAAAAACACCTCTGCCTTGGGGGATTCCATATGTTCTGGGATTCCGAGGAATCTGATGTTATTGCGTCTGGAGCGTCCTTCAGCTTCTTCCGCTCTGCGTTGTAATTGAGCTATATCCAGTTCCATTTGTTGCATTTTAGTTTTCATATCCAATACTTCTGGTTGGATGGTTTTCAGGGTCGTTTCAATGGACCCTTTCTGTTAATTTGCGGTGGTCGGCACGTAGCAGTGAGACTTCCAGTACTGCGGCGTCAATTTTCCCTTCCAGCGAGGATTTAGTGTCCATTATTGCTTGCATTATTTTATCGAATTGGAGGGAGTGCGTGCGGAGTGTTTCAGTGAGTTGTAGGGAAATGTCCGATTGCTTGTCTGGATGTCCAGCTGGCGGGGGAGGATCACCATCTCCTAGCGGCCCTGTCTGGGGGTGTTTTGGTTTGACCATGGTTCTTTGAAATCTTGCACTGAAACGTTCCACTGGGATTAATGGACAGGTGTTTGCTGGGGGTCCGCTTATACCTCCGGTCTCTGCCCAACACGATATTCGTTTCAGCCGCTTTCCAAATTAATAAGGGGTTCCATTGCTCATGCTATTGTTGGTGTTCATTTTGATGTTGTTTGCGCCTCCATGGGTTGGGGCCCAGTGTGTTTCATAAGTGCCCCTGGCAATGCGGCAGCGGGCCCCACGGCCCGTACGAGGGGCTCAGCTAGATCCGGCACACCATGCAGTGCCCTGCGCCAGGGCGGGGGGGCTGTTCATGAACCGAGGCCAAGGGAAACCCTGCAGTTATGATTATTGAGGGCTCCAACGATGATATCTGGAGGCTGTGGAAGGCCGTTCCCTAGGTCTCCCTCATTGGGGGATTTAGGCCATGCACGTTGGGTCCGGGGCTCTCGTGTGGCGCCGTGGTGGGGGACGATGTTTCTCCCCCCGTGGGTAGTTGAATAGACCCCAGGCATTCAGTGTAGGTATAAATCACCATCGATCATCCCATGGGGACCAGCCCGGGTGGGGCGCCCTCTCAGGGACGAAGGGCGTCTCCCGTTCCCCAATCCGGGCGGCACGTCGGGGGGCGCTCGTCAAGGTACGAGGCTACCGGGCGCTCTCCCTACCTCCTCTTGTTTCGGCGCACAATGTGCACGAGTGATGGTCCCGCGTTGGGGGCAGGATGGGCCCGAGCGTCTGGTGCTGGCATCCGCCGCTCCCTATCGTTCCTCGAGGCGTGTGGCCGGGCCCAGCCCGGTTGGGGCGCTCGCTCTGGAGTGAGGAGCACCTCCCGCTCCTCAGTCCAATCGTCGGGACAAGGGAGCTCGTCGAGGGGCGAGGAGGCCGGGCGCTCTCCCTACCCCCTCTTTGTTCGGCGCGCAACACGCTCTAGCGATGGCCGCGATCCTCCGCTATGGCGGCCGCTTCGATCCGCGATTGCCGGATCCACCACGATGGCCGCGCCTTCCGGAACACCGGACTCCCGGAACTTCTGATTATACCCGGGAGTGGTTGCGCTGTAATCCCAGGCGCTTTGGGTCACAGCAGGGCACAGGATTTTGAAGAAACGGTGGGCCGAGAGCGGAGCTCTAAGATTAAGCTACCGCTCCTGCCACCATCTTGGCCACGCCCCCCTCGTCCTCTGAGGTTCTTTGCTGACATTTTGAACGCAAACCAGGTACTTTGTGCTTGAAAGAGACATTTATTGCTTTTAAAAGACTAAAGACACGTTATCTCATTTTTACAGTGATATCTCAACATATACTTATTGCATTTTAATCGTTTTGATCTGCATCTTATCAGATAAATATTATTTATTTTTCTAAACACTGTGTGATGTATTTTTGTGGTGTTCTACTGTGTTATTGCATGGTTTATTGCACAAATATTTTACACATTGCCTTCTAAGTTAAGCCTGACTGCTCAGCTCCAAGCTACCAGAGGGTGGACACAGGATAATTTGGATTGTGTGTGACCTACCCTGACTGGAGTGAGGGTCCTTGCTTGGACAGAGGGTAACCTGACTGCCAACCAAAGACCCCATTTCCAACAGAACCCTACAAAAAGTTGGTCCGCATCTAATGTCCTGGCCACCCTCCTCAGTTTGGGAGGGATGTAGCCTCTGTAGGCCCTCAGAGGGGAGTACCCCATTTAATTAAGACCTGACTGCTAAGTGGTTCTGTTACTGTGGCCTTTCACATAGTACTAGATGTTAACTGGTTTTTGTATGGAATTGGGATCTTTCTTGACATAGTTCGGATGCTGAAGTAGGTGGGGGGAGGGATGTTTGTTGTTTTAATGTTATGCCACTATATTGATGCCATGTCAGAATTTTCACATATCTACAGTAAGACAGCTGAATGTGATATATTTGTCATTGCTGGATTGTCCTATGGATCGTAATACAAGCACAGTGCCCACAACTCATGTTTTGTTCCTTGCATGGAATGTTAGGGGACTGAATAATCTTAGGGAAACACAGCATGTACTAGCCTATCTTGATAGACATGCTGTGCAGGTGGCAACCCATTCAGGAGACGCATCTCACTAGACACACAGAACACCTATTGGCTCTAGGTGGGCAGGACTCCGGGTGGCCTCTTCATACTCATCCTATTCTCTGGAGATTATGGTATTAATGAAAAAAGGTGTTCCATTTATTTATACACATTCTGAGACCGATAATCAGGGGAGGAATATAATATTACAGGGGTAGTTATGTTGCAAATTGTTAACTATCGTAAATGTATATGGCCCCAATACTGATGACCCTGAATTCTATATGCATTTTTGGTGACGTCTCCTCCAATCGCTGCCATCTGTGGTCATCTGGGGGGTGACTTTAACACAACTTTGGACCCTGTAGAGATCGGGTGGCCACTGCCCTGAGAGGCGGGAAGCAAGCTACTAGGATACTTTGTGAGGGTATGCGGGAACATGGTTTCATCGATTTATGGTGCCTAAGGAATCTGGAGGGGAGGGAGGGCACCTTTCACTCCACTGTTCACAGTATGTGGTAATGATTAGACTACTGGCTCGTGATGAGGGATGTGAGCACATGGACATGTAGTCTAAAGCACTTACCTAAAACGCTGTTGGACCATGCACCTCTCCAATTAGAAGTCACCCTGCCATCATATGCCCCTCCACTGTTTCAGTGGAGGTTTCAGGCTACATCGTTGATGGACCAGATTTTTAGAGATGGAGTAGGGGCAGCAATTGTTGAGTATTTTGACAGGAATGTGGGGTCAGTGGAAGGTATAGATATTCTGTCGGAAGCTTTTAAGGTGACTATACAGGGTATCTGCATCGGTTTACAGGCTGGTGTCTTGCAGTCACTCCGTACTCAGCTCAGGATCATAGATGACACGCTTGCTTCATTAGAGAGGGAGTACGAATTTAATCAGATCATGACTACTCTAGCAGAAATACAAGAGCAAATATCTAAATACAATGTCATAGTAGATCAAGAGGTCCACAACATGTCCAAGCAATGGAAAACCATACGTATGGTGAAGGGGGTAGACCAGGCCACACACTGGCCACTAAAATAAGAGAAACATGAGCTCAATTGCAGGTAGTAGAGATTATGGGTGCAGACGGCACAATGTGCCATGGCACCATGAGCATATTAGCGTAATTTACAAGTTATTATGAAAGCCTATATGTGAAGCGAGAATCAGCGGGTGAGGCAGATGTGGCACAATACTTCACAGATATAGCACTGGTGTGGCTCTCCCCTGGACAAAAGGAAGTCCTGGAACACCCCATAATGCTTGAAGAGATTTTGGAGGCAATCTGATCCCTGCTTAGTGGGAGGGTATCGGGTAGTGATGGATTGAAGTGTGAGTTTTACAAAGAATTTGCACCTCTGCTGGCACTGCACCTATATGAACTATACCTAGAAGCCAATCATAAATAAATCCTCCTTACAACCATGAGAGAGGCCCTAACAATCTCGTTATTGAAGCCTGATAAACCACCGGGAACGTGTGAGTCATGACGACCACTTTCCCTTATTAAAACCGATGCAAAAATATTGGCTAAGATTTTAACCAGTAGATTGAGACCTTTGCTTTCAAATATGATATTACCAGATCAATCTGGCTTCGTACCGGAGAGGTCAACCACGTGTAAACTGTGCACCCTGTTTGCAGTACTTCACAGTCTTGAGCTTACGCTTCCAGTTTCAGAAGTACTGTTACATGCCGCTAAGGCATATGACTCTATCCAGTGGCTCTACATGTATGGTATCCTATGTTGTATGGGTGTGTTTTGCTTTCACTAATGACCGAGCTGAAAACAATCTCTGGAATGCACTTCTTAGTTTAAAGAAGACATTTATTATTACTTCACCACAAGGTTCCTGAGAGAAGAGATTAGTAGGTTGGAGGCACACGTTTAAAAATAGTCACAGCAATGAACGGAAAACATATCAAAGTGATTCTCAATTGCAATGTACACAGCAAATATATGTGATTATATCATAGCATAACTTCAAAGCAAAGAATAAAAGTCAACATTTATCAGTGTAGGGACTATCACTGCTCTTCATCTTTCTCATGCCTGCAAGTTGATGACTCCTGTTCAACTGCGAGAAAGAGATTTTCCACCCGTACGGGACAGGTCAGGCAACTGACGTGCGCTTCTGAATGAAGTCTCAGAAAATTCCCCTTGCTGCTGCCCAGGGACACCTTTTATAGAGTGAATAATGAAAAAAGCCTGCTAACAGGCCATTTCCTCTAATAGTCAAAACATGCTGGCTACTGTAGGTCAGAGTTGGAAGAAACAAACGTCGAAAGTGGGCCAGGCTTTCAAGGCTGTCTCTCCCAAGGCTGACTAGAGAAAAACACAAAATATGGGCTTCCTTATCATGCTAGGGTTCAGTGAGAGCAAAATACGAAAAACACAGCTTGGATTACCATGTGGAAAAACACAGCTCATCTGCAATGTCTCAACTGCAATGTCTAATGCCATGATAAAGCCAATAGGCAGCTAAACTGAATACAAAATGTCTAATGTCACGTTAAAGCCAATAGGCAGCTAAACTGAATACAAAATGTAATGTGCTACTGGTGAACATTGAACAACTAATATGCACAGTGGTGAAACACAAAGTCAGTGGTCAAACATACCTAATGTCATTACAGGGTGTCCCGATGATTTCCATGAATTGGATATAGCTGCTATATACTGCTCCTACTGCACCAGTAAAGGTAAATGGGTGTGTCTCTTAACCATTTCCCATATGCAGGGGTACAAGGCAGGGATGCCCCCTGTCCCCCTCCTATTTGCTGTGGCTTTGGAACCTTTGGCATGTATAATCAAGCAGAAGCATGCTGTTTCGCAGCTGCGCTTTCGGCAGCAGCCCTTGATCATATTGTTTTACGCTGATTATATGGTTTTATATGTCAGGAAACCCATTAGAAATATAGAACCTCTTATACATGGATGCGTATACTTTGAATGATACTCTGGACTTGGTATTAATTGGGATAAATTAATTGTTTTTCTCTTAACACCTGATACCGCACCACAGTTAATGGAGTACACTCTCAAATGGTGCGAAGAACCCGTCAAATATTTGGGAAAATGGATTCATAGAGACACAGTGACAGTTGTGCAATGGAACTATGGTAGGGCTGGTTCCAGATTAGAGGAGCAAGTTGATCGGTTAATTCAGCTCCCGCTATCACTTGCAGATGGGATAGCGCTCACGAAAATGGTAGTGTTGCCTAAATTCTTATATATGTTTGTGAATGTCCCTATTCAGCTCACGCAAGTCTTCTTTAGGGAATTTGGCTCTATCCTTATCAGACTAATATGGGCGGGTATCTATCTCACCATACCAGGGAAAGCCCTCGTAACACTACTAAGCCTGAGCTTATAAACCACACTATATCCAACAATGGCACATAACGGGGAACAATATGTGGATTACGAACACATCAGTGAAAACCTGAATTCGTCACTAGAAAATAATAATTTCTTCTGTCTAGAACTCTTTTTGTAATTTATTTTTGTCTCACACAATTTCACCCTTTACCATAAAAACATATATACAATTTCTTTTTTACATACAAAGCGTCAATACAAAACATATACTAACACATAATGACATACGTGAATTCCAACAAATTACTTATAACACGAAAGTTCAATAGAACCAAGTGGTAATACAACCATTATACTCCAATCTTCCTGCGTTATTTAAGAAATACCACCAAGGTCTTATAGAGCCTGTTCACCTCCCATAAATTCAAAGGAGACCAATGCATACATTGTCTGAAGATATCTGGACTTACATCCTTATCAGTCAAGAAATTAGTTCAGGTAAAAACTTTTTTGTGCCTCAATGTTGCTGTTCCATATAGTCAATCACCTGAAACCTGCGACACAAAAATCAAGCTAACCCCTTCAGCAGCCTAGCGCTAAATCTATGAAACCGGCAAAATAACCAAGAGAGTTCCCAGAGTAGAACGTCTTCTGACAAGGGAGAACAGCAGCGTGCCGGCAGTGGACACCCTTCTGCCTGTGTGAACCGTCTACGTAGAAGACCCCAAGGACCTTCCACTTTCTATGTAGTGAAGGGACTGGGTTCACCATGGTTGCTATCTTTGAACAGTATTAAAGGGTGTCGGCAGTGTTAAAGCGTGTCGACAGTGGACACTGTTCTGCCTATGTGAACTATCTACGTAGAAGAGCGCTCATGGGGCCCAAGATCCTCACACTTTCTACATGGAAAGAGGACAGAGTTCAGCGTGGCTGCCATCTTGGAGCAGTATGAACATTTATCAGCTTGTAGGTTGTAGAAGGCTGTATTGCAATCAAGGGGGAAAATGTGTTTATTATGTTATAACAAGTGAACCCTTATGTCTCATTTTTAAAGGAATAAAACATTAAATCAAACATACCTAAAGGCTTTACGGTATTAATTTAGTGCATATCGGTGGTGTACAATCTACTATGTGGGCAGGTAAACAGCCTAGGATTGGTGTGGACATTTCTACTTTATCGTACAGCCAGGGAGGCTTCGGAGCCCTTGATCAATACCTGTATTATTTATGTGCTCAGGCTCACTTTACACATTATTGGCACTTTCCGTTGAGATATGCTTCACACGTGGCTGTAGAAAGTGACGATGCTTTTCCCAATCCACTGACAGCTATGATTCTAAGCTCACACATGGATATGCCCTGTAATGCTTTAAACACAGTACAGTGCACCACACATGCGTGGAGGATGTTGACGAGACGGGCAATGGTGGGGACCCTGTATGCACCTGTGTTGCCTCTGCCGGGTCACCCTGGGCTCTCAGTGACACAGGAGCTGAAGGAATTAGCTGTGTTGAGGGAGGTTGGGCAGAAGATGATGCAGAATGTTTACCCTGAGGGGAAATTTGTGACCATGAAAGACCTACAACAACAGGGAGATGTATCCCCCTTGCTGATTTTTCTGTATCATAGGCTATGGGTGGCCCTTAGGCAGTTGTATCCTGGGTTTCCTGTGGAGCTTGTGGCACTGGCAGATCTTCAGACATTGCTCACCAGTGATATTCGCAAACACTTGATCACAAGATTATATAATCCATTTCAATGTGACAGACGTCCACTATGATCTGATGCCCTTGACAGGTGGAATGCTGTGCTTGAGGTGCCCCTTAGTTTAGAAGATTTGGAGTTATGCTGTGCATTTACTGGTATGGTGAGGAAGCAAAATGTATTAGATCTACGGCACCTTCCACAGACTTCACACACCTGGCGTGGGACTGTCCTCCAGTGCACCAATATTGGGATCAAGTGACACAAAAGCTAACTCAGGTACTATTAGAGAGAGTGGAAGAAACCCACAAGTGTGTCTTCTGTTGTGAGTTGGGCGGCTGCAGCTTATAAATCATAGACTGGCTGCAGTTCCACTACTTCTAGCCAAAAGGAGAGTTTTATTATGCTGGGGGAAAAATATGTCACCCAAAGAGCAGCATTGGTTGCGGATGTAGCGCACTGCTGTGATCAGCTTGAAACATATGCAGAGGAACTTCCACTGGCCTCACGCCCAAAGGAGATTTGGTCTCCTTTTACTGCTTATTTATTCACACCATCAGATGAGACCTAAAATACTGATGCAATTGGTGTGATTGTTGTGGGTCGAATTTATACTGTAAGGTATATGCCTATGAATCTGACTTACTGATAAGATATTGACTGTGTTTACAATTGATAAAAAATGCCACTGTTTGTTGTTTTGATCTGTATTGAAATGCATAGATAAAATATTTTAAAAAAACATCTTCTGATACCATATAGTTCATTGACCCTATTTCCTTGACCTTACCCAGATGTACAAGCTTCCAGAACTTTCTTATGTTTTTTCTTTCTATTGCTTCTAATAGGTTTCCCTAACAGATCTTTTTGTATATGCTCTTCTGAACTCTGATTCTTTTTTTATACACTTTCTTAGTGCTTTGGAAGCAGCCTTAAGGTCCCATTATCAAATTTCTTCGTAAGATTTTTTTACCCCCTTCTTAACTGGGCCTTTAGCTTTCTACAGTTATCATCATACCATTCATTAGCTTTCCTTGCCTTAACCTGGAGGTTCTCCTTTGGTGTCCTGTTAGTGCTTAGCTCTATCCTTAAGCAATGTGCTACCTGACTAATAGAGCTTTCATATGGCTTAATACAGTCTACATGGTCATGAGTCAGCACTTAGACGTGCCGGTACTTAGCACATGTTTCTAGGCTTTCCTCCAAGATTCTTGTGGTGAGACACTTTGAATAGTCAATCTGTACCGGTATAACCCTTCCCCTTGGACTACTTTCTCCTACAATTATTTCTCTCTAAAGGGGATGATGATCACTACCCCCTACCTCCTACTTGCAATGTCTAGAAGCTTACAATTTTTTCGAAAAACCAGGCATACAAAGAAATTTGATCAAAAAGGAGGAGCTGTGATTGACTCTTAAAAGTCTGGTGAGCCGCCCTGTCTTGATCCCACTGCCCTTTTACACAAAATATGCCCTTGGAGGCCAAACATTTCACAAGTTTAATATCACGCATTGCAGGCGTGGCAACTGGGAAACTAGCACAATTTATGCTGAATGATGTCAGCATCTCCTTTAAGAAGGGATCAGATTTTCTTGGGTCAAATTTATGATTAAAATCTCCCTACAAAATAACCAGATTTTTAGCATAGTTAGTACACAGGGGGGCCACCTCCTCCTTAAATCCCCCAATTTTAGTCCTATACTCTCCTGCTCTCTACCTGTATATATGCATTTATCATTAGTACACATTCCCATCTCCTACTGGGGTTATAAAGAGACACTCTGCAGGCTGCCAACCAGTTGCATTTTACATCAAGATGCAATACCTTCTTTGCAATTTTGGTGGACACCAAAATTAGTAACCCCAGAGAGGGACGCCCTTGCTGACTCTTCTTCGCTACTCTGTTTACTTGTCCAAACCCATCGATTGTAGGTGTTTCGTCCCACAGCCAGGTTTCCTGCAGACATACAATTTCATGTTGTTTCAGCATCTCTTTAAACTTATCTAAATATGACATTTTTGCAAATCTGCTATTATTCCATGAAAGGACCCCCAGGCTGCACAACCGCTTATTATCCTAGTCGATATCACTCAACCATCAATCTTCACTGTAGGCTGAACCAGTTTGACCTTTATCCAGTTGTTTTTAATACAAAGACTGAATGGTCCCAAATTAGAGGGGGGAGGAATTTCCCTTCTGGTAAATTTTTACCAAAGTATAGTATGACCTATGCCCCTAAAAGCCATACAGTTATCTATGGAGCAGACAACCATGTTACATTTCTTAAGTTTAATTGTCTCGTTAATTAGCATTAATAGTGCCAGAATGGTATCGGGGATATTACTGTTCCCTCTGGACCTACTGTGGGTTTTAGGTATTGAATGTTTTGATACAGAGCAATTTTTCAAATCCCTTAAGAGCAGCTTTGCGTAAAACTTGACCTTAACATCAAGGAAGGCAATCATTCTCTAGTTTGGAACCAGCCCTGGATGGTACTATACTCATACATGATGTTTTGATTGACAAAGAAGAGTAAAATGTTTGTAAAAGGGAATAGAGAAGGATAGTGTCATGCAGAAGAAAAAAAATGCAAGCATATTTGTCCTGCAGGTGGAGAGTGCTGAGCCCTTTTTTGACTATTTGAGGTAGTGCACGCTTAGGGCACTATAACCTTTTTTTCACATAAAGTATCAGCACCAAATTTGCATCCTTTTCTCCCCAACAACCTGGGGATTCTTAAGTTACCCAGGATTTGTGGATCGCTCTGGATGAGACCGGTAATAGGCAAATGTTAAAAACGGGGTCTCTGGTTGACAGTCAGTTTGCACTCTGTCCAAGCAGGGACCCTCACTCTAGTCCGGGCAATGGAGATACACATGTAAGAAGACCCCTACTCACCCCCTTGGTAGCTTGGCACAAGCAGTCAGGCTTATCTCAAAGGCAATGTGTAAAGTATTTGTGTCAAAACACACAGTAATACAGTGAAAACACTACAAAATGGTCAGCACACATATTTAGATAATAGCCAATATTTATCTAAATCAAACAAGACCAAAACAACAAAAATCCAACATACACAAGTCAAGATATGAATGTTCGAAATAATAGAACCTTACTCTACAGAAAACAATAGAAATGATGTTGTTACACAAAGTACCTGGTTTGAGTAAAATATAAAGCCGGAAGGGCGCGTGTGCATCGAAAAAATCAGCGATGAGTCGTTTTTCTCTCCCGCAAGGGAGCGATGCGTCGATTTCTGGGGCACCTCAGCTCCGCGCAGGTTCATGATGATTTTCGGTGCCCAGCGATGATGCATGTGAAATACGGCCGCATGGTGATTGAAAGCCATGCTGCGTGGGGCTTGCGTTGTTTTCAGCAGCTGCAAGTGGGTGTTGCGTCGTTTCTCCAGCCACGATGCAGGTGATGTGTCAATTTCCTTACTGCAATGCAGGCGATGCATTGATTTCAGCCGCAAGGGGGGTGGCACGTTGTTTTCCTAGCTGCTTTGTAGGTGGTATGTCGAAATGTTACTTGCACAGCTTCCTGTGTGTGGATTTGAGTCTCTGTTCCACCAGCTTCACCTTACAAAGGGCCAGGGACTGGAAAGGGCACCACTTGGCACAGCAGGAGTCTCAGCAGAGAGTCCAGGTGCTGGCAGAGGAAATCTTTGATGGCCCTGAGACTTCAAAACAGGAGGCAAGCTTAGTCCAAGCCCTTGTAGACAGTCCACAAGCAGGAATATACCACAAAGTACAGTCTTTGTTCTCTTTTAGGCAGAAGCAGCAACTGCAGCCCAAACCAGCAAGGCACAGTCACAGGCAAAGGGGCAGTACTCCTCCTCCAGCTCTACAGCTCATCTATGGCAGAGGTTCCTCTTGACTCCAGAAGTAACCTGAAAATCTGGGGTTTTAGGTACAGTACTTATACCCCTTTCTGCCTTTGAAGTAGGCAAACTTCAAAGGAAAGTCTTTGTTGTTCACAAGATCCTGCCTTGTCCAGGCCTGGCCCCAGACACAAACTAGGGGGTTGGAGACTGCATTGTGTGAGGGCAGGCACAGCCCATTCAGGTGTAAGTGACCACTCCTCCCTCCACTCTAGCCCAGATGGCCCATCAGTATATGTAGGCTACACCCATCTCCCTTGTGTCATTGTCTAGTGGTGATTTAAAAACTGCCCAACTGTCAGTCTGACCCAGGCCGGGAATAATCAAGCAGGCAGAGACACAGAATGGTTTAAGCAAGAAAATGCCCACTTTCTAAAAGTGGCATTTTCAAACAGACAATTCAAAAACTAATTTTACTAAAATATGTATTTTTAAATTGTGAGTTCAGAGACCCCAAACTCGAAATTTCTATCTGCCCCCAAAGGGAAACTGCACTTAAAAGATATTTAAAGGCAACCCCCCAGGTTAACTTATGAGAGAGATAGGCCTTGCAACAGTGAAAACCAAATTTGGCAGTATTTCACTGTTAGGACACGTAAAACACATCAGTGCATGTCCTACCTTTACCATTCACTGCATGTTTGGGGCTACCTAGGGCCTACCTTAAAGGTGCCTTACATGTATAAAAAGGGAAGGTTTGGGCCTGGCAATTGCGTACACTTACAAGGTTGATTGGGCAGTTGAAAACTGCACACACAGACACTGCAGTGGCAGATCTGAGCTATGTTTACAGGGCTACTCTTGTGGGTGGCACAATCAGCGCTAAAGGCCCACTAGTAACATTTGATTTACAGGCCCTGGGCACCTCTAGTGCACTTTACTACGGACTTACTAGTAAATCCAATACGCCAATCAGGGATAAACCAATCACCAATACAATTTACACAGAGAGCATATGCACTTTAGCACTGGTTAGCAGTGGTAAAGTTCCCAGAGTCCTAAAGGTCAGAAAAAATGGGAGGAAGGAAGCAAAAGGTTTGGGATGACTTTGCAAAAAGGGCCAGGTCCAACAGCAACTTATAGCTAAACTTTGAAGTTTTCAGGGGAAAAACAGAAAAAAGTGCTCTGGACAAAAGTGTCTTCTTTCCCTAGACACAGCATCAATGAGCGGTCACCATCTTCAAAACCATCTTCACAACTTTCAGAAACATGCAGAGCTGCCTAAAAAAACTATGGGCCTGATTACAACTTTGGAGGACGGTGTTAATCTGTCCCAAATGTGACGGATATCCTGCTCACCGTATTACGAGTTCCATAGGATATAATGGACTCGTAATACGGTAGGTGGTATATCCGTCACATTTGGGATGGATTAACACCGTCCTCCAAAGTTGTAATCAGGCCCTATATCTTTACCACAATTTGGGTATTTTTCAAAGAGGTAACCCATTGTGGCTATTTTCTGTGTTTTTAACCTATTTCCGGTTTACGGTAGAAACTAGTATGAAACCAGTGGGTGAACCAGGAAAGCTATAGATTTCTGAAAAGTTGGCAACACACCAAATTTAGCAAGTGGTCATATGTGTAGACCGCTCAAGATTTTTCCAAAGAAACTAACTGTTGAAATAAAGAAATATTGTACGAGTCGGAAAAATGGTCACTTGTGACAATATTTTCATCTGTAACTTTTTGTCACAATGGCCTATTTACAAAATCAATATAGCATTACACGCTATACCCTTCTGGTTGTGTGGAAATATAGGGTTTGTAGGTTCTTAAAGAACCCAAGGTACCCAGAACCACCAACTGAGATGCACCATATAATGGTTTTTCATTGTGTAATGAATATAGACCAATTCGTATGGTGAAATATGAAGTAAAAGTGGGTATTAAGGAAACCTATGCATTCCTGAAATGGGCATATGATGTAGAGTTTAGTAGCAGCAGTTATTTGTACATCTATGAACTTGTGGATAAATATACTAGCATAAGATTTTATGGATAATTTATTCTAATAAAATGGTACCTCACTTGTGTGGCTGTGACTAGTACCTGCAACAGTAAATGGTCCAGAACACAACATGGGCACATCACAATTTTCCACTCAAAACTGACCTTTTTTCCAATGTGGGTAGCTGTAGATTTTGGGCCCTAGATCAGCTGGAATCTAGGAAAACCTAGCAAAACTGCACATTTTTGAAAACTAGATGCCCAGGAGAGTCCAGGGGGTGTGCCTTGCTTGTGGATCCCATGAGGTTTTCTTACTCACAATGCCCTGCAAACCTCAAACTTTGCCTAAAATCATGCATGTTCCTACATTTCTATGACAAAAACTTCTGAAAGCAGCAGGAATCCACAAAATCCTACCAGCCAGCATTACCCTACTTGTGCCAATAAAAACACTGCACCACATATGTGGCTAGGATTAGTGCCTGCAACAGGATGGGATCAAGCCAAGGTCAATGGGAGCCCTTGCAAGGGGATTCACAATGACCTCCGACATATCCGTTCCTGTTGTGGGCACTAGGCCCAACCACAAAAGTGGTCCAGCATTTTTATTGGCACAAGTGGGACAATATTGTGAGTTAACCCACTCTCCTGGCCCAAAAACACAAAAATAATGAAATGTCCTCCCGCTTGCCATTGGGGTGGGATGATTTAGTCCTCTGTGGAGCAGGAAGGCTGTTGAGGGTATAGGCGTGAGAATGGGCCTGATGTTAGGATGGGCAAGGCTTACCACATTATTATTTTTTAAATATATATTTATGTCATACAGTGGTCTTTCTGCCCCCAGAGACAAATTGGGGCCACACCTCTTGTCTGTCAGAGGTGGTGGAAATAGGACTGGTTTGTCCCTTTTGGGCTGAGGTGTGGCCAACGCCAGAGTGCAACACCTGCACCACTTTCTTTTGCCCCCAAAGCAAAATCCCTGATGTCAGGTGGATTTTACCCCCCCGCCCTATATTTCATTTAAAACCAAAATAACTTTCCCTGTTGTCTAGTGGGCTTTTTAACCCCAGGGAGGCAGATCTGGGGTAATTATCCCATCAGCCCCCTAGGAGGGGCAGAAGGAATGCTACCCCATTTACTTGGGGTGGGGGCATGGCCTTGTCTATGCTGGGCAGTCCCATCCCTATATTTGGATAAACAAAATAAGTACTTGGTGTCTAGTGGGCTGATTGGGGGTTTACCCCCACTGCCCCAGGGGACAACAAGACTCACATTTACAAGAGGGAGTTGGAGGAGCACATGGGCTTGCCTAAGGGGACACTTCTCCTATCACTGGTGTCTAGTGGATGGATCCCTGATTTGGACTCATTCTCCTGATGTGATCCCCAAGCAGCAATCCCCTGGAAAAAAAGGTACCATTAGAAAGAGAAGATTTTCCCCTTTCTAACAGTACCTCTCTGGAAAGAATTAGTGCTCAGGGGTCTGAGATATGCCCCAAAGCACTGATTCAGCCAAAGCCAAACAAGCTCCTTGGCTCATTTTACTTTCACTTTCAGGAGTAATTAAGCCATTGCGCCCTGCACGCTGATCGTCATTTCAAATGAAAAAGAAACACTCCGGCTGCTCGGGAATCTGTTTCCAAATGGCCCAAGCTATAGAAAAAAATAAAACCCTCTAGTACAAAGTATCAGAGGGCCCTTTATAACCCTGTGTAGTGTTGGTCGATAGCTGAAATACATACTGGGGGGAGATGCAGCTGTTGGCCATTGGCCGACGGCTGCATTTAAATAGTTAATTAACATTTCCAGAAAGTTTTTTTTTTTTTTTTGTATATACTTGATTGGATATAGGCCCTAAGCTATTCTAGGTTCTCATTTGTATTTACATCTGTGGCTATGTCTTATTTATTTGTGTCTATAGGTTTCACGTATAGGTATTAGATAGAGTGAGAAATGTGAGCTTTGTGGAACACCTGAATGATATGTTTAATATCTTTAATCTGTATTTACAGTTTGGAGTCTTAGCATGAGAAAAAAGAAAATTCTCTTCTCTCACCATCCTGCAGGAGAGATTATTTAATTAGGTATTTTGCTACATGGTGTTGAATGTCATGACAGATCAAGTAGAACTAGTAGGCAGACGTTGCATTAATCCAGAAATCTTAGGTGGTGGTCTAGAATTTGGAGGGTTGTAGTTGTAATTCAGACTGAAATGAATTCAGTTGGTCAAAGTTTAAGATTTGAGCAAGAAGCCTTATTGAGACAAGATAATAATATTCTTTAAGATCTGGAGCTGTTGTGGAGCCATTTTAGTGATGCCTGTGGGCATGTTATTTTAGCAACTAGGCCTGCTGCCTGTGCCCTTTAGCCTAGTAACATTTTTTTTATTTAATTGTATTCTTTTTGAATCGGCCACATTTGTAGTGATGTTTTATTTTCCTTTATCTTGCTGCCCTTTTGCCTAGGAAAGCACTTACATTTCTTAGCACAACATTCTTTCACTCTGTGCTTTCTTTATGGCTGCAACAAGATAGGATTGTCGGCATAAGTGGTGCACTGCATCGCTAACATTTCACAGAAGCATTCATATTTCTACTTGGGGACACTTTCTCAGAACATCAGTTGTTTTATTATAAAAAACATTTCCCTGTCCCATGCATGTTAGAGGGAGGTTCCAGCCACATGACCAAGACTGCATGCTGTCTGACTTCATTCCAGCTGCTCACTGAGACTGCCGGTTACCGGGCCTACATGGGGATGGTGTCTCTTTAGACAACAGGGTGCTATACTACTGTCATTTTCAAGTATGGGAAATTATGTCTTCCCAGAGGCATCCTGAAGGGCGGATTAGGGCTTATTCTGTTATGCTCTAACATAGTTAGGAGAGGAATTACATATATCATATAAAGTGACAGAATGGTGGGACTTTTCTTGTGTTTCACTTTTTTTGTCACCATTTTGCTTCTAGTATGTTTCATCATCCGAATGATTGCATTTCTTGTTATTTTATCTAAGACACAACTGATTCAATAAATATTATTGAACCATTCCCTGCTTCTGTTCATCTTTGCATGTGTGAGGCAAATGTAACTGAGAGAAAAAGATGAGATATGATCCACCACAATTTCCGTGAGAAGTCACAATGTCATATGCCCAGTTGCCGCAAATCATCCCTGCTCTTGGTCAGAGATGATGCCCTGCTAGTTAGCCAGAAAGGGGATTAGGCTGACAATTTTCACCTGGTATGGGATTGGACTCAGTTCCCCACAATTTAGGTGATGCTGCCACCCAAATCCCTCAGCCTCATTGGTACAATGGGAGCCAATGCGACAGAGCTTGGATACTGGTCTAAAGTGATAACATTTTACAGGATCAAGATTAGGTTTCTTGATGAGCGCGATAATCTGACCATATTTTTGTGATTAAGTTAATAAACTCTCTTCTAGTGAGAAGCTAGATGATTTTGAGGAAAAGAATAATGATGTCTTGTGCATGTCTTTTTATCAGTGTTGCAGGGATAGAGTGATTGGTGTTTTGCAATTGGATTTTGTAGAAGCTGTGATTTATAATAGGAACTAAGAATAATCTAGCTATTGGAAGGATGGTCATTTTGGAGTGGTTCTTGCCGGAATGTAACAGGATCTGAGTGTGATTTGAGATGCCTGTGTACTTTCTGCCCTCTGACTGGGAACACATGGCAATGTTGCCAGTGGTGGGTGGCACATTACTCTATATTGCAGAGTGAGATTTTGTGCATTGCCTTATGGTTGGGTATAGATTTCTAACTCATTTTAAACTTCTTAGATTTGATATGTAAAGTAGATCGCTTTAGTGAGTAGAGGTTGATCTTTAGAATTTTTCCTGACATTGAGCTCAGAGCTTGTCTGTTCTCCGTTTCTCAGCATTTCCAGACTTCTTGTTCTTATTTTATTGGCAAAAGGTTCACCAGTGTACCAAGGAATGTAACGGAATGTAAAGTCCATCTCTATTTATTTTTTATTGAGAGGGCATACAACTATTTATGGTGTTAGAAGTGGACTTGTAAAGGAGGTACAGCTTGTCCTGTTGTCTGAAATTCAAACTGAGGATTGCAGAAAGTTATTGAGAGATGACCCTTCCAATCAAGTTCAAAGGATTTCTCAGGTGGAATAATGTTGGAAGGATCAATTAGTAGGTCAAGGGAGTTTTTATGTGTAGGAAAGGGTGTGCGTGAGTAAGGTCAGCTCAAGAGCTTATTTTGTGTTGATCTTTGAAAATAGCGTGCTTTTGTTTAATGAAGGTTGTGGTGCTGCAAGTGGGGTGGCAGATAGGGTGAAAGAATAAGGTTTTATTGTGTTTTGGTTTGTCTGTAATTGAAGAAGTTTCATATAGGAGAATGGTTGTGTCTCAGTAGTGATGCAGATCCCATTTCTTCTTTTGAATATTCGCAATGCCACAGCCATTATAACAAGGTATTCCCTTGTAAGGAGAGTACGGTCTATAGGCATTAGAAAATCAAATGATGAGACTGCAGTGAACCACATTCATATGATGGGAAGCATATCTAGGTTGCATGAGATCAGGGAAGTCTGCAATCCCATATGTGTGCTTGGGTCAATATTGCATTAACTAACAAAAATGCATTTCAAGTTAGAGATGATGGAAAAATGTGAGATGCGTGTTATATCCGTTTTGATTTGGAGCAGGATTTCAGAGTGAACCGCTTGCCCCCGTTTCCACTGTGGTAGTGTTTGTGAGTAAGTCTGCGGATGAGGACAGGTATCTCAGAGAATTTGGAAAGGAAATGGGTGAGAGCTGTATGGACCAAAAACTAAGTTAGAGGGCAGGCTTACACATTGAGTACTGAACAATATATGCATATTGAGGAAATAATTGTAAGTATTGAAAATGAAGAAATGGGCTCAGTTTGGAACTAGCTGACAGAATAGAAAATCAAAGCAGTGTAAAGTAAACTGGAGACTGAAAGTTGAAGAGGGTTTTTTCAGCGTGTTTTTCGAAGTAAGGGTACCAGTGTTGATTCCAAATATTTATTCCAGTTTATTTTTAATGGCAGTTTAGTTAGCAGTAGATACAGGGAGTAACATCTTTTCGAAACGATGAAGCCCTGTTTAATGTGAGTTTACATTCTAAGGACTCTATTAGTATATTAATGCTTTGGAAAGTGTCATTAGTCCACTTAACATGGCTGCTGGTTGTTTCAAAGACAGGTGACAGAAAGTGGCAGGAATGAGATAAAGACTAGTCTCAAGCGAGAGACTGTTTGGCTGTTGGTGATATGCTGCATGGGAGTTTAAATGGACTGGCGATTGACTGCACTCCGTGACTATCAGAGGCTACTGCACCCTGGAATAGCTACTCTTGGAACGTGAAGACCGTGAGCTAATTCCCTTTTTTCGTGTTTAAACCAATACATTTGCTAGGAAATGTGAATCGCGTTATTTACAGAAGAACGGAATCACCAGGAACCGAAAAAGGAAGGCATAAACAAGTATTGTGCACATATAGTGTACAATAACTCTCTAGTATCTCTTGTAGTCTAATTTGACGTTCAAGGAGATTACATTTTAAGACAGCAACCCAGTGAAAGCTCACCACGTCTACTAGCCGAGAGATCTCTTCACTACCTGAATGACATTGAAAAACAAGACAGGTAAGATGTCAGTGGCGTTTTCTATTTGGCACAAACAATCAACCCTATGAAAGTGCTGCTTTAGATAAGTATGGCTAAAAACAAATGAATTCGCATTTTACTGTTTCTGAAAGGCTCAACTGACCAGAGGCCACATTGAAGTATCAGGGAGCTGAAATCTACATATGGTCCAGTCATTGTCCAGAACATTTAGGGAGGGGCATGCAGCGCTCACCCACAAACCAATGAAGTATCTAAAAGTGGCTGGGTGGAAGACTTTTTGCAGTGGATTCAGATGAAAAATTGCTATCAATTCTCGTTGTTGTAGTCCCTGCAATAAGGGCTTATCTATAGGACTTCTCACACCAACCTCCTTATTTGCCGCTTAACATCTCCCATCTGCAGATGACAGGACTGCAGTGCTCACGATACAAAGCCGGTCCCTTCTGTATTACTTCTAATAGCCCTTTGCGTTCCAGGAGCAGAATATTCTACTCATTAGCTTTTTGAGCTTGCCTCACCAAAGAAGAGTTGGTCGTTTGTCTCTTCAAGAAAACCTTTAAAGCTTCCTAATGTTTAAATATGTAAATGTACCTGCATTACATTAGTTAGAAATGTTAATGTGTTCATTTATGCGCTCCACAGAAGTGCAGAAAATAAAGGCAAATATTTTTTATTGAAACTGTACTGAGGCATATGGACCCAAATCTCTTCAAACGAGTCCACAAGGGCCGAACACAATTTATTTAATACACAAAGTATAGAAATCTATATTCTGAGAATCTCGTATTTTATCCTCCTGAAAATAGAGTGAGGGACTTTTTCGGCAGATGGAAAATACATTTCTTAAGTTTGTATGCTTGTTCTCATATCTTAGTTTTGCAGAATGAGATTCACTGAACAGGTTTATGTTTTGGTTACAACTGTCTAATAATCATCTATGGTCCCTGACATCATTTGATCTGTGTCACCAGTGTTCCTTTTGGCTAGAAAAAGAGACGGGATTTTTTAGACACGTTTGCAGATTTATATCTTTGTTTGGGAACTGAGCCTGTAATGTATAGCTGGCAGAATGTGCATTTTTATTATTTATCACATTTAGTTATGTGCATTCTACCCCAAAAAGCAATACTGAGTGTGGAGGCGAACTGCCCAAAACAGTAAAATAGCAGTAATTTACAATAAATAAAAATTACAAACAACCAAAATAACTACAGCAAAAAAAAATGAATGACTTCCAACAAAAATAAATGCAGGAAAAATGAAATAAAATAAGGGACACAACAAGAAAACATAAATATTGGATCATGTTTCACTAATAAATGGGCCCCAGGTGCAGGTGCTCTGTGTCCCATGTGCAATTGTTTTGCGAAACCAATGCCCATATCTTGTGTGCCTGCCCTGTTTATGTGAGCCCTCGTTTGAAATGGATCAAAACCCTTTGTAGGGTGTTGAGGACTAGAAGTAGTGTCATTGTATCAAAAATGTTAAGATCGTCCCCTCGACCACTCCTTGCATGTTCTGTTGCCAAGTTTTTGGGTCAGATGTGGTTACTGAGATCCAGAATGACTACATCAAGCTTGCCAACTGGTTCTCTTGATGAGTCCTAAAGATGTCTGGAGGCTCACTGATGGCCAGATGAACCATTAGCGGTGATTTAACCTAGACACAGAAACCTGTACTTACAAAGTGATTGTTCTTTCTTGTGGTTTGATGTGCGTCTATGTGCTAGTATATATTTGTTACCAAATACACAACAGTTTGTGTGACTGATTTTAAGTATACAGTAGTTTTAATCATGTTATTGTGTATTGCTAGGGCTTTTAAGAGCATGCCCTGACTTGTACTTAAATCAATATGTAGGCTGTGATGCTTCAGCTCTCCTATGGGGAACAAATTGCATTAGTTTAATACTATGTTTTTATATTTTAACCATACCAAATGTAATTATTGTAACTTTGCTTTTGTGGTGTGAACTGCCGAAATAAAGCTATTAAAAAAGGTATAATTATATCCAGCCGTGTACGAAATTTGCGTTATTAGTTTTTGCCTAGTTAATGCAAAATGACATGAAAATATGCTATTAGACTTTTCATCCTTGGCGTGGTCTCCCTTAACTTTTTGCCTCTGTTTCCCAGGTTGTTGATGTGTGCTGGACTCTGTTTTTTCTGTTTTTGTTACTCTGGGCACTTTACCACTGCTAACCAGTGCTAAAGTGCAAGGGCTGCTTTACAAAGTGTGTATGTAATTGGTGATCCATGATTGACATATTTTATTTACTGGTAAGTCCCTAGTACAGTGCACTAGAGCTGCCCAGGGCCCGTAAATCAAATGCTACTAGTGGGCCTGCAGCACTGGTTGTGCCACCCACATTAGTAGCTCTGTAAACATGGCTCAGACCTGCCCCTACAGTGTCTGTGTGTGCAGTTTTAAACTGTAAATTAGACTTGGCAAGTGTACCCACTTGCCAGGCCTAAACCTTCCCTTTTCTTACATGTAAGGCACTCCCAAGGTAGGCCCTAGGTAGCCCCAAGGGCAGAGTGCAGTGTATGGTTAAGGTAGGACGTATAGTAATGTGTTTCAAATGTCCTGACAGTGAAATACTACTAAACTCGTTTTTCACTGTTGCAAGGTCAGTCCCTCTCATAGGTTAACATGGGGGCTACCTTTAAATATGATGAAAGTGTAGATTCCCTTTGGGAGAGGATAGACATTTGAGTTTGGGGTCCCTGAGCTCACAATTTAAAAATACATATTTTAGTAAAGTTGATTTTAAGATTGTGTGTTTGAAAATGCCACTTTTAGAAAGTGAGCATTTTCTTGCTTAAGCCATCTTTGTGACTCTGCCTGTTGTGGATTCCCTTTCTGAGTCAGTTTGACAGTTGGGCTGGTTGCATCTCTCACTAGACAGTGACACAAAGGGAGCTGGGGTGTCGCCTGCATATCCTGATGAGCCATCTGTGCTAGGAGGGGGGAGAGGAGTGGTCACTCACACCTGAAAGGGCTGTGCCTGCCCTCACACAATGCAGTCTCCAACCCCCTGGTGTGTGTCCAGGGCCTGGCCTGGGCAAGGCAGGATTTCACAAACAAGGGAGACTTTTCTTTGAAGTAAGCCTACTTCAAAGGGCAAAATAGTTAGAAGAAGGGCACCCAAAACCACAGTCTGTAGAACACTTCTGGAAACCAAGAGGAACCTCTGCCTGGAGAAGAGCTGAAGAGCTGAGGAAGAAGATCTGCCCTGCCTGTGACTGTGCTTTGTGGTTCTATCCTGCAGTTGCTGCCTCTGCCTGTGCTAGAGGACAAAGACTGGACTTTTTGTGCCTTCCTTTTTGTGAAGAACTCTCCAAGGGCTTGATTTAGAGCTTGCCTCCTGTTGTTTGAAGTTTCAGGGACAGCAAAGACTTCTCTGTGTCACCGCCTGGAGCCTCTGCTGAGATTCCTACCTTGCCAAGTTTTGCCCCTCCAGTTCCTGGGACCCTGAAAGGAGAATCTGGCAGCCCAAGAGTGAGAAATCCACGCACCGACTGCCGCAAGGGGAAAAGATCGACGTAACTCAGATCTGCGGCTGAAAAATTGATGTGCCGCCGGCTTCGCGACTGAAAATCGATGCTTGCCTGCAATGCGACAGGAAGATCGATGTCTGCGGCTGGAGAAACGACGCGCAGTATCGCTGACAGAGGCTGGTGAGATCGCAACCCACGCTGTGTGGTTTTTGGATCATCGTGCAGCAGGATTTCTGACGCGAACATCGCTGGGCGTGTAAAAATGACGCAAGGCCTGCCCGGACCCGAGAGTGCGGTTCGAATCGACACATTGCACTCCTGCAGAGAGAAGAAACAACACACACCGACTCAACTGAAGGAGAAACAACGCACGGTCTCGCTCAAGAGTGAAATCGACACCTTGCAAGCCCTTTTTGACACACGCTCTTAGCGTTGAGTTTAAAATTACATGAAGACTATTTTTTGTTTTTAATTGATAACTTGACTTGTGTATCATGGATTTTTGTCGTTTTGCTCTTGTTTTGTTTAGATAAATTTCTACTATTTTTCTAAGTAGTATTTTCATTAAGTTACTGTGTGTGTTGGTAGAAATACTTTACACCTAGCACTCTGAAGTTAAGCCTACTGCTCGTGCCAAGCTACCAAGGGGGCCAGCGGGGGTTAGCTGAGGGTGATTCTCTTTTACCCTAACTAGAGTGAGGGTCCTTGCTTGAACAAGGGGCAACCTGACTGCCAACCAAAACCCCATTTCTAACATATGCCAAATGCAAACCCATCATTTGCCGTTATATTTTATGGTTTAAATCTCTTTTATTGTTTTTGTACTGCAAAAGAAATACAACATACCCACCTACAACCACAGGCCAGTGGGATAACAGATAATGGCCCTCATTCTGACCTTGGCGGGCGGCGGAGGCCGCCCGCCAAAGTCCCGCCGTCAGGTTACCGTTCCGCGGTCGAAAGACCGCGGCGGTAATTCTGACTTTCCCGCTGGGCTGGCGGGTGGTCGCCTTCAGACCGCCAGCCAGCCCAGCGGGAAAGAGGCTTCCACGATGAAGCCGGCTCGGAATCGAGCCGGCGGAGTGGAAGCTGTGCGACGGGTGCAGTTGCACCCGTCGCGAATTTCACTGTCTGCGCAGCAGACAGTGAAATACATGTAGGGGCCCTCTTACGGGGGCCCCTGCAATGCCCATGCCAGTGGCATGGGCACTGCAGGGGCCCCCAGGGGCCCCGCGACCCCCCCCTACCGCCATCCGGATCTCGGCGGTCCGACCGCCGGGATCTGGATGGCGGTAGGGGGGGTCGGAATCCCCGCGGCGGTGCAGCAAGCTGCGCCGCCGCGGAGGATTCAATGGGGCCGCGGTACACTGGCGGGACCCCGCCAGTGGTGCCGGTCCGACCGCGGCTTTACCGCCGCGGTCGGAATCCCCATTGGAGCACCGCCGGCCTGTCGGCGGTGCTCCCGCGGTCCTCCGCCCTGGCGGTCAAAGACCGCCAGGGTCAGAATGACCACCAATGTGAGGAAGGGTGGGTAAGAGAGGAAGGGGAAGAGGAATGCTGAGCCTATGTCATGGGAGGCACCCTGTTCAGTATACTAATTCTAATCATGCACAATGTAGGAGAAGGACCCAGGCCTTGACCGTCAGTCCAGTTTGTGGGAGGTCTGTGATGGGTTCATCAGGCGCAAGATGCGCAGGTAGGAAGGGCAGGTTAGTTCCCAAAATTCGTCCAACAGGTATTGTATACACGGTCCCCATGTTTTATCAAAGAGGGACAGCGAGCCAGTCACTGCAGCTGTCAGCCTTTCCATGCCCAAGAGTGCCCATAGTCTGTGTAGCCAGTCATTGTGTGTGGGGATGGTCGTTGTACCCCAGTGAGAAAGCAGTAACAGTTTAGCAGCCCCTAGTGCCAGGGTAATTGCTTTCCCCGTAGGTGTGCGGAGTGGATATGTTTGAGGATTCGGAAGGCCCAGCAGCACGTAACTTGGAAAGTGCGGTATATCAGTAGTGTACATGTCATCGATTGCGGTGAGGCAGCTTGCTGGAAGGGGGCTATCTCTGGGCAATGCCATAATATGTGAGTAAGTGTGCCTTTCTGACCACATCGGCGCCAACACTCGCCATCCCCGTGTGCCCTGCATTGGGCTACCCGTACGGGTGTGTAGTACATGTAGTGTGCAATTTTAAGAAACATTTCTTTGGTGTTCGTCGCTTGTGCTGTGACGTGCTCGGTGAAGGACATCCCGCCACTCCCCAACTGTGAAACCGCACTCGCATTCCCTTTCCCATCTACGTCTTGCTGGTGTCATGGGGAGTGTAGGTGTTGTGGTCAGGAAGGTGTAAATGTCGGACAAGAGCTGCTTGTCCGTATCTTTGGTCAGTATCCATTGCTCAAATTTCGTGAGGGGCGGCCGGCATGTGGGCGTAACACGGGTGAAGTCACCCAGTGATGGATGGCCACGAATTGCCAGTAGGCCGAGGAAGAGAGACCATATTCTTTTTGGAGGGTGTTGAAGTCCATGATGCCATTTTCATCAAAAAGGTCGCCTATCCGTTTACAGTTCGCTACCTGCCATGACAAGAAGCCGGGTTTGTCAAGTGCGGGGGGGAAGTCCGGGTTACCATTGATCGGTGTTTGTGGGGACACCAATGTGGAAACTTCTTTCGCGATCTGTACCCTGTCCCAGGTATGTAGTGTGGCCCTCAAGATCGGTGAGACATATACCCCACGTGGTCTGTGTCTCTTCGGCAGCCATTGTACCCTCCAAATATGAACTCCCGCCACCGCCTGGTCTATAAAGCACCAGTATTTCTCTGTCATGCGTCGGTCCCATTCAACCATATAGCGCAGCTGTGCGGCTTGGTAGTATCTTAAAAGGTGTGTGACCCCCAATCCGCCCTCAGACTGTGGTAAATATGCCTACGGTCTTGACATCCTAGCCCTCCTACCGCCCCATATGATTTCCCAGATGAGGGTTTGCATTGTGTCCAATAGGGCGGGTGGGGGCTGCAGTGGCAAGGTCTGCATGAGATAAAGTATCTTAGGCAAGAGTGTCATTTTTACTGCCGCTAGCCGCCCCAGCCAGGAGAGACCATGTGACTTCCATTTGGTTAAGTCAGAGCGAGTAGTGTTCAGTATCTGAATGTAGTTACTGTCAACTGTAGCCACTACAGTGGGGAGGATACGCAAACCCAGGTACATAATAACCTGCCTGGCCCACAGAAAGAGGAGGGCAGACTCCACGGAGGACTGGTCGGCCTCCGAGGTAGTAAGGTTCAGTATGGAAGATTTAGTTAGGTTGGCTTTAAACCCTGACACCTTTCCTAAAGCCATCAGCTCTACCATAACGCTGGGGAGCGAAGTCTGGGGCTGTACCAAGTGAAGGAGCATATCATCTGCCTAAAGGGCCAGCTTATGTTCCCTGCCACCCATTGGCACTCCTGAAATGTCCGGGCGTTGTCGTATGTGCTCAGCAAAAGGCTCTATCTATAATGCAAATAATAGTGGCGATAGAGGGCAGCCCTGACGAGTGCCCCATTGTATGGGGAACTGCCGGGATAGGCCCCCATTCACAGCAACCGCCACTCTAGGTTTGTCATAACTGCACCCAATCCAACCTCGAAATCTGGGGCCCAGTCCAATCCTTTTTAAAAGTGTGTGGAGGTATTGCCAGTGAACTCGGTCAAATGCCTTCTCCGCATCAATGGAGAGGAGAAGTGCTTGGATTTTACCTCGATGGACCTTGTCCAGTAGATGGCATAGTCTCTTGGTGCTGTCACTACAAGAACGTTCAGGTATGAAGCCAGTCTGATCTGGGTCAATCAGGTGCTGCATGTACGGGTTCAGCCTGTGGGCCAATATGCCCGTAAAGATCTTCACGTCTACATTGAGCAGTGTAATGGGGCGATAGGAAGAACAGCTCCGGAAATCCTTCCCAGGCTTAGGAATGACTGTCACTATGCCCAGTTGCATCGTGGGCGGGAGGGAGAGAGAGGGGCCCAACGCATTATAGAGTCTGGCCAGAATTGGAGCCAACTGTGCGCCTAGCGATGTATAAAACACTGCCCCAAAGCCATCCGCACCCGGAGCCTTGCCTGGCTTCAAGTGGTGTATAGCCTCAAGGACCCCGTGGGCATTATATCCTTCTCTAGTGCAGCACTATCCACAGGGGGGGAGACGGGCCCCCGGCGCAGAGTCCAAGTAGTCCTCCACTTCCGACTGTTCGACCCCCTCCGTGGAGTATAGGTCTGCGTAAAATCATTCAAATTGTTGGCGGATTGGCTCTTCCCATTAGGTCAGAGTTCCGTCAGGCAGCCTGAGCTCCGCCACTCAGCGCTCCGTGGCCTGTATACGGAGTCTATGTGCAAGCAATCGTCCCGCTCTGTTCCCCCCTGTGTAGAATTTTTGCTTAGTGCGGAGTAGAGCATACTCCGCTTTACCCTCATCTAAAGCTTGTAGCTGTCTTCTCACTGCCAGGGACCCGGACTGTCTATGTGTCTCTTCTAATCCTCGTATTTCATCCTCTAGCTGTTGACGCTTGTCACGACGCAAGGCATTCTGTCTTGCAGCTATCGCTATAAATTGACCTCTGACGACCACTTTGAGAGTCTCCCAGAGGGTTGCAATACTGGTTTCAGGAGTATCATTTTCAGCCAAAAAGTGGCTGACTGTGTCCTCAAGTTCCGTTAGGGTGTCCTCATACGCTAAAAGCATTGTATTAAGACGCCATTGTTGTCTACCTGGTTTGTGGGCTGGTAGCATAAGAGAAAGTGTGAGTGGGGAGTGATCTGAGATCGAGGCCATCCCAATGGCCAAGCTAGTCGACAAGGTGGTAATGCGTGGTAAGGGTGAGGAAGAGATCTATAGGGGCGTATGTTTGGTGTGCAGCTGAGAACAAAGAGTACGCTCTATCTGTTGGGTATTGTTGTCGCCAGATGTCCATCAGGCCCGCCTCCTGAAGCCAATCCTGGAAACCTTGTGTGAAAGTGCAGGTCTGACCGTATCTTTGAGCTGACCTGTCTAGTTAGGAATCTGGTACCAAATTAAATTCTCCACCCACCACTATGTCTTTGTCAGGTGTCGTCAGAACCTTCCCCAGTGCATCCCTTAGAAAGCTTTCTTGATAGTCATTTGGACCATATATGTTAGCAATCGTTAAGTGATGCCCTTGCATATCAATTTGCAGCAAGAAGAGCGGCCAGGGATCTAAGCCTGCACTCGGATCACCCTTCCCGGGAAGTTCGCGGCCAGCAGAATCGCCACTCCAGCTCGCCGCCCAGGGCTCGATAAGTGGAACTGTCGGTCAAACCAACAAGTCCTTGTCTTCCTCCAGTCTTGGCGGAGTAAGTGTGTCTCCTGAAGTAGGCATATATGGCAGTGCATGTCTCGAAGCTGGAGCATGAGGGCCGGTCTCTTCACCGGATCATGAAGACCTCTCACATTAAGACTCCGTATAGTTATCATCTAAAAACTGACAGATGTCGCTGCGTTATATGTCGTCTTAGTGATTAAAGCGTGAAGTGATTCCCCGTGTAGTCAGAAGTGATAGGGTAAAAGGCGTCTGTCTCCTCAAGGATGATGTACAGGATAGGGTAAGGTGAACATATAACTTGGGGAAAACTTGAAACAATGTTCCCCACCTGGGAACAGTCTTCAGCATCATCTGGGGTCTGTTTCTGTACATTGAACCGCCAAGGGCTCGACCGTCTCTCCGTTGAAGTGGAGCTCTGCCGTTTGGATATCCCAGTCCTTCACAGCTGTGGCCATGTCATCAGTTGAGCATTCACCAAGGCCACTCACGGGGGTCCAGTCCAAGACGGCATATAAAATTGCTCATGGCTGCGTAATGTAGTTCAGTGGTCTGAGTCCACTTCGGGCACACTATCCTGGCTGCGTAGGCTTCTAATTAGTGCCGCCTCTCCTTTTGTCTCTCGACCATTGAGGGTTTATGAGTTGTGCATCGTCGATTGTTTGGTTTCAGGCGCTGCCATCTGGGCCTGTTCTTCAAGATTCTGTGGCATCCCCGTCAGTCTCTGAGCTTCTTCTAGGGTGCGGATACTGCGTAGTTCGTTGTGCCATGTGGAGAGTAGTCGGAAGGGTTGACCCCACTGGTACACTTGATGTCTTCCTCCCTGAGTATTTCAGTCACTGGTATGAGCAGACTACGGCGCTGTAGTGTTAACGTAGAAAGATCCTGATATAGCCCTCAAACTCGATAGTTGTCGTGTCTCGTATTGCTGCCATGATAACCTCTTTCTCTTTATAGTAGTGTAAGCAAGTTAATATGTTTTGAGCCTGTCCCGGAGTGCGGGCGGACCTGCCCGCCCTGTGCATTCTATCAAGTACAATGTCCTGCTCCTTCAAGGACGGCGCCACGTGACGGAAGAGACGCACCACAAAATCTTCCAGGGACCCCGTCACTGCCTGAGCCGGAATCCCTTTTATCCAAATATTAGAGCAACGTGATCTGTTTTTGAGGTCCTCTATTTGATACTGCAAGTCTTGGTTCTTATCCTGCAGGGTGAGGAGTTCCCTTCTATGACAGTCCAGCGCTTTCTCTCTCGCATCCCGCTTTTGTTCTACTGAGTCCACTCATTGGCCCAGATCTATCACCTCCTTTTTGAGGTCTTTAATGTCTACCGCTATGTCCCGTTTCAGCATTGCGAAGTCTTCACGTAAGGACCCGAAGAGTTGTTCCATAAATGCTCTTGTCAAGGGAGCTCCATCACCCTCTGACAGCACAGGTCCCTCCTCATCACCACCCTCTGGTTCTTATGGTCCTGACTGTGCCATTCTTTTGGCAGGGGCTTTGGTGAAAAGATCTCTGAGGGAACCCTCCTTTTTGCTGTGCTTCTGGGATGCCATTCCGAAAGCCCAAACGTGACCGATATCATCCGTGGGTGTGTCGCCTTTCTAAAATCTCCTCGGCCAGGGTACTTAGCTGGGCTTTGGTTTACTTTGCGCCGCCTTCACTCTATTATGTGGCCCAGCGATGCGGGGTCTGTTTCCGTCGGCTCCCCGTCCACCACTCTGAGGGTCCCTCACGAGCCACCCCCCTTCTGTCCCTCTGGTTCAGCCGGCCTCTCACCTCTGCTCCACACTGTTTACAGCCACGGCTCCTTTCCCGGGAGCGGCCTGCCATGCACCCCGCCCTCTGGGAGACCGTCTTCCACCAGTCGCATGCTGTTTCATCTTTACCGCATCCGGTAGGCCAGGCTATTAGACACCTCTCATCTGCGCTCTGCGCTCTGCGTAGGCCCCTCAAGAACACCTCTGCATGGGGCGGCCCCTACCGGGCCCTGCCCCCTCACTCTACTGCAGGTCCATTAGGTGGGCTTCCCCCGTGCTGCTGCCGCTGCAATCAGGGGGCAACTCAATGTGGTGCAGCGGTCTCCCCCAGAAACGCCATTGCGGGCGAACCAATACAAAAGCTCTGTCCCCGCCGCCATTTGCCCTGCGGGCTGTGACTGTCATGCATCCACCATTTTGAAGCCGCTCCGGCCATAGCCCTCGGCGGTCTACAGCTCCAGGCCCCACAAGGCCCAGCGTCACCCTTCTGCACCACCAACCAGTCACCGGAGCATCCAAGGGGCCCAGGGCATCCCCCTACTCCCTCCGGCGGCGTGTTACGGTTCCCGATCCGGGTTGCTGTGCCATCTGACGGCGGAGCTCCGGCAGGAGGCTCCTACTTGGCGGCCCTCTTCTGCCATTATATTTTAGTGTGAAAAATCCTCTTGATATGAGTAACAGACGCTCACATTGTGGCTTTATGCAGTGCCCCCACACTCCAATTTGCCCTTCTATAATAGTGTATATATAGGGGTTGGAATAATGGCTTGATTTCTGGAAATGCACACGCCAAGCATAACACGAAACTCCAAAAACTGAATAGAGTATGGTGGTATCGTTTAAATTTCACCCTGGCCTACCTTTAATAAATATGTGGTCTCAACCCTAGAAAAAGTTTTAATTGTATGTAGCATAAGTGATGATATCATCAAGCAGATAAATGCTTAAAGGAAGAGCGTTATACAGGGGTAGTGTATATGTCATACTGCCTTGTTCTGAAAAAAATAACCTTCTGAAATTATGGTATTTCAAAGAATAAATTTGCTTTGTTCATGGTCTCCCTGTACCCAGCATATATTTTGCGAGAAAAGCTGAAAACAATAGGCTGAAATCAAAACCAAAAGTGCAAAGGTAATCAATATTTGTCAAACGAAACAGGAGTGTTTTGGAAAAACCTGTGGATCCTAGAAAGCTGGGCAAGGCAGTGTTGCTACCACTAACGACCTCGTTATCACATCCCTGATTGGCACCATCTAATTTTACTTTTCAGGGTTACTGACACTGGGGCATGTAACTTCAGAAGGAAGGATTTTACCTGGAACTAAAAGTTGTACCCTGAAAGTCACCAGCATTCTCAAGAATTGGTAATTCTGGTGTCAGTTCCCCATTATTTCCTCGCTTTGCCAGATTATTTCACCCAGAAACTGAATCTGGTTATAGGAGGTGACAGCTCAGGATGACACACCACAGTTCTCCTAGCTCTGATTCAGCCAATACCTTTTGTTATCAGCCAAACTGAGATCAGCAGGGACCTAGTAATGAGACCTTAAGCTGAGAAAGGATAAGGAGCGATACATTTTTCAGAAATCACTGTTGGGAATTGAGCAACTACGTAAGGCCAGGAAAAAGATCCCCTAGCGCTTTTTGACAGGAGCTTAGTGCCCCTCAATTTTTGCGTCTAATTGAGATGTGTTGTTTTAATAGTTATGGAAAAGAAGCTTTCAGGTCAAATTAAAAAAATAATGCCTACATTGAAGCTACTTCATATGTTAGTAATGTTAATTATTGTCCTATTTAGCAATTTACATGGAATTTTCTATATGGATGTGAATTTCGAACAAAAAACAGTTTTTTTGTTCAACATTCCCTGCAACCTACTTATGTGACAAAGTAAAATACCTTACGCCTCATTACAAGAGCCCCAGTAACCTAACCCCGCATCCAATGGGGCTACTCTAGGGAGCAACAGTTAACACAGGATTTAGTGTGGGACTACAAGGCTACTGTTAGAAATTAAAAGTTACTATCCACATCTGTCCCTTTATTGGAAAGGGGCTCCTTAAAAATACACATCTAGTTGGCATTACAAACACAAGGCAAAAGTCACTGCCTCTTGCAGGCTTTGATCCATGCCTCTGCAACAGTTCACAGGAGCTGCGGGCTCACAGATAGCGACCCGCCTAAGGAATAGTCATTGGGCCAGTAATTTTGTGACAACCTGTGAATGTGTAATTTGCACCCATTTGCAAACCATTCAGTGTGCAAACTGCATATCCTTGGTTTGCTAATGGGAAATTGTACATCCAACCCTACAGTCTTAAGTTTTCAGCTACAGCTACGAACAGATTATACGTGTATTAACATCCAGGTGTGCACATGCCCACTAATTACATTTTTGTGCATCAACGTGGAGAATTATGAAACATCAATCACGAGTTATTTTGTATTTTATTGTTACGCAAGGGGATACTGGCTTGAATTGACCCACCATTGTTCACTCAAAAACACACAGCACCGAATAAAATGACACCTCTTTGCGTCATCTGTGTGTATTAATCATTTTGTACCATGTCAAAAGTGAGGTGCAAACATTTTGTTATGCCATGGGTGTCATCCTGTATTATGAGCATAATCTACGCTGCACACTGAGCGATTTTATTTATAGTGCACCTGCTGGCTTGCCTTTAAGAGCCACTCTGAAAGAAACATGTCATGAGTTAAATTAGGGTACTTGTCACTTCATTCTGCTGCGATTGATTTGCCTTAAAGTCTGCATAAAAGATACACCCACACAATCTGAATTCCATTATATAAAAAAATGTGTGCAATTCGAGAGAAAGAGACCTAAGGAGAACGAGAGATTGAGCTGGAAAGTAAGAGGCAGAGGCCTTCAACAGCAAGAGAAATTGCTTGACGAAAAGCTTACTTAGGGCCTGATTATGATTTAGGTGGACAGTATCCCTGGATGGGATACCGCTCTGCCTCATTACGTATGTCTTGCAGTGGCGGCTGGTGACATTTGAAAGTGGTTGGTGTAAAAGTGCGGGATGAGTGCCCTGTGGTGAGCGAGCTAGCTTGTAAGCCCACCCATCATAAGAAGGGTTGGGGGCGTTCTCCCCCAAGAAAATTTTGAAAAGAGTGAGCAAATGACGTATTTTCAAGCAAATTTGAGAAAGCAAGAAGGCTAATAGAGCAGTTGCAAAAGTGTAGTTATAACAACAGTAAAGAGATTTCATATAATATTGGCGTAGGTAGCTGCTGATTCAGTATAACCAAAGAACACCACTTTACAACCCCCAATCACACAACACACCGACTCACCTGTAAGCACTGTATTTTCATTTATTTTGCCTTCTCAGTATTTTGGCAACTGTGTATCTCATTCATACACAATTGCACAAAATCACAATTGCAACTGGAATAAGTGACCATTGCTCTGTTTGTTCAGCAGAGAGGCCAAGGATTGAATGATCAAGTATTCTGAATACCTTTGTGGCCCACTGACAGGCACTGTGAGGAATTTTTGCTGCCTTCAGCCTTTGCTCTAGAGCTCTCAGTGGTGGCCCATTAAAAAGGCCTGAAAGTGACTTAGTACAAAGTATGCACTGTACAAAAGAAATATGTTACATACAAAAATACAAACATCCAACATCCTGGAAATAGTGAGCACTCTTAAGGGATGCACGATTAAGTAAAATGTGAAATATAAACAGGAACTAAACCACTGACATGGAATGCCTTAACGTTTTATGCATCATTTATTGTTCAGAAATCAATCCGTGTTACATGGCAGTTGTGGATGTGGATTGGTGAATGCATGCCTGCAGGTATGTATGTATGGATGGGTAACTGGTGATGTGGATGGATGGATGGGTGGGTGGGTGAGTCAAGGAATGTGTTTGAGGAGGATGGTGGGATGAATGGGCAAATGTGCTGATGGGTGAATGAACGGATGTGTGGGTGATGGATGGATGGGTAGATGGAGGAGGATGTGGGGCGAATAGATGGATGCAGACAGGAAGGGGTGGATGAATCGATAAATTGGATAGAAGAACAGATGGTACAGTGGAAGGATGGATAATATAGTGAATGGAAAGAAGACATATGGATTGATGAGTGAATGGATGGTCAAACAGTTTTGGGGGCAAGATGGGTGGAGATGATGATAGAAGAGGTAAATTCCAGGATGAATCCCTAATGGAAGGGTGAGTAGATTCACGATGGGAGGGTGAATGGATGGATATGTATATGGTAGGATGGTTGCATAAAGCACTTTTTTATCACAATGGACACAGCAGTGAACAGAGATTGTGAAAACTCGTAACATTTATCTGGCTATAATAGTCATTTAACTGATTGGATGTTAACAATTAGTTAACGGTGTTGTGCTGTGTCCAGCCAGTCATTACCTCTCGGTTCTCATCACTGCATTGTGGTACTTTTTGTTTTACTTTTACTGCTGTAAATGCACAACCAGCTGCGACCTGACATGTCATGTCATGACATCTGCGTTTTAACCTTGGCTGCTCCACATTGTGTGTTTGTGGGGAAATCATGTTCTCTCTCTCGTTGCCTTGCCTTCTATACCCAACTAAACTGTCTCTCTCTGCTCATCCTTGAAGCACCTGGGGGGGGGTCAGTTTGTAAGGGGAAGACTGCAGTATACTTTTCTCCTGTCCCCTTCAAGTGCTAGAATGCGAAGTCATACGAGTTCAAAGGCAGAGAAATTACAACTCCATAGTCAAGAGATTCTGGCTAACAAGCGACGGTTGAGTTTGAATCTGGTGGCAGATAAAGACCTCCCTCCTTACTAGTGGTGTTGTTCTTCATGCTGTAAATGCAGGTCTGTGGGCACCGGAGTGTCTGAAACAGATGACCCACTTGCACGTGGCATGAAACAACTGGAGAGCTTTGTTTTAGTACTCATTCTCTTTCAGTCAGAAGCTGTTGCGGGCCCTCTTTGCTGTCTCTGCAACCTTTTCTCCGATGTTACTCCAAAACCCTGCTGCATTCTCCGATTGTGCCCTCCAGCTGCAGAGGCAGTAACTCTTACGCATGTGGCGGGAGAACACAGAGCACGACGGCTGGCACACTGAGGGCGGTGCAGTGCCTGCGGCTCCTCCGTTAGCAGCAGAATACCCACCCTCTCGCGTGAAGACAGCGGCCCCAAAGAGCCTTTTACTACTTAAGTGCACAAGATTTCTCTCACGCCTGTGGGCGCATGTGTGTCAGGGAACATTAAACATACACAAACTACACACCGTTCACCACGGTTTCAAAGTTAAAAAAAAAAAAATGATTCACAAATAACGAGCGAGAAACTTACAGTCACCAGTGTCTTCACAGGGAAGAACCCTCACCGTGACTTGCTGCCTCCGGGTTCAGGCCTGCATTAGATATGCAAGCTCATCACCAGCTCGGCTTGGGCCTCCACCCAACCCTGCGTCTGCTGAGCCAATCAAGACGCCTTTCCTTTGCTGTATACAGGAGTAAAGAGTATGAGAGGAGCGTGAAGATTCGCTCAATGAGGCGCTGCTACCACTCCTTAGAAGACTTGGGTGCTGCAGCTGCATCCCCCAAGCTCCTAACATGGCGCAACCTGGCGACAGTTTGAGTGCGCATGTCGGGCTGGTCAGAACAAAACATTCATCCAACCTGACATGCGCACCTCACCCCCAGGCCCAGCAGAACCACCTGTCAATCCACATTCAAGCTCCACCCTGCCCCTCACTGACTCTCAAAGGCAAACACTGTGTGGTCATGCTGTTGCACCTAAAACCAATCAACACATTTATGGGGCTTCCCGGGAGCAACAAAAGAAACAGGAGGGCAACGTCCCCTTCGCCCCAATAAAGAAACCGCCACTGATGTCCTGGTGTTCCTGCAACATCAGACCTGATCCTACTGGTCGGAAATTCTGGGCAGTAACATCACATGAGCTTCTGACTGCAACCAGCATCCAAGCGTCGTCTCCCAGTCACCACCAAGGTTTTTCTTTGGGAGGAGACAACAATTCAATTCTACCTTCCAAAATCATTCTTCTCTTTCCCTCCCCAACCTTACCCCGCTGGGATGCCACTGATCCCATTTACCATTCGCTCATAACAGGTGTTAAATAGGAGTGTGAAACCCCTTGTAATAGGTATTATTGTGGTGCATTCTGTGTAGTAATTCTGTGTCCATTCTTAGGGTCTAACTCACACCGATGGCGAGCTGTCACTCTTATCTCTCCCCCACCCCACCCAGCTATTACCACTTTAGGCTAAAAGCGCAGAGGTGCAGGTGTGTTATGGGCCTGGAAGACCAACCCCAAAAAGCTCCCTGTAATGAGTCTTTCGATAAAATACTGTAGCACAGTTTCTATAAAAACACCAACATAAATATTTGCAATTTAAAAGTTGCAACTTATTTTTTGACAATGGTTTTTAGGTACTCAGCTATTTAAATCGACATTATATAATTGCTTTTACCTATCACTTATTAAAGCACAGATGTTGAGAATCCATTTTTAAAAGTATCCCCATCACATTTCAAGGAAGTCACCTTGTGCCAGTTGTTCACAATCTGCAAGTCAATTGTATTATGTACCCAGGTATGCCACATCAACATCTTGTTCCCAACACCTCTCGAAATTCAAGCCAATGGGAACTGTTATTCAGACATCTTGTTTTATGCCCATCTATACCATGTGCACTTGTAAATCTATTATGCCAGTGAATCACAATGCATGAATAGACACCTCTTACCGTAATCTAGTTGTTGCAACTACGTCTGAATATTTCTCATATGCCAACCAATCCCATGTTATGTTATAGACAAACCATTGCCCTTAATTTACTAAAGATGTATGGTCATTTCATTCAAAGTCAGCACGTGCCCAGTTCAGTATTCCCATTATATATTGTTTTCTGTTATCATCAGTAAAGGGATCTCCCACAATGTGTAAGTCTATGCCACCATTCATCCAGTTTCCTTAACATCTGACAAGCACTGCTACGATATGCACAGGCATCCTGCATTGCCTTAAAATCCCTTCATTGGCATAGGTCCACAGCATCACTCCCATTTTGTGGGCAGATAGATACTATGAGCAATAAATGTTATAGAGTGTATGGGAATTCCCCATCATGTGTCTATCAATATCATGTCAATCACACAAAAGGTAATGGGAGGAATGCCTGGAAATTGTCTAACCACTAACAATTGCTTGATATACCATTCCAACCCATTTTTCCACCTTTTGGGCCATTCTAGACAAAGACCTGCCATATGCAAAGCAGAACTGGCCCTGCTCCTCAGGTGAGGCCAAATTCAGAAGGGAACAGAAGCCACTCCACACTGGTTTCAGGGTTGTTAGGCCTCGTCGGAGAGATACATATTCGACCCTCTGGCACAGTGAGCAAGGGGCCCATGTCTGGACATACTCTTGGCCATGCAGGCCATTACATTCAGCACCCCAAGGGAGATGGGAGGAATGCCTGGCAATCAATTGAGTTGCATTGCAACACATCATTTTTCAACATGCACCTATTTAGCCAGCATTTGCTATTCAAAGTTACAAAGTGGTCAGATATGCTCATCATATTCCAATCATTTCTATTAAGTACCCAGCTATTCTCCATTTTATGACACTGAGATGCATTTCGGCGTCCTTGTGTACACCGCGGCCATTCAATGCTATCATACGCCTCGGATTCTAACACTGGTACTCCGTCATTTTGATGATTTTCCAACTTGAGGAAAGTCAGCCTGATAAGATCAGGCTGAAGAAGCCACACGTTATAGAAATGCCAACATGACCAAATGCCCTTTCCACAAAAATAGCATATTTTCATGCAAAAGGCATATTTCATCAAGTGAAAGGTGAGGGTGTATGTTATGGATGAAGGTTAATTAGAGAGGGGGAAATATTAAAAGTAAAATGTAAAATGTAGTTAAGTGAAAGCGGAATGTAACACGGGGAAGGTGTAAAAAATGAGGCAAATATTGCTGCGGACGTTTTAAAAGTAAAAAAGAAAAGAATTAAAGCAGGACGTGCAACCTATATGAGTACATCTGGAGAGGGTATACGATGGGGAAACTTCGAAAGGGTATTAAGGGAAGGAGGGAAGATGAAGGGTTAAGGGGGGACCCCTTTACAAAAAGAGTGATAAAAGGGGTGAAGCCTCCTTTAAACAAAAAGAAAACGAGCAAAGTAATATTTCTACAAAAATTATTTTCCATCTTGGTTTCAGCAAACTGAAGAAAACCATTAATAAAGTAAAATCGTAAAAATAAGTTCAACAAGAAAAAGTCGTCAGAACCCCTTTCTTTAAGTACGTATTTCGCCAGAAATACAACCTTGACACCATTTGCCAGACAGTCCCATGCATTATTACAGGCAGTGACTTCATAGCCTGGCTGTCTTGTATCATATACTATTCAATGGCATTGTGTTCCCTGGTATCCCGGAAATACCAAGACAAGTCATCCTGTGTCCAGACATGTTAATCCAGACAATGAATAGGTACATATGGTGACAGACCACTATCGGATTTATGATGGGGATATATATGTATGGGTTGGTTTTGACTGATATTTCATGGGTACAGCTAGGCAAATAATGCCAGTGGCAGTATTATGGCAGTGAAATCTACCATGTCTGGGTATTTGGCAGTTTTGACTGGCACATGAGGGACGCCTGTGAGTGAACTATCTGGCACAGACCTACTCTGACAGGGAATACCCAAAGTGATGATGACATTAACCTACTCTTGCGGGTTACACAGCACATGCCTGACAGAGTGTCATTAGCTGATGTGCACTGAAGCACAAGAAATTGACCAGCAGGTGATAGGACACCCCTGACAATATGAGGGCAGGCATAGGAGGGAAGATACATGGGCACATGCCTGTGATGACAGGCCTCTGGTAGGGACATCTGGTCATGTGATGGCATTGATGGGTCAATGCTGTGTGAACTATTGGCCAGTTATGATAAAGCTAGGGATATGGTCGACGACCTTTGCACATGGCATAAACCGACATATGAAAAAGCATACATGGTAAAGGTGGGCAAACTTGTAAAATTGTGTCTGCTTCTATCCAACGAAAAAAAAAAATTGGGTTAAAATCCCATTTTAAACGCCCTTTTCTGTGAGAATAGTTTACCACAGCTTTTGCAGACAATGTCTCACACATAGGTGTTTTGGTGGAAAAATCTCCAGTAGAAACTTTGTTCTGAGAAAACATTACTCTTAGAAGTGGTTGAAGAAAGGATCTTCATGAATTATACAAACTACACAATTTTGTGTAGTGCAAAACGTATGCGTTTAGCACAACACCTCATACAGAATTATAATTTGTCTTATTTGGGCACACAATCACATTGACTTCTAAATGATGGTAGCCTAATTAGCACATTATTGCATTGACTAAAATACGTTGAATATCATCACTTTGCATGAAATGAAGGATGCAGGGACTCATGATGACACTGACTGACTGACATGTCCAGTATACCTGGGCACATCATAGCACTGGGGTCTACACATGGAGCCAGGCGGCAATGAGAGATGCAGCACTGGTCCCTTGACAAATGTGTGACTACAGGGTGGTGCTCCCACCCGGTGCTGGTAAATACGAGTACCAATGAAAACTCGATAACCGACAGTGTGTATACAGATAGAGAAATTCTCTCAGGTACACATATGATAAGAACCCTGATCAAAGGACAGGTAGGGGAATAATTACAACGGGCAGTACGAAGGTCCTGATGAAGGCTGAGTGACTCAAAGGGGCAGTCAAAGAACGGCTGAAACATGTTCACTTATTAGAGAAACTGGGGTGAACAGGTAATTTTACACTGAGATCACCACCAGTGGTGAATTTTTAATCCTGCCCAAGCGGCACTGCAATAAAATTTAGCTAGTTACCGTTCTGAGACAGTTTTATGATTCTGTTGTTCGTCCTTGGTCCCCGTTTTTCATGTTGTTTGTATGTTGTGTGCCTTTATGTTTCCCCGCCCTCCCTGCTCCACTCTGACTTGGGATTATCAAGGAGTGTGTTAGCAGTAGCCCGATGATGAAGCTTGCCACAATTTGTGGGTGAGGGCAGTTTTTCCATACTGGTGATTACCCTCTCTGGGGCATTTACACTGGTAATTTCCTGTCCTGTAGTGTTAGTGATTGATATAGTGGGAGGTTGGACAGGGAAGCATTTCCTCTCACCCCTTCTTTAGTGTTATGTCATCTTAGCACTGCCTGGTCTACTGTTTGGCACACATTAGCACATAGTGGCAATGACTCCCATAGGATATACATTGGCACATGGCATTGATGGGCAAACGATAAGGGTTACCTCGTCAGATGACGTGATTGCACTTCACTATTGAGATACACAGGATGGCACTAACTGTCATTTGACCAGGCACAGCTAAGCACATGATTGTTTTCATTGCGGTCTGAGATACAGGAGCACTCTATGGCATTGACGACATTGACTGAGATATGAGGAATATGTGGGCCATACAAAGGCTTATCAGCAGTCACTGCAGTAAGTAAGCTGATGTCATGAACGTTAGTGAAGAAAAACGACCAGTTTCAGAGTCATTCAATAATTTCCATCCATCTCATTTTGTGCTGTCTAAATGAGCAGAGTTTTGCCTACAAGTATAATTTATAGAACAGACATGCCCACTGTGCTATGTAAGTTGATGCAATGAAATGCCAAGTATTGCCCATCATATTTCAGTCAATGGAATGTGTCACTATTTTCCTCATATGTCAATCATAAGACTGAGCACCCCCAAATGCCAGTCAGTTCATCCATGTGCTCAACTATGACCACTTAATGCAAACTCATGCAGTGTTCTGAGGAATTCTGTAAATACCGGTCAAAACCAAAGTGTGCCCAGGGATTCCAATCACAAACTCCATGGACAGTGTTTAATTTGAGTTGGTGGTTGCTGGTGGGGGCCACCAGAAATCATTTTTGGGGGTTAGGCACATATATTTTTTTCTGCAGCAGACATTTGCCGAGATCAAGACAGTTAAATACATGCAAAGTTAAAGACGGAGGAGAAGCAAGAGAAAGACAGAAACACTGTCACAAAGGGAGAAAGCAGGAATCTGCAAGAGTGAGATAAAGGGGCCGGAAGTGTCTGGTAGTGGATGAAAGAAGAATGAGCTGAATTCCAGATTAATTACCTTGGTACTCGCTGCCCCAACATTTAAAGCACCAGTTGCAAGCTTCTGAGCAAGGCTTTTAGCACCAACACTTACTCTTTTACAAATTAGGCACTGTGCTTGGACACAGACATACACATACAGATGCACCTCTTTTCTTTCATCCTCTTTTAATTCATTAGTAGCCTAGTTGCATCTGGTTCTCTCTCCAGATCATTTGTCTCGATGGCTTGAAGGTGGGAGACTGGGCCACATGGTTCTGGCTCCAATGCTGTGTTGACCTTGCTTCCCAGGAGACTAACATTGGTATCTGTGTCTCTGGAGTCCTCAGGGCGGCCCATTATGAATCTTCGGTTGAGGAGGACTAGTTAGCAGAATGTGAGGAAGGGCAGAAAAGACAGGTGATAGCTATATGACAGCTTACACGCTACCCTACCTGCGCTACATCTCTTTCTCTACTTGTCTCGTCCTCGCAGGCTGTCCTGGGAGGAAGCAGGCTCATGAAAACTGCACCTTGCTGTAGCCCTTGGAGAGCACTTCTTCACCACAACCAGAGAGCAGCAAGACAGCAGGGCAACAGCAAGGCAGCAGTCCTTCACAGAAAACAGTCAGGTGATTCCTTTGGGCAGCCAGCCCGTTCGTCTTGGCAGGATGCAGGTTCTGGTTACAAGTTTCTTCTCCAGGAAGTGTCTGAGTTGGTAGGGTCAGAGACCCTGCTTAAATACCCAAAGGTGCCTTTGAAGTGGGGGAGACTTCAAAGAGTGGCTTAGAAGTGCAGAAGGTCCCCTTTCAGTTCAATCCTGTCTGCCAGGGTCCCAGTAGGGGGTGTGGCAGTCCTTTGTGTGTGGGCAGGCTACTGTCCTTTGACATGTAAGTGTCAAGCCCTACACCCTCCCAGCCCAGGAAGACCCATTCAAAATGCGGATGTATGCAAGCGAGGCTGAGTATCCTGTGTTTGGGGTGTGTTTGAGTGAATGTACAAGGGAGCTGTCAACTAAACCTAGCCAGACGTGGATTGGAAGGCACAGAAAGATTTAAGTGTAGAGAAATGCTCACTTTCTAAAAGTAGCATTTCTAAAATAGTATTATAAAATCCAACTTTACCAGTCAGCAGGATTTTGTATCACCATTCTGGCCATACTAAATATGACCATCCTACTCCTTTCAGATCAACAGCTACCACTCAAACAATGTATGAGGGTAGCCCCAATGTTAGCCTATAAAGGGAGCAGTCCTCACAGCAGTGTAAAAACGAATTTACAAGTTTGACACTACTAGGACATGTAAACTACACAGGTACATGTCCTGCCTTTTGCCTACACAGCACCCTGCCCTATGGGTTATCTAGGGCATTCCTTAGGGGTGTCTTATGTGTAGAAAAAGGGGCATTTTAGGCTTGGCAAGTACTTTTAAATGCCAAGTCGAACTGGCAGTGAAACTGCACACACAGGCCTTGCAATGACAGGCCTGAGACAAGGTTAAGGGCTACTTAAGGGGTGGCACAACCAGTGCTGCAGGCCCACTAGCAGCATTTAATCTACAGGCCCTGTGCACATATAGTGCACTCTACTAGGAACTTATAAGTAAATTAAATAGTCCTATTGAGCATGAGCCAATGTCACCATGTTTTAAGGAGAGAGCATATGCACTTTAGCACTGATTAGCAGCAGAACATCACACGTGGGATTCCACCTGCTGTTACCGAGATTGTGAGGATAAGATAGGCCCCAGCGAACCACTGTGTGCGCAGAAGGAAGCGCGCGTTGGAAAGAAGGAAAACAGCCACAGCCCCCAAGTCCCTGACAGGGAGGACATGAGACAGCCGGAAACCCTCCCACGAGGTAAGAGACCTAAAGCACACTCCAAGAAGGCCCAACCAACCCAGTACCGGTAAAAATAAAACCTACACCCAAGTACAGTTCCCCGCACAGCAGCACTCAACAGGGAGGGAAATGCAAGGAAGCAAACAGCCAATTCCAGGAGGCCCAGCCTCCCAGTGCTTACCTTATGGCTGGATAGATAGGTCAGTGGAGCAGAAGAAAAAAACAGAATGTCTTCTGGGCTCCATGGCCCTTTATATCCAGAAATGGGAAAGGGTGATTGGAGGAGGGAGGTGTGGGTGGTGGGGTGCGGCTTGCAAAAAATAGTCTTTTGATTGACTAGAGCTAGGACACATGGGTCTGAGCAGAGGTGGAACAGCTCATATTTGTAAGTATTGGGAGGAGACATAGGGTTGAGGAGGTAATTAATATTGCAGCCTTTAAAAAAGTTTTAAGAAAGAGGAAACACATATCGACTCTAGAATTGTATCATTATTTGTTTACCTATATAAAACATTAGCAAATGGCAACTGTTATAATAAATTAATTGGTGATTTCCGGTCCCGGGACAAGACTAAATGCAACATTTATTTTGAGGCTATAAAGAATTCTCTGTCACACAAACAGTGTTTCAAACTGTATGTGGGCCGTCCCAGCTATGTATTGGTTAGTAGTTCCCTCCCTCATTTCTCTAGCACAAGTTGGCATATCCGATACGCTAGAGTAGGAGGCTATTTTGAGTTAACTCCTATATGCACTACATTTCACTCAAGGAAACTTACATTATGGAAGGCCTTTTGGGGGTGTGCATCAGGAATTATCAGTGCAGCTCTGCCCTGCTTATTGCACATTGCAGAGAATGGGACTGAACAAATGTTAGTGTCAGTTTGCTTCGGAAGAATCTCTGGAGAATGCACTTTGACCCATATTTGTTTGATAAGAGAAGTCAACATCGGTCTCTTCAATTGGTCATTGTTAGGAAACAATTTCTGGTGTCATGTTGATTCCGATTGAGGCAGGTCATCCACCAAATGAGCAGGTCCCTCACTCTCCCCGACTCACAGATCCTCCACCTCATTTAGAGATGGGAAACAATGGTATTCGATGGCAGAGCCTGAGCCAGCTCTTTTGTCAGAAACCATTTGCCAGTGGCCCACCTGCCAAGGGGTGATAGTTTAACAGCACAAGGAGACCCAATTTATGAGAGAGGGCCCCCCAACATTGTTTGTGACAGTCATGAAAAGCTGAAAAGGGAAGGCATTCACAAACAAGAAAAAGCAAAAATGACACCCACTCAGAAAACTCAAAATGCATCAGGGGGATGGGGCTTTAGCTTTTTGAAGAAATGCATTTTATTTTATGAGTAACGTGTATGTCACTGTGGGAATTCTGCAAACCCATACTTTCAGCCTCTACAAACGTGGCAATGATTCCAATAAGCCATTGATAGCTACCCTATTTTACTTTTCTCTACCATATGGGGTGTGACTTGTTTAGCACAAAGTTACTCTTTCAGAAATTTGTTTAGGTTAACTTCCAATGAGTTATTAACCTTGTAGGTAGATAGCTCACTTTCACAGCTTGTGTTATGTAGCCTATTTGTCCAAGTATCCAGAAAGATGCATCTGTTGTGCAACTGAACATTTATTTAAGGAAGATTAAAAATTGCTTAGGCTTCTGCCAATGTAGTCTTTCTAGTCCCAAATTCAATGTTCTAAAAAATGTGTATACAACACGAATCATAGCAATTTACACTTTCTAATGAATGATTTGCAGGTCAAGAGAATTACCTTCATTTTAGTATTTGCCTTTACCTTTAACTGAGCAGAATATATATGGAAAGCCTCTCCTCCATACTAAAATGGCATAAAATAATAAAAAAAACCTTTGTAATGCTCATCGATTTTTTAGAAGAACCACATTATATATAAACAAATCTTTAGTTGCGCTTTTCCTATGAATGTTTTCTCCTTCTCCAGATACAAATCATTATTGAATAATACACAACAAAATGAACGAATGTCAAAATGAACTCTTTTATTACTAAAGCAACTGCTGTAAATTCTTATGTTCTCAGACTTTTCTTATTATGCCTTAAAGGACTGTGCTACGAGTGCGGCAGTATATTGTCGTCAGAAGACTGTCTGCCATAAATATTGTGTCCTATATATTGCCTACAAAACATCACCCAATTGGAGCTGAGAAAAGATCAACACCTGGTGCAATGAGATTTTTGAAAATTATATTTAGGACACAATATTAAGGTCCGATGATATTTCTGTGGATGATATTCTGGCTACATCATTCTTATAAAGGGACACAATAAGTCTTAAATTATTTGTGTCTGTTTCTCTTTCTAGCAATGTTGATCAGAAACTCTGTTAAGAACAACAACCATGTAAATGACGTTTCTAAACACTTTCACTCAACTGTCTCTCAATAATATAGGTCAGTCCATCATAGTGAGTCTCCAGTAAGGTGGGCTCTACTACAGCTGATGCAGGTACTAAAATCTATGCTGCCCTTTTCCTAGTTGAACACAGTAAAGATGGCAAATTTTCTACTCTCACCATGAGGTGGGGAGTCGGCCACATTGTTTTACATATTTGTCTGCCGGACTCTAAAAGTACTCCAAATTAATTTTACTGTATATTGCCAGGTTAGAAAAACCTTCAAATTCAACACAGTTTCCAATGAAGCTGTCTAGGTTTTGGTCTAAAGTCGACTTTAACATTTGGGGAAGCAAACTGGCCTAGAAAAGCCTTTCACGTATGTCAACTGCACTATTTCTGCAGACGTTTAGACAACAATATCCCAAAGAAGTTAATTGGTATTGGTAAACTCAGTTCTAACTCTCCCATTGATTTTACTCATGGCCATCTTATCCATACAGTCCCCAAACTGACTTGAGAAGCAGTAACTAGAGAAAGCATGAATTCTCCTTAAAAACTGGAAATAAACGAAGATTTCAGTTGACTACTGACTAATGCTAATGTCTTTCAGGGCTCTTCAAAAAGGCTTCTTTCACATTACTGATAAACCTCATTTACATATAACAATTTGGAGCAGTTTCAGTAGACCATGCTCCTGCTCTGATTATTCAATATGTGGATATTATGTTCAAGTGTATGTTTTTTTTGTCACTTATTTTTATCAATCTTTACACCATGTCTTGCTTACAGTATGACTTGTTTTATGTCAATTGAGTCACGCCTCAGTTAAGTTTGTAAAACAGTTAACATGTTTCTTTTCTACTGGTCAGTTTATATTTTATGTAATCTTTTGTCAATGCTATGTCAATCTCAAAGAAATGCTCCGTAAATTAAAAGAAGTACCAAGGAATACAACCTTAGGCTCTTCTCCTCTGCACAAATCTTTTTGGGTGCTTGAAGTGTCTCCCCCCATCATGGATTCTCAGACATCAGTAGGCCCTGCTGGAACTTTAGAATGCCTCATAAATATGGAGCTGGATGCACTTGAATTTGGTTGGCTCCCCCAAAATATCTAGTGTAGTATAGCACCTGGAAGAGTTGCTGATATAATTTTGGAAGGTGTATATTTGTGGATTCACACCATCTGAGTATTTTACCATTGACTTCACAGAAGCTCTATAAATCAGCAAAGAATATGAAATGGACCACAACAATAGCACTACTCTGTTCTTTTCAGAATTTGTGGTTAAACCTCCAGTTGCTTTGACTGAAGTGAAGGGGGCAGCTGCCAAGAAGAGCAGAGGACTAGCCTTTATTGAGAGACTCAACCCCAACCAAGACAAGCTAAAAAGCTGAAGAATGGCACTCTGTGCCTCTCTTCACACACCCCTGTGAGGAAGCCTCTTCTGTGCTTTTGCAAATATGGTGGTGACCAGCAGAATTCAGGAAGCAGCTCAAGATGCCTCTGGGATAATTTTGTGTTTTTACAGTGAGTTGCTTGAGTAGCTTTTCTGCTGTTGTGGATGCTGTTTGGATTACTCTGATGTACTCATCTCTGGGAGGTCCCCCACAATCTAATTGAGATTGAAGCCGACCTCAGTGGATTTATTATTGTTACTGAAACATAAGATTGTTCTGCTTTACATGTCCCTCGCTGACAAGTCTGCACCATAGACTGTGATGGTGAGCTATTGTGTTCTGCAATTGACTACTGTTACATTTAGGATCGGGTGCGGCTCCCATATATGCATTTGGGTGTCTGCAAGATTGAAACTTCCTGCCAACATTTGACTTCTTTAGAGGCATGCATGTTTTAGTTGACTGCAAAAATGGGACTTTCTGCCAGTATTGGCTACTTAGAAAACATGAATGCTTTCACAAACTAGAGGCTGTCACAGGAAGTAGACCAGCACCTGGCACAAACCCAGAAATGCATAGAACATTCACTGCACCGACCATAAAGCTGTGCTGCTACTGCTCACAAATCCAGCCAACAAGGCAATGATCTTTGACCTAGAACAACTGTTCTTAATGGTTTAACTTTAGGGGACCCCCCCCCCCATTGAATTACTGCTAAAAGCCCCCAGGCTAAGCAATTTCTATAATTTGAACCACAAACATTGTTTTTTTTACCCATTCATGCTTTTTGCCAGTCTACACCAGTGCTTCAAATTGAGCAACCAAATGTACACACTAGAGTCTGTTTGCTCTACTTTCTTTGTTACCACAAATTAAGCTAAGGATAACAAATTCATTTTTAGCCTTCAATTTTAAATTCTTTCACTATTGCAGAGCATTTTCTAGGTTCAATTGTGTTGTTTTATTTACATATACACTTTAATAATCTGCTAATACTCTATTTTCTAAACAGTCGTGGACCCCATGACTAGGCATCACAGATCCGAGTAAGACTGCTAGATGTAGAATATAAAAGGCAATAGTTATTCCTTTTAAGACCCTCACAGAAGACAGGCTAACATAGTAAAATACTCTGCAGTTAGCATCCTGATTCTGATGGTCACAATTTGCTGTGCTACTCAATTTTCTGTTATTAAAGTTACAACATTTTAGAAGGATAGAGCACCATCTGGACCCTTTAATTCATTGCAAGTGCTCCCTGTAGCAGAGTTCCTAACCCTACAGTGCAGTTCGGCCCTACTAATTGTCAACTGTGTGTCATATGGATGCCAAATAAGAAGTATAACAACATCAACCATTCATCTTGATTGCTCAACCTCACAACCGCTACAAGGTAAAAGACCAAATGTGAGGTAATTGACATTCAGTGCGTTGTGCTGAGTGCTGAAAGCCAGAGACAACAAGCAATATTGTTCACAATGGCCTACCGCACATATGAGCCAACCATCCCCACAACCGTGGAACTGGAGAACTGACCTGATACATTCTATTTTATTGTAGCCATCAATCACCTCTGGTTTAGTCAACATGCAAATCATCATGTGTGCTGCTTAAATTGCTATAATTTCAAAGCACACTTTAAGGAAAATTTGTGTGTGTGTCTATGTTACACTAGCAATTGAAAAAAGAATTAGGCCCCCATTACGAGGCTGGCAGTTACAAGACCGCCAGCCCCGTGGTGGTGGTTGGACCACAGTGGCTGTGGCGGTCAGACCGCCACATTACATGTTTGGTGGGCTGACCTGCCTAAAGACCTCCGACCCCACCAAGATCAAAGACCCTGACTAGTTGATGGGGGTCCTGGTTGTAATCAGCCGGTGTTCGGCACCGCCCTGCTGATTATAACCTTGTTCTTCGCCAGCCTTTTCATGAAAAGTCTGGTGGACAACAAGTGCAGGGAGACACAGGGGGCCCCTGCCCATGCCCATGGCATGGGAAGTGCAGCCCCCCCCCGCCCAGCACCATCGTAATGCACACTCTCTGCTTTTCAAACAGTGCTCATTCCGCTGATGCAGAACGGCCGCCTCTGTGCTACAATATGGCACTCGGCTCCTTTAAGGTAGTTGAATACTATCTCATAGCAATGTTCCTATTTCAAGTTTCCTGACGGTCAGCCAGGTCATGATGGTGGGAACCTTCTAAAAGGGCAAGGAGGAGGCACCGCCATGGTGGTGGTATCCTCCTGCAAATTGGCAGTCCCACGCTGGGACCACCAAACTCGTAATGAGCCTCTTAGTGGTGAACCTCCTGCTTATTTTATGGCTGTTTGCAGGTGATGCGCACTGGCACTCATTTTTAAAGACTGAAATGTATTTTTCATCATCAATCATTGACCTAGAGCAAGAGACACAAAGTCAGAAAGGAGGAAGAAGCTAGAAATGGGAAAACATTGATAGAGGGAGAAAGCATGGGTGAAAAACAGTGCTTAATTTGTGCTTGTTGTTTCCGGTGCTGAGCACCGGCACTTATTTTTGCAGGCTGGGGCTTATTCTTCTGCCTCACGCATTTGCTGCGAGCTCTTGTAGCAAAAGACACATATGGGAAAGATGGGGGAAGAGAAAAGAGAAAACATGTCACAAAGTTAGAAAGCAGAAAGCTGCGAGAGTGAGCTGAAGGGGCAGGGCGTGTCTTTAAATAGATGAAAGAGGCCTGAGATGTTTTCAGGGTTACTCTGCCTCGGTATTCCGTGTTCTCACATTTAATTGCAGCAGCCGCGTGTTTCAGAGGAGAGCTGTGAGCACCGGCACCTTTTTATTTACAAATTAAGTACTGGTGAAAAAGAACCTAGAGACTGAGGTAATCAAATAGGAAATGTATAGGTGTGGAAATAAGTAGGCTGAGACGGAATCAAGACTAGGCAGCCTTGACATTTGTATTAGACAGCACTGGCTGCAGGCTCCTATTTTTTTTTTAACATATATTTATTAACTTTTTTTAAAACAGTCATTACAGTGTGGTTGCGACATTGTAGTACATTTGACATTAGAGATATGTTTACTGTTATACCTTCGGAAGCCGCCTATATATCGGCTGAAGGCTCTTAGAAATAACTTTGGCCTCTTGCACTTATTTGTTAATTTTAGTATTATGTTTTTCATTTATTAACTATTTTTTTAACAAAATAAGCGTTTGTGTACTGATGAGTTCTGAAAACATTTCTGAACAAGAAAATCTCATCTTTAACATGTACTGAATATTCGAAGCTGGGTTTTCCAAAGACAGCATCGCTAAAACAAGAGTATATGCAAATTTGCTAATGCATAAAAAACAATCACCCACACCCAAAAGCAATCCAGATGCACAAATTGTCACTCCGAGACAGAAAAAGTGTAATCTACTGTAAACAGCTTTTGCAGCTATTATCTTTATCTTTTGCCTTTCTTTGCATGTGAGTTTACTGACTACCAGACTCTCTTTCAGTTTTTAACCGACTATGACAAAATCAAGCAATTGAAAAATTGGCAGCTGTGACATATACCTCTTAAATGGAAAACACAGCTTCTTTGTTGCGATTTTAATTTCTATTTCCCATGCCCACAGAAAAACATTAAAATGTTTTCTACATATATTTCTGAAAAAGATGCCTAGAAGAAAAAGAGTCACAATCTCCCTGCTGTGGCAGGAAGTCGGTCAAGACCTGTAAAAGCATTCTAACACGATCATGTAACAAAAAAGGTCTTCAAAACAAATCTCAGTTCCAAAATGCCTGATGCAATGGAGAAAACACGCCTGGAAACCTTTTGCAAAATAGCATTTGAAATTCAAACTTTGTTGTTTTTTCATTGCCCTTTATTTAAAGTTTCTATTCATTGAACAAAGGGGTAAACAGATCTAGTCACAGTGTGCAAAGTCACATTCCCGTGTCAACTTCGTGCATAACCCACAGGGTAAGCCAGGTGCGTATGAGTTCGAACACAGATAAATAACACATGGCATACTGCGTTAGATACCGCATGGGATGCACTAGAATGTAACAGACAAGAGGATCGTCCACCAAAGTGAAGGCGGTTCCACATCTGAATTCTCGGTGGAGTAATAGGGAGTGTCAACAATAAAGCACTTCTTGGGAAAGAGCTGCATAATAGCCAGCGATTGCCATAAGCATTGTGTGTCCATACTAGTGATGAAAGTTAGGAGGCCATAGTTCTGGATCCAGTTCCAGTGTTAGTAATAGTATGTCCCACCCTGTAGTGTGTGTCCTGTCTGGCTTTGTACTGCAGTTGTTGCATCACGTGTTCTTCAGCATGTGCCCAAAAACGGAGTGCAAACATCCAGACAGGTATGGGGGGGGGAGCGGTGGGGGGCAGTTACCTCCCTCCAATTCATTGCAATCACTCATTTTACTAATGCGAGAGCTAAATCGATGAACTTATTCCCAGAATTGTTTGTCTTGGGGCGGGGCATAAAGACCAACCAGTGGCAGCTGGTAATTTGAGCAAGTGGGGGGGGCACATATGCACACTCACACCCTTGCATTCACATGCACACATTCACTATTTGACACCTAGCACTCACAAAAACACATACATTCCTCCATACACACATGCATGCATGCAATAAACAATAACAAAAATAAAACTTACAAGGCGTCAGTAGTGATCTCAGGTGACGTGAGGGGAGCCCCGTGGTTCCTGATATTTGGGGGTGCTGCCTCCTAACATTGACTGACCTTGTTATAGGTGAGCCAGTGAGAGGAGGTGGCAGTCCCTACCTCGTCACAGAGTGGGATGAGGGCAGTGACACTGCTGACCTCACTCTATGACAGGCATCACTGACAGACTCGTCAAGGCACTGAAGCACCCAAGTCCAAGGGTATCAGTGATACTCTCCCTTGTCATGAAGGAGTAGCCCAAAAGGGCCATCATGCATAGTTAAATTGTAATAGTTTCAGGTGAATGTTTCTCCAAACCGTGGAAATTTGTCTTAGGATATTGGACAAATACGTTTCTGACAGGCTGATCTGCAAATCCTGGCTCCATCAGAGCTGGAGCCTGGTAGCATCTGTCCTGCCTCTCACCCCAATGCCATTTGTGTTCCTGTGTCACTTGTGGCTCCACATCAGCAGTGTTTGCAAGTCAGGATTAGTGGCAGGCTCGATCTCCGGGTCACCCCAAATGCCATCAAGCATCCCTTAAAGTGCTGCATGCATCAGGAACTATCCTGATGGAAGCGTGTCCACCTCATGGAGCTCCTGGAAAAACTGCCCCAAGGAAGTAATGTAAGCACGTCTCCAATGCAGTTTATGAGCTGCCATCCCAACCTCAGCAAAGTTGGGTAGATACCAGAGAAGAACACACTGATCAGTGCAGCAGCAAAGCATCATTAGCAAACAGATGCAGAAAACCCGGAAAAGCCACCATTTTCTATCCTTTGCCAAAGAGCAGAGGGATGCAGTCACTCTACTGAGCTTACCCTCATGAACATCATTGAGATCCCTATTGAAAATGATGGACCTGGCCCTCTCTGCACGATCACCACAAACATTTTGCCTTTGCCCTCCACTTTTAGCTGGCCTTAGTTTCCTCTACACTTTACCACTGCTAACCAGTCCTACAGTGTTTGTACCCTCTCCTCTAAGCATGGTAGAATTAGCTGTAAGCCAATTGGCATATTTAGTCTACTTGTAATTCCCTAGTAAAGTGGTACTACATGTATCCAGCTACATGCTACAAGTCGACCTGCAGCACGTATTGTGACACCAAATTAAGTAGCATATTAAACATGTCTCAGGCCTGCCATGGCAGCCTGTGTATACAGTTTTTAACTGCCATTTCAACCTAGCAAAATAAACCTTTAGCCAGGCTTGAACTTAACTGTAGGCATTAAGGAGTCCACTGGGAAGGGTACCATGTATTTAAAAAGGAGGACATGTGATTTTACATTTTACATGCACTGGTAGTGAAAAACTGGTCTCTGCTGGAGTGAGTGCCTAACCCCCAAGGGGTGACCCTTAGGTTCTAGACAAATGGTGTGCCCTCAGTTGAGCTCCCCTGAAGGTTTTGGCTCTTGTGAAATGAGAACAGGCCCATTGGTGCTAAAACCTTGCCTTCTTCGCCAACAACCAATATGAAGTTCTGGTGAACCAACTCTTCATCAACGGCTCTAAGGGACCGATTACACAAAACGCCAGCAAGGATTATCTGCAATACTGACAGGAACTACATGCTACAGCAACGAGTGTTCACGATGCCTAGCCTGCTGTTTGTGCTACTTAGATGCTCTTCCTGATACACGCAGCCTCTTCCACCATGAGTGGTACTCACTGTGCTGGACGTGAAGGTATCTCTTTCAGATGGACTAACCTGATCCCTCTACCCAGCACGGGCTCCATCACAGTTGGCCTGAACTAGTGACTTTCGCCCGGTCTCGCACAACAAGATAGCTGTGGTTGGCACGGTGTGCTTTATGGTGCAAATTTTACTTTCACTCAAATCTTAAAAATTGCATATTGTCCTTTCTTCAAATTGAAGTTTTGAAATTTTAATGTCAAATGATTTATTAAATTCAACTCTATTTTTCTAAATTGATGTGAGATTTCCCTTGTGTTGTGTTGTCACTTTATTGCTGTTTGAATTTCTGCATAAATACTTTACACATTGCCTCTAACTTAAGCATGACTTATACGTGCCAAGCAACCAGAGGTTTGAGCACAGATAATCGACCCGGCGGCAATGCTGTAGCCAGCAGGGTGCATCAGCACCCTTGCAAAGCTCACAGTCTGCATAGCAGACAGTGAACATCGTGATGGTGCGGGACAGAGGGGGCCCCCTACACCTGTTCTCCCTCAGCATTTTAATGGCGGTGTTATTGCCATGAAAAGGGTGGCAGAGAACAATGTCGTAATCCGCAGGGCAGCGCTGCTTGCAGTGCTGCCCTGGCAGATTAAGATCTTCGCCACTGCCAGACTGCCGGGATCCAAGATCCTGGCAGAGCTGGCAGTTCCCTGGCAGATGGACAGTCAGGGTTGTTATGTGGCGGTCGGGCCGCCACATCAGCAGTGGTCCAGACAGCCACTGCGAATGCTGTGGTCATAAGACCGCCATACTTGCAATGAGGCCCTTAGTGTCCAACACCTTCTCCCAGGGTGTTTAGACTGGAGTGGGAATCATAAAGGGCACCTCTTTAGAGTCCAGACCCTACACCCAACATGATTAGATTGGATCAGGGATACTAGATGTCCCTCCTTTTGTGTCCAACACCTTCCCTTAATATGGTTAGACTCGAGTAAGAATAATAAATGTCACCCATTTAGTGACCAACACCTTCTCCCAGTATGGTGAGACTAGGGTGGAAATTGTAAATGTCCCTCCTTTAGTGTCTAGTACCTTCCCCCACTATGGTTGGAATGGAATGTTTGTTGATAACAACAGCTTTCTATTGGTAAATTGTAGTGGTTGTATACCTCTGTGGCAGGGACACAGGCTGGTGCTATCATTTCTTTTGTTACAAAAGCAAAGTAGCTGTTTATAGAATATTCTAAACTTAGGACCTCATTACGACGTTGGCGGTCCTGAAAAGACCACCATGTTGGCGGTCTTTCAGTCTGCCCTATTATGTGTTACACATGCAGGACCTTTGACTGCTAAGCAAAAAAAGACAGACCACCAGCGGCGTGGCAGCCTGGAAATAGGCGGTCCAACCTTCAGCGCCAACAGCACTGCAGCCAACAACTAAGCATATTACAAGCACCTAGTCGCCGTGGCAGATCCTTCATGGTGGTCAACTAATGGTGTTCAGATCTACAGTGGTTCATGGTCAGAAAATGAATTGGGAACTGCACAGTGGATGAATTTGAAAACAACACAACTGACACACATTGCCACAGTGTACACACTTACAAATCACACTATAAAACACACTTCTTCACAGATCACAGTCCTTTGCATTTTCAACACAAAACATAGAAACTAAAGCACCTTATTTCCCAAACACTTCATAGATTAGGCACCATTTTTTCACCATCCCATAGAACACCCTGCACACACTTTTGCCCATTCAGACTCTTTTGCACTTCCACTGTGCAGTAAGTTACTGTGATCCATTTTCTTTCTTCCACTATCTCATGGTTGAAAAATCCCTGTTAAGAATCATGGTGGATGAAATCATAAGAGTGGAGCCACAATTGTTTGGAGTCCAGCACACTCCTCTCAGTAGGAAAATGGAAATGTGGGACAGGACAGTCGACAGAGTCAATGCTGCAGGCACCACCCTGCACGCAAAGGAGGACATTAGGAAGAAGAAGAACACTTCAGACAAGGTCTGTTCCCTGGTCTCCTAGCACCAGATGCAGGCCAAGAAGACTGGTGGTGGCCCTCCCAGTGCCCCTTTAATACTCTTTCACTGGGAGGAGATGGTCTCACCTATCCTGCATCCTGAGGGATTGACAGGAATACCTGGGGAAGTGCAGTCTGGTAAGTTGCAAAACTAAAAATGTCACAAAAATGCAATGTCATGCATGTTCACAGCTCATCTTTTGCCACTGTCTTGTTCATGTACCCCACCAATACTCAATCTCTAGAGTATATGAGTCAACACACTGTCAATCAGCACTGTTGGGCCCAAACACATAGTTAGCAAGGCCCTTCAAATGCCATAAGCCAAATGGGGCCTGTAAGACTTTCAATATCAAACAATAATAACAGGACTCATGGCATTTTGCAACAACTAAATGTATGCCCAAACCCATATGCCGTCTCCAAACAGGTATGTAACACACAACATTTGCATAGTGTCTGTGGTACAGAGAGTTCTCTGACTGTAACTCCAAGGAGGCACTGTCTCCATAACTCCAAACACCTGACCAGTGTTCACATGTACACATACCCCTGTTTGGTAGTTCTCATTTGAAGTGTACTCACCTAGGAGGATACTATTTGTCAAGTGTGGTAAGTAGAGGGAGTGACATGACTGCAACTTTCAGGAGGCCCTATGTCTGTAAATCCAACCACCAGCTCAGTCTACACTTGCTCAAATACCCCTGTTTGGTAACTCTAAATTGAAGTGTATTCACCTGGGAGGATAATATTTGTATAGTGTGTGTACTAGAGGGAGTGCCCAGACTGAAACTCCCAGAAGGTACTGTTTCACTAACTCGAAAAAACAGCCCAGTTGTCACTTGCCCAAATATATCTGTTATTGAACTCTCAAATTAAGTTCACTCACCTGGGGGTAGAACATTTGTCAAGTGTGTGTAGTAGATAAAGTGACTTGACTGCAACTTCCAGGAGGCACTGTTTCAGAAACTCCAAACACCAGACCAATATTCTCTTGTCCAAATACCATTGTTTGTTAAACCACAAATGAATCGTACTCATCTGGGGAGATCACATTTGGATAGCATGTATAATACAGAGAATGACGTGACTGCTGGAGCCAGGAGGCTCTGATACTGTTACTCCACTCATCAGCTCAGTGTCCTCTTCTCCAAATACAATTGTTTGTTAAACCACAAATAAGTGTGCTCACCTGGGGAGATCGCATTTGGATAGGGAGTGACATGACTGCTGAAACCAGGAGGGTCTGTTACTCCACTCACCAGCCCAGTGCTCCAAATACCATTGTTTGGTAAACCACAAATGAGGTATACTGAAGTGGGACGATAACATCTGTCAAGTGTGTGAAGTAGAGGGAATAATCTGACAGTAACTGACAGGTGGAACTGTTTCTCTGACTCCAAACACCAAACCAGTGTTCACTTGTCCACATACCCATGTTTGACAACTCACAAATGAAGTATGATCACCTGTGACTGATCAAGCACATACATGCACAAATCACAGATGTATCTGTCAACATAGCTCTATCTTGACTTGCTAACCCAAGATAAAAGATTGGAGGACAGGAATGACATCTTATCCACTGTGCATAACCAGTATTCCTAAGGCCTCAAGATGCATCACCAGATTGGTATGGGTAGCAGTCACATTCACACTGCACTAGGCACACAATGACGTCAGTCACATATGCAACCAAGTCCTGGGTATGCCTGCATCACACTCAACTAGGCCTCCTAACGGGCAAAGCCACATCTTGCCTAGCTACTGTTTTTGGCTGAACAGATGGCAAGATGTCATTTGAAGACCATCCTCCCAAGTACAAATGATCTGCACATTACATCAGCAGCCTGATTCAAAATAAATTGCCATGCTTCATACATGGCATGTCAATACACCCAATACCATGGTGACTTGCCACAATAGGATTAACTGCAACTTAACTTTGTCAAGGTCTCTATTACTGTAACACTAAACCGTTGGAGGTAGATGTCACAATACAACCAGTAACATTGTACGTTTTACAACAACAGGTGAAGCTGCTGCTGGGGCACAGACGCCACAGAACTGACTGCCACTACCCCGTGGATGAAACCCTCAGTGAAGAAGACACTCTTGGACATCTGGAAAAGGAGGACAGTTCGGGCCTTCTGAGCAACCTGGTCAGACATCAACAGTGAGTCTCACTGTGGCCACTATGTCACCTCGCAGTCCGGTTGCTTCAACATCACAGGCAGCCATTCACCCGAGCATAGTGTCTACAATCTCATGCTTCAGAGTCCTGGATCCTGAGATGCTGTGCAACATTTTTGACAATGAGGGTCCAGAAACAAGTTGGAGAGGGCACCCTGTGGTAAGGGCACAGGCTTGTGGGGGTAGGGTGCATGGGAAGGATGTTGTGGGACAGCGGGGTGAGGCCAATGGGGCTGATCTTGGCCAGGACACCACCAGCCACATCTTGGGGACCTATCAGAAGTACCAAGGTGTGATGGGCCAGGTCTTGACTGAACTCCAGGAAATCAAGCAGCTACAGAGGGACATGCACAGAGACATGCAGGAACAGATAGAGGCCCACAGTACCAATATGGCCTATCTAACAGAGGTGCAGAGGAACAATCACACCACTCTCAGCAGGGCATTTCAACAACAGTCCACCCCTTCCTTTGGCTCATCAACGCCAGGCACATCAACATCGGTGCCAGCCACTGGAAGAGAGGCCCAGCCAGAGGAAGAACAAGCCCCAGAAACCCGTTCCTCTGTAGCAGCAGGTCCCTCCCCCGCAAACGGGGATGTCCAGCTAAGAATCCAGGAGGTGTAGATAACAAGAGAACCAGCACTGCCAGCAAGTGACCTCTTCCTAAAGGACCTCCTTTGTGTGCCACACATTCATTCTGATGACTGATCCTGAACTGCCTATAAGTTCCAATGGGAGGAGTACTCTGGACTTTGGACTCCAAGTGGTGTGACATCTAGTCCAATGATTTCATTCACCATGTCTGACCGCTTCACTTTACATTTTTGTTTCTTTCTGTCCAAACTTTATTTTCAGACTTTGCATTAAAATAAATTCACACATCACAAACTTATTGTTTGCTTGCTTAATTTTCACATTTCGCTATGTAGAAATGTAAGACCATATGAACCATAAAATGAAGATACAAGCTACTTGTGCAAGCAGGGACATGTTACAGGTACACAGTGTCTAGCTCAGGATTAAATGCATTACACACCAACACATTAGTACAGGTGTCTGGTCAAACCAAAAATGGTATTCCAGTGTACAGCACATAGGCATATGTATAATATGTCTAGACTCTTAGGAACACAAATGTGTGTCTCTTACAATGTCAAAGTACAGATTTCAAGGTATGGACCCCCAGACCATGGAAGAAAATGCCTTCTCATACATTGACCTGTGGAATAGGCAAGCATTAAAGTGGTTGAAGTCTGCAGCTTGAGCCTTATCACATACTACACCCAAGTAATCCAGCATCACATAATCCAAGATACAGACAGATGGCAGTACAACAGTCCCTGATCACAGGCCCAAGATAATCCAATTCCCATGCATCTGCTGGCATAACACAAACATATGTTAGTGTTGTGGCACAGGCACTACAGCCTGCATTGATGAAACATATCTACAGCTATACACAGGTCATACAAAAAGAGTGTTCAGACAATGTGAAGGAAAATGACTTGATCAAACACAAGGGCTACATATTTACAGACCACATGATGACACAAATGGTCACAACACACAAAACAAGTGAAATGGCCACTTATGAACCTCCACCCAAATACTGTGCAAACTGTCTTGGTAAATTCAAACTCTGCGACCTACCTTACCTGGAGCAGTCCATGGCCACTTTGAATGTCAGAACAGCATCAGATAACTGCCAAAGACACAACTCTGAAATGGCCACATGAAGATGCCATGGTGAAGGTAACTGTACAAAGAACAAAACAAGGAGTATAGGCTTGAAACCATACATATGACACAAGCCACATAGCAAGCAAATGGAAAACAAAGTGCATTGCAAGGAAACAGACACATACAAGGCAAAACCATTAGGGTGGAAATGTGTTAAAAGCTATCTTATCAAGCAACCTTTGGCTGAATATTTCAGAGCATAAGGTCCCTAGCTGTTTCTAAAACACTCAGTTCCAGACATTCTCACAACTACAGTTCATCATAGAGTCACAGTAATGACATCACATGACATACACTCATGAAAAGTAGCTGTTGATGAGATCTTCCCACAGGTCAGCTGCTTCCTCTTCACCACTGTCATCCTCACTTGGAATTTCAGGATTCTCACCTGACAGCACTGCAGGCTCCCCTCCTCTGGGATGTATGGGATAGTCCTCTGCAGAGTGATGTTGTGGAGAATGCAGCATGCCACAGTGATCTGACACACTTTCCTGGGTGAGTAGAGGAGGCTCCACCAGTCCAGTCCAGACAGCGAAATCTGGCCTTCAGGAGCCCAAAAGCCCACTTCACTGGCCGCTGTGTTCTTCCATGGGCCTCATGGGAGTGGACTTGCCCTGGTGATTCCTCAGCAGCATCAACAACCAAGGACGGTTTGAATATACTGAGTCTCCTCTCAAGGAATGGAACATAAGTGCAACACTGAGTCGCTCACTTCATGATTGTAGCACTTGACATTGCACACACATGATCAGGCTAGACGTGATGTACCAACCAGCCAGGCCCTCTCTGAGTGTATTTGTGACATCAGCTGGAGTCTGGTGCTACTCCGCATTATGAAGGAATTATAGGCTGAATCCAGATAACGGGCACACACATGTAAGATGTAGAGACCTTCCAAATAGACAACCTGCATATTGATGGAATGGAAGTTCTTCCTTTGTGCTAGACTTGTTCAGTGGCCTGCGGTGGCACCAAGCCAACATGTATGCAATCAGTGGCCCCCACCATATATGGGAGGTGGCCAAAACCATAAAAGTCAGGCTTAACATTGGCTAAAACCTTACCTCGAGGAACCAGATATAGCTGTCAGATGTGTTTCACCATTGCTGAGAGGAAATCCTTCAACACCAGACTGAACATAGGTTGGAACATACCAGCAGATAGGGCCACTGTATTTTGGAAGGACCCTGTGGCTAGGAAGTGCAATTCTGACATGACTTGTACAATGGGTGGTATGCCGGTTGGATAACTAATAGGTGGCATCAGATCAGGCTTCAACTGGTGGCATAAGTGTACTATTGTTTGCCTATTCAGAGAGTAGAGCTGTATGGTATAGCTTTCTTAAATGGTCTGCAAGTGTGGCAGTGGATCGTAGACAGGAGGTTGTTGCATCCTCCCTCTCCCTGGCACCTATGTGTGATAAGACATGATTTTTAACATTAATCAGTTCGTCCACAGCAACATTCATGATGTATGACAACAATATCATAAGACAAAGCATTTCTGACCGGATAGACATGACACCAAGTACACATCCCAGTTCGCAACAACAAAGGGTCACATGTAACCCACATGGTTTTCAAGACGTGTCCACAACATGGATTTGAAGGAAACTCAAAGATGTGCTACACAATTGCCCCTTAAATGTGACTGCATGTTCTGAATGCCAAAAAGACCGTCGGCAGTGGTGGCCTGTGCACTGCTGTTAGATGCAATCTGTGCCCTGAAACTTGAGTAGAAGGGACTACATGACAAGACAGAATAAGGATGTTTGTGATGTAATTGAAACTATATTGTTGGTGTGACACAGTTTATAAGCCCAAATATAGCATTTCAGGCTGCCAAAATGGTGAATGCCTGACCTAATCATCTGGACATTAGGAACCGCCTGCAATCACCGGCGGAAGTCATCAGGGCGGTTGGCAGTTGCAACCGTGGCAGACACAGCCATAGGCTAATGTTGATGCCTGTGGCGGTGACGGCCCAATGGCTGTCAGCGAGCGGTGACAACAGCATACGTGGCAGACTTCACCGTCATGTTGTGCACACTCACTCACTTGACTCCTGACACCGCTGCCAGCAACACCTCCACGACCTGAGTTCCTGTGTGCCCCCTCTAAGAGCACTCATGCCACGTTGAACAGGAGATAGGGCTCCTGCCTTCTCTCCAGAGGAACTAGAGAGGCTAGTTGATGAGGTCCTACCCTTGTAGGAACAGCTCTATGGCTCACCAGAGGAGCAGAGATGAATCTCATAGGCTCAATTGATTCTGTTTGTCACTATCCTTTCTATCCTCACATGCTACAATGTGCCCCTGTGTGCCAGTTAGACTTCTTGTGCACCTCTTGTGACAGTTTGTGTGGCATCAATGGGATGTACATGATGCAGGTATTGGTGGCCAGTACTATATGTTAAGTTCAGTCACACTGTGCTGGGTGAGGTTTTGGGGTCTAGATCATCCTTGTGGTGGAAACACATAACTAGGTTAAGCGATTTAATTGCCATCCTCTGACATCTTTTTCTTTACAATGTTTGTAAATGTTAGACAACATGTATGTGCAAGACAGCATGAGCTGTGTATGCATTTTGTATGAGTCATCTGAGGATCTTGTAAGCAAGGTGTATAGTACCACATATCTTTAAATCACATTGTGACAGGTCCCTTACTCCCACAACTCTGTTGTCACCTCCATAGAAGTCATATTTGACCAGTATTACACTGATGACAGTCCCACAGTGCAGACATGGTGTTGATTCCTGGGAGGCCATGACATGTATATTAGTAACCTTGGCTACATAGCAGAAATTGTACAATGCATACCTTTGTATGTTGGCTGCATGTCTGTGGGGCTTAGAAATCGGGTTGCAATCTGTCCAAGCAGTCAGGGCAATGGAGTTACAAACTTGGAGAACCCCTGCTCACTCTCTTGGTAGATTGGCACAGGAAGTCAAGCTTATCCCAAAGGCAATGTGTAAAGTATATGTCATCAATGCGTCGATTCTTCACTTGCAAGTGAGGCCATGTGTCATTTCTTCTCCGATCGGGTAGTAGATGAGTCTTTTTTCTCTCCCTCAAGGGAGCAATGCGTCGATTTTCAGATGGGGCACCTCGGATCTGCACAGGTTCACATTGATTTTGATGCCCAGCGATGATGCATGCGAAATCTGGCCACACAGTGATTGAAAACCACAAAGCATGGGGTTTGTGTCACTTTTAATAGCCGCAAGCGGGTATTGCATTGTTTCTCCAGCCGCAATGCAGGTGATGCATTGATTTCCCAGCCGCGATGCAGATGGTGCATCAATTTCAGCTGCGAGGCATGTGGCTGGTCATTTTTATAGCCATGTTGCAGGCACTGCTTAATGTGGGTGGATTTCAGTCCTTGTTCTACCGGCTTCACCCTTCAAGGGCCCAGGTACTGAATAGCATACCACTGGGCAGGGCAGGAGTCTCAGCAGAGATTCCAAGTACTGGCAGATAAAGGCTTTAATGGCCCTGAGACTTCAAAACCGGAGGCAAGCACAGTCCAAGAGCTTGGAGATGCTTCACAGGCAAACATATACCACAAAGTCCAGTCTTTGTCCTCGTTCAGGCAGAAGCAGCAACTGCAGGTCACCCCAGCAAAGCATAGTCACAGGAAAAGGGGCAGTACTCTTCCTCCAGCTCTTCAGCTCTTCTCCTTAGCAGAGGTTTTCTTTTGGTTCCAGGGGTAATCTGAAAATCTGGGGTTTTGGGTCCACTACACATACTCCTTTCTGCCTTTGAAGTAGGTAAACTTCAAAGAAAAGTCTCTGTTGTTCAAAAGATCCTGCCTTGCTCAGGCCTGGTTCCAGACTCACACCAGGTGGTTGGAGACTGCATTATGTGTGGGGAGGCACAGCTCTTTCTGGCATAAGTGACAAATCCTCCCTCTACTCTAGCCCAGATGGGCCAACAGGATATGCAGGCTACACCCCAGCTCCCTTTGTGAAACTGTCTTGAGGTGATTTACAAACAGCCCAACTGTCAGTGTGACCCAACCAGGTAAAACACAAGCAGGCAGAGTCACAGAATGGTTTAAGAAAGAAAATGCCCACTTTCAAGAAGTAGCCTTTTCAAACTGCCAATCTAAAAAACTACTTTAACAAAAGATGTATATTTAAAATGTGAGTTTAGAGACCCCAAACTCCTTCATCTCCATCTGCTCCCAAAGGGAAACTGCACTGAAAATATATTTAAAGGCAGCCCCCATGTTAACCTATGAGAGAGATAGGCCTTGCAACAGTGAAAATGGAATTTGGCAGTATTTTACTGTTAGGACATGTAAAACACATATCTACACGTCCCACCTTTAACACACACTGCAACCTGCACATGGGGCTATCTGGGGCCTACCTTAGGGGTGCCTTACATGTATAAAAAGGGAAGGTTTTGGCCTGGCAAGTGGGTACACTTGCCAGGTTGAAATGCCAGTTTACAACTGCACACACAGACACTGCAGTGGCGGGTTTGAGACATGTTTACAGGGCTACTGGGGGTGGCACAATCAGTGCTGCAGGCCCACTAGTAGCATTTGATTTACAGGCCTGGGGGCCGCTAGTACACTTTACTATGGACTTACTAGTATATCAAATATGCCAATCATGGATAAACCAATCACACATGCACTTTACACAGGGAGCACTTGCACTTTAGCTCTGGTCAGCAGTGCTAAAATGCCCAGACTACCAAAACCAGCAAAAACAGAGTCCAGAATATAGCAACAACCTGGGAAGTCGAGGCAAAATGTTAGGGAAGACCTCACCAGGGATGCCAGGTCTAACAGTGGGATAGACACATATGCAGAGAGTAGTATTCTGTGGTACAGGTACGTACCACAGAAACCTCTCCCTGAAGTGGCATAAGTCTGCCTTTGGTAGGCCACATGTCCAAATATGCACAGGGAAGACAAGTTTTGTACCCTCCATGCCAGCCCCTTCATTGTTACTCAAGACTAAGGGTGAAATCTGTATTATGGCAGTTGCTTATAGGGACTGTGTGCTGTGAGTCAATATCACAGATTGTGAATGGGTTGGTCCAGTCAGACTTGAGGAGTGTACCCTTCAGAAGCCACATATGTGTGAAGTGTTTCATTGTGGCTCACATCACAGTACATGTTACTGGAGCATGGGCTACCTGATGTGAGTAGGCTTACTTACTCATTGTAGGCCATGAGTAGGGCAGGCGGGTTAGTCTACAGATGGATAAAAAAGTATGTAGTAATGTCTGTACTTTTTGGCTTGTGTGCTTTAAAAGGGTGGGGTGTTAACAAATTATACATATCTAGCTTGGTGTTTCTGACAGAAGTGTGACTCAACCATTTTTGTGAGAACTTGTGATTGTAATCTCTTGGTTTGTCTCTTACATTCATGCAGGTCAACTCCCATCAGAAGAAGGGCATTTTGGAGAGCCATTGCCCAGAAGGTGCAGACCCTGTGGGTCCACAGTCGGCAGAGCACACACTATTGCAGGAGGTGGGAGGATCTGAGACTCTGGTGCCCAGAAGATCACAGAGATCTAGCTGGGGCTGTTCTCCCAATGTGGGCTGGATGCGCTTTGGACCATGACTCCCCTTTCACACATCCTGGTGGTGGCATATATAGTACTTGAAAGTGGGAAGCACTGGCAAGTGGGAAGCATCTGGCCACGGTACTGTGGGTCAAGACACCAGTGACACAGAGGGACCCAGTGGCCCAGACAGTGAGGGGAGTGCCACAGAGGAAAACCGATCTAAATCATCATCATATGATTTTTCCTCCAGTGGCATCCCTCAAGTGGTGGCGGACCCATCAGGACATACTCCAGTACCATCTTTTCCTGCCACCCCGTTCATCACCACCCTCCCTGCTGCTCCGCACCCAGTTGCCCGTGTCTACTCACCCAGGAGGGTGTTTGTCTTCTTTGACATAGTCACTTCCTTCCCAGCCTCTATTAACCCTGCTATCCTAAGTGAGGTGGCTATTGACCTCCTGAGGAGCATCTCTGTGCATCAGACTGCCATTGTGAATGCCATCCAGAGATGGGCCAGCAATCTTCAGCAGACCAATACTTTCCTGGAAGGCATTTATAGTGCCATGACTGGCCTACAGAGATCTTTTTAGGCTTTGGCTACCTCACTGATGGCAGCCAGTTAGACCCCCCCACGTTCCGTTCCCCCTCCACCTTCCCAATCCTAATCTCCCATTCCCCTTCCTATCCCAAATTCACTGAAATATCCCCAACCTCAACACACACAAGCAGCACACATAAACACAAACACTACAAAACACACTTGGATGCAAGCACACAACATATACCCATACACAAATTGGTCACCACTTCCCCAGATATCCCACCTCCACTGGCCCACACACCACAGGCACCACAACAACAGGCAGTGACACATCCACCATATTCTCAGACACCACCCTAACAGACACACAGACATCCACCACACCCAACATACCCACGTACACCACCCCAAAAGACACACAGACATCCACCACATCCACTGTACCTGCAGACACCACCCCAACAGCCACACAAATATCTACCACTACAAGCATACCTGCAGATACCACCCCAATAGACACACACACATCCACCACTCTCACATCACCTAGCACCTCTACATCACAGCCCCCAAGACACGCAGAAACCCACACTCACACACGCAGCAGACACAACCCAAACAAAAGCATACATCACACACACACATGCATCCAAGACATCAACACTGACACACCAGACAACCACTCCCTTACCCTCCAAATCCCCAACCCCTTCTGATGACCATCACCATGTTCCAAAGGAAAGTTTCCTTTTTGAACTTTCCCTTTCCCCTGCTCCCTCCACCCCTTTCCCAAACCTAACAGGCCCTGACATATATCCCAGTCCATCACTTTCACGTCCAAGTCTCCCCTGTCACACCTGTCCCCTCTGCAATTACCAATACCTTTTCCCCTAGAAGAAGACCACCCCTCCTAAGAAAGAGTCTACCCATCCCAAACCCAACCATCCCAAATCTGACCCACCTCCACTCCCCAGATGATCCCTGAGGTGCCTGCCTTGTCACTTGATGCCCCTTCTTGTGGAGGTTCCCTGACACTAATAAGAGTCAAGTGTGGGCACATTTTTGTGTACATAAAAACTGCTGGACTGGCCAATGGCCTTGGACATGTTGCATATGATTGTTAATAAACCTAAACAGTTGGTATTTTGGGTACACATTTGTCCTGCAATTCCTTTTCTACCTTTATGTTGTTCCTGAGTAACTTGTGTTGTCTGCCTATAGTTGTGTGTGTTTCAGTCTGCTTGCTAATCCATTTGCTATTATTTGCAATATTTGACCTTGTGAACAGTGCTGGTGTCATCCAAAACAAAGGAAGATGTTGATAGTATGCATATGTGGGCCTAATTGCAATTGGGGTGTCATTGAATTGTGTTATATTTGGTATGGGAAGTATTCCATCTTGTGTTGTCCAATGTCAGCATGTGTGGTGTTAGACTTGTCCCCCTGATATTGATTGTATATTTGTCTCATGTGTGGGCACTCAAGTTTTGTTTGTCTTGATGGGGGGGGGTGTTTAATTGTGCTAGCTTCTTTTGCATTTGACATGTGTCCATTTTTCTGTGTGTACCTTGGAGCAACTTCTTCTAGCTGTATGGCCCATGCTGTTGCAGTTGTATGTGCTTTCTTGACCTTCACTTCCACATTCTGCAGATAGGCATATCATTTTGCTTTAGTATTGTTTGTCCCAGAATACCTGAAGGGCCAGTTTCGGTGCAAACATTGTTTTAGGGGCATGTACAAAGTGATATGTGCCCCAGTGCATCATTCTTCCCTACATGCTCGTGATGCCCCCCACCCCTATTGTGCAAGTATTGCTTGCATAGTGAGCTTTGGATATTTGTCTCTCTGACTACTGCGCATGCCATTGTCCTTCCATTGTGTTGCAATGTGGATGATGTATGGCTGTTTAATAAGAGTGGTGTTTGTGTTCCATGATACATCTATACATATGTGTGGTGAATCTGACAGCAGTCCATGTGCCCACTGCAAGCGTGTCAGTTGTATTTGTAGATGTGATGTTGCTGTGTTGTTGGTGTTGTGTGACACAATGTTGTATACACTTCACTGTCCCTGTGCCTTAGATGTGTAGATGTGTGTTTTTGTGTAGTGTTTCAGTGCAGTGTGAGTGACCTGCTCAAAGAGTGTTATTAATGGCTGTGAATGTGTCCTTCTTTGTGAATGACTTCAACTGTGTACATGATGACAAGTGTACTTTATGCCCATAGCGTGACTTCCAACTCATGTGGATGATGGCGCGATGATCTATTATTAAGGTTGATGTATGTAGGTAGGTGTGTGTACTTACAATCAGTCGCATACACGGCATCATGGATTTTGGGCTCCATCGAAGAGCAGCATCAGCAGCAGGATGTGTGTGATGGGCTCCATGTCGGCACAGGACATGTTACGCTGCCTGTAGGTGAATTGCTCTCTTTATACTTTCCATTTCTGGATGCTGAGATATGGTGGTTAGACCGCCACAGTCACATTGGCAGGATGCAACCTCATAATGTGTCAGACAGAAACACTGTCTCTGCTGGCCTGTTTATGGAGCTTTGTGACCGTGGCAGTCTGCGGAGCCAAGAACCCTTCCAGAAATTAATCTTTTAAGGGGATCCTTTGCTTTGTTTAATTAGTTGTTTAATATGGTAAAATTCCTAAGCTCAGATGAAATGAAATGGCCACAATCTTTAGAAACTGAAATTCCAGCCATGGGAAGGTCAAATCAGATTGAATTGAGGCCGCCAGCTGGGTGATATTAGGAATATTAGGAAAACTAGAGCAAGTTACAAGAAAACCGTCTCCAACTCTAAACAGAACTGGATAGATGCAACCTGAAACAATCTTTGGTAGCTGCTAAAAGTAGAAATACTTATTTCTTTTTTTGGCACATGGAAGTCAACCGGAGTACATCTTGCACTCCCTTAGAGATCCAACCCATTATTTATTCAATATCCATCCAGGAGGCCTCCAACAAGCAAGGTCACCCAGTGCCTTTCTTTCAATTTAAGAGATCCAGCGTGCTATAAACTGGTTACAACAGTGGAAATACCAAGCATTGATAAGATACCAGGGGAGCTCTATAAATCTTAGCTTGCAGTATGGTCCCTTACATTAACAGATTTTCAACCAGATTTATGAAAAGGGACTGCAATCTAGCTTCCTGGCAGGGGACATAGATTATTCCCATTTACAAGAAGGAAGACGGGGACAACCCAGGAATTAATGGTCCATTAGTTTGACAGACATCTAGAAGGCGCTTTGTCACCAAGTGCTAGTCAAATTACATGAATGGATAAGTGCCAATAAGATTCTCCTCACTTCACAAGTTGGCTTCCATACTAAAGTAAGCACTGTTGGTCAGACATTCCAGTTTACTTTTAGTTGCTGGAAATAACTAAGATTGATGAAAGATCACTTATTTGTGGCCTTTGTGGACCTTCGGGTTGCATTTGATTTAGACACTATGGTTAACATTAAGATCAATGGGCTTTTGCTCAAATTTGTCACATTTCATTGTGCGATTACATGAAGCAAATCAGGCCAAAGAAAGGTGGGGACTCAAAGGTGAGCTCCCAAAACAAATATGACTGGGTTGTATACTGGTTCAAGCGTCATTCTTCCTTTACATTAATGGTGCTTTAAACTAAAATGACTGTACCCATGACTCGCCAAGATTAACTGGCAGTCCTATACCAGCCCTTTTGTTCACCGATGACACCCTCCTAATTTCTCGAATACCCATTAGGTTACAAAATCTGTTAAACAAATTCACAGCTTTCTGTAATGAGGAGTCTGGAGGTGAACACTGCTAAAATTAAATGTATGCTCTTTGACCTTCATAAAACATTCAAAGGGAACTTCAAAATAAAGGGCTCAATATAGCAGAGGGTTGACAGTTTCGACTACCAAAGCATCATGTTACACAACTCTGCTTGTTGGTCTTCACATTTATCCAAGAGTAGCACCGCTCTGTTGCATGGTCCCTTTGGGCTACTTTACAGATATAAAATAACTACTCCCAGATCCATATCACCAACTATTGAGATTTATCACACCAAAGTTCATAGTACTGCGCTCTAAGGGGCTGAAATCTGGGGGACTAGAAAAAAAGGGCTGACAGTAAAAGAGAATACCTTAATAAAATCCTTGTTGAGTCTACCACAAAGTATAGCCATAAACCCATTATTTTTTTACACCGAGCTAAAGTGCACAGGTGATATAGCTGCTTTAACACCATTTCTTTTTTGGATCAGAATGTGGACAGGTGCAGAATTAGAATCATACAAGAAAGACCTAATTGAGGTTTTCAGTACAGATAATTTTAACTCCATCTTTTGGTTCTGCACCATATGATCCACTTCATTGATCTCAGCCATGGAAAAAATATGGAATAATCCTTTCTCATTAAGGGTCAGAACAAGAGTTGCTCTCACATCGGCTTCTTGAGCATACACAATTGAGCTATATCATGGTAATGTTAGTTCAGGTACCCTTACTGCATAGTTCCTATCCTTCAAACTGACACCAGCAATTGAATCTTGCAAGGATGCTATAAGACCTTATCATTCTCATCCTTTATGTATCAAATTTAGAATAGGAACCTTGCAGGTAGGTCAATTTTCAAGCAAGTGCAAATCAAATCAGGATATACAGGTTTTATGTCCATCCTGTAGGGACACTGTATAAGATGGTGAAAATCTATTCTTCTTTTGTCCATTGTATAAAAGAGCGAGAAAAACCTGGGTTACAAAACTATGTCTAAATCTTGGCATTAAGCAATATTGAATTACCTTTCAGATACTCTGGACAAATACAAATTCAGCTATTGTATGTTCTGTAACCTAATAACTTTATGCAAGTGAAGAAGTGGGTGAGGTGCACCTTATGAAATAACAGTCCTGTAGTAATCCTTTAGGAATTTAACATACGCATAAAGGATACGCATAAAGGAGGTATTTACATGAACTTGGGTAATAATTTTAAACCTCTCATTACTTTATATTTCTACTGATAAATATAACATATTTTGATGTATGCATACTTTTAATGGATCTTATTCTTGAAACACATCATTTTGATTGCTCAGTACGATAGTTTTAACTTTACAAAGCCAAATTTATTAGATTAACGGATAAAGCACTAGTGTAATACAAGCCTTGGTTCAATTATAAGAACCATTCAAGCAAGGCGGCTAAATAGGCTCATGTACTAGAATTTGAACCACTCTAAGAGCTTCAACCATTTGTTTACCAAATTACAAATTTGATAGGTTCTTGGAGAAAGCACTAGTGCAATATAACTGCTGTTGATTAAAAGATCCTTTCAAGAAAGTTTGCTTTAATTATCATTTGATCACTAGACAAATTAAGGCCGTGTTTAGTAACTTGAACCACCTCAAGTCAGTTTGTCGCTGGTTTCTGGTGACTGCACAGAAACTTTAGGTCAGTTTATGTAGTATTAGTATTTCTTGCCATATATCATTACAAGGACTATTAGTATATTTTTAACTGCTTCAAATTACATGGGCACCAACCCAATTAGATTTATATGTATAGGAATTTTAGGCCAGATATCACTTTTAGTTCAAGTAATGTTTTAACTTTCAGTATATGTGCTCTATTACTTTACACTGCAAGCGATTTTTAGTTAGGCAGTGCTTGGGCACCATCCCAGTAAATTTGTTGTTCAGCTGCTACTGATAGCACGCACACTTTAGGTGAGATTACACTGTATAAACATACCAGGCAAGCTGCTATTTGGCCAAATAATGTTCTGACCTAATAGTATTTTGATGTAATCATTGTAAAGTGCATGTACATTCTAGGTAAGTAGGTTCTGTTAACAACAGAATTATGTATTTTAAATTTTAGGACTATCACAATTAATCTGGGTGATTTTGCTGTTGATTACCCAAGTGGCTTTGAGCTTCATACAATTTTTTTGTACGGGGGCTTACCGCAACTTTTGCATGTATTTTAGTGAAATAGACTCATGATATGTATGAAGGGTGTATCAATGTCATGGCTTTAATTAACTAAAACAATAAACAATCAGTCACTACAAAGATTCTTTTCTTCACAATTATACTGATTTTATGAATTTTTCAACATTCTAAGAGATTACTTTCCATTGTATGCCTTGTATTAGCAATATTTATTTTTACACATAATTATTTTAATTTCTATGTATGTGCATGTTTTCATTGGGTAAATACCATGAAATAAATATGATGATGATGATGGTAGTAATACATCGTCTCAAAATGCTGTACCCAGATGACTGGTAAAATATGAGAACTTGAGAGAGTATTTTCTTGCTTGCAGTAGGACAGTTGGCAATCTTTCAGCAAGCACTGGCACACCCAGTAGGTTTTGCCTATGCAACATCTTTTAACTTTGTTATATTTTTATTATATTATGCTCATGTAAAGCACTTCAATTGTTCCTGTTGAGTTGGTGCTACGTAAATGCAGGATAAACATAAAACAATAAATGGCAATGCAGTGTAGGATCCTTGTGCAATGTAAGTGGTGTTCATGTAAAGCACTACAATCCCTTTGTGTAGAGTTGACGCTACCTAAATGCCCAATAAACATAAATAAATAAATGGCAAAGCGTTGCTGAATCCCTGCATAATGTAATAGGTGCTCATGTAACGCACTTCAATCCCTTAGTGTCCAGTTAGAGCTACATTAATGAATGATAAACATAGATAAATAAATGGTAATGTACTCCATGTACATTTAACTTACAATATGCTTTGTGCCTTAATAACTCACACCCCTGTTTATTATGTGAAACTATGAGGTGTGAGCTAGCTGTAGAACAAATAGGGTGAGTATTAGGGGGCACATAGGTTATTTGTTTTTATTTGATTCTTGTTCAGTTTTCAGTGGTAGTTGCTTAAGCCACTGAGCTATCTCACTCGATGGTGGCGCCGCTTATGTGTACATTCAACTACTTTAGAAGCAAATTTTGGCATCAAGAACGTGGCTGTTACTGAAATGTCCTTGTTTTAAAAAAAAAGAGTTTGTGCCCTATTTGCGCGCGGCCTATTATTATTGATACCAGTTGTCTATGAATGGCTGTGAAGTGCCAGGAAGGAAAGGCAGCTGCACATGGAGCAAATATAACCAGCCCAAGTCAGAATGAAAGGCCAAGTCACCTCTGTATTCCTGCCCCAAAAAGAGACAGTGAGGGAAGGTGGCAGGGCTGGCTGAGTGGAGGGCAGGCCCTTTTTGACTCCTAACCTCAAGCACTGATTCAGCGTTGCTGATGTTGGAGCCGGGCCCATTCATTCCAAGCCAGCTCGGAGGACATGGTGAGCGCTTGCAGCAGGAGATGGGTGCAAACTGCTCCTGTGACTCCTGGCTTACGGTTGGGTGGGAGGAGAATGGACTGGGTGGTTGAAGTGTGGAAGATGCATTCTGATAGGACCTCTGTGGGATCCAGTTTAAGTGCAGGTGACAGGACTTGGTGTGTGATCTTGGGCAAGTTGTCTAATGCTGGGAATATTAAATTTTGATCGAGTGCCTTTTAAGCAGCGCTTCTGCTTTCTGGCACATTTCACACTCAACACTATGCTCACAGGGTTACTTACATGATCTCAGTGGATATACGTTTGATAAGTCACCCACAAATCTGCTCAGTCGGTGCCACGTGATCTGATATGTGCAGTCAGTCAGCCCAATGGATCTTAGGTATTGTGTGTGTACGTTGTTAGGAGACTGCCACATGTGCTGTGTGTGATCTTTGGCAAAGAGTTACTCATAAGCGGACACACCGCTGGTGGAGAAGAAAGTAAAAAAATAGTTCCTCGAACGTGCGCAACAAGTGGAAGGACGCTGGCCACTAGCCACCAGCTGGAAATAGTACTTTGTCCAAGCGTCTTGGAACAGTCAAAACTGAGGAAAGAAGACAGGAAATGCAGCCAATTGACGTGAGAATCTGCTGCTGAGCAGTAACAAGGAAGAAACCCAGAGTGACCAGTGAAGCTACAAATGGTAAGTAATGAATCGTCTGTGGGCAGGCTCTAGGTCTCTTTTAAGATTTTTTTTAATTGCAAAAGATTTTGTAAGCGCAGTGAAAGCGCTGTGCAGGCCAAACCTAAAATGTACACTAAAAGGAATTAATAGGTCATATGACTTTGTAGAAGGGTTCATTGTTTGTTTTGTAAACCAACTTGTCAGACTTGAAGTAGTATTTTTTTTATTTAGATTCTGTTGTCTGTTTTTAATTTGTACAACCTTTAGCTTAAAGAAATAATTGTAATTGGTTGCCGCTTTTTTTCACACAGACAGCTTAAAAAAAATGCAAATACATTTTTGATTAAGTTTATAAAAGATTTCTGATAAACTACACAAACCTAGATACAAAAATGCTTAGGTTATACCAGAATAAATAATAAATTCATAAAGGTGACAATAAATTGGGTATCAGTCGAAATTTCAAACCGTCATTAGATTGATAACCTCTAAATTATTACACAGAAGCATATCAGATTTCCAATATTACAATAAATTCACTAGTTTGTGGTACTGAAGCAAATCTCTCAGGGTTAGATGCATGTAAATAAATGGTACAATATTCAAGTGTTGTTTTCTCACACTATAAATATTTTAAAATATGAGGCTGGAGGATACGCTAATGTCTAAGGAGAAAAGAGAAGATAGGGGGGAGTGACGAGTGTACAATGAAACCAAAGACGATAAATGAAATTGAGGGAGAAGAGGAAAGAAGGGAGGAGAGGAAATCATAGCAACTAGGTTGCTATTGTGGTATGATGTTGTGTGAAAGCTTCAGCCAGTCATGGCTTTTAACCTAACAGTACTTTGCATTCTGGGATTTGTAGGTGCATACATCTAATGCAATTAAAAAATAACAAAATTCTGAATTTAATCTGCTGCTGTCTTTAAAGGAGAGAATAGCTGCTGAGGTCACATATGAAAAGAAAGCACTAGGCAAGGAGTGAATTGATGGCTCAACATGGGAGAAGAGGTAACAAAAGGTCATACAGATAAGAGGGAATGTGAAGAAAGGAGGTGAGAGGACAGATGAGACAAGCAGCCAAATTGCAAGGGAAACACTACCCCAAGGGGATAGCAGATATTAGACATCAGCAGCATGGAAAGCAACTCCCTGCCAGTTACAAATTTAAGGATTTGGTTAAAATGCTTCAGGAGTGGTTGTTGTGACTGAGGTCAGGTGTCCTTCTGGCAGCTGCTCGCGGATCTGTGCTGTCACCCGGAGCTACCACTGACCTCATGGCCGTGACATGTGAGCTCTGCATACATAATAAGTAGAGTGATGATGAGTACATGTGGCCTGTTCAGGACACTCCAGGGGCATGGCAGCTGTGAAGACTGGCCAGTCTGGAGAAGGGGTGGGGAGGTGGAGGGTGAACAATATGTACCCACCACACAGGGCATATTTTCATTCCCTCAACAGAGGTCACAGAATTGAAGTACGTGGAGCCTCTATTCTACTGTTACACAAACAAGACCCAAAATTCATAGATAAGTGTTTGTGGCAAGTAGGCAGGTTATGAACTTTGTAAAAAAAAAATAAAAAAAACACACAAATTTCACGGTCAATGCTGCAAAAGGCAAAAGCTAGCAGAAAGGAAAGTAGATTCATTAAACTCGAGCAACCTATCCACTTCCACTTTCCAATATTATAACCATACCGACCGGAGGATTGAATAAAACATAGTTTCCTACCAGGCAGGTAGTTTAAAACCTAAAAGAACCCCTCCATCTCCTATTCTCCATTATTTTGTGGTTGGATGCTTTAGAGTGCTCTTGTGTAACACACAGGTAGTAGCACGCCCCATTCCGCAGCAGAACAGGGAGAACCCAATGATGGAGTATACCACCAAGGTGTAGTCAACATAAAATATAGACTCAACACAGTACAAATCAACTTCAGATCACCTTTTCAAGGGGAGTTCATTTTGTTTCTTTTTTTGCTAGTGGTACAATGTCAGCTATATCCTCTGAGTTAGACGGATAGACTTCAGCCGTAGTAGTAATTAGGACCTCTAGTGGAGTTGGTAGTCAGGTGCCTTTGGTGATCAATGTTCACCCCTACATCAATCATAGTACATTCACTGAGAGGAGTTAATACAAGTTCTTCCCCTACACAAGTAATTTCCTCACTAATTGCCTCCTCAGCAGTGGTTAAAAGAAACATAATGGTAGACTAATGGGAAATGTCCTTAGGATCACTGGGAGCATTAGTAGAATTTCACTTATATGTAAAAGTTGATGGGCAGACTAATACTAAGAAATGGGTCCTCACTTGGTTTCTGATGGGCCTGCTCTTGGCCCGGACACACCAGAGCTTGTCCGATACTGGTGAGACCGTGGCATGCTTTACTCACATTGGTCACTACTCAGGACATAAGCTACTTTGTGGTTCTGCCCTCCCCATTACAACAGCAGCAATCCTGGTGTCCTGGCATCCTGTGCTGCTGGATATCCTGGAACTCTTTTGTTTGGTGGCCCCTCCGCAGGGTACAAGGGGATTATGGTCCTTCCATCCTCCCTACAGCAGCAAAAATATTTGTGTCCTGGCATTCTGCAGTGCACAGCCTGGCACACTCTATGGGTGGTGGCCCCTCCTCAGGGCACAAGGGGTTATGGGCTTTGCGGTCCTGCCCACCCCCTCACATCAGCAGTAATCCTGGTGTCATGACATTCGCAGTTTGTTCCATTTGTCAAATTCAAAGTTTATGAAATTCAGAAACCCATTCCACTCCAAAGTTGTTTGCAGGACTATCCATTCCACCAGATCGAAGGTTTTCCTAGTATTCAGGCCAGGTGCTCACTTGTCTGGTCATCATCAATTTTGTTATGATTTTATGATCAACATGTATAAAAGGAATAGATTTATAGTTTGAATATCTATGTAATTCCTATGTGTTTTCAGTACCAGTGTAATCCGGGTATGTGTCAAACTGACGTTTCCTCCCTTTGAAAAGTAGTTAATTAAACAACAAGCACAGGAAAGGCACTGTGGTCTATTTTGGTGTTCACTGCAATTCAAGTGGGAACCCTTTGCACTTTGGGACTTACCAGCAAACATTAATTGAATCACCTCATGCACTTCCTCCTCAGTATTTTCTCACTCTTTATTTCATTTTCATGAAGAGTTGCTAAGTTTAACTTCTTGGAGATGTTATCAATGAATTTTATGCATACTCTGTTGCTGAAAATCTTTTGCTCCATAGTACCTAAGAAACTCTTTGTTAATCTCATTTTAATCCAACAGCACTCCATTCACTTTATTTCCAATACCTTAAATGTCATTGAATTCCACTTCCTTCCTCCATTTCATGCTTGTTCACCCTTGCAACTTTTCTCAAAACTTTTGCCTAGTCCTGTTAAGCATACATTTTGCCCACATCTATGTGAGCTCTGATTTCATTCTTGTTGTGGTTAAGATCAGCAAATCATACACCCTTTGTAATTGAGACAGTAGTTTATCTTATGCTTTGATGGTGCTCTAGTTGGACATTCAAGAAATGTCATCTTGCTTCCTAGATAAAACCCACTAACTGATTTTCCTTCTGGAAAAAAACATCCTCAAAAGACTAATAACATCCTATTCTAATGGAAATAGCATAAATTCTTCCCTATAAATTTAATAATGTTGTTGCCAGGGGCAACGCCATGAGGCCAACCACATCCTAAGGTACCCACCAAAGTATTCTCCTTACCATGAACAACAGAAAACTCAAATGGTTTGTCCCCTCATGTCTAAACCTAGCAGGATTTGGGGAGATCTCTACTTAAGAGAAGGGGGGTCATGGAATCTGTGGTGCATTGGGGCATGGTGTATTGGAGCCCATGGACTGAGGGCGAGCACAAACTAACATCTAGTTTTACTTGTGGTCTTTGTTGAGTCACTTTAGTGTCACCAATGGGAGCAGTTAATTTCAGTATGTCCCTGTGTTAACGGTGAGTTATTAATGAATTTATTAATGAATATTCATGTATTCTGAGTGTTGAATTTGCATAGAAAAATGTTTTAAAGTAGAGAAAAATAATGCACACATTTGAAGGTGCGACTACCAGAGTGGCCATCAATGTTCACTAAGTGTACATATTAATGGCTTATTAATATGAAATGTTGAGCTTATGTTCGATTAATGTAGTAAAATGTCACAGTAAGGATTATGCATTATTATGTATTAGCTTTATTAATCATAGGCCTTAATTTAGCGAGGTCTTGGCCTAGTTGCACGGCTTCATGTCAAGCTGCATTTCTTAATGGACTTATAAAATGTATGCTCAGCTAATTAAATTGTGATTTTCCACTGTGATGACCAAGTGTTCGTAGCTAAAAGACTTTCTCATGAGAACTGCTTGCTAGGAGATGATGTACTTGCTAGTGAAACAATGTTTAATGTAATGTGTGTAAGATTGACCTTCCCAGGATTAGACAATAGATGCACTGACTGGAGTATAAGCTGCAACAATATTGATATCTGAGAAGCCAGGTAATGGGAACAGGAGACGAGGAACCAATCATCGACATGTGAACCTTGTACTAGTAGAATTATAGATTTGAGGTTTTAGTTTCATTGGACTAAGTGTGAACATCCGATTCTCTAACCAATAGAGTCCTGGGAAGTAGTTTCTGGAAATCTAACTTAGCCAGACTGCACCTAGAAAAGATTAAATTATTTTCTTGTCCGTCTTGACAAGACACATGCTTAACTTTACTGCTTGGAGAGACTTTGCTTTTCTGAACTTTGATGCTGAATCCTGATGTAGTGCTGACTGAACTGATGTCCCATTGAAGAAGACTGTCACATCTTGCTGAACCATATTGAGGACAGGGATATAATGATATTATTGATTGTCATGTCTATTTGCTTTTGTTTCTAGGTACCAACCACTATTTTTGATAGAGCCATAGATAGATGTTTTTTTCCGAATGTGTTTTGACTAAATTGTTTTGCATGAAGCCCAAACACGCTAATTCCAATCTGGTGTTAGTTAGGGTTCTCACTGATGAAGTTTTCTACATTTAATAGCAGTTGATGTCTTTTCTTTGCTAAATTCCAAATGTATGTAATATCATTTGTGCAGCTATTCTTGCTATTAATTTGTACTGTAACTTTAGAATGTGTAGTGGCTGAAGCCGTGATTAGATTGCGATTCTTTTGCCGCTTTGGTCAGCCAGTGTTGTTTCTGTATGTTTATCATTTGATATTGAGATTAAGTTACATTACATTAGCATTGTTAATATAGGGAAATAAACATTCTAACTTTTACATCAAGGTGTGGTTATTCATGACTGCAAGGTCAAGGTGTGTGGAAGTTATTGACTCCTTTTGATTATTGATGTCTTTGACTGTTGATGTTATTGATCTGTACTGATACAGGGTTCATGGTGAGAAAAATTTGAAGCGCAGTCAAAAGGTCCATCAGCCTATTCGTGTCTCCCTTGTAAGTTTACTTTATAAGATCTGAAGCACTAACACCTGGCAATTTCTCATATTTGGATTGGTCTTCTTGGTTGCCTCAGTTTGTACCTGGCTCCCCACTTTATTTTCTCCCTTTCCATTTTTCCCTAGGTACCTCCTTAGATTTGTTACTTGCCTGTCTATTTCCGGATGTTGCTGTGCTCTGACTCAGACTCTCCTTCTCTAGGATCGAAGTTGAAGTTGGTTCCTGGTCTTCCTCTGGCTTGTTACGGTGTTTGACTTCAAGGATGTGGGTGAGTTATAAATTACTGAATTACTGAATGAATTACAGGTACCTAAAGCTAACTATATTGCATTATGATGTTCACTGGCCCTTAGATTTTCCTCTAGGAGGTGCAGTCTACATCTTTGATGGCTTAATATCTGCGTCTGCTGAATTAACAAGATGGTACCATCCTCCAGACGAGTGATTCTGCCTTTCTGCTAGTCTGTTCCCCATGGTGCCTCTGCCAGTGCAAGCTAAGAGTTCAGGGGAAGATAGGAATTGGCTTTCGATGAGCTGCCACCTTTGTAGATTCCCATAGGAGAAGTGTGGCACAATGGTTAGAGCGGCAGACCCTGAAGCAGAGATCTGGCTCAAGACCAGGGTTCAAGTCCTGCTTCGGCAGGTCTTGGGCTCAATTCCCTTGGACCGGATAATTCTTGCCTCGGTGCCTAATCTAATTAATGGGTCCCACTCTGCAACTCTGGGCAATAGCTTGCTTAATCTCCACAACGGCCCCAACAGTGCTTGGATGCCTGGCTTCACCCTGGGGGTGCCCAGGAGTGGGCACCTCACAGGGAAAAGCCAGGAGGGGTTCCATAGTGGTATGAGTACAGCGCCTTGAGACCCTAACGGGTGAGTAGTGCGCTATACAAGTGCAAATTTACATTTACATAGTCCTTTTTCTATCTATGAATGATTTATCTCTCAAAAAGGAGAAAGTAAGTTTACCTGAATTAGTACAATACTTAATAAACCTACAAAGATACACTGTGGTTGAAAATGGTTATACTTCCTGTTCTCTAATCTCCCCTGGTTGGTCTAAGTGTTGAAAAATTACAATACAATCAAGGCTGGTAATGGATCTGTGAACCAAAGAGGAGAATTAAATATGAAACCCCTCTTTCTAAAAGCATTCCCTCTTCTTAAAAGTGCTATTTCTCCTAGATATTGCAGTTCTGTGTGTTCTCTAATGTGTTTAAGCAACTCTTTGTAGTAGGTAGCACCCTGGAACCTATCTAACAAAGGTTCTAAGATAAGATTAAAGCATTTATTCATTTTAAACCTGTCATATCGAGTGTTAAGAATCACACCACATAATTCACTGAAAAACAACATGATGTTGCTTTAGTGTGTGAAAGATAACTAGAAAAACACATTTCATCCTTTATCTTAACCATGACCGAAACATATTTCCCTTTTATATCCTATTTAGCTCCAGAACTGTATCCTGAAAATATTTACTTAAAATTATGAAGAGCTCCCAAGTCTTTTGAGAACACTTCAGAACAGACTTTGAAATCTACCCTTCTTCAGCACCTAAGTCATAATTTAGTAAGTGCATGTAATGTTAAATGAAAATATCACATTTGTCTGTTTTCAATTGCGTAAACGTTTTCTTCCTTTTCATATTTTTATTTCCCTTATATTTCATCTTAATATCATTTTCTTTTTATGAAGAAGGTAATTGATTTATATGTGCTAAAACCCACGAGAGATGCCCATCTTTTTACTGGTTGAGAATTTGAAGAACTGAATGCATGAAATCTAAATTCAGATAGACTGAAGTACGCAAAGATTAGTACGCAAACAATAAATACTACAAAAAGCACCAGCATAGTACAATAAGCATGTTCAATGCAATGCGTCTCGCATTTGCTAGAATTAGACCTACTAACGCTGTAAACCCCTAACCAGACTTTCCTTGCCACATAAACTGAAAATGGAAAGTAAAACAGTTTCACATATGCGAGCCGACAGCCACCACGAGGATGACGGATACACACAAAAGGAAACAGAAGTTTGCTTGCAGTCATACATATCAACAAAAGAGCAATTATCCATGTAACCGGCAAAATTGCAATTACCCATGGAAAATGATCGATGTCATACAAAGCGCTCAACTACTGCCCAGCGAGATCATGCTGAGAAGGAAATAAAAATAAAAAGTAGACCAGGAGCCATGCAGAAAACACAGAGCCTCGTATGTTTTCAGTAGTTTACCGGAGCTCTTGAGGAAGTCTAAACACTGCAAAAGGCATGACGTATGCATGCTTTTCATTAATGAAATCTAGCAAATTTTAAAAGGCAAGCCCACAAACCAACCAAAGTGATGGGTGTGACATGGGCATGGTTAAAAGCCCACAGTGAGATTACAACAGGGGCCAGAGCCTTTGTGCACTCAACCCTAAAAAAACACTAACCACCACACACACAAAATTGAGAGGAATCAACATAGAATATATGTTTATATGAAGGGCCTGCTATTCTATGAGTGCCTTCCCTATATAAATAGAACTACTAGGCAAGCACACAGTGCACTTCCTACCAGGAACCTCAAGCCCCACACAGCTTCAAACCTGTTATCATTCAACATCACTTTGCTTTTCTCATTCTGATGTAGGGTCTGGTCTATAAGGTTCCATTTCTAATTCTAGTGTACGTACAAATCAAACCTCTAATACGTTTTCCTCTCAATAACAAACCCAAAAATTCTTCAATAGTTGGCAATATTGAAAATAATAAGCGAATAAAATAATAATAGATTATCCACTATCTGATCAATGTACTGAAAAGGAAATACAAACATCTAGTCCCACGAAAGGTGTGAATCAGGGACACGGGTTTCTCTCCTCCAAATGCGCCATGTCTTTTTCCTTGATACAAGAGTCCGTCCGTTCTCCGTTGTGCTAAACCTCTACGGGGTGGAGAAAAAGCACTAGCTTTTATTTTATGCAACCCTCTCCCACCAGGTTTGCCCCTTGGGGACATGCTTTATCATAGGGTTCCTCCCCTTTTGCTGATGAAAGAAATAGGCGTAGGAGGGGGTTATTTTTATGTAGTGTAAGATTTAAAATACCTGTCGAGTAAGTAAGGCCTGCTTTAATCTATCCCCCAGATGGTATGATTAAAAACTGGGGAAAAGAGTAGAATGTATGGGTAATAATGTCCTTCCCTTTCAATGGGTCTACGTGTTTCAAGCCAATTACCATGGCTTTTCTTCAGGGCAAGTGTTTTACTTCCTGATTCCACTTCTAAATACGTGCTGGTGAAAATTACTACCCATGCTATGCATACTGATAAAAGAAAGCACCTCCTTGGTTTCACTGCTATATAACCTGCAATACATAAAAAGAGAGTTAGCCTGCCAAATACGGCACAATACAGTATGGCATAATGCTTATGCGGATTGGGAAAGCACTCACTCTAAACTTAGTATAATTAACAAACACCTCTACAGGGAAAACCATATGGGCTAGAATTAATTGCTTGTTGAGGTGAGCACATCTAGTAAAATGTGATCCCTGTGACATAAAACACCGAAAACACAACCCCACACCTTTACATAACATAGACGTTACATCAATAAATAACATAAAATTTATGCTTCATTAGTCCTCTGGTGACAAGGCGAGACTGTAGTCACGCTCTACGAGAGAAAAAGACATAAGTCATGGCCATCTGTTGCACTCTACACATTGAAACACTCAGAGACATTATTGAGCTGCATGGGCACTCAAAAGCTACGTCTTACTTACTATTCCAAGGCATTCCCTCAGGCCGAATCACTGACAGGGAAATTGCTGGGGCAAGGATATTACCCCATAGCCCTGTGATGCCCGAAGCATTGTGAGTAAGATGTGGGAATGCAATGCATCTGCACTACACCAAAGGAAGGCATGGTGAGCAACTAGACCGTGCTAGCACAGGTCTTTTAATAAAACAAATATTAATTAATATTTATGTATTCTGAGTCGTGGATTTGTGTAGAAAATGTATTAACCTAGAGAAAACTAATGCACGCATTTGAAAATGTGATCACGATGAGTGGCACCAATATTCACAAAGTATACTGTTTAATGGCTTATTAACATGAAATATGGAGTTTATGTTTGAGTAATGTAGTCTTACATCATATTGAGGGTTATACATTAAGTATTAGTTCATTAATTGGAGTCCTTAACTTAGAGGTGGTGTTGTCCTAGTTGCTTGACCTCTTGCCAAGCTGTATTTCTAAACCAATTAATACAATGTCTGCTTAGAGAATTAAATTGTGATTTTCCACTCTACTGTCCAAATGTGCTCGTAGCTGTAAGTCTTTCTCATGAGAACCGATTGCCAGAAGATGCTGTTCTTGCTAAATGTAGCATTGTAAGTGTAATATGTGTAAGTCTGACTTTCTCAGGAGAAGAACAATAGAGACACTGACTGGAGTATAAGCTGCAACAATTATGTTACCTGATGAGCCGGATGATGAGGACATTATAGAAGAAGCCAATCAGCGACATGTGAATGGAGTACTAGTAGAAGTTGTATATTTGATGTTTTAGTTTTATTGGACAAAGTATAAAACATGCAATCCCTTGACCAACAGGGACTTGGGAATTATGTTTTTGAAATCTAACTTAGCCGGACTCCACTGTGAAGAAATCAGCATTTGCCACTTGCCATTCGCCATTCTGTCTATTCTTCTTCAGGGTTTATCTCTATTCTTTTGAGCTGCTTAAAGACTTTGGGGGTTATTACAACTTTGGAGGAGGTGTTAATCCGTCCCAAAAGTGACGGTAAAGTGACAGATATACCACCAGCCGCATTACGAGTCCATTATGTCCTATGGAACTCGTAATACGGCTCGTGGTATATCCGTCCCATTTGGGACGGATTAATACATCCTCCAAAGTTGTAATAACCCCCTTTGTGTTTTCTGAACTTTGATGCTGAATCCTGATGCCTTGCTTACTGAACTGATGTCCTGATGACGAAGACTATCTTAGTTTGCCCATCCATTTGAGGAGAGGTATACAAACTATCAAATGGGACTTGCAATGTATGTTTGCTTTTTCTTTCTAAGTACCAACCACACTGTTTTGATAGAGCCATAGTTAGATGTTTTCCAAATTTGTGTTTACTAAATTGTTTTGCATGAAGCCCAACATGCTGATGCTAATCTGATGTTAGATAAGGATCCTCACTAATGAGAACTTTTGTTAGGGAGTAACGTTTGGTCTTTTCTTTGCTGAATCTAATGTATGTGAAATCGTTTGCGCAACTATTCTTGGTATTTTTTGAACTGTAACTTTAGGATGTGTAGTAGTACATGCTTTGATTAGATTGCGTGTCTTTCACCTCTTTGGACAGCCAGTGATGTTTCTGTATGTGTATCATTTGATTTTGAGATTATCATATGTGACATTAGCATTGTTAATATAGGGAAATATATATTTTAACTTTTACAAAAGGTGCGGTTATTCATGACTTAAAGGTCATAGTGTGAGACTATTACGGACTCCATTGATTACTAATGCCATTGATTGGCATTGATTATTTGTGTTGATGATTAATTATTGATTTTTGATCTGCCTGTACTGGATCTATGGTGGGGAACATCTTAATTGCATGTTAAAAGTTTCATCAACCTATTCGCATTCCCTTGTAAGTTTACTTCTTAAGGTCAGACGCGCTAACACCGCTCACACCAATACAAAATGGTGGTTGAAGTGGAACCGCTTCCTGGTTCCACAAGTGCACTGTGTGTAATGTACTCAGGAAAAACAGTTGTAACGTGACCTAGTCTGTGGGGCTCACTCAGCAAAAGTTGCAAATGCATACAAGGAAAAAGGGGAACTAGTGAGCAACAAATGCAGACACCTGAAAGGATGAAATCCAAGATAGCTTGTTCATCTTCTCTATAGACACCAAAACCAGTTTTTTAACTTTCATAAACCAAAAAGTTGAATTATTTTTGTGATGAAATCTAGAAAATCTTCTTGTAAAAAATGAATATTTCTTCTTGAAAAGCAGGCCTCCAAACCACAAAACAAGCTGAATCCTTGTGAATGTCATGTCTGGAAATGGCCCTAGGTAATATTTTAATTGAGGCCCTCATTATGGGTATTAAGCCTAAACACCCAGCATTGTTCTCTCTTGAAGAGTCTTTCCTCACAAAAGGCAGTGTCATTAAATGTGCTCATGGACCACCCAGTGGTAAACTGAAACCATATGTTCCTTTTCCATGTAGTGAATAGTCATTTTGGTTGCTGTACAACTTCACCGGAGATTGCAGTAATGTTGGCCTATTCTTGGTTTTACCTTGCAGGTGGCCATACCTACATAATGTAGGTTTCAGGGACAAGTGATCAAGTAAACTACCCACTGGGTCAATTTTCCTAGCTCCCGTGTGCTGTTAATATTGAATGTTACAGATGTAGTCTCCTTGGTTAGATGACATACATTACATCCCCCACAAGGGTAATGGTCGACTGCCTGGGCCATAGTCCTCTGTCTCTGTCTTGTGCCAAGTATTGTTTTCCGTGAGTGCATATGAACCAAAGAAGGGACCAATAACGATTATATTCACTTTATCTGAAGCTATATAGAATGTGGTAATGCAGATGGGTCTGCTCTCTTTTTCCTTTTGTGGGACACATTATAACAGGAATAATTGTTGCTTGTTCCGTGCCCTTTTTATTGCCTGTGCCACTAGGTCAGGTGGATGGCTCATAGCTTCAAGTTTGCTTGCCAGATATTCTGCCTGCACCTTGTAATCCTTAATATCAAAATCGTTCCTCCTCAATCTCAAAAATTGGTGAAGGGGAGATTCTCCTTCAAATGACGACGGTGAAAACTCTCATAAAATAATAAGCAATTTTTTGCTGTTAATTTTATGTGTGTCGTTTTTTCGAGGGTACACTGATCAGATATTATATTGAGATCAGGGAATACTAATTATCTTTTGTTTATGGGATGAGTAAAGTTCAGGAATACATTTTGGTCATTCAGCCAGTTCATTAAGGGCCAGATGTACGAAGCAGTTTTCAAGTCGTAAACAGCGGATCAACACATTTGCGAGTTGAAAAATGCTATTTGGGATGTACAATGCTCAAACTGCGATTCAGTAACTTGTTACAAAATCGCAGTTTGGGTTTTGCGACTCGATATTAGGAAGGGGCGTGACAAGGGCATCCCTTCCTAATACTGAATCCAATGTATGATTGTTTTGCGAATGCGGTCGCAAAACAATCGCAGTTAGCACCAGTTTCAAACTGGTGCTAACCCATTCGCAAATGGGACCCCTTCCCCTTTGTGAATGGTAGCGAAAATATTTTTTCAGAGCAGGCAGTGGTACCACGGACCACTGCCTTCTCTGAAAAAATGAAAAGAAAACTTTTCATTTTTGATTTTGAAATGCATCTCGTTTTCCTTTAAGGAAAACGGGCTGCATTGAAAAAAAAAAAAACTTCTTCATTTAAAAGCAGTCATAGACATGGTGGTCTGCTGTCTCCAGTAGGTCACCATCTCTGTGAGGGCGGCCATTCCCAATGGGGTCGCAAATTGCGACCTACCCCATGAATTTTCATGAGGAAGGTCGTTTGCGACCCCATTGGGAATCGCAAACAGTGTCATTGACACTGTTGTACATCAGGTTTGACGACTCACAAATTGTGAGTCGCTCTAACTCGCAATTTGCGAGTCGCAAAACCTTATTTTTGTACATGTGGCCCTTAGTTATTTGCCATTTCCGCACTGCCTTCCCAAATGATCAGGCCATTGGCGATGTACCTCTTCCAAATTTTTTTTTGGTTTAGGTAATGGTTCCTTTAGTCTCAAGATCCTATTGTTTCTATGTTTTTCCCATGCTGATCCTGTTTTTCTGCAGATAGAAAGCTCTCTTCAAACTCGAAAAAGTTTTTGTTAATGCCCATTTGCAGAACTTCAATACCACATTCACTTAAAAAATGACTTCCTCAATTTATTCGAGAGTCTAAAGGTGGAGGGGTCTTGTATAAAGGCTCTCAATGTCCAGAGCCAAAAGAAAATTAATATCTGGGTCAAAATCCATGTCCTGTAGGAGATGCAGATCGTAGGTAGTAATTTTGCACCAACATGTATTTGGGAGTGGAATCTGGTAGTAAAACCCTTGGTCCTCAAGAAAAGCCATGGGGTCAAGTTCGAAACATGTAGACCCATAGAAGGGAAGGGACGTTATTACCCAAACTTACTTCTTTTTTCTTCAATTTTTAATCATACCATCTGGGGGATAGTTAAAACAGTTCTCACCAACCGGAGAGATATTTTTAACCTTTCACCACATAGAAATAAACCCCTCCTACTCCTATTACTTTCATCACTTAGAGCATACCACTCAGTGCTCGACATTACTAGCAGGATGCAGCATGTTCCGTTTTGCAGCGGAACGGGAGGAGCCCTACGCATTCCACCAAAGGGCAACCCTGGTGGGTGTGGGTTACATAAAATAAAGCCTAGTGCTTTTTCTCACCCTGCAGAGGTTTAGCGAAATTGAGAGTGGATAGCCTCTTCTTTTAAGTTATCCATGATTAGGAGGACAAGGCCCTCTGGGATATTCCTTGTCTCCCCCTTCTTTTTGAAATTAGATTTTGCCCTTGACCACAGCCGAGTAGAGCAGAAACTCCACACCTAACAGTCTGCTTCAGGTACCCGTGGCAGCAAGGTATGGCCAGTAGGCTGTAAGTCAAAATATTGACTATAGATATACTGTGGTACAAAACTACCATTGCAAAAATAACCACTCTATTTGTAAAGAAAATTACTTTTTAACTCCACATCAGGTGAATATTTTTTATAAAGTGCAATAGCGTAGAGTGGAATTGTGTACAATGGAGTGGCATGGAGTAGAGTGAGCTATATTTCAGTAGCATACAGTGGAGTGGCATACACTGGAGTGAAATAGCATACAGTGGAGTTAAGTAGAGTACAGTGGAATAGTGAAAAATGGAGTGACATAGTGTGAATTGGTGTTAAATTAAATGGTGTAGAGTGGAATAGTGAAGTGGTGTAAAATGGTGTGTCGTAGAGTGGAGTGGAATGGTGTACAGTGGTGTGGCATACAGGTGAATCACTTAGCGTGGAGTGGAATACAGTAGAGTTGAATAGATTGGAATAGCATGGTGTGTAATGGTATACAGTGAAGTAGCACACGGTGAAATGGCATAGAGTGGAGTGTGAAAGATTGGAGTTACATGGAATATTGTGGAGTTGAGTAGGGTAGAGTTTAGTGGGATAGACTGTAGTGGCATACAATGGAGTAGCATAGATTGGACTGGTGCAAAGAGGAATAGTGTTGAGTGTAGTGGTGAACATTGGAGTAATCTAATGTGGAGTGCCATTGGATGGGATGGTGTAGAATGGAATAGCATAGTGTGGAGTGGTGTAGAGTGGAGTGGTGTACAGTGCAGTAGCATACAGTGGAGTGGCATAAAATGATGTGGTGTGGAGTGGTGTGGTGTAGAGTTGAATAGTATTGAATAGAGTGGCATACAGGGGAATAGAGCGTGGAGTGGTGTACAGTGAAAGGGCATAGACTGGAGTGTTTTAGAATTGAGTGACATAGAGTGGGGTGTGGTAGTTTAACCAGATGTAGGCCATCATTACAACCCTGGCGGTCGGTGATAAAGTAGCGGTAATACCGCCAACAGGCTGGTGGTAAATACCTCTAAATTATGACCATGGTGGAAAGAGCTCAAACAGACAGCCCCTTTACCACACCGACCACCACAGCGGAATCAACAGGCACCACGGCGGTAGCCACCAACAGCCAGGTGGAAGCCAATGTTCCACCCACTGTATTATGACTGGCCAATCCAAAACAGGGCACAGAAGGGAAACAACTCACCATTGGAGAGTCAAGGAAGAACCACTCCACCATGGAGCCCGAACTGCAGATCTTCCCCATGATTTTCGACGTCCTGCTCCACCACGAACACAAACGACGGCGAAGACGACCATGGTGAGTACAGCCACCTAGCACACAGGGGAGGGGGGGAGGAAAAAGAGAGTGACACACACATGCAACTCGCAACATGCAACACTCTCACCCCAACATCACACACACAAGCAGATGCAGTAACATAACATATTTACGCCATACTCCTCAGGAATAATGCAAGGATTACAGTAATAGATGAAAGTGAGTGTAATAATATAAATAAAGTAGAAATATGAAAATTCAATCTCAAAGTATATACATATGTGCAATCAAGGGACACTGCCCAGTCCTCAATGTGCGTGGGCCACAGGGCCACATTACAAAGTCCAAGGCCCCATTTGACTCCAGCAACAACATGGGGAGAACACTGGAGGGGTATCAGTTTGAAAATAGGCAGGCACCTCAGGGGGACAGGGAAGGGGGCACCTCAGCCGGCAGATGAAACAACACCACTGGTCCTGGAGGTGCCAACATGCCCTGTGCTTGGTCCTGGGAGTGCAAGGCCACAGTCTCTCAAGTGGGTGACTTGCCTACATGCTATTGAGGGGGCATCATGCCCTGTGCTTGGTCCTGGGGAGTGATAGGGCACAGTCTCTCAAGTGGGTGACTTGCCCACATGCTCTGGAGGGGGCAACATGCCCTGTGGTTGGTCCTGGGGAGTGCAAGGCCACACTCTCTCAGGTGGGTGTCTTTACCACTGGTTCTGGAGGGGCCATCGTGCTCTGTGATCTTAATCCTGGAGAGGATGGGGTGAGTGGGTACCATACCCACTGGTCCTGGAGGGGGCATCGTGCCCTGTGATCTTTATCCTGGAGAGGATGGGTTGAGTGGGTGCCATACCCACTGGTTCTGGAGGGGGCATCGAGCCCTGTGATGCAGACCTCGGGGAGTGCAAGGTCACAGTCTCTCAGGTGGGTGTCATACCCACAGGATTTGCAGAGGGCAGGACGCAAAACAGCCCATGGACGCAGGACTACAGACTGTCTGCCGGCAGTGACGGCTGCTCAGTGGTGGTGCTTCTGCTGCTGGTGGTGGGGGGAGGCACCAGCCCATCTCCTGCAGCCTCGGACGGCTGCCCACTGCTGGTGGTGGTGCTGCTGCTGGTTGGTGGTGGGGGCTCCGAATGTGTCCCAGCACCAGGTCCATTGTCCTTTCTGCCTGCTGGTGCAGGCCCCTTGCCCAGGCCCCTTGCCCTTCGTGGCAGCAGCTGGGGATTGCTCCTTCCCCTTCCTTGCAGCAGCTGGGTATTGCTCCTTGCCCTTGCTTGCAGCAGCTGGGGGTGGCTCCTTGCCCTTCCTTGCAGCTGGTGGGGGTGGCAACTTGACCTTCCTGGATGCAGCTGTGGAGGGCTCCTTGCCCTTCCTAGCAGCTCTTGGGGCAGGCACCCTTTCCCTGTGGCTGCCTGGTGCCCGGGATCCTTTCCCACCACAAGTTGCTGTGGTCACTACTGGGCCCATGGACTGGGTGGCTGAGGTGCTTACCTGGGTTTTACCCACCATGGCCAGACGTGAAGGATGGGGGGGTCAGGAAGAGGTCAAGGGTGGAGAGAAAAAGCTTCTTAGAGACATTGGGGCGGGAAGAGGGAGAAGGTCTGGGTGTGAAGGAGGAGGGAGTGGTTGTAAGAGGTGTCTGTCTGCTGTGTTTGGGTACAGGTGCATGGGCTGGATGCTGTTGTGAGGTGGATGGTTGATGGGTGTCTGAGTGCTTTCGTTTGTGTACCTTGGGGGAGGGACAGACACAGTGGGAGAGGACACAAGGGACGTGTGCATGGATGTTATGGTGGTGACTGCAAGTGAGGTGTATGTTCTGATAGGTGTGCTGATGATGGAGGTAGTGGATGAGGATGTTGTGCATGCAGGTGTGAGTGTAGACGCAACTGGGAGGTAGGTGGAGGAGGGGCCGCAGTGGAGGCAGTGGATGTTGGTATGTCTGCATCTGGATGGTGCTTGTGTGAGTGTTTGTGGGATGAAGTGTGGTGGCTGTGTTTGCCTCTGCCACTCTTGTGTGTTGTCCTCTGTACATGCCCGTCTGCCTGTGTGCTTGGGATAGGTTCGGGTTGAGGGGAATGGGATTGAGTAGAGGAAGATGGAGGGGGGAGGGGGAAACAGGGACAATGGCTGCCATCAGAGTGGAGGCAAGAGCCCAGATTGATCTCTGTTGGGATGCCAAGCCAGAGTGAATGCCCTCCAGAAATGCATTGGTCTGTTGCATTTGGGCTGCCAGCCCCTGGATGGAATTCACAATGGTTGACTGCCCAACAGAGATGGATCGCAGGAGGTTATTAGCCTCCTCACTTGGGGCAGCAGGGCTAAATGGGGCAGGGCCTGAGATGCCTGGGGCGAAGGAGATGCCCACCCTCCTGGGTGAGCGGGCACTGGTAACTCGCTGAGGGGCTGCTACGAGGGTGGTGCTAGTACATGGGTGGCGGCTGTACCTGTAGCTGGGGTGGGCACAGAGGTGTCCGCCACCACCAGGGAGCTTCCATCGGAGGAGGTATCCATGTCCGAACTGTCCCCTCCTGTCTCAGCCGTGGTGCTCCCCTTGCCCTCCGTCCCACTGGTGCCCTCACCGTCGGTGGACTTTGCCTCCTGAGTCCTGTGTGATGCAGCTCCCTCTGTCTCTGGTGCCTCTGCTCCTCTGCCAGATGACGCTCATGCACATAAGGACAGGATGACAAAACAAAAAGGGGGGGAGAGACAAAGGATAGGCTTGGTCAATGGCTGCACCAACACCACCGTTGACATACACAGCACCCTCACACACAGGGAACAGCCCTACGCACTGTGCAATGCACTACCAGTAACAATCCTAGTCACCAGGGCATAGAGAGCGACACATGCTGCCAACTGCAGCATACCTGGTACCCACACAGCCCTGCCCAGTGGTTGATGCCTACTAGCTAGGTTGGAGGAATTTTACATCAGATCCCTGACAAACATGGAACCTACTCTGCAATGTCAGGCCTGGCCTAGGGGCACGCAGAGACACACATCCCCCACCCGGATACCACCCCACCATGTGTAAGTAGTAATAATGGGCACTGTACTCACCCCCTTGTGGCTGCTGTGATGCCCTCAAGTGCCCATCCAGTGCTGGATAGGCCACTGCCAGTATGCAGGCTATCAGTGGTGTCAGGATTCGAGGAGCACCCCTTCCTCGTTGGGAGGCCATACCCAGCTGGGCCTCCGCCGTTTTCCGTGCCCAGCGTCTCCGGTCCTCCCACCGTTTCCATCAGTGGGTGCTCCGCCTGCCATAGACCCACGGGGTCCTCACATCCTTGGCGATGGCACGCCATATACCCTTCTTTTGATGCCCGCTGACCTGCAGAGGAAATATACACAGGGAAAGGTATTAGTTAGACCGTCCTGGCTGTTACACGCATGGCCCACCATAGCCTTTCTCATCCCCTTTCGCACAGGCATGGCCCTGCATACATGTGCACGTTGCCCAGGGCCTATTCACCAACCCCCACACACGAGGCCTTCACACACAGCACTCCATGCATTCATGCCCCATACATTGTGCTCACAGTGTTCTCACCTGTTGTTCTGGAGGCCAATACAGCAGTCTGTACTGGGTTAGGACCCCATCCACTAGTCTCTCCAACTCCGCCGAGGTGAAGGCTGGGGTGCTTTCCCCAGTCACACAGGCCATGGTAGGTTCCAGACACAGGTCACAGCAGCACATGCAGAGTAGGTCCTCTCCTGTTGAAGGTCAGGTAGCAAGTGAGTGAACAGATAGAAAATGGTGGTGACGTCCTTGGCGGTGCATACCGTCACCACCGGTGTACATCACCATTGGCCACTGTAACCCATAGGGCCCAATTATAACCAATAAGGAGTTACACAGCAGTTCCCGACCGCCCCCGCAACGGCGCACAACGTCAGCGGAATTACCTCACTTCCACCTGTGCCTCCATATAGGACTGGCAGATGCCATTTCACGGGGGCAGTGCATTGATCATAACTGCGTCACATATCACAATTGTACATACAGGAGATATGCCGCTAATACATTTAAAATTAACATCATGCATTGAACTGTAGTGGCTACAATGTACAGTTTATACTGTATGAGGCTCCTCAGTTTTTTGCCCCATAGATTCCAACCGCTGAGGATGAATAAGTGATGGAGACATCCCCCTGTGTACAGACCCCTGGTGGACTTGGCAACAATGGAGGACAGGCACGTTATCCTCACCTACAGACTTGACAGGGCCACAATCACGGAGCTGTGTGCCCAAATGGAGCCTGACCTGATATCTGCTATCTGTCACCCCACTGGGATCCCCCCTCTTGTGCAAGTCCTATATGTCCTCCATTTCTTGGCAACTAGTTCTTTCCAAGTGACTGTGGGCTTGGCAGCAGGAATGTCACAGCCAATGTTCTCAAGAGTGCTGACAAGAGTTTTGGCTGCCCTGATTAAACACACATGCAGCTACATTGTTTTTCCTTCAGGTGGAGGATTTGCCCACAGTGAAGGCTGACCTCTGTGCAATGGGACATATCCCCAACATAATTGGGGGGATTGATGGAACACATATAACATTTGTCCCCCCCCGGCAAAATAAACAGGTCTTCAGAAATCGAAAACTTTTTCACTCGATGAATGTGCAGATGGTGTGTTTGGCGAACCAGTACATCTCCCATGTCAATGCTAAGTGTCCTGGGTCAGTGCATGATGCCTCTTTCCTGAGGAATAGCAGTATCCCAAATGTGATGACCCAACTACAGAGGCACAGGGTGTGGCTAACAGGTGAGCCCTGGTTCCCACCCAGTGGATGTTGATGAATGGGTATGGTGTGAGCATAAGGGATAGTGTGTGGCTAACAGTTGTCCAACGATATTTGCAGGTGACTCAGGTTTCCCCATACTATCATGGCTACTGAACCCTGTGAGGACTCCCAGGACAAGGGCTGAGGAACTTTACAATGAGGCACATGGGCGAACAAGAAGGATCATTGAACGTACATTTGGGCTCCTGAAGGCCAGGATTCAGTACCTCCATCTGACTGGTGGATCCTTGTGCTACTCACCCAAGAAGGTCTGCCAGATAATCGTGGCATGCTGCATGTTGCATAACCTTGCCTTGAGATGCCATGTGCCGTTTCTGCAGGAGGAGGAGGCTGGGGATGGCTGTGTGGCAGCAGTGGACCCTGTGGACAGTGAAGATGAGGAGGCAAAGGATGAGGACAACAGAACTGCAGTGATACGACAATACTTCGAATAACACACAGGTAAGACAGTGTAACTTCACATTTCACTGGCAGGCAGTGATTTCCCACTTCTATGGCCAATCACTGTCCTCCTTGGCAACCTGGTCCTGGTGTGTTCACTGCAGCCAACTACAGGTCTTTCCTATGCAAACATTACTGTACAGTTTAATTGCAATGTTTAAACCTTGGTAAATGAATATATACTGAAATCATTTGACATACTCCATTCTTTTATTTTTTCAAAGAGTGTTTATTGCCGTGCTATGAAGAAAAGGGAGAAGTGCAATGGGCTGGGGTGATGATGGAGGAAAGTCCAGGGCATAGTTCCTTCTATTTGCAGCACAGGTGCAGTGTGTGGACATAGGAAGGGGAGCAATGGCAGTTCAAGGTGGACAGGGTGACAGAGTGGGACACAAGGATGACAATCAGGAGAGTCTCATTTCCTGGAGGGGTCTTAGCAATAGTCTCTGGCTTCTGCCTGGATGGCAGGGAACGTTTGCCTGATGGTTCTCCTTCTGCAGGGGAAGGGGTGCTGGTGGCCTGTTGGTCCTGTGGCAGGGCCTCCTGTCCACTAGCGGCAGCGGAGGTGGAGGGCCGTTCAGTAGTCTGGCTAGTGGCAGGGACCCGCTGGTGTGACACTGCCTCCCTTATAATGTTGGCCATGTCTGCCAGCACCCCTGCACTGGAGACCAGGGTGATGTTAATGGCCTTCAAATCCTCCCTGATCCCCTGGTAATGTCCCTCCTGCAGCCGCCTGTTCTCCTGCACGTTGTCCAGGATCTGGCCCAGTGTATCCTGGGAATGTTGATAGTCTCCCAGGATCTCAGTGGGTGCCCCCTGGAGAGTCGGATCCCTGGGCCTGTCCTTCCCCTGGCACACAGCAGTCCACCCAGCTTCCCTGTTGTCATGTGCCTCTGTCCCCTTAACCGTGTGCCTACTGCCACTGACCCCATGTCATGATTGTCTTGGGTTTGTGGTGTGCCCTGGGGTCCCGGTAGAGGTGGACACACTGCTGATTGATGTGTCCTGGGGACAGAGGTATGGGCACGCTGGGTAGGTGCTGTGGTGGTGTTTCCTGAGGGCGGAGGCTCTGGTGGTCGTATGTGACTGTGGCTGGTTAACCGACTGTCCGGAGGTCCCTGATGGGCCAGGCTGGACATTCAGATCCAGGCGAGCAGAGTCACTGTCATCACTGTGGGCCTCTTCTGTGGGGGGACTGGATGTTGCTGGCCCCTCTTCTCTGGTGACATTGGCTGGGATACCTGTGGGGATGTAAATACAGTGTTATTGTTTCTGTGTGTGACATATTGTGCATGGGTGGGTTGCCCTCTATAGTTGTTATTGCCCTGGCAGCTTTCACTTGTGTACATTGGTGTGTGGTGGGATGATTAGCTATCTCTAGTGTGCATGCTTTAGTGATAGGTGTCCATGCAGGTCTGTGAGTGGTGTCCATGCATTGGTGGTGCAAGCAAGACTTGGCATTGGGATGAGTGAGATGTGATGTGGGGTGTGTGGGAAGTGGTGGAGTGATGGGAGTGAGGGTAAAGGTGGGGGTATGTGACGGCATGCAGGTAGAGGGGTGAAAGTAGTAAAGAGTTGACTTACCAGAGCCCAGTCCTACTGCTACTCCTGCCAGGCCCTCAGGATGCATGATACCCAAGATTTGTTCCTCCCATGTTGTTAGTTGTGGTGGAGGAGGTGGGGTCCACCGCCAATTCTCTGTACTGCGAACTGGTGTCTTGCTGCAATGGAACGTACCTTCTCCCGTAGGTCGTTCCACCTCTTCCTGATATCATTCCTTGTTCTAGGGTACTGTCCCACGGCATTGACCCTGTCCACGATCCTCCACCATAGCTCCATCTCCCTTGCAATGGATATCTGCTGCACCTGTGCTCCAAATAGCTGTGGCTCTACCCTGATGATTTCCTCCACCATGACCCTTAGCTCCTCCTCAGAGAATCTGGTGTGTCCTTGTGGTGCCATGGGTGTTGTGTGAGTATTGTGGGTGAGGGTGTGTAGGGTGACTTGTTGGAGTGTGTGTTCAGGGGTGTGTAGGTGGTGTATAGGTGTAGGTGGTGTGTGTCTCTGGTCTTGTCTGTGGTCGTGGTGTCTGTCTAGTGGCAATTGTTTGTATTCGTAAAGGGTTGTGGGTAATATGTGTGTGTGTTTTATAGTGGTGTGGGTGTGTAGGTGTAGTGTGTGTATGTATGTCAGGTGTGTGTAGTTTGAATTGACCAATGTGGTGTTGTTTTGTATGTGTGTGTGTATTTTGAGCGCGGCGGTATGTACTGGAAATGGTTTACTGCCATTGAATGTCCGCCGTGGTGATTCGTGGGTTATAATGTGGGCGTTGTTCTGTTCAAAATCAAATCAAATCATTAACATTTATAAAGCGCGCTACTCACCCGTGCGGGTCTCAAGGCGCTAGGGGGGAAAGGGGGGGTTATCGCTGCTCGAACAGCCAAGTCTTTAGGAGTCTCCGGAAAGCGGAGTGGTCCTGGGTGGTCCTGAGGCTGGTGGGGAGGGAGTTCCAGGTCTTGGCCGCCAGGAAGGAGAAAGATCTCCCACCCGCCGTGGAGCGGCGGGTGCGAGGGACGGCAGCAAGTGCGAGGCCATCGGAGCGGAGGGGGCGGGTGGGGACGTAGAAGCTGAGGCGTCTGTTGAGGTATTCCGGTCCCTTGTTGTGGAGGGCTTTGTGTGCGTGGGTGAGAAGACGGAAGGTGATCCTTTTGCTGACTGGGAGCCAATGCAGGTGTCTCAGGTGGGCGGAGATGTGGCTGTTGCGGGGTACGTCGAGGATGAGGCGGGCCGAGGCGTTTTGGATGCGTTGCAGGCGGTTTTGGAGTTTGGCTGTGGTCCCGGCGTAGAGGGTGTTGCCGTAGCCCAGGCGGCTCGTGACGAGGGCGTGGGTCACGGTTTTTCTGGTGTCGGTCTGTTGGTGTAACATTGTGGGTTTTGCTACCATCAGTTTATCACTGACCTTTGGTGTGGTGGACTTTCGTCTGTGGCTGAATAGTGATGGAATTGGTGTGTGTGTGTGTCAAAATATGGTGAACGGATATCCTCTGCGGCAGCGGTGTATTGACAGCAGTCAGCATGGGGGTAAGTGGGATTTACTACCAATGTCATAATGAAGTGGGTGAACTGATGTAGATGCAATGTGTCAGGAATATAGATTATAGTATGTAAGTGTTAATTTTTAGTAGTCAACGTAAACAGTTTAAGTAGCGTCAAACTTATATGTGTTAAAATACTTAGGTGTGTTTTGTGCTGCAGTATACCATGGTAACTTAGCAGTATGCCACGGTACATGCAGATGAGAAAGTAGTATATGACTGACAAATTGCTGCGTTTGTAAAATATAAAAGGCAGCAGTTAGATATTGGGTTTGTGGTTGGCAGAGGTATGCACAATGTTCAAACAGGAACCACAATCCTAGTCAGGGTAAGTCAGATACACACCCTAAATTAACTTGTGCTAACCTTCTAAAATCAGTAAGTTGGTTTGGGGTTGAGTCGGAGTCGAGTGAGAATGCGATTAGCAATGCCTGGAGCCTCTGAGTTGATGTTTCATCTATGATCCTGGTGTTGTAGGCGATGCATTGGTTCCAAACTTCTCAACTGAGAATGAGTCGCTGCTGAACCCCATAGATGTAAGTGATGCACCATCATTGAGCCAAGCAGCTTTTGATGTGATGTCTCCTGAGGCAGCGATGCATCAGTGTCAAAGGAGAGGAGTTGGTTCTGACTGGTGTAATGACAGTGATGAATGGATTTTACAGATAAAGCACTTGGTACCCACTGCCAATGGCCCTTGACTGGCCTGGCAGGGCAGGACTTGCAGTAAGCAAAGTCCAGGTATTGCAGGATGGAGTGAAGTCTTCGATATCCCTGAAACTTCAGAAAAAAAAACCAACAAAAACAAATTTAGAAAAAAGGAGAGGGAAAGGCAAAATAGCTGAGGATGACCCTGCAGTTAGGGTCGGGTCCTTCAGCAGCCATGTAGTTTTCTGCACACTTAGGCCATCTTCTGGAGATATATGAAAGTAGTAGGTTTTATCGTTGTTCCCTACCTATTACCATTTTTGTTGGTCCCAGCTATAACTACCGAATGGTGACTGCCACTAGGTCGGTGTGTGTATATATAAAAAAAATCAGAAAGTTGTAATATGTAGGGAACATCAATAAAACCTACTACTTAGCTATATCTAGGATATCTATTGCCATAACGCAGAACGCAGTCCCCTTGTGCTGAAAACAACAAGGCTGCCTTTTAAATTTTATCATAGACATGCACTGTGGTTTATTGCTAAGTTACTGCTCCACAATAGGTAACTAAGGGGTATATTTAAGAACCCCTAGCTCCATTCCAACACCACATTAGCGTCATTTGTTTACGCTAATATGGCATTAGAAGGCCAAAAACGCTGCACCGTCTTTACAAAGTGGCGTAATGCATGCATTTTGTCACTTTGTAACGCTTTACGCCACATTATGCATTTGCAATGCATAATGTGTGCAAAGGAGCATTCCCCCATTAGGGGGGGCAAAAAAATGGCCTTTTTTTACGGCACTTTTAATGCCTGCTCAGAGCAGGTGTTAAAAAGACGTTTCCATTGCTTACAATGGGCCTCTGGGTTCTTTGCAGGATTAGCAAATTTTTTATGCTAATTCTGCAAAGCCCTGAACTACCATAAAAAGTTTAGATGCTAGTCCCCTAACAGCCACGAAGGTGCACCATATTTCAAATATAGCGTCCACATGGTGGCATTAGGGAGGCACTAAGGGGCGCAAGAAATATGCCTCTGAGTATTTTTACACATATAACTTTAAAACTACTTATAGGCCCTCATTAGGTCAATGGCGGTAATGCCCGCCTATCGCCTCGGTGGCAGCCGCCAAAACACGGTTGCCGCGGCTACCTACCATCCGCCATATCATGACCGTAGCTGGAAATCCCCCAGAAGGCTGGTGGAATTCTGGCTGCGGCCATGGCGGCGGATGGCGGCGGAAAGCGGTAAGGTGGTGCTGCTGCCAGCAGCAGCACCACGCCAGTAGACCGCCGCAGATCGTATCATGACCTATGATACGGCCTGGCGATGTTCTGCTGGCGGACGCTGCTGCTGGCAACAGTGCCCCGCCCTGCCTCCTGTCGGAGGACCCCCTGCAAGCAGGTAAGTCAGGTGCTCCGACAGGTGGGTAGTGGGTGTTGTGTGTGTGTGTTTGTTTCTGTGTGCATGTATGCAGGTGTGTGGCGTGTGGAATGCATGTGTGCATGAATGGGTGTGAGAAGGCGTGTATGTTGTGTTGTGTGAATGCATGTGTGTTTGTATGTATGTCAGTGGGTGTGGATGTGTGTGTGAATGGATGTATGCATGCGTGGGTGAATGTGGGTATGAGTGTGTGTATGTGTGTATGTTGGTGCATGAATGTGTGTGTATGTTGTGGGGGGTCTGGGGTGGGAACGGGATTGTGGGGGGGGACTCTGGGGAGGGGGAGGGTGGCGTGTGAGACCCCTATCAGTGACAGGAAAAGGAATTCGCTGGCACTGATAGTGCCTACCGCCATGGTTTTTGTGGCGGTCAGGAAGCCGCTAAAACCATGGTGGTATGCAGGGTCATAATCCAGCGGGTGGGACAGTGAGGGGCGCTTGGCTGGAGACTGAAGTCTCCAGCCTGGTGGCTGTTACCACCCTGGCAGACGGAGTAGTACATTGGCGGTTTGGCTTGAGCCACACCGCCAATGTCATGTTTTGAGAAAGAGTACCTCCAGCCTGTTGGCAGTTCTTTTCTTCAAAATACCGCTGTCCGCCAGGGTCTTAATGACGGCCATAGTCTTTACACCTACTAGCAAAAATTACTATTTATACTCTATAATCTATATTCCTGCCACACTGCATCCACATATGTTCAACCACTTTCGAGCTATGTTGGCTTAAACTACCACACTCCAGTCAGTGACACTCCACTCTATGCCACTCCACTGTATGCTACACAACTATGCATCACTTCACTGTATGCCACTGCAATCTACACTACTCCATTTGACGCCACTCCACTCTTTTCCACTCTACTCTACACTATTACACTCTGTGGCACTCAAATTTACGACACTCCACTCTAATGCCACTTCACTACAAGCTTCTTCACTCTATGCCACTTCACTTGATGCTCTACCACTCTGTGCCACACCACTGTATTCTGTTCTATTGTACGCTATTCCTTTCAATGTCAATCCGCCCTACACCACTTCACTCTATGTTATTACACTTTACGTCATTCCACACCACTTCAATGTACGCCCTTCCACTCTACACCATTTCATGGTACACTATTCTCCTGAATGCCATTCCACACTAAAATATTCCACTGAATGCCACTAAACATAACTCCACTGTATGCTATTCCACTATGCTATTCCACTATATGCAACTCCACTGTACCACACCCCACTGCGCCACTCCACTGCACACCACTCCACTGTACACACTTAAACTGTACACCATTTCACTCTACACCATTCCAGTCTATGCCACTCTACTGTATGCCACTACGTTCTACGCTATTCTACTCTCTGCAACTTCACTGTATTCCACTCCAGTGTATGGCATTTCACTGTACGGCACTACCCTCTACACTACTCCACTTTATACTTTTCCACTGTAGGTCTCTCCACTGAACAGCACTCCAGACCACACCACTCTACTGCAGGCTAATCCTCTGTATGCCACTCCACTTTATGATATTCCCCATTACCCCACTTGACTCTTTTCCACTCTACGCAACTTCACTCTACTCTATATCACTCCACTTTACTCAACTCTAATATATGCTAGTCAACTTTATGTAACTCCACTGTATACGACTCCATGGAGCCGGAACTCCAAATACTACCTGCCCTTGTCTTTCTGCTCCTGTTCGAACAACAGCGACGTAGGCGCAGAACATACCGGTGAGTACTGCATCTACGACACGGGGGAGGCAAAAGTTAGGGGGACACCCGCCAAACACCCCCACTCGCATATCACAACATACACACCAATGCAGTCAAAAATATCACATTAACAACCCACAATCCCCCGGATGAATGCAAAGACAAAGCGAGATCCGTTCAAATATTGTAATGTGCCAATATACATGTCATATAAAAATATACTGAATCATATCTCGAAATCTGTCATATTTATATATACAATACAAGAAGTAGTGCAGATATGTACACAACAATGTCCGTGCACCAACAGTCCAAAAATGCATGGGCGAGGCCCACAATAGATACCTGACCAAAATCCGAGAGAACACTGCTGGGGCATCAGATTGAAACACTACAGGCACCTCAGGGGGAAGGGAAGGGGGGCACCTCAGCCACATGACTGCAAAGTCAGATCCACGACGGGGCTCCATGCCCATTGATGTATCCTGGGGAGTGCAAAGCCACAGTCTCTCAAGTCTCTACAGTGGGTGGGTTGCCCACTGGACCATCCTGGGGAGTGCAAAGCCACAGTCTCTCAAGTCTCTACAGTGGGTGGCTTGCCCACTGTGCAATCCTGGGGAGTGCAAAGCCACAGTCTCTCAAGTCTCTACAGTGCGTGGCTTGCCCACTGTGCCATCCTGGGGAGTGCAAAGCCACAGTCTCTCAAGTCTCTACAGTGGGTGGCTTGCCCACTGTGCCATCCTGGGGAGTGCAAAGCCACATTGACGCAAGTAGATGCAGTTCTCAACTGGTACTGGGTGGGACTGGTGGCCAGACTGGATTAGTCTCCCCGTGAAAGTTCCTGTCCTGTCACTGTCCCAGCTGCACATGGAAGAAGGATGCCTGATGTGGCGGCCTATTCATACCCACACAGTGTTTGCCCTGATCAGCGGTCTTCACCATGGCGGTCTTGGCCTTGTTCAGCGGTACTTTGCCATGGCTGGCTATGGACTGTTCAGCGGTCTTCAAAAGCAAGGCAAAACACAAACGCTGTGGGATAGCGTAACTGGATGGATGGAATGCGGAACCAATCAAACCTTCACCCCCAGTCACAGATCTGGGTTTAATCCATCCATTATTTTGCTCACCATGCCACCCAGTTTGAACCCAGCCATATGCAAATCAGTCTTGACCCTGTTCCACATGGGAACAGTCCAGCCCGAACTGCCAGGCCAGGTTCTCCCTGGACCGGAAACAAACATCCTGGGACCGGTTTCGGGGTTTCACCCCTCCTCAGCCAGACTAGCTTGAATCCAGTGGCACAGTGAGCCCGGGACCCACGTCTGGGCATACCCGGCGCACTTAGGGCGGCAAAAGCAAAGCAAAACACAAACGCTGTGGGATAGCGTAACTGGATGGACGGAATGCGGAACCAATCAAACATTCACCCCCAGTCACAGATCTGGGTTTAATCCATCCATTATTTTGCTCACCATGCCACCCCAGTTTGAACCCAGCCATATGCAAATCAGTCTTGACCCTGTTCCACATGGGAACAGTCCAGCCCGAACTGCCAGGCCAGGTTCTCCCTGGACCGGAAACAAGCATCCTGGGACCGGTTTCGGGGTTTCACCCCTCCTCAGCCAGGCTAGCTTGAATCCAGTGGCACAGTGAGCCCGGGACCCACGTCTGGGCATACCCGGCGCACTTAGGGCGGCAAAAGCAAAGCAAAACACAAACGCTGTGGGATAGCGTAACTGGATGGACAGAATGCGGAACCAATCAAACATTCACCCCCAGTCACAGATCTGGGTTTAATCCATCCATTATTTTGCTCACCATGCCACCCCAGTTTGAACCCAGCCATATGCAAATCAGTCTTGACCCTGTTCCACATGGGAACAGTCCAGCCCGAACTGCCAGGCCAGGTTCTCCCTGGACCGGAAACAAGCATCCTGGGACCGGTTTCGGGGTTTCACCCCTCCTCAGCCAGGCTAGCTTGAATCCAGTGGCATAGTGAGCCCGGGACCCACGTCTGGGCATACCCGGCGCACTTAGGGCGGCAAAAGCAAAGCAAAACACAAACGCTGTGGGATAGCGTAACTGGATGGACGGAATGCGGAACCAATCAAACATTCACCCCCAGTCACAGATCTGGGTTTAATCCATCCATTATTTTGCTCACCATGCCACCCCAGTTTGAACCCAGCCATATGCAAATCAGTCTTGACGCTGTTCCACATGGGAACAGTCCAGCCCGAACTGCCAGGCCAGGTTCTCCCTGGACCGGAAACAAGCATCCTGGGACCGGTTTCGGGGTTTCACCCCTCCTCAGCCAGGCTAGCTTGAATCCAGTGGCACAGTGAGCCCGGGACCCACGTCTGGGCATACCCGGCGCACTTAGGGCGGCAAAAGCAAAGCAAAACCCAAACGCTGTGGGATAGCGTAACTGGATGGACGGAATGCGGAACCAATCAAACATTCACCCCCAGTCACAGATCTGGGTTTAATCCATCCATTATTTTGCTCACCATGCCACCCCAGTTTGAACCCAGCCATATGCAAATCAGTCTTGACCCTGTTCCACATGGGAACAGTCCAGCCCGAACTGCCAGGCCAGGTTCTCCCTGGACCGGAAACAAGCATCCTGGGACCGGTTTCGGGGTTTCACCCCTCCTCAGCCAGGCTAGCTTGAATCCAGTGGCACAGTGAGCCCGGGACCCACGTCTGGGCATACCCGGTGCACTTAGGGCGGCAAAAGCAAAGCAAAACACAAACGCTGTGGGATAGCGTAACTGGATGGACGGAATGCGGAACCAATCAAACATTCACCCCCAGTCACAGATCTGGGTTTAATCCATCCATTATTTTGCTCACGATGCCACCCCAGTTTGAACCCAGCCATATGCAAATCAGTCTTGACCCTGTTCCACATGGGAACAGTCCAGCCCGAACTGCCAGGCCAGGTTCTCCCTGGACCGGAAAGAAGCATCCTGGGACCGGTTTCAGGGTTTCACCCCTCCTCAACCAGGCTAGCTTGAATCCAGTGGCACAGTGAGCCCGGGACCCACGTCTGGGCATACCCGGCGCACTTAGGGCAGCAAAAGCAAAGCAAAATACAAACGCTGTGGGATAGCGTAACTGGATGGACGGAATGCGGAACCAATCAAACATTCACCCCCAGTCACAGATCTGGGTTTAATCCATCCATTATTTTGCTCACCATGCCACCCCAGTTTGAACCCAGCCATATGCAAATCAGTCTTGACCCTGTTCCACATGGGAACAGTCCAGCCCGAACTGCCAGGCCAGGTTCTCCCTGGACCGGAAACAAGCATCCTGGGACCGGTTTCGGGGTTTCACCCCTCCTCAGCCAGGCTAGCTTGAATCCAGTGGCACAGTGAGCCCGGGACCCACGTCTGGGCATACCCGGCGCACTTAGGGCGACAAAAGCAAGGCAAAACACAAACGCTGTGGGATAGTGTAACTGGATGGACGGAATGCGGAACCAATCAAACATTCACCCCCAGTCACAGATCTGGGTTTAATCCATCCATTATTTTGCTCACCATGCCACCCCAGTTTGAACCCAGCCATATGCAAATCAGTCTTGACCCTGTTCCACATGGGAACAGTCCAGCCCGAACTGCCAGGCCAGGTTCTCCCTGGACCGGAAACAAGCATCCTGGAACCGGTTTCGGGGTTTCACCCCTCCTCAGCCAGGCTAGCTTGAATCCAGTGGCACAGTGAGCCCGGGACCCACGTCTGGGCATACCCGGTGCACTTAGGGCGGCAAAAGCAAAGCAAAACACAAACGCTGTGGGATAGCGTAACTGGATGGACGGAATGCGGAGCCAATCAAACATTCACCCCCAGTCACAGATCTGGATTTAATCCATCCATTATTTTGCTCACCATGCCACCCCAGTTTGAACCCAGCCATATGCAAATCAGTCTTGACCCTGTTCCACATGGGAACAGTCCAGCCCGAACTGCCAGGCCAGGTTCTCCCTGGACCGGAAACAAGCATCCTGGGACCGGTTTCGGGGTTTCATCCCTACTCAGCCAGGCTAGCTTAAATCCAGTGGCACAGTGAGCCCGGGACCCACGTCTGGGCATACCCGGCGCACTTAGGGCGGCAAAAGCAAAGAAAAACACAAACGCTGTGGGATAGCGTAACTGGATGGAGGGAATGCAGAACCAATCAAACATTCACCCCCAGTCACAGATCTGGGTTTAATCCATCCATTATTTTGCTCACCATGCCACCCGAGTTTGAACCCAGCCATATGCAAATCAGTCTTGACCCTGTTCCACATGGGAACAGTCCAGCCCGATCTGCCAGGCCAGGTTCTCCCTGGACCGGAAACAAGCATCCTGGGACCAGTTTTGGGGTTTCACCCCTCCTCAGCCAGGCTAGCTTGAATCCAGTGGCACAGTGAGCCCGGGACCCACGTCTGGGCACACCCGGCGCACTTAGGGCGGCAAAAGCAAAGCAAAACACAAATGCTGTGGGATAGCGTAACTGGATAGACGGAATGCGGAACCAATCAAACATTCACCCCCAGTGACAGATCTGGGTTTAATCCATCCATTATTTTGCTCACCATGCCACCCCAGTTTGAACCCAGCCATATGCAAATCAGTCTTGACCCTGTTCCACATGGGAACAGTCCAGCCCGAACTGCCAGGCCAGGTTCTCCCTGGACCGGAAACAAGCATCCTGGGACCGGTTTCGGGTTTTCACCCCTCCTCAGCCAGGCTAGCTTGAATCCAGTGGCACAGTGAGCCCAGGACCCACGTCTGGGCATACCCGGCGCACTTAGGGCGGCAAAAGCAAAGCAAAACACAAACGCTGTGGGATAGCGTAACTGGATGGACGGAATGCGGAACCAATCAAACATTCACCCCCAGTCACAGATCTGGGTTTAATCCATCCATTATTTTGCTCACCATGCCACCCCAGTTTGAACCCAGCCATATGCAAATCAGTCTTGACCCTGTTCCACATGGGAACAGTCCAGCCCGAACTGCCAGGCCAGGTTCACCCTGGACCGGAAACAAGCATCCTGGGACCGGTTTCGGGGTTTCACCCCTCCTCAGCCAGGCTAGCTTAAATCCAGTGGCACAGTGAGCCCGGGACCCACGTCTGGGCATACCCGGCGCACTTAGGGCGGCAAAAGCAAAGCAAAACACAAACTCTGTGGGATAGCGTAACTGGATGGATGGAATGCGGAACCAATCAAACATTCACCCCCAGTCACAGATCTGGGTTTAATCCATCCATTATTTTGCTCACCATGCCACCCCAGTTTGAACCCAGCCATATGCAAATCAGTCTTGACCCTGTTGCACATGGGAACAGTCCAGCCCGAACTGCCAGGCCAGGTTCTGCCTGGACCGGAAACAAGCATCCTGGGACCGGTTTCGGGGTTTCACCCCTACTCAGCCAGGCTAGCTTGAATCCAGTGGTACAGTGAGCCCGGGACCCACGTCTGGGCATACCCGGCGCACATAGGGCGGCAAAAGCAAAGCAAAACACAAACGCTGTGGGATAGCGTAACTGGATGGACGGAATGCGGAACCAATCAAACATTCACCCCCAGTCACAGATCTGGGTTTAATCCATCCATTATTTTGCTCACCATGCCACCCCAGTTTGAACCCAGCCATATGCAAATCAGTCTTGACCCTGTTCCACATGGGAACAGTCCAGCCCGAACTGCCAGGCCAGGTTCTCCCTGGACCGGAAACAAGCATCCTGGGACCGGTTTCGGGGTTTCACCCCTCCTCAGCCAGGCTAGCTTGAATCCAGTGGCACAGTGAGCCCAGGACCAACGTCTGGGCATACCCGGCGCACTTAGGGCGGCAAAAGCAAAGCAAAACACAAACGCTGTGGTCTTCACCATGGCGGTCTTGCCCTTGTTCAGCGGTGCTTCGCCATGGCTGGCTATGGACTGTTCAGCTGTGCTTTGCCATGGCGGTCTTGGCCTTGTTCAGCGGTGCTTTGCCATGGCTGGCTATGGACTGTTCAGCGGTGCTTTGCCATGGCGGTCTTGCCCTTGTTCAGCGGTGCTTTGCCATGGCTGGCTATGGACTGTTCAGCGGTAGCCTGAGATGGCGGTTCAGATACTGACATTGGTGTGTGGCATGACGAACTCCACACTGGACATTGGGGTGTGGCATGATGAACTCCACACTGGACATTGGGGTGTGGCATGACGTTCTATCATCGCCCAGCAGGGCTGTGGGATTCTGGTCCCTCCTGGGCACTGACTCTGGCGGTGGTCTCCTGACCAGTGACGATACTTGGGCCCTCCTGGGCACTGACTCTGGCGGTGGTCTCCTAACCAGTAACGATACTCGGGCCCTCCTGGGAAATGACTCTGGCGGTGGTCTCCTGACCAGTGACGATACTCGGGCCCTCCTGGGCAATGACTCTGGCGGTGGTCTCCTGACCAGTAACGATACTCGGGCCCTCCTGGGCACTGACTCTGGCGGTGGTCTCCTGACCAGTGACGATACTCGGGCCCTCCTGGGCACTGACTCTGGCGGTGGTCTCCTGACCAGGGCCGATACTCGGGCCCTCCTGGGCACTGACTCTGGCGGTGGTCTCCTGACCAGTGACGATACTCGGGCCCTCCTGGGCAATGACTCTGGCGGTGGTCTCCTGACCAGTAACGATACTCGGGCCCTCCTGGGCACTGACTCTGGCGGTGGTCTCCTGACCAGTAACGACGGTGCTGGCGGTTGTGTCTGGGCCGCCGGAAATGATGGCGCACTTCTCCGCCGTGACACTCACAACAGACTGGGCAGACTTCCTCGGAACCTTCCCCACCTTCTTTGGAGTTACAGCTGACTCACCAATCGCCTTCGATCCCATTTCACTTGTTGTCCCACCAGGAGTCTTGACACGGTCCCGTCGTCCACTCTCCAATTTCGGTGCCTTTACAGGGGGTGGGCTGACAGTGCCTTGGCTCCGGGTCCTACTGCCTGCCCTGGTGGACGGTGCACTCCAAAAACCTGGAACACGCACCACTGGTACTGGAGGCTTTTTGGCTGAGGCGCTACGACGGGACTGATGAACTGGAGGGGGGGTGGGGGCAAACAGGTCAATTTGACAGAGGGACAGTTTCTGACGGACACTGGGATGGGTAGTTGGAGGGGGTCTGGGAGTGGAGGTAGAGGAGGTGGTTGTAGGAGGTGTCACTTTAGGTGTTTTGGGTGCAGGTGCAGGTACTGGAGGCTGTCGTGAGGTGGATGGATGTTGGGTGAGTGATTGCCGGCGTTTGTGTACTTTGGGAGGGGGCGTCACAGACACACTGGGAGAGGACACAGGGGACGTGTAAATGGCAGTGGAGGTGGTGAGTGCAGGTGAGCGGCTTGTGGTGCTGGGTGTTCTGGTGCAAGTCTTAGTGCCTGTAGATGTGGTGCATGCAGGTGTGTGTGTAGACGAGACTGGGAGGGAGGAGCGAGAAGAGGAGGAGGGGGACACAGTGGAGACAGTGGATGTTGCTGTGTCTGTATGGGTGTGATGCTTGTGTGAGTGCCTGTGGTGTGTATGGTGCCTATGTTTGCTTGAGCTACTTGTGTGTGTTGACTTGTGTGCCTGCTGGTCTGTAGGTGTGCTTGGGATGGGCTGGGGTACAGGGGATTGGGTCTGGGTGGAGGAGGTTGGAGGGGGAGGCTGGACACAGGGACAATGGCTGCCATCAGTGCTGAAGCCAGAGATTGCAGGGTTCGCTGAAGGACAGCCTGACCAGAATGAATGCCTTCCAGGAATGCATTACCGTGTTTCAACTCTCGTTCTACACCCTGGATGGCATTCACAATGGTAGACTGCCCAACAGTGAGTGACCTGAGGAGGTCAATGGCGTCCTCACTGAGGGCAGCAGGGGTGACTGGGGCAGGGCCTGAGGTGCCTGGGGCGAAGGTGATGCCCACCCTCCTGGGTGAGCAGGCACGGGACACACGCTGAGGGGCTGCTGGGAGGGCGGTGCTTGTAGGGGAGGTGGCGGCTGTACCTGTAGACGTGGGGCGCACAGATGGTGCCGCCACCACAGGGGAGCTCCCATCGGCGGACGAGTCCGAGTCGCTGGTTGGTGATCTGGTGGCTGACGTGAAGCTCCCCTCGCCCTCCGTCCCACTGGTGAATTCAGAGTCTGTGGTGTGGCCCTCCATGGCCATGTGGGATGCAGCTCCCTCGTGCTCCGGTGCCACTGTACCTCCGCCTGTTGATGCTGATGTACAAAAGGACAGGGAGAGCAGGAAAAGGGGGGAGACAGAAGAAAGAGAGTTTTAGTGCATGGCATACCGCTACCGTTGGCGGACAAGACAGACGCAGCAGCCCCATGCATTACGCCGTGCTCCTGACCTCTGCACATGCTATTTCTGGGAAATGGCCTACATGGCAATGGTAGTAATCTGCCCACATGGATGGCAAAGGGGCAACTATACTTCAACTTCCCTCTGTTTTGAGCTGGTGTAGAGTGCCACATGGCCTACATAACGGAGGGGCCTTGCCTACCTAACTCGCCCTGGCCTAGGGACACCCACAAACCACCACCCCCACCCAGACACCTCCACTGCATGCAAAGTCCATACGATGATGTAGTACTCACCCCCTTGTGTCTGCTGTGATGTCCTTAAGCGCCCATCCAACTCCGGGTAGGCCACCGCCAGGATCAGGAACATCAGGGGGGGTCATTGTGCGAAGGGCACCCCTCCCACGTTGGGAGGCCATCCCCAGCTGAGCCTCCGCTGTCTTCTTGCTGCAGCGGCGAATGTCCTCCCATCTCTTACGGCAGTGGGTGCCCCGTCTCTGGTGGGCCCCCAGGGTCCGGACTTCCTTGGCGATGGCACGCCAAATGTCCCTCTTCTGGTGGGCGCTGACCTACATGACATGCACAAGGAAAGAGGACAGTCATTACCTACTGCACCGTCGTTGTGATTGGCCCCCTCTCAACTCTATCCCTGTGGCCCTTTCATCCCCATGCATAACTGTTCTATGTAATCTGCCCCCTTCCCTCATCCACCCAGCCCTCTCCACCCAAGCCTAGCCCATCCAACGTGCTCCCTGTGTACTAACCTGTTGGTCTGGAGGACCGTAGAGTAGAGTGTACTGGGGGAGGACCCCATCCACAAGTTTCTCCAACTCCTGTGCAGTGAAGGCAGGGGCCCTTTCCCCAGACGCAGCAGCCATTGTCGCTTCCAGACCGAGGTCACAACAGCACTAGCAGTGTAGGTCCTCTCCTGTCGAAGGTCAGGTATCTAGTGATTGAAGAGATAGAAAATGGTGGTGACGTCCGCGGCGGTGACGTCCGCGGCGGTGCGCATCATCACCGGCGGTGCACCTGTTCATTGGCTCCTGGGACCCATCGGGTCCAATGTTAACCAATGCAGCATTGCGCCGCGCTCTAAGACCGCCTACCGCGACGGTGTCCAACGCCAGCGCAGGTACCCCACAATCCCATTGTCCCAGTTTTAGAGGTCAGGCAGCCGCCATTTCAGGGGCCCACATGGCTGCAATTACTACTGCGTCACACATACCGAGGCCTACACTCAAAACCTTTCCCGGATGGGTTAATTGTCTGTTGTAGTCTTGTTTGTGACTGTGGGTACATACCTGGAGGAATGCTGACAGTTTCTTCTTAGGCACCGTCAGTTGGGACATATTGGAAGATGGCGGAATCCGCCGGTGTACCGACCGCTGGTGGACCTGTTGACAATGGAAGAGCGACATGTCATCGTGACCTACCGGTTTGACGTGCCACAATCCAGGAACTATGTACCCAGTTGGAGCCAGACCTGATGTCACCAATCCGCAATCCGACTGGAATCCCCCCTGACGTGCAGGTGCTGTCAGTGCTGCATTTCCTTGCAAGTGGGTCTTTTCAGACAACAGTGGCCATGGCATCAGGGATGTCCCAGCCTATGTTTTCCAACGTCTTGTCCAGAGTGTTGTCTGCCCTGCTGAAACACGTAAGGAGATACATCATTTTCCCTGAGGTGGAGGATTTGCCTACAGTGAAAGGTGATTTCTATGCCCTTGGACATATCCCGAACGTCATAGGTGCCATTGATGGGACCCATGTAGCTCTGGTCCCCCCCCCGCAGGAATGAACAGGTGTACAGGAACAGGAAGAGTTATCATTCCATGAATGTCCAGATGGTCTGTTTGGCCGACCAGTACATCTCGCAGGTAAATGCTATGTTCCCTGGCTCTGTGCATGACGCCTACATCCTGCGGAATAGCAGCATCCCTGATATGATGTGTCAACACCAGAGGCACCGTGTAAGGCTATTGGGGGACTCTGGTTACCCCAACCTGTCCTGGCTATTGACCCCAGTGAGGAATCCCAGGACCAGGGCAGAGGAAAGGTACAATGAGGCCCATGGGCGGACTAGGAGGGTGATCGAGCGGACCTTCGGCCTCCTGAAGGCCAGGTTCAGGTGCCTCCAAATGACTGGTGGATCCCTATTCTACTCACCGAAGAAGGTGTGCGACATCATCATCGCCTTCTCCATGCTCCATAACTTGGCATTGCGACGCCAGGTGCCTTTTCTGCAGGAGGATGATCCAGATGACGGTGTTGTTGCAGCGGGGGAGCCTGGGGAGCCTGTGGACAGTGATGAGGAGGAAGCTGATGAAGATGAAAACGACAACAGGGAGTCAGTCATACAGCAATATCTTCAGTGAGACACAGGTGAGTACATTTTCATGTTTCACATATTATTAACTTTCACACGTCTACCTCTATCCTGTACCTACATTTCACTCCCTATTTGTTAACTGAGTTGTCCTCTTCCATTTCAGTTTCACTATTGTGGTAACCCTATGTGTCAACAGCTTGCACCCTTGAAAGGCTTGTGATGTGTGACATTGGTATGTTGGCCTTCCAATGGGTAACCTTTTTTAACACTGTAATTGACAATACAAAGTTCACAATCATTAACTGACTCCAGTTTTATTAGTGTTTCAAGGGTGTTTATTTAAGTACATAACAATGAAGGGGGGTTGTGAAATGGGGATGGGTGATGGTGGAGGAATGTCCATGGCAGAGTCCAGTCTATTAGTCTCACAGGTATATTGCACATCTGGCCATTGGAAGTGGAGCTGGGGCAGTTCCGATTTGGACAGGGTAACAAAGTGGGACAGTGGGAGGACAATCAGGGTGGTCTTATTTCCTGGTGGCGGTCTTGCCATCTTGCTCTGTCCTGTTCCTGGATCTCAGGGCCCGCTTGCGTGGTGGTGGTCCGTCTGCAGGGGATGGGGTGCTGGTGTGTTGGTCCTGTGGCGGTGCCTCCTGTCCACTAGCGCCGGCGGAGGTGGTGGGCATTTCATCGTCGTGGCTAGTGTCAGGGGCCCCTTGGAGTGCCACGGTGTCCCTCAAGGTCTTTTGAATGTACGTCAGCACCCCTACAATGGTGCCCAGGGCGGAGCCGATGGTCCTGAGCTCCTCCCTGAACCCCAAATACTGTTCCTCCTGCAGACGCAGGGTCTCCTGCAACTTGGCGAGTACCGTTGCCATCGTCTCCTGGGAGTGGTGGTATGCTCCCATGATGGAGGAGAGGGCCTCGTTGAGAGTAGGTTCCCTTGGCCTGTCCTCCCTCTGTTGCACAGCAGCCCTCCCAGTTCCCCTGTGTTCCTGTGCCTCCGTCCCCTGGACCGTGTGCCCACTACCGCTGCCCCCAGGTCCCTGTTGTTGTTGGGGTGGTGGGTTCGCCTGGGTGCCCTGTAGTGGTGGGCACACCGCTGATTGACCTGTCCTGGGTAGGGAGGTTTGGGCCCGCTGGGTGGGTGCTGTGCTGGTGTTCCCAGAGGGTGGCAGTTTGGTGTTGGGCTGTGGCTGGGCAAGGGGAACCGACTGTCCTGAGGCCCGCGATGGTCCGGGCTGGTCATCAAGATCCAGTGGGGCAGAGCTGCTGTCGTCACTGTGGGCCTCTTCTGGGGGTGGAGTGGTGTTGTCTGGACCCTCTGGTGTGGTGACGTTCCTTTGGGTTCCTGCGGGGGTATGAGTACATGATTATTGCAAGTGTGTGTTTCATGATGTGCAATGTTTTGGTGTGTGTGTACCCCAGTGCAGGCATTCCTGTGTGGGGGCTTGTGTGGTGATAGCTGGGGGGTGTTGTGGGTCTGTGCAGTGGGCATGCTTTAGTGATGGGTATCCATGCTTAGTTAGATCATGCAGGTTTTGGGGTTGGGATGGGTGGTTGGTGTCATGGGTAGATAGGTGAGGATTTGGAGTGATAGGGGAGGGTGTGAGGGTGGGGGTGTGTGATAGCATGCAGGTAGGGTGGGGATATGATAGTTGAAATTTGACTTACCAGTGTCCGTTCCTCCAACGACTCCTGCGAGGCCCTCAGGATGCAAGATGGACAAGACTTGCTCCTCCCATGTTGTTAGTTGTGGGGGAGGAGGTGGGGGTCCGCTGCCAGTCTGCTGTACCGCGATGTGGTGCCTGGATACCGTGGAACGCACCTTCCCCCGTAGGTCGTTCCACCTCTTCCTGATGTCCTCCCTATTTCTTGGGTGCTGTCCCACAGCGTTGACCCTGTTGACTATTCTTTGCCATAGCTCCATCTTCCTGGCTATTGATGTGTGCTGTACCTGTGAGCCAAATAGCTGTGGCTCTACCCGTACGATTTCCTCGACCATGACCCTGAGCTCCTCCTCAGAGAAGCGGGGGTGTCTTTGGCGTGCCATGGGGTGGTGTGTGTGATGTGTGGGGTGGTGTATGTGTTGATGAGTGTGGTGAGTGTGGTGGTATGTGGTGTTTTGTGCGTGTGTGTTGTGTTGGTGATGGTGTAGTGTGCCTCTGTGTGATGGGGTCCTCTATTCTGTGCTGTCTCTCTCTGGCCTTCTCTCAGAAATTCTGGTCATAGGGGTTTGTGTGTGTGTGTTTGTTTTATATTGTATTGGGTGTGTGGGAGTGGTGTGTGTATGTGTATCAGGTGTGTGTATTTCGAAATGTCCAATGTGGCTGTGTTTTGTAAGTGTGTGTGTATTTTGAGCGCAGTGGTGTGTACCGCCAATGGAATACCGCGGTTGAAAGACCACCACGTGGATTCGTGGGTCGTAATATCATGGGCGTGTTTCTGTTGGCTTGGAGGTGGAGGATTTGTTTCCACCACTTTTCCACTGAACTTTGGTTTGGCGGACTTGTATGGGTGTCTGAATTTCGGCGGATTCCGAGATGTGTGTCATAATAGCTGTGGCGGTCTACCGCGGCCGCGGCGGTGTATTGGCGGTCTTCTGCACGGCGGTAAGCGCCTTATACCGCCAAGGTCGTAAGGACCCCCATAATCCTAAAATTAACTTTGCCAAAAGATGTATTTTTAAATTGTGAGCTCAGGGCCTATCTTAGGGGTGCCTTACATGTAAGAAAAGGGAAGGTTTAGGCCTGGCAAGTGGGTACACTTGCCAAGTAAGTTTTCAGTTAAAACTACACACACAGACACTGCAGTGGCAGGTCTGAGACATGATTAAAGAGCTACTTATGTGGGTGGCACAGCTAGTGCTGCAGGCCCACTTGTAGCATTTGATTTACAGGCCCTGGGCACCTCTAGTGCACTGTACTGGGGACTTACTAATAAATCAAATATGCCAATTATGGATAGCCCAATTACATACACATTTTGTAAAGGAACACTTGCTCTTTAGCACTGGTAAGCAGCAGTAAAGTGCCAAGAGTAACAAAAACAGCAAAATCAGAGTCCAGCACACATCAACAACCTGGGAAACCGAGGCCAAAAGTTAAGGGAGACCACGCCAAGGATGAAAAGTCTTACAATGTTGGATTCCTACTGTGAGGCAGAATTTGAGGGTCAAACTGATGGCAAAATTCAGAATATTTACCTGTTCAATCTGTTTTATTTTATTATCCCTTTCTTCCAGGGTGCAAGGCCTGGAAATGGTCTAATCACTTGAGGGTGTCGTCCACTAACTCTCCTGGGGTTCATATGTTTGCATTTAAAGCAAAAGAGAAATATAACTTTAAATTGGAAAACAATACTTTGCTAATCAACACACATGTCTCTGTAAAATCCCATATATTTTTGTGACATTATGTACACATAGGCCCTCATTACAACATTGGCAGTATATACCACCTACTGCCGTGGTGACGGCCGCCAAAAGACCGTTGCCGCGGCTACCAACCGTCTGCCAAATTATGACCGTAGCCGGAATTCCGCCAGAAGGATGTCGGAAAGCCGGCTGCGCCCATAGCGGCGGATGGCAGTAAGGTGGAGCTGCTGCCAGCAACAGCGCCACGTCAGTAGACTGCCGCAGACCGTGTCATGACACATGATACAGCTTGGAGGTGTTCTGCTGGCAGACGCTGCTGCTGACAGAATTGCCCCGTTCCGTCTCCTGCCGGAGGACCCCCTGCAATCAGGTAAGTCGGGTGCTCCGACAGGGGAGGGGGGTAGGGGGGGTTTTGTGTGTGTTTGTGTGGGGGTGTGTGTGTATGTCTGTGCGTGCGTGTATGGATGTGTGAGTGTTTGAATGTTGTGTTGTGTGCATGCGTGTGTGCATGTATGTATGTCAGTGTGTGTGAATTTGTGTGTGTGAATGGATGCATGCGTGCGTGGATGAATGTGGTTTTGAGGGTGTAAATGCTTGTGTTCAGTGGTGCATGAAGGTGCGTGTATGTCTTGGGGGGGTCTGGAGTGGGAATAGGGTGGTGGAAACCAGGGGATGGGGAGGGGGGCGGGGAAGACCATTGTTTTTGTGGTAGTAAGATTGCCATGAAAACCATGGCGGTAAGCGGGGTCATAATCCCGCGGGCAGCCTAGTGACAGCCGCCTGACTGGACACTGTAGTCTCCAGCATGGGGGTCGTTACCACTGTGGCAGACGGTGTGGTACATTGGCAGTATGGCTTGAGCCAAACCGCCAATGTCAAATTATGGGGAAAAGTACCACCAGCCTTTTGCCAGTACTTTTCACCATTTTACCGCCGTCCGCCAGGGTTGTAATGAGGGCCATCATTTTTTTGTGATGTTGTAACTTAGATAAACACTTTTTAAATGTCTGATATTTTATTTAAAAAAATGTATAAATAACACATTTTAAATGTATTATTTACACATTTTCTTTGATTTTTTTTTTTTATTCCATCAATGGAAGTATAAAATAAACAGCGTCACTATTGAATGTAAACACAAAAATGAATTATATTATTCAGTGCCAATTTATTTTTAAAAACAGTACTGTAGCATTTTGCATTGATAAACAAGCTAGCCACCATTTTGAGCGGATTTGACACAATGGCACAATAGGGGCCGCCTGATCTTGCTGTCAAGACATTTGCAATCTGACAGCCATTGGTGGAAGTTGACCGCGTAGTAGGCGTAACACTCCATAATGGACACAGCCGTAGGCTAACATGTGTGACCGCAACTCACAAAAGCCAATGGCTGTGTCCATTTCCATTGACAATTGCATATGTCGTGTACATGTATGCAGCGTTATGAAAAAAGCTCACTTGCCTCCTAACACTGCAGTCGACAACACCTCCTCTACCTTTGCTGCTGTTATTGACTTCTGGGAGCCCTAGTGTTGAGCAAAGCAGGTGACAGGGCCCCTGACGTCTCAGCTGAAGATTTAGAACTGCTGATCATGAAGGCTCCGGAGGAACAGGTACATGCATAAATGGAAAATATATTTTTAAGTCACTTGCTTTTTTAAACAGAGGCTAATTTGTCACTTTTAGTTCCTGAGTGAAGTGTTGTGATTCGAGTGTAGTAAACTCAATAATTTAGCTGGCAATAAAATAATTTTAACAATGTTTTTAAATGTCTGCAAATTGAAAGGTAAAGTCATCTGAAAGACTAGTGTGACTTTTCATTTCAATCTACTCACAAATATAGGTGTTGAATTTACAAACTGCATGTCCCTTACTTCCAGAGGCCAGAGGACACTGTACCATAAGAATAAGTGAAAAATACAGCCATATCTCGAAATGAGAGAAATGTAAAGTGCAAGAAAAAAACTTTCAAGTTATGGACTTGTCTGATTTATTTTTATCACTTTAAATTTAGCCCATTTTCAGATAAATGAGCATCTGTATGTATTATCCTTGTAATGGTGCCACATATGGGGAAAGGTATATTCTGGCTGCAATTACATATGACACGGTCTGTCAATCACCCATACAAATATGTCCCATTCCTACACATATACACACACACTTGTTCATGCATCACCAAAAACTGTACTCTCACTGACACACATGGCAGCCCTTCCATATTGTCCTTAGCCATTGCATGTGGTTCAAACCATAGTATTTGGCTCCCAAAACATTAGGCATAAAGCCAATAAAGCTGTACATGGGGATGTGTGCTAACAATGTACACGTTACTTAGCCTTCAGTGGCTCACAATGATTTGTACTGATCAGAAGTGTTTCAGACTCCTGTCCTTGATGATGTTTGTGGCCTGGATTTGTGAAATGAGAACATTAAAAGTGATCAGGGTACTCAACAGGTCACTACAAAATATTATTTCCTAGGAAAAAATATTTTGGTAAACAATCTGTACTAACGTTTTAGAAATGTGATCGAGAGATTTTACAAAATTGTGGCAAAGACAGACAAACAAAACCTCAGAATTTTTTTTTTGTCTCCCATTAGAAAAAGGAGATATTAAAGGCCCTCACCAAGAAGGTGCGGACCCTGGGGGCTTACAAGTGGTGCAGCATACATGCCATTAGAGGTAGAAGGACCTACTTCACTGGACCCGAAAGTCAACTGAAGTCCAGCTCGGTCAGACCTCCCAACGTGTGAAGTGTGTGCGCCACACACTGGCCCTTGCTAATGACCCGCATACTTGTGGTGGCCTATCCGGACTTTGTTGAGCAGTTGAGAGCCCAACAGCAGCACCCAGGGAGTAAGTTAGTTTTTTGAGATCTTATTGTTATTTAACTATTTATTGCTACAGGAATGATTTATAGCAACAAATAGAAAGGCTGACACACTTCACACGCACAAGAGGATTTCTGGAAGATGTATGTTGTGCACAATGTGCATGATGTGTTTTGTGTTAAAGGTTGCAACTAGATTCCTCATCACAACCAAAGGACTCTTTTTTTGCAGACACATACCTGCCCAAGAAAAAAAAGGTACCTGTATTTTGTCTATATTATGAGGGAGAGGTGTACCAAACAGGCCCCAAATGACGATTCTGTCATATGTGATTCTCCATCACAATTGCAAGGAGATAATATTGGCCCTATTACAGGCGACATGGCATACAATGTACTTATGATACAGGGGATGTTTCTGACTTTCTCCAATTAGTTCTTGGAATAGTCACTGCATTATAACAAAGATCGACGAGCACCTGGTTTTCTCAGCATGAATTAACTGTACTAGATTCATGAATAACACTGCTACGTCACTCTCTGATTAGGAGTTTCAAGACTCAAATGCTCAGGGAATATTATGCAACTTAATCAAAACTGCACATCTAGATTTCAATGTCTAGAAATGATTGCGCACTCTGCGAATCTGTATTTCAAAAGTTAAACACCAGGAATGAATTGCGCACCCTGTTGCCGATTCGAACATCAAGATTCACTTGCAATGAAAAGATCGCGCACACTGCTGATCTGTGATTCAAGAGTTTAATGCCGGGAAAGAATTGCGTACACTGTTTCCGATTCTATTATCAAGAACCAAATGCCATGAAAGTATTGCACGCACTGCCGATTTGAATGCCAAGAAGTAAATGTCAGGACAGAATCGCGCAAACTGTTGCCGATTCGGAATTCACGATACAAATGCCATGAAATGATCGTGCGTGCTGCCGATCTGAATACAAAGAAGTAAATGCCTGGAATGAATCGTGCACACTGTTGCCGATTCAGAATTCACGATACAAATGCCATGAAATGATCACACGGACTGCCGATCTGAATGCCAATAAGTAAATGCCTGGAATGAATCGCGCACACTGTTGCCGATTCGGAATTCACGATACAAATGCCATGAAATGATCGCACACACTGCTGATCTGAATACCAAGAAGTAAATGCCAGGAATGAATCAAGCACACTGTTGCCAATTCCGAATTCACAATATAAATGCCATGAAAACAATCGCACACGCAATTTTAAGTTTAGGCCCAAAACTTGAGCGTCACTGGAAAACGGAGTCGGGGCCTAACCCGACCTCCGCCTTACCTCCCTGCCTGAAGATCACCAAATAAATGAGGGCAGGTCTGGAAATGACTGGATAGGCCTCCGGGACTGGAGCTCTGGAAAATGCTGCTGCTCTGCACCGGGTCCTCTGAATAGTGAGCACGTGGAGCTGGGCTGGCTCCCTTATATAGAGCCAAGCCCCGCCCACGAGGCACACCCAACCATGCTGCAAGAAAGACTTCTAGAAGGTCTTAGAATAAAGGACCACACCCTGTAGTCCTGCAAACAAACCTTGCAAATAAATAATGAATTACAAGCAGCATTAATTACTTTTCAAGGTAGAAGCTCTGCAATGCAAAAAGTTAACATACGGCATAGGGACACAATGCATGAAATATAGCTTTCCAAAAGGACTGGGTTTTTGCATTTACGTCGCCTGTAGAGTGCCCACTGTCCTGATGTTGACAGTACTCCCCCCCCTCCCAAGCGCGCTCTAGGGCCTGGTTTGTCTGGATGTAGGCGATGAAAACACCTCACTAGTTGTGGAGCATGAATGTCAGATGCAGAGACCCAAGAGTTACTCTCAGGACCGTGACTTTTCCAAGATATTAGATACCAGAGATTACGACCTCTAAATTTTGAATCCAGCACCTGTTTAACTTCGTATTCCAATCCTCCCTGTACTAGAACTGGAGCTGGTTGGGAGCGGATTATTTGGGCAGCTCTTTTCAGGAGAGAAGTATAAAACACTGGATGAATACGCAGTGACCTTGGTAACTGCAGTTTATAGGTCACTGGATTGATTTGCTGAAGGACTGTGTAAGGACCTATAAATTTGGGATTAAACATATGCTTTTTCTTGAAGTTGATATGACATGTGGAAAGCCACACTCTATCACCTGGCTTATATTGGGGTCCTTCACAATGTTTCTTGTCATAGTGCTTCTTATACGTTTGTTTAGCTCTATCTAGATGTTGCTGGATTTGTTTCTGGGTTTGATGGAGTTGTTGAATCGTCTCCGACACGGCTGGTGTAAGTGAACTTTCTTGTGGAATCGTAATTGGCAGGGTAGCAGGATGTAACAATCCTTTTGGTTTTGAATCACTTGACTTGATGCGAGCACAGACTTCACAGTTGGCTACCATCTGCTTGATGTCTTTTATCAAAGTAGGCCACCAAAAGTAGCGTTGGACGAATTCAAGAGTTTAAGGAATATCTTGATGACCTGCCGTAGGTATAACATGCAACCAATTAAATACCAACTTGCACAACTTGGCAGTTGGAACAATTAAACGGGCATCATGGAAAGGTAGTCCTTGTTTGATTGACGTCTTGGGATCGGCTTTAGCCCATGTCTGCCATTTCACAATGGTGAAGGAATTACGGATTTCTTCAAAAAAAGTCTTCATTTTTTATGATGCAAAGAACCTTGTCTGGAGCAATGATAGACCTAGGAGACTGGATTACGGGTAACATGGTAGATTCTTGTCTGGCTAGCTCGTCCGTTTTGGTAATTAACTTTGTTGTGTTGCGATAACACTGCCCCAATTGTCATGTCCGAAGCATCTGCTTCTGCTATGAATGGACAGTCAGTATTTGGATAAGTCAAGACTGGGGCGGTGGAGAAGGTTTATTTTAGTCAACAACATCAAGGAATGATGAATACTGCAAAGGCAGCGTTACATCTGTTTCAGCAGCTATTGCTATGTGGGATTTGCGAGGATCTGTGACACTTGATGTCTGGAGACTTTTTTCATTACACAAGATGGAGGAGAACACGACTTACCTTTCTGACCAGTTTATTTCAGGGTTATGATAAGTTAACCACGGTAGTCCAAGGATAATTCCATACTGGGGAGCATGGATGACATTGAAGGTAATCTTTTCTTCATGCTTGGTATCCTGATTCCTCCCATTACAGATCCCCGACAAGGGGACAGTTTGAAGAGTCATTGGGCCTCCAGTTAAGAGTTTTCCATTGACGGCTTGTACTAATTCTGGTGTTTTCTTCTTGGTGCATGGGATCCCCCATGTTTGAACCAACTGTGCATCAACAAAGTTACCAGTAGCTCCAGAATCTACTATGGCTTTCTTTAGATAAGTCCTTTGTTTAACCAGTACTTCTAGATCTAGCCTTAGATGTCTTGACTCAAGTAAACATTTTCTACCATCTTGTGAAGGTTCCACGGTTACACCCAAGAGCAATCCTTCTGTACACCTTGGGTGTTCTAGTTTTTGTGGTTGATCTGTGCATTTGCTACAACCTTCTTGGTAAGGGTTTGTTTGTCTATTGGGTTTTGCGGGACATTCTCTGGCGAAATGGCCCTTTCGACCACAGGACAGACACTGTCCATCTTTTCTACATAGATCTTTCTCTTCTTTCATTAAAGGTCACCTGATGGTCCCAATTTCCCTTGGTTCATGACTGTTCTGACTCTGAAATTGTGATTCTCTGTACTCATGAACACGGCAGGAATTTTTCTCAGTCTTTTTGCATGTTCCCTGTCGTTCCGCAAGACGATGGTCTAGTCTCAAAGCAAGATATATCAGATCTTGTTAATCCGTGGGTTGAGGATCGATCTGAGCAAGAATGTCTTTTAGCTCATCTTTAAGTCCTTGATAGAACAGGGCTGCTTGCTTTTCTTCAGGCCAGGATGTTCCTGCTATTAGCCGATTAAAGCTAGCCAAATAAGAAACTAGTTCTTTATTGCCTTGTCGCAATTCTAACAGTTCTCGATCTGCGGATAAAGTAACTGTTCTTCGATCAAACACTCTTTCAAATTCCCAGACAAAGTTTCTCCAATCATAAAGCAGGGGACTTTCTTTATGCACAAGAGGGACTGCCCAAGTGGCCGCGTCTCCCGTCAAATAGGATAGCAGGAAGGCCACCCTGGATTGGGCATCAGGGAAGGTGATTGGTCGACATGTAAAATGAAATTCTACTTGAGTCAAAAAGGTTTGTGCTTTCTGAGGATCACCCGAAAACCTTTGTGGGGGAGTCAAAGGAATGGGTGTGGGAACTGAGAGTGAAATGTTAGTTGAAGGATTAAGGCCACCCGCACCCAAAGGACTTTGCTCCATCTTTCCCACTCTGTTTTGTAACTGATCCACCTTTTCTGCTAGATTGGCTGCTATATTATTAGATTCAACTACATCTAATTAGAGCTGCCTAACTACCTGAAGTAAATCGTCCCACTGGGCCATTTCAGAACCTATCGCAAACCAGGAGGATTAAAAATTCACGGGCTCACTATTCTGTCAAGGAGACCAGATCCTCTGGGCTTGCGCATGTTCCCAACATGTCCACCTCTTGGCAGCTCCAAACTCCACTAGTTATATAGCACCGAGTTACTTGTTCGTGGAGGAGGTGAACGCTGACTGACACTTTGCCAACGCTCTGCTGACGCCGGTGCCGGGTGGCTCGCGTCTTGATTCCAGTCACAGAGGTGTGCCACGGAGGCGTGCCGCTGCAGCGCTGCGGCGATTTTGGGGTGTTTTGCTGGTCGGGTGGGCTGCTCTTGTCACAGTTTTTTGTACCCGGCTGAGGCAGTCCCCGGCTCCCGCGCCGCGCCGGTTCCTGCAGCTGTGGCGCTCTAAGGAGACCTGTTGTGGAGTCCTGCTGGCCGGAGTGAGCCGCTCCTGATCCTGCTGCCGGCCATTGCTGTGCCCTGAGGCAGTCCCTGGCTCCCGTGCCGGATCCTGCCGTGCTGTGCTGCTTTGAAGCACTTGGCTGCCCCCTGCTCCCTGCTCTGCTCTAGCTCCAGTCCTGGTGCTGGTGTTTGGCCGCCCTTGCCACGCCCTAGCCCCAGCCCTCAGCTCCCAGCTTCAGCTTCAGTCCTGGTCATTGCTGGTGGTCCGGTTGTTGCTCGGTCCACGCGGTCCTTGAGCTTTGGGAGGAGCAGGCGATGTGAGGCCATCCTGAGGCGACGAGACACAGGAGAAGTGAAGAAGTGGAGAGGGGTGGTGACGCCAGACCCCGGTGGACGCGAGTGGATGCACAAAACAACGCAAGTAAGCGACTCTACCAACTTGCTATTAACCTGCTTAGTTAGTTAAAGACAGTTATAGACATTTGAGACACGGAGCGAAGCGGCTGTTGAGAGGGGAGGAAAGGAAACAGGAGATTGATAAACAGAAGAGAAGAGAGGAGCAGATGTTAATGGTGCCGGAGGGATAGACACCATCCATGTTCTGCTTTCTGTGTGCCGCATATTGTGTACCTCCACAAAAGCAATTCTACTTCTGAGGAAAAAAAAAAAATAATTACTGAGACTGAAAACTGCTGGTCCTGTCCTACACGGCAAGAGTTCAAGTAAAAAAGATATAATAAGATAATAAGATAATAACAACAATAATAAAAGTTACTCTCTAAAGACCCAGCAAGGAACTGAGGGGGGGGACTCGGTGAAGTCTTCCAAGATGGTCGGAACAAGAGGAAAAACAAAGAGGGCCAGGGAGGCTAGGGAGGCCAACGAGGCACTTGTCCACCTAACGAAATCACAAAGATCAAAGCAGTAATCCAACAGTCCGCAAGATCCTGGGTTAGACCAGGACCAGGATCCTGGAACCACTCAGTTATCTCAAAGGGAATTCGTAAATCAAGGAGAGGTCACAGCAGAGGGTGTCCAATCCGGGAGCTTCAGTGACAAAAGTGAACCAGGAGAGGAGACGGGTGGAACACCTGAAGTGGCTTTAGGACCTCTGCTGTTAGCCTGTACTGACCCCGATGATATTGGGTGTGTAATACTGAACATAGGAGAAACTGCGGGAGCCTTGCAAGTCCTCCGAGTAGGAGGCAACAGTACACACCGACGCACCTGGGCCCAGGTGGGACCAGGGGAGTAAGGAAAGCCAAACCAAAAACAAACACCATTACCAACTACAATAACCATGTGAATTTAAACACTGATCGGCTGCAGATGCAAAGCTCTAAAGCTAGTGACTCCCCAGGATTGTCATTGGGGGAAAAAGGTGGCAACAACGTGGGGGGGGTCGAACTGGAGCATTCAGAGACCGGGCAGCCGGATATTCCCCTATCCCAGCAGCGATCTGCTCAATAATTTCGATCATCTCGTCCAATTAATAACTCCTTCAAGGATGGCAAACAACTTCCCAGAGTGGGGCAATTCCAAGGGGGAGCAAAGAACAAGCCATGAGCTATTTTATCCCGAAGCCCAAACTAGACTATTAAATCCTGGGAGTTCCTTACTAATATCCCCCCTACAATGTGCCCAAGCAGAACTTATAGTATTCCAAAATACAAAGGGGCCTGAAACAGAACAATTAACAATAAAGCAGACCCGTAAGCTTTCAGTGTCACAGCTTCATCGTGAAAGCCATACAGGAAAAACTAATTCAATACTGCGCAGACACGAAAGTAGTTCATTTAGTCTGGAGCTTTCCTTGCTTGACAACTCTGTAATTGGCAAATAGAGCCCCAATTAAACAGTATAACATCGGAAGATTTAAATTTCCTGGAAGGCAGTATAATATAAGGCCATAGAGGAAAGGAAGATAAGATCTTAGAAGGCCAAACAATTAATGTGCAAAATGGACAAGCTTGGGGAAATAGAGATGATTTCTCATTAGACCAACCAATTCTTAGCATTATGAAAGTTATATGTACACCATTGGACTCAATTGCAACAACGATCATGGTCCAGTCTTAAAAATTTGATGATCAACTTGAGCTGACTAAACAATTTACAACTTCAATACAGACCATAGATTACAGGATGGCCCTAGTAGAGGGCGTCATCAGGGAAAATCTGTTGCATCAGGCAGTGGCCGACAAGATGGACAGGCAAGCTTGTGGCCCACTGCTGGAAAAACTACTGGAAGTCCCGAAAGTAATCAAAGACATAATCGAAGATTGCAAATACAGCCTCAAAAGCGCACAGGTGTGCAACCATGAGTCAACAGAAACAGAATCCAGATTAATGGGAAGGCCAATAGACAGAGAAGATAGAGAAGGGCCCTTTGGCCCAGGACGAGAGGATTGCCCAGATGTGAATATCTGTATAGATAAGACAGAGGGAAAGAACGGAAGTCCTGAACCTGGATATAAAGCATCAAGTACAGCAGAAAAAAGGGTCCGAGCAAAAGGCCTCAATCAATAGGTAAATGGAAAAATACGTGGAAAAAAGCTGGAGGAGATAAAAAAGTATTGGTAAAAAAGGCACTAAACTTGTCATGACAGGCAAGCCCAGCAGGGCAAATTAGGAACATAGGTGATCAGCCTGCCCAACAGCAGTATAGAGATCAAAACATTAAGCCAGAGAGTCTCGAGAAATCAACTGACAAAGACAGTAATTTACAAATAAAAATCCTGGATTATTGTGCAACAAAAGCTGCACCCACCATTCCCACATAAATCGTATACCCACTGGCCTCAGGGGAAACCAAGCGTCTGGGCATGACACAGATAAAGGAAGGAGGTCAGAAAAAGATCCAGGTGTAAATCTTGGGACAAGCGAGGCAAGCGACCCCTTAGTCAATGGAATATCCAAACGGAGCCTAGAGACATCAAAATTAAGCACTGGCATGGACAAGTACCTCCTAGCTACAAAAATAGAACACCTAGCTCAGGTACATTACTCAAACATAGTGGGAAACCACAACGGAAAATGTCAGCAGCTTCCGAACTCCATTACTGAGGGGGCACCACAAGAAAACAGTAAAAGTGAAAGCAGAGGGACAGAGAGCCCTGAGCTCATAGGAAGCGAACAAAGTATAAGAACAACTATGTGTGTGGATAACTTAATAGCTCTGGTTCCCGCACCTCAGACAAAAGCAAAATACTGCTCTCAGGCTAGCCCAGGAAATCACAATTTCAGTAGCCAGCCTGGGTGGGTTACTGATTCACCTGGCCTTTCGCGCCCAGTGCTTGACCTGGAAACTAAAGAAAAAACTGAAAATTGGCCTCCAAAAAGGCAACCATGTGAAGGATATAGGAACAAAGAGTTGCAATCTGGAATGAAAAAAGGCCAGGAAGAACTAGCATTGACCGGATGGGCAGTTACCACTTATAATAAAGAAAAGGAAGATAATCAACTTCAAGGAAGATGGTCGCAGGGAGGTGGCGGGCATACCGAGACCCGCACTGAAATAAGCAAAGAGCTTGAAGACACAATAATATTTATCCCCGAGTACTCCTCAAGAGGAAGCCAAGACATCCTAAATAGGTCCAATATCTTACATCTGGTCAACTCTCTGCCAGCCCTGCAGAACGTAACAACAAAAGATCTGCTCTCAGTAAGATTCATACAAAGAAAAGGATTAGAGACCGGGGAATCAATAGAAACAGTCTGGGCTTCACCTTATATAGATCCTAAAATGTTCTAATTTGTTGAAGATCTGGGGAATATCTACTGCTATTCCGCAAAAGGAACCGTATCCAACAATATTTCTTGAAAAAGCTCCAAAGCTAAATGTGTCAGGTAAGCATGAGGTAAAAGGCAATTCTGGCTCAATACTGCAGGGAGCAATTAGCTCCAAACAACAACTACCTGAACGAACAAATCTGAGCAACATGAGGTTCTGCCTGTTGGTTAATTCCCCAAGAAACAGCATGGGTATTCCCCCACAGTCGCAGATATATGAAGATCAGCCATCCAGAAGCCTGTAGCAAAAAATGGACTGCTTGAATACAAAAGACAGAACCAGTCCAACATTAAAAATCTTAAGCTGGAACATTGCAGGCTTAAAAAGCAAAATGGAGCATAAGGATTGGGTAGAATTAATTAAACAACAAGATATCAGCTGCTTCCAGGAAACTTGGTCTACTAATGCCATCGATCTAGATCGGTTTTCTACTTTAAATTTACCTGCCACCAAACAAAAAAAAGGAAGACCATCAGGAGGCTTGACCATTTGGATCAGAACTTCACTGTTGGGAAACTCTGCAGTAACTTATGTTGTATTAAGCATGGAAATCCATATGCTTGTAATAAAATACGAGGAGTGGTCACTCGAAATAGTAAATGTGTATTTCCCTCCTATTAGCTGGGTCCAAGTCAAGCCAGGTGTGCGGCTCCTCAAGGAACATATCATAAACAAAAGATCCAAAGGTTGGAGGAACACAGCATTTGGTCATACGAACGATCGCCCGCTCAGCTTTGTAAAACCTTTTTACTGATATGCGGTGATTTCAACATTAAACCCCATTCTATTCTCGGGGATGAACAAGTAGTAGAGGAAGATCACGTTTGGAACATTCCGACACCCCTCATCCAACGTTGTCAAGACTCCAAGAAAGGAGAATTAATCTTTGAAGCTCTAATAGAAGGAGGAATCCGTACATTAAATGGAAGAACAAATTCAGATGGAACCTTCAAACCCACCTTTCGAACTGGAAAAAGGCAAAGCATAATCGATTACATGGCAATAAACATCAAAGCCTGGCATTATGTCATCAACATGGAAATAAGGGACAGGATCGAGAGCGACCATGACCCATTGCTAATGGAGATGGCCCATCCGAACATGAGTTTAGAGAAAACTGAGTCTCCATATAACAGAAATAGCGTAACAATAACTATGAGACCAAATAAGAAAAACATATTACGGTCAAATGTGGATGAATCCTTTATGAGTGTGCCTAGTCAAACCTGGCTGTTATCACTCAGCACATTCCTTAATCTACCAGTCAACGAGGCCTTACCCCATCTGCATAATTTTAACAATCTGCTATTACAAACAAAAAAGGAAAGGACCAAGCATCTCCAAACTAATCCTAATATGATGGAGGGCTGGTTTGATGATGAGTGTTTAAAATTAAAAAGGGCGCTATCACAAGCATTAAAGAACCGGCATCTGAATGACTTTAACGAGCAACATTTTTACGAGTGCAGGCAACAGTACAAGAAATTACTGAGATACAAGAGGAAGACCTTCCCACACAAGCTCTGGAAAATTCTCCTGCATGCAATTTTGGCAGGAAACTGTAAAAAGTTCTGGGAGGTAATTAGGTGGGGATGCAAAGGCCCTCCGAAAAACCTAGAGCTGAATATTAATCTGCAACTCTGGGTAAAGCACTTCACCGCCCTGTATCAGGAAGAGGTCAAGATGGTATCCGGGAGCACCAATAACTCAAATAGTCTCAGTCAAGGGTTGGATGGCAGTAACCAAAGATCAAGTAAGGCATTTCCATTTCAAGAGACTTATGTGGCATCATTAAAATGGCCCGTTATGTCGAAATATGAAACACAGGACGAATTAGTCCCTAACAAATTCCCTAGCACATATTCTATGCAAGCAATCCATGCCACTCCAAGTGCAACGGAGTTAACACTGGAATTTAGTGAGAAAGAGATTAAACATGCTATTCTCCTCCAAAAGCCGCACAAGGCAGCAGGCCCAGACGGCGTTCCTTCAGACGTTTATCGTAACCAACTAACATTATGGCTACCTGCTTTAGCTCGTCTATTCAATAGTGTTTGGCACCACAAGCTAATCCCCACTTCTTGGAAGAAATCAATAATTGTTCCAATACACAAAAAAGGGCCTCAGGATATGGTGTGTAATTACAGGCCAATCTCATTGCTTGATAGTGTTGGACATTTTTTTGCCAAATTGATTCAGTCGCGCTTAGATCAATGGCTAGAGGATGGAGATTTATTATCAACACATCAAGCTGGTTTTAGGAGAGGCCAAAGTACAAAAGATCAACTTTTTAAGTTGAATATGATCTGCGCTAAATACGTCGCCCTAAAAGATTGTCCATTATATCTGGTCTTTGTGGACCTTCAAACAGCTTTTGACAGCGTGAATCGCCAAACATTATGGCAGTTATTGTCAGAAATGGGAATACAGGGAAAAATCCTAAGGATGTTAATTCTACTACACACAGGAAACACCGCCAGGGTCAGATATAGTACGAGAAATGATTACACGGCAGAGATTCCAATCCAGCGAGGCGTAAAACAAGGCTGCGTTTTGGCTCCAACCTTATTTAATTGCTACATAAACTAAGTAAGTCAAGACCTGAGGAAATTAAATATGGATGTGCCAAAACTAGCCAATGAAAGTATACCTATCCTGCTTTTTGCAGATGACGCTGTATTACTGGCAAGAACGGAGATAGCAATGCATCGACTACTTGGGGGTTTTGAATAATTTTGTACTTCGAGGAGTATGGTAATTAATGAGGGGAAAACCAAGTTTATGATTCTTAACCAAAAACAGAAGATGCAATCGACTTTTAGGGTAAATAATAAGCCTTTGGCCCAAGTGGCTACTTATGACTACCTGGGGTGTAGGCTGGACGAAAAACTGACATGGAAACCGCAAATTTATAAAAGCAACATCTCCTTGGCCCAACAAGCTGGAGCTGTACTCAGATTCACCAAAGCTACAGGCAATCACTCTGTGAGTTCTGCACTGCTTGCATATAAAACAAAAGCAAGGGCTGCAGCACTATATGGAGCAGAGATCTGGGGATTTAGAAAGACTACATCAATACAAGTAACCGAGAATACATTTTTACACCAATTACTTGGCTTAGGCAATGCTACACCAATGAACGCAATAAGAATAGATCTACAAATGAGGAAGATTGAGGACTACATTGCAGTGGCTCCAATAAGATACTGGATCCGTATTTGGGCAAAAGAGGAACTCAAACCATACAGAGATGTATTGATGAACATCATGAAGCTACAAAGTTATCGGAAATTGCCCTGGTTCAAACACATCTCAACCATCCTGGCTGCTATAGGCCAGGAAGATATCTGGCTCCATCCAGAAAAAATCAGAAGGCCTAGTCTATCTGTTACAAAAAGGCATCCTGGGACCAAAAGACACAGAGCATGTGTGAGACACTTGGGTGGTCATTACAACTCTGGCAGACGGTGTTAAAGCGGCGGTAAGACCGCAAACAGGCCGGCGAAAAAAAAAGGGAATTATGACCGTGGCAGAAACCGCCAACAAAGACAGCCACTTTAACACTCCGACCGCCACGGCGGTAGAAACAAACAGCGCGGTGGTCGCCTCCAACAGACAGGCAGGAAACAAAGTACTCCCCACAGTATCACAACCTACCAATCCGCCACCTTTTCCGGGGTGGATTCACTGTGGATAAAAACACGGCGGAAACAGCCATTTCAATGGGAAAACGCTCACCTCTACACACTCCACGAGGAAGGAGGACACCATGGAACCGGAACTCCAAATACTCCCTGCGGTAGTCTTCCTGCTCCTGTACGATCATCAGCAACGCCGGTGCTGAAGACAACGGTGAGTACTGCACCTACGACATAGGGGAGGGGGAGGCAAAAGTCAGGGACACACACAGGCAACACCCCCAACCCCACCCCGACCCTCACCCACTACAACACACACACCAATGCATATCCAAACATTACAGTAACAACCTCCAAACCCCCTAGAAGGATGCAAAGACAAAAGGAAATGAGTGGAACCATTGTAATATATCAAAATTCGCCTAGCAAATATATACATATATACACTATTAACAAAATATACATCACAAATAGTAGTCCAGGTAATGCACCATTCAATGTCCGTGGACCACTGGGCCCAAAATGCACGGGCGAGGCCCACACACGATACCTGAGCAAAACGGAGAGAACACTGCTGGGGCATCAGATAGAAATATAACAGGCACCTCAGGGGGAAGGGAAGGGGGGGCACCTCAGCCGGGTGACAGCACCACGCCAGATCCACGAGGGGGCTCCATGTCCATTGATGTATCCTGGGGAGTGCAAAGCCACAGTCTCTCAAGTCTCTACAGTGGGTGGGTTGCCCACTGCCATATCCTGGGGAGTGCAAAGTCACAGTCTCTCAAGTCTCTACAGTGGGTGGGTTGCCCACTGCCATATCCTGGGGAGTGCAAAGTCACAGTCTCTCAAATCTCTGCAGTGGGTGGCTTGCCCACTGTTCAATCCTGGGGAGTGCAAAGCCACAGTCTCTCAAGTCGATAACAGTCTCCACTGGTTCTGGAGGGGAACTGGTGCCCAGAGTGCTTCATCCTGTTAAGGACAGATGGAGTGGATGCTGTTCTCCACTGGTTCTGGAGGGGGACTGGTGCCCAGAGTGCTTCATCCTGTTAAGGACAGATGGAGTGGATGCTGTTCTCCACTGGTTCTGGAGGGGGACTGGTGCCCAGAGTGCTTCATCCTGTTAAGGAAAGACGGAGTGGATGCTGTTTTCCACTGGTTCTGGAGGGGGACTGGTGCCCAGAGTGCATCACTCTCCCCGTGACGGCCCCAGTTCCGTCACTGCCCCTGCCGCACATGGGCTAGCGGTGCTTGAGTTGGTGGTGCTTGCCCTGTTCAGCGGTGCTTGCCCTGTTCAGCGGTGCTTGCCATGGCGGTCTTTACCCTGTTCAGCGGTGCTTGACTTTGCTGTCTCTGACCTGTTCAGCGGTGCATGCCATGGCTGTCTTTGCCCTGTTCAGCGGTGCTTGCCCTGTTCAACGGTGCTTGACTTTGCTGTCTCTGACCTGTTCAGCGGTGCATGCCATGGCGGTCTTTGCCCTGTTCAGTAGTGCTTGCCCTGTTCAGCGGTGCTTGACTTTGCTGTCTCTGAGCTGTTCAGCACTGCATGCCATGGCGGTCTTTGCCCTGTTCAGCGGTGCTTGACTTTGCTGTCTCTGACCTGTTCAGCGGTGCATGCCAAGGTCGGTCTTTGCCCTGTTGAGCAGTGCTTGCCCTGTTCAGCGGTGCATGACTTAGCTGTCTCTGACCTGTGCATCGGTGTTTGCCATGGCGGTCCCTCATTGCCCAGTGGGGCTGTGGCTGCCGGGGGCCCTCCTGGGCACTGACTCTGGCGGTGGCCTCCTGGCCAGTGATGATGAGACTGCCCTCCTGGGCACCGACTCTGGCAGTGGCCTCCTGGCCAGTGATGATGGGGCTGGCGGTGGCCTCCTGGGCAGCTGGGATGATGGCGCGCTTCTCCGCCGTGCTGCTCTTCCCAGACTTTGGCGCTTTCTTCTGCCCCTTTCCCACCTTGGGAGGAGTCACAGCTGAGGGGACAGTCCCCCGGGACCCTTGTAAGCAGTTTTGCCGTCTGGAGTCTTCCCCCTATCCTGTCGGGCACTGTCCAACTTCTGGTGCTTCACAGTGGGGGGACTGGCTGTGCTGTGGCTCCGTGTCACACCGGCTGCCCTGGTGCCCGGTGCACTCCACATACCTCTAACAGGCACCACTGGTACCGGAGATTTTTGGGCTGAGGTGCTAGTATAGGACCTATGAATTGGAGGGGGGGGAAGGGGGGAAAGAGGTCAAGGTTGCTCAGGAAAAGCTGTAGGAGGTGTAACTTTTGTTGATTTGGGTGCAGGTGCATGCGCTAAAGGCTGTCGTGAGGTGGATGGATGTTGGGTGGGTGTGTGCCCACGTTTGTGAACTTTGGGAGGGGGCATCACAGACACACTGGGAGAGGACACAGGGGACGTGTAAATGGTAGTGGGGGTGGTGAGTGCAGGTGAGCGGGGTGTGGTGGTGGGTGTGCTGGTGCGGGACATAGTGGCTGTAGTGGTAGTGCATGCAGGTGAGAGTGTAGACGACACTGGGAGGGAGGAGGGAGACGAGGAGGAGGGGTACACAGTGGAGGCAGTGGATGTTGCTGTGTCTGTATGTGTGTGATGCTTGCGTGAGTGCCTGTGGGATGTGTGGTGCTTATGTTTGCCTGAGTTCCCTTGTGTGTTGACATGTGTGCAGGATGGTCTAATGGTGTGCTTGGGATAGGCTGGGGCACAGGGGATTGGGTCTGGGTGGAGGAAGTTGGAGGGGGGAGGCTAGAGACAGGGACAATGGCTGCCATCAGTGCTGAGGCCAGAGATTGCAGGGTTCGATGAAGGGCAGCCTGACCAGAATAAATGCCCTCCAGGAATGCATTACTGTGTTGCAACTCCCTTTCTACACCCTGGATGGCATTCACAATGGTAGACTGCCCAACAGTGAGTGACCTGAGGAGGTCAATGGCCTCCTCACTGAGGGCAGCAGAGGTGTCAGGGGCAGGGGCTGAGGTGCCTGGGGCGAAGGTGATGCCCACCCTCCTCGGCGAGGGGGCAAGGCGCGAAGGCTGAGGGGCTGCTGGGAGGGCGGTGCTGGTAGGGGGGGTGGCGGCTGTACATGTAGAAGTGGGGGGCACACATTTTGCCGCCACCACAAGGGAGCTCCCATCAGAGGACGAGTCTGTGTCGCTGGTTGCTGATCCTGTCCCTGCTGTGAAGCTCCCCTCGCCCTCCGTCCCACTGGTGTGTTCAGAGTCCATGTTGTGGCTCTCCATGGCCATGTGGGATGCAGCTCCCTCGTGCTCCAGTGCCACTGTACCTCCGCCTGATCACCAACTGGACAGTGATGAGGATGAAGCAAAGGAAGAAGACATTGACAACAGAGACGCAGTCATCCAGCAATATTTCCAGTGATACACAGGTGAGAACACTTTCTTGCCTACTACAAGTACTTTCACAGTTCTACCTCTATCCTGTCTGTCAATTTCAAGCAGTATTTGGTAACTGAGTTGTACATTTCCATTACGGTTTCACAGGTGTGGCTACCAACGTGTGTCATCTGCTTGCATTCTTCATGCACTTGTGATGTGTGACATAGGTATGTTGACATTACATTTGAGAACGGATTTGTTACTGTCATAGCTAATACACATTTTCAAAACCACAGACTGACTCTAGATTGTTTTTTGCTTCAAGGGTGTTTATTGAGGTGCTCAATATTGGAGGGGGTAGTAAAATGGTGAGCGAGTCCAGTCTATTAGTCTCACAGGTGCACTGCCCATATGGGCATAGGAAGTGGAGCTGGGGCAGTTCCAATATGGACAGGGTTACAAAGTGGGACAGTGGGATGACAATCAGGGTGGTCTCATTTCTTGGCGGGGGTCTTGCCATCGTGCTCTGTCCTGTTCCTGGATCTCAGGGACCGCTTGCGGGGTGGTTCTCCGTCTGCAGGGGTGGTGGTCCTGTGGCGGGGCGTCCTGTCCACTAGCGCCGGCAGAGGTGGTGGGCAGTTCATCATTCATGCTAGTGTCAGGGGCCCCTTGGAGTGCCACGGTGTCCCTCATGGTGTTCTGTATGTCCTTCAGCACCCCTACGATGGTGCCCAGGGCGGAGCTGATGGTTCTGAGTTCCTCCCTGAAACCCAAATACTGTTCCCCCTGCATGCGCTGGGTCTCCTGAAACTTGGCCAGGACCGTAGCCATCGTCTCCTGGGAGTGGTGGTATGCTCCCATGATAGAGGAGAGGGCCTTTTGGAGAGTGGGTTCCCTTGGCCTGTCCGCTCCCTGTCGCACAGCAGCCCTCCCAGTTCCCCTGTGTTCCTGGGCCTCCGTCCCCTGGACCGTGTGCCCACTACCACTGCCCCCAGGTCCCTGTTGTTGTTGGGGTGGTGGGTTATCCTGGGTTCCCTGTAGGGGTGGACACACAACTGATTGACGTGTCCTGGGTACAGAGGTATTGGCCCGCTGGGTGGGTGCTGTGCTGGTGTTTCTAGAGGGTGGAAGGTCTGTGTTGGGCTGTGCCTGTGCGAGGGGAACCGACTGTCCCGAGGCCCACGATGGTCCGGGCTGGTCATCTGGATCCAGTTGGCCAGAGCTGCTGTCATCACTGTGGGCCTCTTCTGTGGGTGGGGTAGAGATGTCTGGACCCTCCTGTCTGGTGACGTTGGGTAGTGGTCCTGCAGGGGTGTAAAAGCATGATAATTGCATCTGTGTGTGTCATGGTGTGCAATGGGTGGGTGAGCGTGTACCCCAGTGCTAGCATTCCTGTGTGGGGGCTTGTGTGATGATGTTTGGGGGGGTGTTATGGGTATGTGCAGTGGTCATGCTTTAGTGAGGGGTGTCCATGCTTTGTTGTGTCATGCAGGGCTTGGTGTTGGGATGTGTGGTTTGTGTTATTAGTACATTAGTGAGGAGTTGGAGTGATAGGGGAGGGGGTGAGGGTGGGGGTCTGTGATAGCATGCAGGTAGGGTGGGGGATATGATAGTTAAGATTTGACTTACCAGAGTCCATTCCTCCACCGACTCCTCCGAGGCCCTCAGGATGCATAATGGTCAAGACCTGCTCCTCCCATGTTGTTAGTTGTGGGGGAGGAGGTGGGGGTCCGCCGCCAGTCCGCTGTACCACGATGTTGTGTCTTGAGACCACGGAACACACCTTCCCCCGTAGGTCGTTCCACCTCTTCCTGATGTCCTCCCGATTTCTTGGGTGCTCTCCCACTGCGTTCACCCTGTCGACTATTCTTCGCCATAGCCCCATCTTCCTAGCTATGGAGGTGTGCTGCACCTGTGATCCAAATAGTTGTGGCTCTACCCGTACGATTTCCTCCACCATGACCCTGAGCTCCTCCTCGGAGAACCTGGGGTGTCTTTGCCGTGCCATGGGGTGGTGTAGGTGATGTGTGGGGTGGTGTATGTGGTGATGAGTGTGGTGATGTGTAGTGGTGTGGTGTTTTGTGTGTGGATGTTGTGTGGGTGATGGTGTTGTGTGCCTCTGTGTGGTGGGGTTGTCTATGCTGTGCAGTCTCTCTGGCCTTCGTCAATAATTTTTGGTCGTAGGGGTTTGTGGGTGATGTGGGTGTGTGTTTTATATTGTGTTGGATGTGTGGGAGTGGTGTTTGTATGTGTATCAGGTGTGTGTATTTCGAATTGTCCAATGTGGCGGTGTTTTGGAGATGTGTGTGTATTTTGAGCGCGGCGGTGTGTACCGCCAATGGAATATCGCGGTTGAAAGACCGCCGCGTGGATTCGTGGGTCGTGATAGCATGGGCGTGTTTCTGTTGGCGTGAAGGTGGAGGTTTTTTTTTCACCAGTTTATCACTGACCTTTGGTGTGGCGGACTTGTGTGGGTGTCTGAATTTCGGCGGATTCCGAGATGCGGGTCATAATAGCTGTGGCGGATTTTCGCGGCCACGGCGGTGTATTGGAGGTCTTCCGCACAGCGGTAAGCGGCTTTTACCGCCAATGTTGTAATGACCCCCTTAGTCCATTATTTAAGCATTACATTTTCTTTAATCAAGAGCTCAAACCAGCTTTTTTTATAGATAGTATTTATCTGGAAGAAAAAAGGTCTCTCTATTTTAAATTTCGTATGGGCACACTACCAGTGATAGCAGTGACCAATAGATGGCAACCCGTCCTTCCGGGTAGACTAGAATGCTGTCCATGTCTTCATGGCGGCCAAGAAACATTATCCCACTTCCTTTTATTATGTCACTTTACGCTCAAACTCCGCAAATTGTACTTACGTCCACTCTTCAGATCATATGGAGTCAGGAAGTGCAAAGAACCGGAAGTGTTATGTATGCGATCAGATGAAAAACATACTGTGACGAAGGTCTCAACTTACATACTGGAGGCTTGGAAGTTACGTCTATCAATGCACCTGCAGCTGGCACAAGTATAACTGCTCGCGTTGTCCCATAGCTGTTACTAGCTTGGGAAGCTGGTGCAGGTTGCTGTAAAATGGGGCTAGGTCCTGGGTTGCTATTAAACTGGTGGTTGGCACCGTAAGGCCACAAATGATTAGTGCCAGAATAAGTTATCGAAATTTTAGATTTATAATGTCTTTTTAGAATAAGTTAAGAGTGCTATGTAAATCATGGTTATAGATCACGTTTTATGACGATGCAGGGTAAATTGGGTGCACTTTGGCACACGTCAAACCAAAGATTTCAAGTGTAGTTTTTATTGAGATGTTTTATCTAATGTGATTTTTACAGCGTACGATGGATTGGTATTTATTGTGTGTAATTGTTATGGCCGGATAGGCTGACAACAAATAAATAAATGGTAAATGGTAAAAATGGTTAAAGAATGGCCAAGTGGGGGAATGGGTTTTGGGTTGGGAACAGCGGGGAAGGAGACCTGTGGAAGCAAGAGTTAAACAACACAATTGTAAGATTAATCGCAATGACTTTCAATAAGTTTTGATTCAACTAAACACTTATTCTGAAAACCTGAATGGCCTAAGGCTTCACTTTAACTAGGCCTCAATAATCTAGATACCTGGAAATCAAGAAAAGGTTATACAAGGTTTTCATATGAACATTCCAGAATTAACATATTATATTTTTGAACAATAAACGCTCTCCAAATAGTTCTTAGAATAATCTTGAATGCTCTGAAGACTGAATAACACTCTGTTGGATCTGTGTTTCAAGAATACTATGAACATTGAATAACACTCTATTGAATCTGTGTTTCAAGAATACGATGAACATTGAATAACACTCTTTTGAATCTGTGTTTCAGGAATACTATGAACATTGAATTACACTCTATGGAATCTTTGTTTCAAGAATACTATGAACATTGAATAACACTCTATTCAATCTGTATTTCAAGAATACTATGAACATTGAATAACACTCTATTGAATCTGTGTTTCAGGAATACTATGAACATTGAATAACACTCTATTGAATCTGTGTTTCAAGAATACTATGAACAATGAATAACACTCTCCAATTAGTCCTTGGAATAGTCACTGCATTATAACAAAGATCGAAGAGCACCTGGTTTCTCTGCATAAATGAACTGTACTAGATTCATGAATAACACTGCTACGTCACTCTCTCATTAAGAGAATATTATGCACCTTAATCAAAACTACACATCTAGATTTCAATGTCTAGAAATGATCGCGCACTCTGCCGATCGGTATTTCAAAAGTAAAACACCAGGAATGAATTGCGCACCCTGTTGCTGATTCAAACATCAAGATTCTCTTGCAATGAAACGATCGTGCACACTGCCGATCTGTGATTCAAGAGTGTAACGCCGGTAAAGAATCGCGCACACTGTTGCTGATTCTATTATCAAGAACCAAATGCCATGAAAGGATCGCGCGCACTGCTGATCTGAATGCCAAGAAGTAAATGCCAGGACTGAATCGCGCACACTGTTGCCGATTCGGAATTCACAATACAAATGCCATGAAATGATCGCGCACACTGCCGATCTGAATACCAAGAAGTAAATGCCAGGATTGAATCGTGCACACTGTTGCTGATTCGGAATTCACGATACAAATGCCATGAAATTATCGCACGCACTGCCGATCTGAATGCCAAGAAGTAAATGCCTGGAATGAATCGCGCACACTGTTGCCGATTCGAAATTCACGATACAAATGCCATGAAATGATCACACTCACTGCTGATCTGAATGCTAAAAAGTCAATGCCTGGAATGAATCACGCACACTTTTGCTGATTCGGAATTCACGATACAAATGCCATGAAATGATCGCACACACTGCCAATCTGAATACCAAGAAGTAAATGCCAGGATTGAATCACGCACACTGTTGCCGATTCGGAATTCGCGATACAAATGCCATGAAAACAATCGCACACGCGATTTTAAGTTTATGCCCAAAACTCGAGTGTCACTGGAAAACGGAGTCAGGGCCTAACCCGACCTCCGCCTTACTGCCCTGCTTGAAGATCACCAAATAAACGAGGGCAGGTCTGGAAATGACTGGCTAGGCCTCCGGGACAGGAGCTCTGGAAAATGCTGCTGCTCTGCACCGGGACCTCTGAATAGTGACCACGTGGAGCTGGACTGGCTCCCTTATATAGAGCCAAGCCCCGCCCACGAGCCACACCCAACCATGCTGAAAGAAAGACTTCTAGAAGGTCTTAGAATAAAGGACCACACCCTGTAGTCCTGCAAACAAGCCTTGAAAATGAACAATGAATTACAAGCAGCATTAATGACTTTTCAAGGTAGAAGCTCTGCAATGCAAAAAGTTAACATACTGCATAGGGACACAATGCATGAAATATTTCTTTGCATAAGGACTGGGTTTTTGAATTTACGTCGCCCGTAGAGCGCGCACTGTCCTGATGTTGACACCTCTGCTTTTCGTGTTCTCAGCCTCTGCTTCCTTTTCTTTCTCTAAAGTTGAGTTTGTATTGCCCTGTATTGCCAGACTGGTTCTTAGCTATATAGACAATTTCCACATAATGGGGATTGATGTATTATCTTGCCCAGATTTTAACCAAGAGGAAGCAGCTCTGGATGAGTGGCACAGGCAGCACATGGGCCCATTAGACACTAAGGGCCTCATTATGACTTTGGCGGTCTGATTACAAGACCGCTGCGGTGGCGGCCGCAAAAAGACCACTATGTTGACCATGATCCGACCCCCATATTAAGATGTACACAGCTCAGACCACCAAAAAACAGCCAAATTTCCGAAGCGGCCAGGACACTGTCAAACGGAAAAAAGGCAGTTCGACCACCAGCACCGCCAGTCTGACAAAAATAATCTCATCAAATTACGATCCACAAATCACAGGAGTGTTTTTTCCATGGCAGAAAACTATTGGCGGTGCGAACCGCGGCGGTCTGAACTCTTATCAGTCAGAACACTTGACCACATTGGATAGTTTGAATACCCCACACCTGACACACATTCACGCACCCGACACACCTACACACTGCACTATAAAACTCACCCCTACACAACCCACAATCCTTTGCAACCAGAACACCAGACACAGCTAGAGACTAGCAAAAATAAAAAGAACTATCTAAACAAACAATAGGCACCGCTACTCATTTGACTCAGTGCTTATCCCACACTTGCACAACGTACACAACACACAATGTTTCAACCCACACAATACACAACTGTCACCCACTCACATCACAGTACCCACACCTCATCACTAACATTTTCTCATCCTTTTTTCACTACCTCACCATTGTTACCGCCACTACCATGTCCCCACAAAAACATAAGTTTCACTGGTGATGAGTTGAGGGTCATGGCAAATTAAATTTCAGGGTAGAGCCATATCTATTAGGATCCCAGGTCCAGCAAACATCAATAGCCAGAAAGATTGAGTTGTTGCAAAGGATAGTTGACAGGGTGAATGTTGTAGGCATTTACCCATGCACAGGGGAGGATATCAAGAAGAGCTGGAACGACCCCCATAGGGAAGGTACGTTCTGTGGCATCCAGGCACCAGATGGCAGTGCTCAAGACTGGCGATGAGCTCCCACCTCCTCCCCCACAGTTCAAATCATGGGAGGAGAAGGTCTTAGACATCCTACATCCTGAGGGCCTGAAAGGAATACCTGGTGGAGTGGACTTGGGTAAGTAACAACAATATTCATATTACCAAACAGTTTTGTCTTGCATGCTCACTGATCACCTTTCCCCACTCCAATGACCAAACCGCCCACCACCTCTCTGTCCGAATCTCCTAATACTCCTCTCTGCCATGCCACATGTTAAGTACATTCATTTTGGGCCACAGTGTTTGGGAAGGGCATGTGAAGTATTGAAAACTGACAGCACTACAACTCCCAGAAGGCACTGTCCCACCATTAACAAAACCAGAACAGTGCACTAATTTTGAAATGCCTTGCATGTGAAACTAACAATCGAAGTAACCCATCCTGAATGATTCACCATTTAACAGGTTATGGCGATGACAGCTATGCAATGGCCCACTATCAGTAACAGTACAAGCAAATCGCAGCTACAGCTGTGTCCCATACCAAACTGCTCTCTGAGAAAAGCTCTGTAATGTCATATACTCACTTTGGGGGTACAACTAAATGGCAAACTAGATGCACCCGCAGTACATGCAGACAGAGGCCCAGGTCAAATTGTAATTCCTATATTGTGTGTCGGGCTCTGACACTATTGTGCATTGTTCATCTTTTAGTTGACTCAATTATGCCACACCTTACTAGGAGATAAATGTACATTGTCATGTCTTTACTTAGACAAGATATGGAGGTATCAGCAGCCATCTAAACACCAACATACTCCAAGAGCTTGGAACATGCTGTATCCGATTGCAAATATCTGTCTCCCACATTGCACTAACCCAGATTTAGTAGCAGCTGTCATTGTCATTTCAGGGGATCATGTAATGGCAGTGTGTGCATCTGACATATCATGTTTAGTTATCTAATGTATACATCACCTGTTGCATCACTTACAGCAACTGTGTGTTCCACTTCTCCTACAGGTAACCTTGCCATCCCCAACACGGAGAGGATACCAGAGACTGGCACTACCACTCTGGATGAGGACCCCAGTGAGGAAAACACCCATGGATGTTTGGACACTGAGAATGAAGCTGGCCCATTAGGAACAGCGGGTCAGTCAACAACTGTCAGCCTCATCATTCCCACAACAACTCTTCCCAGCTCCGTTGCAACTACATCACAGGCAACCATTCACCCGCAAACCTGTGTCCCAAGGACAGTCTCTTCCATTGTGTACTCCCCAGTACAGGTACCTGAATCTCCTAATGTCACCCCTGATAATGATGGTCCTCCCAGTAGTAGTGGGCATACTGTGCCAGGAGCATAGGTATGTGGGGGTAGGGTGTATGAGATAGATGGTGTGGGCCAGAGGACTGGGGCTCCAAGGGACACAACTGACCATGAGACCATCTCCCAAGTCTTGGGAGCCTACCAAAATTCCCAAGGCATGATTGGCCAGGTACTGACCATGGTGGGGGAGATCCAACAGCTGCAGAGGGACAACTACCAGTAAGCCATGCAGCAATGGCAGTTCCAAAATGCCATCCTGGCTTCCCTTGCTGTGGTGCAGGGGGATATGAACACTACCCTGAGTAGGTTTGGCACCCAACATCAGGTCTCTTCCACTAGCAATGAGACATCAGGCCTCTTCTACATCAGTGGCTGCTGGTGGAATTGAGGCCTTGCCAGGGAAAGGAATGCCTCAGACACCCCACCCTTTGTAGCAGAAGAACCCCCCTCAAATGTGGACATCCACCTAGATATCCAGGAGGAGCAAATGCAAAGACTAAACCCACAGCCAGGAAGTGAACATCTCCTGATTGGTTCCCCTTGTGTGTCACTGATACACCCTGTTGACTGTTCTGAAACCTAACTCCATTTTCCTATGGCGCAAGGACACTGGACTTGTGTTTCCAAATGGTGTAGTAGCTACCTTGATGATGTCATCCACCATGACTGAACCTTCACTGTTAACTTTGTGTTATTTCTGTTTCAAATCACTCATTTTGTTGTGCACGCCCCAGTAAACACCACGTAACCACAGATCCTGTGTAGGTGTGCTGTAGCAGCCATATACAAGTGTCATGTATGACAACTAGTGTAGCAAAATGTTCTTCTCTAATGTTAAACCTATGTCATGGTCATCACATATGTACTGGACACCCAGGATACATATTGCATTTTTATTGTAACATTGACATGACACAAATCACCTGTATTATACATCTCCACATAATTATTTGGAGAATGGCAATCAGCACAGAGCAAAGTACTGCTGTGGACTTCAGTGTTTCAGCTTAGGTGTCATTCACTATCAACCCACAGAATACAGACATTGGAGACATGTCAGTCTTTCACCATCCTAGGAGGCAGATGGATTGGTTTATTGTATCATCAACTAAAGCCTCATCGCATACCCATATATTACTTTCCAAATTACCATGCCCCACGAAATAGACAGAGGTTAGTATTAATCTCCCCAGTCATGGAACCTTCCAATTACAATGGTCAGGTATCTGTGGGCTTGCCACTCACCTATGTCAGCCTTCAGACACATGTACATTGGTCTGCAATAAAGAAACACACTGACAGCTATGCACAAGTTAGTACATATACAACACAAACCATAATGATGGTTGCGGGTCTGGATACCACATTATGACGTGTTAGACACAAATGAAACCACACATGGCACCATTTGAGCCACCTGCATACCAAAGAGGTCTTTTTGTGGCAAAGGACACTTTCATCTCACTGTCCTGACACTCTGGGCATAGAACACACACACCACAAATCACATGTGAAACACTACCTGGTGTAATCCATGTCTGCTTCTCAAGTCAGTCTGCAAACCCCATCTACCTGTGACACTGTCTGTTAGCCAAGCAGCCAATCTGCAAAACTGTGATTGATGAAGATTAGGTATAGGCCAGAGTTGAACACATACATTACATTGTCAATGCACAATTACAAATGTGACTTTGATTGTGCATTTACAAAACAATAGATTCTATACATAACAGTTCTGTACACTACTCAAAGTAACAATCTGCATGCATATCTGACTCATGGGCTTTGGAGCCTCTTAAGACTTCACTGATGGTGGTAAATAGAACATTACATGGCATCCATAACCTAAACAATACCCCAAGGAATCACAATTGTTACATCACATCGCATACCTTGAGTCAGTTGAAATACGTATTGATGACATCTGTGCTGATGTCTCAGGTTTCATCCTCATCATGTGCATTCTCACTTGGCAAATCTGTATTTTCACGCACTGGATCAACTGGATCCCCTTCATCTGGTATGATTGGTAACTGACTTCTCAGGGCAAGGTTGTGGAGCATGCAGCAGGCAACAATTATTTGACATTGTGTAACCGGGTTGCGAGATCCCAGGTTACCGAGGCCGCCCCTAGCCCAGTCACACAGTGCCCCGGGGGCACTGTAGATCAAGGCAAGTTGACGGAGGCTGGCCCGAACCTAGATATCCAGGTTCCGACACCTCAAAAGAAGAACTTCCGACACGCGTGGCGGCCAGAAGACAGAGTGAAGATGGAGCCTCGAACGAGAAGGCAAGAGACCGACAGACACCCAAGGACACCAGAGAGGATGTTGGAGCCCACAAACCGGCAGTGCTGACCACACAACAGCATTCAGTAGCACCCTCCTGCAACGTCCCTGGAGGGACGTGGCTATCGATGGTACGTTCCTGTATTCAAGAGCATTATAACATGCTACTTGGCAGGGAGGAGAGGGCGGGTGGCGTGGGGTAGGTATTAGGAGGAATTGTCTATAAACCACTCAATGATGTTGAGACAAACCAAGAGCATAGAGTACTTTTCTCTTGTTTGTGTGTATATCGAGATTTCAGACTACTTTACTAATATGCACTTGCGAGGACTGCAAGGTTAACAGCCCTACTGAAACCATTCAACAGATTCAGTTGGAAAATATCTAAAGTCACTGCAAGAATCTGTGAATTTTGGGCACATATAAAAGGGGTTACCCTGTACCACCACCCACCACGCTGCACTATCGCTTCTAACCCTACCCCAGAAACCCCAGCACGCACCACTTACCTTCCTTTTCTTTTCTTTTCCCGCTCTCCCGACCTCCATTCCGTTGACTCCTCCAGTCCTACTCGAACATCGGGGAAAGCGTGTCTTCAAGGAAAGAACCCCCTAAAAGGAAAACAGAGCAATGAATCAGAAAATAGAGGAGAACAACCAGAGAAGACAGAAAAACAAAAAAAAGGAACTGAGGACAGAAGAAAAAAAAGAAAGAAGGACTATTCAGAACTCTGGGGAAAATAAAGGGACTGAAATATTTGAAGCAATAAAGCAACCGCCAATAAAACCCAAAGCTCGTCTCTGGCAGAGTTTATTATACTGTTACTTCCATGTCGCTACACCCACACCTTCTACACATACCTTGAAGGGTAAGTAGAGGAGGGCTCCTCCAGACTTGCCTATGCTACAAAATCTTGCTTTCAGGAGCCCAAAAGTCCGCTCCATGACACATCTTGTCCTTCTGTGGGCCTCATTGAAGTGGCTTTCCCTAGCGTGGTTAGGTACCTCAGTTGTGTCAATAATCAAGGATGGTTTCGGTAGCCAGAGTCCACTGTAAGGTAAAGTGACACCAATCCAAACTTTAATCCTGGACATCCACATATGTGGTAGCAGGAAAAAAGATACAGACACATATGACACATATAACTTACCAAGCAGCCAGGCCCTCTCTGTGCGTAGTTGTGTCATCAGTTGTGGGATTTTGCTGTTCCACATGATGAACGAATCATGGACTGATCATGGATACCTGGCACAAACATGTGAGATGTATAGGTCTGCCAAAACAAGCCACTTGGATGTTTATGGAGTGGACGTGTTTCCTGTTCCTAAATACCTGTTCATTAGCACTTGGGGAACCAAGGCTACATGGGTGGCATCTATGGCTCCAACCACATGTGGAATGTGTCCCAAAGCATAGAAATCTGCCTTTACATGGGCCAAATCCTCATGTTGGGGAAATCTGATGTAGCTGTCCAGGTGTTTTAACAATGCAGACAGTACATCCTTGAAAACCAGACTGAACATGGGCGGAGACATCCCTGCAGTTAGGGCCACTGTATTCTGAAAGGACCCGGTGGCCAGGAAGTGCAGCACTGACATGACTTGAACGATAGGCGGTATGCTATTGGGGTTGTGAATAGCAGGCATCGGATCTGCTAGCTCCAACTGACAACATAGATAAATAATTGTGTGCCTATCCAGGCAGTATATTTGGATTGCATGCCACTCCTTCATTGTCTGCAGGTCTGCTACTGGACAGTACTCTGTTGGTTGTCTTGCTCTACTCAGGCCAGAGTAACTATATGGGACAGCAACAAAATGTATGTGAATTAATCAATCAATACATCATAAGTATGTTCACACCAATGTCACACATGTATCTAAATCATGTCTCATGAAACAGTGAATATGTGGTATTCAGCACATAGATAAGGCAAAGTATGAAAGTATACTGTATTCTAATGTCCTAAACCCTTGCATGTTCTCTAAATGGAGATACATTGCACTGCAGTAAAAGTTACATCAACCTAGTTGAGATGTAACACGTTAGTTGCATCTATACTATCTTCAGATTGTCATTAGTATGGTGATAACACTGTTTCATGTACATAACCCAAAATACCTCATTTAATTTCCTCTACTAATGACATGCACATTGATACATGTAAACAGTAAGCCCGCACTTAACACATTATCATAGATATGAGTTTTCAGTTAATGACGCAACTTTCATTACTTCATCGTACATATATGAGCCCTAACATGGCAGGTACCTAAACTACTGTACAGGACATCAGGAAGTGACCTGATTCCACTGGCGGATGTCGTCATGGCAGTAGGCGGTTACAACAGCGATGGACATTGAAACATTTTGCTGCCTTTGGCGGACTTGGGCTAAAGGCGACGTCCACCGGCAGTGACGGTCCTGTACGTGGCAGATGTGACTGCCATCTTCTGCACAATCCCTCACTTGACTCCTAGCACTGCTGGCAGCAATACTTCCACATCTTGAGCTGCTGTGTACCTCCTCTGGGAGCAATCATGCCATGTCCTGCAGGTGATAGTGCCCCTGCTTTCTCTCTAGAAGATCTGGACAAGCTAGTGGAGGAGGCCCTACCCCTCTATGAACAGCTATATGGTGATCCACAGGATCATGTGAGTTCAATGCAATACCAATGGGTAAAAAGTTGAGTGTCTGATGATGTATATAAAATGTACAGGAATTAAGGATTGAGCTATCATGTGTGGGTAGATGGGCATGTGCACATGTGCATAGAAAGACTGTTACCCCTATAGATAGTAGGTAGTGTGATGTATGTACTCTGATGTATGATGTTCATTACAGCATTAACATCAATGTTGGTGTGATAAATAGCTGTTGAGATGTACCATTTTAAGTACAATCTTATAGTCTGGTCATATGTTTCTAGCCAAAACCTAGTACTGGTTATGCATGTTGTATGCCTGACTCCAATTAACACATGGCTTGACTGCAGATGGTGGCTTGAAAAATATTTTGAAAGTGTGAGAATGGGTATTTTGACTACTTGATTTTTCACCCTACTTGTTTTGGAATAGAGCATGTGGACATGACTTTCTCCTCTTGTCTATGTCATCCATGCAGGTCAAAGTGCATCAGAACAATGGGATCTGACGTACCATTGCTAAGAAAGTACAGACCCTGGGGGTCCACAGTCAGTGGAGCACAAACTGTAGAAAGCGGTGGGAGGGCCTGAGAAGCTGGGCCCACAAGACCTCACAGGCCAATCTTGGGATGTCCTCCCAAGGAGGAAGGGGTGCCTGTCGAACAATGACCCCTCTTATGGCCCGCAATTTGGCAGTGGCCTACCCTGAGTTGGATGGGCATTTTAGGGCAGCGCAGCAGCCACAAGGGGGTAAGTACTGACTACACTCATTTACATCCCTCTGTCAGGTCAGTGTGTGATGTGAAAGACTCTAAGCTGTGACAATGTGGTAAGTGCAAAAGGTCAAATGTCTCCCAGGAACACCTAGATGTACAGTCCTCAGCATTGGTACATAGGTGTGCACATAGTATTGTGTTAGGAACATGTTACCTATGTCATCCCTTCTGTACAGTAGTATATGATGATGCACATGTGACTGTATCATATGTGTACCACTATACTGCTCTTTATACCTTGTTGGTTGATCCTTGTCACCTACAGAGCCATACTCCCACTATCCCGATGGTAAGTTGCCTGGTCTTTGCCCTCTGACCATTCCAATGCCCCTTGATCAATCTCTATGTGCATCATAGAGTCCGACAAGTTGAAAACAGTCTTACTATTTCTAAGGTTTCAAATGAGTGTCAACTTATTGTGAGGCTGTGAACTCAATCTGACCTTTCACATGCCACACTTGCTACACTTACTCAGCCCTGTTAGGAGGTGTCTTCATTGGTAAGTGAGGAGTATACATTGGCACCTGTGATGTTTCATCCGAATGGACATCCTGCATTTTGGAACCCATGGTGGTATAACTAGACTCCTTGTGCAACCCATATCATTGACATGAGAGCTCTGAAAATTAGTACCATGCACATGCTCGTTGGATGGTGAATGGCTACACAGCATTTTCCTATTCCAGTGAGTTGTGGGCATGCTAAATAAGCCATAACATCTTATTAATAGGTACAATCTACACTGGATTTTGCCAGCATCATGTGTACATTGTTAAGTTCTGCGATATATCAACATTGTGATGCAAATTAAACATAATTACTTCTGCTATTGTGGATATGTTTTGTAGGCTTTTTTTTATGGAATCCTATTGTTTCTACTGACCTAAATTGTGTTGCAGGTGTGGTAGTTCACCTTCACATGTTGGTGGAATGGTATGTGTAGTCAGTCATTTGGCTTCCCTCAAGGTGAATGTCTATATCATGTTAAGCTCAGGAGTGTGTGTTGGCATTGTAATATGCATATCCAGATGTAAGATTGCTCATGTCTGAAGTGTGGATAGTGATGTTGCCACTTAAAGAATGGGTTAGTGATGTTGCCACTCATCATGATTATTTGCCCCATAAGTGGACTTCATGCACATGACAGGTGTCCATTATATTTAAGGTGTTGGTATGGTACGAGGTGTTGTCTGTGGGTAAATCCTGTGGGCTAAGTAGGCCCCTATAAGTATACACAACTTTGTTTATAGGTAGAGAATGACTAAGATTAGTATCTCAAAAATGTATGTATCATCCTTTCCTACATGACTATTGGGACATGTGTTGGTGATGTGTTCAGACTCTATCATACTCCAGTTTATGAATAGGCAAATATAGTTGTTGCATGTTTGCAAATGTCAATTGTGAAGGTTGTGAACTCTGTGACATGAAATGGTTTTGGCTTGTATGCAACATACTGCCTTGTGTTTGGCATATGATAAGGTTCCTTTCCTGGTACATTACTTCAGCTAATAATGTAGGTATATGTGGATTTTGTGTATGTGATATGTTGAAATGAATGCTACCACTATTTTCCATTGCTCGGATGTTGTTTGACTATGTTGCTGTGGATAGGGACTCAGAATCATGTTGGCAAGTCAGGGTGTCAGGTAATGTAAATTGTCAAAGCTCTACTGGTATGATGGTATAATAGGTGTGTGATAGCTGGTGTGTGACATTGTTGTAATGTAGGGGTGTAGATGGTATCTAGTGGTGACATGATGTCGGCACAAACCTGGTCCTACGTGGGGGTATAGTACAAGTGGTTATAATGTGATTAAGGTAAACAGTGTGATGCTGGTGTTTGAAAAGAATATGATGACCGTACCTCTCTTTCTGTTTTCCAGCATTTGCATCGGCATATGAAGGGGACAGGGCACAGCCGACTGGGGAAGCTGCTGGCCACATGATACCACTGACACCAAGGGACCCAGTGGCCCGGAGGGCAGCGGGAGTACAAAGAGGGAGAAAAGGATCCACGTCTTCATTTTCGGAATCCTCTGCCAGTGGGCACTCCCTGGCAGACCCATCTAGGACCATCCTAGCACCATCTCTGCCCACCACCCCCATTTCTACTACTGCCATCCCTGTAGCTTCCCACCCAGTTGGCCATCTCCGCTCACCCAAGAGGGTGGGCATCACCTTTGCCGCAGGCACCTCTGCCACCGCCCTATTAGCCCTGCTGCCCCTCAATAAGGAGGCTATTGACCTCCTGAGGTTTATCTCTGTTGGTCAGTCGACCATCGTGAATGCCGTACAAGGACTGGCAACTCAAATCCAACAGAGTAATGCATTCCTGGATGGCATTCATGGTGCACTGGCTGGCCTACAGATATCGTTTCAGGCTCTGGCCTCCACACCGATGGCATCCAGTCAACCTTTATCTACCATCCCTCCTCCACCTTTCTCTTCCCAATTCCAAACCCCTCTCCCCAGACTCTGCCAAAGCACACACACAGACAGGCATGTATCCACCTCAACATACAAGGGTAGCTCAGAAAGACATAAGCACCACAAGACACACCACTGCCTTGCACACAAGCAACATTCAAATGCACACACACAGCAAAAGTCACAACCTGCCTTGATACCCCCACCACCACAGTATCACAGACAGCACACCTGACACACCTGCAGACACCACACCAACATTCATAGACCCAGCCACTACACCTATCCTACCCACAGACAGTACCACAGCAGACCCTCAAACATCCACCCCAGTTACCACACAGGTAGACACCACAACCACTGACCTCCTACATGCAGTGTATCCACCATACCTGCAGTTACTACCCCAATAGACAGTCACCCACCCACCAAGGCATCCCCCAGCACCTCCACCCCCCTCTTCTCAAGACACACAAACTCCCACACTCACCCATCCAACAGTCACCCAGCACCCACAAGCATACCTCCCATAAGCATGCACACAAGACATCCACACCAACACCTCAGACAACCACTCCCTCTCCCTCCAAAAAAAACCCTTTTGCTATGACCGTTCCTGCGTGTCTAAAAAAGCTTTCCTTCAGGAGTTTTCCCTTTTCCCTACTATCGCCCCCACTGAGACCCCTAAACATTCAGTTTCCCTCCCCAAGTCAATCCCTTCCACCTCTAAGGCCCTCCCCTAACCTCCCCTGCAAGTACCATTCTCCTCTCCCTGCCAAGAAGACTACCCCTCCCAAGAAAAGCCAACCCTTGCCTAAGCCTAAACCCCCCTTCTAAGCCACATCCCAAAGGCCCCCTCCCAAACCTAAGTCCATAGTCCTCCTCCCTGCCCCGATAATCCCAACAGTGCCTGCCTGCCCCCTTGATGCGCCTACTTGTGGAGGTTACATGGCAGTCAGGAGTCAAGTTCGGGGCTCCCATAAGAGCATTGTGTGCACCAAGACTTTTGCCTATGGACTGGCCTAAGGCCTTTGACTTTAACATTAATCAATTATTAATATACAATAAACAACATGGTGTTGGTTTTGAGGTTACAGCTTTGTCATGCATTTCTTTTCATCGTGTAGTTGTTCCTGGCTGACATTGGTTGTGTGTCAGTTTTTGTGTGTGTGGTGCTTGTGCTAACTGTATTGTTTGGGCAGTATGTGAGGTTGTGTGCAGTGCTTTTGTCCTACATTGATAGGGGGTATGTTGTGTGATGGGCATATGTCTGTCCAAAACATTTTGTTGTGATGCTATTGAGTGGTGTTTGTTTTGACATGTATTTGTTGCTGTGTTGTGTGGCTTTGTGTGCTTTGACTGTGTGCTTGTGCATGTTTAGGGCATGGTATGATACATACAATATACTGAGTGTGATGTGTATGTCGATAGGTAAGTTGAATGGTTGTGTGATTGTGTGTGTTTGTTCCCTGTTGGTTGTAGGTTGTGTTGTATGTGTGATGTGTTCCTGGGTAGTGTCTATTGTGAGTTTTTGCCAACATAGTGACCATGGTGTGGTTGTGGTGTTGTTGTGACGTATTGTGGTGTTGTGTGGTATTGTGTGTGACTGGATCTGTGCTGTGTTTCTGTGCATGTGTGTTTTTGATGTGTGTGTGTGTGTGTTAACTGTAACATGTGTACTGTGTAGGTGCAGGTGTGTGTGTGTGTGTGTGGGAATGTGTGAGTGTGTGTCAGTGTGTAGTAGTGTGTGGTTGTCACTTCACACCCCCTTCCCGATGTTATGTTGTGTGAGTGTACAAACGTTAACAGTATACCACAGTTACAGGTAAGTGTGTGTACTTACGGTTGCTGTTATCATTGGCGAAGATTCCAAAGTCTTTCTGCATGCCAGAGCAGCGGATGACGTCTGGTTCTGGTTCTATGGCAGCTTCGTACAAGTAAGGCCTTCTGAAGGTGAGTGTGCAATTAGTTTCCACCTGAGTTTCATGGTGGTGCGACAGCGGCAGAAACCCTGGTGGTGTGCTGCCTCGTAATCTGTCTGGCAGATACATGGTCTCCGTCGCCCTGCAGGTGCCTTCCGTCATCAATTTTGATCTGACCCCAGTAGCAGTGCCAGCAGTGCTTTGGCTGTATTCTGTTGGGAATACTGCCATGGTCATAATTTGGCGGTTTTCTCCACTAGCCCGTTGGCTGTACAACCGCCACCGCCTACATGGCAGTCCTGAGACTGCAAAAGTTGTAATGAGGCCCTAACTGTCTCCCTGGTCACAGGCCAGCAGCAGAGGAGGAAATGAGGCTACCTCTGGCTTCTGGCAGTGCAGTACATGAGAATCTGTCTATTACTGCAGGCAAAAACTGCAGGCAAATCAATATGCTAAACCCTAGCATGGAAAAGGATGTAAAAAGGACTGGTTGTGGAGAGCGGCAATACTGGCCAGTTGTTCAAGAGCACCCCCTAGATGGGAGTCGACTGAATAAGGAAGGATCTGTCATCCCAGGCTGCTACTGCATCTACATACAGTACTAGTATATGGTAAGGTCCCACTATTAGAATAAATCTTTAGGGCATCCAATTTCATTGAGTTCAGTACAGTTCATGAAGAAGGGCTGCGAGAAAGAATGTTTTCTTCCCAATTCAAGTTTTACTGTTGGAAGGTAGGTAACTCCAAGTGATAATACAAATAGATGGATCACAAAGTAAAGCAGAAACTCAGCCAACACGTGTTTCGCCCCACATGCCGTATACGCCAGGGCTTTCTCAAGGCAGATTATATAAGCAATGTTTTGCTTCAAGCAATCTGCTGTAAATTCAGATTCAACAGATAATTTATTTGGAGTCGGAGAAGTTAAGTTAATCATCGTTCGCATACATCGACATATTTAACACGTGTTTCGCCCCACATGGCGTATACGCCAGGGCTTTCTCAAGGCTGTAAGAGAGAAGCAACATAAGGCCAGGAGTTATAATCATAAAATAGTAGAAGAAGTGTAGAGATAGAACACCGAAGAGTGAGAACTCAAGATACGTGAGGAGGACCGTGCACCTCATTCACTGTTCTTGATTCCAAGAGAAGTAATTCCCCAAGTGATTGGTGATTTATAGGAGTAGGGATGGTAAAGCATAATTAGTGAGGCATAGGTCCATCCATTACTAATGCTATTGTGTATATCCGTTCCAGGCTGAGAAATATTGAACTAAGGAACGTGAGACATGACCTGTGAATCTAGGAATTATTAAGGTTGTAGCCAAGAAACAGAGAGGAAGAATGAGTAAGTTAGGCGAAATATTCAGATTGACGGTGCCTGCGCTAAATCTTAGATGAACATGGGAAAACTATATAGTTGTGCTGGTTAATACTGTGCAAAGGATAGATAGCGTGAAAGAAAATAATAATCATAGGCATGACAGAATATTGCAATATACCATATTATAGAAGCAATGTTTTGCTTCAAGCAATCTGCTGTAAATTCACTGATTCAATAGATAATCTGTAAATAAGTGTATGGAATAGACATATGACATTTTTAAATTGAAGGTGTCCAGAACAGGCAAAGATCAATACAATTAGAAAAATAAACATATTACTGTGCTCGTTTTCAGTGACAAATTAAAAACATAGTACAAGTTATATCATGAGTACAAATGATCTCAAGAATATACAATTATCCTGAAAGTAACCAGGACTCACTGTGAAGTACTTATCAAGTATATAGGACATGACAGAGAGGCAATAATATAGAAGGGAGGGTGTGTCTACTTAGAAGAGTCAAACATCTTATTGTGATCATATTTAGTGGCAGACATGAGAAATGGTATTTATAATAAAATTCATACGAATAACCAAAAGATTGTAAAACTGTCCTCAAAGTATCAAAGGCACACAGAGAAACTGTTATCACATACTCTGTGCATGACAGAAGGGCAATGATGTGGCAAGGTTGTCACCTATTTGGTGTCGGAGAAGTTAAGTTAATCATCGTTCGCGTCCATCGCCATATTTCAGGGGACGCGCCGACTCGAAGGAAAGTCTTTTATTCGTAACGGATTTGATGTTAGTACTACCTCGATATTGTTAATGAGGAGTGGACACTGAAAATGGACTAAGTGTTGGAAACACTGTGAGAACTCCATGGTAAATATGGACGGTGCCATCTTATGTTATAAGCGGGCGGCGCCATCTTATGAAGGTATAACTGGCATCCAGAAGAAAGGCAAAAGTATGGTGATATTTTGCATCAAGCAAATTAATATAATAAATATACAGAGCGAGACTACTAATATAAGAATGACTATATGGCCTCTTCTGGAGATACAGGGAGATCTTGAAACCAAGTTAAATTGAGATGAAATTTACCGTAAAGAGCATGTTTGTGGGAAACAATATTTGTGGTTTTCCAATATACACATTGAAAGCATGTGTCCCCCCCACACCAAATGACACATTAAACAGGGGAATAACGTCTATCAGAATAAAAGTCAATTCAAGAGTCAAGTGGTAGCTATTAGTCTAGAGAAACATGGGCATACATTAGTGTTTTACATCAGTCTTGATAAAATTTCTTTGAGGAGGACAGTAAATTTCCCTTTCTGACACTTGTATTTTAGAGCTTATTAGTAAAGGTGCTCAACTGGCGCTTCACATCAACCAATAATGCCAATCGTGGTCTGTATTGAGTCCATGATTAACTGTGTTGTGTAGAATTATCAGACGGCTTTCCGCCTGACGCAAACGCAATGATAAATTACCACCCCTTGGAGATGATATAATATGTTGAAGGCCACAGAAAGTAAAAGTGCGTTCATGGGGATGAGATTCATTAAAGTGTTCCACAAGTAGTGCCCTAGCATCCAATTTCTGAATGTTGCGGTAATGTTCTTGGGTCCTAATTTTAAGTGAGCGAGTGGTGCTGCCAATGTAGGCTTGATGACAGGGGCACCATACTACGTACACAACATTGATTCTTTCACAGTTAATGAAGTCATGGATATGGTGACGTTGGTGGTTGATTTTAATCATTTTAGATTTTGAGAGACCCTATTGCATCTACACACAGTTAACTAAAACCACTGTTTCAGGCACTGCTGGTGGGGAAATGCTGCAAATCTTGTCATGGAACATAGCTGGCCTGACTAGCAAAATGTAGGATAACGATTGGCTCAAATTCATTGGTCAATACGATATCTGCTGTTTTAAAGAAACTTGGGCTCTTGATGTTGCTTGTGCTAACGGATTCCTGGGTATTGACACCCTGGCTGCCCACTCAAGGAAGGGGCAGCCTCCCAGAGGCCTTTCAGTATGGGTGTCTTGTAAACTAAACTGCAAATTAGAACACATAGGCCCACCATCTCTGTCACCTAATGTGGAGCTATGAGGCTCTGGTTTCGGGGCTCTGGGGGGGGGGGGGGTGATTAATATCCTAAATGTGTATGTTCCACCAGGTGGCCCCCCGGAGGTCCAGGCATTGTGGAGTAATTGTACTACATATGTTGGAAATGTTAGTGAGGCTGCGATCGACGGTAAGTCTACCAAGGAGGGCAAAGGAGGAAAGTATTTAATGCTGATCTGTGTAGATTTTAATAAACAACCCTCCGATGCCTACAGAAACAGTGAGATCATAATGGAAGACCACTGTTTATGCATTCCCAGAACAGTCATGTGCTATTTTAAATTCACTAGAAAAGCTGAGGCATTCTCCGACCTCTTGTTAAACTACCAACTTTGCTTTGTCAGTGGTCGTACTGCTTTGGATAGTACAGCTAAGCATACCTTTGACATTGGGAGAATCTCATCACTAATTGATTATATAATTATCACAAGAGGCCTGGGAGTGTGTGTGCGACATGGCTGTGATTAGTAGAGTGGAGAGTGACCCTGATCCTGTGGCCGTCCATATGAAATTGTGCTTTGCGAGAGATACTGTACCAATGATCAGACTGAGGGGAGACATGGACATGAGATCGTCCTGTCCAACTGCAGGAGGAGAATAAGATGGAATAGTGAGAAGTACTTGCTAGAACTTCTGCAGCTTTAATATATAGCAACCACGTATAGAGCACTAGTCATGGATGCTCTGACTAACAATAGCAATATGATTCTAGTTGCATTCAATGTAATGGTAAGCGAGTTGAAGGCCCTATGGTCCAGGCCAGTAATTTCTGAGATTGCTGGCACAAATGGTGGGAGGCAGACAGCATAGAAAATGTGGTACGCTGAGGACTGTGCTAAAATGGAAAGAGTTGTTTTGCATGCCCTAACGCAGCCACATTATAGCCGTCAAAATTAAATAGAATTTAAAGAATGCAGGGGAGAGTATAAGTGCCTGCTTACCACCAAGAAATTGTATTTCAGAAGGCACTATGGGCAAAACAGAGAGGCGGCAGCTGAGAGCAATACAAAAAGGGCGTGGGAACGCATAACAAGGATAGGAAAGGGGTGGTGAACACTGTAGAGACCTACATAGGCCCACTTACATGGGTCCACCATTTTAGTGCTTTGTATATTGTTAGCTCTATAGGCCCACTGGACCCCTCGCTGGTGCAAATAATCCCATCCTTGGGCCCTGGCGTGATTGATATACTGACTCTTGAAGTGATTAGAGCATTGGATGCCATGAAGACAAGGCCCTGGGCCCTGATCATGTGCATGTTCATTTTTATCGTGAGGAGCCTCATTACTGGGCTGATATCCTCACCAAAGTGTTTAATTCAGCCCTTGCTTGTAATGTTGTATCATCAGATGATGAATCAATGTTGTAACACAGGAGTTATCGAAAGGGACTTTTGCAGATGGACAATGTACATGGTGCAAAGATTATTTGCTAGATATTTAAAATAACTAATATAGTATTCGGAGGTGTTAAACAATTCCATGAGAAATTTGAAGTATTTAAGTGAAATGATCTAATGATGGTATTTTCCTAAACTGGGAACAAATGGGTAAATAATATGTTCCCTACATGCATGGAGCAATGCTAAAGTATACATACGTTTTATGGCCTTTAATCAGGTAGAAAACTGAAATTAGAAAATGATAGATAGTCTTGGGACTTTTTGATTTGCACAGATATGATAAAAATATAGTATGTGTCATTTCAGCATCTTCAGCAGCAAGCAAAGGACACATGGCCATTAAGGAGGTGGGGGGGGCAGCTGGCCACTATGTGTTGAGTGGGGAACCATTGGACACCGATGGACACAGTGCCATGGAGGGTGAGGGGACTGGCATGGAGGCCACCAGTTCTCCATCTTCTTCGGAGGCCTCCACAGAAGACCAGTCCCTAGTGGTGGCAGACGTACACCCAGATTACCATCTCTACCCTCTCTCTTGCTCCCTCCGCACTTGGCCAAAGCCACCCCCCTAAAAAGGCTAGGGTCTCTTTTACCATAGGCACCTCCCCCAAATTGTCCCTGAGGCTGTTCTTAGTATAGAGGCTATTGACCTCTTGGACAGCATCTCTGTAAGCCAGACAGTGATTGTGAATGGCATCCAGGGGCTTAGCTGCCAAATGCAACAGATGGTTGCATTCCTGAATGCCATTCATAGTTCAAAGTCTGTCATGCAGAGATCGCTTGCAAAGATAGCCTCTGCACTGCACTGACCGCAGCCCCAACTGGCCGAACCTTGTGCTCCTACTCCTGCCCATTCCTCATACCAAATTGCACCTCCCACCCCAATCTCAACCACACTCAGTTCCTTGCATGCACCCACCCCAACAGACAAACGTAGCACACCCATACATAACCTCAAACATACCAAGAAACACAAACATACACCCATCTTACAAACACATTACTGACACTACACATACAGGCACCACACCAACCACTGCAATGACCACACCCACCACCGCACTGACACATGCACCACTACAACAACACCCACAACCAAGACACCCCTAACACCACACACTCACAATCACCTGAATCCAAAACACTTAGCATACTCATCCAGACACACTCACAAACGAACACCCTCCAAACACAAATGCACACACTCACCCGAACACCACACTCCTTCAAAGAAACATACACCCAATCATACATTACATACACCAAACCCATAGGCATCTGCAAAACAGATACACACACACACAACACAGACGCCAGATACTTCTACCTCCCAAGCCCCATCCTCTCCCACCCTTACTACTCCTTCTTCTCCACCTTCTTTTACTGCCTAGCTGTCTCTGACCCCTAAGAAGCCTAAACCCACCCCTCCTAAGAAAGATCATTGAGAAGCCTGCTCTGCCCACTAGATGCCCCTTACTGAGGAAGTTATACTTGGCAGTGTAATTAGGAGGCAAGTTCTGAGTCTGAAGTCCAAATGTGTATTCTTAAGAATCTATGGAAATTATTTTTTTATTATTTAAAGTTTCATATTGAAAGAGTTTCTAATTTTTAAATAAAGTATCATTTATTTTCACGGTTTGTCCTGGCATTATTTTTTTATTATTTGTACTTGATTGATGACAATGTTATTAATGCAAATGTGAGTAACATGAAATGTATTTCATTAACATTTTTGACATATTGTATTGCACATCTTGTTGCTTGCAAGTATTTTTTAAACATGCAAGAGTCCAGAGCTAATGTACACAGACAGGTTTGATGTTAACTGGTAAACCAGTCACCTACCTTCAGTTCCAGTGAAAACAGGGTTGATTTTCATCATGGTCAGGTAGCAGCAGCAACATTATGACTTGTAGCAAAGGGTTTATGGAGGCATGGAAAGAGAAAAGTAGGAAAATTGTAAGTTTCAACCTCATATGCCTTTGATTCCAACAACTCAGGTGTGGAGCTTTAGCCACCATAGTTACATCAGTAGGAAGGGACATCATGACTGGCCAGGTGGTACAAACTGGCTTTGGTCTCGTCACAAGCTGCTTTTGTCTATAGTGCAATCAACACTGGTGTAAAATTATGGTGGTTTACTGACAGACTTTGTCTATCACTCACCAGAATCTAAATAGACCCGGCAGACTGCCTAGTCAGCAGACAGATTATCTGGCGGAAAAATTACGGTGTCACCTATTCTGCCAATTCTATGTCAGGCCCTAAGTCCAATTCCAGTGGGAGGGAGCATGAAAAATTCAATTGCAAGCTTGGAACAGAATTTTCATCTGTTTCCCTGCCCGCATTGAAGCAGGCAGGGAAACAGGTGGAAAGATTGCTCTCAGCCGCAGGGAGCAGCATTTTTTTGTGCTCCCTGCAGGCAGGAGCAATGCTGGCTCCTGATGGAGGTGGGAAGATGGCTGGGGCCGCAGGGGAATTGGAGCTCCCCCTGCAGCCACCAACAAAGATGAAGTGGGTACCCTGTGTGGGCTCCAGGGCACCCAACCTTTATTTGCCAGGCCCCAGGGGATGGGTCCCCAGGTCTGACATTGGCCCAGGGAGGGGGGCTGTGTGCCCCCTCCACCTTCTGAATATGGCCAGGCCCATGGGGATGAGATCCCCAGGGCCACAATTAGCCCAAGGAGGGGAGTCGCACGGCCCCATCCCCATTTACAATATGGCCAGGCCCCTGGAGATGGGGTACCAGGGGCCGAAAGTGGCCTTGGAAGGGGAGCTGTGTGCCCCCTCCCCCATAAATTAGGCAATGGGCCCCAGGGGATGGGGTCCAGAGCCAAATATGGCCTGGGGAAGGGGGCTATATACCCCCTAAAAACTGTGGCAGGCCCCAAGGGATGGGGTCCCCGGGACTGAAATCATAATGGTGAGTGTGTGCCCCTCTCCCAGGATGCCGAAGGCTATGTGCGATGTGGGGCTGGTTACCTGCAGGAGGTTAGCTACAGGGTCTGGCACAGAGGCCAGGCCCAGAGGCCAATCTCCTGCTATGCACGGCCGAAAGCCGTCGGCGGCAGTGAGTTGGCTGCCTATGGGGGTCCGCTGCAGGCCATGCACCATATTAGGTTGGCTGCATACGAGGTTTGGTTAACATATGGTAATTAAATCTTACTTTACGTTAAAAAACCCTACAATTTCACTGAAAAAAACAAAGGTTACAGGAACCCTATAGTTAGGAAATCAAATAAAAAAACCTTACAAATTCACTGAAAAAAAACAAAGGTTACAGGGACGTTATAATTAGGTGCAGATTTTACACACACAAAACCATAGAAATTAAGCAGTAAAAGTATATTTATCTCAATAAACTATAACATGTGCCCTAAAGTAACTATAACTCATGCCCTTGCCAATCACTGCTAATTACCCCATGTATTACATCACTCATGACATCCTCTATGACATAATTGGTTATATCACTGAAACATTTGCAGTGAAATTATTTATGAAAAAACTGTATGGAGGGGGCACAAGTTATAGTTACCTTAGGGCACGAGTTACAATTTTTTTAGATAAGTATAACTGCTGAATTTCCATGGTTCTGTGTGTGTAAAATCTGAACCTAACTATAATGTCCCTGTAACCTTTACTTTTTTTCATTAAAAAAAATATATATACATAGAGACATACACACACAGTTACATATATGTGGAGTAAATTTATACTAACCGATACCTTGCAGATATTTTCATTGTCGATATATTTCGCTATGATATATTTGTAGCATGATTAAAACCCAATATTCCTGCACCATGCATCTCAGTGTCACTTGCCTCTTTTCCTTCACAGTAACACTGTTAGCCAGTTCCTCCATCCACCCTTCCTTCCAAGTCCAAACAAACTTCGTTTCGTTTTCACCTGCAAGTGATTGAGATTCTTAGATGGGAGTGAAGTGGGAAGCCCTCTGAAGGGAAATAGACATAACCTAACGACCAACCTTCATTTCCACAGAGAAAACAATATTGGCTTCACGGTGGCTGCCATATTTGCCTATTTAACAAAGTAACTGAGATGTTTAAAAATAAAAGCTAGCATAATAGTTTCTTAATCTTTGAGGTGTAAGACTAGGAATGCGTTTGTCAAAATCCACTCTCCTTCTTTTGTATTTAACATAAAAAGTGTTTTGGAAGCTCTTGCTTCCAGAACACTTAAATTCAAATTGACAATGAACACCTGAACTTTAATAAAAATATAACAGCTAACTGCAGGCATTTCAGTAAAAGTGGAAATAAGCATTTCAGATCTCATTTCTAAGTATGTACCAGTTTATGTTAATCTTATACCTCCAGCAAAGCTCTGCTGACTCTAAATCCCATCCTAATATAAGGACAGTGGGCCAGATGGTGCTCGTTACAATTGACAAACCCTGTCAGCTTCCCACAACACTGATAGTTTTTTTAATGATTCATGAATCATAAGACCAAATCAGAGGGGCACACAATTTAAAATCTGATCATGTTGTCACAACCTTGATTATATTTACATCACAAAATGCCAGCACGTCTAGTACCACCTGGCACAATTATGGAAGGCTAAGAAGTGACCTAGCAAGGCTGCTTTGATCCTTAAAGTGGGCAAGGGTCCCATAATGCTTTCATTAGATTTTAGCTGACAACTGTCACAGGGTGCCAAAGGGCCCTGACTCTCCTGGGTTGTGATGCAACTGCACCTGCTGCACTATTGATCTTTTGTAGTGTGCTAAGTCTCAGAGGCATAGCTGAGATTGAACAAGAAGGATATTGGGAAAGTGTGAGAAACTGGGTTGTTGGTTGGGTGGGGGTAAAACCCTACTCAAGCTACAGCCACAATCCTTGTCAGGCTGAACCACCAAAAGTCATTAAATCAGCGTGTTCTTAACCCTCCTGAAACTTGGCTCAAAGCAGTTAGGCTTAACTAAGAGGCAATGTGTAAATTATTTATCTAGTACTTAAACAGTAATAAAGTGAAAACACAACACAAGAAAAGTCCTGCACCAATGTAAAACAATGGAGTAAAATGTAATGAAGTATATGATATCAAACTGACAAAAAACAAATCAGAATAACCAGAGTTATGAATTTTTAAATGTTAAAGTAAAAAATAGCACAGTAAAGATCAAAACGCCAACCGCAATCATCAAGTAGCAAGAGAGCGGGGAAAAGGCAAACATCGTGGGTAAGTGCAATGAAGCGTTGTTCGGATAAACAACATGGATTGGGCCAAGTCTCTGCTTCCCTTTAAACTTGAAAAAATATTTGATGAAAAATGTCTGAGAAGGTAAAATTCAGAGGGGCAAAGCAGCCGGCAGTGTTTGAGGAGGAAATGTTGTCATGAGGGAGCAACTGGACATAGCCAAGGTGAATATTTCTACGTTCAGTCTTAGAGCCTATTTACGATCTTGGCATATGGAATACACTGTCACAAACATAAGGGATATGCCATTCGCTATATTACGAGTTCCATAGGATATAATGGAATTGTAATTTGAGGGCAGGGTATCTGTCATGTTTGTGATGGAGTAACCCCATCTGTCAAGTTTGTAATCAGACCCTTAGTCTCTTTTATAAAAGTGAAAATCTCCAGTAAGATGAAGCTGTAGGGTGTGCGATAAAGCTGCAGAGTGTGGCCAATAAGGGCTCTATAACGGCGGATACCCCTTCTGTGAGGAGCCACTAAACAGATTTTGCTGCTGCAGAAAAGAACGTGTATCTATAATAAGGACAACCCTATATGTCCACAGAACATGGGTAAGTATATCAACCAATCTGCACAAAATGTCTTGTGGGACTCCTTCAAGCCTAGAGAGCTCATCCATAGGTATGGGTGCTCTCTAATTTACATAACCTCATTCAATTCAAAATTGATTGAGTAGGAACATTACTATAGAAAGTAAGGATTTCCATCATACATGTATTGTATTCATACATACAAACAAAGTGCGCAAATGGTAAAGTCATGCAGAAGTTCAAATGAATTCACAATCCCTTCTTATTAATTGCATATGTTAACCATTTGGGGGGGCAGTTGTCAATGTTTTGACCCTAAATTGTCGCATAGACTCTCATTATCCTAATGAGACTACTGGATTTTTGGGTGGCAGGATTGTTCACGGTGTGGGGGACTAAGTCGAACCCACGGCGATCTCTCAGGAAGAAAATGACCATGTATCAACAGAAAAAAGGTAACGACAAACCCTATCCAGAGAAAAAATGCTATCATAGTCAATAAGAGCCACAGGTAGTTCCAAGGAAAAACAAAATACGTATCTTTAAGCCAATAAATCAGCTTACGTGGACCTGGGTCAGGCGTTGTTGTTGTTGGCAAAGTACCCAGAGGCAGTTCTTGCAAAAGGTGCCGCCGTATTCAATGGAGGAGTTGGTGTTTCTTGCGGTGGTACACTGTAGATAACACCACCCGCAACATCAGCAGTCATGGTGACTCGATCAAATGTTTCCAAATTATTTGTCGTCAGTGGAACTATCGCAAGATCATCTTCCACCCTCCCCAAGCTCGGAGAGGCAACAGTGTTGGTGTAAATAACTTGGAGCGGAACAACATCTTCCCCAGTAGTGAGAGTGATTCGGGAACTACTGGACGCTCCTCTTGGTCTGCTGTGCAGAATCGGCCACATGTTGTAACTTGACATTGTCGATGGAAACAAAGCGATTTTCTTTGGCATCTGGCAACGGTGGTAAAATAACAGTTCTTGTTCCGTGTATCCCCAACACAGGGACCAGTGCTCGATAAGAAGGGCCAAATTATTTTTTCACTGCGACCTTTTCACGCACAAGATCCCCAACTCTGGGAATCCAACCAGTAGGCGTTACTGGCACATCCTTAATTCCTGTGGAGGCAGCACTTTTAGAAGAGTTATCTTCACGGAACTGTTGTAATTCCTGCAAAACAGTGACACGATCATTTATGTCAAAAGGCGTTTCCGCCGCCTCCACACCAGGACCATCTAGATCTGGAACATACATTTGTGTTCCAAACAGGCACTCATATGAAATACGGCCCCCCAGGGACCTTCTAGGCAGGTTATTCAGTGCTCTTTGTACTCCACACAGGTGGGTTAGCCAACTACGACCCGTACCTAAGACTCTTGCCATTAAGGATTGCTTTCAATCACGATTTAATCGCTCCACAACAGAATTTCCCTCGGGATGAAATGGAGACGAGAACTGGAGCTGGACCCCCAACGAAATCATGGTGTCCCTGAATGCCCTTGAGGCAAAAGCAGGGCCCTGGTCCGAATAGAACGCCACAACTGCATATGTACCGACAAAGACATGCAAATCTTTAATAACAGTTCGAGTGTCAGCCGAGCGCTGTAGCCATACCCACACAAATCTGGAGCAAGAAGCAACAGCGACTAGTATATATTTGTATGCACTGTCCGGTGTTAGTGGACCGCAGTGATCCAAGTACACACATTGTAACGGTCTGTTCGATATTAAGAGGGGCGTCTGCGGCGGGCGCTTAGCCATTGAAACTTTAATTTGTTGACAGATGTCGCAACAAAGGACATACTGCTTAGTCTCCTTATAGAGACCAGGCCACCAGTAACGGGCCTTTAACAGCAAAATTGTGGCGGCCACGCCAGCATGTGCAGATGCCACCCCCTCATGTGCTGCATTAATCAATTGAGGTCTTACAACTTTATTGGGGATCTCGCGTACGCCTACGCCTGGAATTTTAACCTCAGCATTCAGCATACTTCCCATAAAGTATTGATATTTATTAGGAAATCCCTTAGGATAAGGCGTGCCATCAACCGTAGCTTTTATGGCTTCCAGAATCTCTGTGTCTGGTTTGAAACTCGAACGAGTCACTGCGGCCACAGTGGCAACTGCCACTGCCGACTTTGCGGCTTCATCAGCAAAAGTATTCCCAGCAACGTGTATTCCAACGCGCTGGTGTCCAAGAGTATGTACAACATGGACTTTGGGTAGCGTCTCCTTCAGGTCTGCTACCTTCCCCCACAGTAGTCTGTGTTTTATGGTGTTGCCCTTTGAATCTCTGAACCCATTCAATCGCCAGTAATGTAGGTATTCATTAAAAGACTGGACACAATAATATGAATCACAAACAATTAGTGTAAACTGTATCGGATTCGTATATTCTAGTGCCATCAATAGAGCTTTCAGCTCAGCCACTTGTGCCGTACAGTCCCCTAATGTTTGTGTATAAGTATGTTGGGGGCAGAATTTCTCCCCCTCCATTTGGCCGCTCACTACGGCACATGCAGCAGAATATTGGTGTTTTGTCCCCACCGCCGGTTGCGCAGAGTCATCAGTGTACATGACTACTTGATAGTGATCAATAGGCAACGTGTCAGCGGGAACTGGATATTCAATTTCATATTGCAGAAATTCTTGAGTCTGTAGCTTTGGGTCAAAAATGTAATCTACATCAGTGGCTGTCAAAGACGTAGCCCATTGTATCCACCGCGGGTGTAGTGCTTTCGCGTTAGGAACACTCGCTTTTGTAACAGCCTCTAGGGCTGGAATAGGGGAAACGACTATAATGCGTTTGCCCTGGGCAAGAGGTCATTCTTTAATAACAGCCATCTGTACAGCAGTGAGAATTTTCTCTGTTGGTGCGAATTGTTGTTCAGCAGCCGAATACAAGTGGGACTTGTATCCTATCGGTACTGTCTCACCTTCATTAAATGTGACATACGTAAACCCAATGGCCCCATCTATTACCCTGATGACCAAATGTGTGTTATTGTCCCGTGTATGTAAATGCTTTGCAGCTAGGAGATCTGCTTGCAACTCCCGAAGAGTATGTGTATGCTCAATCGTCCAAAATTTCCTTGAAAAATCAGGACGTAGTAATTCGTATAATGTTTTTATGCGTGTAGCATAATCAGGAATGTATGTTCTGCCAAAATTTAGAAAGCCCAACAATGATTGGAGTTTCTTAATCATATTAGGTGGTTGCAATTGTGCACATTTTTTAAAAAATTGTGCAGCTAGGCTCTTACCTTCGTTTGACAGCTCATATTCCAGGAATATGACGCTGAGGAAGGCAATTTGAGATTTTTTGAAGTTAAACTTGTAGCCAATTTTGGCAAACCCAACAACAATGCGTGCTACCCATCTTAAATGTTGTAGTAACTCGTTATCCGTGAGATATATATCATCCACAAATGACAATGCTTCAGGGTCCAACCCGTGTACAATTTCAGTCACACGAGCCGCAAACAGTCCTGGGCTATTCTTATACCCCTGAGGCAAACGACAGAATTTTTTTTCTGGGAGCCCAACGCACTAAAGCTTGTAAGGTCCCTACTTTCGGGTGCTATATTTTGGCAGAAGAAACCATTCGAGATGTCCAAAGTCGTTTTGTACTTTTTCCGCACAATGTTGTTCATTAGTGCGGCGCTATGTGAATTCTGTATAGCATATGTACGTGTATGTCCGTTCAAGTGTCTGTAGTCTAAGACTATTCTATATGAATGGTCCGGTTTATCTACAGGGAATAAGGGATTATTCATCGGCGAGACACAGGGTTCAATTACTCCCTGGTATTCTAATTGCGTAAGTATTTCTCTCACCGGTGCCCTTGCTTCATATTTTATTGGATATTGCGGTTGTGGCTGAGGTTCACTTTTAATCGGAATTACATGATATGGAGAATCCCTATCCCACCCTACGTGATTTCTATTTAAGGCAGGTGCTTGTGCTAGAGCCCATTTGATGCTATAGGACTCTGCGAGTTCCCCTGGAGCAAGTGGTGAGAACAAAGGTTTAATAACCTCCTCCCCAACTGGGCAGGTGCGAATAAAGTCAGGCGGCCAATCCTGTTCAGCCAGCAAAATGTCATATATCTTGACTACACGATCCCAAAAGATTGCGTTTATAGTGCGTTCAATGTCTCCTTCCAATTGTAAAGTCACCGTATATACCCTATCGGGTTCAGAGACACGCATATCTGCTGTTTCAACTTGTATGAAGTCATCAGTTGCTTTCACCTCCAGATGCTCTAGAAGATTCCGGTGAACTATTGTGACCTCTGCCGCGCTGTCTAGCAGTGCTAGTGCCCATGTCTTGTTCTTCAAGAGAACTCTCTTCCGGTGTGGCATGTCTAACTGAGACTGCCGCCACTTTTTTTCTTTTTAAACTGTTGTTTTTGTTGCTTCGGTTTCTCTTCCTTCTTGACAGAAACCTCTGAAGAGCGTTGTGATTCCTGTCTGGGTTTCACGTACTCTGTTCTCCGCTCTGACCGCCTACCTCTCTCATTTCTCTTTTCCGATGAGTCCTGAAAGGAACGAGATTGGCATGTATCACTGTATTGATATCTATCAGGTGTTTTCAAGTTATCCCTATTTCTGGGATTATACCTATTTTACGGGGTCTCCGGTCGCGGAGATTCTCCCCTTTCTTTTTTAGGTGTCTGTTGTTTTTTCTCCCAGCGCTTTTTATTACCCTCAGGCTGCTGTTTAGTAGTATCTTTACTAATTTTCCCTTGAAACTGTGGTTTATGTGTTCTAGCCCCTAGGCTATCTCGACCCACACTGGAATATGTTTCCGCTATTATTTTAGTCAGTTCCCGCTCCTGATCTAGTTGCGGGACGTCTCAAAGACACATGCGCACCGTTAGTGCAACCGCCTCCCCTTTAAGATTACTTAGTATTATTGAGGAAACCGTGGCAAAATTGCCCATCAGTTGCATTCCCAAATCTAAGGCTGGGGCAGCCCCATATTCATCCTGAATTTGTTTAGGCACTTCCGGTAGGTTTGCCAATGTCTGTGTACCGTGTGCTGTTGTGTAGAGCGCGGCAAACACTGTGCCCCATGTATTAGAATGTTCCACTGTGGGAACCATGCCAAATGGTAAACACATAGTTAATATTCTATGTTTGTCCTGAAGTCCTGTATGGGGAAATACCGCCTCCAGCGTATTAATTTTTTGCGCCAGCCAAAATGGAGTCTCCTCCCGTTTTGCTGGAACTTTACCCATAATAGAGTGAACAGTCGCCGGGTTTATACCTGGAGCTACTGCATGTTGTTGTGCTGGAGCAGCACGCACTGGGTTTGCATTTAGTGTCTGCATCACAAAATGTACTAAGCGTCTATATGTAGCAGTTAAGTCTGTATATAAACGACAAACTTCAGCCACCGGCATATTTGCAACCGCAGGATGTGGTGTATATGTGGCCAATAAAGGCCAGGTCGGACCATCATTACTCAGTGGACCTAACCTTACTGGCAATATTGTATAGGGTAGGGGGCCATCAAGCCAATTATTATGTTCTTGATAAGATAGAGGTATCTCTAAATATGCATACGCCCTGTACTGGCCAGGCGCGTTCGCAATCGTGTATGTGTAAAATGTATTTGTATTCCCATCAACTGCTGGAAATGTGACCCAAGAGTAAAAACGTTCTGTTCTATAGGCTGCATGGGCAGCCACCACAAACGTGACTAGACCCCCCTGGATCGTAAGACCATTTGCAAGCAAATGCGCTGTGAGCGGTTGTCTCATATTAAGAGCTATTTGTATTACCTGGGGATTCGCCATTAGAAAAACAGCAATGGTTCAGAGAAGGCACACCAAAAACGGGGTCTTTCCTTTTAAGGTTCAAGCTTGAACAACCTTCCGCTATATCTAGGGTTACCTATATCGCGGTGGTGGAAATCCTCAGTGCCACAGACGTTTCCGTTAAAGGAACTGAGGGATCATTATAATATATGAGACTGAGAGAGACTGGTGAACCCGAAAATTAGAGCCAGCCCAATCGTTGGCGGCGCCATGTCGCGTAGACTCTCATTATCCTAATGAGACTACTGGATTTTTGGGTGGCCGGATCGTTCACAGTGTAGGGGACTAAGGGGGTCATTCCGACCCGCCAGGGCCGGGGACCGCGGATGCACCGCCAACAGGCTGGCGGAAAATCCAGGCCAATTCTGACCGCGGCGGTAAAGCCGCGGTCAAATAAGGGAAACCGGCGGGTTTTCCCCTGGCCTGAAGAATCCTCCATGGGGATTCCGACCCCCTTCCCGCCAGCCTGGTTCTGGAGGTTTTGACCGCCAATGGCATGGGCGCTGCAGGGGCCCCCTAACATGGCCCCACAAAGATTTTCAGTGTCTGCATAGCAGACACTGAAAATCGCGATGGGTGCAACTGCACCCGTCGCACCCTTTCCACTCCGCCGGCTCCATTCGGAGCCGGCATCCCCGTGGAAGGGGGTTTCCCGCTGGACTTAGTGCTTCCCAGGGAAGTCGTGGCCACTCAGATCCCAACCAGTTCTCTCATACACAGTGTGGTCTCATATACAAATGACAAAGGCAGTTTGAGTTTTAAAGATTGATTTAATAAAACAACAGCATTTTAGATAACAAGGCGTGAGCCGCAATAACCAGAACCCTACAACACCTTATGATTGAAATAGTAACGAGGAGAGTGAAACATAAGAATAACGCTATCATAGTGCTACTATAGTACGTTCTCTCTTCTAAGTTCTATTTTGAGCACAGCATGTTAAGCTCTAAGTCTGCCTTTCAGGGTCCCCCAGGAGGACATCAACCCTCATACCTGAGCAAAGGCCTGTGATCTGGATCAGCATCTGCAACAGTGCAGTCAGCGTCTGGTTGTGGTTCCCTGGTCGGAATCTCCCTCTTACGTGTACCAGGACTAGGAAGTGTTTTTTTAATTAACACGCCGGTGTTCTACGAAACGTCCCTACGTAAGAATGTGTACTTTCTACGAACCCTAAAGACTAAACTCCTACCACGTCTATCGGCAATGTACCAGACTGTATCCTTGACTGAAGCACAGAGCGAGCAAGAATGTATTGTTTGAGAACTCCAGTGTTGAAGTAAGCTAAACAGTGTGATAGAAGAAATAAAACAAGACCGTGAAACTGGTTATTGAAAAATAACAGTGCAAGGCTGAATAAAATGCATCTAGGACAAAGTGCACAGAGGCCTAATGCTTTAAGCAAATGTGCAAAAGCTATATTAAAAATGGCTGCACTACAAAATTATTTGAGGGATCTTCTCAAGACGTTGTCATCCAACTACCACTCCACTTTGGTGTAGGTTAGATACTATCAACAATCTGTCCACCATTAATTGACTTCAAGAGTCTTCTGCTATAGTCAATTACCTCACTGTCATACCAGTCTAACTGTTTTGTGAATAAATATACAATATTAGGGTGGGAGACTGATGCATTGGTTGAGCAATCAGGAATTTTTTGCAAGGACTTTGCAGGTCTCCCACCTAAATAATTTACCACACTACCCAAAATATCAACAAATCCCCCCAATTGGTTGACATCTATAATTAACAAGAATGGATTGCAAATTCATTGGACCTTCTCTATCTTTACTTGAACATAGAAGATTACACGACCATTGGGGACTGCATAGTGTTTTTGTGTATAAATATTGTAAATATAATCACCATGTGAGCACTGCATCTTCTGCACTATATTTTCACATTTGCCAACTATGTTTGTATATGAATGAGCACAATAAATGTATTACAGAAATTATTACATTGTCCAGCTAGTACTTTTTATAGTAATGTTCCTACAAAATCAAGTTGGAATTGAATAAAGTTAAGCAATTTAGAGAGCCCCCCTACCTGTGAATGAGTCCCACGTGACATTTTGTGCAGATTGATAGCTGAGAACAATGTAGCAGGAGCTACCATGAAATCTGGTTGACCAGCAATGAGCTTTGGGCAGATTGGCGAACAGGTAGGTTCTGGTCTTCTCTCTGTTCACTTAGCACTGCTCAGTAGTGGTAAAGTGCACAGAGTCCTAAGGCCAAGAAAATTGAATTCAGCAAAACAGATGGGGAGATGGCAAAAAGATTGGAGGAAGACCGCTGTAAGGTGACAGGTCTAACAAAAGAAATAATCAGCCTCCCTGGAGCAGTATGCAATTACGTTCAGGTATTCTGTTCCTACATCTACCCCTCTTTTTTAGTTGTGACTCTACATACTTCTATGTGTGGAAATGTCTTCTCTCCCCTCGAAATTGGGTCCACAGAAGAGTGAGGACTAACGTGAACCATCAAAAGATCAAATATTTCTTTAAAAAATGCTACTCTTGCTGTAGAATCGTATAATAGAGGTTAGAATGGCACTAAGGTTAAGTTCAAATACAGTGATGCCCTTTTGAAATTGAGATGACTTTTAAACAGAACCCCTGATGTACCTAAATATCCAGGACACAAGACCAACTACAGAGCTAGTGGAGATTAATGGGCATAGTTGCCTACATACACAGTGCTTAACTTGTAGATAAAGATGTGCTGGTGCTCAAAGCCCTCCTCTTAAACTCACGGCTGCTGCAATTAAATGTGCAAACACAAAATACTGAGGAAGTGTAATCCTGAAGCCATCTCGGGCCTCTTCAATCCATTTAAAGCCACTCCCTGCCCCTTCAGCTCACTTTTGCAGCTTTCTGCTATTCCCCTTTGTGACGCTTTTTCATTTTTTTCTTCCTCTGTCTTTCCCATATGTGTCTTTTGCTCACAGCAAGTGCTTGGGCAGAAGAATAAGTTCCGGCCCTCAACAACAAGCACAAATTAAGCACTGAGCATATAGTGGGAGAGAAGATGGAAATTTACAAAAATGTCATTGCAATTTAATTTCCCTATTGAATTGCGACAAACTAAATGGATTTTAAAGAGATGAAGGCCTAAAAAGGATAGTTTAGGTATCACGTTAGACAAATAAATGTCACTATGAGATAGGACACAGAATAAACTTTTGTATTTTTGGTAGTGGGTGTCACAAAGAGGGACGGTGCAATTCTGAACGGGATGGTCATGTGACAAAGCTTTCACGCTGGATAAAGCCATCTTTCAGCGCACTTTTAGGGGCATATTAATACTCCATTTGCACTAAATTTGTGTAATTTTTTTAATGCAAATTTGGCTCAAAACTATCTCCATATTTATATTTTGACATTAGACACGTCTAACTTCAAAACATTGGAGTTTGCACCATTTTTTAGATGCGTGAACCTACCTTGCGTCAATGAGATGCAAGGTAGGCATTCCCATCTAAAATATTGTGCTAACCCCATAGCCCCATATTTATATCCCGTGCTAAAATGACGCATGGGTGGGAGGAGGGGCTTAATAATAGAGCAAAGCTTGCTTTGCACCATTATTGAACGCATGGGTCAGACCAGGCGTTAGGGGACCTGTGGACCCAATTCCATGGGTAAACACGATGGAATGGGTCCACAGGGGCCCTCCTCAAGCCCCAGGAACACCCCCACCCACTCCAGAGGGACACCGGAGGATGGAGGACCCCTTCCTAGGTAAGTAGGGTAAGTAGAGGTAAGAATTTTATTTTATTTTACTTAAAGTACCATTGGAGACCCAACTTGGGGCCCCGTGCATGGCATAGGGTGCAATGGCCATGCCCAGGGGACGCTGGTCCCCTGTGCTGGCCACTGGGGTGATGAGCATGACTCCTGTCTTTTTCAAGACAGGAGTCATGTGGTATAGATGGTTTTGCATCAGAAAATGATGCTAGGCTGGTTAGAGGCATTTTTATGTCTCTGACCAGCCTACAGTCGTTTTTTGGTGCAAAACCTCCTTCTCCCATCCCGCCACCCCCCACCCGGCTAAAGTAATAATTTGTTTCACGCTAGCCCACCCATTGCACCGGCTTGCAACATTCCATAAATATTGCGCCTGGCTGGCGCTCAGTAACAGCGCAAGCCGGTTGTTTGGAAAATGGCTTATTGTTAAGGGCAGGTAAGTACTTACACTTAGCAATAGGCCATTAACCCCCACTAGGTTTGGTTAGGTCTCAATAAATTAACCCCAGCTCAACCCTTTGTAGCTTGGCAACGAGCAACAAGGCTCAACTTAGGAGACAAAGCATAAAGCATTCAAGTATCACAAAACAGTAATTAAATAAAACACAGGGAACAGTTTAAAAATCCAAACCCAATTTATGAAAATAGGAAAATGTTTAGCTTTAAAATGTCACCAAAACTAATAAAACCGGATAAAGGGAACCGTGGATATGAATTTTTAAAGAATTAATGCTTTTTAGCGCTAAGAAACGAATAGCGCCAATCAGGTCATCCGGTCGCACCTCGACTGGGGCAAAGCCAAAGTTTAAGGCCAAACGCGATGGAGCCCTGCTCGGCCTCAGCCCGCAGGAGGCCTCACTCAAAAGTTTACCTTCAGACTTAGTCGTTTTCTTGAAGATTTTCTTCAGCAGGACCAAGTCGCGAATCCAATCCGACTTCCTCGAACTCTTCCTCGGATACATGTCGCGGGAGCCATCGGTAGAGATTTCTACGTTCGGACTTAGATGATTTCTTTAGATGAAAATCCTTCGACTGGGGCAAACCTGAAACTTGATCCGATGTCCTTTGAACTTTCTTCGAATACACTGCCTGAGAGGTCCCGGTCAACTTCTTACGTTCAGACTTAGTCACTTTTTTGGAGATTTTCTTCACCGGGACGAATCCGCAAGTCAGGCTGGGTCGTGGTTGAGGAAAGCTGGCTAGAGTTGCCGCGGCGGGGCCCTTTATGGAGCTTTTTTCTAAAAGTTCTCCAAACTTTTCCAAACTTCTGGATCTTCTCCCAGATGTTCTTTTAAGGCTCTTTTGAGGTCCACAGCTCACCGCAAAGTTCCAGAAGCTCTGAAATGCTCCTTCCTGGTATAGACTACAACTCCCAGAGTGCACCTGGTGCAAAACAGGGAGTCCCTCATTGAACCAGTTGAAGCCAGCCAAAGTACTTCTTGTGGTAAAGCCCAAGTGTGCAACTAGTATAGTCCTCCAGAGTGCAGTGTCAAGGTGCAGGTCAGGGGTCCAGCAGGGCAGTCATTTTTCTCCTGTAGTTCTTCCTTGTAGGAATATGAGGTGTGGGTGCAGGTCTGCCAGTTTTATCCTTGCTCCTGGGTGAAAAACAAGGGGGAGGGTCCTGGTTATCCAATCGTGTGCAGTGTCCTTCCCCCTGTGATGACCACTTCCTGGGAAGTGTGGCAAAAAACAATCCCAGGGAGCAACATTCCTCAAAAATCCATCATGGCTGAAACTGAGTTTTTGAGGTTACATCTGGCTGAGCACATCCACTGGTGTGGCTAAAAATCCTAAACACACCCCTCTCCTGCCCTCTCCTTATCTAATCAAGGGGGCACCTCATAATCTGTGTTTACAGGATGTGAGGGAGGTGCTGGGTTTCTCCAAATGTCCTTCTCTGGCTTTGAAGAACAGTTTGGCAGCCCTCTCCAAACCAAACTTGAGGTATCTGACACTTAAGAAGGACTTTATACATTACAATAAAGTCTCCCCATACTAGCCTATGGAGGCCATTCACTACAATGAAGGAAAATAAACTTGGCTTTTTTACCTCACAAGGGCTTATAAAATAATTTTTATAAGGTCCCTGCTTATAGTTTAATGACACCTAACCCTAGGAGCACATAGGGTACACCTTAGGGGTGAATTATATGTAACAATAAGGTAGTTTAAGACTTTGGATGTACTTTTAATTCCAAAGTCGAATTTGCATGTACCTTTAGTTTAAAAGCAGCCAGCAAGGCGGGCCTGCCTTTAAAATGACACTGGGCATCTCAGCTGTGCACTACCTATGCCAGGGTCCCTAAACCTACATGTCCTACCATATACTAGGGACTTATAGGTAGGTTAATATTGCCAATTATAATTAGCCTAATTTGCATATTCCCTTTACACAGAGCCCTGGCCATGGGACTAGTATGCAGTACCCAAGGCACAGCCAAGAGTCAGTAACCACCAGTATCTTCCCAAAAGGTTTGGGGCTGACCAGGGCAAAGGGAAGACTTTCCTACACTGGTGATAAACTTTTTCATGCAAAACTGCGTTAGTGTAGTTTTGCATCAAAAAGTATAAATATGCCCCTAAGTGTTTTTAAAGGAGTTAGCACCGCTTGGCTGTTCTAAATGGTCGTGAGATAGAAACATTGGAAACATTAGAAAAGCAAAGGAGGTAAAGGTGTAAGACACTGAGGTCAATTAGGGGTCGGAGCTGCCAGCCTTGGTTGCACTTTGCTACCCTGAGCAGTGCTTGGGGCCCCTAACGCAGAGTGAACATGAACAGAACCAGGACCCAAAACTGCAGCGATGTCTGGCACATGCTGAAAATGAATTTAAACCATTAATTCTTAAGGGTACACTTCAGTGTGGACTGTCTGCGAAATCAGGGGCATAGTTTAGTCAGTAATATTGGGGTGGGGCATTGGTGGTGATCGAGCTTCAGATTTTCTGACAATCAGCCTGGTTTTTAATGTTTAAACACATTATATTACAAGCAGGGTGCATGGGATGTGCCTAAGGGGCAGTGGAAAGGGAGAGGAATGCAGACTGGCAAGAGTACTAAGGCCCATATTTAACCAAAAATGACGGAGCCCAACCCTGCGACAAAATTGCCAGCGCTGCGCATCATCATTTTCACAATGCAGGGATGCGCCGTATTTAATTGAATATGGCGCAACCCTGTGTTGTCCCCTTGGTTGGCACTAAATTGAGCTGCCTAGTGCCAACACAGGCATCCTTGCACTATTGTGCAAGGATGTCTGCATTGAGGGGTTTGATTGTTTATATGTGGGAAGGTGTTATTTGGCACTTCTGTTTGTGCTGCAGGTGTGCCAAAGCATCATTTTGAAGTGATTGTTTACGTGCAGGAATGGACACCTTCCCTCACATAAACAATTATGTCTGGCATTTTGCTCTTCCTATGCGCGCTGCAGAATGCAGCACGCATCGAAAAAGCAAAAAAAAGGAGGAATAGAAGTATTCCTCCTCGGTGTGACGTGCCTTGCTAATTCCATCCCTGGGATGGCGTTAGATTTTGGCGCTACCTCAGGTTTACGAAAACTCAAAATGCAATGGCTGTTGCTGTGGCACACCCACAGCAAACATCCATTGCACGTCCCTTCCACGCAAAGGGCTGTGTGTGAAGGGCCATATTTAAAAGGTGTTTTGAGCCACAAAAAGTGGCTTAACTCCACCTTGTAAATACAGCTCTGTACTTAGCGCCACCGGAGTGTCACGAAATGTGACGTTCCAGTGGCACTAGGGGCTCATAAATATGCCCCTAAAAGAGAAAACATAGCATTCTGTAAAATAACCAATATTTTTGATGACTTTCAAAATAGAGACTGAGAGTGTGTGTGTGCGTTTTTGTCAGTGTGTGTCTAAAGATTGCTGCTGAAATCTGACTGACATTGCACAATATCCAATCGAAAGCACCCGCACCCAACTATTTATAAGAAGATACATTTATTAGAGGGTGTACCACCCCAAACTCGTCCACTCCTGTGTGAAATATCAACGATTTGCTTTGCTTGAATCCAGGTCACCTAGCTTTCAGTATCATTCCATCCGCATTGAGGTATTAGACAAAAAGAAACAGGACACAAATTTAGGTAGACAGGACTCCTTCATCCACTCTTGGAGTGGATTCCTTAAGAGTAAATATGTCTGTGGCTGCCACGCCAGGAGTTGAGATTGTTGCATTCTGCAAACAAAGAGGGGTGTGTGTGCTGCAACAAAAAGTGGTGCTTGTTGTGCTACACTTGCACAGCACTAGCTGGCAGGACCCACGTGCTAAAAAAAGAAGTGAGGGGCTAACCGAGTTAGGCAGTATGCAAGTGACATCATGGTGTGTGAAATCGTGTGTAGTATCACAGAAAGTGGCATCACACACCTTGACCTCTCAGGAAGGGACATCACAAGAAGTGACATCAGATCCTAGGACCTGCCACATTCCCGGGTCTATCAGGAGTAAATTTGAGTGCATTAAGAGAATTTACAAATGAAAGCTGATCAGCACTTAAGTCTGTGACTTGTGTTCCCTGTCTGAAGGAATTAGCAGCTCAAATGTGGATGACATTTGGTGACTAACTAAAGGAGAGAAGTCACTAAGTGCTACAAGCTGGGCACACTAAACCTGGCACCAAGAACCTTGGTTTGTGCATTGCATTAAAAATGCTATAAACTATAATTGTGGATATTAAAACTATAAAATGCATTAACCTACCTAGCATACCACTATTGCATACACTCCCCACTGTAGCCCACATTGACCATTATAAAAAAAAAATGCAAGTTGAACACTGAATTTGGTAGTCCAAGCATGGCAAACAATGTTCCCTGTGAAAGATACAGTTATAACCAAATAGTCTGTTCCATATATAAATATAGACATTATGGCCCTCGCTATATTGCCACATGATGTTTGGCCATAAGCAATTAGTAAGCAGTAAGACCCTTTCCATCATTGAATTCTAACATGTGGGTAGCAAAATCACTTACAAAACACCATGTTTCTGGTATGTTTGTTGTGATGGGCAGTAGGATCTATCTTTCTAGGCTGAGTGTTATCTACATGGTGATAAACAGTCAGCCATCTGTTACCATTTAAATATTCAGATCTATTCAATCACTCTTTGTTGCTTTGTTGTGCTGCCATTCCCTGTAAAAACTATATGCAATCATACTACATCCACATCATACTGCAGTGGAAGTCTTTTGGCACTCAGAAGACTCTAGGAGGCTATAGCCCCTCAATGTTACTTGACTAAGAATTGTGATATTAACACATTTCATGGTGCCAGGCCACCCTTTGGAGTTTATACTGTATGTTGTGTGCCCTGAGAAAGGTGCACAGCTTGGTCCGTTTGGCACAGAAAAGGGTGTTGGCATGCTGCAAGTACTAGTGACATTTCCAAAAGTTAGAAAATAATTTTGTGAATAATTGAGAATAAGATAATAAAATGCCTATGAGGAAGCATAATTACAATGGTGAACAACGTTTGACTAAAATAACAATATGGTTGTTATTTTCAGAGTAAATAACTATCATATGCTTTTCAGTTAAAACAAATTGATGTACAATTGACTTGAAGAGAAATGTTAAATGTGTATATAAGTGGTGAGGATGTGGTATGATTGCATATAGGCTTTTCTTCCTATTTCTGTCCGTGTCTACTGTGTGCTACAGCTCCAATGGAACGTAAGGTGCAGGAGGGTAAAAGTCGGTGCAGAAGCTCCGGAACAAAAATACCAACATTTTGTCTGCTTACCATTTTAAATGGTGTGTAACAAATGTTAATCTTCTGGCTTTCTGATTTGTTGCATTCTCGGAGAATCATAGGGTGGAAATATTTCTAAGTTCTTCCTGATGATTTCTTCCAGGCTTCTGGCACTAAGAATGCTGTGAAAAATCACAGGCTGGAAAGGTGGTAGATTGGAAACAGTGTTCCTGCCTTACTACTGCCCTGTGCATGATCCATACAGCAGTGCTGGGGTTGGAAATACTTTACTCCATGAACATAAAAAAGCAACAAAGAGTGATTGAAGAGATCTAAATATTTAAATGGCAAACATTTATAGAATAAAACATAGACTTTGGTACCTAAAGATGTGGATTTACTTTAATAAAAAATGATGCATTCAGAAACAAAAGTAATTTCCGTGAATGTATATTTAGTGATGCTTTTCAGCAATTGAGTGGTGGGTTGAAAGTTGTTTTTTGATTAGTTTACATAACATAGTCTTGTCCTATAGAGTCATCAAATATCATTCTCATATTTTAATCTTCTTTGAATTATAATATTGTAAGTTTGCCAGGCTCTCCACACTAGTGTCATTCCATGCTATGCCAATGCGTCTTTAGGTATAAAACAACTCTCAAGCAATACACCTTCCTCAAGGCACCAAGCAAAGACCAACAAATAAAATTCCACCAAAACGTACCTCAAAGAGGGCAGAAAGCAATCTGCAGGTTTCAGTGAAGGAGTGTTGAAGGTAAGTGTCCTGCCCAGAGTGTTGGATAACGAAAGAGTACTAGTTTGGAAATTATGCATGATATTGAAGAAACTACTCCTGCAACAAAAAGTCCATTAACGTGGAATAGATCAAAAATGTCAAATTCTTGGTAGGTGGCTACTCATTTGTCACAATGCACAAAAGCATCCAAGTGATCAGCTGTTGAATCTCTAGGTTTGGGACAATCAGTACCCTCCCCACAGGAACCAGTTGGATAGCCCGCTGCCCTCACTGACAATGCAAAGCTCCTGTGATCCCGACTCTACGTGCTACAGCAACTGCTAGCACTGACCTACAATGAGAGATCTGTGCTTTGTGCTGCAACAAGAAAAGCCTGCGATAATCACCATTGCAATGCTCCAGCTACGGCCATCCACAGTGTCAGACAGATCTTTGTGCTACCAGTGATGGTCACCCTCTATGCCTGGCCTGCTCTTCCCACTGCAACGACAACCATCTGCAACACTCTCTCTGCCGCCTCCTCCATCGTGAGGTGGACTCTTCGAGACAGATGTTAAGAAGGTAATTTTTTAGCAGGCTAACCTGGTTCCTGTTTTGGCCCGTGCTCCATCGCGGTTGGCCTGTACTTGAGATTTTTCCTTGGTCTAGCACAACAAGATTAACACAAGTGGTACTTTGTGCTTTTAGGCCCAATATTTACCCAAACTTAAGTTAAATATCTCCAGTTCTCTTGATTTGATTTTAGTTTTTTTGTCCTCAAATTGTTTTTTCAGTTATCATTTCTTTTTCTTAATTTGTTTGGGATTTTTCTTATGTTGTGTTTTCCTTTATTACTGTTAGTATGAAGCATAGTTACTTTGCATATTGAATTCAAGTTAAGCCTGACTGCTTTTGTGCCAAGCTACCAGAGGGTTAAGCACAGGTTATTTTCACAACTTTTGTGGTTCACCCTGACAAGGATTGTGGTTGTTGCTTGAGAAGGGTTTTCACCCCTTCACTCATTAACCCAATTTACCACACATCTACTGGCAGAATTACATGATGTGAAGGCAGAAAACTTTGGATCAATGCCGGCATCCCCGCTTGACCAAATTGTGAGACCCTAGACACAAATATGTCTTGTGTTAATGTAATAGGCTGCAGTGTTTTTCCATATACTGTACAATAAGAAGCTATAAAAAGTCAACTTCTCACCACCAGCAATGGCTGTAAGGCTTCTTTCTTCCTATTTCTGCCCGTGTGTACTGTGTGCTACAGGTCCAATAAAAAGTAAGGTGCAGGAGGGCAAAAGCAGGTGTAGGGGCTCTGGAACAAAAAGACCACCATTATGGCTGCCTACCTTTTTAAATGGTGTGCAACAAATGTTAATCTTCTGGCTTTCTGATGAGTTGCAGTCTGGGAAATCACAGGGTTGACATTTTTTTAAGCTCTTCCTGATGATTTTTCCCGGCTTCTGGCACTGGGAAAGCTGTGAAAAATCAAACGATGGGAAGGAGGTAGATTTGAAACAGTTTTCCTCCCTTGCTACTGCCCTGTGCATGATCCTTACAGAGGTGCTGGGATTGGAAAAAGTTCACTCCAGAAATGCAAACATTCAGGGTGAAAGTATGGCAACAAAAAAATGAGGTGGAGTCATAAGGGTACAGTCCCAAAAAGCAGCCTGAAAGTCAACTTATGTATTTATTTTTAAAAACTCTGCACAAAGAATTTGGCATCAAGGAAACACACTACAGTAAATCTGTTCTGGTTTAAGAATTGGTTGCAAAAGCTGCATTTAAAAATATTTTATGGGTTTCAGGCACTTACAGCAGATATCTTTGCATGTCCAGTAGATCTCAGGGAATAATTATAATAATAATAATAATAATAATAATAATAATAATAAGAAGAAGAAGAAGAAGAAGAAGAAGAAGAAGAAGAAGACAAAGAGTAATATAACTCTAGTGGTTAATGCACTTGCTGGAGCGATCAGTGTTTTGTCAAGTCACAACTCAAAGTAGCATAAAGGGTTAATGTGTATTCTGCAAAGCCCATCCTGTAATATGCAGAATACACATTTTTATTTTTTGTAGATAGGTAAGTGTTTCTAACACTGAGATCCTTTAACTACTTACAGTTCATAAACTGCAGTCCTAATATATCAGAGTGAGCTATGAACCAGCATCAAGGACCTGTATGCAAACTGTGAGGAAAGGGTATAGCCAGGGCCAGTGGTTTTATGTGATTCCACGGCAGCTGCATATTCCACCTGTTGGAAAATCGGTTATTGGTAAGGGCAGGTAGGTACCTACACTTACCAATAGGCCACTAACCTCCACTAAGGTCCAGTTAGGTCTCAGTAAATTAAACCCAGCTCAACCCTTGGTAGCTTGGCAACGAGCGTCAAGGCTTAACTTAGGAGACAGAGTTTAAAGCATTCAAATATCACAAAACAGTAATTAAATAAAACACATGACACAGTTTAAAATTCCAAAACCAATTTATAAAAATAGATTATATTTTTATCTTTAAAATGACACAAAAACGAATAAAATTGGATAAGGGGAACCGGAGATATGAATTTTTAAATACTTTTTTTTTTTTAGCGCCTAGAAACAAAAAGCGCCAATCGGGTCATCTGGTTGCACCTCGACCGGGGCAAAGTCAAAGTTTAAGGCCGACCGCGATGGAGCCCTGCTCGGCTACAGGCCGCGGGAGGCCTCAGTTAAAAGTTTACCTTCGGACTTAGTCGTTTTTTCGAGGTGAAAATCCTTCGACTGGGGTAAACCTGGATCTTGATCCGACGTCCATGGAGCCCTCCTCGGATACGCTGGCTCGGAGGTCCCGGTCAACTTTTTACCTTCGGACTTAGTCTCTTTTTCTGAGATTTTCTTTACCGGGACGAACCAGCAAATCAGGCCGGGCCGCGGTTGAGGCAAGCCGGCTAGAGTTGCTGCGGCGGGTCGGTCCCTCTATAGAGCTTTTTTACAAAAGTTGTCCAACTTCTCCAAACTTCTGGGGCTTCTCCCAGATGTCCTGTTAAGGTTCTTTTGAGGTCCACAGCTCACCCCAAGGGTCCAGAAGTTCTGAGATGGTCGTTGGGGGGTGCGGACTACAACTCCCAGAATGCACCTGGCGCAAACTCCTTTTTGGCCACTGGACAGTGGTCAGCTGGTCGCTTTTTTCAGGAGTTGGTGCAGGGGACTCTGGTTAGCAATTTTTCACCTGTAGCAAACAGGGAGTCCCTCCTTGAACCAGTTGAAGCCAGGCAAAGTCCTTCTTGTGGTGAAGCCCAAGTGTGCAGCTGGTGCAGTCCTTCTGAGTGCAGGTTCCAGGTGCAGGCCATGGGTCCAGCAGGGCAGTCCTTCTTCTTCTGTTGTTCTTCCTTGTTGGATGTGGTAGGGAACTGCGGTGTGGGTGCAGGTCTGCCAGTTTTATCCTTGCTCCTGGGTGAAAAGCAGGGGGGTCCTGGTTCTCCAATCAGGTGCAGGGTCCTTCCCCCTGTGATGACCACTTCCTGGGAAGTGTGGCAAAAATCAATCCCAGGAGGCAACATTCTTTAAAAATCCATCATGGCTGAATCTGATTTTTGGAGGTTACATCTGGCTGAGCCCACCCACTGGTGTGGCTAAAAATCATAAACACACCCCTCTCCTGCCCTCTCCTAATCTAATCAAGGGGGCACCTAGTTGTCTGGGGTTGCAGGATGTGGGGGTGTTGCTGGTTGCTCCAAATGTCCTTCTCTGCCTTTGAAGACCAGTTTGGCAGCCCTCCCCCTTCCTGCCTCACCATCTGCTGAGGGGAGATTCCTTCCCACAGGCACATTCCTTTGTATGAAGCCAGGCCACTTCACACCTCATCAAGGCAGCTTGGCCAAGCTGCTATAGGCTGGCCAATCAGGGCACAGCAGCAAAAACAATGCAGGGCTGAAATTGGCAACTTTTCAGGTAAAGTTTAAAACTCTTTACCTGAACAAGTTATATTAAATCATTTATTACAACAATTAATTTGATACCAAATTCTTGGTATGCATCATTTAAGGAGACTTTAAAAATCAAAATAAAGTCTCCCCATTCTAGCCTATGAAGGCCATTTACTACAATGAGGAAAAAACGAATTTGGGTGTTTTTACCTCACCAGGGCTTATAAAACTATTTTTATAAAGTCCCTGCTTATAGTTACATGGCACCCAGCCCTAGGGGCACATAGGGCACACCTTAGGGGTGACTTATATGTAAAAAGAAGGTAGTTTAGGACTTTGGAACTACTTTTAATTCCAAAGTCGAATTTGCATATAACTTTAATTTAAAAGCAGCCAGCAAGGCAGGCCTGCCTTTAAAATGACACTGGGCACCTCAGCAGTGCACCTATGGGTGCACTACCTATGCTGTGGTCCCTAAACCTACATGCCCTACCATATACTAGGGACTTATAGGTAGGTTAACTTAGCCAATTATAATTAGCCTAATTTGCATATCCATTTTACACAGAGCACAGGCCCTGGGACTGGTTAGCAGTACCCAGGGCACCATCAGAGTCAGGAAAACACCAGCAAAAAGTGGAAAATAGGGGGCAAAAAAGTTAGGGGGCCTCTGCAATCAGCCCTGTTTTCTCACACCGCCTAATTATGGATTTGCCACACTTTCCACATAATCCATCATTTGCTGCATAATCTGCAGATGTTAACAAAAAAAAACATTTCTAGCTGAAACAGATCAAAAGTTATTGAAAATGTGGCGCCATGTCTCCTTGCACAGTGGAAGACCCTTCGCAAATGTTGAATGGTCATCTTTAAGTTGTTTATTGCTATATTTGGATATTAAACCAGTACTAATTAGGTGAAATCTTTCTCAGACAATGGTATAAACTGTAAAAATGACAAAATAATGAAGAAGTGCTTTCACAAAATGTGCCACATTACGGATCATAATTTGCATTTTTGTTTCTGCATAATTTAGTGCAACTATGCAACAAAATTTGGACCTTTGCTTTATTCCAGTGGCCCTGGCTTAGACCTTGTTGTTTTGTCTTAATCTGTTTTTATGATAACGCTGCTAAAAGGTATTTTTTAGGTAGAACAAAAGTCATAGTGGTACAGATAACCCAAAGCACTGCATTACATTTGAAATCCTAAGTTTTTGCTTCTCTCTGCCATGCACCCTTAACACATAGGCCCTCATTACAACCCTGGCGGGTGGTGTTAAAGTGGCAGTAATACCGCCAACAGCCCACGGTAACAAAAATGGAATTATGATCATGGAGGAAACCGTCAACATAGACAGCCACTTTAACACTCCGACCGCCACGGAGGTATAAACAAACACCACGGTGGTAACCGCCAAAAGACTTGCGGAACACAATGTACCTCCCACTGTATTACAACAGGCCTATCCACCACCTTTTCCGGGGCGGTTACAACACCATCAAAAGCATGGCAGAAACAGGACTTGGAACGGAAACCACTCACCTCTCGACACCCAACGAGGAACTAGGACGCCATGGAGCCCGTGTTACAGGTCCTGCCCATGTTAGTTTACCTCCTTTTGTACCAGGAGCAGCAAAGACGCCAGCGACGACCACGGTGACTACTGCACCTAGCACACAGGGGAGGGGGGAGGAAAAAAAGAGTGACACACACACGCATCACACAACACCCCCACCCTCACCCACAACACCATTCACACACATACATGCATCAACATTACATTTATACCCGGTAACCCTCTGGAAGAATGCAATGACAAAATGAAATTATTGTAACAAGTGTAATCATCGAACAATCAGACTGGCCAAGATAACTTAAAATCATCAGTATATACAAATATGTACAGCAACTACAGAAGTCCAGATACTGTTCCAATCATTGTCCGTGGACCAGTGGTCCCAAAATGCATGGGTGAAGCCTACACATGATACCTGACTCAAAACAGAGAGAACACTGCTGGGGCATCAGATCGAAAACAAACAGGCACCTCAGGGGGAGGGGAGAGCCGGATGAACGGAAAACACCACTGCTCCACGAGGGGGCTCCATGCCCACTGATTGGTCCTGGGGAGTGCAAAGCCACAGTCTCTCAAGTCTCTCAAGTGGGAGGTTGCCCACTGCTTTATCCTGGGGAGTGCAAAGCTACAGTCTCACAAGTCTCTCAAGTGGGTGGGTTGCCCAATGCTTTATCCTGCGGAGTGCAAAGCCACAGTCTCTCAAGTCTCTCAAGTCTCTCAAGTGGGTGGGTTGCCCACTGCTTTATCCTGGGGAGTGCAAAGCCACAGTCTCACAAGTCTCTCAAGTGCGTGGGTTGCCCACTGCTTTATCCTGGGGAGTGCAAAGCCACACTCTCTAGTCTCTAAAGTGGGTGTGGGTTGCCCACTGCTTTATCCTGGGGAGTGCAAAGCCACAGTCTCTCTAGTGGATGTTTTTCTCCACTGGTTCTGGAGGAGGCTTGGTGCCCAGAGTGCGTCATCATGCCAAGGACTGTGTGAGTGGATGCTTTTCTCCACTTGTTCTGGAGGGGGCTTGGTGCCCAGAGTGCTTCATCCTGACAAGGACTGTGTGAGTGGATGCTTTTCTCCACTGGTTCTGGAGGGGGCTTGGTGCCCAGAGTGCTTCATCCTGCCAACGACTGTGTGAGTGGATGTTTTTCTCCACTGGTTCTGGAGGGGGCTTTGTGCCCAGAGTGCTTGGGATAGGCTGAGGTAGAGGGGATTGGGTCTGGGTAGTGGAGGCTGGAGGGGGAGGCTGGACACAGGGACAATGGTTGCCATCAGTGCTGAGGCCAGACCCTCAAATGCTCTCTGTTGGGCCGCCATGCCAGAATGAATGCCTTCCAGGTATTCAATTGTTTGCTGCAAATGCCTCTCGTCACCCTGGACGGCATTCAAAATGGTTGATTGCCCAACAGTGAGGGATCTCAGGAGGTCAATAGCCTCCTCACTGAGGGCAGCAGGGCTGGCTGGGGCAGGGCCTGAGGTGCCTGGGGCAAAGGAGATGCCCACCCTCCTGGGTAAGCGGGCACGGGAAACTCGATGAGGGGCTGCCGGGAGGGCGTGCTAGTGGGGGGGTGGCAGCTATACCTGTTGTTGCGGTGGGCACAGAGTTGCCCGCCACTGCAAGGGAGCTCCCATAAGAGGAGGAGTCGCTGTCGCTGGTGTCTGCTCCTGTCCCCGTCGTGGAGCTCCCCTCGCCCTCCATCACACTGGTGCCTTCAGACTCCATAAATTCACCCTCCAGGGCCATGTGGGTTGCAGCTCCCTCCTGCTCCGTTGCCAATGCTCCTCCGCCAGATGATGCTAATTCACACAAGGACAGGGTGACAAAACAAAAAGGAGGGGAAGACACAAGAGACACATGGTCAATGCCTGCAGCACCACTACTGTTGGCGGATACAACACACAGGGAACAGCCCTACGTACTGTGCAGTGGAAAAGCACATGCCCATGGGGGACTCTGTCTAGACCCATTTCATGCACAGCTGGAACCCATAGGAGCCTGACTAGGTGTAGAGGGCAACTATCACCTTTGGGGTTGGAGTGGCACTGAGCCTGCAAAATAATGGATGTACCTTGGCGTGTATGCCCTGTCCTAGGGGAACCCACAGCCCACCTCCCCCACTCAGACACCTCGTAAGCGCGCAGAGTCAGCTGAATGATACTGTACTCACCCCTTTGTGGCTGCTGTGATGCCCTCAAGCGCCCATCCAACTCAGGATATGCCACCGCCAGGATCCGGTACATCAGGGGGGTCACGGTGCGACAGGCACCCCTTCCATGTTGGGAAGCCATCCTCAGCTGGGCCTCCGCCGTCTTCTTGCTCCAGCGGCGCAGGTCCTCCCATCTTTTCCGGCAGTGGGTGCTCCATCTATGGTAGACCCCTAGGGTCCGCACTTCCTTGGCGATGGCACACCAAATACCCTTCTTCTGGTGGGCGCTGACCTAGAGGAAAAGTGAAGTAAGAATGGATGTTACTCCCCTATATAGTTTTTCTCACTCATTGGCTACAAACCTCCCACCCTGGCCCAGAAAAAACATATACTCACCATCCTCACCCCCGTCTCTTCCAACCACCACACTCCATACAATCATGTGCCATCCACCATGCACACAGTTTACTCATCTGTTTGTCTGGAGGACAGTAGAGTAGCGTGTACTGGGGGAGGACCCCATCCACCAGTTTGTCCAACTCCTCCGCAGTGAAGGCAGTGGCCCTTTCCCCAGACACTGTAGCCATTGTTGCTTCCAGACGCAGGTCACAGAGGCACTTGCAGTATAGATCCTCTCCTGTTGAAGGTCAGGTATCAAGTGAGGGAATTGATAGAAAATGGCGGTCACATTAGCGGTGGTGGGTACCCTCACCATCAGTGTACATCGTCATTGGCTCCTGGAACCCATAGGGCCAGTGATAACCAATGCTGAATTGCGCAGCGGTCTTTGACCGCCTACCGGGACGCTGCACAACGGCAGTGCAGTTACCTCATTTCCCCTTGTCCCTCCTTACAGGTTAGGCAGCCGCCATTTCAGGTGGCCACCTGGCAGGCCAACTCACTGCATCACAGCACTTTTGGCCAGGAATACGGACAGAAAAAAAAGGCACACAATGATTAGTTCACAATTGTAGTAAGCAGCCTTGTGAAACATTTGTGGTGTATGACCATCTGCTCACCCTTCTCCTCCATAGGGCATGTCTGCTGGGGCAGGTGATGAGATGGCAGCATCCTCCGGTGTACAGACCCCTGGTGGACCTGTTAACAATGGAGGACAGACACATCATTATCACTTACAGACTTGATCGTGCCGCAATCCAGGGACTGTGTGCCCAATTGGAGCCAAACCTGATGTCAGCTATCCGCCATCCCACAGGAATATCCCCTCTAGTGCAGGTCCTGTCAGTGCTCCATTTCCTGGCAAGTGGGTCCTTTCAAACAACAGTGGCCATGAAATCAGGGATGTCACAGCCAATGTTCTCTAACGTTTTGTCCAGAGTGTTATCTGCCCTGCTGAAACACATGCGCAGCTACTTCGTGTTCCCTCAGGTGGAAGATTTGCCCACAGTGAAAGGTGACTTCTATGCCCTGGGACATATCCCCAACAATATTGGTGCCATTGATGGTACACATGTGGCATTTGTCCCCCCCCCGCAGGAATGAACAGGTGTACAGAAACCGGAAAAGCTACCATTCTATGAATGTGCAGATGGTGCGTTTGGAAGACCAGTTCATCTCCCATGTGAATGCCAAGTATCCTGGCTCTGTGGATGACGCTTACATTTTGAGGAATAGCAGCATCCCTTATGTGATGGGCCAACTCCAGAGGCACTGTGTGTGGCTAATAGGTGAGCCCAAGGTCCCCACGCAGCTAAATAGGTATCTGACTATGGACGAGTCCCTAATGGTTGGGGGATGTCTAACAGTTGTCCCTCGATATTTTCAGGTGACTCTGGTTACTCCAACCTGTCAGGGCTACTGACACCAGTGAGGAATCCCAGGACAAGGGCAGAGGAACACTACAGTGAGGCACATGGGCGTACAGGGAGGATAATAGAGCGTACCTTCAGCCTCCTGAAGGTCAGACCTCCTGCCTTCACCTAACAGGTGGCTCCTTATACTACTCACCGAAGAAGGTGTGCCAGATCATCGTGGCATGCTGTATGTTGCACAACCTGGCATTGCAACGCCAGGTGCCTTTTCTGCAGGAGGATGGGCCAGATGCTGGTCTTGTGGCAGCTGTGGAGCCTGTGGACAGTGAAGTAGAGGAGGCAGAAGAAGAAGATATAGACAACCGAAACAACATAATCATGCAATACTTCCATTGAGACACACGTAAGAGGATGGCACTGCTTCTCACATCTCATACTCCTGTAAGACATAGCATACATCTGCCTTTGTACCTCTGTGTATGGACCCTGACATGTCACTTTGGCTTCCATTTCACAGATCCGGGTCCCACTTTGTGCCCTCTGCTATGTTTACTGCTGCCCAACAACTGTGTAACATTGGTATGTGAACATGAACATTGACATTGCTATATTTCCGAAATGTTGCAATCACACATTTGTAAAACTACAGACTGACTCCAGATTGATTTGTGATTCAAGGGTGTTTATTTCTGTGTTAATACGTGAAGGGGGTGTGCAATGGGCTGGGGTGAGGGTGGAGAAATGTCCATGGTAGAGTTCAGTCTCTTGGTCTCACAGGGGCATTGTCCAAGGGGGTATAGGAAGGGGAGCAATGGCAGTTTAAGGTAGACATGGTGACAAAGTGGTCCAGAAGGGTGACAATCAGGAGAGTGTTATTTCCTGGCGGGGGTCTTGGCAATGTTCCTGGATCTCAGGGACCGTTTGTGTGCTGATTCTCCGTCTGCAGAGGGCGGGGTGCTGGAGGGCTGTTGTTCCTGTGGCGGGGCCTCCTATCCACTAGCGCCAGCGGAGGTGGAGGGCTGTTCATCGTTCAGGCTAGTGTAAGGGACCCGTCTGTGTGCCACTGTGTCCCTCATGGTGTTGGCCAGGTCTGCCAGCACCCCTGCATTGGTGACCAGGGTGGTGTTAATAGACTTCAAGTCCTCCCTGATCCCCGGATAGTGTTCTTCCTGCAGCCGCTGGGTCTCCTGAAACTTGGCCAGTACCATGCCCATGGTCTCCTGGAATGATGTTGGAGAGTGCCTCGTGGAGAGTGGGCTGGGGTGTAGGGTATGGCCCTGATCTCCCCCTGTTGCACAGCAGTCCTCCCAGCTTCCCTTTTATCCTGTGCCTCTGTCCCCTGAACCATGTGCCCACTGCCACTGACCCCAGGTCCCTGATTGTATTGGGTTGGTGGGTTTGCCTGGGGTCCCTGTAGTGGTGGACACACTGCTGATTGACGTGTCCTGGGGACAGAGGGATGGGCCCGCTGGGTCGGTGCTGTGCTGGTGTTTCCTGAGGGGGGTGCTCTGTGGTGGCTTGTGACTGTGTCAGGGGAACTGACTGTTCAGAGGTCCCTGATGGGCCGGCTGGTCATCTTGATCCAGTCGTGCAGAGCTGCTGTCGTCACTGTGGGCCTCTTCTGTGGGGGGACTGAATATGTCTGGCACCTCCTGTCCGGTGACATTGGGTATGGGTCCTGTTTGGGTGTAAATGCATAGTTTTAGTATCTGTGTGTGCCATCTTGTGCATTGGGTGAGTTACCCTCTACTCCTGTGCTTGCCTTGTTGTGTTTGCCATTGTGTGATTAGTGTTTTGGGGTCTGTGTGGGTGTCTGTACTGGACATGCTTTGGCAAACAGTGTCCATGCTTTGGTGTTGCATGCAGGGCTTGGTATTGGGATGGCTGGGTTGTGATAGTTGGGCATATGTGAGGTGTTGGAGTGATGGGGTTGAGGGGGAGAGTGGGTGTATGTGATGGCATGCAGGTGGGGTAGGGAGATATGGTAATTAAGATATGACTTACCAATGTCCAGTCCTCCTGCTACTCCTGCGAGGCCCTCAGGATGCAGTATTGCCAAGACTTGCTCCTCCCATGTTGTTAATTGTGGGGAGGAGGTGGGGGTCCACCGCCAGTCCTCTGTACAACAAGCTGGTGTTTGAATACCACTGAACGCACCTTCCCCCGTAGGTCGTTCCACCTCTTCCTGATGTCATCCCATGTTCTTGGATGCTGTCCCACTGCATTGACCCTGTCGATGATTCTCCGCCATAGCTCCATCTTCTTAGCAATGGAGGTGTGCTGCACCTGTGATCCGAAAAGCTGTGACTCTACCCGGATGATTTCCTCCATCATGACCTTGAGCTCCTCCTCAGAAAACCTGGGATGTCTTTGAGGTGCCATGATGTGGTGTGGGTGATGTATGAGGTGATGTTTGTTGTGCTGTGTGATGTGTTGGTGTGTGTTCTTTGAGGTGCGTGGATGTTGTATGAGTGATGGTGTGGTGTGCTTGTGAATGCTGGTGTAGTGTTGGCTATTCTCTCTCTGTGCTTCTTCACAAAAATGTCATTGTAAGGGGTTGTGGGTAATGTGGGTATGTGTTTTATAGTGGTGTGGGTGTGTAGGTGTGGTGTGTGTATGTGTATCAGGTGTGAGTATTTAGAATTGCCCAATGTGGTTGTGTTTTGTAAATGTGTGTGTATTTTGAGCGCAACGGTGTGTACCTTCAATGGATTACTGCGGTTGAAAGACCGCCACGTTGATTCGTGGGTCATGATAGTGTTGGCGTATTCCTGTAGGCGTGACGGTGTGGGTTTTGCTATCGCCAGTTTATCACTGACCTTTGGTGTGGCGGACTTGTGTGGGTGTCTGTATTGTGGCGGATTACGAGATGTGGGTCGTAATACCTGTAGCGGATTTCCGCCACGGTATGTTGGCGGTCTTCAGCATGGCGATAAGCGGGATTTACCGCCAGGGTTGTAACACAGGCCATAATGTCTACCGGCAAGGATGATATGTAACTCCTACACCTTTTAACCCTCATTGTATTTTAAAACCCACCCTGTACGTTGATTTACACACTTATGTGATTTACTGTCAACGTATAATGTGTGTGAGGTAAAATGTTCTGACACCCTAAATTGTGATGTGTAGTACTAAAAAAGAATATAAATATAAAAATAATGGTATTTAAATTATTGTATGTGTAAATACTAATATAGACTGATATCTGACATTCTTACAGTGCATGCATATCAGTTGTATACAGGGACTGAACAAAAACTTGCCTCCAGATCTTACTTTCTTTTAAATACTTGTAAAGTGAGGGGTTACCTGCCTTTGTTCCCCCTCCATTGTATAGGCATCAAGGGGTTAGGCCCCGGATAGCCCCCAGCCTGGTTCCTACTAAATCAAAAGGAATGCTGATGGTCCCTTAAACGGGGCCTTTGTTATGAGCCCAGCTGGAATCTCCGATAAGAAAGCCCCCTCACACCTGCACTTTGCTGCTCTAAATGGAAGGCAGAAAGCGATCAGACACTGCTGTATGTGCCATGGTATTGGCAAATTACACCAGGACATATTTAGCATATTTCACTGGGTTTGGGGCCCAGTTTTGTTGCTGGTGGGATGGCTTTAGTTTTGTAGTGGAGTGTGCTTAGGACTTGCAGGTACTCACACAAGGTAGTGGGTGCTCCACAATGGACACTGCACATCACTATATATGGTCCTGGACTGCAAGCACAGGTTTGCTCTGCCCCCTTTATTTCCTCTGGTGACTGTGCTGTGTCACCAGAGTGCATGGGTGCATAAGTCACCTATATGTGCCTACAACATACCTTATCACTCTCCCCAAACATCTTATTATCCCTAGAATATACCTCTGTCTCTTGATTATAGGAGTGAGCATGGGCCCCTACGCACCGAATGTCTCTCAGTCTTACTGAAGGCTGGACTATCTTCCTATGGTGGTATCCGGGGGTTTTCTGGCTCAGCTTCATGACAATGTGGGAGCCCTGATATTGTCTCTTGAAGAGTTCTGGAAGACCTTGGAAGCTGATGAGAGTCCGAAGTTCAGGCATTGTCTCAACTATAGATGGGTAGAGAAATTGTAATGTACCGGCTGCTGTCATCCAAGGGTATCTGGTACTGCCCCAAGTTGACGCCCAGTTTGCTGAAACATCAGGCACCATTCAGTTCATACAACTAGTCATTGGTCATTGAAGTTAGGTGCATTCTGTTTTTATGGACGGTAGGCAGTCTCATATCCACACAAATCCTCAAGGCTCCAGGTTATTTTGGTTTCTGGATGACAACTCTTGGGGAAACCCATAGAGTGGGTCCTTCCACTTTTTCGATTATGTCAGGGTTCCCCAGGTTTCAGAGTTTCTTCTTGATTGTGCTACTGAGGTGGAAAGCTATGCACCGGTGTCAGAGAGCCCTGGGTTGTGCAGAGCCGTCAATGTGCAATTGCACTGTCTTCAGGCACCTCAAACTGTGTAAGAGGTGTTAAAAGCCATGAAGGATGGCATTGATACCCATAGTATGGATTTGCTTGAAGGCAAGGAGTTGGAGAGACTCCACCATGGTACAATAGAGGAGGATTTAGTGTCCGGCACATTTGACACATATTTGGGACTGAGTAGTTTGATCTATGCGATAGACCACTGTAACCAAGATATTGCTGTAGACCTATAGCCAGGTCTTTGTGAACTTCAGCTGTGGTCTGGTCTGCAGGTATTCCATTTTGTTCTCACATATGACATTCACCTGTGTTGATAAGCACCATAATGTTGCAACCTTGTAGCCATATTGGGAATATGGGCCTTGTAGGGTGTTTACGAAATGCAGAGGTAGCAAAGGAGATGAATGCATCACTGTCTTCATCATGTTTGTCATAGAGCAGTCTGTCTTCAAGGAGGGGGTGTGTAGTGGCTGGGGCTACGTGGGTCAGTGGTAATGTTTCATAGAGTAGGCAAAGGGGCCTGTCACTTTCTGGTTAGTTCTCCCCACCACCTACTTTGACAGATCTTTACTAAGTGTTTGACCCTTGCGTACCTTGCCTTGGGATGGGCATGTGTTGAGGATGTGGGGTTCTATGCTGCAAGGCAAGCCTGTGCTGCTTCTTCTGGTTCAGTGAGCATCTCATTTGGTGCATATATTGTTTTGCTTAACAGTCAGCAGATTGACAGGTTCAACCTTAATGGTGACTTTTCCAGGGCTGACTCTACTCGGCCCACAAGTTTGAGAGTTTGTGCAAGTGCCATCTCATCAATCTTTCCATCAAGTGACATGCCTCACTTCCTCGGATGAGGATGACCAGTGGATGACCTGCAGTCCCTGATTAGCTGAGCTGGTACGTCCTTCATGGGTTAGCTTCCAAGAATATGTTCATCAGTTTCTATTGCCATGCCTAGAAGCCATAAATCATCTCACAGTACTGTTGTTTGGCTAAGGTACATACATCCTTCAAACTATGGGTTAACCTGGAAGTTCATGTGGGTTTTGAATGTTGCTACCACCCATCACAAGCTTCTTCACCACCAGTATGTGGGAGGCTCTCAAAGAGCTTAAACAACTCTTCACCAACATATTGTAACTGGAGGTACCTCGTTATGCCTCTGTCGACCTCCTTGTTGCCTTGAAAATATTGTGAGACACACAAGTCAGGCCTTCTACTTTGTGTAGCAGTGGAGGGTTTGGACAGTTTGCTGAATGGCATAAGTGAGTTGGTGATAGAGCCACCAACATGGTTCAAGGCTGCCCATTGTGTTTAAGCCATGGCCAGCGGGTTCATCTGAAACTGGGTCCCCAATGGAGGGCTTGGGGCTCCATCAAGTTGAGGCACCACTGCACTCCATTCACCCATGCTGAAAAGTGAAGGCTTATTGTGCAGCTGCTTAAAGCTTAGTGCTGCTGGGCTGCAGGCACTTCTTCAAAACTGTTTTTGTCATTTCTTTTTTTTAGCCTGCTTTGGTGGCAATGAGGAAACATGTAGTTGACTAAACGAGGAACTGACAGACAAGCAGCCTGTCTCTTTACCTGACTACTCTTGTTAACTAGTCTATACCTGATCTCCAGTTTTTCTCCCTGTTTAAGTAACATTTTAAGAATGGCTATATATATTTTTCCAGGGGAGCTTCCTAATTTTGCATCATGTCAATGGGAAATTTGGGAGCCAGGTCCTTTCTGAATCAGAGCACGCACAAACCAAGACTGTGCTGCCCCTAGCTGAGTCCCTTTAGTTAGGTGCAGTTTGGAATTGGTGTTCACTTGGCCACTGGAAGCAAGCTTCAACCAACTGAAGAGCCCCAGGTACGGAAAAACCAATCTTGGGTTGCTTGTGTTCCAGTCCTGAGAGAACCTGTCTTGACAGTTCATGTAGGACTGTTCCCATCGGAACAGGGCCAAGGCTTATTTGCATATGCTGGGTCTAATTGGAGGTGGAATTATGGGCAAAAGAAAAATGTACTAGGATGCAGCCCCAAGTACTTAACTGTAGCTGAGATTAATTAAAGCATCCTGCCCTTCACTTTTAGGTTGAGCATTTTCAAAGGAGCAATATTAGATATGTATTATTCCTGTGAAATAATAACAATTATCTCTTTATGGGCAATCTTAAAGCTTTGGAGCTATGAATACCATGGATGGAGGCCTGTTGTCACAAGTAAGCCAAAGATATACAGCAAAACCTCTAATACATATTCAGCAACTGGGTACCTGCCTTTCTTATGCACATTAATTAAGAAGCAAGGGAGTTAAATGTGCTTTATTACATTGTTTTCACTCACTATAGCAAAACTGTTGAAATCAGAGACTTGGAAATCACATGCTAAGTAGTTATTTCTGAACAGACCATTTTGTTAAAATGGCATTGCAATTGTAAATTGACATTATCTTCCAGAGCTTCGCTGTTTGTTGTGGAGTAGGTTATTGGAATGAAGTGGCTATTTACCCAGCCGCCTTCCAAATAGTGCATCATCTCTGCTATGTACCCGGCGGCTGGCCATATAGTACATAATCTCTGTTGTTTACCTGGCGGCTGGAAAAATCATATATAATCTCTGCCGTTTCGCCAGCCACAGACTAACTAGCAGAGATGATTTACAGTTTGCCTGGCGGATGGATAACTAGTGTGAAGGAGTTCTTTAACCAGCCATGAAGAAAAGAGGGACTTCAGGCAATGCAGGTGTTTTTTGCAAGTAGCTCTTTCTTATTTTTTCATTTTTTAGTCAGTTGTTAATAGATATATACAGAGCAAACAATATTGTAACAAACACTTTTGACTTAGCCTTCTGCATAAGGTAATGCACCTCATGTTGGTGTGGTCAGCAGACAACGGGACAAGTGTAATTCGTGTCAATTTCAATATACTGACAATAACAATCAAAGGAAAGAAAGATGTAGGCATTTGGTAAGAAAAAAAACATTATCCACAACCAATAGACAGTACTGACAATTGGTGGTGCTGTAAGTGGTGTCCCGATGTGGGGGAAGAAGGACTATGCGGTAGACAGAAGATGAAAAGACCGATCCACAGCAGCTGACAGGAGGTATGTAGGAATAACAATAGCCATAGGAAAGAGAAAAGAGAAAAAGTGAGTGGGGTGCCCAGTGGGGCAGCAGGGGTAGACATGGGTATGTCCCAAAAAGATCTGGTAATCGGGAGGGGATGGCAGTTATCCAACAATGTAGCATTCAAGTGTCAGATGGGAAGAGGGGCTACTGGAACCCCGCTATCACCCACACCATTGCAGATAAACGTACTCGAGTGGGGTAACCCCCATCCCTCTCAGGGAGTCCTGGGCTGGCACCACACTGTGTCACAGGCAGCGATCTCCATATCGCCATCTCAGTTGTTGCCCACTTAAGGAGATCCTTTAACCAAAGCGACAGCAGCAGTGCCACTGGTGCCTCCCAGGTGATGCAATCTATGCTTCAGGAGGATGAATGCCACATAAATAGACCAAGCCATATACTTATTCTTGTGTGTCCTATTAGTCAGGCCCAATAAACAGTGAAGCTGTTTACAGTGCAGGGGTTGGCCCATCTCCTTGGACAGGGCCTGAACTACCTCTCCTCAAAAGTGAGTGATCACCGGGCAGCCCCAGACCCAATGGTAGATTTCCACCTCCATGGAGGCACAGCAGTGGCAGCCTGGAGAGGCACACAGGAAAATACAGTGGAAGCACACCAGCATCAGGTACGTCTGATGGACATAATCAAATTAGGCACATGTCAGGCAGGAGTTGCAGGAGTTACAGGAGATACCCTTTACCTGTTGCAACACTTAGCCCCATCATTTGTCCATCAACTTCAGGCTGGATGATTGGGTCCATTTGTCCTGCAGTACTTGATGTCTGGGCATTCGGGTCTTCAAAGTCCACTGTAAAGCAGCCTGATTGCGTGGCTGCCTGAACCATGTTAGTAACATTTGTAAGGACAAGGACATGGGGGCACTGAATGATCCAGCCCCCACACAGCATCAGTTGCTGGCACCGGTGCATTATAGGTCAGGAACTAACCCTCATGGAAGTTATATTTTTCTCAAAGATCCTCGAAGGACATCAGTAGGTTTTGCTTGTAAAGATCCTTCAACGTGTCAGTCTTATCTTCTGTTCATGCCACTGTGTCATGATTATCAGCAGTCCTCAAAAACACCTGCAGCACTCACAACGACAGGAAGGGGGCATACGGGATAGGGTCATGGTGCTGGATTACATATCAGTCCCAGTAGTATTTGGCCACTCTGGTTAGGTGCCCCATCCCTCTTTCATCGCATCTAGGTCTCATAAGATAACCAAGGATATCCTGCCTGTCTAGATCTCAGGCAACACATGTCCGTTCTGGTGTATGGCCCGGGCTAAGCCACCGCTTGAGCCACTTCAGTTTGGCAGCTGTGTAGTATAACTCGTATTGTAGAACACCTAAGCCCTCTTTCGCCGGGTGGGGGGTTAGCAGCTTTTGTAGTTCCACCCTTTTCCTCCCAGGGCCCCAGATCAAGGTGGTAAGGAACACGTTCAAATCCTTAAAGAAATGCTAGGGCAGAGACACAGGCAGGGCAGAGAAGTGGTAAAGCAGCCGAGGCAACACCAACATCTTGGTGATTGGCACCCTGCCTGTAGGGGAGAGGGGCAAAGAATTCCAAAAGTTGGAGAGCGTGTGCTCCAGCCTGTGCCATACCCTGGTTACCATCCACCAAATTGCAATCTGCATGATAGATATTGACACAGAGATAGCAAAAGGTGTTGAATTGTGGCACTAGTCCTGATTGGTAGGGACCCTACATTCTGCCACTGGGATACCATGAAGGTTGTGAAAGAGAGGACTTAGACCAGTTCAGCCACAGGCCTGAGGCTCTACAGAAACCCTCCATTACCTCTGTCACCCCAGGGACATCTGACAGAAGTCTATAAGAAATATAACCATGTTGTCTGCTTATAGTGAAATCATCTCCCATGATAATCACCTCAGCAATGGCCACTGTGGCCCCGCTGGGGTAGAGGCCCGCCAGTGGCTCCAAAGCCACAGCAAAAAAGAAAGGGGGAGTGGACATTCCTGGCAGGTGCCCTGCCAAACTGGAAACTGCATTGAGATGTCTCTACTGGTAGGCATTCTGGCGAGTGGGTCCATACACAAGAGGTCTATCCACTGTCGTATTTCAGGCCCAGCCCCAAGTGTCTCAACACCTCACGAAGATAAGCCAACTTATCTAAGGAGAGGGCCATGCCTGGGGGTGTCTTGAGGAGTTGTTCATCAATGAGGTGAAACACCCAGCAAAGGTTAAGGATTGTGTCCCTTCCCAAAATCAAGTCATTCTGGTCTGGGTGTACTAAGGTAGCTACAAGCAGCACCAGGCAGTTTGCAACGATCTCCCTCAAAATCTTACAGTTTGTGTTAAGTGACAAGTGCGGACTCTAAGAGCGCACCTCAAGGGGGTCTCTATATGGTTTGAGGAGTACTGCAATCAATGCTTCATGTACAAATGGTGGGAGGGAGCCCACCACCATAGCCTATTGAAGCAGCTGCAGAAACTGTGGGGCAAGAGTGGCGCAGAAAGCTGAGTAGAACTCTACCGGGAGTTCATCCGTCCCTGGGGTCTTGTTGTGTGCCATCTGTTCCAGGGCCATGCAGACTTTGAAAAGTGTCAATGGTCATCTAGGTCCCGGCAATGGACAGGGTAAAGGCAGGGGATCAGTAAACTCTCCAGGTTTCGCTGAATCCTCTACCCCGTGCACACCTGACAAAGGGTATTATAATAGTTGAAAAAGGCCACGTTAATTGCCAATTGCGATGTAAGTTTTTCAATATTCAGAGACTTGATGGCTGTGAATGGAGGCCACTCATTTCCAGAGTGTAGCAGCCATGCCAAAGCCTGCCCCTCCTTATTGCCCTCGCCATGTTGTTTTGCAGTGTATTCAGCAAAGTCTAGCCTCCCCAGTCTATTCAGCACAAAAACTTAACTGACGTCATGTGGGTTTCCTAAAGGTAGCCAATCTGGATGTATCTAAGTCTCAGGTATGAGTATACCCTGTGTCACTACCTGGGATTCCCCATTCCCTCATGTTCCAGGATTACCTATGCACTCCCCCACCCTCCATCAACACCCCGAAGCCACCCACTAGTCCCCAGCTCACCTCCTACCAGCACACTGGTCGCGATCGCCCACAGACATAAAACTGTAATGGAACAAGAACATTCAATAAAACATGAGACCTAACTCCCCTCCCAGGTTGAAAAATGCACAAGCCTCTGAACAAGAGCAAAACATCAGAAAATATAAGTATAACGAGGTCCACCAAGGTTGAAGGGGTGATGTTTCAAGATGTTGTGAAAGTATGTAGGGCACTGCCCACCTTTCCCATTAAAGCTACATAATACAGTCACTGCTCAGATCACCAGTTCAGCAGTCATCAGAGTAAGAGCTGGTCCAACTCAAAGTTCCAGAGGTATGTCCATCATGATGTGCAACTGCTCACCCTCAAGTGAGGACATCGATCGGGTAAGAAAGCTTGTGACCTGTGTATGACAAGACTCTAGCTCACCCACCACCAGGGCCTGCTCCCTTGTGGCTTACTCCTCCGTTGGCTTGTCCCCTGGAGAGCTGTTGTGCCACTACCGCAGGGGTGCCTGTACTACCCTCTCCCCTTGCCTCCCCTGATGGCAGGGCCACTCCCTTTGATTCAAGCCATTCCCAAGCCTCTGCTGGTAATGTGAAGAAATTGGTGGTGCAGAATCTGACACCCATAGTTTGTCTGGAAACATCAAGGAGTAACGTATTCCTTGTTGGTGGAGATAATGCTTAACTGACATGAAAGAGTCACGCTAGGACTGCATGTTGGTCATATATTCTTGGTAAATATTTACTGAACTATTCACGACCTGTCGGGTCCCCTGTGCGTGCAGCTACTAGGATGTGATCCATATTATGACAATTGAAGAGCTGGGATACCACTGGCTGGGGAGAATCCAGGTGGAGGTGGCATGCCAGGAACTCCGTGTGCACACTCCACAGAGAAGAAAGGTGATCTACACCCATCTAGTACTGCATGAAGGAGCTGGTTTTCAAGAAAAAGGTCCATGTTGGGACCCTCTGCCCCCTGAGGGAGTCACAATTTATAAACATTGTTGTGCCAAGATCTGCAATCTGCCCTCTGTGTCGTCGCTTGGTTGTGAAATGAGGTGACCTCTGCCTGAAGGGTTTGGACTGCATGTCCACCATTGAGGGGCAAAGGCCTGGCAGTGCAGATTCGTTGGATTCTACCCAATCCCTAAGCTTGGCATTATCTGTCCAAAGCACACTCATCTCACTGTCAATGTATCCAGCTTAGGGCCTAATGTGGCCTTCACATTTCTGATGGCCCCAAGGAGCTCATCAAACCTATCCAAGGATGTGGCCCCATCAGTCAGGTCAGGGGTGTTCCTGGCCTCCTAGGGCATCGTGGAAAGTGCCCCCACCTCCAGACTTTGAACCACCCCTTGGGCAACCTTACTTGACCATGATGGTGGGGCAAGTGTTCAGCACAGGAAGGCCCTGTGGGGCAAGAAGTCAGTTTAGGCCAGGGGTCACAATCTTGCCCCCCCGGGCAAATCCCCAGTGGCTAAATCAGCAGCAGCTCTTCCAGCACTTGCAAAGTACTCACTTGGATGTTAGGCAAGAGGGTGATCTGCAAGAGAGCCATATCACAGAATGAATAGAGGGATCAGTGCAGCACCAGTAACCTCCAGCTCCTTACCCTATGTGGCACAACTCTTAAGCCAGCAGCAGGGAATGTCTAGGTGTCAAGGAGCCAAGTTTCTTTGGCGGCTGCTTAGGCCTCACCAATCATATCAGCCTCAGTCCCCTGCTACTGGTAAAGCCTCCTCTGTGGTCTGATAGCGCCTCATCCTGCCAATCCTGCTCCTGTACTGCCACACAGAGAGAAGGTGTTGAAGGGGTTTCGGCCAATCTGTGGGGCTCTCAGATGAGGCAGGAAGGTAAAGGGGCTTTGAGGCGTGCGCTACTTGCATGTCAGCAATCTCTCTTGTCTGCTATCTTGGCCACACCCGCTGGACTTTAGGCAATGTTAAGGTGGTGGCCATCTTATAATGGGAATGCAGCACGTGCAAAGCATCTGTAATTAAATGCATATTGAAATGGAAAATAGTTTGTGCAAAGGTAAGTGCATGAAAAAATAGTAAATTCAAAGTAGAATAAAATATTTGTTATTTTAAAATTCAAATAAGGAATGAGGAATCTGTTTCAGACGCTTCAGGATATGGCATGCACATTTTATGCTGCACTCTAGGAGTATTTGGCTGTGTGCAAAGAATAATGATTATGCTTTAAATGTGTTGCATAAATGTTTTATTCACTCCTGAGATTACATTTTTTATATTGTTTGGTGATGTTTTAGGGCGGAGCTATTTTTGGGCTTCTTGTGCAAGGCTTTGTCCTAGTTTTAGGATTATTCTGAAGGAAGATTGTACTTTCCTAATATTTTAGAGCTGACATCACAGTAGAAAACAAAGAATGCAGAAAGATAGGTGATATATGGGCCCTAAAGAGAGAAACATGTACAGCGACCTTTTGGTGCTTGGGGGCACAGTGCTTTGGGATTCTTGCAAGAGGGAAATTAAGTTGGAGACAATAATGGGGTTTCTGTGGAATGGGGAAGTGAAATCAGTAGACATGATTAATGCTTCTAGGTATTTCACAAGAGGTGTTATCTCAGCTGCCTGTGAATAAACACACTTTTTCATACTATTTCAGACAGCAAAGTGTTTTTCGGGCATAAAAGCTTCTTGTTTTCATGCCCTGATTGGCCTCTTCAGCTACACTTATATTTTAGTCACCTGTACAATGTATCTTGGGAATTTAAGTTTTGTTTTTTAAAATGCTAAGCAATATTATAAGTGGATAAGACCTGTCTCCACTGAGCTCTCATTTCTATCCTTGACCATGCTAGCTCTACAAAAGAAAAACAAATATGAGTGACATGGGTGGAGGCTGTACCTGACTAAAGTAATTGTGTTGGGGGGCTGAGGAAGTAAGGAGCAGGACCACTAAGAGGAGGATGTTAAGTAGGAGAATAAGGGCCAGGATGTTGACCGCCAGAAGGGCTAGAATAACCAGAGAGATGAGGACCAGATAAAAATAACTTTGCCCAGAGAGAGCTAATCTATGAAAATCAGAATTACCAATGCCAGAGGGGACCAGGAACAAATAGATGATGAGGAACAGGACAAAGAAAATGGGACGAGGAGTACCAGGGTGAGGAGGATCGAGAGGGGCAGGAGAATGTTGTACAGGAGGCTCCGGAACCAGTGGACAAGGACCCAAAGAAAAAGTAGGACCAGGAAAAGATGTAACAGAAGGCCCTGTACCATAAAGGATAGGAAGGCTAGGAGGATGACACAGGTAGACAGAACAAAGATGACCAGGACTAGGAGACCAGTAGAAAAAGGGACTAAAGGCAGGAGGGCCAAGACCACATAGATCATATTAAGGAGGACCAAAGGGCCAGAAGCAAATGGACCCAGACCGGAAACACTATGATCAGAATGGACCACAGCTAGCAGGACCTGGAGACATTAGAATGACCAGGATGGATACAAAGGGCCAGGATGTTCAGGTCAAGTGGGACCAGATTCAGGGGGTCCATGAGGGTCAGACTGTGGGGGATCCCAATTCAGGTTAAAAAGGACCAAATGAACATGGATGGCCAGCAACATGGTAATTAGGAGGGCCAGTGCCATCCAGAATGATAAGTAAAGACCTGACCCTGGAGGACCATTACTAGAAGGACCATGAAAGAGGGACCAGGGTCTAGTGGACAACAAGGTGGAACATGCAAACATGGATGACTATTAGGATGAGGCTGAGACAGAAGGACTGCAGGACTAGGAGGGCTAGGGAAACCAAGGCCAGTGGGACCAGCACATGAAGATCTGATACTGAGATCGGGGAAAAGAGAATCAGCATTAAGACTAGATGAACCAGGAGAACCAGGAGCAGAAAGATTAGAAACAGCCAAAACACGGGACTAAATAAAAAAGGGGAGTGGACTAGGAGGGACTAGAATTAGGCTGAAAGGTATGAAAAGGTCCAGGACAGGAAGCATTGGAACAGAAGACCCAGGATCCACAGGACTAGGTGGAGGTGTACATGGATATGACGACCAAACAGAGCAAGATGTACATGGCCAGCAATTGCTAAGATTAGCATGAACCAGACGTCAAGGAACACCAGAACTAGTAAAGGTTAGGATGATCTGTAGAGGACAAGGACAATTTATTGCAGACTCATGAGGGCAAAGAGCAGGTGGTCTAGTGCCAGAATGGCCAGATTGACAAGAACTACAAAAATCAGGACCTAAAGTCAATGGCCAGTAGTAACAGGAGAGCAGGATAAGCACGACAGGAATTAGGAAGACCAGGGTAACTAGTACCAAGAGAACAACAAAGCCAAAAACAATGGTGACTGAGTAAACTAAATGGATCATGACCAGGAGGGATGAGAAGATCAGAACCTAGGGACCAGGGAAAGCATTACCAAGTAGAGCAGAACAACGCTTATAGGTAGGAGTACCAAAGTGAGGAGGATCCGATGTTAGAAGACCAACCAGAATTTGGAAGACCAAGGGGACTGGACAGTGCAGAACAAAGACTAAGAGGGAAAGGACACAAGAGACCAGAAGGATGAGAACCTGTGTTACTGGGGCTAGGAAGTTCAGGTTGAAGAAATCCAGGACAAGGTGAATAGGGCAGAGAGAACTAGGAAGGAACAGAGCCAGTTAGGACAAGAACAGGGGAAACAAGAAGGGCCAAGATGGCCAAAATGCTAGGTTTATGATACAAGCACAATTGGATAAGAAGGACCAGGAAAACCATGACCAATGAGACCAAGATTAAGATGGCTGGCAGGCCGGGACATGAGAACTAGGCTCAGGAGAATACAAACTTCCAGGGCTGAGAAGATCAGGGCCAATGGCACATAATCTGAAAAATGGCATGATCATGGCTAGGAGTGTAGGCAAGTGAGGCCAGGGATATGGGCAACCAGAGCATCATGACTATAGGGATGTTTGGGCTGACTCATGCTAACTCATAGTCCCCTAGGGGAGCTCACATTCAGATTGTCTTGCCATCTCGAATTTGGGAGCGGTGTTCATACAGCACCCAAACCATGAGGCAGTGGTTGGCTTACCCACTGGTTGAAGAGGACAGATCCTCTTCAGAGATCCAGCTCATCTGAATGTCCCTACAACCTGGCCAAACTTCTTCTGCATTGTGGCTCTCCTGTGAATCTCCGATTCTGTGAACAGCTTCTCCCCTGTAAATCCAATGACGCAGTGAACATCATACCTTTAGTGTTGCATGGCTCTCCTGCGAATCTCCACCATTGAGGGCATCATCTCCCCTGCAACTCTAGCGATGCAGTGAACACCATCCCTATTATGCCACGCCTACAAAATATAAGGAGAAAACATGGTTAAGTACCATCCTTAAGGTTAGTGCACAATCAGAACGCATATCAACCAAAAACTTGTTTCTTTGATACTGAAAATCAGAAAACTGAACAACTCTTCAACATTGAGACATTGTGGGTATTATTTAACATGCATGCAGAAGCCTTAGTATTAGCACCCAGTGAATTTCTGATGTGCTATCCTTTATTGTGCTGTAGTCTGTGAATCCAAAAGCACACTCTTGCGCACCTTGGCCCATATTTATGAAATGTTTGTGTTGCCTTAGCGTAATCTTTTTTTACAATAAAGGGGCACAAAAATAGCTCCATATCCATATTTTGACACTGGACCCATCTTGCTTCAAAATGTAGGAGTTAGTGCCATTTTAAGGGAGTGCCAAACCACCTTGAGTCTCATTGCGACAATGTAATGCAAGGTAGGCATTCCCTTTCAAAAAAAGATGCTAGCCCTCTAGCGCCATATTTACCTACTGATGCAAAAACAATGCTAACCAAGAAAGCGGACTTCAAAAATTGCACTAACTCCAATTACCTTCAAATTGTAACGCCTGGTCAGACCAGGCGTTAAAAAGAGGCTCACACCACCACTCAAGGAAAACACAGAAGGAGCTTTGGAAACCTCCAGAACAACGTAGAAGTGGTACTGCTCCAGCTTGGAACACGGTGCAAACATCTGCATAGGCAGCAGATCCCTCCTCTACCACCGCAGCAACCCCAAACACCACTACAGCAGCCACAAAGGCAGCGCAGAAGGAGAGAGGGGATCTTTAGACAGCACACAACCTCCTTGTACTGAGGGATCAAGATGTGGTCCTGATGTACAGACTCAACCGGGAGTCCATTGTATGCCTGCTGCATCATTTTGCGCCACACATCACAGCAAGGGTACAAACTCCTACTAACATTCCACCCATGACCAAACTCCTCACTGTCCTTCACATGCTGACGTCTGGATCATTTCAGATAACAGGTGCACAAGTGGCTAATTTCTCCCAGACATCCTTCTCGGTCTTTCTACCAAAGGTCCTGTTGCTATCCTATGCCTCAAACCCTACTACATCTGCTTCCCAAACACCTAGCATCTGCAGCAGAAGACCAAGCAAGGTTTCTATCAAATGTGTTGGGTGCAATGGACTGTACTCATGTGCAACCAGTGCCACCTGCAGCAATGGAACAACTATGTAGGAACTGCAAGCACACACATTCTATCAATGTGAAGGCCATCGTGGACCGCCGTGGGCTCTTCATCAACATCCTTGCTAAATATTACGGCAGCGTCCACGATGCATACATATTTCACCATTGCACCATCAATGAGCGGTTTCAGGATAGCCAATATGGCAATGGTCTACTCATAAGTAAGCCACCATATCGATCATAGCACACAATACACCAACCATCTGTCAAACAAGACAAACACCACATTAAATACACATGGGCAGGGCCACAGAGATGAACAGGCAACAACACATATGCCAAGCTACACTGCATACAGTGCACATCACAAACACATACACCCACATGTACATAACATAACACAGTCACACCCTGACTGGCACACCACGCGTGGACAGGTGGAGGAAAGTCCCCTTTGCACACAGAAGCTGCTCAAAAACCACTGCAAGTGTCCGCAGTTTGACAACTCAATACAGATAACACACACACACACTACACCAAAAAAAAGCACTAAGGCATTTCAATGGCATAGGCCATGGTCATTTTGAGTAAGGCACACATAGGCAGTCCCACATAAATTATGGTGTGCAAGTTTCTGGCAGAACCTAAATGAAATGCCACCCAAGTGGTGCCATAATGAACTACAAATCATCTTCACATACCTGACACACCTGCAGTGTGCACATACACCTATCTACTGCATTGTGTCACACACATACGTATACAAAAATATCGCACAATTAAAGACCGTAGGGCTGAATCATGAGAAATGGGGCAGCACCTAATCCAGTGCCACCTCACATGCGACCCTAGTGCCCCCTAACACCACCATGTCTGATGGTCCACTATTGTGCTGAGTCTGTGAAAAAACTGTAACAATCACTGATGGCATAGTAGGACTTGGTAGGAGTATGAGTAGGACTTGGTAGGAGTATACCTGACCTTATATGCATCATGCTAAGGGACCCTTGTGAAAAATAGCTGGGACCCTTCCCAAAGCCTGCACTGTACATGTGTAGAAAGTGTCTGTCAGAAATCATGTATTGGAAGCTAGGAGATACTACTGTACCACATTACATCATCCTACTAATGTGTGATACACACCCTCATACACTTCATGGCTGGCTAAACCATCATCTGCCACAAAAGGTCACAAAATCTCACACTGCATGCGTAGTGCCACATGGTAACATGGACGGCACAATCTGGCTTTGTAGGGCAACTATGGTATTTCAACATCTGACTCCATCGTGGTGCAAGGAGGTGGTAGGTTCCTTCTAACAATAGAACACTGCATAAAATGTGGACTACACAACACATTTACCTAAATCATAACTATTATTTTGGGATCAACATGAAAATTCCCAGGCCCTTGAGGCACTACCCAATATTGTCATGTCCATCAACACAGTCCAATTAAACCATCTCACAAGAATAGGAACATATACTATACCACAATCAAGTCTGCGTCACCACTCCAACTAAAACTAACAACTGCCATGTATGTTCCAAACCACTATTAACACTTCCCAACACATCTTTTCTCTATCCTTTGTAGCTGATCAAAGGTACAGCATACAGCAATGGGTGATGACTCAATTTGCCAATCCCACAGCGAGGGGCACGGAAAAACTCGCAATGTGGTGGAGAGGACATTTGGCGTCCTAAAATCCAGGTTTAGGTGCCTGGCCCTGAGAGGAGGAAGCCTCTTGTATGGTCCACTACTCATTTGCAAGGTAATTCTGGCATGTGCAATTCTCCACAACATCTGTATCAGAACAAATATCCCATTGGATGAACAGGTTGATGTTCCCAACAAGGAGGAGGCTGATGATGAGCAGATAATGTGCAGGGGGAACAACAGAATACTGCTGCAGTAGTTTGTAGGAGAATACACATAGAGACCATACTTAAAACATCACATTGTAAATAGCACAAATAAGATACTTTGCACCTGATTCTCCTTGGTCTACTCATTCTCCACTACATACACCATTGGATGTGACTCAAACTTCAGTGAGAAGATAAGTAACACAAAGGTGACAAGTATGGTAGCAACATCGTTTGTGACGTAAGAGGGTCTCCTGAAGGTCTAAATCTATGCACAACTACATATATTGTTCCGTCAAGTTGGCAAGGTGGTAATACCTAGCCCATTCACCACAACTACACCATGCCTAACAGGATGTATGCAGGGGGGGTACACATGAGGTAGGGGCTGTCAGCAAATGGATATCAGGTCATGTAGGAACAGAACTCTGTCACAACTCATGGTGACAGCAGCTTTGCCTGCATGGTACAGGTGTGAAAAGGGTGGATCATCAATGGTAGTTGTGGACCTTCAGTAAATGTCCAGGAATTGTAACCAATGTCCGAAGCTGAGCCTGCACAGTGTATTCACAGGATAATGTCCGGGATCTGCCATTGGGCACAACCCTGGCACATGGTGGACTGTACTTCACGTACAGCACACACATGTTGGCTTTGGAGTGCGCAATGGGTTGCCAGACTAAATTATCAGCTATGGGTGCAGAATCACTATCCAAAAACAGGACTCATAGACAGGATCCATGGATTTATTTGTACAATGCACCACCTAATTTTTATCTGGGACGAACGTAGGCAGAGTGTCTAATACTCACTGTTTACATGAGGTAACCTCTGGCAGGATCAGGACGCTGATGCCTGTCATCTTTCCAGTGAGGTTACATCTCTCTTCATGGTCCACGGTCAATCCGGGGTCAACGACCTGTTGCTCGAAGAAGAGATGAGGTGAATTCAGCTGTCCCCCGTGGTGATTAATTTTTAATTTGTATTATCTGCTTTGCATTGTGCATGAATATGTTTCTGTATATATGTGCTGTTTATAGATTAAAGCAGAATATTTGTTTTACATGTTCCTATTTCATTGCTGTGACCACTTTTAAATGTGCAGGTTTATTTGTACACTTTTGACCTTTCCTTGCGAGCCTCATAGGGTGATTTAATAAATGTATTTCTTAGACTAAGAGTTGCCTATCAGAGTGTTTAATACTCACTATTTACATGAGGTGCACACTTGTCACAAATCTGCTGTCTTTACACATGCCTAGCGCAAATCCAGGCTCCATGGGGATACCAAAACATTATACAACACAAGAAACCTAAAACGCTCCACTGAGCTACTGCAAGGCCTGTACGGAGCAGAGTGAGCTGCAAGAGAGGGCTGTAGAGTACACACAGACTTTCAGTGGTTTGACAAGCCGAGCTCCCTAGGACCAAAAATATTAACGCTGCTAATACAGTAGAGCCCCAAAGATCCTCAGCGACCCCGGAAGTCAAACAATTCTGCGCTGAGTCCAGGAGTTCCATAAGGCCTTGAAGAACTGCAGAAACCGGAGGAGACTGAACAATTGAACCCGCAATTGCGCCACTACACCTACGTGTACAATCCGCCAGGAACAGCTAGAGGTCGGGCGGCACTGAAGGTTAATGCTTTCTGCAGGGTCTATCTGAAAGAGAATTCTCCATTCAGTACTACTTGTTATCCCTGAAATGTCTTTTTCTTGGCCTTGAAAAAGTCATTTCTGACTAAACACATGTCGGCTGTTGTTTTTCTGAATATGAGAACTGTATTGGCCTGCTGACACCTCGCCCATTTGTCTCACTGGGTCAGGTTTTGTCTTTTCTGATACACCACAGGAGAATAAATTGACACTTCTACGAATTTGCGATGTGCCGTGGTTTTTCCTCTTTCTACAAACCAACTAAGGCCCTTCCTAGGCGACAGTTTATGCACCCTGTGGCTGGGTGTTAAACCGCTTGGGCACTCTTTTCTTCAATTGAGACTCTATGGTTTACGGACTCTGTACTTTTGCTTGAGCTTATTTTCCGGAAGTGCGCACCACCTTTACACAGCCACAGTTTTTGTTGTCATTTGCAAATACAACACAGGAGGTGAAATGGAGACAACACAAGTGCTGTGGCAGTAGTAAAGTCATGTGTGTGTGTAACTCATTACATCTCACAAATACAGTCAATGGAACCATAACTCTCAAGTAGCCAGTAGAAGGAGATATGGACATCTTCAAATTACACAGGTCACATGTACCATCATGTCCATGTATGACCAGACAATGTTGCTGTAGAAGATGTGTACAAAGTGCAAGCAGCCTAAAGAATGGGGGCAATGTAGGTAACAATACATGCCTTACCAGTAATGCAGGAATACATGGAGCAGGGACACACATGGACCAACACTGACTGCACAACACATCAACGTTTACATGTCAACATTTAACATATTGTAATGATATTTGTGCTTTGACCACTGACTCCACGTTGCACTTAGCCTAGCAGTAGACCGTCAGATTGGTGACCACCAGATTCATTTTGCCATTGGCTTTATTTTAAGTCTGACTTAGCATTAGCAACTGACACTTTAGAAGTGCAGAAGCTGCAAGCATTTTTAGGTGCCCAAGTTATGCAATGTGTGTTTCGCTAATGTTTTTACTCTACGTGTCTGTGTATTCTTTCTCATCAAGGGCTAAGGTATAACATGGAGGAGTCAGTGAAATAAGGATGTACTGGGATGATGTCTATGGTACAGCAAGGAACGGTTTGGTTTTGGAGAAGCACCTTGGGATCTTGGCCAGTTCCAACATGTTCCTTTCAAAACTGACCTGAAGTAGCCTGCATTTTGAACAATAACTTACAGAGAAGGAGGGGTTTTCTAGAATTGTTTAAGATATATATATAAGACTGAAACTGGATTGAATGGAAGTGAATCAGACATCTGGCAGGATCAGGATGCTGATGCCTGTCATCTTTCCCGTGAGGCTCTATCTCTCTTCATGGTCCACGGTCAATCCGGGGTCAACGACCTGTTGCTCGAAGAAGAGATGAGGTGAACTCAGCTGTCCCCCGTGGTGATTCATTTTTAATTGATATTATTTGCTTTGCATTGTGCATGAATATATATCTGTAAATATGTGCTGTCTGTAGATAAAAGCAGAATATTTGTTTTACATGTTCCTATTTCACTGTTGTGACCATTTTTTAATGTGCAGGTTTATTTGTACACTTTTGACCTTTCCTTGCAATCCTCACAGGGTGATTTAATAAATGTATTTCTTAGACTAAGAGTTGTCTACCAGAGATTCTTTACAGTGTGTGTGTTTCATCTCGGTCCATAGTGAAGCAAAACACATATGTACAGAGGGGATGGCCAGGTCAGTACATAACCCACTCATGTTGACTACTAGCATACTAGCATAGCGTATTTGCTCATCGCATGCCACCATGACAGGAGGCTGTGACAGGCAACACCTTCTGTACCCTGGCACGTTTCCAATATTGAAGTCACAACAGCTAAAGAAGCCCAAACAAGCTGCATATGGAAATAACTAAGGGCATCAAATAATGATACATGTTTTACATGTGCAAGCACTCGAGCTCTGTGCATGAGAGGGGAAAGCTGACATCAAGTACAGCAGAGGAAAATGTGATCCTGGTCTGTATGACCACAATTGTGCATGTGTCTGTCTGCTGGGGAGTGTGTATAGTTCTGCTGAGTAGCAATCATGAAGAAACTAGGTCCCTGCTCAATAAACCCACACACTACTGCTCTGGCTATATTAACGTATGAAATTGTCAGGGGCCTGATGTATGAGCACAGGGGGCTATGTAAATTGGGGCACCATTAACCTGCCCCTTCATATGCAACCATGGGTTTGTGTTGCCATACAAAATCACACAGTGATGATGATGAATAAGCTGGCTTCTATGCCAGACTGCATCACTGTTACACAGTGGTATGCCTTTGTATGTGATAGTCATACACGAGGTAGAAAGATGTGAGTGCCCAGTTGGAAGCATGCGCACATAATCCACATATCTCAGCACACATGTACCACTATAATGGCTCAGACATGGTAATGTCTATGGATTCGAAACAAAAGGCAATCTAGCACAAAATAACGGCATAGGTATCACAAGATCAGTGACTGAAAGAAATTACCTTCACAAGTGTTTGTAAAATGCCATCATGTGTCTATGCAGGAAGATAGTAATTTGAGGTTTCACATCGCATGAACATACCACTGTTGTCATAAATTACAGAAATTACACAACAGATGTCTATACACACACACACAGAATATCCCAACCTTCACTAACACATGTGTACATAACATCTCCTGCAACTAAGGTGCACGGGGGAACAAATGGCACACGTGTAGCTGAGCACGATGAAGTAAAATCCAACAACACACCACAGAGTGGACACACATGCACATGTAAATTGCCAGGCATTTACGTGATGTCATTGTAGTCTAAGTCCACTAAATACTTTGAGTACAAATTGTCATGGTTGTCACATGCCTTACCATGTGTTGGACATAGGCCACAATATATATTGTGTTGTAGGTATGTGTACTTTTGTATCTCAGACATAACAATGTAGCCAAGCCACAAATTAGTACACTTGCACATATGTACATACATAGCACACATGTGCCAACATGTATGTGGATACAGTGTAGCTACACATGTACATATGCACAAGGTATGAGTACTTGCAAGCAGCAGACTCAAAAACAAACCTATAGGTTCAACATGCCAATGTCACCATAATGACTTTACTGGACAGTCACGCACATGTCGGCCGATAAACTGGGGGGGTCCATCTGGCTTGTTCAGCACTACCTCCCTATGATGCTGCAACTGGGTGGCCGTGCTATTCTTGGGTACCCCACAGAAGCACGTCAGTTGCGGTGGGGTAAGGTGCTCCACCACCTCATATTGATCAACCACTAACTGAAGCATCGCTGGGCAGATCTGGTTACAAGGAAGCCAGATCTGCTGGATCATCTGGGTATAGAGATTGGTGGAGCAGTTGGTAAGTCTCACATTTCCATACAAAGTCCTTACTTCTGCATTTGCATGACAGTTGCAGATACGGTTCAGTGCTGCATGTAATGCTTAAGGATCTGGACATGTTGTATGCTACCTTTATGAAGGGACCAAGTGCCATCTTAAGCCTGCAAGTCAGATGTACAACAATGAAGCTGATGCTGGGCAGATGTACCATTTTCCCTGCACAACCATTACAAAGTGTTGTGATGCATGCATAAGGGCAACTCAGTAATGAGCAGCACCAAATGAGGCCTGCTCCATGCATCACGATTGGAAGGGGGTCCCAAAACCTGTTTGGGTGACAAATGTATAAGCCACTGAGTAAGATGATAAATCCACTATTTCACTTTTTCTGGAACTCTGAACTACTGCTGAGAGCAGGTGTGATATTGGGGCATACAAATGTATGAGATGGGCCCCAAATGTACTCAGCAGAAGTCATAATAATCTGTTGCAACTCCTGCTGAGTACATCATTTACCTACACATAAATAGATGCAGTTGGACCCTACCTGCATCATGCTGTGCCTTAATTCTCATTAGGTGTACACATGGCTGACATAAGGGGTACACTAAAGACCACAAGGACTGTATAGATGCAATTGGTGCTGCACCCCTGTTGTTCTATTGGCCCCTTTGATCATTGTCCAAGGCCATGTAAGGTAGCTTGACCATGCACCGGGTCCAGACTGCTAGCAGTTCCCTGTTCCAGTTCCTTGTGTATCACATACACCCTATACTATGATTATTACCACACAGTGTACCGAGTCAATTCCACAGGTCTGCCGCGTCTCACTGACAGTATGGGGCTGTCCTGCATCTCACATCACTCAGTAACCTGCACCAACAAATGCATCCTTATACCATAGAGCAAGTGTTTCTATGTTGAGGCATCTTCCTATGCCCATGTTCTTATCCCTCCCTGGACAAATAGTGGTATACCATGGCAAAAATTGCTCCCCATACACTATTGGCAATGCATCCATGATTTCAATCAGTCAGTGTGCAGGTAGGTACAACTATCTTCACATGAGAATACTCCCATAGCGTTATTGCTCATGTGTGTGCCTTGTGATGGTACACACATATTATTTACTTCACTGAAGGGTGTATCACATTATTCCTTAGCCCCTGGAATACACACACAACCCCTGGGCTGTAGTTTGTCAGTTTGCTGTGACAATGAGGTAGTTGTCTACAACATCTGAGGCAGGCTCATATGTTATGGGTCTCACAATGGGACAGCCACTGCAACAACCCTTGCATGCTCTTTAAATGCCATATACAGTGTCAAGCAGTTCCATGTGGTCATGGATGTGTAGAGCTAACAGACACCTGCATGACAATGCCATGTAATAATGGTGCAGTGAGAAGCACCACAGAAGTATCAGGGACAGTGATGGTTTATAGTTGTGTGGGTCTATATTATCTCAGACTATGTGTAATTGACTGATCATAGATGTTTGTCAGTTGTTCTGCTCTACCACTAGGATGGCTTGCTCACTCAGCCTAACAAGTTAACAGTACACAATGTTGTCCATTAAATAATATGTACAAATTACACTGAGCAATGTCTTCCATCCATGTCTTTCAGGTGGACCTGCGCCCTACGCCATAGGAGACGTTGCACAATTTGAAGACCCGACGCATCCAGTAAGTGTCATCTTGTGCGTCATGGGTGCTAAACCTGGTTTGGTGTGAAAGATGGTTTTGCTTGACCAATAATCTGATATCATTGGAGAATGGATGGAGACATTGTGTATGTTGGAATGTTGTGTAATGAGAATGGTTTGCATGTAGTTCAAGGGGCAATGTGTGCTGACATGGAATTGTGTGAAATGGGAATTGTTCTGGCTGTCCAGGTATTCATTAGTGTCTACCATGATATGTCTCAGAGCAGCAGTTTATGTACATAGCATGCCTGTTTAAAACCACTTTGTCACAGCACCATTGTCAGCACAGTTTGCCACACATAGCTTACACTAACTGACAAGACGGTACAGACGTTACATCTGCAGAGGTTCCTAGGGGGCTTATTTAGGAGACACATACACCACAAGTGCCTCAGCACCCTTCAGCTATAATGAGTCTGTAGTACAGCAAGGAGCCATATTGTGGTGCACAACAATCAGTAGTGTACACAATTATTAGACAACTAACCTCCAGATGGTTGTGTGAAAAGTCAATGATTCTTCCCACACCAGATCTCAAACAGTTTTCACAACATGGTCCTGCCACCATGATATTTGTGAGTGATGTAGGTCACATCACATATGCATATGATGTGACTGCTGTGTGAATACCTGTACTTTGATGATTTCTGACATGCATGTGCAAATGATGTACAATGTTTCTGGATACTGTTGTAGCACCCACTGCAGTACCAAACTCACTTGGGCCTAAGGGCTCCCTTACAGTCACCATGTGTATACCGTTTGACACATGTTGCACTACATAGCACAGGGTGGGGGCTTCAATTCTGTAATGTGTTGACAATGTTGATGTGCAGCTCAAGCTTCAGGCCAAACTTTCTGGGAAGATTACATTAGTTATACACATGGGCACATCATGGACAATGCCGTGCACCCTTGTAACCGATGCCCAGGCCAGGTCTTACAACAGGACACATTAATGTTGATTTACCAAACCTTAGAATAGTAGGTCGAAAGTTATCAGACTCCTTATCATATGGCCCACACCTTGCCTCATTGATGACTGGGTAAGCCTTGATGGTACCCCGGGTGTGTTTAAGTGATGGGTTGCATGCACAGCCCCCCTTATGCATAGGGACACAGGAAATCCAGACTTGTTGGGGCACATGGTCCTCACAAGTTAGAAGACACAAATGTTGATCATGGACAATTTTGTCCAATTAGCTCTGGGCCCTATTTAAAAATAGATTTTGGTCATCCCAGTGACATGTACATGATACTGTTGATGGCTGGTAGGAAATAGTCATAGATGAGGAGTAAGTCATTGTTGAGGAATGTGTGTTGGACTGTATGTGTTATCTGCAGTTGCAATGTATATTTTGGTCCTCATTACAACCCTGGCGGTAAATGCCACTTACCGCCGTGCAGAAGACCGCCAACATACCACTGCGGCCGTGGAATTCCGCTACAGCTATTACGACCCACAGCTCGGAATCCGCCATAATCCAGACACCCACACAAGTCCGCCACACCAAAGGTCAGTGATAAACTGGCGATCACAAAACCTCCACCGTCACGCCAACAGGAATACGCCCACACTATCACGACCCACGAATCCACACAGCATTCTTTCAACCGCGGTATTCCATTGGCGGTACACACCACCACGCTCAAAATACACACACATTTACAAAACACAACCACATTGGACAATTCAACATACACACACCACACCCACACACCCAATCCAATATAAAACACACACCCACATCACCCACAAACCCTTACTACCAGAATTCTGAAAGCGTGCCAGAGAGAGACACCACCATAAACAACACCAGCATCCACAGACACACAACACCATCACTTACACAACATCCACGCACCTCAAACAACACACAACAACACATCACCTCACACATCACAACACACACCACCTCACACATCACCCACACCACATCATGGCACCTCAAAGACACCCCAGGTTCTCTGAGGAGGAGCTCAGGGTCATGGTGGAGGAAATCGTCTGGGTAGAGCCAAAGCTATTTGGATCACAGGTGCAGCACACCTCTATTGCAAGGAAGGTGGAGCTGTGGCGCAGAATCGTCGACAGGCTCAACGCAGTGGGACAGCATCCAAGAACAAGGGATGACATCAGGAAGAGGTGGAATGACCTACGGGGGAAGGTACGTTCAGGTGCAGCACACCACCATAGCTAGGAAGTTGGAGCTATGGCGCAGAATCGTGGACAGGGTCAACGCAATGGGACAGCACCCAAGAACACGGGATGACATCAGGAAGAGGTGGAACTACCTACGGGGGAAGGTACGTTCCGTGGTCTCAAGACACCAGATTGCAGTTCAGAGGACTGGCGGCGGACCTCCATCTCCTCCCCCAGAACTAACAACATGGGAGGAGCAGGTCTTGGCTATACTGTATCCTGAGGGCCTCGCAGGAGTAGCTGGAGGAATGGATTCTGGTAAGGCAAAGCTTTCACTACTTCATCCCCCACCCTACCTGCATGCTATCACATACCCCCACCCTCGCCATCACTCCAACTCCTTACATATGTCCCACTATCACAAACCACACATCCCAACACCAAGCCCTGCATGCAAAAACAGAGCATGGATACCCATCACCAATGCATGGCCACTGCACATAACCACACACACCCCTAAACATTTAGCACACAAGGTCCTACACAAGAATGCAAGCACTGGGTACAGGGTCACCCACCCATTGCACACCATGGCACACACAGAAGCAATAATCATGCCTTTACACCCCTGCAGGACCCCTACCCAAAGTCACCGGACAGGAGGTTCCAGACATGTCCACTCCACCCACAGAAGAGGCCCGCAGTGATGACAGCAGCTCTGTCCAACAAGATCTAGATGACCAGCCCAGCCCATCTGGGACCTCGGGACAGTCGGTTCGCCTCACACTGGCACAAGCCACCACAGAGCCTCCCCCTCAGGAAACACCAGCAGAGCATGCACCCAGCGGGCCCATCCTTCTGTCCCCAGGACACGTCAATCAGCAGTGTGTCCACCACTACAGGGAACCCAGGCAAACCCACCAACCCAAGAAAATCAGGGACCTGGTGGCAGTGGGCACACAATTCAGGGGACAGAGGCTCAGGAAAACAGGGAAACTGGGAGGACTGCTGTTCGACAGGGGAGGACAGCCCAGGGAACCCACTCTCCACGAGGCTCTCTCCAACATCATGGGAGCTTACCATCATTCCCAGGAGACGATGGCAACGGTACTGGCCAAGTTTCAGGAGACCCAGCGGCTGTAGGAGGCACACTAACTGGGGATCAGGGAGGACCTGAAGTCCATAAACAACACCCTGGTCACCATTGCAGGGGTGCTGCAAGACCTTGTCAACACCAGGATGGACACTATGGCACAACAAGGGGCCCCTGACACTAGCCTGGATGATGAACAGCCCTCCAGCTCCGCCGTCGCAAGTGGACAGGAGGCACCGCCACAGGAATACGACACCACCACCCCACCCCCTGCAGATGGAGAACCACCCCGCAAACGGTCCCTGAGATCCAGGAACAAGACAGAGAACATTGTCAAGACCCCTGCCAGGAAATGAGACCCCCCTTAAGGTCACCCTTCTGTCCCACTTTGTCACCCTGTCCATCCTTAAACTGCCATTGCTCCACTTCCTATGCCCCTTTGGACAATGCACCTGTGAAACAAATTGACTGGACTCTGCCATGGACATTCCTCCACCATCACCCCTGCCCATTTTACAACCCCCTCCACTTATTTGCACAGAAATAAACACACTTCAATCACAAAACAATCTGGAGTCAGTCTGTGCTTTCACAAACGTGTAATTGCAATAACCATGGAATTTAGCAATGTCAATTTACTTGTGCACATACCGATGTAGCACGGATGGAGGAAATATAGCAGAGGCACAAAGTGGGACCCACATCTGTGAAATGGAAAGGCAAAGTGACAAGTCAGGGTCCATACACTGAGTGAAAATGACAGGCTTATGCTAGCTCCAATAATAGTATGAGATATGGGAGGCAGTGACATCTTACCTGTGTCTTACTGGAAGTATTGCATGATTATGTTGTTTCTGTTGTCGATATCCTCTTCTTCTGCCTCCTCTTCTTCACTGTCCACAGGCTCCACAGCTGCCACAAGACCACCAGCTGGCCCATCCTTCTGCAGAAAAGGCACCTGGCATCGAAAAGCCAGGTTGTGCAGCATACCTCAGGCCACGATGATCTGGCACACCTTCTTTGGTGAGTAGTAGAGAGAACCACCTGTCATATGGAGGCACCGGAATCTGGCCTTCAGGAGACCGAAGGTGCGTTCAATCACCATCCTAGTTCGCCCATGTGCCTCATTGTAGCAATCCTCTGCCCTTGTCCTGGGATTTCTCACTGGGGTCAGTAGCCATGACAGGTTGAGGTAACCAGAGTCACCTGCAAATATGGAGGGACAACTGTTAGACAGACACTAAACTGTAGGGACAAATCCATACCCAGACACCTATTCACACTGTATAGGATCCTTTTCTTTACCTATTAGCCACACACGGTGCCTCTGGAGTTGCCCCATCACATAAGAGATGCTGCTGTTCCTCAAAATGTAAGCGTCATACACTGAGCCAGGAAATTTGGCATTCACATGGGAGATGTACTGGTCTGCCAAACACACCATCTGCACATTCATCGAATGGTAGCTCTTCCGGTTTCTGTACACCTCTTCACTCCTGTGGGGGGGTACCAAGGCCACATGTGTCCCATCAATGGCACCTATGATGTTGGGGATATGTCCTAGGGCATAGAAGTCACCTTTCACTGTGGGCAAATCCTCCACCTGAGGGAACACGATGTAGCTGTGCATGTGTTTCAGCAGGGCAGACAACACTCTGGACAACACGTTAGAGAACATAGGCTGGGACATCCCTGATGCAATGGCCACTGTTGTTTGAAAGGAACCACTTGCCTGGAAATGGAGTACTGACAGGACCTGCACTAGAGGGGGGATTCCTGTGGGATGGCAGATAGCTGACATCAGGTCTGGCTCCAACTGGGTACACAGTTCATGGATTGTTGCACGATCAAGTCTGTAGGTGACTATTATGTGTCTCTCTTCCATTGTCAATAGGTCCACCAGCGGTCTGTACACCGGAGGATGCCACCATCTCATCACCTGCCCCAGCAGACGTGCCCTATGGACAAGAACAGCGAGCAGAGAGTCAGCCAACACTGAGGTATCACAAAATGTAATTTGCACACATTTATTAATCCGCAATGTGCCTGTAACTATGTGTATTCAAGGCCTACATTGGTGTGACGCAGTTAATATTAATGCCATGTGGCCCCCTGAAATGGCGGCTGCCTGACCTGTAAGGTGGGACAAGGGGATATGAGGTAACTGTGCTGGCGTTGTACACCGTCATGGTGGGCTGTCGAAGACCGCAGCGCAATCCAGCATTGGTTAACATTGGACCCTATGGGTCTGAGGAGCCAATGACGATGTATGCCAGCGGTGACGGTACGCACCGCCTCGGACGTGACTGCCATTTTCTGTATGTTCACTCACTTGATACCTGACCTTCAACAGGAGAGGACCTACACTGCAAGTGCTGCTGTGACCTCAGTCTGGAAGCGACGATGGCTCATTTGTCTGGGGAAAAGGGCCCCTGCCTTCACTTCGGAGGAGTTGGAGAAACTAGTAGATGGGTCCTCCCCCAGTACACACAACTGTACGGTCCCCCAGACAAACAGGTGAGTACACTGTGAGCATTCTGCATGGGCAGTGCCTGTTTGGAGTGGTGTGGATGGAAGATAAATGGGGGGGGGACTGAGGCCTGCATGTGCAGACGGTGAGTGTATGTGCATAAGGGCAAGGGTGGGAACGAGGGCCAATGAGTACAACGGTACAGACGGGTAAAGACTTTCCTTTCCCCCTGTACTATTCCTCTAGGTCAGCGCCCACCAGAAGAAGGCTATTTGGCGTGCCATCGCCAAGGACGTCTGGACCCTGGGGGTCCATCACAGACGGAGCACCCACTGCCGGAAAAGATGGGAGGACCTGCGCCGCTGGAGCAGGAAGACGGCGGAGGCCCAGCTGGGGATGGCCTCCCAACGTCGGAGGGGTGCCTGTCGCACCATGACCCCCCTGATGTTCCAGATCCTGGCGGTGGCATATCCGGAGTTGGATGGGCACTTGAGGGCATCACAGCAGCCACAAGGGGGTGAGTACACTCTCATTCAGCTGACTCTGCACGCATTACAAGGTGTCTTCAGTGAGTTCCCCTAGGCCAGGGCGAGCTTGGTAGGCAAGGTCCCTTGTGAGGCAGGCTCAGTGGCACCCCAACCCCACTAGAGGTTAGTGCCATCAACACCTAGTCAGGATCCTGTGACTTCCATGTGTTCCAGTTCCAGTTCTTCCACTCCAGGCAAAAGGGGGCCGGGTCACCACAGCAAGGGAGCAGTTCCTTCAGAGTGGCCGTCCAACAGAGTGGCAGTCATTTCAGTAGTACAGAAGTCCTTCTTCCTGGCAGAATATCCACAGGTTTAGAAGTATACTGAAGTGGTGGTGTCCGAGGTTCTCTTTTTATACACAGTTGTGCCTTTGAAGAGGAGATACGCTTCCAGAGGCTTGCCTTATAAGTGCACAGATGTCCTGCCTTGTCTGCCCTGGCTCCAGACTAAGTACAGGGGATATACAGCCCTTTGTCTGGAGACAGGACACAGCCTATTCAGGGTTGAGACTGGGTCCATCTCCTCCTTCCCATCCTGCTATTGATGACCATTATTTCACAACTACTTGTGCTCCCCCACCCCTCCTTAAGTCTGTCTGCCCCACCTTATGGGGCCTAAGGGGTAATTACCCCCGATCTTACCCCAGGGGCAGAAAGCCCACTAAACACCAAGGACATATTTTTTTAATATAAATATAGGGTTGGAGGCTACCCACCAGGACATGGCCATGCCCCGACCCCTAATACATATGGCAACAATCACCCCAGGAGTGCATATGAGGGTGACTATCCTCAATCTGCACCCCTGAGAGGGCAGATAGCTGACAAGACAACAGAGATTTTTTCCTTTTATAAAAATATAGGGCTGGGAGCTTCTCACCAGGGCATGACCATGCCCCCATCCCAAATGCATATTTTAATAGTCTTTCTGCCCCTCAATAATTACCCCTGATCTGTCACCTTGGGGAGAACGGAAAGCCCACTAGACATTAGGGAAATTTGTTTAATTTTTGCAAACATAGGGATGGGGGCTGCCCACCATGGACATTGCATTGCCCCTACCCCAAGTAAATGGGGCAACTGTCTTTCTGCCTCACAGGGGCAGATGGAGGTAATTACTCTGATCTGCCCTCCGGGGGGCAGAAAGCCCTCTACTCACAGTAGGGACTGAATTCATGCTATATTGTTTGGGGGGAAGTGCCCCTCGGGCATGGGCCCATGCTGCCCCCCACCCCAGGGCCAAAGATAATTTTTACCCCTACTGGGGGTGGATGGTGTATTCACCGCAATCTGCTATCTCCCTCCCGGAGGGGGCAAAAACCCCACTAGACACCAGAGATTTCAAAATTACACCAAAAGGAATTAAGGATGAGGTGACCTGTCCTATCATGGAGCCATACACCTGCCCCAGTGGGATAAATAGTGTTTCTATCCCACTGGGGGCAAATAGGAGTCTAGTTCCGATTGAGGAGGTTGCTCCAAGCTTGCCCCTGGGGATAAAAATCCACCCAAGACCAGGTATTTTGACTTTGGGGCAAAGGAAAGTGGTACAGGTGTTACACGCTGTCATTGGCCACATTTCACCACAAAAGGGACACGCCATTCTTTTTCCTCCCAAGGGCAGACACGAGGTGTGCTCCCAATTTGCTCCCAGGAGAGTAGAAAGCCCACTTTATGACAGGAATATAATTTTTTTATAAAATAATGGGATTTGTCTTGCCCATCCTAATATCAGGCCCCACCCTCAACCTTAAAACCTCAACAGTCTGTCAGCTCCTCTAAGGACTAAACCATCCCATCCCAGCAAGAAAGTGAGGACGTGATTCTTTAAGGTGTAGTTATGACATATGGGCCAGGAGAGTGTGGCTAACTCCCAATACTGCCCCACTTGCAATGGTGAACAGCTGCACTTCTTGGGTTTGGGTTGGCTGCCACCTGGAAAAACCTACCAGGCCCAGATAGTTCTGAAAACTAGATACCTGGAGGAGTCCAGGATGGTGTGTTTGCATGCATCCCACACCATTTTCTTACCCACACTGCCCTGCAAACCTCATACTATAACTAAAATACACATTTTCCTTACATTGCTGTGATGAAAATCTCAGGAATCTGTGAGAAGCCACCAATTTCCTACCACACAGTGTTTTCCCAAATTCCCTGATAAAAATGATACCCCACCAAGCATTGCCCCACTTGTGTGGTTGGTCCTAGTGCCTGCGACAGGGAGGAATAAAAAAAAAGATAACAAAGGGAGTCCCCTTGCAAGGGCCCCCATTGACCTTGGTTTCATTTGTTCCTGTCATGAGCATTATGCCCAGCTGCATAAGCAGCACAGCGTTTTTTTATCGCCACAAGTTGGGTAACGCTAGATGGTTGGAATTTCATGGATTCTTGCAGCTTTGGGAAGTTCTTTGAACAGAAATGCAAGGAAAATAAGTGATTCTAGGCAATGTTTGAGGCTTGCAGGGCACTGTGGGTAAGAAAACAGTGTAGGATCCACATGCGGCACAACACCTTGGACTCTCCCAAGTGTCTAGTTTTCAAACAAATGTGCAGGCTTGCTAATTTTCCCTAAATACCAGCTGGGCTAGGGTCCAAACTACACAGCGAGCCTCCTTGCGCTAAAAGGACCAGCTTTGAGTGCAAAAATGTAATGTACCCATGTTGCATTTTGGGCTGTTTCCTGTCATTGTACTAGGCCTACCCGTACAGATGAGGTACCATTTTTATTGGGCGACTTAAGGGAATGCTGGGTGAAAGGAAATTTGTGGCTCCCTGTAACCTACAAACCCTATATAATCCTGCAATCAGCAGGGTATAGCTGACATAACGGTATATTGCTTCTGTGAATTTGCCATTGTGATGAAAAGTTATAGATTAAAATTTTGTAACAAATTACCATTATTTTCCTTCTCATTTTCAATATATCTTTAATTTAATAGTTTGTTTCTTCGGGAAACTCTTGAGGGATCTCCACATATCATCTCTTGATAACTTTGGAATTATATCTTCTTTTCAGAAATCTATAGCTTTCTTAGATCACCCATTGGTTTCATACTAGTTTTCACCCCAAACTGGAAGTAGGTTGAGAGCTCTTTCTAAAATGCCAAAACTGTGGCATAAAATTAGGTTTATTTATTCAGCTCTGCATGTTCCTGAAGGTTTGGAAGATGGTGACTTTAGGGCAGCAAATCATTCATCAAAGTAATTTTTTGGGAAAAACGAACTTTTATCCAGAGTACTTTTTTCCTATTTTTCCAAGAAGCTGAAGAGCATATTTATAATGCTTAGTGCCACCTTGCACCACATTAACATCATTATTTTTTACCTTAATGTGGGCTAACGAGGACAAATTCTCCACACCGTATCTACAGGGTGGCGTAATGCATGCATTGTGCCACTCTGCAACCCTTTGCACAACATTATGTCTGCGCCAGGCATAATGTATGCAAAGGGGGCGTTCCCCTGTTAGGGGAGCTGGAAAAGTGACGTATGGAAATCTATGAGATTGGTGCAGCTCCACTTTCTATAAATCTGCCCCCAAAAGTTTGCTAAATTTTGCCTATTTTCTTTGTGCCCTCCAAGTCAATCCACAAATCGTGAGTACCTTTATATTCCCCAATATGTTGGAAAAAAAGAATTCGAATTTGGCATGGATACCTTATGTGGAAAAAAGTATTGAGCCCTAAAATTAATCTACCTCAAATATTCAAAAAAGGGCTCCCTACTGAGGGGGTGGAGGAAGAGGCCCAGCAGTTAAGGAGTTAATGTCTCACTAAGCCAATCATTTTCTATGATCTTTATTGTTTTCAATTATATTTGTTTTATTCCATTGTGGCTGTTATATGGTTAAGCAGAGAAGAATATTTCTTGCCTGTGTCTTCTTCAGTTGATTTTGCATAGTTTCTGTCGTTTTCTATCTGTTTGTAAAGGGTTTCAGTCCAGAATATATTTTACCCTTGGTTGAACATTAATTTTATTTCTATTTAATTAACCTTCATTGTGTAGTTAATTAAGCTCAACATGTTCATCTATTTAAATCCACTTTATGATTTGAATTGGAGAAGGGATACATTTTTTTTCTTCAATGTTAATATCAGAGTCTGGGCTAATAAAATTAAAATGAGAGAGCACAAATCTTTTAGGCCTATTTACGCAAGGTCGATGCAAATTGGCATCACAAAAATGGAAAAGCTTTTTGTATGGCCTTCTATACACTCTAAATGTAATGAGTTCAGGTAACATCCATGCACTACAAACTGGTTGAAGTTTTGTTTTGCATGAGGGTGAAACATGGTAATCTTTTTATACTGTATATTGTTTATAATACAAAGTGGGCTGTGGGTCAGCCCCCTTCACGTCAGGTAGCAGCTTATTCCTCGGAAAGGAAGCTTCCAATATTACCAGCGGCTGACATTAGCTGGTCACCAGGAGATGCAGTTAGGTTGGGAGTATGGTTTTCCCTTTTCTACATGGTCTGCTCTTTTGCCTTTTATGGACTCTCTGACATTTTGCCTCGGAGTATTGTGATCCTGCCACTCAGATTCACAACACATACTTTGTTCCACAAACCTCAAAGTAAAATTAGTTGAACTCAATTTGGTCTTCATCGGAGGATACGGATGTTGAGCGAGGCTCGACCTTCAACGAAAGTATGACTAAAAGGCTCCCTTGAATGTATTCCTCCCTGAGACCCCCCAAGTTTCTGCTAGGGACCTGTAAATAACTCACAGGAAAAGCAGCTAGTCTCCATCAAGAACACCAGATTGAGTACTATCAGTATGCAAGCTGACAGTTGATTGTATGACTGTTTATAGAGCAGTAAAGTAGGGATTCCAGTCTTGACAAAAGCCAGGTACCCCATGTTGGGCCAATTTCCAATCTGAAACAAGTTGTCCCTCCAGATGCGGGTACAATAATCACTCACGTGCATTCCTATATGTTTTAATAATCTCACTGCCCTTCGATCAATAAAGGGAAATGACCTGCGAAGGTAACAGATTTTAACTTCTCGCTTTGGATCATCACCTTCCTCGCTCCTTTACCTAAATACTCCTTGCCAAAGCAGTAGTTAGGTAAAGGATGGGTGGAGCTCCACCCACAAGTATGTCCGGGACCCAACCTTTGGAGAGCTTGGCTGGCCTCTAAAGATACATGACCCTCAGGGTACTGTGTGAAGCTGTGCCTTAAAGTTTTGTGTCATTTTCTGGTCCTGCCTAGGTCTTAGACTCATTGGGAAATCAAGGTCCCTAAAATATGGATAATCCCCAAAGCTATGGCCTGCCAATAACCTTCATAAGAACGTCACTTTAACTGTATTTGTGTGGTAAGGATTGTGCATTTGGAGGACACAAACACAGAGAGACAAAGGGGGTGATTCTCACCCTGGCGGGCGGCGGAGGCCGTCCACCAGAGTTCCCCCCTCCAAAATACCGCTCCGCGGTCGAAAGACCGCTGAGGGTATTTTGGCTTTTGCACTGGGCTGGCGGGCGACCGCCAAAAGGCCACCCGCCAGCCCAGTGCAAACCACCCTTCCCACGAGGACGCCGGCTCAGAATTGAGCCGGCGGAGTGGGAAGGTGCGACGGGTGCAGTGGCACCCGTCGCGTATTTCAGTGTCTGCCAAGCATACAAAGGATTCTAATGGGCAGCGGAAAACCGGCGGGAGACCGCCGGTTTTCCGCATCTGACCGCAGCCAAACCGCCGCGGTCAGAATGCCCTGCGGGGCACCGCCAGCCTGTTGGCGGTGCTCCCGCCAACCCTGGCCCCGGCGGTCCATGACCGCCGGGGTCAGAATGACCCCCAAAGTGTTTTTCCCATTCCCTGTCCCCTTCTCACTAAGGATCACAATTTACAGATATTTAATTTTAAGGCCAGAGTAAATTGGTGCAGGATGCAGGAAATGTACCAGTGGCATAAAAGGTAAAAGTCACAAGGATGCTGTGGTGTAAGTTTACGCTGGCACATTTGTGAGTTTATGAGACCCTACAGGCTGTGTTTTGTATATGTATAAAGGTTTGACATACTATTGTTAAAACCAGTACGCTTTTTAAGTGACTCGTTGCAAAATGCTATTTTGACTCTAAACTTAAAAGTGGCTTTTTCCTATGGAAAAGTCAGTTTGCGCTTTAAACTCAATTTCCATAATTCCTTTAAAAAAGTTAGAAACGTCAACCAATGTTTTTTCATATTCATCAATGGTTTAGTTTCATGGTGAAATGAGATTTGTAATAAATATGTGGAAAGAAAACTAAAAACAACTACCCCCTGTTGATATTTAAATTAGTTTGGTGTATTGTTTGGAAATTTTATATTAGGTTTACTATGCAAAGTTCCTAAAATTAGAGCATCACATCACACTGTCTAACTACACTAATGTTCACAGAAAATGTATGGCCTGGTAACAATGCAAACCATTAGAATGCTAGCAGCTGCTGTTTGTTGCATTTGTGAATTTTAAATTTTTTTAGTTTGAAAGTTGTCTACAAACTTGACACATGGACTCATTTACACCAAAATGTAGCAGTGTATGATGCATAATTTTCCCGAAATTTTGCATAATTATTCAAAAGCCAATTGCTCAAATTTTACACACCCCTAAAAAACAACTTTGTGCTGGCTCAGATCTTCAACAGTAATTAATTCAGTGCTGTTGGGCCTCTATCCTGAGTTTGCCAGAAAACAATTGAACTACTTTTGTAAGCAGGAAGGCTGGGAAGAGTAAGGGAGCCTTCTCATTTGTCTCTGCTCTGTTTTGCATAGACACCTATTTCAGGTATAGACCAAGAGGTTAGCTCCTCATTTCTGTGGAGCAGGCCCTAGGAGGAGATTGGGTGGTCCTTGCAGTAGAACCAGACTCCCACATACATGGGAAAAAGCTTCTGAAATAGTATAAAGGAAGGAAAATAGGTCCAGAGACCTCTGCCTGCTCACCCAAATGTATTCCGAAATGGGAATGACTTTTTTAAAGAATCACCACTTCCTTTAATGATTATACTTTGCTTTTAAAAATAAATCCTGTTTGGGAATGTAAGCACAGGTCTTGTGGTTTATTGTTACTTTCAGGCAAACATCCCTGAGTTTCTAACTAATCACAGGAGATTTCAAATGGCAATTTATTCAATTAATATTTATTAGGTGAGTCATTCTGTGACCCACGGCAACTGGAAATTAGTGGTGTGACCCAATATTAAAAATATTGAATCAAAAAGTCTGAGACAGGCTGCAAAAAGTTGGGGCCCAATTTGGGGCTTGTCCTTCAATCTATCAGGCCACAAATTGTATGTCTGTTATAATGATTAATAGTTTGCAACAGCTGGCTGTGTGTAAGTGGCTGTATTAGTTGAGCGGGTGAGTACTGACCTCAAATAATGACCACAGTCCTTGTCAGGCTGAACCACTAAAGTCAATTAACTTGAGTTCAAAATCTCCTGGTAACTGTGGCACAAAGCACACAGGCTTTACTTAAAGGCAATATGTATGTTATTTATGTAGCATTCAAAAAGTAATAAAGGGAAAAAGCAAAAGAAGAAAACCCACACCCAGTTAGAAAACTGAGTACATTTTAATATATAAAATGACACCAAAACAACACAAATCCCGTAGAACCAGGGTTGTCAATTTTTTGAATGTTTAAGGTTCAAAATAACACAAAAAAGAATTAAACACCAACTGTAGTCACCTGGTTGTGCTTTACTGGGACAAGGCTAAGGATGGAGGCCTACTTTGATGGAGCAAGATTTGGATACAAGGTCCAGGTTCATTTAGGTGAAAAGTTTTACCTTCAGACAATGCTTGGAATGAAGTCAAATATACTCATTGGGGCTAAGCAGCAGGCTGTGGGCAAGGAGGGTTGCTCATTGTTAGGTAGCTTCTGAACGAGTTATTGGTAAAGCTGTTGAATTAAGCTGAGAAAGGCCCAAGTTGAAAAAATCTGAATTTCACACCCAGAGAAGGTCCATCGCCAACGGGATACATTTAGCACCTTCGCCCATTAAGATTTCTACCTTCAGAAATAGTTACTCTTTTGAAGCTTGGATTCTTCCAGTGGGGCACAGCTACAGGTTGTAGCAGAAGTGGGCTCCACAAGATCGGATATTTTTTCCACAATGTCCCTCTAAATCAGATTTTTTACTGCAGAAAAGAACATCGTGGAGTAACCTGATTCTTTGGCCCAGTATACAATGCATCTTTGTTGGATCAGCTTTGCAGGTTGGTGGCAGTCTCCCATTGGTTCTCAGAGCAAAAGGATGACAAAACGTTTCTAATTCCTGGGTTTTAAGATGTATTACGAGGTGTACACTTTGACACTAGACTGAGGTCCAGCACATTGGTGACAGCACTCAGTGGTCAAATACAAACCAGCAGAGGCCAGTAGCATGATCTAAGGTAGGTCCAGTTGGAACTGATCAGCTAGGAATGGTGAAAAGGCTTCCTGTAGCTTGTTGTGTCCCTGTAGCTTGAACAAAAGGTCAGCCTTATGACCCTTGAAGTTCACCTCTTTGTCAGGATAGAAGACTGAGAGCAAGTCCAGTATTCAAGGCTCCTTTCTGGTAACAGACAGCAGGTTTGGTTTCCTTCTGTTCTTCCACAGGTCCAGATATGATCTAACGAGGGAACTGTGGGTGCTTGTTAATGCCCAGTGTCAGCCTGGGGGTGGGGAATACTTCTGGACAGTCCCTAGCCTTTGGGGTAAAAGTTCCCAGAGGTTTCACAACTCACTTTTGTAGCACTTCCTGTGTCTTCTACTGTATCAACCCCACAGTGCCCCTTCTAACCAAAACCAACACAGTAGAATATTTCTCCTCCTGTGCAGAGCTCTTGTACCCACCCTAGATGTGTGGCCAGGAAAATGTATAAACCCTCCCTTGTGGTCACTCACAACCAGTTCTGAGTGCAGCTCCGCTATCACTGGGCAGGGGTAGAAAGGGGCACCTATAGGTGTTACATGTGGGCGTGGCCAGCAGCCGATGAAGCTGAACATGTAGAGCGGCGCTTCAGGGCCGAGAACGGGACCCGAGCGGAAACTCGCCTTAAATAAGCCCAAAAACCCAATCAAAAGTAGTCCCAACACTAGGGGACCCCCGAGCAGAAACCAGAGCGATAGCATCGCCCCCGATCGGATGTGCGGAAGGGAAATGCAAACGAGCTCCGCAACTCACAAGTCCCAAGATGGCGGCCACATCGGGAAACCGGCTCCGCTCGATGAAACAGCAGAGCACTCCGACTGGGAACCACGGACTCAGAAACTCGACCCCCCGAGCTGTACTGAAGTGGAGACAGAAGTGTGACCCAACAACCAAACGGAGCGGGAGAGGAGGAACAGTGGAGCAAATGTGAAAGACAGGTGAGGGTGCGGAGCCTGGCGGACCAAAAGGTTGAAGCAGAAAAAGCACTGAGGCAGCAGGACGCACTGCGAGCCGCTAGTTCAGGGACATTACCAACCCAAGGATAACTGCTTCACATTAGTACCCTTCGCTCGACACAATTGGGAGTTCACCGCCGCGCTGGGGAGCCCTCGGCTGGGGGTGCGGCGGGCCTGGTAGAGAAAGGCGGGGGCCTCTCATGAACGGGGGCTGAGTCACTGCGTTGCCGGGAAGGCATGAAGCACCTGAGCGACCGACTCCCTTAAGATCAGAGAAGTGGCATCGAGAACGGGGGCAAAAAAAAACCATGTATAAACAGGAGTGGGGAAGGGCATTCAACTAACCCCAGCGCTGTGAGCAATGATTGACCCAGACACTACTCAGAAGCATCTAAACCCCCCCCGAAGGGCCATCTCAGAGAAACCACTATTTGAAACCACAGTAGCAGCAGCGCAACTAAGGAACTCCCAACACCACAAGCCGAACCCCACCTCACATAAACGAACTCGCCCGCCTGATCACACCTGCCCAGCCGGGAGAATAGACTGCGCGGCGATCGTTGCCCCCCGGACCACCAGAGATTCACACACGGACCGAAACCTGCCCTGGCCCCCTGCGCCCAGTCGTTGCTTGTGCCCCGGCGGGGACTCCCGCAGCGAAGAATGGGACACTGAGGGCTAACCCTCCTGCTCATTAAAACCCCACTCATTGGTCCTCTGCCCGACACAAAGCTGCAACATACCTGAAGTGAGCCACTCGGCGACAACACCTAGACGCCTGAACTCCGGACCGCCGCGACTGGAATTCTCTGCCTCAGCCCTCCTACGATAAATACAACAAAATGGGCAAACCCAAAAAACGAGATGGACAAGACCAAGAAGAATCGACGACCAACAAGATGCCCGGACAACCTCCTCACCTGGCCTCCCAGAACGCATCAATTAAACAAGAAACAACCCTGGATACAGTCCTACAAGCCATAAGGGAATCTCACGAAGTACTTGAACAGAAAATAGACAATCTAACCGTGGACTTATCACTATTGCGAGACGACCATCGCAAACCAACAGAAAGAGTGGGGGGCCACAGAAAAAACTTTAAATCTGGTGATGTCCACACAAAAGACAACGACCATAGAGACGGCCGAGATAACATCGCAAATCAAAACACTGGAGGCCAGAGCGGAGGATGCGGAAAACCGCTCTCGCAGGAGCAACCTGAGACTAATCGGAGTACCGGAGGGGGCGGACTTCTCTGCGGCAAATATGGAAACATTCTTAGAAGATTGGCTCAAAGACACAGTCCCGCCTGAAGGATTCTCAGCATTCTTTGTGATTGAAAGGGCCCACTGTGTCCCTGACAGATCCCCCCCCCACCGGGATCCAGACCACGCACGATAGTGGCTAAACTAAGGACAGGGACTACATCCTTTTGCAAACTCGCATTAAAAGGGGAAATCATACTAAATAACCAGCATATCATGATATTCCCCGACTTCACCAAAGAAACCCAAACCCAGAGAGCCTCTTATGACTATAAACGCACCCTTTGTGAAAAAGGCATCAAATATGCAATGCTCTTCCCAGCTAAACTTAGAGTCGAACATGAAGGCAAGACACACTTTTTCTCAACCCCACAGCTGGTAGGAGACTGGCTGGAAACCCTTAACTTTACACCTCCAAACACACAGAGCAGATCCTCCCGCACACCTGGCAGGAAACGTGGTAGATCCACCAAAAGGGCACTGGAAATAGCACCTCCGAAACACCAATCTCTACAGAAAATGCACGAGGCAATAGACACAGTGGCGGCCCTGAGCAGAGGGGCCTTGCATCACTCGCAAACATCAGGAGACGCCTTGCACCACGACTCGAGCTGTGGGGGTTTTTCCATCTCATCGCAAGACACTTGCACTAACCTACCAAAAGTGACCCCCAGAACAGCAGAAGAAATCATCTAACCCCCCACGAGCCGAGCAGTGAACTCTCAAATTACCCTGTGAACATTATCTACACGTAACTTTTACTGAGGAGAACTCGACATGCAACTACAAGGAAATAGTAAACTTCAAATATCTCACCACGGGCAGCAGATATGCCTTAGCCGGGTACCCGGAACGGCCCGGAGTGTAAGCCCTCGGTCCTGACACACCACCCACCACCAATAGGACTTAAGATAAGTTAAATGGTTTGGATGGGGAAAGTTTTATTATCCGGTCCTGGGGAGAGGGAGTTGGGGAAAGTCTTCGTTAGAGCTGGGAATGGAACAATTCATGCAAATACAATCGCCTTAGTTGGCGGAGCTCAAACCAAACCTAGGTCATTAAACCAGATCTCATACATCGCAAAGCTCACGTTTAATCCTATCAACACAGTCCAGATCAATCAAGATAATGACTACACAGCATAAAATAATAACCTGGAATGTAAGAGGCTTAAATAATATGTCCAAATGATATAAAGTCCACAACTACCTCAAACACAGGGGAATTCACATAGCCCTACTACAAGAAACCCACCTAATAGAGCAGGAAGTTAAAGCCCTTAGCAAAAGATGGAGGGGCCAAATAATTGCCACTAACTATTCAGCCTACGCCAGAGGAGTACTAATATGGATCCGCCCTGGGGTCCCTTTCCAAATACTCCACAAGATCATTGACAAAGAGGGAAGATATGTGGTGATAAATGGAAGACTAGGAGGAAGAGAAATAACTATAGGAGGTATGTACGCACCAAACCACGTCCAAAGCAAATTCCTAGACAGACTGTCACTAGAAATAGGCCCTCTTCTGGCAGGCATAACTATAATCAGGGGGACTTTAACTGCATAGCTAGTGATACCCTAGACAGATCGCACCCACCAATATCACAATCCCAAGCACTGAAAACTGCGAAACTGTTCGTAGAATGGCAACAACACTGGCAGCTAATAGATAACTGGAGAACAACTAACCCACACTTAAGGGACTATTCATATTACTCACCGGTACATGATCTACACGTTAGGCTCAACATCATTTTGGTGTCTCCCAAAATACAGAGCGACATAGTAGCAGCTGAATATCTTAGCCGAACGATATCTGATCACAACCCCCCGGTATCTTCTCTATCCTGGGGCAGAGAAAGACCGACAATCCCAACCTGGAGCCTCAGAGTAGAAATGCTCGAAGACGAAGCATTTACACATACACTACATACATCCATAAGGGATTTTTTTCAACACAATAGAGGAACTGCATCTACCAGATCCATCGAATGGGAGACTTTTAAAATAGTGATCCGGGGCAAGTGCATCGCCAAAAATATAGGTGTCCGAAAATCAATAGAAGAACTTCTACAATTGGAAGACTCTCTTAGAGACTTGGAAAGAAGGCTGTGTAGGGCGCAACCCCCAAAAAACAAACTGTCATAGTTGAAATCGAAAACTCACAGGGCACACAGGTATACATTCAAATGGAGATAAATGCCGTCTTCCACGATTACTATGCAAAGTTATATGCACCTCCTACTGTAACATTGACCACCACCCAGTTACGTGAATTAGAAGCCCTCCCTGCTTCCAACCTGACAACACAAGTAAATTCAACCCTAGCGTTGCTGATAACGAATGCTGAAATAAAATCAGCAATCCAAAGTATGGCAAGGGGTAAAGTCCCAGGAGCGGACGGGCTCCCATTAGAATTTTACCACCAGTACTAAGACATGCTAGCCCCCCACCTCTACACATTATATTCAGAAGCATGGAATAGTAACACTCTACCCCAATCGGCCAATGTAGCCATCATGATCCCATTGTTGAAACCTGATAGACCTGCCACAGATGTTCGCTCTTACCACCCCCTATCCATGCTCAATTTAGACTACAAAATACTAAGCCGGATCCTAGCCGATAGACTACTTCCCCATATGTCCTCATTGATACATCAAGACCAATCAGGTTTTATACCCAAACACAGCACATCCCAAAATATTAAACGCCTAATATCAATACTTCACTCCTTGCCCCCGAATTTACCACAAGCGGCGATCATTTCGGGTGACATAGAGAAAGCATTCGACAGTTTAAGATGGGACTATCTAGAGCAAGCTATGCTAAAATTGGTACTAGGTGAAGGGTTTATAAGATGGACCAAACTATTATATGCTAACCCCACCGCAAGAGTGAGAACAGGCAATTACATATCCCCCCCATTTCAGGTCGGAAGGGGTACCAGACAAGGATGTCCACTGTCCCCCCTTCTTTTTGCAATTGCAATAGAACCCCTAGCCCAAATGGCAAGATCCGGCCTCTACAATAAGGGCATCTCAATCAATAACTGGACTCATTACATCGCTCTATACGCAGATGATATGCTACTCTTCCTACAAAACTTAGAAACGGATCAACCAGGGGCCATGAGTATGCTAGAAAATTATGGAGCTTCCTCCGGACTCCGGATTAACTGGAGGAAGTCCTCCATTTTTCCACTGCACACAGACACCTCAGAACCCAATGACACAAGAGGTCTCCCATGGTCTCCTAACACATTTAAATACTTAGGAGTAAAGATCTACCACTCAGTAAACAATCTGCTGGAAAGAACATTCAAGGATCCCCCTGAACATTCAGGGGGATTAGAGCTGGCCTGCAATTCTGGGAAACACTGCCTCTAACAGTCACAGGCAGAATTGCTCTCCTTCAAATGATAGTACTACCCAGATTGCTATACTATTTTTCAACCATTCCACTTGTAATCCTGAAAGCAACGTTCAAAGAAATAGAGACTATGTCAACAAATTTCATCTGGGGTCAGAGTAGACACAGAATAGCAATACGGTCTCTCCAAAGACCCACAGCCGAGGGAGGCTTAGCTGCCCCTGACATGGAAATGTATTACTGGGCAGGCCAACTACAATGGATCGCAAAATTACTATGCAACCCTCCAAATACTGGTGAACTACGGCTTCCCTTAAACTGCTCCATAGACAGAATAATGGGCATGCTACTGAACCCCTGGAAATCCAAACCAATGCTTCCGATAGAATGGGAGTCGGCCAGGCACTGTTGGTCCCAATACCTAAAACACTCTTGCACTAAAATTCATATGCACCAGAAATCCCACTGTCCTGCCTGACTAATATCTCAGGGAAGCAAACTATCCCAGGACTCAATAAATTGATATCACATAACATTACGAAACTGAGAGACCTATACAGTGGAGGGAAACTGTTTACCTACACTGAACTACAAATCCAATATGACCCCCCCTATTTATTTATTACCCACAATGCCATCTTTAAAATCGCCCACAAAGCATGGAGAACCGGGACCCTTGAATCCCCCACCCATAATAGCTGCAAAGTTATTTGCTCAATAGGATACCAAAAAGGAGTGGTATCAGGAATATACAAAGCACTACAAGCTAGCACAAGCTTTCCATTAGTAAAACTTAAATCCAAATGGCAATCGGAACTAGACACCACATGGGAAGAAGCGCAATGGGACCAGATCACATCACATGTCTACCCGGTATCTAGAAATGCCAGGTTCAAATTAATAAATCTGTACATCTTCCACGGAGCCTATCTGACCCCACAATTGAGCTTCAAAATCTACGACACAAATAACGCAAAATGCCCTAGATGTGAGGAACCCACAGCAGGCTTCTTACATATGGTTTGGAGCTGCCCTCAACTTAACGCATTCTGGGAAGAGACCTTTGCAAAACTCTCAGCTTGTACTGATAGATCACTGAACAGTAGCTCTACTAGGGGACTTCCCAAGGCCGTCAGCCCTCAAAATATCCAATAAGTTTATAGACCTAGCCCTAATCCTGGCGAGACAAGAAATCACTACAAACTGGAAGTCCCCAACAGGCCCACAAATAACCAGATGGCAAAACACATAAGAGAAATGGGCAGATACAGAAGGAATAGTACTACTACGCAAGGCGACGCCTCTCAATGGGACTCAATTTTGGAAAAACTGAAATTACCAAATGCATCTGCCATAGAAACAAGCGTAACTACCTCGGAATCTGACACAGACTCAAACACTGCACTCGAACAATAATGCTTTGCGAATGAAGAACTTAGCTGCCGACCCTATTGAGACTCACCAACAGTGAACTATATTAAACAAATGGAGAAGCATGAGGGTAGGGAGGGGGAGTAGTTGTTTAAGTAAAGTAATCACTATATCAGCGTTATTGCTATGTTTAAAACTATAGCAAAAACTTTAAAAAAATAAATAAATATAGGTGTTACATACATCTAACTGTAACCTGGCAGATCCATTTAAAGTTAATTAAGTTCCTGGACACAGTGGACATGCCAAACTGCCAGAGCGACAGAACATCTCCCCACACCCAAAGCCCTTGTCTCACCTTTAAGAGCCAGTTCACACCTCATCAGGGAGCTATACAGCCTGTGTGTGACAGTTGGAAGCTCATGCAAATGGGCTTCTAGAGAATTAAGGCAAACAACAAGTAACTTTTCTAAAGTACATGTTAAAAATGTTTATAACAAACCTGGCTTTGCCAATTAATTGGGCTTGTAATAATTGATTTAAAAGGTCCAGATAAACTCTGTGGCTCCTTCTGAAGGGCGATGGCCAATGTTAAATTTAAGATTGTATCAAAATGCTTTTCTATGGAGCAGCTAATCCTGCTACAGTGAAAATAGCTTTTGAAAGCCTCCTCACTGTCAAGACGTGTGTAAGATTTAACTTTTACATGTACTACTTTTAAGTATCATGCACCCTATCTTATGAGCTACTATTGCCTTTGTACACTTACAGTTTTTCACAAGTCTGGATTCCCACCCTAACATCTTGAACATAAAGACATTCTTTTGCAGAATAATCACTTAACCTAAAGTGCTCAGTGGTCCAGTTAAGCAATGACCTTGACCTGCACATTTGTTTGCATGCTGCATTATCTAAGGGAAGGTGCATTTTTAATCACCTGCTTGCCATAATCACAGGTACACATGCAAGAGACTGGAACAAAGCTGTGAGATGATCTTCTCTCATTTCTAAAATTATCCACAGAAAGGTGGGCAGCAACCAGCAGTGCTATTTAAGTGCATTGCAATTGTTAATCGCCCTTCACTGCATGTTTGAAGCAAAGTTTAGTGATGCCTGTTTTGCAAACAGAGCGGTGTCTGGAATTATTTACCCTTCAAATTCAGCAGTCATAATAAAAGAGCAGTTTCCTAGCAGTGGTGTAGCCAAGATGTCGCGTGCGTCACTACAAAATGGAAAACAGGCCCTACTTCCCAGATTCTGAAATAAATCCTTAGTTGGGGTGCAGAGGGACTCTAAGAGCTATGGCGCAGCAGAACTTTCTGCACTAATACCTCTGTCCCTGATCCGTGGTCGGAATTATTTATCTTTGGCCATCAATTCACATTTACACTTAGTGATAGCTGACATGTGAACTACTCTAAGGATTACTGGGTGAGGAGGCAAACCTGGACATGCATAATTCTTGACAAACTGTAGGCATCTTAGGCAGAATAATGCTGTTTCCTGGTATAATGTTTGCACTGGGATGATATTATTTCTTTGCATTTTTGTAACATTACCACCCTTCTGCAATATTGGGATTGGTGTCTGCATCGACCCACTCACCTATACATCTACAAATGCACTAGCCTATTCAACGTTTCATCCATCCATTCAGGTTTCCCTCAAATGACAAATGACTCATTCTTATATTCATCTCCTCACCGACCCACACATGCTTGTCAATTAATAAATAAGCACTTTTGCCTGTAAAATTGCGAGAGCTTTTGTTTTTTTCAAATGCTCATTACTATCGGAAATGAGAATAAATAATAAGCAAAATGTACTGTAAATCTCCAATTTGATGTTATGATCTTGTTGTGCAACCCCTGGCAGCAAACAATGACAGAGTGAAGGGTATTCATGAGGGGAAGGAGCTCGAGCTTAGAAGTTTGTCCAGGCGGGCTTCAGTATTCAATTTAGAAAACTCTATTACACGGTCACGGAAAGTTTCTCATGCACGAATATTCACTTGACAGTCCATGTGCTTATGTCAAAATTCACATGAAGGTCAAAAGAGAAGGGTCGACCCAAAACACTTTCTCGAAGTTCAGTTATGCATTTTTTGTGAAGCAACAACAATTGCTAAGACATTTAACAGACAGACCTTTATTTATATTGGGACCAGTTAAAATCTTACACAGACAAAAAAGGATAGCAGAATTGCTAGTTTTTCATGCTTGGCAGTCCCCATCCATTTCATTTTTATGTTTCTTTCATTTTCTGCGGGATAATTATCTGTTGAAAGTTAATGAAATACTTGGGATGCAAGATGAAAGATGTGTTCTTAGCAGCAAAGCAGTTCCACCCTCACAGGGAGACAGGCAAACTTCGACTGGCCTGCCCTCTGCATTCCATGGCTAATACATCCCAACAAATGCCGAACGCAAATCAAACCATAATACTGGCATCTGCATCTTAATGGATAGAATCACAATGCAGCACATCTCCCTTTTTTCAAAAGAAATGAAAGTGCACAAGGAAATATGCAATGCAAATAAATAACTTTAACCAGAATAAATAGAAAACAAAACACCTAAGCAAAGTTGTCTGAATAACTAGCAAAAATTGGCATTCTTCATAAAACATACAGCTATTTCATAAATTCAGGATATCTGACTGGAGGTTGTCTGATCCTGCTTCCCCCTTTGACTCTTTAGGCTAAAGAACCCTTCTAACACTCACTATCTAAGTTGGAACCAGTTGAACTTCCCGTATGCATTTGGATCCCTAGGTTGTCTAACATCTCATTGTTCTGCAGAACACCGTTGTTGAATCTAACGAAATCTTCTTTGTCATCATCATCTGCATTATCATCCAATTCATAACAAGCAGCTATTTTTCCTTGGCAACTCTCTTCACATTCTATACCTTACAGTCTTGAGTGACCACACTGCTAGTAAAAACTTTCACGACTTTCAATGCTTTATCCAGCCGGGAAAAAAACTTTTTTTTTATTATTCCTTGCTTCAGAATTCTAACCCAGTCTCCAACCTTGATCCTATAAGACTTTGCATTCCACTTCTATTAACACCACTTTTGGTCTTATTTTGCTTACTTTTCACCCTCAATGCTACCTCCTTCACATCACACTTTTTTCAATTTCCCTCACTTCTTTTTGAATCACCATGGACACAAACTGGACACATGACCTGTGCCCTTAAGCGACTTGGAGGGACTAACTTCTGTGACAGTATGCAGGGTTATGCGATACATCCACAATCTTTCTCTCAATGCACTTTTGAAATCTCCTCCACCATTATGTGCCTCAACAACAAAACCCTTCAATATTTGATGAATCTTTCAACTTGACTATTCTCATGATGTTCTTATAATGCTGTGGTCACATGCTTGATGTTATAATGCTTAATAAAAGACTCCCTCTCTCTAGATCTCAACTGAACCCCATTGTCAGTAACTAATACAGAGGAGCAACCCTCCCTACCAAACACTTCTTTGAGAAATTAATTTACAACATTGGTTGTGGTCCTAGTATATTTAGTCGGTGTGAACCAAAATTGCTTCAGAACAGTTAGGCACAATGTTATAAAAATGTAAGTGTTAGACCTGACCGCCTTAGGGTGGTCACCCGTAACATTTTTCCTTCCTCCCTCCACTTTTGAGATACTGGTTTTTTAAAAATTATTATTATATTTATTTTTTTGTGTTCTCATAGAAAGGAAAAGTCCCACCTCGCTACGTGAGGGTCATAAACCTGAGTCTAGTGAGGTGAACGGATCAAACCTGGGCAGACACAACTATTCACCTATCCCAGACAGAACCAAAACTCATGGTCATGACAGTCCCAACACCAGCCGGCCCAAAGAGGGGAGGGGGGCGAAGGAGAGGACAGGAGGAGGTGAGAATAATCATTGGACTATAAATTTGGGGTAACAATTTACAAAATGTTCTCCCAAATGGCCCAAAGTTCATCTCTGTTACCCAGAGAGCCAATATGTTCTAAACCACAAAAATAATTAACAGATGCAAACCAATCACGTATGTTCGGAGGTGTGGACTTAACCCATTTTAAGCATATTTGTCTTCTGGCCAACAACATCAGTAAAAACATCATACCCTTATATGACCTCGGCAGCTTCGAGTACCATGAGGTACCCGGAGAAACCCCAAAAAACACTAATACAGGGGTCACTTCCACATCAGTGCTTGACCTGCATAAGAAAACCATTAATTGAGGTCCAAAAGGAGAAGCGATTAGGACAACTCCAAAACATATGTATATCATCAGCATTGGGCTCCGACAACGTGGACACTTCTTTTCTACCTTCCCCAAAGCGGATAACCTCTGGGGTGACCAGTAAACCCTGTGTATTGTGAACAAATTATTCTTTTGCAGAGCAACTGATCTAGTTACCGACCAAAGCATGGTAAATGAAGACTCCCAAGGATGCGCTATATCTTGGGCTGGCAGGACACTTCCCCATTTCTTCTCTGGAAGGGGGACCTCTGAATCTGAGGCTTCAAGCAATGCCTGATACCAAACAGAAATTTCTTTACCAACCAAACCCGATAATAGTCTCTCCTCCCAGTAGTTCTTGAGACCCCCCTTCTCTTGATGGGAAGCCACCCAACTCAGTAACTGCAGGTATTTAAACTTGGAAAGCCTATAGTCTGTTAGCTCCCCAAGCCTAAACCAGGACACCAACCTTGACTCCTCCAGAATTTGTCCCCATCTCGTTACACCCTTCAATGGAAGAGCTAATTTATTTAAAAGAAACTCGGGAGTACCAGGAGACTCCCAAATCGGGGCCCAAAAACTATATAATGAATACCTAATACTTGCCGTGCCAGCCAGACTCTAGCAGCATCCTTAAGAAGCTTCAAATGAATTTTTAAAAACAAATTGGGATCACCAAACTTATACAAGAAAAAACTACCGGCCGCTGGAAAATCTTGAATCATTGTGCCCCACAAGAAAGTATATTCAGAACTTTCAAGAACCCAGATCTGAACATTCTTCAGATGAAAAGCCAGATAATATTTGTAAAAGTCTGGAGCAGCAATCCCCCCCTTTCCCTTAGGCCTATACAACTTTTGCCAAGCAATCCTGACCCCTTTGGAGGACCTTACAAACTAAGTTAGTTCTGCTTGTATCTTTTTAAATCAACTCTTCTTAAATTCCAGAGGTATAACATTGAACAGAAAGGTAAATTTGGGAAGAAGTTTCATTTTAAGGACGTCAACTCTTCTTATAAAAGATAGAGGAAGCCCTGCCCAGATCTTAAGCAAAGCACGAGTCTCCTTCCAAATCTTTTCAAAGTTAAGCCTCGCTAAATCGTTCAGGTCGGGGATAACTTGAACCCCCAAATACCTAATCTGCTGCTTGACTAGAGGGCTATTATAAGTGGTATTCCAGCACATTATTTCAGTTTTCTCAGGGTTAACAGAATAGCCCAACAACTCACCAAAATCCTTTTAGCATTGTAAAATTCTGGGAAAAACATGTGTCAAATGACCAGTGTAAATCATACGGTCGTCTGCATACAAGGTGACTTTTTTTTCCCAACCCAAACATTTAAAAGGGGCAATATAGAGTCTGCCCTAATTGTCGCAGCCAAAGGCTCAATATATGTCAAAAAGAAGGCGATACAGGGGGCAGCCCTGACGCGTCCCTCTCTCAATCTTAAATCTAGAGGAAATCCTGTCATTTATCAAGATACCAGCGAATGGATCCTCATATATGGCCTGAATAGCCCCAATAAATTTGGAGCCTAACTTAAAAGCCTCCATAACGCATTGCAAAAAGCACCCGTTGATGCGATTAAAGGATTTGGCCGTGTCAAAGGTGAAGACCGATAAGGGAACCTTTTCAGAGACCGCTAGGTCCACCGCACCAAACAAATCATGAGTTAGCTCATGCAGTTGTCTACCTCTAACAAATCCTTTCTGGTCCACATGTATCAATTTGCTAATCATGTCCTGAAGCCTTTTAGACAAGATAAGGGTGTAAAGCTTATAATCCGAGTTCAACAAGGAAATTGGCCTATACGAGCTACAGGAGGCTGGATCTTTCCCTGGCTTCAGAAGAAGACTAATATCCGCCTCATCCCAAGATTTCGGCGTAACAGCCCCTTCCTGTAAAAGAAGATTAAACAAGTCTGTCAGGATTGGGATTAACTCATCATATAAATTGCCATATAATTCGTTAGGTAGGCCATCAGGGCCTGGGGCCTTCCCCGTCTTAAAATTCTAAATTGCTGCCTGCACCTCCTCACAATCTATCTCCCTAACCAGTTGTTTCTGATCCTCATCTGTTAACTGAGGGAGATGAAGGACATCCAAATAAGCTCTTGCCGACGATTCAGAAAAATGCAGGTCTTCAGTATAGAGATTTTGGAAGAAACCTATAAAAGCCTCCTCTATCTCGACTTCAGTTGTAGATAGGGCTCCAGTAGTCTCTGATCTAATGGAAGAGACAAAATTCCTAGAGCAATCTGTTTTGGTCTTCCGAGCTAAAAGCTTCCCACAACCTTCCGCATACTCATAGTGGGCAAACGTACTGCAATCCCATGACCTTCTCCTTCTGATTTTCTTCTCAAAATATAGCCCCAATTCCATTCTAGCCAACTCTACCTGAGCATTCAAAGAGCCAAACTGGCTCTCTTCAACTCTTAGGGTGGCATCCTGCATGGAGGTGACCCGAAGCTCAAGCTGCTTAAGCTGATTCTTGTCTTCCCTATAATAACAGGTGGCCGAAGTCACAAGCCTGCCTCTAATAAATGCTTTATAAGCATCCCACTGTGTCTGCAATGTACTGGATCAGTAATTAAGTTAAAATAAATTCTCTAGTGTCCCTCCTCAGACCCTCCACTATCAGTGCGTCCAAAAAGAGAACGCGATTAACTGTCCATCTAGGAATAGATGGTAAAATATGAAGGAAAACCTGCATTCTTACAGCTGAATGGTCTGAGAGATGTGCTGGAGCATGGCTTACTGATCTCACCATATCCCTCAACTGTTGCTGTAATAAAAATAAATCAATCCTGGAACAATGACCATACTTTTTATTATTAAATGTAAACCGAAGACCTACCCCACCCTTCTGATGCCAAATGTCTATCAGACCAAGATCTAACATTCCTTGTTTTATGCACGACCGAGTTTTGGGTGAATTCACAGTGGGTCTTATCGTAGATTTCTCTAAAATTGTGTCTAATAAAATGTTAAAGTCCCCACCAACTAAAATCGGGTACTTAGCAGCCAAAAGATGGCTATAAAGATCTTGAAAAGGTGAGGGGTTATCCATATTAGGCCCATAGTACCCAGCAATGGTAAACCAAACTCCATATAGGCCGGCCTCCACAATCAACCACCTACCTTTAGGATCCTTTTTAACATTTGCAAGTTTCATAGTAACCGACTTCTTAATGAGAATTTCCACCCCCTTCACAACACAAGATTGATTAGTACACGCACAGAAATCCACACAATTCAAATGTTTAAGATACTCTTTCCATTCTGATTTTAACAAGTGAGTTTCATGTAAAATAATCATCTCCTCTTCTATCCCTTTTAAAAACTCAAAAATTCTCCTCCTCCTCCCTAGAACCCGCAGGCCATTAACATTCCAAGATAAAAATTTAATCAACACCTTGTTTCGACTAGCCATTAATCAAAGAAGGGCCAGATAAAAAAAAGACCATGAGCATAAAAATTAACAAAAATCCCTCACATAACCGCACACCACACTCTTGACGACTTTTTCGAACAAATGCATATTTCCCCATCCTCCCCATAACACATTCCTAGTGCAAACAACCCACCAGCCTACAAAGCCAGTAAACACCATCCACCCACCACCCAAGGGAACCCTCCCTTGCCTTTTGATTAGATGACTACAACCACCCATATGAGGTTGGTTTCCGGCTGACTTGTCAATAAAGCAAACTAAAAGAACAAGCCATCAACGAGAAGACTTCTTCTTTTCAAGTAAAGCCTGAACATCTGCGGGATCTCTGATATTAAACATAGTGTTATTCCACATAAGCTTCAGAAATGCAGGAAATCTCGTTTGAACCGTGGCACCAAGAGCCTGAGCTCCTGCATGTACTTCCCCAACTCCCACTGCCTGTCAAGCGTTACTTTAGAAAGGTATGACCGTATCCTAAGCAACCAATCGCCCATTGAGAAACTGCCCGCCTTTAGGGCCTCTGATAAGATATTCTCTTTAATAATATAAGTACCAAAGTTAACAAGAATTTTCCTGGGAGTCTTCCTATCGGGCTTTCTCCCAAAAGGATTGCGATGGATTCTCTGGATATCTTCTTCCAACTTTGAGTGATGTCAACACCAGAGCAGTACGCGCTCTATTGGCGACAAAAATGCAAAAACCCAGCACTCTCAAAACAACTTAATTTATGCAATGTGCTGATATGTTGTGGTTTAACCTTTTGCATTGCAGAGTTCAATCCTGAAAACGTATTTTTAGTATGCTTACAAATACTGTTCCTTTGCAATGTATTGTTGCAGGTTTTCAGAGTGTATTAGGGTGTGGCCCCTTTCCAGGGCCTTCCAGAGACTTTCCCTGCAACATGACTGGGTGTGGTTCTGGGCTGGGCCAAGACTACATAAAAGAGAGCCAGCCCAACTCCCAGTGCTCACTATTCAGAGGTCCCGGTGCAGAGCAGCAGCTTCTTCCTGAGCTCCTGTCCCGGCGGCCTATTTCAATCTTCCAGTCTTCTGCCCTTCATCCTTCATTGGTGATCATTGTTCCAGGCGGTAAGACGGTGGCTGGACTGTTCCGACACCGTTATTGAGAATTTTCATATTCTCGGTTTAATTCTTAAATGAGTAACAGATTACTTGCGCGCTACCATTTCTTGACTTTTATATGGTAGTTTACACATAGACAAGACGCGCGATTTGTTTCATAAAGGTTTGACTTTGTTATTCATTGCGTGCTACCATTTCTTGACATTGGCATGGTGGCTTCAGAATCGGCAAGAAGCGCGATTCGTTTTATGGTGTTTAAACATTGTTGTCCATTGCGTGCTACTATTTCTTGACATTTACATGATGTTTTACGAATTGGCAAGACGCGCAACTCGTTTCATGAGGATTTAACTTTGTTGTTCATTGCGAGCTACCATTTCTTGACATTTACATGGTGGCTTAAGAATCGGCAAAAGAAGCACGATTCGTTTCATTGTACTTTGATCTTGTTATTTATTGTGAGCTGTTATTTCTTGACATTTACATTGTGTTTTACGAATCGGCAAGACGCGCAATTCGATTAATGATGATTTGACTTTGATATTCATTGCGTGCTACCATTTCTTGGTATTTTACATGGTGACACTCGAATCGGCAAGACGCACGATTCTCTACTCGAGTTTATTTCATGTTGTTTATTGTATGCCACTATTCTAAGATATTTATTATGTAATATTCGAGTTGACAAGTTATGTGATTTGTTTCCTAAATCCGTATTGTGTTATTCATGGTGCACAATCCTTTTATGGTGTTTACTATATATATATGAACACATATATATATATATATATATATATATATATATATCTGCAATATGCGCAATTTGTGTTGAAACATTTTTAGAATACACAGAAGGCCAGAGTTTCTAGATGCAATATTGTATGGTCCTAGTATACATTCCCAAAACAGGATTTATATGACTGGTTTAAAATTAAGTCAGAATGTTTTTTCTGATTCTCATGTAAAGGAAAGTACTTGAATAAGAAAGTATTCATTTAATTCATCTTGATTCGCTTACAGGTATCCGGCCATCTTGAAACTTAGTCATTTTAAGCTTAACTCTTAGATTGTTCACGTTTTCAGAGTGACTAGGCTTAGAATCATAGTCTAGTATTGATTTCAGGAGATATCATTTTCTTATTGTGTGTTCTAACCTTTTTCTTACTACAGGTCTCCTTCCCAGCTGTTCCCTTCCTAATCCCCTCTTCCCCTCTTGAACTCTCTCAGTCTCTGTGATTTATCTATCAGAGTCTTGGAGCTGTTCAGTGGTGGACGTGTTGGGAACGTGCACAGACCCAGAGGAACTGGTGACTCTCACAGAATAGTGAGCCCACAAATTATTATCCTCCTGGCTTGTGAATGTTCTCAGCATGGCCACACTAGACGAGTTAGTCAAGGCTATCACCCAGCTCCAAGCAGAGGTGGTATCATCCAAAGAATTGACAACTAGCTTAGAAGAGAGAGTGAGTCAGTTGCAAGATAAGGTAGAGAAGAAGGAACAAAGTCCCACAGGTGTGTCTTGGCCAGGTACTTCTTCTCAGGCTTCTGGAAGAAATCCAATTTCCCTAAATGTTCCTTCTGCAATTCTTTTAGCTCCCCCAGAACGTTTCTCAGGTGACCCTTTGAAAGCGCAATCTTTCCTGGTTCAAGTGGAACTACACTTCACCTGCAGACCAAATACTTTCCCCGATGCCCAGTCCAAAGTAGCTTTCTTATTATCATATCTGTCTGGGATGCAGCTACTTAGGCAATTTCTTTTGTGTGCAAAAATAGTCCCTTGTTGTACAACTGGAGAAATTTTGTTTGTGAATTTGAGAGAGTTTTTGATCGTAGATCTGAAACACAGTCAGCAGATCATGAATTATTAGATTTACGCCAAAGGAATCAAGACCTAGTGTCGTATTTAGTCAACCTTAGCCGGCTGGTTGCCGAGACATCCTGGCCTGAAGAAAAACAAGCGGTCTTGTTTTACAAGGGACTCAAAGAGGAACTAAAAGATATCTTAGCGCAAATCGACCCACAACCAACTGACTGTCAAGAATTAATAAATCTTGTCTTGAGACTTGATCATCGTTTAGCATAACATGAAGGAACGCGCAAAAAGATTGAAAAATATTCATGGTGCGTTCATGATAACAGAGACTCAAGAACTCCGAAAGAAAGAACGCCGGAACCAATGGAAATTGGAACCATCAGAAGACCTTTGACCAAAGATGAAAAGGACCTACGCAGAAAAAATGGACAATGTCTTTATTGTGTGCGAGAAGGTCATTTTGCCAAAGATTGTCCAATCAAACCAAAGAACAAGCAAGGTCCAGTTCAGAAGGTCGCAGCCAATGCACCAGTCGAGTTGGAAAACTAAAGCACCCAAGATGCAGAGAAGGGTTGCTCTTGGGTGTCAACATGGACCCTTCAAAATCTAGACATCTTAAACTGGAAATGAGTTCAGGTCAAGAAAAAGATCTATTTCAAAAAAGCTCTAGTCAATTCTGGGGCTACTGGGAACTTTGTTGACGTCCAATTGGTTCGTGCATGCGGGATCCCATGTATTGAAAAGAAGACCCCAGAAATCATCCAGGCAGTCGATGGAAAACTCTTGACTGGAGGTACGGTAACTCTTCAGACTATCCCCTTGTCGATGATTTGTGAAGATAAGAATCAAAGAAAGAAACATAAAGAGAAAATCATCCTTGACATGATCCATGCTCCCCAATATGGGATTATCCTCGGCTTGCCATGGTTAATTCATCACAATCCGGAGTTCAATTGGGCAAAACGAAAAATCGTGTTCTCATCTGCGCTATGTAATGAGCAATGTCTCCAAAAGATTCAAGTACCAAAAGCTTGCAACTCTTACATAGCTGCTGCCGCGGAGAAAGAAATTCAGCTGCCCAAACAGTATTCATCTTACAAAGATGTATTTGATGAGAAAGGAGCAGAGACTCTACCTCCTCATAGATCTTATGACTGTCAAATTGATCTAGCCCCAGGTGCGATACTTCCCAACTGTCGTGTATATGCCCTGTCAGAGCATGAAAATCAACATTTACGAAAATACCTAGATCAATTTTGGGAGAATGGCTTCATTCGCCAATCTAAGTCTCCTGCAGCTTCGTCTTTGTTTTTTGTTGCAAAAGCTAATGGAGAACTTCGAACTTGCATCAACTATAGGGGTTTGAACAAAGTCACCATCAAGAATAAATATCCTTTACCCCTAATTCCGGTCTTATTGGAACAAGTAAAGAGAGCAAAAATCAACACGAAGCTTGACCTTCGAGGTGCTTATCATTTGGTCAGAATGAGAGAGGGTGACGAATGGAAAACAGCGTTCAAGACAAGATATGGCCTTTTTTAATACACCGTCATGCCTTTTGGTCTGTGTAATGCTCCAGCAGCATCTACATTTTTCTTGAATGACGTTCTTAGAGAGTACCTCAACATATTTGCTATAGTCTACATCAATGACATTTTGACCTACTCAGACAATGAAAACGAACATGTCCAACATGTCAAGAAAATTCTTACAGCCCTTCGAAAACACCATTTATATTGCAAACTAACCAAGTGTGAGTTTCATGTTACCACAGTTGAGTTTTTAGGGGTTATTCTTACCCCTCAAGGTATGGTGATGGCAGAAAAGAAAGTAAAAGCTGTATCTGATTGGCCCACCCCATAGACTGTTCGCGATGTACAATGTTTCCTGGGGTTTGCAAATTTTTACCGGAGGTTCATAAATCATTTCTCCCAGACAGTGGCTCCAATCACTAAGCTACTAAGAAAGAAAGAAAAGTTTGTATGGTCCCCAGAAGCTGATCAAGCCTTCTTGACTTTGAGGGAAGCTTTCTCCACTGCCCCAGTCTTGACTCATCCTGATGCGAATCAACCTTTCATAGTGGAAGCTGATGCTTCAGATGTAGCAATAGGAGCCGTCTTATCACAACGAAATAAAGACATTGGTCAACTTCATCCTGTAGCTTATATGTCTCGGAAGTTGAACGAAGCCGAACAGAACTATGTCATTGCTGAAAAAGAGATTCTGGCGATTCGTGACGCCTTTAAAGAATGGAGACATCATTTGTTGGGTGCCAAATACACTGTCACAGTATATACTGATCATCGTAATCTTCAATTCATGAGTTCCGCTAGACTTTTGACCCCTCGGCAATTACGCTGGATGCTTTTTTTGCCGAATTTGATTTTGTAGTAACCTTCCGGCCTGGTAAAGATAATCGCAAGGCTGACGCCTTGTCCCGTCAAGAGTCTACCACGTTGCCTGCATTTCAAGCCTCCAGAGCTATCATTTCTCCTGACAAGGTTCTATGTATCATAAAAATTGAAGATTTCTTTGAAGAAATTTGCAACTCTTTCACCGTTGAAAAATGGCAAACATGGGCCCAAGCAGATCCCAAAAGGTCAATCAAGCAAGGTTTACCCTTTCATGACGCTCGTTTGTTCATACCCACTACCAAACTTCGCAAGATAGGGTTTCATTGGTTGCATGTTATACCTACGGCAGGTCACCCAGGTACTCCTAAAACTCTTGAACTGATCCAACGCTATTTTTGGTGGCCTACCCTAACAAAAGATATAAAAGCAATGGTAAACAACTGTGAAGTTTGTGCTCGCATTAAAACAAGTCATTCAAAACCAAAAGGGTTGTTACATCCACTTCCAACCCCAAGTCGTCCATGGGAGCACATTTCTTTAGACTTTATTACTGGTCTGCCAGTGGTTCAACAGCATTCAGTATTTCTGGTGGTAGTAGATAGTCTCACGAAATATGGACATTTCATCACCTGTAAAAAAATTGCCCACTTCTAGTGAATTGGCAACTATTTTACTGATCAGAGTGGTTATCCTCTCCAATCTGGGGTCACAATTTTCCTCCAATTTCTGGAAGACATGGTGTAAAACACTCCAAGTGACATCTACGCTATCTACTAGTCACCATCCTCAAACAGATGGTCAAACGGAGAGACTAAATCAGACTTTGAAACAATACCTACGTGCCTATGCTGAAAAGGCACTTCATTCTTGGACATCTATGCTCTGGTTAGCTGAGTTAGCTTACAATAACTCATTACACACTTCTATTGGCGTTACACCTTTTTTTGGTTTATTTGGCTATCATCCTGACACCTTGCCCATCACAATTCCTCAAGAAAGTTCTCTTACTCCAGCTGTGTCAGAAACCATTCAGCATTTACATCAAACCCAGAAACTGATTCAACAGCATTTAGAAAAAGCAAATCAAAAATAGAAAAGGCATTATGACAAGAAACATTGTGAGGGACCGCAATATCAACCAGGTGACAAAGTGTGGCTTTCCACAAAACATATAGACTTCAAGTAGAAGCACATGTTTAACCCCAAATTCATAGGTCCTTATACTGTCTTTCAGCAAATCAATCTGGTGACCTATAAACTACAATTGCCCATATCCTTATGGATTCATCCAGTGTTCCACACTTCCCTCTTGAAAAAGGCAGTCCAAAAGGTCCACCCTCATCCAGCTCCTGTTCTAGTACAAGGGGAAGAAGAATACGAAGTCAAGAAAGTGTTGGATTCTAAACTGAGAGGGTGTAATCTATGGTACTTAATCTCATGACAAGGTTATGGTCCTGAAAGTAACTCATGGGTTTCCGCATCTGATGTTCATGCTCCAGTACTTGTGAGACGCTTTCATCATCTTAATCCAAGCAAACCAGGCCCTAGAGCACGTCTGGGAGAGGGGAGTACTGTCAACACCAGAGCAGTACGCGCTCTATTGGAGACAAAAATGCAAAATCCCAGCACTCTCAAAACAACATAATTTATGCATTGTGCTGATATGTTGTGGTTTAACCTTTTGCATTGCAGAGTTCAATCCTGAAAACGTATTTTTAATATGCTTACAAATACTGTTCCTTTGCAATGTATTGCTGCAGGTTTTCAGAGTGTGTTAGGGTGTGGCCCCTTTCCAGGGCCTTCCAGAGACTTTCCCTGCAACATGACTGGGTGTGGTTCTGGGCTGGGCCAAGACTCTATAAAAGAGAGCCAGCCCAACTCACAGTGCTCACTATTCAGAGGTCCCGGTGCAGAACAGCAGCTTCTTCCTGAGCTCCTGTCCCGGCGGCCTATTTCGATCTTCCAGTCTTCTGCCCTTCATCCTTCATTGGTGATCATTGTTCCAGGCGGTAAGACGGTGGTTGGACTGTTCCGACACCGTTTTTGAGAATTTTCATATTCTTGGTTTAATTCTTAAATGAGTAACAGATTACTTGCGCACTACCATTTCTTGACAATTATATGGTAGTTTACAAATAGGCAAGACGCGCGATTTGTTTCATAAAGGTTTGACTTTGTTATTCATTGCGTGCTACCATTTCTTGACATTGGCATGGTGGCTTAAGAATTGGCAAGACGTGTGATTCGTTTAATGGTGTTTAAACATTGTTGTCCATTGCGTGCTACTATTTCTTGACATTTACATTATGTTTTACAAATTGGCAAGACGCGCAACTCGTTTCATGAGGATTTAACTTTGTTGTTCATTGCGAGCTACCATTTCTTGACATTTACATGGTGGCTTAAGAATCGGCAAAAGAAGCTCGATTGGTTTCATTGTACTTTGATCTTGTTATTTATTGTGAGATGGTACTTCTTGACATTACATCGTGTTTTATGAATCGGCAAGCCGCGCAATTCGATTAATGATGATTTGACTTTGATATTAATTTCGTGCTACCATTTCTTGGTATTTTACATGGTGATACTCGAATCTGCAAGACGCACGATTCTCTCCTCGAGTTTATTTCATGTTGTTTATTGTATGCCACTATTCTAAGATATTTATCGTGTAATATTCGAGTTGACAAGTTATGTGATTTGTTTCCTGAATCCATATTGTGTTATTCATGGTGCCCAATCCTTTTATGGTGTTTACTATATATATATATATATATAGATATATATATATATATATATATCTGCAATATGCGCAATTTGTGTTGAAACATTTTAAGAGTACACAGAAGGCCAGAGTTTCTAGATGCAATATTGTATGGTCCTAGTATACATTCTCAAAACAGGATTTATATGACTGGTTTAAAATTTAGTCAGAATGTTTTTTCTGATTCTCATGTAAAGGAAAGTACTTGAATAAGAAAGTTTTCATTTAATTCATCTTGATTCCCTTACAGGTATCCAGCCATCTTGAATCATAGTCTAGTATTGATTTCAGGAGATATAATTTTCATATTGTGTGTTCTTACCTTTTTCTTACTACAGGTCTCCTTCCCAGCTGTTCCCTTCCTAATCCCCTCTTCCCCTCTTGAAATCTCTCAGTCTCTGTGATTTATCTATCAGAGTCTTGGAGCTGTTCAGTGGTGGACGTGTTGGGAACGTGCACAGACCCCGAGGATCTGGTGACTCTGACAAGTGATCCATAAAGGGAAAACATTTCTTAAACAGCGTCATTACATAAACCTTAATGTTATCCCCTTCCAGCCCTTCGGGGACATTCAGTAACCTAAGATTATTCCTCTGTAGACTACTCTCCAAAGATTCCAGCTTCTGCTGAAGCATCTCACCCTTACGTGTCAACTGGGAGATATCTTGGGAGTTGGATAGCACTCAGGCCTCTTGCCCTGAGACAACCGTCTCCAACTTACCATCCTCTCTGCCAGTGCATTAAGTTTACATTCCAATGCAGCACAAGATTCTCTAATTTTTGCTTGGTAATGTTCAGATATCTCAAATTTACCCCTAATCTCCTCTGATAGTGATATTAGAAGGTTCTGCATGGCGGAATCCTGTGGGGATGGACCCGACTCTACTACCTTCATCATTATAGGGCCCTGTACTCCACTGTGTTCTGCAGATGAAGCTTGTGTTTACTCTTTATCACCAACCAACTCCCCAGAGGGGGGAGCCAAAGAGACCGGGGAGGCAGAAGATATCTCAAGACTTTGTAAAGACTGCATCTCGGAACTGCAAATGATTCTTCTTCGAAAGGGCATACGGGGGGGCCAAGCTACCCGCTCCTGAGAAATGAACTTGAGCACTAGGAGCCTTACAGGGATTACTCGGGTTATTGTTGTGCCTGCTCAGTAATATTAAATTTAAGATTGTATCAAAATGCTTTTCTATGGAGCAGCTAATCCTGCTACAGTGAAAATAGCTTTTTAAAGCCTCCTCACTGTCAGGACATGTGTAACATTTAACTTTTACATGTATTACTTTTAGGTATCATGCACCCTATCTTATGAGCTACTATGGCCTTTGTACAATGTTACAGTTTTTCAATTTGAAATCTTGTGAGTTTGTGAATCACAAGCTTTGCCATCTCACATGTCTGGATTCCCACCCTAACATCTTGAACAAAAAGGCATTCTTTTGCAGAATAATCACTTCACCTAAAGTGCTCAATGGTCCATTTCAAGGATGAGACACAACATCCAGTTAAGCAATGACCTTGACCTGCACATTTGTTTGTATGCTGCATTATCTAAGGGAAGGTGCAAACACAGTGCTATATCTACATTTTTAATCCCCTGCTTGCCATAATCGCAGGAACACACGCAAGAGACTAGAACAAAGCTGTGAGATGATCTCTCATTTCTAAAATTATCCACAGAAAGGTGGGCAGCAACCAGCAGTGCTATTTAAGTGCATTGCAATTGTTAATCGCCCTTCACTGCATGTTTGAAGCAAAGTTTAGTGATGCTTGCTTTGCAAACAGAGCAGTGTCTGGAATTATTTACCCTTCAAATTCAGCAGTCATAATAAAAGAGCCGTTTCCTAGCAGTGGCGTAGCCAAGATGTCGCGTACGTCACTACAAAATGGAAAACAGGCCTTACTTCCCCGGATTCTGAAAGAAATCCCTAGTTGGGGTGCAGAGAGACCCTAATAGCTATGGTGCAGCAGAACTTTCTGCACTAAGAATACCTGTGTCCCTGATCCGTGGTCGGAAATTTTTATCTTTGCCCATCAATTCACATTTACACTTAGTGATAGTTGACATGTGAACTCTAAGGATTACTGGGTGAGGAGGCAAACCTGGACATGCATATTTTTTGACAAACTATAGGCATCTTAGGCAGAATAATACTGTTTCCTGGTATAATGTTCGCACTGGCATGATATTATTTCTTTGCATTTTTGTAACATTATCATCACTGCTGCAATATTGGGATTGGTGTAAACTGTCTGCATCGACCCACTCACCTATACATCTACAAATGCGCTAGCCTATTCAACGCTTCATCCATCCATTCAGGTTTCCCTCAACTGACAAATGACTCATTCTTATATTCACCTCCTCACCGACCCACACATGCTTGTCAATTAATAAATAAGCACTTTTGCCTGTAAAATTGCAAGAGCTTTTGTTTTTTTCAAATGCTCATTACTACCACAAATGAGAATAAATAATAAGCAAAATGTACTGTAACTCTCCAGTTTGATGTTATGATCTTGTTGTGCAACCCCCGGCAGCAAACAATGACAGAGTGAAGGGTATTCATGAGGGGAAGGAGCACAAGCTTAGAAGTTTGTCCACGCGGGCTTCAGTATTCAATTTAGAAAACTCTATTACACGGTCACGGAAAGTTTCTCATGCACGAATATTCACTTGACAGTCCATGTGCTTATGTCAAACTTCACATGAAGGTCAAAAGAGAAGGGTCGACCCAAAACACTTTCTCGAAGTTCAGTTATGCATTTTTTGTGAAGCAACAACAATTGCTAAGTCATATAACAGACAGACCTTTATTTCTATTGGGACCAGTTAAAATCTTACACAGACAAAAAAGGATAGCAGAATTACCATTTTGTCATGCTTGGCAGTCTCCATCCATTTCATTTTTATGTTTCTTTCATTTTCTGTGGGAGAATTATCTGTTGAAAGTTAATGAAATACTCGGGATGCAAGATGAAAGATCTGTTCTTAGAACAAAGCAGTTCCACCCTCACAGGGAGACAGGCAAACTTCAACTGGTCTGCCCTCTGCATTGCATGGCTAATACATCCCAACGAATGCCGAACGCAAATCAAACCATAATACTGGCATCTGCATCTTAATGGATAGAATCACAATGCAGCACATCTCCCTTTCCTCAAAAGAAATGAAAATGCACAAGGAAATATGCAAAGCAAATAAATAACATTAACCAGAATAAATAGAAAACAAAACACCTAAGCAAAGTTGTCTGAATAACTAGCAAAACATGTCATTCTTCATAAAACATACAGCTATTTCATAAATTCAGGATATCTTACTGGAGGTTGTCTGATCCTGCTTCCCCCTTTGACTCTTTAGGCTAAAGAACCCTTCTAACACTCACTATCTAAGTTGGAACCAGTTGATCTTCCCGTATGCATTTGAATCCCTAGGTTGTCTAACATCTCATTGTTCTGCAGAACACCATTGTTGAATCTAACCAAAACCTCTTTGTCATCATCATCTGCATTATCATCCAATTCATTACAAGCAGCTATTTTTCCTTGGCAACTTTCTTCACATTCTATACCTTACTGTCTTGAGTGACAACACTGCTTGTAAAAACTTTCACTACTTTCATGGCTTTATCCAGCCGGGAAAAAAACCTTTTTTTTATTATTCCTTGCTTCAGAATTCTAACCTAATCTCCAACCTTGATCCTATAAGACTTTGCATTCCACTTCTATTAACACTACTTTTGGTCTTATTTTGCCTACTTTTCACCCTCACTGCTACCTCCTTCACATCACACTTTTTTCAATTTCCCTCACTCCTTTTTGAATCACCATGGACACAAACTGGACACATGATCTGTGCCCTTGAGCAACTTGGAGGGACTAACTTCTGTGACAGTATGCAGGGTTATGCAATACATCCACAATCTTTTTCTCAATGAACTTTTAAAATCTCCTCCACCATTATGTGCCTCAACAAAAAAATCTTCAATATTTGATTGAATCTCTCAACTTGACTATTCTCATGATGTTCTTATAATGCTGTGGTCACATGCTTGATCTTATAATGCTTAAGAAAAGACTCCCTCTCTCTAGATCTCAACTGAACCCCATTGTCAGTAACTAATACAGAGGAGCAACCCTCCCTACCAAACACTTCTTTGAGAAATTAATTTACAACATTGATTGTGGTCCTAGTATATTTAGTCGGTGAGAACCAAAATTGCTTCAGAACAGTTAGGCACAATGTTATAAAAATGTAAGTGTTAGACCTGACAGCCTTAGGGTGTTCACCCGTAACTTTTTGCCTGCCTCCCTCCACTTTTTAGATACTGTTTTTGCTGGTTTTTAGACTCTGCGTACTTTACGACTGCTAACCAGTGCTAATGTGCAAATGCTCTCTCCCTTTAAACATGGTAACATTGGATCACACCTAATTGGGCTATTTAGATTACTTGTAAGCCCCTAGTAGAGTGCCCTATATGTGCCCAGGGCCAGTAGATTAAAAGCTACTAATGGGCCTGCAGCACTGATTGTGCCACCCACTTCAGTAGCCCCTTAACCTTGCCTCAGACCTGCCATTGCAAGGCCTGTGTGTGCAGTTTCACTGCCAATTCGACTTGGCATTTAAAAGTAAGTGCCAAGCCTAAAATTCCCTCTTTTCTACATATAAGTCACCCCCAAGGTGTGCCCTAGGTAACCCCTAGGGCAGGGTGCTGTGTAGGTAAAAGGCAGGACATGTACTTGTGTAGTTTACATGTCCTGGTAGTGTAAAACTCCTATTTTTGTTTTTACACTGCTGTGAGGCCTGCTTCCTTCATAGGCTAACATTGGGGCTGCCCTTATACATTGTTTGAATGGTAGCTACTGATCTGAAAGGAGTAGGAAGGTCATATTTAGTATGGCCAGAATGGTTATACAAAATCCTGCTGACTGGTAAAGTTATATTTCATATTACTATTTTAGAAATGCCACTTTTAGAAAGTGAGAATTTCTCTGCACTTAAACTGGTTTAGTTGACAGCTCCTTGTGCATTCACTCAGACACACCACAAACACAGGATACTCAGCCTCATTTGCATACATCTGCATTTTGAATGGGGCTTCCTGGGCTGGGAGGGTGGAGGGCCTGCTCTCATACAAAGGACTGCCACACCCACCACTGGGACCCTGGCAGACGGGATTGAACTGAAAGGGGACCTGGTGCACTACTAAGCCACTCTTTGAAGTCTTCCCCACTTCAAAGGCACATTTGGGTACAAAAACAGGACCTCTGCCCTACCACCTCAGACACTTCCTGGAGAAGTTCCCTGAACCATAACCTGCACCCTGACAAGAAAAACTGCCTGGCTGCCTGAAGGACTCACTAGACTGCTTTCTGAAGAGGACTGCTGCCTTGTTGTTGCCCTGCTGTCTTGCTGCTGTCTTGCTGCTCACTTGCTGTGCTGCAGAAGTGCTCTCCAACGGCTTGGATAGAGCTTGTCTCCTTTTTCCTGAAGTCTCAAGACCAAAAAGACTTCTCCCCTGCAGCTGAAATCCCCGTGCGGTGAAAATTCGATGCACCGCCTGCCAAGAATGACGCACAGCCTGCTCGCGGTGAAAAATTCACAGCACAGCGAGACTGGAATGACGCAACCCTGACTTCGCCACAGAAGATCTACGCACCGCTAGCGATGCGACCAGAACTTCGACGCACGACCTTACTGGATCGATGCAAGCCGACTCAGAACGACGACGCCCGACTTTCTGAGAGGAATCGATGCAGCGCCTGCCGTGCAGAAGAAAATTCCATGCATCGCAAACCGGAATCTACGCAGCCCCTGTGACTTCGCTCCGCAAGCCCAGTATTCCACACATCGTCCCCAGGGCATCTGAAAACCCCACAACCTGAAGAGGATCCAAGTCCGTGCTCCAGAAATTGACATAAAGTCTTCGCCGCGTGGAAAATAACGACTCATGTCCATGTCCAAAGGGGCGAAACTGCTGCACACTCACTGTTTTCCACGCACCTCCTCCTCTGCGGTCCCTTGCGAGGATTTTTCACTGCAAACCAGGTAAGTTGCTCTGCAAGAGACACTTGTTGTTTCTAGGAGAACTCAAGACACTTTTTTGTTGCTTTTACAGTAATATTTCTACTCTAAGACATTTGATATCACTTTCTGTGATATCCCTACATTTGCTTATTTCATCTTTCGTCGTTTTGACCTTCATTTATACAGATAAATATTATATTTTTTTCTAAACACTGAGTGGAGTATTTTTGTGGTGTTATATTGTTGTGTGTATGATTTATTGTGCAAATACTTCACACATTGCCTTCTAAGTTAAGCCTGACTGCTCAGTACCAAGCTACCAGAGGATGGGCACAGGATAATTTGAATTGTGTGTGACTTACCCTGACCAGACTGAGGGTGCTTGCTTGGACAGGGGGTAACCTGGATAAATGCAGGTCACAACCATTAAAATGCAATAAGTAAATGTTGAGATATCACTGAAAAGTGATTTAAAGTGTCTTAAGGCTTTTAAAAGCAAACAAGGTCTCTTTCAAGCACAAAGTACCTGGTCTGCGTGAAAAATCTTGACAAAGAACCGCAGAGGAGGAGATGCGTGGAAACAAAGGGGTGTGCGTCGATTTCTCAGGATGTACACGAGGTTGCGTCATTTAGTTTTCACTCAGGGACGGCTGTGCGTCGATTTCCGGTGCTCGGTCGTAGATCCTCTTCGGGTTGTGGGGTTTTCAGATGCCCAGGGGAGGATGCGTGGATTTCCTGCGCTGGCAGGACAAAGTCACAGGAGCTGCGTCGATCTGGCGGGCATTGCGTCAAATTTTCTACCACACGGCAGGCAATGTATTGATTCCTCTCTGGAAGTCGGGCTGCGTCATTCCGGCTTGGATGTGCATCGATCCAGTGGGACGCGTGTCAAATTTCCGGTGGCTACGCTAACTCTGCATCAATCTTCTTGTTGCAAAGTAAGACTGCATTGTTCCGGTTCGGCATGTGGTGGAATTTTCACTGCGGTGCAGCCTGTGCGTTGTTTCTGGTAGGCTTGGCATCGAATTTCACCATACAAGGAGTCCTTCTTGAAGAGAGGAAGTCTTTTTGGTCCTTAGACTTCAGGGAACAGGAGGCAAGCTCTATCCAAGCCCTTGGAGAGTACTTCTTCACATCAGCCAGAGAGCAGCAAGGCAGCAGACCTTCACAGAAAGCAGTCAGGTGAGTCCTTTGGGCAGCCAGGCAGTTCTTCTTAGCAGGATGCAGGTTCAGGTTACAAGTTTCTTATCCAGGAAGTGTCTGAGTTGGTAGGGGCAGAGGCCCTGTTTAAATACCCAAATGTGCCTTTGAAGTGTGGAGACTTCAAAGAGTGGCTTAGAAGTGCACCAGACCCCTTTCAGTTCAATCCTGTCTGACAGGGTCCCAGTAGGGGGTGTGGTAGTCCTTTGTGTGAAGGCAGGCCCTCCACCCTCCCAGCCCAGGAAGACCCATTCAAAATGCAGATGTATGCAAGTGAGGCTGAGTATCCTATGTTCGGGGTGTGTCTGAGTGAATGCACAAGGAACTGTCAACTAAACCCAGCAAGACGTGGATTGTAAGGCACAGAAAGATTTAAGTGCAGAGAAATGCTCACTTTCTAAAAGTGGCTTTTCTAAAATAGTAATATTAACTCCAACTTCACCAGTCCCAGGATTTTATATCACCATTCTGGCCGTCCTAAATATGACCTTCCTACTCCTTTCAGATCAGCAGCTACCACTCAAACAATGTTTGAGGCAGCCCCAATGTTAGCCTATGAAGGGAGCAGGCCTCACAGCAATGTCAAAATTAATTTAGGGGTTTTACACGACCAGGACATGTAAACTATATAGGTACATGTCCTGCCTTTTGCCTACACAGCACCCTGCCCATGGGTTACCTAGGGCATATCTTACGGGTGTCTTATATGTAGAAAAAGGGGAGTTTAAGGTTTGACAAGTACTTTTAAATGCCAAGTCGAATTGGCAGTGAAACTGCACACACAGGCCTTGCAATGGCAGGCCTGAGACAAGGATAAGGGGCTACTTACATGGGTGGCACAACCAGTGCTGCAGGACCACTAGTAGCATTTAATCTACAGGCCCTGAGCACACATAGTGCACTCTACTAGGGACTTATAAGTAAATTAAATAGTCCATTGGGGTATGATCCAATGTTACCATGTTTAAAGGGAGGGAGCATATCCACTTTAGCACTGGTTAGCAGTGGTAAAGTGCACAGAGTCTTAAAACCAGCAAAACAGTATCTAAAAAGTGGAGGGAGGCAGGCAAAAAGTTAGGGGTGACTACCCAAAGGCTGTCAGGTCTAACACCCTCCACATCATGAAAGCTAATGCTCATTTGTCAATATTGACCAGGAGGGGCCCTAGGTCATAACATTTTTTTAAACATATCATATTTCCCAATGGGATCAGTCAACGAGATGAAGAACCACCACACACCTTTATAATGTCAGAACACTGAATTTTATTTTAAGGGATTTCGCCCCCACGTCCCACCATGATAGGTTAAACAGGTAGATGTCCCCTCACAAGCCAAACTGGACAAAAACAATTCCATTTATGTACCATCAATGCTTCACAGCAGTGTGATATGTTGCAATCACCAAGTGTATCAGCTTCACAAGTTCAACAAACATGTTACATTATAATGCCCCATTATGTGACATGTAGTAGCTCCTAAAAATGTCACAAGACATCCTAAGAGATATAACTGTACATTTATCTTCCCTTTACAGACCTTTAGCTCAATACACATGTAATTTGAAGCCATTGCACAAAAATCCCAAGTTAAATTATATGTGATAAGTTTGTACTCAATCATATTGGTATCAAAATAAACTTACTATGCTCAGAAGACCAAAATCAATATAGCAACATGCAAACTCGAACATTGTAGCATAAACGTATGAGTGTCATCACAAGACCACGTTTTGCACTGCGCAATGGGCATCTCAAACCTAACATATTAAGAACCCACTTTCATTTAAAGGGTAACACTTCATAAGAGTACCCCTTTTTTTTTTTTGTCCTAATGATATTCCACACCGGCGGGGGAGGGTCATAAACTTGTGTCTCGTGGGGAAAGACACCTCAGTAACACCCACCAATCTGCACCTTTAGACTCAGGTAACTCCCCTTTCCCGCACCAGAGCAATATCAGCTAGCGTACGCACAAAAGATATGTGCACCTTTGCCAGCTAGTCTACACCCGAACTTGACCTCGTGGAAAAAGGAAAATTGTGATCATCGGGCTATTTCAGCCGGGTTTATAAGCCCCAGGGAAGTTACTAATTTGCTGGACATTTTCCCAAATAAACCAATATTCATCTATTTAGTTAGGAGGGCCCATACGCTCCAAACTACATAAATGATTAATAGACTCCACCCACTCCAGCACTGTAGGGGGTGATGACGAGGTCCACCTCAAGCAGATTTCTTGTCTGGCAAGGAGAATCAACACAAACATCAATTCCTTGTAATGCATAGGGAGCTTCTTTTCCTGGTTGTCCCATTACAAATCTCGATTATCAGCGGAAGGCTTATCTCCACCTCTGGACTTTTTACATACTTAAGTACTTTTTCGACTGCTACCCAAAAATCACTAAGCCTTGGGCAACACCAGGACATATGCAAATCCTTTGCCTTTTCCTCACCACACCAAGGACAACTTTTTTTCATCTTGCCTAGAACTGACAATTTCTCTGGGGACCAGTATACTCTATATATTGTAAACAAATGATTTTTCTTCAGATAAATGGATTTATTAGCGAACCAGAGTGTAGAGCATGACATTTTCCATGTCTTACCAACATCTAGAGCTGGGAAGATCTCCCCCATTTCTTTTCCGGGAGAGACATCTCATCGTCTGTTGCCTCTACTAGTGCCTGAAACCACAATGAAACCTCTTTATGAACAGACACCTGCGATAGTTTCTCATCCCAAATACTTTTCCCTACTCATTCTGTCTGGAGAGAGGTAACCCAACTGGCTAACTGATAGTATTTAAACTTTAAGATCCTATAATCTGCCTGTTCCTCAAAGTTGAACCAGGGTATTAACTTAGAGTCCTCCAAAATCTTCCCCCATTTTGTCACCCTGTTGGCCTTTAATGGAAGTGCTAACTTATCTATAACACAATCAGTGGTACCCGGTGAATCCCAAACAGGGGCCAAATAACTATAATAGGTTATCCCTAAAGCTCCTTGAATCTGCCACCAAACCCTACAGGAATCTTCAAACAAACCCTTTTGGAGTATTTCAGGTGGCCAAACTTAAACAAAAAACTGTCACCCACCTTCAATAGATCCTGAGTCATTGCTTTCCAAAATAGAGTATACTTAGATCTATCAAGTAACAAAATCCTCACATTCTTCAGCTGGAAAGCAAGATAGTATGTATATACATCTGGAGCAGCCATCCCTCCATTTTCTTTCTTTCTACATAGCTTTTTCCATGCAATCCGCACCCCCTTGGTTGCCCATACAAACGAGGTCAAGTCCCCCTGTAATTTTTTTAATCAACCTGCCTTAAACTCAAATTGCTTTAAACAGGAAAATAAATTTCGGGAGAAAAATCATCTTGTGGATGTTAACTCTTCTTATAAAAGACAGGGGAAGACTAGCCCAAGTTCTAAGAAGTTTTCTGATGTCCGCATAGGCTCTTTCAAAATTAACCTTGGCCACTTCCTCTATATTAGATGCAACCTGAATCGCCAAGTCCCGGATCTGTTGCTTGACTAAAGGGCTATTATAGATGACATTCCAACACATGATTTCCGTTTTCTCCTGGTTCACAGAATAACCCGACATCCTGCCAAATTCCTCTAATGGCAGTGTAATTCTGGGAAGAAAACTGGCAAAATCCCTGGTATAAATCATAATATCATCTGCATATAAAGTAACCTTCTTTACCCAGCAATTACTTTAAAAAGGAAAAACATAATTATCAGCCCTAATCATTATGCCAAAGGCTCAATGTACAAATAAAAAAGAAGAGGGGATAGTGGGCAACCCTGACGGGTCCCTCGCCCAATCCTAAACTTCTGAGACACCATATTGTTAATCAGTATCCTGGCAGTTGGGCACTTATACAGAGCCTAAATTGCCCTAATAAAGTTTACCCCAAACTTATATGTTCCCATGAAAAGCTGCAAAAAAGACCAGTTCACCCGATCAGAGGCCTTGGCCGCATCAAAAGTGAGAACCACTAAAGGGGCCCCCTCCTGAACTGCCAGGTCTACCGCACCTAATAGATCATGAGTGAGTTCATACAGTTGTCTTCCTTTGAAAAAACCCTTCTGATCCACATGGATCAACCTACTAGCTGGTTTCTCAAGCCTTTTAGAAAGAATATACGTTTAAAGTTTATAATCCAAATTCAGTGAAGAAAGAGGGCGATACAACATGCATTGAGCTGGATCCTTTCCAGGTTTTAAAATGAGACTAAGTACAGCTTCATCCCAGGACTTTGGCACTTCAGCACCCTCAGAAAAAGGAGGTTAAACAGTTCTAGCATAACTGGCGCAAGCTCATCGCTTAACAAACTGTAAAGCTCATTCGGCAAAGATTCCAGGCCAGGGGCATTCCCCTTCTTTAAATTGTTCATTGCATCATCTACCTCCCCCCATTCTATCTTTCTCTCCACCTGCTGTCACTCATTCTCGCCCAGACGGGGAAGATAAATCACCTTCAAAAATCCTCTAACCTCCTCCTCTGGGACTTCCAAATCATCTGTATAAAGTTTCTGGAAAAAATATATAAAAGCTTCCTCTATCTCATATTCTCCTGTACAGAGGGATCCTGTATCCTCTGATTCAATTGATGAAACATAATTCCTAGTATGGTCCATCTTAGTTTTCCACGTTAAAAGCTTGCCTCAACCTTCCCCATATTCATAGTGAGCATACCGACTACTATCCTATCTACTTCTATTTTTTTCTCAAGAAATAGATCCAAGTCTGTTTTGGCCTTTATCAGTTGGGCTTCCAGGGCAACTAGCTGGTTATCCCTCAGCTGTTATATAATAGAGATTGCTTCATGAAGGGAAGCTATTCGAGATTCTAGGCTCTTCAACTGCTCTCTCTTCCCTATACTTATAAGCGGACAGATTAATAATAAGTCTTCACCTGATGAAAGCTTTATATGCGTCCCACACCAACTGTAAGGTAGTAGTGCCATCATTAATTTCAAAAAAGTATTTTGTGTCATACTTCAAACCTTCAACAATCAGCTTGTTAAAAAAAAAAGAGCCAGATTTACTGACCACATAGGGATAGAGGACTAAATATTGAGGGAGACATGTAACATGACCACTGAGTGATACGAAAGATGAGCCGGAGCATGGCCTACATGGTTAACCATTCCTTATAGTCTGTTGTGTACCAAAAAAAAGTCTATCCTAGATGATGACCGTACTTTTTATTATTAAATATAAATCTTGGGCCCTCTCCACCTTTCCATCCCCTAAAATCCACTAGGCCAAAATCTGCCATTGCCTGTTTTACCCAAGATCATGTTATCGTTGGTCTAGCGGTAGATTTATCTAACATAGGATCTCAGAAAACATTCAAATCCCCTCCCATCACAATTGGGTATTTTGTCTGTTAGTAAATTACTATACAGATCCTGAAGTGGTGCTGGGTCATCAACATTGGGACCGTAATATCCAACTATTGGAAGCCAAACCCCATACAAGCCCACAATCATGATTAACCACCTGCCTTTGGGGTGCGCTGTTACATTACCTACCACAACCCTTAGAGAATTGCCACACCCTTTACAGCACATGATTGGTTAGTGCTTGCACTGTAACCCACCCACTTCATTTATAGAGGGTGTCTTTCCACTCCTCCCGTAAAAAGTGGATCACCTTCAGGATAACCACCTCTTCATCTATCCTTTTAGAAAATTACAAAAATCTTCCTCCTTCTCCACTTAACCCTGAGACCATTAACATTACATGAAAGGATTTTCAGCTGGGCATTCTTGTGTCTAGACATTATTCCATGAGAAAGGACAAACGCACCCCATCGAACCTGTAGCTGACCTAAATGTAGACTAAATGAGGACACTTAGGTCCATATTTATACTTTGTTAGCGCCGCATTTGCGCCGCTTTTTGATGCAAAAACGCTGCAAAGTTACAAAATACAATTGTATTTTGCAAGTTTGTGCAGCTGTTGTGTCCAAAAATGACACAAATGCGGCGCTAACAAAGTATAAATATGGGCCTTGTTTTTTTTCTCACATGCTCCCACACCTAATACAAAAAAAATCAGCAAAATTGTTAAAAACTCCATGGTACACCCCTCACCCCAGGGAACCCTCCATCCTTTCTTTAAGGGGCACATAGAGTCACCCAATTTGAGCTCTCATCCGGACAACTCAAAAAAGAACAAAAAAGAGAAGATTTAATGTGATGCCTTAATCTGCGCAATCCGAGCACGAACTTCAGCAGGATCCCCAATATTATGCATTTTGTTATTCCACATAGTCCTTAAGGCAGGCGGAAACCTCATCTGAACCGTGGAACCAAGAGACCTTAGCTCCTGCATGAAGTTCTCCAACTCTCACTGTCTGACCAATGTCGCCTTTGACACATCAGATCGCATGCGAAAAGACCAATCCCCTTTTGAAAAACTGCCCGCTTTAAGGGCGTCTGTAAGAATTTTCTCCTTATTTAAGTATGTTCCAAAGTTTATAAGTATTTTCCTGGGAACTTTCTTCCCAGCCTTTCTTTTAAAAAGATTTTGATTAATTCTTTGGATATCTTCTTCCAAATTTAAATATGCCAGGGCCGGGATAGACTTTCTAATCATGGAGATTACATATCCCTCAATGTCATCACCTTCCTCCCCTTCTGGGACATTCAGGAGTCTAATATTATTCCTCCTCAGATTATTTTCCTAGAATTCCAGCTTCTCCTGGAAGACCTTTTCCCCGGATTTCAGTTGGGAGATCTCCTGACTATTTGTGAGCAGTTGTCTGTCTTGTTCTTCCTCTGCCACCTCCAGCCTGCCCATTCTCTCTGTTGGTAAGCTCATCTCACTCTCCTGTGCCTCACATTCTTCCCTGATTTTCCCTTGGTTATGCTTGGATACCTCAAATTTCTCTCTGATCTCCTTTGTTAATAAAATCCGGAGGTTCTGAACAGCTAAGCTGGGAGACTGCATGGAGTCTGCTGGAGATTCAGGTTCTGAAGAACCGGGAAGGAGTGAGTGAGCAGCCTTCATTTGCCTTCCAGAACATTCTTGAGCCATGTCTTTGTCACTATTTTGCTCCGATGATATTGGGCTCTCAGAGAAATAGGAGGGAAAGGGGGTGGGGAGTTCATAACTTCTTGTGAAATTTGCAATTCCTTGTCCCCTTTAGGTATTGTTTTGGAGAAAAGACAAAAGTGGTGGAACGGCCCTGCACCCCTCTACTGGACTTATTAAAGGAAGTGTTTCCTTATTTAAGCTGCGAGCGAGACCAGGTTTATTTATATGGCTCTTTTTCAGTCTGATGTCAGGCTGCAAAGTCTCTGGGCAGTTCCACTTTTTACTATTTACCGACCCCCTCCCCTCCCTCTCTGACCCCTTTTTGTTACTTGTGAGGCTGCCCCCTGTCCGTGTTATAAATAGGTCCCCGGTGTTCAGCTCTGGGGGGCCCCCATACCTTTAGATAAGCTTTGTGGCTGTTGAACAGGAGCAGTCATGGGGCATCTGGAGGTTACCCAAGCCCTCCATCTGGCCGGTGTCATATGTGTGCAATCCTCTGCACCGGCGACTCACTCTGGCCCGAGGACTTTCCCTTCTTGAGGGAAAAAGCTTCTTGGAGCACTCGCAGCGCTCACACGGTGGAGGCTGCAACAAAAGGAGTAGGGTCTCCCACATCGCACACTCCAAGCAGCCTCCGCCCACACTCTGGACTTCAAGACGCTGTTCCTAAACGTCTCCACAGAACCAGGACCGACGCCAGCTCCAGCCCTCTATTCCCGCATAAGCTCTAGGTAAGAGGCATTAAACCTCAGCTTCGGGGACAGCGGACTGTACACTGTTGATGCTCTCCGTGTTAATGTTCATGCTGCCAGTCGTCCGGAGCGAGATAGTTCCTGACCGCACTCCTTAGGTGGCCGCCATGTTCCCTCAGAACGAATTCGAGGGTCACAGTCTCTCCTGTCTTGGATCAATCATGTTCCCCGTAATGTTAGCGGTGGCAACAGGGAGTTGACATTGAGATGAATCGAAGTACATTGGATCAGCCGTCTTCGTTGTGTTGAGATGGGGTTTAATACTGATAATTAATTCCATTTTTTCTTATAAGGTCTTCAGGTGAAATTACTAGTTGTTGGCACACAGTTATCAAACCCTCTTGTTTTGAATTCTCAAAGAGATTCTATGGACAGTATGGCTGTTTGGATTATAAGTAGCTAAGCATTTGAGGTTTGTGTCCACACAGCCATTTATGTTGAATAATGGACATTGCAATGTATATACACTCACATTCCTGTTGGGGAAAGATAGGACATATATTGGGAATGAATGCTATTATGGCATCCAATTCATTATCTGTTGCGTCTAGTAGTGCCTGAAACCACAATGAAACCTCATCATGAACAGACACCTGCAATAGTTTCTCATCCCAAATACTTTTCCCTACTACTTTTGTCTGGAGAGTGGTAACCCAACTGGCTAACTGATAGTATTTAAACTTCAAGATCCTATATTCTGCCTGTTCCTCAAATTTGAACCAGGGTATTAACTTAGAGTCCTCCAAAATCTTCCCCCATTTTGTCACCCTGTTAGCCTTTAATGGAAGTGCTAACTTATCTATAACACAATCAGTGGTACCCGGTGAATCCCAAACAGGGGCCAAATAACTATAATGGGTTATTCCTAAAGCTCCTTGAATCTGCCACCAAACCCTACAAGAATCTTCAAACGAACCCTTTTGGAGTATTTCAGGTGGCCAAACTTAAACAAAAAACTGTCACCCACCTTCAATAGATCCTGAGTCATTGCTTTTCAAAATAGTGTATACTTAGATATATCACGTAACAAAATCCTCACATTCTTCAGCTGGAAAGCAAGATAGTATGTATACACATCTGGAGCAGCCATCCCTCCATTTTCTTTCTTTCTACATAGCTTTTTCCATGCAATCCGCACCCCCTTGGTTGCCCATACAAACGAGGTCAAGTCCCCCTGTAATTTTTTTAATCAACCTGCCTTAAACTCAAATTGCTTTAAACAGGAAAATAAATTTTGGGAGAAAAATCATCTTGTGGATGTTAACTCTTCTTATAAAAGACAGGGGAAGACTAGCCCAAGTTCTAAGAAGTTTTCTGATGTCCGCATATGCTCTTTCAAAATTAACCTTGGCCACTTCCTCTATATTAGATGAAACCTGAATCCCCAAGTACCAGATCTGTTGCTTGTCTAAAGGGCTATTATAGATGACATTCCAACACATGATTTCCATTTTCTCCTGGTTCACAGAATAACCCGACATGCTGCCAAATTCCTCTAATGGCAGTGTAATTCTGGGAAGAGAACTGGCAAAATCCCTGGTATAAATCATAATATCATCTGCATATAAAGTAACCTTCTTTACCCAGCAATTACTTTAAAAAGGAAAAACATAATTATCAGCCCTAATCATTATGCCAAAGGCTCAATGTACAAATAAAAAAGAAGAGGGGATAGTGGGCAACCCTGACGGGTCCCTCGCCCGATCCTAAACTTCTGAGACACCATATTGTTAATCAGTATTCTGGCAGTCGGGCACTTATACAGAGCCTTAGTTGCCCTAATAAAGTTTACCCCAAACGTATATGTTCCCATGAAAAGCTGCAAAAAAGACCAGTTCACCCGATCAGAGGCCTTGGCCGCATCAAAAGTGAGAACCACTAAAGGGGCCCTCTCCTGAACTGCCAGGTCTACCACACCTAATAGATCATGAGTGAGTTCATAAAGTTGTCTTCCTTTGAAAAAACCCTTCTGATCCACATGAATCAACATACTAGCTGGTTTCTCAAGCCTTTTAGACAGAATATACGTTTAAAGTTTATAATCCAAAGTCAGTAAAGAAAGAGGGCGATACAACATGCATTGAGCTGGATCCTTTCCAGGTTTTAAAATGAGACTAAGTACAGCTTCATCCCAGGACTTTGGCACTTCAGTATCCTCAAAAAAAGGAGGTTAAACAGCTCTAGCATAATTGGCGCTAGGTCATCGCTCAACAAACTGTAAAGCTCATTCTGCAAAGATTCCAGGCCAGGGGCATTCCCCTTCTTTAAATTGTTCATTGCATCATCTACCTCCCCCCATTCTATCCTTCTCTCCACCTGCTGTCACTCTTTCTCACCCAGACGGGGAAGATAAATCGCCTTCAAAAATCCTCTAACCTCCTCCTCTGGGACCTCCAAATCATCTGTATAAAGTTTCTGGAAAAAAGATATAAAAGCTTCCTCTATCTCATATTCTCCCGTACAGAGTGATCCTGTAGCCTCTGATTCAATTGATGAAACATAATTACCAGTATGGTCCATCTTAGTTTTCCACGTTTAAAGCTTGCCTCAACCTTCCCCATATTCATAGTGAGCATACCGACTACTATCCTCCCTACTTCTATTTTTTTCTCAAGAAATAGATCCAAGTCTGTTTTGGCCTTTACCAGTTGGACTTCCAGAGCAACTAGCTGATTATCCTCCAGCTGTTATATAATAGAGATTGCTTCATGAAGGGAAGCTATTCGAGATTCTAGGCTCTTCAACTGCTCTCTCTTCCCTATACTTATCAGCGGACAGATTAATAATAAGTCTTCACTTGATAAAAGCTTTATATGCGTCCCACACCAACTGTAAGGTAGTAGTGCCATAATTAATTTCAAAAAAGTATTTTGTGTCATACTTCAAACCTTCAACAATCAGCTTGTCTAAAAAAAAAAAGAGCCAGATTTACTGGCCACATAGGGATAGATGACTGAATATTGAGGGAGACATGTAACTTGACCACTGAGTGATACAAAAGATGAGCCGGAGCATGGCCTCCATGGTTAACCATTCCGTATAGGCTGTTGTGTACCAAAATAAAGTCTATCCTAGATGATGACCGTACTTTTTATTATTAAATATAAATCTTGGGCCCTCTCCACCTTTCCATCGCCAAAAATCTACTAGGCCAAAATCTGCCATTGCCTGTTTTACCCAAGATCATGTTATTGTTGGTCTGGCGGTAGATTTATCTAACATAGGATCTCAGAAAACATTCAAATCTCCTCCCATCACAATTGGGTATTTTGCTGTTAGTGAATTACTATACAGATCCTGAAGTGGTGCTGGGTCATCAACATTGGGACCGTAATATCCAACTATTGGAAGCCAAACCCCATACAAGCCCACTTTCATGATTAACCACCTGCCTTTGGTGTCCGCTGTTACATTACCTACCACAACCCTTAGAGAATTGCCACACCCTTTACAGCACACGATTGGTTAGTGCTTGCACTGTAACCCACCCACTTCATTTGTAGAGGATGTCTTTCCACTCCTCCCGTAATAAGTGGATCACCTTCAGGATAACCACCTCTTCATCTATCCTTTTAAAAAATTTTAAAAAATCTTCCTCCTTCTCCACTTAACCCTGAGACCATTAACATTACATGAAAGGATTTTCAGCTGGGCATTCTTGTGTCTAGACATTATTCCATGAGAAAGGACAAATGCACCCCATCGAACCTGTAGCTGGGCTAAATGTAGACTAAATGAGGACACTTATTTTTTTTCTCACATGCTACCACACCTAATACAAAAAAAATCAGCAAAATTGTTAAAAACTCCATGGTACACCTCTCACCCCAGGGAACCCTCCATCCTTTCTTTAAGGGGCACATAGATTCACCCCATTTGAGCTCTCATCCAGACAACTCAAAAAAGAACAAAAAAGAGAAGATTTAATGTGATGCCTTAATCTGCGCAATCAGAGCACGAACTTCAGCAGGATCCCCAATATTATGCATTTTGTTATTCCACATAGTCCTTAAGGCAGCCGGAAACCTCATCTGAACCGTGGAACCAAGAGACCTTAGCTCCTGCATGAAGTTCTCCAACTCTCACTGTCTGACCAATGTCGCCTTTGACACATCAGATCGCATGCGAAAAGACCAATCCCCTTTCGAAAAACTGCCCGCTTTAAGGGCTTCTGTAAGAATTTTCTCCTTAGTTAAGTATGTTCCAAAGGTTATAAGTATTTTCCTGGGAACTTTCTTCCCAGACTTTCTTTTAAAAAGATTTCGATTAATTCTTTGGATATATTCTTTCAAATTTAAATATGCCAGGGTCGGGATAGATTTTCTAATCATGGAGATTACATATCCCTCAATGTAATCACCTTCCTCCCCTTCTGGGACATTCAGTAGTCTAATATTATTCCTTCTCAGATTATTTTCCAACGATTCCAGCTTCTCCTGGAAGACCTTTTCCCCGGATTTCAGTTGGGAGATATCCTGACTATTTGTGAGCAGTTGTCTGTCTTGTTCTTCCTCTGCCACCTCCAGCCTGCCCATTCTCTCTGTTGGTAAGTTCATCTCACTCTCCTGTGCCTCACATTCTTCCCTGATTTTCCCTTGGTTATGCTTGGATACCTCAAATTTCTCTCTGATCTCCTTTGTTAATAAAATCAGGAGGTTCTGAACAGCTTAGCTGGGAGACTGCGTAGAGTCTGCTGGAGATTCAAGTTCTGAAGAACCGGGAGGGACTGAGTGAGCAGCCTTCATTTGCCTTCCAGAACATTCTTGAGCCATGTCTTTGTCACTATTTTGCTCCGATGATATTGGGCTCTCAGAGAAATAGGAGGGATAGGGGGTGGGGAGTTCATAACTTCTTGTGAAATTTGCATTTCCTTGTCCCCTTTAGGAATTTTTTGGGAGAAAAGACAAAAGTGGTGAAACGGCCCTGCACCCCTCTACTGGACTTATTAAAGGAAGTGTTTCCTTATTTAAGCTGCGAGCGAGACCAGGTTTATTTATATGTTTTTTTTTCAGTCTGATGTCAGGCTGCAAAGTCTCTGGGCAGTTCCACTTTTTACTATTTACCGACCCCCTCCCCTCCCTCTCTGACCCCTTCTTGTTACTTGTGAGGCTGCCCCCTGTCCGTGTTATAAATAGGTCCCCGGTGTTCAGCTCTGGGGGGCCCCCATACCTTTAGATAGGCTTTGTGGCAGTTGAACAGGAGCAGTCAGGGGGCATCTGGAGGTTACCCAAGCCCTCCATCTGGCCGGAGTCATATGTGTGCAGTCCTCTGCATCGGCGACTCACTCTGGCCCGAAGACTTTCCCTTCTTGAGGGAAAAAGCTTCTTGGAGCACTCGCAGCGCTCACACGGTGGAGGCTGCAACAAAAGGAGTAGCGTCTCCCACAACGCACACTCCAAGCAGCCTTCGTCCACACTCGGGACCTCAAGACGCTGTTCCTCCACGTCTCCACAGAACGAGGAACGACGCCAGCTCCAGCCCTCTATTCCCGCATAAGCTCTAGGTAAGAGGCGTTAAACCTCAGCTTCGGGGACAGCGGACTGTACACTGTTCATGCTCTCCGTGTTAAGGTTCATGCTGCCAGTCGTCCGGAGCGAGATAGTTCCTGACTGCACTCCTTAGGCGGCCGCCATGTTCCCTCAGAACGAATTAGAGGGTCACAGTCTCTCCTGTCTTGGATCAATCATGTTTCCCGTAATGTTAGCGGTGGCAACAGGGAGTTGACATTGAGATGAATCGAAGTACATTGGATCAGCCATCTTCGTTGTGTTCAGATGGGGTTTAATACTGATAATTAATTCAATTTTTTCCTATAAGGTCTACAGGTGAAATTACTAGTTGTTGGCACACAGTTATCAAACCCTCTTGTTTTGAATTCTCAAAGAGATTCTATGGACAGTATGGCTGTTTAGATTATAAGTAGCTAAGCATTTGAGGTTTGTGTCCAACAGCTATTTATGTTGAATAATGGACATGCCAATGTATATACACTCACGTTCCTGTTGGGGAAAGATAGGACATATATTGGGAATGAATGCTATTATGGCATCCAATTTTGTCTGGTGTGTATGTATGAGGTCAGATGTATAGGTATGATGGAAGTTTATAACTATGAAACCCTCTCTTGTACATCATAAAGAGACTATATGGTTGATATGGCAGTTTTTGGTATACATGGTCGGACATTTGTGGTCTGTATCCAATATTTATTAATGTTGAACAATGGGCACGCTTTTTTATTTACATTCATGAACTCAGTGGAGTGGCGGTTAGATGCGTTCCACTCAATGTTATTTTGGTGAACTGATACGTGGTTCAAATCCGGTTTCTGTCTATACTTGTTAAGATTTTATTTTTTTGGGGGGTCAATAGTGTGATTTAGTGTATAGTATAACTATGAAACCCTCTCCTCTACATTTCAAACAGGCACTATAGATAATAGGGAGTTTTGGGATATGTGGGGGCTGTGTCCAACATTATTTATGTTGAACAATGAACATGCCTATGCTTTTATATTCATGAATCCTATGGATTGGGGGATTAGACACCATCTCTTCAGTGACATTTTGCACAACTGACACATGGTTTGAATCCGGTCTGTGACTGCACTTATTAAATTTTAATTTAAAATTTATCTTGGGGACAATGGTGCGATTTTTGGCGGTTTGAACAAGTGAAATAGGATAGCGTGTTCATCACTGGAGCGGTGGTTGTTCGATTGCAATATGGCAGTGCTTATTGGGTACAAGAAGATACTTTGCAGGGAGATGTCTTGTTACTATACATTGGACTATGTGAATGAATACATAATGGATGCTTTCAGAATTGCGTTCGGTGGATTATAATAGGGTGAAATGTATCCATAATATAAACATGAAACGCTCCATTGTTTAGTGGTAAGTGTTTTCTGTTTTAAAGGGCTCTAGTCATGTGATTTTTGCATAACATTAAAAAAGGAGTGAAATTGGCTGCAAGGGTAATTCACCATGGCATCCTGCTGTGAACGCTCATGCAAGTGGTTTATCATAACATCGGACAATTAAAATAATTGGAATTGGTGAGCGGCACTATATGATGTTTGATTTTAGGTATTGAGGTTAAATACTTGACATTGTTAAATACTTGGATGGGATTATTTATTAGTAACTTGCAATAGATTTAGTGGGTTTGTTTTCCTCCCTTGAAGGGTTTATTTTTGAGTTGTTCAAAATGCCACTCAGTTTACATGATTGAATTCATTTTGAATGTCATCAGGCCCTTACGCTATGGCCTTCTCAAAGGTGTACTTGCCTAATAAATGCTGCTTTCAGTTTGGTTTTTGAATAACGTTATCATTTCAAAAGGAGTTTTGGTAAATAATGAGGGTTTCGCTTAGGAAGAGTTGCCCTTTAAAAGAAAGTGGGTTCTTAATATGTTAAGTTTGAGACACTCGTGTAGTGCAAAACATGTGGTCTTGTGGTGACACTTTAAAAGTTTATGCTACAATGTTCGAGTTTGTATGTTGATATATTGATTTTGGTATTGTGAGCATAGTAAGTGTATTTTTATACCAATATGACTGAATAGAAACTTATTACACCTAATTCAACTTGGGAATTTTGCACTATGGCTTTGAATTACATGTGCATTGAACTAAAGGTCTATAAAGGGAGGATAAATGGACAGTCATATCTCATATGATGTCTTGTGACATTTCTAGAAGCTACTACACATCACATAAAGGGACACTATAATGGAACATGTTTGTTAAACTTGTGAAGCTGATATAATTGGTGATTGCAACATATCACACTGCTCTGAAGCATTGATGGTACATAAATGGAATTGCTTTTGTCCAGATTGGATTGTGAGGGGATGTCTACCTATTTAACCTATCATGGTGTTAAGTGGCTGGGAAATCTCTTAAAATAAAATTCATAGTTATGACATTTTAAAAGTATATGATGGTATTTCATTTCGCTGACTGAACCCATTGGAAGATATGATATGTTTAAATTAATTGTTTATGACCTAGGGCCCCTCCTCGTCAATATTGACAATAAAGCATTCCTTTTCATGATGTGGAGGGAATATATTTAAGTATTGATGATTGTATTGTAGAATTGCTCAGTAAAATCACATATACTTAGTTCAATTGACACAATGAGGTTGCTGAAGAAGTGGTATAGAAAGGATCCACGGTTAAACAAAATTCTGTTCTTTTTGGTTTAAGCTTTGTGTTTAAGGTAGATATATGTTTTTAGCAGAGATTAATATGTTTAAAGGGGAATATATAGATGACATGTTTCTGTCTAATGTTGTATGGATGGATGTCGATGTTTTTATTTGTACTGTTGTCTTTTTATGTTTAGATGTAATGCTTAATTTTTTTGCTATGTGTTGGTGTATGATGTTGCAAATGCAAACCATGGGTATTTTATGTATGTTTGTTCTTTAAAGCAGGTGGTGAACAAATGCGTTGGCTGTCTTCTTTTGTATTGAAGAAAATAAAGACTCCGTTGGTACGATACGTTTAGATGATTCGATTCTAGCTTAAATTTTGTCGGTGCCTTCCCAAATGTAATATATAGATATTGGAGCTCTTGTTGGTTTGCACCTTGTAAGCAGGAGGTGCTTTGGTCAGGGCACGACACAACAAAATATTTGGGTCAAGGGGGAGGTGCGGTTGGACTATTTGGCTCTCTCCTCTGGTCGGACCCAACCACTTACTACTGAGAGGAGAATGGAGGCCCAGAACTTAAAATGTTGCTTCAAGGATGTAAGAAGTGGGTAAGTATTAAGCTCCCAAGCCCTACATTGGGTTAATGTGACCTCCATGACCATGTAACAAAAGTGGTTGCCAGATATCTGCAGGACCATAGTGGATAAGCAGGATGGGGTATCTCCCTTTATCTGAACATATGTACATTTTGTCCAGTTCACTCATAAGTCAGAGGAATCCCCATATATCCTTAAAATATCAGTGAGCCTCGGAACAGACGGGTCATGATTCTGGACATAAAGGAGTAGTTCACTGGCATAGAGTGATATTCTGTCTTCTTGGCCATTGCCCAAAATGATCCCTGTAACATATGCATCTGTACAGATCCATTCTGCTAAAGGTCCTACAATGAGAACGAATAATAATGGAGAGTGTGAACAACTTTGTTGGGTGTCCCTATCTATACAGGATAGAGCCAAGAGTGCCCTGTTGACCCTCACGTATGCCCAAGTGGAGGGATAAAGTGTCAAAGCAAATGGAGAAAGCATTGTCCAAACTTTATTTTGAAAAGTGCCCAACACATGAATGGCTAATGTACCATTTTAAATGTCTACTTTATATTAAGAATTACTAGAGCTTTGGGGCTGTGTAACTTATATTGCTGGTACAGTATGACATGAAGGCATCAGAGACATAGACGGTGCCATGTTCCTCTGTCGATCATGAACAAACTTGCTCCCTTTGCATTAGTGAGCACACAATGCAATGCCGTCTAGTTGCCAAAATTGTGGAAAGAAATTTGTTTTCAAAGTTAAAGAAATTGGACAATAGGAAGCACACATTTCTGGAGGCTTCTGTGGTTCTAGGATAACTCAGATGGTGGCCCTCCACAGGTTATTCAGGAGTGTTTCAGTCTAAAATGCCTTTTTCATATTGCCTTTTGAAGGGGACTGAGCAGTGATGTGCATGTCTTAAATAAATTAAACAGGGAGGCCATTTAGCCCTGGGATACCCCTCAAGCATCGTAGAGATAGCCCACTGGATTTCTTTGTTAGTAATGAGGAAGACCATGTCCTCACTGTCCTCCTATGACAGTGCCCTGACTGAAAGGTCTCCAAAGATGGGTTTTTCAATTTTAACCTGAGGAGGGCATACAGAGGACTAGCGCTGTCTGTAGTAGGAGGCAAAGGCTTCCTTTTTTAACCAATTTTTGCTAGTTATTTGAAGTATACACAGTAGTTAGTGATGCATTCGGATCTGTGAATTATAAAGTCTGTACATTCAGACATTCAAATTGCATGCATGTACACATAATATACGGAAAGCAGGATCGAGCCTTTGGTTCATTTCAGTCTGTAAACAACAAAGGAGCTCAGACATCGGTATAGACACATCAAATTATATCATAATCATTAATACAGTATAAAATATTTCAGTTACTTTCTTCTACCCTATGGATCACCCCCTCCTCCCATAGACCATGTAAGATTGGGCTCTAAGGCTTTGTATATGAGTTGGCCCAAGCCAGTGGTCTGTTCCTCCTGGGAACCAGGGCGTATTAAACAGGCCAAGGGGATACCAGCCGAAAAGAGCATATTAGTTGGGGGGGGGATCATGAGGGGGTGGAAGAAGGGGACTAAGCCGGGAGCTATTCTTTGTTTAGTTGCAGGTCTTACATAAACCTCTCCTAGCCAACTGCAATAGGTAGCCTGTGCAGTCCACTCACCTCATTCCCATTTCAATAACGCTGCACATCAGTAGTGTAGACTTGGGGGGGCATGAGCTTTGCAGTGCTTGGCAATAGCCCTGCAGCCTATTAGCAGGGCAGGATCTATAAAATGACTGGTCACCTTTGCTCTTTTTGGGTGATTAATGAGGTGGAGAAGGGCACACTCAGTGCAGGTATCCAACTGGTCTGGTAGTTGTGTAATGGCACCAACAATGTCCACCCAGAAACACTCCACCTCCGGATAGGATAGGCTAGCTGTTAGATTGTCCATGCTCTGCCTAGCATTGCATATGTAGACTTGTACATCGTTGGCATATACTGAGGCCGTGTCCATTACTCCATCTAATGGTATCCCCCCATCACTGGCTTGTTGTCGCAGTGTCTGCGCTATGGGCTCCATAACCGGGGCAAAGAGGAGTGGGGATAGGGAACAACACTTGTGTGTCCAGCTCTTTACTGAAAAAGGGGGGAAACACATTGCCTAATCTTTACCCGGCTGTGGGGACTACATAAAAGAGGCATATAAGGCTTTGTAATGTGACCTGTGATTCCCAGAGTAGTGAGGGTGGAAAACATGTATTCCCAGTCTAGCATGTTGAACAATTTTGCTAAATCAAAGCAAAACAGTGTGGGGGAGCGTTCCATGATCCTATGTAATCATCGGATGTTGAAGGTGGTGTCCCTGTCAGGAATAAAGTTGTTCTGGTCTGTGTGAGCATATGCTCCAGGAGAGGGGAGGCTATCATTTTATTTAGTATTTTGTAATCGGAGCTGAGCATGGAAAGTGGGTGACAGGAGGTTAGCTCCAGTGGATCTTTTATGGGTTTGAGGAGTGAGATCAGCAGGGACTCCCATAGTGAGGAAAGGAGACGCTCTTCACCAAGGGCAAATCAGAAAAGTTCAAGAAGTTTGGAGGCCTAGGAGGGCAGATATGCCCTATAAATTTCTATGGGGGACCAGTGAAGCCCTGGAATTTTACAGGTGGCTGCATCTATGACTGCACCACGTATTTCTTGTATTGTGACAGGCGCATTGAGCTCCTCCCTTACTATATGCTCTAGAAGAGGCAATGTGGTCTCTTGCAGAAAGGTGCATATACTCTGTGACTTATTTGCAGGGAGAGGGTTGTATAAGGTCCTATAGTGTGTAGCTGATGCGTCATGTAAATCCTTTTGATTTGTAAGTATGTAAGTTGGGATACGCCTAATTGCTGTGATAGGGAAATTGGGAATTGTGCTGCGGAGGAGCTATGCTAGCAGATGTCCTGACTCATTCCCTTCTGCATGTATTTTGGCCTGGTACATTCTAAAATCCTGGCTCCATAGCTCCTCTACTTGGCGTGTGTGTGACTTATTGGCTCTGGTCAGCTGTTGGCACCTCTTCCAATTGTCTGAGCTTATTTTCAGTTTGGAGGAAATTTCTGTGTAGTTCCACTCTAACCCCTACCAACGTTCGGATGCATTGACCCCGCAACATTACCTTAAGTGCCTTTCAGTCCACATTATGGGAATTTGCAGTGCCCCAATTTTCAGTTAGAAAGTGTGTTAAAGCCTCTTGTATGGACTCCCTGAATACCTGGTCCTCCAGCGCTGCAGGTTGCAGATGCCAAGTGGGGACTGGTGAGCTAACTATGCCCCAGTTGAAGTGTGTTAAGAGTGGGTTATGATCAGATGACGTTTTTCCTAAATATTCTTCTGAGGTGACCTGTAGTTGGAGGGAAGCATTGCAAAGTATATGGTCTAACCTAACATGCAAGTCATGTGGGAGGGAGTAGTGGGAATATTCTCTGGTGTCCCAGTGAAGCGTACACCAGCTATCTAATAGTGACCAGTGCATCAGCCATTGAGCAAAATGGACAGCTCTCATCACAAAGAGAGAGGTCGTGGATAGAGGGGTGAAGCGATCAAATTGCAAGTCAAGTCCCAAAATCCAGGAGACAAGTGCACATTTGGTCAGGAAAGTCATAAGGCATGTAAAGAAGGCTAGTTGTGCCACATTGCAGGCATAAATGCTACTCAGTAGAACAGGTCTGCCCGCTGGTGAGTTAAAGTCAATCCAGGCCCATGGATAGTAGTGGACAACAGGCTATTAAGGTTGCGGCTGGTAAACATATGTGTGGGTAATAGAAACATTCCATGTACTGGCCAGACAGATTATTATATAATCAAGTCAGCAGTTTGCAGGGTTACAGCTGGTAGGATCTCTGATAGGGCTGCACTAGCAGGCGTGACTGATTTGAGGTCTGAGGGCTGAGCGTCTGTTGTCAGGGGGTAGACAGCATCTGTCTATCCGTATTGTGGATGCAGCAGATGAAGCATGCAACTGTTCCTTTCTTGCCTCTGCTGGGGTGGGGGTTCCTTGTAACTTGACAGATTTTGCTCCCCAATTATTGCTTCTCCCTCAATGTTTCTTCTTGTCTGAGGTGGGGGGAGTGATGGTGGTGTTGAGACTTCGTACCTACACTGTTCCACCAAGTCTCAGGCATCAGCAGACTTGATGAAGAAATAGCTAGTTTCATTGACCATAACTTTAAGTGTTTCTGGGAAAAGCAGAGAGTATTTTAAGTACTAGTTAACCCCCAGGAAGGATCCTCTGAGGTGCTGCACCACCAGAGTGTAGTCTTGGAATAGAAATGTGCAAGCATTTTGATACATGAGTGACTCAACCATGAATGATGCCCTCGGTATGGCCTCCTTGTCTTTGTTATTTAGGAGCTGGACTGCTTCCTGTCCTGGGGTTGCTCCCGCCAAGGGTTTCTTTGTTGGCACTCGATGTGCTTGTTCTACTAGATAACGAGGCAATAAGTTATCTGAGCCCGCCACCTGCGCCAGCCATGTTTTGAAAGAATGGATAGGATCTGCTCCCTCTGCACCTTCAGGGAATTCCACCATCTGGAGATTGTTTCTTCTGGAGTGACCTTCAAAATCTTCCGCCCTGCCCTCCAGCTCCCTAACCTTTGCAGTGAGGAATCTAACTAGCTCCTCCAGGTCAGATATGACCAGGCAGATGTTGCTGAGTTTACTCTCTGTTTGCTTGACTCGAGCAGACAATTCCTTTTGATCTCGCCTCAGGAGCCCCATGTCGATAGCTACGTCATCGATGCAGTTCCGTAAGTCTTGCCTGGTATCAGTTATGAATCGAAGATCTTGTCCAGTTTAGCATCAGGAAGATTGGACATCTGTGCTTCTACATGCGACCATGGCACCAGTAGACTTCTGTTGTCAGCAGTAGGTCTCTCCGGTGGTGGAGGGCCTCCACCTCCTTTCCAACCCATGCTGAAGCCTCTATGAGCTGTGAGTTGTTGATTGGCAATGAGACGACTGACATCCTGTGTAGCAGATTCCTTTGGTGTTCGCTACTGACCCGCCAGTTCCCCTTGTAGCTTCTCGGAGGTGGGTGATGGAGCGACACAAGCAGTCGCAAAAGGAGTAAGATCTCAGGTAGACTTGTGGCATTTGAGGAATGCAGGGTTCTCTGTTCTCCAGTACTTAGGTGGCCGGACATCTGGCCCGCCTCTCCCCTGAGTGAATGTTGGCCAGGAATCAGAGGGGGCACGAGCAGTCCAGGCTCCCCTGTGCCTTCCCAGGGTAGCTGATGTCACCAGTGTGCAGTGCAAGGGTTCCAGTCTGAAGTTCTTGTTAGTTGGGACTGCAAGGGCAGGGGGAGCTGAGTTTGATGTAGGGATGAAAGGGGCCAGTAACTTAACTGCCCTCTGGTGGGTAAACCTCCAGGACCAGCAGGGTATCTCTCTCAGGCTATCAACATGTGGTGATACCAAGGGTAGTGCTGATTAGGCGAGGTGCCAGCACTGCATGGTCTCCAATGTTTTGGGAGCCAGACAAGAACAATGGATAAGGGAGCGGTGTGAGACGCTATGTAATGGAAGGACAAACCACAATCAGAGGCGGGCCTGGCGCTACTTATAGTATCTGCCACTCCATCCTTTCTCAATAGTTTAGGCCTTTAAGACCTCAGCCCATGCACTGCTGCGCCTTGTGCGGGGTCTGGCGGGAGAAGCACCACACATGTTAGAAGCAGGAGGGTGGGGGGACTGATGCTTGCAGCATCCCAATCTCCTAACTCCAATGCCAAATCGGCCTTAGCGGAGCATAAACCGCACACCCCACCTGCAGCCCACAGGCCCCAAGACAGCCTGCAGGGGCCTCTATCCATCACTCAAGAAATAAGTAGGAACAGCGCAGCCTTTGAGTGCAGCAGATAGCTCCCCAGATGCGTCTCATGGTCAGCACTGTCACCCTTTCAGTTTCAATATCCGTTGGGTCTGGCTAACACTGATAAATTATGGATCTTAGGCCATGTAGTGAGGCAGTCAACCGTCTTGCGGTCCCTGGCAAAGGCTTCCTTAACGTCCCAAAGATTATTTGTTAAGAAATCCATCTCTTCCTGAACAGTGGGGAATTCTTTAGAAATGTATTTGCTGTTGGCAAGCCAGTAAAACAATGTACTGGTCTTGTTGCCCTTTCATACACCTTACTGTGCAAGTAAAGTCAGCCTGCCCATGCTGTGAAGTTTTCTAAGTGTGGTCATTGCTTAATGAGGCAATGAGTTACCATCATTTCTTTGAGATCCACCTCCAATGGTTCTAACTCAGCAACTTGATCTTCCAGATTGAAAATCTCTTCTTCTGAGGGTATGAGTTTACCCTTGAGGCAGCCTATTACAGGGCTCTTGGCCACTGTCTGAAGGGCTTGCCACAGTATCACCGATGAGGGAGGGAGTTTGTATTCTGGTACAAAAAGCTCACTATCTCTTCACTCAGGTGGTCTGCCAGGCATTCGTTCAAGAGCCACCGAAAGTTCAGCTTCCACACTCCCACCTTCCCTTTTGCTGATGTTGGGTGGGCATTATATTGGGGAAATGAATGAATAGGCCCCTTGGAAGGATACAATTGTAAGCAATCGCATTGCATGTAATCACTGGCATGGGCAAATAATATTTCCAAGTGTGGGTATTGTGTACCAATGGGTGGTAGGTAAACTATGTGGTGGTAAGAGGCAGAAGAATGATCACTGCTTGAGGTCCACTCCCCCAACTACTGCCATACCCATTGATGACTCTGAAAGGAGGTATGTCAGCACCTGCAGTGTGGTTTTGGATAAGGTAGGAGGAAGGTACACATTTATAAGAGTAAAGGGAAACCCTCCAACAGATCTGTAAGCATGACATATCTATCCAGATCATCTTTGTCAACTGTCTGCACTAATAGTAGGAAACACCTTCAAAGGACGATCGCCACTCTGTGAAACTGTGGGTGAACCCAGATTTATAGACTGTAGTAAAGTCATGCCTACCCAAGAACCTGCACTGCCTACCCAATACGTGTGTTTCCTGTAACATTAAGATTTTTGGGGCATGGTGTTTAGAAAGTAACATCATTGCCCCCTGTTAATCTTATTATTCAAGCATTTGACATTACATAATATAAAGTCTCCCCTCATGCTACCAGTCAAATCCCTGTCAGTCATAAAGAGAAGATTAAGTACATTGCAGCCATAAATGCATATGGCTGAGAAAGTGAACTAAACTAAATTCCATAACATCAAAACACAAACCCCTCTCTTAAAGCCCACCCTACCCTATACTTCCACCCCAGATGCTTACATCACCAATAATCATCTAGACAGGTGATAACTATATAGAGAAAGAAAAAACAATCAGTCCAGAATTGTCTGAATGCCCCGGGAAAGAAGCAAAGGGACACCCGCCACACAGAGTCACTGCATGAGGACCTTAGAGTCAAAAAGTCTATTGAATGAGGACAAAATTATAATTGTAATCGGTAAAGCTTGGTGTTCTGAAAATACTCTGCAACACACTGGGCTAAATGTAAAAGCCTTCAGCATAGACTTGTGACATTGTTTGACCCTCAAGCAATCGTGGGCATCAGGCCACCCAGTGCTGCATCCGGCCATGTTTCTGCCTATAGGCGCCCTGAGGTGGGGGTTCTATCTCTCTCAGATTTTGAAGTGTCTAAGGCAGAAGCTTGATCCTATGCAACATTATCCCAAGATCCCTGCTTACGTAGCTTTCTCAGATGACACCTGCACTGCTTGTATTCATGTTGCTCCTTGGTAGCCATCGATGACCCCAGGCAATGTGAATCCTAGATCACAGTCAGTGGACATGAACCCCAGCACTCCTCCCTTCATGTTCATGCCTGTTCTGGAATTTGGAAGTAGTGGGCCTTATCATGAAAGATACCTTAGTTTTGCAGGGAACATAAGCATATACTGTAGGCCCACAGTTTCTGTCTTACAACATCAAAGGATTGCCTCTACTTTTGGAGAATATGTGTGTGGGGTTGGGAAGGTGGAAATCCTGCACATCTCGTAGCAGAGGTCATTGCAGACTCTGACAGATCAAAGCACTGAGTTGTGGACATTATAGCTATGAAAGTGGGTGATCAGTGTACATGGAGAAGGCGAAGTGGGGGCGGTGGATACCACGCCCCATGAGGATGCAACTGGAAGCTGCAGTTCAGTGAATGTGGTCTGAAGCCATCCCTTAATGAAGAGGGCAGAGTGAGCTCCCTGCATTCCTTCCAAGACCTCCATAGACCTTCGGTTGTTGTGCATGGCTCTTCCTTCCTCTTCATCCACCTTCTTGCATTGTTTCAAGCCTGTTGTTTTCAGCTTTTGGATCAAGGAATGCAGTCCCTTCTGTTCATCCTTCAAGGCTGAATTTCAGCCCATGGCCTCCCTGACACAATCTTTTGTGTGCTGTAAATCATGCCGGTGGAATGTCACCTTGCTCCCCATTGCAGCCAATCTGTCTCTCCGGGGCCAGCCTAGTTGCTGTAATGGCTTTTAAAATAACATCTGTCAAGCTCATTGACTCTTAGGTGACCCTGCCAATTGCTACAGCCCCCCCCCATCAGCAGTTAATCTGTGGCCCCATTGCCAGTGAGGATAGGCTTGGCAAGTTCATACAGTTTAACCTGCCTTGAAGTCGCTGCAGCCTTGTCCCTCATCATCACAGTGGTCTAGCAGTATTCATGTGGAGCCCAAGTCCCTGAGGGGAGGGCATGTAGAATATCAACTCCTTCATCGGCCAACAGAGAAAATGGAAGCACCCTTTCAAGCTTGTCAAGGCTTATGAGCGAAAGCATACTTCATCTACTGCCGAAGCCTGCCTGCCCCAGTTGGCATGAATAGTTCTGCAGTTTGCTGACATAAGGGAGGTCAGTGTAGTATGATGGAGGGTTTTCCAAGATCTCAAGTCCAATGTTGCTTTGTTCATGAAGGTGACCACATTGAAGAGCAAGTGGAAAGCCAGACAGCATGCTGGAAGCTAAACACCCACAACTCCCAAGAGTCACAGGTCAGGCACTTGGAGAAGCAGGGGGCAAGAGCAAAATCTAGTGAGTGAAGGGACACAAGCTGTCATGCTGCATAAAGATAAATCTTCCCCAAGGAGGGGGCATGCTTATTGTTTCTGGGTCCGATTCACAGGCCAGGCCCTACCAGTGATGGTTGGTGACATACAAAACATACATTAAAATAAACATTTAACAAAGAATAAAATAAAAGTTTCACTTACCTTATCCTGCAGCAAGTACCAGCAGCTCCTCAACATGTCCACCATCTTGCATGATCCAGCCACTCCCTGGTCACCCTCAGTTTTGATTGAGTGTAAGGGCAGGTGTTCTTCCATGAAGGAAATGTGCATTTGCACATTGGACCGCATTCCTACCATGTGTAATTGTACAGTGTATAACATCAGACATCAGTGAACTGGCAGCCTCTTAAACTATTCATATGCCACACACAATAGAATACCTGGAACTGCAACTGCCACCATTTTGTAGCCCTGCTACACTTGTGGAACAAAGGCATTCCATACTCCTGGGGCCTCCCATTCTGCATAAGTATTTGCCTGGAAGCAAGCTTCACCAGATTTGATCCCTAATGGAGGCTTGCTTGAGTCTGAACATTGAGGAGTCCCCTGAGAGAGGCCAACAGGCCAGGCCCCAAAAATGGAAAACTCAAAAAAGCTTACAATGGTAAGGGGGTAAGGACTGACCTAAAGGGCTGCAACCAGAAGCAGAGACCATGGCTATGGAATGGAGAGTGGTACTTGAGACACTATACATCACAGGACATCCTCAGTAGTATTTGCGGTTGGGACTCTTGTACACACAGGATCCTCCAGAGTCAGCGTAGGGTCCTATGGAGGGAGGACAGCCCTTATCCTGGCTTAATATGACTGAGTCCTTCCTACCCCTCACTAGGCACACAATAGATTAAAAGTCATCACCCTCAATGTGAAGGGGTTCAACTACTTGACCAAACATAGGCCCTCATTCTGACCTTGGCGGGCGGCGGAGGCCGCCCGCCAAAGTCCCGCCGTCAGATTACCGTTCCGCGGTCGAAAGACCGCGGCGGTAATTCTGACTTTCCCGCTGGGCTGGCGGGCGGTCGCCTTCAGACCGCCCGCCAGCCCAGCGGGAAAGAGGCTTCCACGATGAAGCCGGCTCGGAATCGAGCCGGCGGAGTGGAAGCTGTGCGACGGGTGCAGTTGCACCCGTCGCGTATTTCACTGTCTGCGCAGCAGACAGTGAAATACATGTAGGGGCCCTCTTACGGGGGCCCCTGCAATGCCCATGCCAGTGGCATGGGCACTGCAGGGGCCCCCAGGGGCCCCGCGACCCCCCCTACCGCCATCCGGATCCCGGCGGTCCGACCGCCGGGATCTGGATGGCGGTAGGGGGGGTCGGAATCCCCGCGGCGGTGCAGCAAGCTGCGCCGCCGCGGAGGATTCAATGGGGCGGCGGTACACTGGCGGGAGCCCGCCAGTGGTGCCGGTCCGACCGCGGCTTTACCGCCGCGGTCGGAATCCCCATTGGAGCACCGCCGGCCTGTCGGCGGTGCTCCCGCGGTCCTCCGCCCTGGCGGTCAAAGACCGCCAGGGTCAGAATGACCACCATAATAATGCCATCCTATCTTACTTAGAACAGTCAGGGGCAGACTTGTGTCTCCTGCAGGAGACCCACCGAGTCTCTGGCGACAGGCACTGGCTGAGCTTCCGGGTCTTCCTGCAACAGTTCTTTTCATCCACCCTTTCTAAACCCACAGGGGTAATCGTATTGGTTTATGCTCCTTCTGAACTAAAGGGGGTTCTAAACTGGTTGAAATTAGAGGCAGGCTCTTGGGCTACACCACAAGTGTAGAAGACTACACGTTTACACTAGGTTCCCTATATGTCCTTAATGACAGATAAGAATGAAGGTCTTTGCCGGGCTGTAGTGGACATTATGTCCACCCACTGCAGGATGGTGCTCTTAGGGAGGAGACCTCAACTTGGTGTTGAACAATGACTTAGACCGATTGATGCACTGCTACAGTCAAACTGGGGCACTTCCACCGGAGAGAGCCCAATGGCTACAGGAGATGGATTTGAGGGACCTATGGCACGACCAGCAACCCCAGACTAAGGATTACACATGCTACTCACATGCCTATAAAACATATCTCGCCTGAACCACTTCCTGGGGACAAGAGAGCTTGAGACCTTAGTCATAGCATCTGAGATTGAGCTGTGATCTCTGTTAGATTGTGCTGCGGTATCCCTTAATCTACCCCTTCCTAATATTCGACACCCCTCACGAAGAATGCAAGAAACCTTCATTCATAGGCCTGAGATGGTGAAGAGGGTTACTAAAGTGATAAAGGACTTCCTAGCCAATTTTCTCTGGGAGACCCTAAAGGCAGTCACCCTAGGGAAACTGATTACTGTCTTGGCGGCTGATGATAAACTCCGCCACAACAAGAGAGAGTATTTGCACAAACAGGTGCAACAATTAGAATGCATACACAAGCACACAGAAGCTACTGGGGTCTGGCGGCAACTAGAAGCTGTGCGTGCACAACTTTGGGACTTTATTTAGATAAGGCAGAATATGCACTGGTTCGGCTCAGACACTCCTATGTGAGGGGCAAAAGATGCAAGATACTATTAGCCAACAGACTGAGTGCTCAGCGACAAGCTTCAGGAGTAGACTCCCTACTGGCCAAGAATGGTACCGGCATAGTGGGAGACTGCCCCATAGTGTCCCAATTCCGGGACTTCCATTCAGAGCCGAGCCTGTAGTTGGAGGGGCCAAACTTATTCCTTACGGAGGCGCACATCTCGTGACTAACACCGGAGCAAGCTGAAACTCTAGTTCACCCGATCAAGATATAGGAGATGATCTCCACCATTGCACATCAGAAACCCTTCAAATTGCTGGGACTGGAAGGCTTCCCAGCGCTCTTCTATAAATTCTTGTGCCCCGAACTTGCTCCAGTTCAACCTGGCTCTTCAACTCAATAGGGGGTCTGGATACAGTACCACTCTTGATGCTGGAATACTCCATTGTTATAATTCCCAAACCAGGGAAGGACAAAAAACAAAGTGGCTCGTACAGCCCGATATTGCTTCTCAATGTGGATATTAAATTATTCACTGGATATTAAATTATTCACTAGCTTTCTAAGTAGCCTGATTGGGGCCTCTCATGCCAGGCTTGATCGCCCTGGACCAAGCGAAATTTGTAGAACACATCATACATCTGATATACAAGGCCAAACCCTCTGGGAGAGGGATAATGGTCTTGGCCATAGACACTGAGAAAGCATTTGACTGGGTGTACTGGCCCTACTTGGAGGCAGCGCTTACTCACTTTGGCTTCACAAAATGCTTCAGCACATAGGTCCTTAGCAATTACAGCCAAACACAGACGACAGCTGGTGTGAATGGGGAGACTTCGACGTCCTTCAGTATATGCATGGGCACGTGAAAGGGGTGGCTAATTTCGCCCCTGCTATTTGATCTTTACCTGGAGCACTTAGCTCAAAGCATTAGAGACAATCCAAATATCACAGGGGTTAGAATTTGGTGGGGAGTAACACACCATCAGCCTAAATGCAGACGACATGCTAATGGCACTGGGTAATGTGATTGCGATTTTTGGCTGAGATAGAGATCTTCAGCCGGCCTTCAGGATTTCACATTAATATTCACAAATCACAGGCCCCCAACCTTTTGGTCCCTCTGTCGATTGAGGTGCAACTTACATGCCAATATCTAAAACAATGGGTGACTACCTCCATCCCCTATTTGGGGAGTCCAATTGGCTCCCACAGCAAAGGCAACTGTGAACCTAAACTACAGAACCGTACTTCAGTAAATAAAAAGCGACCTGGCCCAATGGAAGCACCTCAGCTGCCCTGGCTTGACCGAATGGCCACCCTAAAGATGACTTTTCTCCTAAAGATTCTATTCCTAGATCAGGCCCTCCAAATAGAACCTCCCACAGGTATGATTCAGTCCCTACGGGGAGATGAATCTCTTTGTCTGGATGGAAGGGAGACCACAATTACTGCAGTATCAGGGCTATAGACCTCATAGAGAAGGAGGCTTGGTTAATTCTAGGCCTTCTGCATTACTACCAAGTGACACAGCTCCGATATGTGATGGAATGGACCAGGGAGGAATCCCGGAAACCCTGGATGTTCAGGGACAGGGGAGTTGCGGCGCTGCACTTAAGGAAGGTCCCATTCCTGAAAAGACCACACTGCCTGATGAGCCTTTATTCTTTCCTGTCACTAGAGCTATGTTAGAGGTGTGAGACCAGGTGGTGGTGCTCAAGGGCTTATCATAGGTTCCCTCTCCATTGACACCAATCATAGGCAACATTACTTTCACACTGGTTCTAGACTAGGCTGTGTTTCAGCTGTGGCAACAAGTGGGTGCCAATCTATAGGTCACCTGTTTGATGAAGAAAACCCTCTCCCTTTTGATCAGCTGTGTACCTATTATATGCTGCCAGAATCTGAGAGAATGCACTACATGCTGGTCTGACATTGGCCAAACACCCGACTGTATATGGAAGAGCACAGCAGCCATTTTACTACTTTTAAGAAGTGGTTGGTGACAAAAACCTCAGATAAGAAACTTACCACAAATCTATGGGGGTCATTATGACATTGGTGGTCTATTCTAAAGACCGCCGTGGTGATGGCAACAAACCGCTGTGGAGGCGGTAATCTGCCCGCCAAATTATGACACACAAACTCAAAACCAACAGAAACCAGCCACAACCACAAGTCCGCCAGGCTTAGCGCAGGTGAAAAACTGTCGGACCCAACACCCTCACTGATGTGCCAGCAATAAACTGCCCTCTAAATAAGACTGACGAATCACTACAGCGGACATTCAACGGCAGTCAGCCATTGGCTGTGCACACTGCAGTGGCAGAATTGAGCACCTAACACCACTTCAAACCAACATAGGCCAGCAAAAAAAAAAACACACCTGACACGTATAGACACACCCTACACACCCACCAACAGCACTATAAAACACACTCCACATAACCCACAATCCTTTGCAAACACAAATAAACTGCTACACCTTGCCAGGTCAACCCCTTGGAGAACTGCACACACACAGCACATTGACCTATACATCCGTACATCCATCACACTCCACTCCCTAGCACAACACTGAACACCCTCTGCACAATACACAATAGGTATGTTCCAACAAAAGCACTCCTGTTTCACAGATGAGGAATTACCGGTGATGGAGGAGGAAATCATCTGGGTAGAGCCCCAGCTGTTTGGTGCACAGGTGCATGAGGACTGGCGGTGGACCCCCACCTCCTACCCCACAGTTAACAGCAAGGCAGGAGCAAATCATGGCAATCCTGCATCTTGAGGGCCTCACTGGAGTCACTGGAGGGCAGGACACTGGTAAGTCACCATTACTAACCTACCTCCACCGATACCTGCATGGCATGTCACCCCCTCACCCGACTCCCTACAACCCCACTCCATCCCACACAGTGCACCACCTCAATGACCATCCTTAAATGTGTACCCCTGCATGCTCTACCCATTGTAAGCACACCCCTCCCAGCTCTGCATGCAGACCCACCAGCAATGCATGGACAGCATGTAGAACTACCAATCCCACAATCCATCACCATACACTATCAAAGGCACGAGTACAACACTAAACCCATAGGGAAAGGTAGAAATGTGGAAAATGTGACAGAGAATCACTTACATCCCCATAGGTGCCCCAGCCAATGTCAGCGGCGAGTAGGTGCCACAGCAACCCAGCCCTCCACCAGAAGATGCCCTCAGTGATGACAGCAACTCTGGATGTCCTGAGCTGGATGAACTCCCTGGCCCATCTGGGACCACAGGTCAGTTGGCTTCCACATCCCACAGTCAATCCCACAAAGGGCCCCCCCTTCGACTCCAACACCACAGAAGCCACTCAACGTCCCCAGACCCCTGTCCCCAGGACACACTGATCAATAGTGTGTCCACCTGTGACACCACACAGGCAAGACGATAAAGGTCCAAGTGTAAGTGGGAGTGGGCACACCGTTCAGGGGGCACAGACGGCCAGGGACAGTGGAAGGTCAGCTGTGTGCCAGGGGGAGGCCAGGCCCTGGGATCCGAATGCCCAGGAGGCATTCACACACATCCTGGGGTCATCCCAAAAATTCCGGGACAGGATGGGCCAGGTGACCAGGTGATCACCATCATGCAGGAGTACCAGCGGCTGCAGGGGTACACCACCATGAGGTCATGCAGAAGTTGCAGGGCCTAAATGCCAACATGGCCTCCATTGTAGGGGAACTAGGTGACATGGCCAACACTATGCGGGAGAACAGAGCACAGCAGCAGCCCACTCCCACTAGCCATTCCACTCACCAGCCATCAACATCTTCTGCAGCTAGTGGACAGGACGACCTGCCACAAGACCCACAGACGACCAGCATCCCTCCCTCTGCAGCAGAAGAACCACCCCGCAAATGTTCCCTGCGACCCAGACAGACACCAGAGACTGTTGCCAAGAGCAAGACCACTGCCATGAAATGAGCCCCTCGAGAATGTCCCCCTTGTGTGCCACTTAGTCACCTTGTCCACTTTGGACTTCCATTGCTCACCTTCCTATGGCCCCATGGTCACTGGACCTGTTCTACAAACCAATTGGGCCACTACACTGAAATTTTCCTCAACCATCATCCCACTCTACTGCACTATCCCTTCATTACTGTCACTTCAATAAACACCCTTGAACACAACTGTAGTAATAGTGCTTTATCAGACAGAATTGTGCAATGTATTGAACTGCATTATCCTGTGCAAATGTCCTGTAATGTGTGAATTCATCAAACAAATGTGTTTAAGCAGTCTGCAGTCATCATATTAGTACACAGTTGTGACCACACCAACATCGGCAAAAAGGGAAGGCATAAGTGACAATCAATTGAAATGTAAAGGCAGTGATTGGCACAATACAGCTGGCACACAGCACTTAACTTAAATGGAGATATGATCAGATCTGCAGTCATGCCTGAGTGTCACTGGAAGTACTGCTGTATGATATGTGTTCTGCTGTCCACATCTTCCTCCTCTTCCTCCTTCTCACTGTATTCAGTCTCCACTTCTGCCAGAGGTGATTTGTCTCCCCCTCCTCCTGCAGGTAGGGCACATGGCATCTGAGGGCCAAATTGTGCAGCATGCAGCAGGCCACCACAATCTGGCAGACCTTCTTATAGACGTAGCACAGGGACCCACCTGTTAAATGGAGGCACCTGAACCTGGCTTTCAGAAGACCAAATGTGCGTTCTATAACCCTCCGGGTATGGCTATGTCCCTCATTGGACTGATTTTCAGCCTCTGTTCTCAGATTCTTCACAGGGGTCTACAGCCAGGACAGTTTTGAGTAGCCAAAGTCACCTGGATGTAGTGAGTGTCACGCATTACCCATGTACAATGGCATGGATTACAACTCCATTTGGCATACACTGACATACATTGTGTGAAGACTCAAGCTCACCTATGAGCCACACTTTGTGCCTCTGTAGTTGTGCCATCACCTGCAGAATGCAGTTATTACTCAATACATAGGCATCATGCACAGATCCAGGAAACTTGGCAGTGATGTGGGAGATGTATTGATCAGCAAGGTACACCATCTGGACATTTGTTGAGGGGAAACTCTTCCTATTCCTGTAGACCTGCTCATTTGCCCAGGGAGGGACCAAGGCAATACGGGTCACGCCAATGGCCCCAATCACATGTGGTATGTGTCCCATGGCGTAGAATCCAGCCTTCACAGTGGGCAAATCTTCACTCTAGAGGAATGAGATGTAGCTGCTCATGTGTTAGAGCAAGGCAGCCAAAAATCTTCCAAGCACTATCGAAAACATTAGCTGTGACATTCCTGCAGCCAAGCCCACTGTAACCTGGAATGAATCACTTGCCAGGAAGTGGAGTACTGAGAGTAGGTGTACTAAAGGGGCAATTGCTGTAGTGCTACGGATAGCAGGTATTAGATCTGGTTCCAATTGTTTACCCAGCTCAGTAATTGTGGCCCTGTCCAGACGATAGGTGAGTATGATGTGCCGGTCCTCCAGTGTAGCCAAGTCCACTAGGGGTCTGTACACAGGTGCTTGCCTCTTCCTCCTCTGCAGTTAAAGCTATCTAAGTGAGCCAAAATTAGAATGTGTGTGACTACAGGAAGTATGGACACACAATATCACAGTACACAGAGCATGTATGTATGTAGAGGATTGGAATTGTCTAAGTGAGTACAGTCAACACCAATGACACACATACATTTTTCATGAGTACTAGCAGTAGGAAATGGCAACCGCCTGTCCTGTATGCAGGGACAGGTGGAAGTGACCTCACTCTGCCAGCGTTTGGCATCATGGTGAAAGGCGGTCTGCACTGCCGTGCAACTCCTCATTGGATAACATAGAGCTCTAGGGAGTACAGGAACCAATGATGATCAATGCCGGCGGTGACAGTGTTCACCGTCGTGGATGTGACTGCCATTTTCTCTGTACCACTTCACTTGATTCCTCACTCTCTACGGTTCAACATCTCCACTGCCTGTGCTGCTGTTACCTATGTCTGGAAAATGTGATGGCCCATGCTACAGGGGAAAGGGCCCCAGCCTTCACATCCAAGGAGTTGGAGAAGCTTGTGGATGGGGTCCTACCCCTGTATGGGCAGTTGTAGGGGCCTCCAGACCAACAGGTGAGTACATCATGGGTACATTGGATGCAACATGGATGCATGAAGATGTATGTGTATTCTGGCAGTGTGTCTTTTGGGGGGTTTGGCTGCATGCAATGTATAGGCAGAGGTACGGGTCATGTGGGTGCTTACTGTGGGTCACATGCAGTATGCAAGCCATTTATGTGACAGAATGGATTGTTGAATTCATGGTGTCCTTCTGTCTGTGTCTCTTCTGCAGATCAGCGCCCATCATAAGAAAGGGTTGTGGCGTGCCATTGCCAAGGATGTGTGACCCCGGGGGGTCCACAGCCGGCGAAGCACACACTGCAGGAAACGGTGGGAAGACCTGAGAAGCTGGGCCCGGAAGACCGTGGAGGCCCAGCTCGTCGGAGCCTGACCCCTCTAATGGCCTGCATACTGGAGGTGACCAATCCTGTGTTGGATGGGCAATTGAGGGCAGCACAGCAGCCACAAGAGGGTGAGTACAGACTGTGTGGTATTTCTTTGTTTGTTGCATGGCGTGGGGTTTGAGTGCAAGGTTCTATTCAGTGGGTGCCCCAATATGCCGGTTTTGCTTTTCCTGTGTGGTCCTGCTTAGCTATGTGGGGTGGTATGTATATTTGGTATTGGTAAGTGCCTAGAATACCATGGCAGACAGATGAGTTAGTGAGTCCCAGTAGGTGTGCAGATGGTAGTGTTTGAGTTCTTTACTGCTGTTGTACCCATGTAATGGTTTGCCATTGTGGTCCATACTGCACAGTGTTAGTCCCAGTGAGAGATTGTGATGTGTATGCCATGTGTGCTGTTGGTGCTGTGATTGACCCTGTGCTCCCTTTCTTTCTCCCCCACCCTCTCTCCTTTTGTCATTCTGTCCTTGTGTGCATTAACATCATCTGGTGAAGGAGCAGGGGCACCGGCAAGTGGGGGAGCTGCAGCCCACGGGACCCAGGAGGCAGAGAGCACAGACACCAAGGGGACCAGTGGGATGGAGGGCAATGGGCAACAACTAGAGAGTCTGTTTCCTCCTCTAATGGAAGCTCCTTGGTGGTGGCAGACCCCTCTGGGACCACTCCAGCTACAAGATCTTCCACCACCCCTGTACCAACACCGCCCCCCCATTAATCCCCCACCCAGTTGCCTGTGCCCGCTCACCCAGGAGGGTGGGCATCTCCTTTGCCTCAGGCACCTCAGACCCTGCTCCAGTCAGCCCTGCAGTCCTCAGTGAGGAGGCTATTGACCTCATGAGATCCATCTCTGTAGGGCAGTCAACCATAGTGAATGCCATCCAGGTGCTGGCATTCCAGATGCAGCAATGCAACGCCTACCTAGGTTGCATTCACGGTTGCTTGGCTGCCCTACAGAGATCATTTCAGGCTCTGGCCTCCTCTCTAACTGCAGCCAGTGTCCCTGTGTCTTCTGTCCCCTCTCCAACTACCTGTTTCCAGTCCCAAAGCTCTCTCCCTAACCCAACCCATCCCACGCACACAATTTGATAAGCATGCACCCAAAACAACAGACAGGACTTGCACAGACAAACAAAGGCACCACACTTGACTCCACAAGCACACACACAGCCAACACACAGATGCACATACTACAACAGCCATTGCATCCACGGTCTCCCCCTCCTCCTCCTCCCTCACAGTCACATCAACACTCACACCTGCATGCACTGCATCTTCAGTCCCAGATCCTGCCACCTGTACAGCCTTGTCCACAGTCACCACCACAGCAGACACACAGACATGCCCCCCTCACACCACATGCGCACTCACCACTATAACCATCACAGCCTCATGCAGCGCACCCACCTCACTTGCAGACACCACCACAACATACATACACGTCTTGTTTGTCCTCTCCCACCCTTTCTGCCCCCTCCAATAACACATAAACGCTCCCACTCAGACACCCAACATCCATCCACCTCACACATGCGCACTGTCCAGCACACCTACTCACTCTACAACCACTCCCTCTACCTCCACTCCCAATCCTTTTCACACAACCTGCCCCATTGGTCCTAAGAAGCTTTTCCTTTCCCCCCCCTTGACCTCTTTCCTCCCCCCGTCCTGCCCGTAAGAGAAAGGTCTCTCCCCCCAGCCTAGTACCTCCAGCTCCCAGTAGACTCCTGTTACTCACCCTAAAACTACACTTGCCACTAAGGGCCACAAGAGTGACACTCCAGCCCCCAGCTCCAAGCCCACCCCTCCTCCCCTAAACAGTAGGGTAAAGACGCGCCCCCTCACAAGAAGAAATGAGCCCACTGCCCTCATTCCCCCGGAACTCTGAGGTGCTTGCCTAACATAATCATGATGCCCCTGCCCAGTGGAGTGACTGGGCTGTCAGGAGTCAAGTTGGGCCTTGGACGTTGCCCTGTGGCCATTTGTTGACTATGGACTGGTCAATGGCCCTTGCTGTATATTTGTAATTATATGGACATGTATATATGTATATTTTCAGTTTAGGTCCCTGTTCCCACATGATTACAGTGGTTGGACCAGAGGTATGTGTCCTAGCTTTCTTTGCTCCTGGGTTATGTTGCTGTTGATTTACTCTGCAGATTGTTCTCTGTGTGTGGTATGTGTGTTTGGTGTGTATTGTGCATGTGTGTGTGTGTCCCTCTCCCCTCCCTCCCTTGTGTGCTAGTTGACTGTACTCACCGTCGTCATCGGCGTTGGTGCTCTTGGACTGCCATTGCATGGTACAGCATCTGCAGGGCTTCCAGTTTGGGTTCCATGGTGGCCACAGACTTCTCTTTGTCCTTGGAGGTAAGTGTCTCCTTTTAAATGATTTGTTTCTGCCACACTTTTGGTGGTGGTGGTCTGCTATGTCATAATATGGTGGGTGGGTCGTTGTCTTCCGCCTGCCTGAAGATGGCTACCACCGTGGTCAGTGGATGAGCCGCACTGACAATTCGGGTGGCACATTGGCTGTCTATGGGAGGGATCACTGCCATGGTCAAAATTTGGCGGTCTTCAGCGCCATCCTGGCGACGGTACTACCGCCATCGTCAGCATGGCGATCAGCTGATCGCCAATGTCATTATGAGATCCTAAATGGCATACTACACCAAACCACTCTACAGACTAAGAGACCTCGGGGCAGAAGAGATGGGAGCGAGGACTGGTTTGACAGTTGACACAGAAAAAGTGAGAGGAGGTGTCTTGTAGAACACGTCACACAGCATGCAACACAGCCAGTATAGAAACTGCCACTAAGAAAGTACATTGCTATCTTATGCTGGTGCATCTGCATAGGGGTTACCTCACATGGAGTGCCAATTGCTGGAGAAGGTGCGGGTCCCCGTGACATTTCTCCAATTGCTCTGGGACTACCCCAAACTTTCACAGTATTGCGACATGATCCTAACTGACACAAACACCTACTTGAGCATGCAACTACCTTGATTCGCTGCCTATACTATCCTGGGACTCCCAAATGATTTCAGCTTTCTGCTAAAATCCCACAGACAGTGACAGATCGGTCTGGCTTTAGGGCCAGTCATTCAGAATATCTTAGCACACTGGGGCACTGTAAATGTCCCAACACACCTGAGATGGCTACATTATTTATGGCACATCCTCGGAATGGAGAAACTTACCCTTACCCTCAATGCACAGAGTAACTCCTATAAGGAGCTCTGGCAACAGAATTGAGAGAATTAACGTGTCCTAGATATCTCCGCTTACTGCAACTATGAATGTTGATACCCCTGAACAACCTGATGACACCAACCAGAGTGACTAAACCAGTGTGTTGAAGTGCCTTAACATGTAGAGAACTGTAGCTGTGAGTACTCTGGAGGGAGGGTGTGGGTGGAGAGGAGAGTTCTGCTGTTTTTTTTTTGTTTCTTATAATTTACATGTGAGAACGAAGTGTCATTCTCGTGTATTGTATTGCTATAAATATATGAACCATAAAATGGGGAAAATCCCTAATGCCCATGCCGGCTTAACATTTTCAACCAGTGACCTTGGAGAACCCGGCGTTCCAGTAGTTGATGGAAGATAATATTTAGTCTTTCTTTCTAATGAGTGCATGACTTTCACCTTACTGCTCGAGTAGAATGCATTCAAGGTGGTTACATTCGCATTCATGCCACTGTAGGTTAGCATAAGACATTGGAAAGGGATCTTAAGAAACACAAGTGAGGCTATGTAAATGCTGAGAACTGCCAGGTAGATGACCCAACTGTACTTGAAGCCCTAAGCAAGCTCTGAAGGAAGTCAGCAGAACTTCTTGAGTGTCTCTGCTATTTAAACTACAAGTACTATTAAGCATGTACCCATGCAGAAGTAAAAAAGTCGGGCCAATTAGTGGCCTCGCTCATCAACAACGAAAGCAGGGCTCAATCAATCACTCCCCTTAGGAATTCCAGAGGCTAGGTAGCCCTTTCATGGGGGGTATCCTGAATTCTTTTCCCAAATATTACTCAAGACTCCACAGTCCCTTTAGACTCAGAATCTATGGTTGCATTTACTGTTCAATCCCTCCTTACGTTCATGCAAATCTAAAGCAAGAAAATAGAGCACCTCTATTATATTCCCGATATTAAACAAAGGCCATGGCCAACCTAGCTCTCAAGAAGGCTCCTGGGTCTGTCGGACTCCCTTGCAAGTTTTATAAAGTCTGTGCTCTTGTATTGGCTGCAAAGCTGGCTGAGGTATTCGAGACTGAAGTAAAGTAAGGACCTCTCCCTCCCTACCAGTAATAAGTGCTGCTGGTTCCCACCCTAAATCTTTGTCAAGACCCGATAGAACCTGCTTCTTATGGCTTAATATCCACCCTCAATATGGATTATAAAATCTATAGTAGAATTATAGCTGCAACGGGCACTTCCCCATCTCATTTACTCTGACCAAAACTGATAAATTCCTGGCCTTGACACTTCTTTTAATATATGGAGGTTTTAGGGGGTTTTGGTAGTGAACTGCAATGCTGGCCCCAATTTGAATGTGCTGAGCCAAGCACAGAACAAGTCTTGATGCCCTGTAGTTGGATTATCTGTTCCAGGTTCTGAAAGTATTTAGATTCAGGCCCTATATCATAAAATGTATACAACTCCTCTACAGGGCTTCTATTACCAGAATCTGTCTATGTCACCAAATTTCAACCTCATTCCCAATCATTTGAGGGACATGCCAGTGCTGCCCTCTCTGTCTCAACCCCTTTTTTCCCTGGCCATTGAGTCTCTTGTGATCCAGGGGAGTGCAGAAGCAATGGCTTAGGGAATCCCACTGCACAACACTGTGCATGACATTTACTTTAATGCAGATTACATATTATAATACCTATGTGATGTACACAGTGATCACACAACCTTAAGCAGACTTTTTTTAGACTTTGGTCATTGTCCTCTGTGTTGAAAGGCGCAAATCATGACTTTTTCCTTGGATCCAGCCAACCCCCATAGACAGATATCAATATGGGATATGTCCCAGTTTGTTGGGAGGACACATCCTTCTACTACCTGAGGATCCAAATATTCTACTTTGAGAAGGACCTGTGGGAAGGTAACATCTCCAAGGTGAACTGAGGTCTTAGGACTTCAGGTAAACTTCTGGAAAGGACTGCCTTTGGCAGTCACAGGCTGGGTTGCCCTTGCAAAATGACCATGCTTCCTCTGCTCTTATTCTATTTTGCCAATTTACCCCCTAGTTCTTAAAACAAAAGCGTTCCATGAGTTGGATTCGCTTCTGGGTCACTTGCTCTGGAAAATGGAGTGACTAAGGGTTGCACTAGTGAAACTTAAACTGCTGGTCAATCATGAAGGTCTTGGAGCCCCTGTCTTGCCACACTATTACTTGGCTGCACAACTGCAGTGGTTATCTCAAAGGCTGGCAGGCAGGGATTTGGAATTGCTATTGACTCTGGGTATCAACTGGAGTTGTCAGTACCTTTATGCACTTCTGAGGGAGCGGCTTCCTGATGGAGCTCCCCACCTACTGAAGGGGGCACTACGTTGTTTTATGGGAAGCCTACAGCTCACTAATTGGGTAACCTCATATGTCCCTGTGACACCATTGCTGGGGTTCCCGCAATTCCAGAACCATACAGTAAAACTAGAGCTGCGCCACCGAGAAAAAGCAGGTATCACAGGTTTGTGTGATCTATTTTCAGAGAGACAGGTTCTCCCCTTAATATGGGTTGAATTAGGGTCAATATCTGACATACAGTACTCTATGACATACCCTTCAGGTCAACTGGGCGATCACAGACTACAAGTCTGAGACCCATTCCGCTAGCCAGTCTTTATATGCTTTGGGAAATGTGTTCAAGACTGTCAGCTCATTATATAAAGCTATCTTGGCTCACATACGAACATCACTACTAGTTTTAAGGGACACCTAGGAGCACTGCACAAAAAGAAAATGGCAATGGCAATGGCTCTAGTTTACATGCAAAATGTGTCTGGCATGCTTGATTTAAGTTAATTCATTACTACATTTTCCATAGAACTGATCTTTCCCCATCTGGACTTGTTTGTGTGCAGATGAAAAAATGAAATTTGCGCAAGATGGTAGAGAGGGCTCGCATGGTTGATGGATCTATGATGGAGCTACAATTAGCGTGGCTCCAATTGGAAGTCAAAGTGTATCATGTAGCATGGCTACAATTGGAAGCCAAAATGGTGAAAGACCAAATGGCCATGTTAGCTGATAATTTGAGGATTCTCGAGGACAGTGCAGAAGATGCAGAAACCTGCTCCTGCCTCAACAACCTTTCCTTTCTGGGATTCCTGGAGCACATGAGGGGGACATCAATGAATTCTTTTCAGAGGACTGGATCTGGCAAGAGCTATGACCTGAAGGCCTATTGCACATGTTCGCCACTGAAAGGGCTCATAGGGCTCTGCTACACGTCCCCCACTGAGGCTGCCCCCTAGGGCCCTGATGGCATAGGAGCTGAACCATTACAACTTCATCCTGGGGACATCCAGGTTAGCAGGAAAGCAACCCTTTGAAACTCATGATATAACCATCTACCCCAATTACACCAAGAAGATCCAAGCACAGAGGAAAGCTTCTGTTCACACAAAACAAAAACTCAGGCGATAGACCTCCAGTACATGTTCATTGTACCCCTACTGTTTGAAGGAGAGGGGATTGTCTCATTCCCACTATCCTGTGGAGCAGCCAAACCCCTCAAAGAGATATACAGCTGGCGAGTTTGCCCCTGCTAAGGTTACCCTGGCTAAGGGAAGCACGCTGCCCACAAGTATATTTCTCTCTTGCTTTTTTATTCTCCCTTCATTACTACATGAGATTTATTAGTTCAAAGGTTTAGATCACCTAGTCATAGAAGGGGTGCAGGAGTTTGTACACATTTGTTTAACATTTAGGGTGAATCAATGATATAGCTGGGTGGACTGATAGTTTGGTGGGTATGGATCTGCCCCAGGTGTCCTAGCATGTTTGCTGTGGGTGAAGCTATGTTTCAGTATGTTTTTTTGAACAATTGCATTGTTTATCAATGATCACTGTGACCAAGGGCACGGAATGTGATTTAGCTAGGACTGTAGAAGGAAGGAGTGTTGGCTGGGCCTGAGTCCAATGGGGACTTTCTTAGCCCACTCAATGCAATTAATGGCTAGAAAGTTAATATCTTGGAACATCTGGGGCCTCAATGGCTGACACAAACATTATAGAGTCTATTCCCATCTCCACAGATATAAGATGGGCACTGCACTGTTGCACAAAATCTACCTGCTTAAAGCTAGGGTTGTAAAACTGGCTAAGATGTGGAGGGGCAAATGTATGCAGCTACATATCCTAGTTCTGCAAGTGATGTGGTGACTTGGACAGAGGCTACGGTTCTGTTTGCCGAGTCTGTGGTACACCTGGACTTCAAGGGTAGGTACTTGATTGTGAGTGGAGTGCAGAAAGGGTTTGATACCTTCCTGGTTAACACTTGCATGCTGAGTATGGATGAGGGGCCCTTCTTTTCTCAAGTAGTAAGACTCATATCCCAATCCCTGGGAATACAGGTTATCTATACTGGGGAATTTAATTGTATTTAAAATTGGCAAATGGACAACATACCTTGAGAACTCAAACACAACATGGAGGCAATAATGAGGGAAGTCATGACTGATCTATACTCACTGGATATTTGAAGGCACCATCACCCAGTAGCCAAAACATACTCCTACTATTTGCTGGTGTAGGGTGTATATAGTCGATTAGATTATATACTGGAGAGGTGGGAAGACACTGACAAGTATAAAACCTTGGCATACTTAACCGGCTTGGTGTGGAGGATGGCTCCGTGCCATCTACCACACTAGTGCTTATGGGTTGAGGATGGTTCCAAACCATCCTCACACACAAAGCTTTAAATGCCTCTGATGTGGTCACCAGAGGGATGTCCTTTTGTTATTGACAGTGTCGGGAGCTGAGCAGCAGTGTCATTACACAGAAAGTGGAAGTAATATGAGCTGAACGGCTCATCTGATTTCATTTACATAGGTGGTAGGGGCCATATCGCAGACCCCCGAACACAGATTTGCATGGGAGAAGTGTCATTGGAAAGGGAAGACTGGTACAAGTGTCAGTGGATCAGTGCTTGGAGATTGCCACTGGAGAGAGACCCCCACAGCAGAGATCCACCCAAAAGACACCAGGGACTATTTCTTGATGGGGGAGCAGCCCCCCTCAGAATGCCCACTAGACAAAAGGGATTTTTTTTTAGGATAAATTGATGGGGGCAGCTTGTATAGCCACTGGCCCTAATCCCACCCAAGGTCCCTAAACAGTCTTACTTTAAGAAGTGTTTATCTCCAATCTCCCCCAGTGGGAGGGGCAGAGAGCCCAGTATACATCAGAGTTTTTTTTATTGCCTCAAGCTGTAGGGTGGGGCGGGACTGTCCATCTATCCACACATCGGTCCTAGACTTCACCTCCAATATGACCGCCAACAGTCTTCCTGCCCACTTGGGGACTAAATCAACCCCATCTTTTTGGCAACAAGGGGAATTTAGATTTTGGATGCTTTCGTCCTACTTCTATGGTGAATGGCTGAACTTTTCGAGCTTGAGTTAACTGACACCTGGGGAATCCTTAAAATCCCAGTCATTTCCAAAAACTAGACATCCAGGGAAGTCCAGGTTAGAATGTCTTGTGTGGATCCCACAAAGCTTCCTTACCCACAATACCCCCCTTACCCCATTTTCCTTGAACTTCTGTGATAAAAACTTCCAGAAACAGCAGGAATCCAGAAACTTCCTACCACCCAGCGTTCTCCCACTTGTCCTGATAAACATGCTACCCCATTTGTGTGACTTGACCTAGTGCCCTTGACAGGCACAAATCATACCCTGATCAATGAGAGTCGCTCCACAAGACTCCCATTGACCTTGATTTGATGCTTGCCGGCTGCATGTACTAGGCCCAGCCACAAAATTGAGGAAGTATTTTTATCAGAAGATTTAGAGGAATGCTGACTAGAAGGAAGTTTGTAGCTCCCCACAGATTCCAGAACTTTTCACCTCAGAAATGTGAGGAAAATGTGTTTTTTAGCCAAAGTTTGAGGTTTGCAAGGGATTCTGGGTGTAACATCCTTGTGACAGCAATGAAAGACACCTTAGCATTCCTCTAGCTGTCTGGTTTTTAAAAATGTACGGGTTTGGTAGGTTTCCCTAGGTGCAGCTTGATCTAGGGTCCAAAATCCACAGCTATCCACGTTGCAAAAAGCAGATCAGTGTTGAGTTGGAAAATGTGATGTATCCATGTTGTGTTTTGGGCCATTTCCAGTCCCGGGAACTAGACCTACCCACAAACGTGAGGTGCCATTTTTATCAGAAGACATGTGGGAGCATAGAACAGTAGAATATTTATTTATTACCAACAGGAATACACTGCATTTGTGCCTTTCAAATATAAGCCAGTGTAGAAGAAAAAATACATTTTGAAAAATACCGAAAAAGTCATGTGCTCTTACAGGTACCCACAAATTGAGATATACAAATAACTACTGCTCCTAAATTCCATATCTTGTGTTCATTTCAGAAAAGCTTAGGTTACCTTGATACCTATTTTTCACTCTACATATTACATCATAGAAATTGGTCCATATGCAGTACACAATGAAAAACTATTGTTTGCAGTTCAGGTGCTGTCTTTGTGTACCTCGGGTTCTTGGAGAGCCTACAAACCCTATATATACCCACAACTAAAAGGGTCTAGCAAATGTAATGCTACATTGCTTTTGTAAATTGGCCATTGTGACAAAAATTCACAGATGAAAACATTGCCAAAATGGCAGCTTTTTCCAACTTGTTGTCAATATTGTTTTATTCCAACACTTAGGCGGTCATTCTGACCGCGGCGGTCGGCGGTCGCCGCCCGCCAAGCGGTTCCCGCCGAAAGACCGCACCGCGGTCAAAAGACCGCGGCGGTCATTCCGGCTTTCCTGCTGGGCCGGCCGGCGGTCTTCTGGCGGTTGCCCTCTGGCCCAGCAGGAAAGCCGGAATGACCGCCGCGGTCTTTGGTCTGCTATGTCATAATATGGTGGGTGGGTCGTTGTGTTCCGCCTGCCTGAAGATGGCTACCACTGTGGTCAGTGGATGAGCCGCACTGACAATTCGGGTGGCACATTGGCTGTCTATGGGAGGGATCACTGCCATGGTCAAAATTTGGCGGTCTTCAGCGCCATCCTGGCGACGGTACTACCGCCATCGTCAGCATGGCGGTCAGCTGATCGCCAATGTCATTATGAGATCCTAAATGGCATACTACACCAAACCACTCTACAGACTAAGAGACCTCGGGGCAGAAGAGATGGGAGCGAGGACTGGTTTGACAGTTGACACAGAAAAAGTGAGAGGAGGTGTCTTGTAGAACACGTCACACAGCATGCAACACAGCCAGTATAGAAACTGCCACTAAGAAAGTACATTGCTATCTTATGCTGGTGCATCTGCATAGGGGTTACCTCACATGGAGTGCCAATTGCTGGAGAAGGTGCGGGTCCCCGTGACATTTCTCCAATTGCTCTGGGACTACCCCAAACTTTCACAGTATTGCGACATGATCCTAACTGACACAAACACCTACTTGAGCATGCAACTACCTTGATTCGCTGCCTATACTATCCTGGGACTCCCAAATGATTTCAGCTTTCTGCTAAAATCCCACAGACAGTGACAGATCGGTCTGGCTTTAGGGCCAGTCATTCAGAATATCTTAGCACACTGGGGCACTGTAAATGTCCCAACACACCTGAGATGGCTACATTATTTATGGCACATCCTCGGAATGGAGAAACTTACCCTTACCCTCAATGCACAGAGTAACTCCTATAAGGAGCTCTGGCAACAGAATTGAGAGAATTAACGTGTCCTAGATATCTCCGCTTACTGCAACTATGAATGTTGATACCCCTGAACAACCTGATGACACCAACCAGAGTGACTAAACCAGTGTGTTGAAGTGCCTTAACATGTAGAGAACTGTAGCTGTGAGTACTCTGGAGGGAGGGTGTGGGTGGAGAGGAGAGTTCTGCTGTTTTTTTTTTGTTTCTTATAATTTACATGTGAGAACGAAGTGTCATTCTCGTGTATTGTATTGCTATAAATATATGAACCATAAAATGGGGAAAATCCCTAATGCCCATGCCGGCTTAACATTTTCAACCAGTGACCTTGGAGAACCCGGCGTTCCAGTAGTTGATGGAAGATAATATTTAGTCTTTCTTTCTAATGAGTGCATGACTTTCACCTTACTGCTCGAGTAGAATGCATTCAAGGTGGTTACATTCGCATTCATGCCACTGTAGGTTAGCATAAGACATTGGAAAGGGATCTTAAGAAACACAAGTGTGGCTATGTAAATGCTGAGAACTGCCAGGTAGATGACCCAACTGTACTTGAAGCCCTAAGCAAGCTCTGAAGGAAGTCAGCAGAACTTCTTGAGTGTCTCTGCTATTTAAACTACAAGTACTATTAAGCATGTACCCATGCAGAAGTAAAAAAGTCGGGCCAATTAGTGGCCTCGCTCATCAACAACGAAAGCAGGGCTCAATCAATCACTCCCCTTAGGAATTCCAGAGGCTAGGTAGCCCTTTCATGGGGGGTATCCTGAATTCTTTTCCCAAATATTACTCAAGACTCCACAGTCCCTTTAGACTCAGAATCTATGGTTGCATTTACTGTTCAATCCCTCCTTACGTTCATGCAAATCTAAAGCAAGAAAATAGAGCACCTCTATTATATTCCCGATATTAAACAAAGGCCATGGCCAACCTAGCTCTCAAGAAGGCTCCTGGGTCTGTCGGACTCCCTTGCAAGTTTTATAAAGTCTGTGCTCTTGTATTGGCTGCAAAGCTGGCTGAGGTATTCGAGACTGAAGTAAAGTAAGGACCTCTCCCTCCCTACCAGTAATAAGTGCTGCTGGTTCCCACCCTAAATCTTTGTCAAGACCCGATAGAACCTGCTTCTTATGGCTTAATATCCACCCTCAATATGGATTATAAAATCTATAGTAGAATTATAGCTGCAACGGGCACTTCCCCATCTCATTTACTCTGACCAAAACTGATAAATTCCTGGCCTTGACACTTCTTTTAATATATGGAGGTTTTAGGGGGTTTTGGTAGTGAACTGCAATGCTGGCCCCAATTTGAATGTGCTGAGCCAAGCACAGAACAAGTCTTGATGCCCTGTAGTTGGATTATCTGTTCCAGGTTCTGAAAGTATTTAGATTCAGGCCCTATATCATAAAATGTATACAACTCCTCTACAGGGCTTCTATTACCAGAATCTGTCTATGTCACCAAATTTCAACCTCATTCCCAATCATTTGAGGGACATGCCAGTGCTGCCCTCTCTGTCTCAACCCCTTTTTTCCCTAGCCATTGAGTCTCTTGTGATCCAGGGGAGTGCAGAAGCAATGGCTTAGGGAATCCCACTGCACAACACTGTGCATGACATTTACTTTAATGCAGATTACATTTTATAATACCTATGTGATGTACACAGTGATCACACAACCTTAAGCAGACTTTTTTTAGACTTTGGTCATTGTCCTCTGTGTTGAAAGGCGCAAATCATGACTTTTTCCTTGGATCCAGCCAACCCCCATAGACAGATATCAATATGGGATATGTCCCAGTTTGTTGGGAGGACACATCCTTCTACTACCTGAGGATCCAAATATTCTACTTTGAGAAGGACCTGTGGGAAGGTAACATCTCCAAGGTGAACTGAGGTCTTAGGACTTCAGGTAAACTTCTGGAAAGGACTGCCTTTGGCAGTCACAGGCTGGGTTGCCCTTGCAAAATGACCATGCTTCCTCTGCTCTTATTCTATTTTGCCAATTTACCCCCTAGTTCTTAAAACAAAAGCGTTCCATGAGTTGGATTCGCTTCTGGGTCACTTGCTCTGGAAAATGGAGTGACTAAGGGTTGCACTAGTGAAACTTAAACTGCTGGTCAATCATGAAGGCCTTGGAGCCCCTGTCTTGCCACACTATTACTTGGCTGCACAACTGCAGTGGTTATCTCAAAGGCTGGCAGGCAGGGATTTGGAATTGCTATTGACTCTGGGTATCAACTGGAGTTGTCAGTACCTTTATGCACTTCTGAGGGAGCGGCTTCCTGATGGAGCTCCCCACCTACTGAAGGGGGCACTACGTTGTTTTATGGGAAGCCTACAGCTCACTAATTGGGTAACCTCATATGTCCCTGTGACACCATTGCTGGGGTTCCCGCAATTCCAGAACCATACAGTAAAACTAGAGCTGCGCCACCGAGAAAAAGCAGGTATCACAGGTTTGTGTGATCTATTTTCAGAGAGACAGGTTCTCCCCTTAATATGGGTTGAATTAGGGTCAATATCTGACATACAGTACTCTATGACATACCCTTCAGGTCAACTGGGCGATCACAGACTACAAGTCTGAGACCCATTCCGCTAGCCAGTCTTTATATGCTTTGGGAAATGTGTTCAAGACTGTCAGCTCATTATATAAAGCTATCTTGGCTCACATACGAACATCACTACTAGTTTTAAGGGACACCTAGGAGCACTGCACAAAAAGAAAATGGCAATGGCTCTAGTTTACATGCAAAATGTGTCTGGCATGCTTGATTTAAGTTAATTCATTACTACATTTTCCATAGAACTGATCTTTCCCCATCTGGACTTGTTTGTGTGCAGATGACAAAATGAAATTTGCACAAGATGGTAGAGAGGGCTCGCATGGTTGATGGATCTATGATGGAGCTACAATTAGCGTGGCTCCAATTGGAAGTCAAAGTGTATCATGTAGCATGGCTACAATTGGAAGCCAAAATGGAGAAAGACCAAATGGCCATGTTAGCTGATAATTTGAGGATTCTCGAGGACAGTGCAGAAGATGCAGAAACCTGCTCCTGCCTCAACAACCTTTCCTTTCTGGGATTCATGGAGCACATGAGGGGGACATCAATGAATTCTTTTCAGAGGACTGGATCTGGCAAGAGCTATGACCTGAAGGCCTATTGCACATGTTCGCCACTGAAAGGGCTCATAGGGCTCTGCTACACGTCCCCCACTGAGGCTGCCCCCTAGGGCCCTGATGGCATAGGAGCTGAACCATTACAACTTCATCCTGGGGACATCCAGGTTAGCAGGAAAGCAACCCTTTGAAACTCATGATATAACCATCTACCCCAATTACACCAAGAAGATCCAAGCACAGAGGAAAGCTTCTGTTCACACAAAACAAAAACTCAGGCGATAGACCTCCAGTACATGTTCATTGTACCCCTACTGTTTGAAGGAGAGGGGATTGTCTCATTCCCACTATCCTGTGGAGCAGCCAAACCCCTCAAAGAGATATACAGCTGGCGAGTTTGCCCCTGCTAAGGTTACCCTGGCTAAGGGAAGCACGCTGCCCACAAGTATATTTCTCTCTTGCTTTTTTATTCTCCCTTCATTACTACATGAGATTTATTAGTTCAAAGGTTTAGATCACCTAGTCATAGAAGGGGTGCAGGAGTTTGTACACATTTGTTTAACATTTAGGGTGAATCAATGATATAGCTGGGTGGACTGATAGTTTGGTGGGTATGGATCTGCCCCAGGTGTCCTAGCATGTTTGCTGTGGGTGAAGCTATGTTTCAGTATGTTTTTTTGAACAATTGCATTGTTTATCAATGATCACTGTGACCAAGGGCACGGAATGTGATTTAGCTAGGACTGTAGAAGGAAGGGGTGTTGGCTGGGCCTGAGTCCAATGGGGACTTTCTTAGCCCACTCAATGCAATTAATGGCTAGAAAGTTAATATCTTGGAACATCTGGGGCCTCAATGGCTGACACAAACATTATAGAGTCTATTCCCATCTCCACAGATATAAGATGGGCACTGCACTGTTGCACAAAATCTACCTGCTTAAAGCTAGGGTTGTAAAACTGGCTAAGATGTGGAGGGGCAAATGTATGCAGCTACATATCCTAGTTCTGCAAGTGATGTGGTGACTTGGACAGAGGCTACGGTTCTGTTTGCCGAGTCTGTGGTACACCTGGACTTCAAGGGTAGGTACTTGATTGTGAGTGGAGTGCAGAAAGGGTTTGATACCTTCCTGGTTAACACTTGCATGCTGAGTATGGATGAGGGGCCCTTCTTTTCTCAAGTAGTAAGACTCATATCCCAATCCCTGGGAATACAGGTTATCTATACTGGGGAATTTAATTGTATTTAAAATTGGCAAATGGACAACATACCTTGATAACTCAAACACAACATGGAGGCAATAATGAGGGAAGTCATGACTGATCTATACTCACTGGATATTTGGAGGCACCATCACCCAGTAGCCAAAACATACTCCTACTATTTGCTGGTGTAGGGTGTATATAGTCGATTAGATTATATACTGGAGAGGTGGGAAGACACTGACAAGTATAAAACCTTGGCATACTTAACCGGCTTGGTGTGGAGGATGGCTCCGTGCCATCTACCACACTAGTGCTTATGGGTTGAGGATGGTTCCAAACCATCCTCACACACAAAGCTTTAAATGCCTCTGATGTGGTCACCAGAGGGATGTCCTTTTGTTATTGACAGTGTCGGGAGCTGAGCAGCAGTGTCATTACACAGAAAGTGGAAGTAATATGAGCTGAACGGCTCATCTGATTTCATTTACATAGGTGGTAGGGGCCATATCGCAGACCCCCGAACACAGATTGCATGGGAGAAGTGTCATTTGAAAGGGAAGACTGGTACAAGTGTCAGTGGATCAGTGCTTGGAGATTGCCACTGGAGAGAGACCCCCACAGCAGAGATCCACCCAAAAGACACCAGGGACTATTTCTTGATGGGGGAGCAGCCCCCCTCAGAATGCCCACTAGACAAAAGGGATTTTTTTTTAGGAGAAATTGATGGGGGCAGCTTGTATAGCCACTGGCCCTAATCCCACCCAAGGACCCTAAACAGTCTTACTTTAAGAAGTGTTTATCTCCAATCTCCCCCAGTGGGAGGGGCAGAGAGCCCAGTATACATCAGAGTTTTTTTTATTGCCTCAAGCTGTAGGGTGGGGTGGGACTGTCCATCTATCCACACATCGGTCCTAGACTTCACCTCCAATATGACCGCCAACAGTCTTCCTGCCCACTTGGGGACTAAATCAACCCCATCTTTTTGGCAACAAGGGGAATTTAGATTTTGGATGCTTTCGTCCTACTTCTATGGTGAATGGCTGAACTTTTCGAGCTTGAGTTAACTGACACCTGGGGAATCCTTAAAATCCCAGTCATTTCCAAAAACTAGACATCCATGGGAGTCCAGGTTAGAATGTCTTGTGTGGATCCCACAAAGCTTCCTTACCCACAATACCCCCCATACCCCATTTTCCTTGAACTTCTGTGATAAAAACTTCCAGAAACAGCAGGAATCCAGAAACTTCCTACCACCCAGCGTTCTCCCACTTGTCCTGATAAACATGCTACCCCATTTGTGTGACTTGACCTAGTGCCCTTGACAGGCACAAATCATACCCTGATCAATGAGAGTCGCTCCACAAGACTCCCATTGACCTTGATTTGATGCTTGCCGGCTGCATGTACTAGGCCCAGCCACAAAATTGAGGAAGTATTTTTATCAGAAGATTTAGAGGAATGCTGACTAGAAGGAAGTTTGTAGCTCCCCACAGATTCCAGAACTTTTCACCTCAGAAATGTGAGGAAAATGTGTTTTTTAGCCAAAGTTTGAGGTTTGCAAGGGATTCTGGGTGTAACATCCTTGTGACAGCAATGAAAGACACCTTAGCATTCCTCTAGCTGTCTGGTTTTTAAAAATGTACGGGTTTGGTAGGTTTCCCTAGGTGCAGCTTGATCTAGGGTCCAAAATCCACAGCTATCCACGTTGCAAAAAGCAGATCAGTGTTGAGTTGGAAAATGTGATGTATCCATGTTGTGTTTTGGGCCATTTCCAGTCCCGGGAACTAGACCTACCCACAAACGTGAGGTGCCATTTTTATCAGAAGACATGTGGGAGCATAGAACAGTAGAATATTTATTTATTACCAACAGGAATACACTGCATTTGTGCCTTTCAAATATAAGCCAGTGTATAAGAAAAAATACATTTTGAAAAATACCCAAAAAGTCATGTGCTCTTACAGGTACCCACAAATTGAGATATACAAATAACTACTGCTCCTAAATTCCATATCTTGTGTTCATTTCAGAAAAGCTTAGGTTACCTTGATACCTATTTTTCACACTACATATTACATCATAGAAATTGGTTCATATGCAGTACACAATGAAAAACCATTGTTTGCAGTTCAGGTGCTGTCTTTGTGTACCTCGGGTTCTTGGAGAGCCTACAAACCCTATATATACCCACAACTAAAAGGGTCTAGCAAATGTAATGCTACATTGCTTTTGTAAATTGGCCATTGTGACAAAAATTCACAGATGAAAACATTGCCAAAATGGCAGCTTTTTCCAACTTGTTGTCAATATTGTTTTATTCCAACACTTAGGCGGTCATTCTGACCGCGGCGGTCGGCGGTCGCCGCCCGCCAAGCGGTTCCCGCCGAAAGACCGCACCGCGGTCAAAAGACCGCGGCGGTCATTCCGGCTTTCCTGCTGGGCCGGCGGGCAACCGCCAGAAGACCGCCGGCCGGCCCAGCGGGACAGCCCCTTCAACAATGAAGCCGGCTCGGAATGGAGCCGGTGGAGTTGAAGGGGTGCGACGGGTGCAGTGGCACCCGTTGCGATTTTCACTGTCTGCTAAGCAGACAGTGGAAATCTTTGTGGGGTCCTGTTAGGGGGCCCCTGCACTGCCCATGCCAGTGGCATGGGCAGTGCTGGGGCCCCCAGGGGCCCCACGGCACCCGTTCCCGCCATCCTGGGTCTGGCGGTGGACACCGCCAGAAACAGGCTGGCGGGAAGGGGGTCGGAATCCCCATGGCGGTGCTGCAAGCAGCGCCGCCATGGCGGGTTCCCTGCGCCAGCGAGAAACCAGCGGGAAACCGCCGGCTCCCCTTTTCCGACCGCGGCTTTACCGCCACGGTCAGAATGGCCCAGGAAGCACCGCCAGCCTGTTGGCGGTGCTTCCGCCGCACTCCGCCATGGCGGTCATGGACCGCCAAGGTCAGAATGACCCCCTTAGTTTCTTTCAGAAAACCTTGAAGGATCTTTACATTTGACCCTGGTGATTCCAGAGTTGTGTCTACATTTCAGAAATATATAGCTTTCCTGGATCACCCATTGGTTTTACACTGGTTTGCACCAAAAACCGAAAGTAGGTTGAGAGGACAAAAAAAGAAAAAATTGGCCTATTTGAAAAATTCCAAAATTGTGATAAAAACATTAGGAACCAGTTTTAAAAGGGCATAGTGCCTCCTTGTGCGACACTATAGTGTCATTTTTTATGTTAATGTGGCCCAACAGGGCCAAAAACGACGATCCAGATTTACAAATTGGCTCAGTGTATGCATTGCACCAATTTGTAATCCCTTGCACCATATTATGCCTGCACTACGCATAATGTATGCAATGGTGGCATTTCCTCATGGGGAGGCTGAAAAAATGGTGCAAAGAAATCTGAAAGATTTCTTTGCACCATTTGTTAAGACATTGTTAATGCCTGCTCGGAGCAGGCGTTAAAAAGAGGCACACCATTTGTTACAATGGGCCCCTATGTACTGTTCAGGGTTAGAATTTAAACCCTGAACAGTACATCAATAGCGTTAAAAATTTGGACACTATTGTCCTCTACTCAACGTCATGGTGAGCCGTATTTTAAAAGTGGTGCACAAATGGTGGTGATAAGGGGCGCTAAGGTGCACAAGAAAAGTGGCGCTGCACTGCCCCTAGGTTTTTTGATTCAGCTTTGCATGTTGCAGAAAGCTGGGAAGATGATGACCATTTGTTGATGTCACTTTTGTGAAAAAAAGCATATGCTTTTATCCAGAGCACTTTTTTCCTTTTTTCCCCCCCAAAACCTCACAATTTAGCTATTTTGGCTATTTACTCAGTCCCTTCCAGGAGAACCCACAAAACATGGGACCTTTAGAATCCCCAGGATGTTGGAAAAGAGGACTCAAATTTGACATGCATAGTTTATGTGGACAGAAAGTTATAGAGGCCTTAGAATTAACTACTCCAAATAGACATAAAAAGGCTTAGCACTGTTGGGTGCAGGAAAACATAGCAGCAAAAATGTACCTACCTAATCATTCACCATTACTCCTCACTATGCAACAAGGGCGGGCCAGAACCAAAATCCTTTATGAAGATGGCACACTGATGTGTTGTAAGATAAAGGTTTTATCAGACACATAAGGGGGCAGCACACCACATTGTTCTTCAAGGAGAATCATGATTCCACTGACAGCAGGGCAGAGGAGTGGGATACATATAAAGTTGCCCTGAAAGAGTAGAGTATGGCCCAGGTTATTGGAGTTAAGAGGCAACTGAAGCATTACCAAACAGAGTTGAGAAAGGGACAGACACAGCTGGACAATCATACAGCTGTTGGCTGGATGGGCCTCTGCCGCTTGTTGAGGTCGCTGCACATGTAAAGGGCATATCGTCCAGGCTGGATAAATACACATGCACACTCAATAAACACAGGCTGGTTTGGGTGAGCAACAAATCTGTCAAGTTCTTGGCATGGCTACTTAAAAGGGAAAGAATCCCCACACACATACTGTAGGAGGCTGGTCTGGTTTGTAGTGGGTAACTTGGGTACTTACATCTTATACCAGGTCCAGTTATCCCTTATTAGTGAATTAGTAGTGTTCTAGCAGCTTAGGCTGATAGAGGTAGCTATAGCAGAGCAGCTTAGGCTGAACTAGGAGCCATGCAAAGCTCATGCAATACCACTTATAGTTACATAGTACTTATACACAAGTAAAGACAATACTCAGTGTTATCAAAAATAAAAGTATTTATTTGGGGTGACACAGTAGCACAAATACTCCTTCTGAAGGTAAGTATTATACACAATATATACACTAGACACCAAAATTAGACAAGTAAATAGTCATAAAACAATGCAAACAGTAGGAAATCCTATAAAAAGCAATGGGAGAAAATAGGTCGAGGGGCAACACAAACCATATACTAAAAAAGTGGAATGTGAATCACAAATTCACCCCTAGACAAGTGTAGTGTGTGCAGCATCACTGGGAGAGTAAGAAAACAGTAAAGGTAAGTAAATTACCCCACCCCAGAGCCCAGAAAAGCAGGAGTAAAGTACCTCAAGTTTCCTTAGGATGCACTACACATAGTTTTTGGGATTTTGCAGCAGCCAACCAAGTCTGCAAAGAACAACTGCTGGATTATTGGACCTGAAGACCTGCAAAGGAAGGGGACCAAGTCCAAAAGTCGAAAGAAGTTCCAGGAAGGACAGGAACCCCTGCCAACCCAGAAAGGGGTGCAAAAGAAGAGTCCCTGGTTAGTCAAAGACTGCAGAAATGCAGCCTAGGAAGATGCCAGCGGGTTCCTGCATAATGCAAAAGGTGTACAACAGCGTGAAGATCGTTGCAGATGAGATTTTGTTTTGGAAGGTGCCAACAAGCCTTTGCTACGACAAAAGTATGTTTTTCATCAAAATGGCGCTGGATGGAGCCAGGAGGGAGCTGGGGGCCTCAACTTAGTGTGAGGAGAAAGAGGGGTCTCTCAGCACTTTAGAGAGCCCTCAAGATGCCAGACAGCACCCCCAGACGCTGCAGAATCTGGGTACAAAGGAGGTACAAAATGAAGTTGATGCAGCACAACAAAAGAAGGTCCAATGCCGCCGGACAACAGCTCAGAGAGTTGAGCATCACAGGATGGAGTGCTGGGGACCTGGCCACGCTGTGCATGAAGGAATTGTACAAAAAGTGCACAGAGGCCTCAGTAGGTAAAGAAGACACAGTATACAGGGGTACCGTTGTTCTCATGGAAGACAAGGTCTTACTTCCTCCAAATTGCATCAGCAGGACCTCAGGACAGTCTATGTTGATGATGTCCGCCCTCTGTGTCCTTAGGAGCATGCTCGTTGTTGTGAGAGGAGTCCCAGGGTACCTGTTGTCATCTTGGAAGGTGCCAGCTTGGAGCAAGGAAGTGACTCCGTCACTCCGCAGGAGATTTCTTTGGTTCTTCTGCTGCAGGATGAAGACAGGGAGTCGCCAGAGCATGCACGCTGTGGAAACTGTTGCAGTTGCTGACTTGGAGCTGAGGTTGCTGAAGAAAAGTGTCTCTTGTAGACACTTTGTTGCAGTTACAGCGTCTCTTGGAGCAGGCTGCGGTTGATCCAAGGTCAGAAGAGTCTGAAGTTGTTGCAGAGGATTTGTGAAGGAAACTTGCAAGCAGAATATATAGAGAACCCACAGGAGAGACCCTAAATAGCCCTGAGAGGGGGATTGGCTACCTTATCAGGTAAGGACTTATCAGGAGGGGTCTCTGACGTCACCTGCTGGCACTGGCCACTCAGAGCACCCCAGAGGGCTCCCACACCTTGCAAGGCAAGATGGCTGAAGTCTGGGACACACTGGAGGAGCTCTGGGCACCACCCCTAGGGTGGTGATGGACAGGGGAGTGGTCACTCCCTTTCCTTTGTCCAGTTTCCTGCCAGAGCAGGGAAGAAGGGGTCCCTGACCTGGAGTAGACTGGTTTACGCAAGGAGGGCACCATCTATGCCCTTCAAAACATTCCCAGAGGCTGGGGGAGGCTATCCCTCCCAAGCCTGTAACACCTATTTCCACAGGGAGAGGATGTAACACCCTGCTCTCAGACAAAATGCTTTGTTCTGCGATCCTGGGTCTGGGCTGCCCAGACCCCAGGAGGGCAGAACCCTGTCTGTGAGGTGTCAGCAGCTGTAGCTGCAGTGCAAGCCTCAGAGAGCTGGTTTGGCAGTACTCAGGGTTCATGGTGGAGCCCCCAGGATGCATGGAATTGGCTCCCCAATACCATATTTAGAATGGGGGACAATTCCATGTTCTTAGACATGTTACATGGCCATATTCGGAGTTACCATTGTGAAGTTACATATAGGTATTGACCTATATGTAGTGCATGCGTGTAATGGTGTCCCCACATTCACAAAGTTGGGGCAAATGGGCCTGAACTATGTGGGGCACCTTTGCTAGTGCAAGGGTGCCCCCAGACTTAGTAACTTTGCACCTAACCTTAAGCAAGTGAAGGTTAGACATATAGGTGACTTATAAGTTACTTGAGTGCAGTGAAAATGGCTGTGAAATAGTGTGTGCACTATTTCACGCAGGCTGCAATGGCAGTCCTGTGTAAGGGTTTGTCTGAGCTCCCTATGGGTGGCAAAAGAAATGCTGCAACCCATGTGGATCTTCTGGAACCCAATGCCCTGGGTATCTAGGTACCATATACTAGAGACTTATAAGAGAGGTCCAGTATGCCAATTGAAATTGGTAAATGAAGTCACTGGCCTACAGTGACAAATTTAAAATCAGAGAGAGCATAATCACTGAGGTTCTGGTTAGCAGAGCCTCAGTGACACAGTTAGGCACTACAAAGGCATACACATTAGATCATAAACTATGAGCACTGGGGTCCTGGCTAGCAGAATCCCAGTGAGACAGGCAAAACATACTGACATATAGGTTTTTATCTATGAGCACTGGGGTCCTGGCTAGCAGGCTCCCAGTGACACAGTAAAAAACACACTGAAACACACTCACAAACAGGCCAAAAGTGACAGTAACCATGCTAGAAAGAGGCTACTTTCTCACATATACTGCCCTTACATGGAGGAGGAAGCAGATATGGTGAGAGACCAAATAATTGAATCTTGGACTTAACAGCTACGGGAAGATTTTGCTAAACTGCATATGGCGTCAAACTGTCTTGCAGCAGTTCCTTCAGGAGACTGAGTTGCTGTGGCTCATGGCCAACCAGCGGCTTTGATAGCCCACTGGAGTTAGAGGAACTTAAACAGGCGCAGTCAGAGATGACGTGATAGGACACCAGGTGCAAATGGTCTCCATTTGAGCTTTGACAGACCCCGCTTCCACAATGCTTGAAAACCAACTGGGTGTTTTTATCGAAGCAAGGGAGAAGTGTGTACTCCCTTCAATCATGAAAGAAGCTGTGGTGGTACTGATATCTAAGGAGAGTAGAGCTCTGGTGCATCCCTCCTCCTACAGACTGCTGTCACTGCTGAATATGGACATCGAGCTGTTGTGGAAAATGTTGGCCAACAGATTGGTGCAGGTTGTCCATACTCTGGTTTACCCAAATTGGATGTTTTTTAAACCTGGGAGGAGCACAATGTACACCATTAGGTGGCTGACTCACACACCCTAACTTGTCTTCGGAGGACAACTTGGCATTGGTGATTCTGGATCTGGAGTGCGCCTTTGACACAGTAGAATGGTTCTGTATGTGGAAGGTGTTAACATGTTTGACCTTATTAGGTTAATTGACATTAATTTATAAGAGGACGCATTCGTAGGTCGATGGACCTTTTGACTGCACTTAGAGTAGTTCCGCCTATGAGACTCCGTTCCAATATGACTCAATAGCAATGATAATCAATAGCATCAATAATCATAGGAGTCACTAATTTCCACACACCATGACCTTTTGGTCATGAATAACTACACCTTTATGTAAAAGTTAGAATGTTTATTTCCCTATATTAACAAAGCTAACATCACGTAACCCAGTCTCAAAATCAAATGATAAGCATGCAGAAACAACACTGGCTGCCCAAATCTCCTAAAGAATCGCAATTTAATCAAGGCTTGGACCACTACACATTCTAAGGTTACAGTACAAATGAATAGCAAGAATAAAAGCGCAAGAGAAATGGCATACATTTAGATTCAGCAAAGAAAAGACATTAACTGTTATTATGTGTAGCAAGCATCATCAGTGAGAACCCTACCTAACCTTCAGATTAGAATAGCATGTTTGTACTTCATGCAAAACAATTTTAGTGAACACAAATTTGGAAAACATCTAAATATGGCTCTATCAAAATTAGCGGTGGGAACCTAGGTACAAAAGCAAATAGACATGACAGTCAGTAACATCGTCTTATGCCTTGCCTCAATATGGTTCAGCAAGCTGTGACAGTTTAAACCTGACAGCCTTAGGGTGTTCACCCCCAACTTGTTCCCTGCTCCCTCCACTTTTTGACACTGTTTTTGCTGGTTTTAGGACATCTGTGCACTTTACCACTGCTAACCAGTGTTAAAGTGCATATGCTCTCTCCCTTAAAACATGGTAACATTAGTTCATACCCAATTGGCATATTTGATCTACTGGTAAGTCCCTAAAGTACATATAAATTGCACTATATATGTCCAGGACCTGTAGACTGAATGCTACTAGTGGGCCTGCAGCCCTGGTTGTGCCACCCAAATAAGTAACATCTTAACCATGTCCCAGGCCTTCTATTGCAAGGCCTGTGTGTGCAGTTTCACTGCCACTTCGACTTGGCATTTAAAAGTACTTGCCAAGCCTTCAACTCCCATTAGTTTACATATAAGTCACCCCTAATATAGGCCCTAGGTGACCCAGAGGGCAGGGTGCTGTGTAGGTAAAAGGCATGACATATATCTGTGTGTTTTACATGTCCTGGTAGTGGAAAACTCCTAAATTTGCTTTCCATTGCTGTGCTCCAACATTAGGGCTACTCTCATAAACTGTTTGAGGGGTAGATTCTGATTAGAAAGGGGTAAACAGGTCATATTTAGTATGGCCAGAATGGTAATACAAAATCCTGCTGACTGGTGAGGTTGGATTGTATATTACTATTTTAGAAATGCTACTTTCTGAAAGTGAGTATTTATCTGCACTTACATCCTTCTGTGCCTTACAGACTGTCTCCAATCCACATCTGGGCTTGACTGGTTGACAGCTCCCTTGTGAATTTCACCCAGACAACCACAAACACAGGATGCTCAGTCGCACCGCACACATCTGCATACTGAATGGGTCTTCCTGGGCTGGAAGGGTGGAGGGCCTGACACTTATATTTCAAAGGACAGTGGCCTTCCCTCACACAGAGGAGTGACAAACCCTCTACTGGGACCCTAGCAGACAGGGTTTACTGAAAGGGGAACTTGTGCAATTCAAAATCACTGTTTGAAGTTTCCCCACTTCAATGGCACTTTTGGGTATATAAACTGGGTCCCTGACCCTACCAAACGAGACATTTCTTAGGACAGACACTCTGCACCAGGACCTGCAACCCGCCAAGAGAAGCTGTCTGGCTGCCCAAAGGACTCACCTGGACTGCTTTGCTGTAAAGGACTGCTGCCTTGCTGTTGCCCTGCTGCCTTGCTGGCCTCTGGCTCTGCTGAGAGGAGCTCTCCAATGGCTTGGGGTGAGCTTGCCTCCTGTTTCCTGAAGTTTCAGGGCTAAAAAGACTTCATCTTTGCAAGGAAACTCCTTGTACTGTGAAAATCGACGCACAGCTTGCTGGAATCGACGCACAGCCTGTACAGGGGTGAGAAAATCACATCATCGCCAAACCAGAACAACGCAGCCTGGCTGCTCGAGTGGAGGTTTATGCAGCGCCAAAGTTGCGACTGGAACTGCGACGCACAGCCCACCGGATCGACTCATCGGCGAGCTGGAACAACGCAGCTCAACTTCCTGGGAGAGAATCGATGCAGCACCAGATGTGCAGCAGAAATTCCGCCTCATCACCCACCAGATCGACGCAACAGCTGTGACTTCGCCCCGCATGCCCAGGATTTCCATGCTTCGTCCTTGGGTGTCAAAAGACACTGCATTGCAAAGAGGAATCAAACATGCACGCCGGAAATCGACGCAAAGCCCTTGCCGCTTGTAAAAGAATCAACGCATCATCTGTGAGCACCCGGAAAACTGATGCACAACTACCTTTTTCCACGCATGTTCTCCTCTGCAGTCCTCGTGCGTGTAATTTTGACGCAAAGCAGATACTTTGTGCTTGCAAGAAACAATTGTTGCTTTTAAGAACTTGACTCTTCTTATCCTTACAAAAGTGATATTTCAACTTGTGATTATCAGATCTTGATTGTTTTGACCTTAAGTTAATCCGATAAATATCCTATATTTTTCTAAACCTGTGTGGTGTCTTTTTGTGGTGTTCTCACTGTTTTTATTGCAGGATTTATTGCACCAATAGTTTACACATTGCCTTCTAAGTTAAGCCTGGCTGCTCAGTGCCAAGCTACTAGAGGGTGGGAACAGGACAATTTGGATTGTGTGTGACTTACCCTGACTAGGATTGTGGTCCCTACTCGGTCAAGGGTGTATACCTCTGCCAACTAGAGACCCCATTTCTAACAGACAGTCTTCGTCAACAGGACATCTGTTCGGTCAGCAAAGCATCAGATTTCAGCATTTAAATTCAAGAAAGCAAAGTCTCTTCATGCAGTTCAGAAAAGGTAATAACTAAACACTCAAAAGGAATGGGGAGAAAGGTGTCTCTGGGCAGTTAGAAAGAATAGAGCTAATGGCATATTTCCTTTCAGTGCAGTCTGGCTAAATTGATTCCCTAAAGCTACTTCCCACGTTGATATTGATCAAAGAATCATCCATTATCGTTTAGTCCAATGAAAGTAGAACCCCAAATCTAAAATTGACTATGTATGTATGTATGCCGTGATTTGTAAAGCGCATTCCTACTCAAAAGAGCTTCAAAGCGCTAGGAGGAGAGAACGTGAGAAGAAAAGAACACAGTAAAAGGGCACTAGCCAGAAAAAAGAAACAAAAAAAGAGTAATAAAACACACAATGAACAGAAGAAAAGAAAAAGAGAAAAACTGAAACACAGGTCATGAAACAACAGAAAGAAGTTTTAACTAGGAAAAAGCCAAGTTTTTACCAGTTTCCTAAATTTCATATAACAGGGTTCTTGCCTGATGTTCAAAGGGAGTAAATTCCACCTTCTGGCAGCAGCCACAGTAAAGTCTTTATCCCCCCATTTAGCTTTATAGGTTCGAGGGATCTGTATCCGATAAGCTTGGGAAGACCTCAGATTTCTCTTAGTGATGTCTAGAAGTCAAGTACAGTGGTCCTATTCCATGAGCTGCCTTAAATGTTAGACAGAGCGATTTGAACTGTGTACGCTGAGCCACCGGCAACCAATGTAATTGCTTAAGGCTCTCTCTAACTGATATCCACCGAGGGAGATTGAGAACCGCTCTGACAGTGGAATTCTGAACTAATTGAAGTCTGGTAATCAGCACCTTGTCCAACTTAAGAAATAAGGCATTGCAATAGTCTACCTTGGACATCACCAGTGCCAAAATAGCAGATACTCTCCATTCCTATGACAAATAGGGAAAACAAATTCTGAGCATTTTAATGGACCATAGACTGATGTTTACCGTATGATTAACCTGCTTTTTAAAGGATAACTGTTCATCAAACAGAATGCCCAAATTTCTACTAACAGTAGAGGGCACAGGACAATTGCCTCATTCAGAGGGCCACCACTGTGAGTTCCATAGCTCCTTCCCAAGTCCAAAACATAAAATTTCAGTTTTGGTGGCATTCATTTTAAGCCAATTCGTATTCACCCATTTACTCACTGCCAGCATACATTTACTAAACAGATCTGCCACCTCCTCCCATGGCTGATTAATAGGAATAATAAGCTGGGAGACATCTGCGTAAGAAGATGGAATGAAACCAAAAGTTTGGATTAACCTAGCCAACGGCGCTACATACACATTAAACAATGTGGGGCTGAGGGAAGATCCCTGAGGGATCCCACAAGGCAAAAGATAAGATGTGGATTTAAAATCACCACAGCTAACTGTGCTCCATCTATTCGTAAGAAAGGACTCCAAGAGCTTAAGTGCCGGTCCCTTAACCCCACTTGATGAAGACGCAACGTCAACAATATAGGAGAGATAGTGTCAAAGTACGCAGATAAATCTAGAAGAACCAGAATAGCCCCCAGCCTTCATCAACTATCCTCCGAATCGCATCAGAGGAAGAGATCAAGGCTGTTTCAGTGCTGTACACTTTCCTGAAACCATGTTGGGAAACATCGAGGACTTCCGCTTCAGTTAAAAACTCAGCCAGTTCCAGATTAATTTTTTTTTCTAAAATCTTCGCCAAATATGGGAGACGTGCTATTGGCCACAAATTACTCAAGTCCTGGTTATCACCGTCTGTTTTTTTCTTAAGGGGTACCACTATCATTTCTTTCCAAGAAGAAAGGTACACCCCGGAGCCATCAAGTCAGGAACCAGATGGAAGATAGAAGGAGGACACGGATCAAGAGGGGAGCCAGACTTGATTTCAATAATCCTCTTTTTAATAGTATCCAAAGTAGGAAGATGGAAATCTGACAACAATGATTTGCCGCTTACAATAGAACTAGCAGGTATCACGGAAGGTAGTACTCCAGAGATGTCCTGGGGATCAAAGTTGCCATGTATTTGTAAAATCTTCTTCTCAAAATGCATAGCAACCCTATCACAAAATTCCCTGAGAATTTTCTAAACCAGCAGGCTTAAGGGGCACAGATAAAGCCTTAATCGTCTTGAAAAGCTCCCTAGGAGCATTTAATGCCTCCTTTACTTTAGTAGTGTAGAAATTAGATTTGGCCTTAACTTGTGCTGCTTTATAAACCTTTAAAGTGGACTTAAGGGCCGCTCTTTCCTCAAGTACTGGATTAAGTTTCCACCAACGTTCCTGTTGTTGGTACTTTCTTTGAAGGAGTTTAAGCTCCATTGTAAACCAGGGGTGACCTGGTTTCTTTCGACTGCTGGGTCCCCTAAATATAGGGGGCACCAGTAGTTCCGTAGTCATTTCCACCCCTTGCTGAAAACTATCAAGCAGGGTCAAGGCTAAATTCTTCGCCTTATCCCAGCCAACTTCTAAAGCCGGGCCTAATTCCTCTGCTTTAACCTGTTTCCATAGCCTAACCACTCTACCCATCTCCAAATTAAGATCACAGAGATTTTTAGAGACGAGTTTAAAATTCAACAGGTAATGATCCGTCCAGCTCAGCTGCACAATGGTTACTGTTCACATGTCGATGATTGGCTCCTTTTCCCGTTGTGGGCTCATCAGGTAACAAATTTGTAACAGCTTATACTCCAGTCAGTGCATTCATTGTCTGCTCCTGAGAAGGTCATCTTTATATACACAAAGTTATACAATGTATCCCTAGCTAGTACAACATTTTCTAGCAAGCAGTTCTCATGGGAAAGAATTCTAGTTACTAACATTCAGTCCATGCAATGGAAAATCACAATTTAAATCTACTACCCAGCCATTTCAGAATTCACCTAAGCAATGCAGCTTGACATGAAGCCGTGCAACTACTCCCAAGACCTCGCTGAATTAAGACCTATGATTAATAAAGCAAATACATAATATATAACCTTTAATATGACATACTACTACATTGATACAAACATGAGCTTAAAGTACTGGATTAAGTTTCCACCGACGTTCCTGTTGTTGGTACTTTCTTTGAAGGAGTTTAAGCTCCATTGTAAACCAGGGGTGACCTGGTTTCTTTCGACTGCTGGGTCCCCTAAATATAGGGGGCACCAGTAGTTCCGTAGTCATTTCCACCCCTTGCTGAGAACTATCAAGCAGGGTCAAGGCTAAATTCTTCGCCTTATCCCAGCCAACTTCTAAAGCCGGGCCTAATTCCTCTGCTTTAACCTGTTTCCATAGCCTAACCACTCTACCCATCTCCAAATTAAGATCACAGAGATTTTTAGAGACGAGTTTAAAATTCAACAGGTAATGATCCGTCCAGCTCAGCTGCACAATGGTTACTGTTCACATGTCGATGATTGGCTCCTTTTCCCGTTGTGGGCTCATCAGGTAACAAATTTGTAACAGCTTATACTCCAGTCAGTGCATTCATTGTCTGCTCCTGAGAAGGTCATCTTTATATACACAAAGTTATACAATGTATCCCTAGCTAGTACAACATTTTCTAGCAAGCAGTTCTCATGGGAAAGAATTCTAGTTACTAACATTCAGTCCATGCAATGGAAAATCACAATTTAAATCTATTACCGAGCCATTTCAGAATTCACCTAAGCAATGCAGCTTGACATGAAGCCGTGCAACTACTCGCAAGACCTCGCTGAATAAAGACCTATGATTAATAAAGCAAATACATAATATATAACCTTTAATATGACATACTACTACATTGATACAAACATGAGCTTAACATTTTACATTAATAACCCGTTAGTACACTTCTTCGTTATTGGTGGTCACTCAAGCAAGCACATTTTCAAAGGCGTATATTATTTCTCTGCATTAACTCATTTTCTATGCAAATTCAACACTCAGAATACATGAATATTCATTAGTAAAAATTCAGCGTGAACAGAGGCACTAAGTCAAATGGGTATTGGCGCTGGGTTCATTAAATAGGTCGGACTATCCCTGTAGATAGGGTATGAAAGGGGAGCATATCCGACCCTTGGTGGTTGGGCAGAGGGACAAGGCATGGGTGCTGTTTAAAGGCCTCGTTTGAAAGGGGAGACTCTCCCCTTTCAAACAAGGCCTTCCTAAACAGGTTTCCTGGCCTGCGATCGAGTGCCAGGAAACTCCACTTGACACCAGGGATTTCACTTGGGGGGGTCAGCCCCCTCAGCAAACGGGCCAATCCCCCACCAGGGGCAAATTTTTTTGTTCAAGGTAGGTGTCCCCTGGGGGGGGGGGACCGCGATCCTGCACGATCGCGCCCCCCCCCCCCCCGGGGCTACATTTTTCAAAAAAAGAAATTGACAGGGGGTCGCCCGTGGGCAGGGCAACCCCCTGTGGGGGCAATAATTTTTTAAGTAGTTGCATGGTTTCCCTGGAGGCCATTAGTGCCCCCAAGGAAACCATACAGCTACTAATATATATATATATATATATATATATATATATATATATATATATATATTTATATATTATATGTATATATAGATCTATATATTTACATAGATAAATATATCTATCTACATAGATATACATCTCTATCTATATATATATATATATATATATATATATATATATATATATATATATATATAATATCTATATAGATCACTTTTGTCAATGCATGTGTGGTTTCCCTGGGGGCTGCGATCGGCCCCCAGGAAAACCAGACCCACATATAAAAGTGATATATATATATATGTATATATATATATACATTTGCCAACAGTTGTCTTGCAGTTGCAGCTTGCGTCTTCAAACCAATGCACATACTTCAACTGACGCGTTTCAACTGTAGCTTTTAGGCAGCAATAAAAAAGTCAAGTAAATCTTGTGATTATGCTTCTGCTACAAAAGGATCAGACTTTTGTCTAGTGGCAGTTTTGGTGCCATAAAGAAGCGCAGAAGATTTATACGCATACTGCAAAGAGCAAATCTGTATTTTATGTAAATAGCTGAGTACATTAGTAAAGTCAGCCATTACCTGAGCTATAATACAAATGAAATGTATGTGCGGGGGGCGGCTATGGAGACATGAAGGGCACTTTTGCTGGGTGGTAGTGAGGAATCCAAGGAGAAGGACATGGGAGTGGGAGCACCAATAATGATTGTTGTACTGGAAGCTAGAGGTGCTGAAGACTGTGACAATTGGTATGTGACAAGGTGTTTTTTGAGTGCCTTGAAAGAACGTGCTGATTGAGGGAAGAAGCCTAGGTAAGGTGACATCTACTGTTGCATGTATCACACACACACCAGCAATTTTGTGACTATCTATGTAGGCTAGTGTTTTATGCCAACATTTTAGCCAGTAGTAGAGATGGCATCTTATTGGATGACTACTGCTCACGCCCTCACTTGGGTTACAGAGGACAGCTCTGACATAGGATCAGAGACTGAGACAGCAGATACTGAGACAGCATCTGAGGGATAAGACAATGGCGCAGGCTCTGGGAGTGATTTTTCAGTCGGAGGAGTCCCATTCGATAACTCCTCTTCCAGTAATTATGAGGGAGGTCACGAAGACAGTCCTGCTGTCCCTTCTCAAGCACAGTCTCTGCAACGGGACAATAGCGGGATAGCCCAACCCAGAGAGCAGGTGAATGCGGCGGCAAGTACAGAGAGAGAGTGCTCTCTTTGGAGCTCCCCAATTTAGTTCAGCCCCAAATTCCACTGCCAAAATCGTATTGTGGAGACATCAAAATTATATATCACAAAACAAACATGCTTTGTAAGGCAGGCACCTGTGTTTTTGGTCCTGGGCTCAGCGGCCACATAGGGAAACATACTAAACCCAGACATTTCTGGAAACTAGACATCTGGGGTAGTCCACAGTGGTGTCACTTGTGTGGATACCTCAAAGTTTTCTTACCCAGAATACCCTGCAAAGATGAAATGTTGAATAAAAACTCTATTTTTTCTTGGATTTCTGTCACACAAACGACAGTAATATGCTGGAATCCACAAAATTCCTATCACCCAGTGATTCCTCACCTGTCCTGATAAAAACACTACCCCACTTGAGTGCCTGTACCTAGTGCCAGCAACATGAGTGGATCACCCCAGGGTCAACAGTTTCCTCATGTAAGTACCAACATTGACAGTTGTGTGATCTATTCCTGTCGCAGGCACTAGGCCTACCCAGACAAGTGAGGTGCAATTGTTATCAGGAGACTTGGGGGAACGCTGGGTCGAAGAAAATTTGTCTAGGGGAATCTTCGATTCCCCTAGGTGTCTAGTTTTAAAAAATGCACAGGTTTGGTAGGGGTCCCTAGGTGCCGGCTGAGATGCAGGGCAAAATCTACAGCTAGGCACTTTGCAAAAAACACGTCAGATTTCACTGTAAAAATGTGATGTTGCTTTTCGTGTCACAAGCATTAGGCCTACCCACGTAAGTTAGGTATCATTTTTATCGGGAGACTTGAGGGTACACAGAATAGTAAAACAAGTGTTATTGCCCTTTCTCTTTCGCTACAATTTTTCCTTCCAAATGTAAGACAGTGTGTAAAAAAATAAATCTATTTGAGAAATACCCTGTAATTCACATGCTAGTATGGGCACCCCAGAATGCAGAGATGTGCAAATAACCACTGCTTCTCAACACCTTATCTTATGCCCATTTTGGAAATACAAAGGTTTTCTTGATACCTATTTTTCACTCTTTATATTTCAGTGAATGAATTGCTGTATACCCAGTATAGAATGAAAACCCATTGCAAGGTACAGCTCATTTATTGGTTCCGGGTACCTAGGGCTCTTGATGAACCTACAAGCCCAGTATATCCTCCAACAAGAAGAGTCCAGTAGATGTAACGTTATATTGCTTTAAAAAAATCTGACATTGCAGGAAAAAGTTACAGAGTAAAACGTGGAGAAAATGGCTGCTTTTTCACCTCAATTTCAATATTTGTTTATTTCAGCTGTTATTTTCTGTACGAAAACCTTGTAGGATCTACACAAATGCCTCCTCGCTGAATTCAGAATGTTGTCTACTTTTTAGAAATGTTTAGTTTTCCGGGATCCAGTACTGGCTTCACACCCATTCCTGTCACTAACTGGAACGAGGCTGAAAGCACAAAAAATAGTCTGCCTGTTCCTGAAAGCTGGGAAGGTGGTAAATTTTGCACCGCAAACCCTTTGTTGATGCCATTTTCAGGAAAAAAACACAAGCCTTCTTTGGCAGCCTTTTTTCCTATTTAAAAAAAAAAAAAAAACTTTTGCTGTATTTTAGCTAATTTCTTGGTCTCCACCAAGGGAACCCAAAAACTCTAGGTACCTTTAGAATCCATATGATGTTGGAAAAAAAGGGCGCAAAATTGGTGTGGATAGCTTATATGGCCAAAACGTTATGAAGGCCTAAGCGCGAACTACCCCATATAGCCAAAAAATGGCTCAGCACTGGAGGGGGTCTGAGGGGGGAAGGCCCAGCAGCTAAGAGGTTAATTATTGCCGTGGGCAGACTGAGTTCGGAGGGTGCCTCCGTCCTGGAGGGCCTCCCCTGAACTGGGAGATACAAAAGATCCGAAATCTGGTAGTCTGAGTACCCGACGTCAAGTGGCTCAGTGCGAACTTAATACAAGAAGGATAATAGATGGATTGCAACTGCCTGTAGAGAGCCATCCGGCCTCTCCTATAATTTGTATCCTGTTCCGCGCGTCCAGGAGGAGCGCGGAACAGAGCTTATAAATAAAGAGGGGCTGCTCTGATGCAGTTTTTCCCCAGTACGCCACACCAGTGTCCGTGCGTTATTCAGATACAGCCAGAAGGGCCATATCTACACTGCAAATGGACTCCTAGAAACACTCCAGCTGACTACGATGGGCAAGGTGACCCTTGTGTTTGTGTTGCAGAATGTGATGTGCCCAGTTTCGGCTGCAATATTTACCCACCTAGACAGCTTGTTTTCTGACAATGTGTGCAGGAAAGAGAAGCAGAGTGAAGTTCGATACTCTGGAACTGGTGTGGGTAGGAGGTGGACTGAGATTACCCAATGTGCCTTTATATTATGCTGTATTACGATTACAATATTGGTTTAATGAGGGTCCCTACTGGTAAAAAAAACGCTCTTGACAGGCATGCATGACCCTTACATGCTTGAAGAGGCGCTTATTATGGCTAATGGAGCCCCACAAGACTTCCCCTATTTGCTCCGGCTGATGGCAACAGTATGGCATAAAGAGGACTGTAAAATATTGCACAGCTCCCGCTTGGGAGAGAATGAATGCATAGGACTCGATAAAATTGTGTGCAAAAGGCCGCTTTATTGGAACAGGTGCCCCTGACTAAGTACCCCCCTTGGCCTTTGCCTTACAAAACTAAAACCTCACTAGACAATGAAATAACCTGACCCCTGTCCCTCCCCCTCCCCTACCCCACCCTCCCCCCTCCTCTTGTTTCTTTAATTTCCCCGTCCTACCCTCTACATTTGAAACTGTCCGCTAATGAGCAGTCCCCTGCCTGTCATGTCTGAGTAATGCTCCTTCCCCCTCTAATACCTAAATTGCCCTGCCAACTCCGTCCTCCACCCAAGCTTTTAATAGCTGCCCTGCAGCTGCCACCGCCACGGCACGCACCTGTCCAAAGCGACACCCTAATAAACACAGACACACCCGTTCCAACAAATACGCCTAATAAATGGGAGGGAGGGAGGGAAAAGGAAAAACCCTGCCAAACTATCCCACCCAGGCCACCAGGTCACCTTCATAAAATGGTGCCAGAACCCACAAAATGTCCGGCTTTATAGCCGTCCCCGCCCACACAGATAAGCAGTCCCACTGCCCAACCGAGTCCAGGGAGATACCATCTCTCTCAAAGATCCCCGGGGGGGTACTCCTCGTTCCTCCTCGACCCCCCCGGGACCCGCATTGGGAGAGAATGAATGCATAGGACTCGATAAAATTGTGTGCAAAAGGCCGCTTTATTGGAACAGGTGCCCCTGACTAAGTACCCCCCTTGGCCTTTGCCTTACAAAACTAAAACCTCAGTAGACAATGAAATAACCTGACCCCTGTCCCTCCCCCTCCCCTACCCCACCCTCCCCCCTCCTCTCGTTTCTTTAATTTCCCCGTCCTACCCTCTACATTTGAACCTGTCCGCTAATGAGCAGTCCCCTGCCTGTCATGTCTGAGTAATGCTCCTTCCCCCTCTAATACCTAAATTGCCCTGCCAACTCCGTCCTCCACCCAAGCTTTTAATAGCTGCCCTGCAGCTGCCACCGCCAGCAGGAAAAGTCCCCAGCTTTTCCTGCCCCCCCCTAGGGTTCCTTGAATAGGGCTTTAACCTGCTCCTTCAGCTGTAACAAATACAACTCCATCCCTACAAATGAAAGATGCACCCCATCGTCCCGAAAAAACTCTGCGTCCTCGAAGCGCAAATCAGCATGCTCCAAAAAAGTAATCCCTTTTTCCGCGCAGAACCCTTTCATCTCTTTGTTCAATTTTCTCCTGGCCCGTTCTATGGCCCCAGGCTTCCTTGCCCCACGCCAAACCCGCCGCGGAACAAAACTCGTGAAAACGACATGACAGCCTTTCCACTGTTCCAACAAGACCTGCAGCTCTCGCTTCATAACCTTTAAAAGGTTAAGCCCTGTGTTAACTACTAAGTAATTTTCACCCAAATGAACACATACCACATCCGCATAATGACCCCTCCCTTTGATCCTCTGCAGTCGTGGCAAAAGCTCCCCCCATTTCATTCCCCCTTTCCCAAACCAAAGGACGTGGTATCTCGCCGGATCCAGTCCTAAGTTATCCCCCAGTGCAGTCCTCCTTGCTTGTCGCTGAGCCCATTTTATGAAAGAGTGGCCGATCACCCATATGGTCATATACTCCGCCTCAGGACCACGGACCACACCTGAAAAAGAAAAAAGAATTAAAGCGCATATCCCTTACAAACCCGGCTCCACACCTCTCACATACCTCCGATAACAATCCGACCGCCAGCTACCCAAAGCCTTCAATTCCTCCCGACCCCAACCTTTATTTCCTGCTTCCGTCGCAACCCCAATTCGAAAGGAATGAGTTCCAAACTGAGAAGCATCCATCCCCAAACGAATCAAACCCTTCCGTAGCACTCCTAAAAGCTGAGATGCTGATACCCGCGAACCGTCGCCATGACGGAAGACCGGACCATGAGACGGACCACCCTCCTCACGCAGTTTCATTTCCAAAAACCCTGGACAGATAGCTCGCGCTGGATAGCGTCGAAGGAAAACAGACGCCCCAACCCCTTTTTGGTCAGTTTTCGACCTTCTAATGCTCAAAACCAACCCATCCGCCACCGGTTGAACCTCGCTCCCTCGAATGCCCGAACGCCTCGGCAGTCCGAGTAACTCCGAAACCCTGAAAGCTCCGAAAAACAGCCAGGACATCAACGTCCGGAAAAGCAGTGCCTCGCGCTCATTGTGGCATATGTCCCCCAAAATCGGGAACAGACGCTTTAGCAGCGCCACCGAAAGTGGACGACGCACTCGACCAGTAACCCCTCTTTTCTTTTCCCATCCATCGAGAATCCTCTGACCCAACTCACCCGCAGATGGAGGGTACCCTCACAAAAGCTTACCCATAAACCCCAGGGACGCTAACTTACCCGATATCGTAACTCTTGTTTGACCTTTTTCGATCAAACTCATAATGAATTGCACTATGTCCTCAACGACCTCCTCCTGTCTCACCCGTCGCCGTGCCCCGGATACCAGAAACTCTTCCCAGGCTCTCATATAAGCCTTCCTCGTAGACGCTGCCAAGGAATTCAAAACCAGTCGTAGCATCCTGCCGTGCCTACTCGCCACATCGAAACGGGCATGCGAATTCGACGCAGTGCCACCCCCGTGGTTAATCCATGGAACCGGCCCCACTGGAAACGAGATAAAGCATCCGCAATGTCATTGTGAGCGCCCGGCACATGCCTCGCCCTGAAGTAAACATCATTTCTCAGGCATTGCAACACAAACACGCGCATCAATTGCAAAACTTGTGCCTCCCGAGCAGTTTGCTGGTTAACCATCTGCACCACCGCAAAGTTGTCCACCCGAAACAAAACCCTTGAGTGCCGAAGTTCCGATCCCCACAAACACACAGCTACCACCAGCGGAAAGAGCTCCAAAAACGCAATACTGCGACCCCCATTTTTCCACTCACTCGGCCATTCCTCTGCACACCAGCGACCATCCCAATACAGACCGAAACCCGACGACCCCGCCGCATCAGAGAACAACTGTACATCCCACTCGCAGTCTCTCCACACTCTCAAGGGGATGCCGTTAAACGACTACAAGAACCTTACCCACATCCGCAGGTCCTCGCGCACCCCCACCCGCAACCGCACGTGATGATGTGGCAGCACCCGACCGGATAACGCCAACGCTAACCGTCTGCAAAACGTCCGCCCCGCCCTGACCACCCGACAGGCAAAATTGAGATGACCCAACAAAATCTGTACATCCCGCACCGTCACCTTCCGCTTGCGCAACATTTCATTGATCCTGCTCACCATGTCCCGTTTTTTGTCCACCGGCAATTGCGCCATACCTGCCAATGTGTCCAATTCAATTCCCAAAAAGGACAGCGCCGCACATGGCCCCACTGTCTTATCGGGAGCCAACGGCACGCCAAGGTCTCCCATAAGTTCCACAAATTGGCCTAGCACCGCCGCACAACGCGGGCTGGCCGCCGGTGCCGCAAAGAAGAAATCATCCAAATAATGTGTCACCCCTTGGTGACCCGTTAAATTCACAAAAATCCACTGTAAGGCCGTACTAAAACTTTCAAAAAGTGCACAGGAGCTCGAGCACCCCATGGGAAGAGCCTTGTCAACAAACCACTCTCCCTGAAATTGGATGCCCAACAACTCAAAGTCTGCCGGGTGGACGGGAAGCAGCCTAAAAGCTGACTTAATGTCCGTCTTCGCCATCAACGCCCCTTGACCCAGCTGCTCGACCATAGCGACCGCCACGTCCACGGATGCGTAAGACACCTTAGTGTACGCTTCCGGTATGAAGTCATTGACCGACGACCCTTCCGGCCATGATAGGTGATGGATCATCCTAAACTGGCCGCTCTCTTTCTTGGGCACCACCCCGATAGGCGACACAATGAGGTTCGGCATCGGCCAATCTGGAAAAGGGCCAGCCATGCGCCCCTCTGCCACTTCTTTCGCCAATTTTTGCGATACCAACTCCTCCTTACCTCGTACCGAACGCAGATTCTCTGCCCACCGAGGCACCCGAGGCCCCTCATACCCCAGAAGAAACCCGTCCCGGAACCCCCGCAGCAGCACCTCCCCGTCACCCACTCTGTCATACCGCGCCAAGTAAAATTCAAGCCGCTCCACCTTAACCGGTGTATGAGCCCTTTCCCACAACCCCTTGCCGCTGTCGCTGACCATCCCTGCCCCCATACATTGTGTTTTGACCGCTGCCCCCGAGCTGCGCCTGTGCCCCACTGGCGCTGGCCGTACTCTGCTGTCCGCTGCAAGATATGACTGGATGCCGTCCTGTGCACTTCGAGCATTCGTGCCGGAACTTACAGTATTCTCTAGTGCACATTCCTTTGTTATAGTCCCAACACGCCCCCGAACGACCGGATCCCGAGTTGCTAGCTCTCCCTGGGCTAGAGCCCCCAGACCCCACCCCTTGGGTGGGGCGCTCTCGAAAGGGCCGATAAGTTATTGGCAAACCGCTCGCCGTAAAAACTGTTTTCCCAAACTTTGCGGGGCCCATGGTGTGTTGCCACAAATCTGAGTCAATCTCACCCCACTGAACCTCAGAGTCCGCCGCCATGCGTGCCCGGAACTCCTCGTCATATTGCCTCCACGCGTAGCCCCAATAATTAAGGTGAGCTTTCTTGATAATGTTCATGTATTTAAACAAAGACACGGCCCTCTCTGGAAAACGCTCACAGTATACACTGGCAAAAATTAAAAAGGCGGCTGTCCAGTTTTCAATATTAACCGGCACCCTAGGCCTCTTGGAGAGCTCCCATTCCTCTTCCTTAGAGCCCTCTTTTGCCCGCACCTCACGATGCAGCAATTTCAACACATCCACGTATTCCCCTTTCCAAATCTTTTCTTTCGTGGATTGCATCAGGTGCGCCCCCAAAGGCTTCGCCGTGCCCATATATGGCATCTTGACTTTCTTGGGGACTGGCTCCCCTTCCTTCTCCAATTTCCCCTCACCCCCTTGCCGTTGCGTATCCCTCGAAGCTCCGACGCTACACCCTTTTTCCCGATCCGCGTCCTTTGCCGCACCCATCTCCGTGCTCATCCCAGTGTCTTGCACGTACACTCCTTTCACCAGGCGCACAGAACCCTCTCTCGCCTCTGAAGCCACAGAAACCCTGGAACAAGCCATCTCCTTACCTGGCGAGAGCAGCGGCGGCCGCTCCGTAACCGACCGCACCTCCACTACAGGCCGCGTCCCCCGTCCGCCTTTTTCAACCTGCAACGACTTAGGGACAGGGTTAACGTCCCCCCGCCCCTTCCCGTGCTCCCACCACTCAATCTCAGCCTCACTGTCCACCAACTCACCTTCCTCAAAGCTCACCTCTGACCCCCCCGCGTGATCCGACCGCACTCCCCGCACCACTCCTCACGCACGTACTGCAAAGCGCGCAGCTCGTCGACCCCACCTCCCGCTGTCCACGCATACCTGAAGGGCCCGGACGTTGGTCTCCCCGGGTGCCGGCGTTGGGGGGCGCCACACCCACTCCGCCACACCACCCTGAAGGACCTTCCGCAGCCTCGCAAGGATCTCCTCGCCATCCTGCAGATGTAATCCGGCCGGCCGCACCAGGCCTCGCCTTCCCTTCTTCCCAGGGTGACAGAGCCGCACCGAGCTCGCCTGGGTGCCCTTCGTCAAAATCCAATGAGTCCTGCCATAGAAGGTCCGGTGTGCCATAAGGTGAATCAACCTCGACTACCCCTACTCCCGAAGAACCCCTTTCCCCTGATGCTTGGGCGCCCCTTCCTTGACCTTTGAGACCCCCCACTGCCTTCCTCTTGCCAGGACCCTCGTACACCCTCCTGACACCCCTGACCGGCCCGCCAATACACTCCTCCTCGCTCACTGCAAGCTCGTAATCCCCTTCCTCCTCACTGCTGCTCCATTGCAGCATAGTCGGCCATTTAACAGATACAGGAACTCTAGGGTCTTTAGTACCTTGAGCTCCGCCCACCGTACTCTCGCCCCCATCCCCCTCAGACACTGCCGTAATATCCCTTCGAGAAGCGTCAGGTTCACTGGAACCCAAAAGAAAAAAGCCCCTATTCAGCCCCTTCCCAGCCACCTCTCCTTCTGCAAAACCACAAGCCTTGGGCCCGCCGGCCTTTCCCTTGCTCCTTAAAACACCCGCCTTGCCGGGCGAGCGCGCTACCAACGGGGCACCTTTCCCCATGCGCCCCAAATCACGCTGCCGCGGCGCTGCCCGAGGCCGCCCTGCCCCCGGAGAGGCCCTCGGACCACGGCCTCTCCCATTTCTCTTTACGTCCCGCCTCTGTCCCTCCGCGGCCTCGCCCACCTTACTCGGGCCGCCCACCCCCTTCCCACCCCTCCTTACCTGTAGGGACGCGGCTCCAGCGCGCGGAGGCGAACATGCCACAACCGCCGCTGCGACGCCGGCGGAGGCTCTGCGCGCCGGGTGCCCAGGCGCCAGAGCCTCCTCTTTCACCAGATCCAGCCGGCCGGCCTGCCGCAGCAGTGCCAGCGCCGCCCGTACCTGCTCGTCTTGTGCCATGTCTCGACTCCTGCCCAGAAGCCGTGAAGGTGCTGCGAACTAGAACTACGACCTAGCGTAAGTGCCCTCACAAAACCTGTCCTAAACTCCGCTTTCCTCCGCTGCACGTTTTTTTTTTTTTTTTTTTTTTTTTATATTGAGCGTACCAGTAAGCCCTGAAACCAACGAGCCAACCGTACCAAATTAACAAAGGAAAAACCCTGCCAAACTATCCCACCCAGGCCACCAGGTCACCTTCATAAAATGGTGCCAGGACCCACAAAATGTCCGGCTTTATAGCCGTCCCCGCCCACACAGATAAGCAGTCCCACTGCCCAACCGAGTCCAGGGAGATACCATCTCTCCCAAAGATCCCCGGAGGGGTACTCCTCGTTCCTCCTCGACCCCCCCGGGACCCGCATTTGCATAGCGTATGCCCTTGAGGTTCCTGAAACCATATTACAAAATTCATAAAGATGTTTACTATGGCATATGGCGAACACGTTTGTGATCTATTTCAACAACAGATGCATAGCCTTTGCACACGCTCAGGAGTTTTTTTGGGGTGATACCAGGAGGACAGTTTTTACAGTATGCAAGCTAGCGCATACTGCCATATGATCTGGCCCACATTTGCTGACTGGCCGTAGGGACACACACCTGTGCCGCAATTGTTAGCACAACCAGCCGATTGACTGCCCACAGCCTTGTCACGTTTCTTAGGTCCGTGCATGATATGCTGCTCCAGACCAGGTTTTTCCTTTGAATTCTGGGACTTGTAGTTTCATTTATTCCATTATAAAACAAGACTATAATCACCCGAATTCAAAGGAAAAAACCTGGACTGGTGCAGCACACACGGATCTTTGAAACTTGGCAGCTATATGCCCATCTGTAAGCAGCCTTAATGACTGATAGGGAAATACTACTAATCGGCCCGGGATCCTTGAAATGCATATGCCCCAACGATTTGACATTTGCAGAATGGAAGAAAGTCTGCGAACAAGTAAAATAAGTATCCACAATGCACGCTGTAAACACACACTTTCACTGTCTGCATAGAGCATACCACTCCTAAAAAACTCACCAAGATGTATCGTTCACGCTCAGGGCATAGGAGAAGTATGTGGACATCCTGCTAAGTAGTTGTGCCATACTGTAATATGTTTATCTCGTCCGGTGTAATGCTTAAACACCGCGACGAGTTCAGCAGCGCCTGCACGTTGTCTGCTTTCCTTCTGAGCAGCAACGTGCAGGCGGCGGCGAAGGGGCTTTTTTACTTTACATTTTAGCTGGGGAAAAAACAGAGGCCGAAGTGGCCAACGGGCTTCCTTTTGTTCTTGCTTGAGCTATCAGGAGCCCCACACCTAGCTGCAATGGAGGGAAAACAAAGGCTCACGGTTTGTGGTTAGAAGGGCATGATTTTGATTTTGGCCAGGCCTGGTATTTGAGAAATGCATGCACATTAAGAATGTCAGATATGCTACTCTGTTCAAATAGCAATTTGAATAGCACTATTTTGTTTTACTTCTTTTAGAATGCTGCTTGTTGCAAAGCAGGGCCTCAGAGCGCTGAACATCATAAGCACACATTATACACTGACAATAAATCATAAATGTATAAATCTATGTACAGGACGTGTTACATAGAATAGTGAGGGTTACAAGGTGTAGGAGCCCTATGTCCTTCATAGCTCACTGCCCTAAATTAGTATTACAGTTTATGAAATTTAACCATCTATGCTACTTTGATTCAAAACTGATTAGACACAACACACATTTCTCCAGCAAATGTGTTAGTCACCAGAATTATTGTACCATAATTATTATTCCTTGATACTTATGGGGCACAAGAAGCGCACTGCAGCAGGTGCCTCAACACCATAATATTTTTTTAAATTCTGTCTGTGCAACCAAATAAGCAGAACAGATTTATTGCCAAGTTTCTCCTTGTGGCAATTTCTTTGTGGCAGAGATTTTAAAAAATGAATGTTGAAACTGAGTCCCAGATGTTGCTCCAGAGTTGGGTCACATTTTTTTGGCACAAACCCTAAGCAAGATTTAATTTGTTAAATCTGGTAATTCGCTCAAATATACTCCTTACAGGTCTGCTAAATACAGTATATGTGTGAGGTCTTAAGATCAGATGTCACTTCTTGTGATGTCACTTCCTGTGAGGTTATTGTTTGTAATGTCACTTCCTGTATTGCCATTTGTGATGTCACAAGATGTGAAATCATGCGCCATGTCACTGGTATATTGTGTAACTTGGTTAGTCCCCTCAATCATTTTTTTAGGACTTGTGCCCTGGCACACACGGATACAAATAAATAAAAATCTTTAGAACCACTCCTCCCACACGGAGAATAATACATGTTTTGTAACACGTTTCCGCATGGCTCTGACAAAATCCAACCTGCATTATGTTATGCAGTCTAACAGTTCACATGCCAGTAGAGTAAATTGGTGACTTCAATGCGACCCACACACTCATTTTGTGCTCAATTACTAATGTCCATCACTTTTATACTTGTTTTTGTAAATATCCTCCCTTCTGATTTGCGGCTCTGCCTCAAGTTTTTGAGGAGGTGATAGGCCCCCAAGGGGATCATTCTAACTCATGTACTAATTTGGTGTGATATTCACACACCTGCAATTTGAGATACTTCAGGGTGCAGTAGTAAGTGAGTGTACAGTTCCAGCACTTTTGCCAGTATCAGACCAGAATTTTGGAAAGTCTAGAACTGCCAGACGGGCCAGCTTGAAAGTGTTTGGGCATCTTTTTGCTTCCATCATGGTCCACTGGACGAAAAGTAGGCAACACACTGGCCCTTTCTAGCTGGCACACATGGCAGTACCACACTGCAGGAAATTCCAGTCCAATACTGGACTTGACGGTAACACAGAGTTTACAAGTGTTTTTCTCCATTATGAGGTACACAAGCCAAAAAATCCACATTTTTTGCCCCCACTAAGGGCCTGCTTATGACCTTGTTTGGTGGGATACTCTGTCATACGTAGGATATAATGGAACTTGTAATACAGTGGACAGGATATCAGCCATGTTTGTGACGGAGTATCCCATCCGCCAAGGCCGTAATCAGCCTTTAAGTGTGCCATCTTATATCTGACAAAAACTGTACAGGAAAACACACTCGGAAGGGAAAAACTCATGCTGCACACAAGTAGTGAACCGGATTTGAGTGGTGTATAGAAGAAAAAGAATGTCATGGACACAGAGTCATCAAAATGTCAGGAGTAGCGGAAGTGACATCACACTCCCTTTGACTTCAGTGCCCTCAACAGAAGTGATATTATATGACCTTTGGTCCTTAATCTTCCCAGAGTCACATACCCTTAGCCCTGAAGATAGCACAATAATAGTCTTCCCTAAATTTCCATAATAATGCCAAGAAAAGTATAGCAACACAACACTGATGCTAATTTTAGATATCACCTACGTTTTGAGTAGGATAATCATTTATGTTATCTTAAGTGAAAAAAAAAACTGCTAATTAAAAAGAACCTAAATTATTTACATCAAAAACTGTGATAATTTAATGGTTCTCCCTGTCTAAATGCCAACTAGAAGTGTATTCATAAATCTTAAGGGTAGTAAAAAAGATTTAAAAAGTAGTAGTTATGTTCACCTGTAATAACTGAAATTGCCCTTTCACGAAGGTAAATTTGGTCATAAACATAAGTTTATGACCGACTTCAGCTCACACCTGCCACAAATTCATACAGGGAAACCTGGGAGACAAAAGCCATGTTACATACACCGAGATCTCCGCCACCAGTGCGGAGTTCTTCTCACCATTCAACCCAGTTATAGAGGTGGATTAAGGGCATTCCTCAGTGTTTCAAGGCTTGCCATGGAGGTTAGTGAACACCCACAAACTAGTACATTTGTGGCGATTGATATACTCCTATCATTCCACTTACAAGTCTGGTCATAATTTTACTCCAGCCAAATGCTGACGTTAATCCTTTGCCAGTCTGGGAATGTAAATGGATCACTCCAACATGTAGTAGAGTTTGGTGCACGGGGCTTCCCCATTGTCCCCACAGAGAAAAAATCATTAATAAAATGTGCCAAAAAAGTGCATTTGCACCGCAAAATCTAATCCCCCTGCGGGGAGTTCCCTGCCTTGGAGAACCTCATTCAACAGTAACTGATTGAATACTAAACTTCGAACTCCTCACAAATCCGTATGTAACCTTGCATCACGCACGGCTTCCCTGTGGACTCCAAATAGAATTCGTGAATCGCAAAAGCAGTCATAAACATACACTTAAACATTGATTTAAAAATCCAAGTGTTGCTAATTCATTTTGAATAATGTATATCTGTAATAAGTGACTATCACTTGTACGAAACACGGGGGTGAAGGTGTTGTTCAAACACCTTTTCCACATGATAAAAATAATGAAACATGGCAACAGCTTATATAATATGTATATTTAATCACTGGAGTTCCCATTATACTTTGGAAAATGTTTGCGTCCCCTAACCTCATTATGTGTGTGCCATATTTATGATACTGCACTCCATGGCGGTATTAGGCACTTTTGTGGCGCCTTGCTCTAGCATAACATTTTTTACACTAGTGGAGCAAAGTGCAAAGACGCCCATTAATTAATGATTAAAAATGACACCAAAAATGGTGCAATGAAATCTTGTAGATTTCATTGCGCCATTTTTGCAGCCCTTCTTGCGCTGGAACCCCCCTTTGAATACATTATACATGGTGCATGCATAATGTGAAGGAAAGGATTATAAAGTGGCGCAATGCCTGATTTGCACCACTTTGTAAATATCACGCTAAGGCAGAGTTAAATTATTGCAAGGGGCTCTTAAACCCACCCCTTAATCCCTATTTTGTCCTAATATGTAAAGCCTCGCAGGCCCGCCACTAGGTCTAACCATGTAGTGGGCCATAATGGCGTATGCTCAGTGAGTTTACAATCTCAATTAATTAAACAAAGTGCTACCCTCCAACAGAGCATGGTCACCAGGGTGCAATCAGGGAGAGATTGAGGAATTTGGGCTCTGTCACTCAATCCTAGGAGATTACCTAGGCCCAAGAGGTGCAACTCTACCTGGTAGGTGAGGTCGTCCCATCCCCCTTAAACAAATTATTTCTTGCTTCCATTTGTGCAGCGAGCTAATAGTCATAAAGGTCTGTTATTCCCAGTCCTCAATCATAAGGAGATTTCCTGGCATTGAGAAAAACCACTCAGTGGTGACCCTTGACCAGAAAAAGACAATGATCTTCGAGGTCAGCATCTGAAACCATTTTCAAGGAATCGGATGCAGAAAGTTTGCAAGGACATACAGGAATCGTGGAAGACACATAGGCCCTCATTCCAACCGCGGCGGTCAATGACCGCCGGGTTGGTGGACCGCGGGAGCACCGCCGACAAGCCGGCGGTGCTCCAATGGGCATTCCGACCGCAGCGGTAAAGCCGCGGTCGGACCGGCAACACTGGCGGTCTCCCGCCAGTGTACCGCCGCCCATTGGAATCCTCCAAGGCGGCGCAGCTAGCTGCGCCGCCGAGCGGATTCCGACCCCCCCTACCGCCATCCAGTTCCCGGCGGTTCTCCCGCCGGGAACCGGATGGCGGTAGGGGGGTCGCGGGGCCCCTGGGGGCCCCTGCAGTGCCCATGCCAATGGCATGGGCACTGCAGGGGCCCCCGTAAGAGGGCCCCTAAATGTATTTCACTGTCTGCTGCGCAGACAGTGAAATACGCGACGGGTGCAACTGCACCCGTCGCACAGCTTCCACTCCGCCGGCTCGATTCCGAGCCGGCTTCATCGTGGAAGCCTCTTTCCCGGTGGGCTGGCGGGCGGTCTGAAGGCGGCCGCCCGCCAGCCCAGCGGGAAAGTCAGAATTACCGCCGCTGTCTTTCGACCGCGGAACGGTATTCTGGCGGCTCCCGCCGGGCGCGCGGTGACCGCAGCGGGCGGGAGTCGGAATGACCCCCATATTTTTAAACAACGCTACACATGCCGAGGGGTGTAAAGGTAACTGATCCCTCTTCCACAGATCCTTAATCAGGCCAGTCATAAGTGGCTGGAACGTAAGATTCCATGCCAGATCTGGGATGCGGAAGACATAAATAGCTATTTAAAGGTGAAATGGTGCATCCGGATTATGAGATACCAAGAATGTCTGCCTGTATTCCCTTCAACCGCTACCAACAGATACATGGTGATATTGGCCCGCAGGCCAGTGCCCTCTCCCTAGAGGTGAAGGATCTCAAGGCATCTTGGGTCTGATGACTGTGGATCTCCAGGAAATAGCAGCATATCATCCTCATGGAGAGTTAAGCACTCCTCAGGGTCTCCCGACCCCTCCACCCGAAGGACAATCCCCAAGTTTGGCTATCGCATCTAATTATGCACACTAAAGGTTCAATCACCAAGGCGAACAATAATGGTGACAGGGGGTAGCTCTGCTGTGTGTCTCTACCAATAGCAAAAGGAGGGAAAAGGACTCTGTTAACCCAGACCCGAGTGTTAGAGGTAGCGTATAAGAGGCCAACGAAAATACAGAAGAAAGACCCAAAGCTTGTGCGTCCCAGCAGAGCTTTATAAAAAGGCCCATCCAGTGGTATCATAGGCCTTCTCAAAATCAATTAGGAACAAAGCCAGTGGGCTACTAAGACACTCTGGTTGAGATAGAACAAGTTGGCTCAGTCAAGAGTCTAAGACCCTGACAAACATCTTGATGTTGGCGTTTTAAAGTGAGGTAGATTTATGCGAGGAGCATCGGTCCGCATGGTTGACCTGCCTTAGGTTTTATGACAACATGGCTACGTCATGTTCTGAGGGGAACAATCCTTGGTCTGCTGCCTCAGCATCCAGAGCTAAAAGATGAGGAAGAAGGGACCAATAACGTTTAAGTAATTCAATCATAAGTCGATCAGGAGTCTTACCTAGGGTCAGGTCTGATATGGCTTCATTAATTTCCTTAGCTGTGAGCGGTTGGTTAAGGTCTCAGGCCAGATATGGGGGTATTGAGGGCAGGTGGATCTTCTCTAATAATAGAGATTCAAGCTCCCACGGAGGCACATGTGTCACTGTGTATAGTGTTTGGTAGTAATCTGCAAAGACTTGGGCAACCTCGGGTGCACATTCATGGAGGACACCGTGAACATCACGGATAGATGATATAATTCTGGATGACTCATCTCTAGTCAGCAGCCAGTACAGGAGTTTACTAGACTTGTCTCCATATTTATAGACCCACTGGGTCGATGCCTTCCAACATTGCCCAGCTTCCTCTTATGAAATCTGCTTTAGTGTAGATTTCACCTGTACCAATAGTCGATTGATATCTCCAGAGGGGCATCAATGTGCCTGATGCTCAAAATATGGAATCCTGGTCTCCAACTTTGTCACCTCCGCCAGGTGACATGCTTCTTTACCCCTAGAGTATCCCTTGATCAGGTTTCTAAGTGTGGGCTTGCTGGATGCCCACAGGGTCCTAGCTGAGCGAACAGTATTGCAATTAAGTTTCCATTTGCCTCCCCTACAAAGTCAGGACAGCCCTGGTCCACAGGTGCCAGGCATTGAGGCACCACATAGGTCATAAGGGTTCTTGAACGGGTACCATCTCTCGGAGAAGAGGGGCAAGGTTGGAGTTGTTGAGGGGAAGATCTGAACTCGCTTCAGGAAGAGAAAGGTAGTGGATGGAAGACAGAGCTGATTGATTCAAGACATCTTTTTATGTGCTGCAGTTGCATGGGTATAAGTCCATCTAGAGGGGTGCCATAATCTCCATGCGTCACATTGGCCCATCACATCAGCCCACAATGAGAGTTGGGAGGAGCGTGCACAGTTGTCTGGTTAAGGAGGCCCAGAGGTGTCTAACACAGGGTTGGGGACCTCATTTAGGTCACCCTCTGTCACAGCTGTCCCTAGGAGAAGGGCCACTAGGAGATCTTGAAGCATTTGTAGTGTCGACTGCAAACTCTGCTGGTGGGCATAGGTCAATATGAAGTTATAGTTTCAGACATCACTGCAGCCCTCAATACCTATTTTTCTCCCTTGGGGGTCCATGTGAGAGGTGGAGACTACCAACAGTAAGACTTTGTGCAACAGGATTGCAACAGGATTGCCACCCCTTGTGAGTCCTGGAAGAAACCAGCATAGAACACTGAGTCATAGGCAAAGTGACCAAAAAAGGAGCATTGTGTGTCTAGGAGGTGGGTGTAAAGAAATGGCTCCCTGTTGCAGTTACCCCCCACTTTTTGCCTGATACTGATGCTGACTTGACTGAGAAGTGTGCTGGGACCCTGCTAACCAGGCCCCAGCACCAGTGTTCCTTCACCTAAAATGTACCATTGTATCCACAATTGGCACACCCTGGCATTCAGATAAGTCCCTTGTAACTGGTACTTCTAGTACCAAGGGCCCTGATGCCAAGGAAGGTCTCTAAGGGCTGCAGCATGTCTTATGCCACCCTGGAGACCTCTCACTCAGCACAGACACCCTGCTTGCCAGCTTGTGTGTGCTAGTGAGGACAAAACGAGTAAGTCGACATGGCACTCCCCTCAGGGTGCCATGCCAGCCTCTCACTGCCTATGCAGTATAGGTAAGACACCCCTCTAGCAGGCCTTACAGCCCTAAGGCAGGGTGCACTATACCATAGGTGAGGGTACCAGTGCATGAGCATGGTACCCCTACAGTGTCTAAACAAAACCTTAGACATTGTAAGTGCAGGGTAGCCATAAGAGTATATGGTCTGGGAGTTTGTCAAGCACGAACTCCACAGCACCATAATGGCTACACTGAAAACTGGGAAGTTTGGTATCAAACTTCTCAGCACAATAAATGCACACTGATGCCAGTGTACATTTTATTGTAAAATACACCACAGAGGGCACCTTAGAGGTGCCCCCTGAAACTTAACCGACTATCTGTGTAGGCTGACTAGTTTTAGCAGCCTGCCACAAACCGAGACATGTTGCTGGCCCCATGGGGAGAGTGCCTTTGTCACTCTGAGGCCAGTAACAAAGCCTGCACTGGGTGGAGATGCTAACACCTCCCCCAGGCAGGAATTGTCACACCTGGCGGTGAGCCTCAAAGGCTCACCTCCTTTGTGCCAACCCAGCAGGACACTCCAGCTAGTGGAGTTGCCCGCCCCCTCCGGCCAGGCCCCACTTTTGGCGGCAAGGCCGGAGAAGATAATGAGAAAAACAAGGAGGAGTCACTGACCAGTCAGGACAGCCCCTAAGGTGTCCTGAGCTGAAGTGACTCTAACTTTTAGAAATCCTCCATCTTGCAGATGGAGGATTCCCCCAATAGGGTTAGGATTGTGACCCCCTCCCCTTGGGAGGAGGCACAAAGAGGGTGTACCCACCCTCAGGGCTAGTAGCCATTGGCTACTAACCCCCCAGACCTAAACACGCCCTTAAATTTAGTATTTAAGGGCTACCCTGAACCCTAGAAAAGTAGATTCCTGCAACTACAAGAAGAAGGACTGCCCAGCTGAAAACCCCTGCAGCGGAAGACCAGAAGACGACAACTGCCTTGGCTCCAGAAACTCACCGGCCTGTCTCCTGCCTTCCAAAGATCCTGCTCCAGCGACGCCTTCCAAAGGGACCAGCGACCTCGACATCCTCTGAGGACTGCCCCTGCTTCGAAAAGACAAGAAACTCCCGAGGACAGCGGACCTGCTCCAAGAAAAGCTGCAACTTTGTTTCCAGCAGCTTTAAAGAACCCTGCAAGCTCCCCGCAAGAAGCGTGAGACTTGCAACACTGCACCCGGCGACCCCGACTCGGCTGGTGGCGATCCAACACCTCAGGAGGGACCCCAGGACTACTCTGATACTGTGAGTACCAAAACCTGTCCCCCCTGAGCCCCCACAGCGCCGCCTGCAGAGGGAATCCCGAGGCTTCCCCTGACCGCGACTCTTTGAACCTAAAGTCCCGACGCCTGGGAGAGACCCTGCACCCGCAGCCCCCAGGACCTGAAGGACCGGACTTTCACTGGAGAAGTGACCCCCAGGAGTCCCTCTCCCTTGCCCAAGTGGAGGTTTCCCCGAGGAACCCCCCCCTTGCCTGCCTGCAGCGCTGAAGAGATCCCGAGATCTCTCATAGACTAACCTTGCGAACCCGACGCTTGTTTCTACACTGCACCCGGCCGCCCCCGCGCCGCTGAGGGTGAAATCTCTGTGTGGGCTTGTGTCCCCCCCGGTGCCCTACAAAACCCCCCTGGTCTGCCCTCCGAAGACGCGGGTACTTACCTGCAAGCAGACCGGAACCGGGGCACCCCCTTCTCTCCATTCTAGCCTATGTGTTTTGGGCACCACTTTGAACTCTGCACCTGACCGGCCCTGAGCTGCTGGTGTGGTGACTTTGGGGTTGCTCTGAACCCCCAACGGTGGGCTACCTTGGACCAAGAACTAAGCCCTGTAAGTGTCTTACTTACCTGGTTAACCTAACAAATACTTACCTCCCCTAGGAACTGTGAAAATTGCACTGTGTCCACTTTTAAAACAGCTATTTGTGAATAACTTGAAAAGTATACATGCAATTTTGATGATTTGAAGTTCCTAAAGTACTTACCTGCAATACCTTTCTAATGAGATATTACATGTAGAATTTGAACCTGTGGTTCTTAAAATAAACTAAGAAAAGATATTTTTCTATATAAAAACCTATTGGCTGGATTTGTCTCTGAGTGTGTGTACCTCATTTATTGTCTTGTGTATGTACAACAAATGCTTAACACTTCTCCTTGGATAAGCCTACTGCTCGACCACACTACCACAAAATAGAGCATTAGTATTATCTATTTTTACCACTATTTTACCTCTAAGGGGAACCCTTGGACTCTGTGCATGCTATTCCTTACTTTGAAATAGCACATACAGAGCCAACTTCCTACATTGGTGGATCAGCGGTGGGGTACAAGACTTTGCATTTGCTGGACTACTCAGCCAATACCTGATCACACGACAAATTCCAAAATTGTCATTAGAAATTGATTTTTGCAATTTGAAAAGTTTTCTAAATTCTTAAAAGACCTGCTAGGGCCTTGTGTTAGATCCTGTTTAGCATTTCTTTTAGAGTTTAAAAGTTTGTAAAAGTTTGAATTAGATTCTAGAACCAGTTGTAGATTCTTAAAAAGTATTCCAACTTTTAGAAGCAAAATGTCTAGCACAGATGTGACTGTGGTGGAACTCGACACCACACCTTACCTCCATCTTAAGATGAGGGAGCTAAGGTCACTCTGTAAAATAAAGAAAATAACAATGGGCCCCAAACCTACCAAAATACAGCTCCAGGAGCTTTTGGCAGAGTTTGAAAAGGCCAACCCCTCTGAGGGTGCCAACTCAGAGGAAGAGGATAGTGACTTGGAGGAAAATTCCCCCCTACCAGTCCTATCTAGGGAGAACAGGGTCCCTCAAACCCTGATTCCAAAAATAATAGTCAGAGATGCTGGTTCCCTCACAGGAGAGACCAACACCTCTGAAATCACTGAGGATAGCCCCAGTGAAGAGGACATCCAGTTAGCCAGGATGGCCAAAAGATTGGCTTTGGAAAGACAGATCCTAGCCATAGAGAGGGAAAGGAAAGAGATGGGCCTAGGTCCCATCAATGGTGGCAGCAACTTAAATAGGGTCAGAGATTCTCCTGACATCCTAAAAATCCCCAAAGGGTTTGTAACAAAATATGAAGATGGTGATGACATCACCAAATGGTTCACAGCTTTTGAGAGGGCTTGTGTAACCAGAAAAGTGAACAGATCTCACTGGGGTGCTCTCCTTTGGGAAATGTTCACTGGAAAGTGTAGGGATAGACTCCTCACACTCTCTGGAAAAGATGCAGAATCTTATGACCTCATGAAGGGTACCCTGATTGAGGGCTTTGGATTCTCCACTGAGGAGTATAGAATTAGATTCAGGGGGGCTCAAAAATCCTCGAGCCAGACCTGGGTTGACTTTGTAGACTACTCAGTAAAAACACTAGATGGTTGGTTAACTGGAAATGAAGTGTGTGACTATGTTGGGCTTTATAATTTGTTTATGAAAGAACACATTTTAAGTAACTGCTTCAATGAAAAGTTGCATCAGTATCTGGTAGACCTAGGTCCAATTTCTCCCCAAGAATTGGGAAAGAAGGCAGACCACTGGGTCAAGACTAGGGTAACCAAAACTTCCACTGGGGGTGACCAAAAGAAAGGGGTTACAAAAACTCCCCAGGAGAAAGTGGGTGACACTAGAAACAAAGAAAAAGAGTCCTCTGTAGGCCCCCAAAAACCAGAACAGGTGGGTGGGCCCCAAGACACAACCCAAAACAAAGGTGGGTACCAGGGTAAGAACTGGGATGCCACTAAGGCATGGTGCCACAACTGTAAACAGTCTGGGCACCACACCAAGGACACTTCTTGTCCCAAAAACAAACCCCAGAACAAGATTCCAGGGGTAACCAGTGTAGCCATGGGAGATGACTCCTCAGATGAGGAGGTCTTCATAGCCTTCAACTGGAAACAGGGCCCAACAGGTGAGTTGGAGATTCCAGAGGGAAGTAGACACTTCCACCACCTACTGGTGAATGGAATCCCAACCACTGCCCTGAGAGACACTTGTGCCAGTCACACTATTGTGCATGACAGGCTGGTGCTCTCAAACCAGTACATCCCAGGTGAGACTGCCAGGGTAAGAGTTAGCCTAGACAGGGTCACTAAGAGGCCTGTGGCTTTAGTGCCCATAGAAGTGGGTGGCACTCTTAGCTGGAGAAGGGTAGTAGTCAGTACAGACCTCCCCCTTGATTGTCTCCTTGGAAATGACTACCCAGAGGTTAGTCAGAGCCCAAGAGAGGAACTGGTCCAGTGCCAGTCCTCTCCCAAGGATTCTGGAAGTCCTGCCTCTGCAGTAAATGCAAGCAGACCCCAGAAGAAGAAGAAAAGAAAACAGAGTAGGAAGGGTGGACAACCTTTAGCCAAGGTTACAGCAAGCCAAGGAGATTCTGCTCCAGTAGGGGAGAACTCCAAAAATGGCCCTGATAAAGTCCAACCTGACCCACAAGAAGTCCTGGCTAGTCAGGCAACTGTTAAACCTGAGTGGGTGGCTCCTCAGCTAACAGAAGAAAGAGTGGAAGAAGGGTGTTTACTACAAGATGTGGTAACCCCCCACTCTAATACAGCAGACAGGCAACCTGAACCCAAAGAAGCCTGTAACTTAGCCCCTTCCCTTTTAGGTGAAGAGCTAAAGGTGTGGTTCTGGGCACTGACAGCTGTCAGTGGCCTCTGCTGGGTGTTAGCCTTTATGGCTGCACTATCCTTGGCATGGTGGTCTGACCCCATGCCAAATAACAAGTTAGGCCCCCTGACCCTGTTGGTCATGGTGGGGTTACTCCAGCTCTGGGTAACCTCTTTGGGTAAGCTAGGGGTGACCCTGGCTAAGATAAGATTAGCAGAGGTGGATACCTCTGACCTCAAAATAGAGAGAATGGGTGAAGACATAAAAAGCACAGACAAGAGGCAGTTCAGACTAGGTCCTATCACTGTGGAAGTGGGTCAGTTCCCCAGAGGGAATGACCTGAACAGGAGGATGTAAGGCAGAGTAGGCCCTGCAACAAACCAGCCATTTCCTCTACTCTTCCTCGCCTGACAGACTAGGAAGACTCTTCCAGCGTTGGCTGAGTCTCCTGGCCTGTGGGCTGGGGGGGGCTTGTGTAAAGAAATGGCTCCCTGTTGCAGTTACCCCCCACTTTTTGCCTGATACTGATGCTGACTTGACTGAGAAGTGTGCTGGGACCCTGCTAACCAGGCCCCAGCACCAGTGTTCCTTCACCTAAAATGTACCATTGTATCCACAATTGGCACACCCTGGCATTCAGATAAGTCCCTTGTAACTGGTACTTCTAGTACCAAGGGCCCTGATGCCAAGGAAGGTCTCTAAGGGCTGCAGCATGTCTTATGCCACCCTGGAGACCTCTCACTCAGCACAGACACCCTGCTTGCCAGCTTGTGTGTGCTAGTGAGGACAAAACGAGTAAGTCGACATGGCACTCCCCTCAGGGTGCCATGCCAGCCTCTCACTGCCTATGCAGTATAGGTAAGACACCCCTCTAGCAGGCCTTACAGCCCTAAGGCAGGGTGCACTATACCATAGGTGAGGGTACCAGTGCATGAGCATGGTACCCCTACAGTGTCTAAACAAAACCTTAGACATTGTAAGTGCAGGGTAGCCATAAGAGTATATGGTCTGGGAGTTTGTCAAGCACGAACTCCACAGCACCATAATGGCTACACTGAAAACTGGGAAGTTTGGTATCAAACTTCTCAGCACAATAAATGCACACTGATGCCAGTGTACATTTTATTGTAAAATACACCACAGAGGGCACCTTAGAGGTGCCCCCTGAAACTTAACCGACTATCTGTGTAGGCTGACTAGTTTTAGCAGCCTGCCACAAACCGAGACATGTTGCTGGCCCCATGGGGAGAGTGCCTTTGTCACTCTGAGGCCAGTAACAAAGCCTGCACTGGGTGGAGATGCTAACACCTCCCCCAGGCAGGAATTGTCACACCTGGCGGTGAGCCTCAAAGGCTCACCTCCTTTGTGCCAACCCAGCAGGACACTCCAGCTAGTGGAGTTGCCCGCCCCCTCCGGCCAGGCCCCACTTTTGGCGGCAAGGCCGGAGAAGATAATGAGAAAAACAAGGAGGAGTCACTGACCAGTCAGGACAGCCCCTAAGGTGTCCTGAGCTGAAGTGACTCTAACTTTTAGAAATCCTCCATCTTGCAGATGGAGGATTCCCCCAATAGGGTTAGGATTGTGACCCCCTCCCCTTGGGAGGAGGCACAAAGAGGGTGTACCCACCCTCAGGGCTAGTAGCCATTGGCTACTAACCCCCCAGACCTAAACACGCCCTTAAATTTAGTATTTAAGGGCTACCCTGAACCCTAGAAAAGTAGATTCCTGCAACTACAAGAAGAAGGACTGCCCAGCTGAAAACCCCTGCAGCGGAAGACCAGAAGACGACAACTGCCTTGGCTCCAGAAACTCACCGGCCTGTCTCCTGCCTTCCAAAGATCCTGCTCCAGCGACGCCTTCCAAAGGGACCAGCGACCTCGACATCCTCTGAGGACTGCCCCTGCTTCGAAAAGACAAGAAACTCCCGAGGACAGCGGACCTGCTCCAAGAAAAGCTGCAACTTTGTTTCCAGCAGCTTTAAAGAACCCTGCAAGCTCCCCGCAAGAAGCGTGAGACTTGCAACACTGCACCCAGCGACCCCGACTCGGCTGGTGGCGATCCAACACCTCAGGAGGGACCCCAGGACTACTCTGATACTGTGAGTACCAAAACCTGTCCCCCCTGAGCCCCCACAGCGCCGCCTGCAGAGGGAATCCCGAGGCTTCCCCTGACCGCGACTCTTTGAACCTAAAGTCCCGACGCCTGGGAGAGACCCTGCACCCGCAGCCCCCAGGACCTGAAGGACCGGACTTTCACTGGAGAAGTGACCCCCAGGAGTCCCTCTCCCTTGCCCAAGTGGAGGTTTCCCCGAGGAACCCCCCCCTTGCCTGCCTGCAGCGCTGAAGAGATCCCGAGATCTCTCATAGACTAACCTTGCGAACCCGACGCTTGTTTCTACACTGCACCCGGCCGCCCCCGCGCCGCTGAGGGTGAAATCTCTGTGTGGGCTTGTGTCCCCCCCGGTGCCCTACAAAACCCCCCTGGTCTGCCCTCCGAAGACGCGGGTACTTACCTGCAAGCAGACCGGAACCGGGGCACCCCCTTCTCTCCATTCTAGCCTATGTGTTTTGGGCACCACTTTGAACTCTGCACCTGACCGGCCCTGAGCTGCTGGTGTGGTGACTTTGGGGTTGCTCTGAACCCCCAACGGTGGGCTACCTTGGACCAAGAACTAAGCCCTGTAAGTGTCTTACTTACCTGGTTAACCTAACAAATACTTACCTCCCCTAGGAACTGTGAAAATTGCACTGTGTCCACTTTTAAAACAGCTATTTGTGAATAACTTGAAAAGTATACATGCAATTTTGATGATTTGAAGTTCCTAAAGTACTTACCTGCAATACCTTTCTAATGAGATATTACATGTAGAATTTGAACCTGTGGTTCTTAAAATAAACTAAGAAAAGATATTTTTCTATATAAAAACCTATTGGCTGGATTTGTCTCTGAGTGTGTGTACCTCATTTATTGTCTTGTGTATGTACAACAAATGCTTAACACTACTCCTTGGATAAGCCTACTGCTCGACCACACTACCACAAAATAGAGCATTAGTATTATCTATTTTTACCACTATTTTACCTCTAAGGGGAACCCTTGGACTCTGTGCATGCTATTCCTTACTTTGAAATAGCACATACAGAGCCAACTTCCTACAGTGGGTCTCATGGTGCATGACTTCCTATGGACTTCCTGTGGATGGAATCATTTTATTTGTCATAGAACATCCGACCTCTTAATACAGTTAAGAAGGTTGTTCAAGTTCCATGAACTTCTGAGATGGACAGGGGAGTCAATGAGCCGGCTCTTCTCTTAAAGAGAGGCGATGGGGTCTCTAGGAGGACAAGCATAATGGGACAGTGAAACACTTTGAGAAAACAAGGCTTTTTTTATTGTCCCCCACATTTTGGCCCCATTTTTGACCGATATTGGTGTTTTCTGACTCTAATTGTGCCCCAGGCTCTGCTAACCAGGACCAGGGACAGTGCTCTGATTAAACGGTGTATGATAATTAGGCATAATTACAGTTGGTACTGACAGCCTACGTGTAAGTCCCTAGTAAAAGGTAGGGCATGTAGGTATAGCGGCCCTGTAGATTTAATGAACTAAAATGTGTACTGCTATGTTTCCTGCTGTCATTTCAATCAATCAGTAAATCAATCAGTTTTTGCAAAGCACAGCTGCTCACCCGTGAGGGTCTCAAGGCGCTGGGGGGCAAGGGTGGAGCATCATCCAAAGATCCACATCTTGAGGTTCTTCCTGAAGATGGTGAGCGATGGACTTTGTCTGAGGGCTAGGGGCAAGTTGTTTTACTGAGGTCTAGGGACAGTGTGTTTCAGCTCTTTGCTGCAATGTAGGTGAAGGATCGTCCTCCGGCAGTGGTTTTTCAGATGCGAGAGATAGTGGCCACAGCCAGGTGAGCAGAGTGGAGGGGTCTGGCAGGGGGTGGATGGAGATGCGGTGGTTCAGGTATGCCGGTCTGACTTTGTTTATGGCTTTGTACGTGTGGGTGTGTAGCTTGAAGGTGATGTGTTTTTTTATCGGGAGCTGGTGGAGGGCCCTGAGGTGCTGGGAAATATGTTGTTGCCATGGTAATTAAGAACAAGTCTGGTGGCAGCGTTCTAGATGAGTTACAGCTTTTTTATATTTCTCGTCGTTTGCTTGTGACTAATGCGTGGGTGACTGTTCTGCGGCAGTCTGCTGGGATCCATTTGAAAATGTTCCGGAGTTGGCAGAGGGTGTACCGGCAGGAGGAGGTGACTGAGTTTACCTGTCAGGTCATAGATAGGTAGGAGTCAAGGATGATACCTAGGTTGCGGGTGTGCTCGGTTTGTGAAGGCGAGGTGCTGTGAGATGTGGGCTACCAGGAGTCGTTCCATGCTGAGGTGGCGTTTCGGAAGATGATGAGCTCTGTCTTGTCAGAGTTGAGTGTGAGGTAGCTTTCTCTCATCCAGGTGGCAACGGCTTCTTTTGCAGAGTGGAAATTCCTTTTGGCCATGTCTGGGTCCTCAGTGAGGAAAATGATGAGTTGTATGTCATCTGCGTATGACACGATGTTCATTTCGTGACTTCTGACAATGGCTGCTTCTGAATTGGCCTTGATACGTAGTGAGGACTTGTGTACAATGTTAAGTCCTCTGCCGGGGCAGAAGGGCCAGTCCCTGCTTGGGGTTCTGTATCCATCCGGGATAGCGATGGCGATGTCCGGTCCCGAGGTGGGGTTGGTCCAGGTCTCGGTAAGGAAGGTGATGTCTGGTCGGGAGGTGTCGATCATTTGAAAAGCCAGCCATGTCTTGCAGGCTGTTTTTAAAAATAAAACTACACTCAAATTGACGTTGGAATTAAAAGTACTTAGACTACCTTATTTTTATATATAAGTCACTCAAAGGTCCATCCTAGATGCCCCAAGGGTAGGGTGCATTGTAATAATAAGCAGGGACATTATAAAATATGTTTTTTATGCCCAGGCAAGGGAAAAACTGTCAATTTAGTTGTTCCCAATTGTAGAACTGCTAGCTCCACAGTATAAAATGGGAAGACTTCATTAAACTTTAATAAAGCCTAGTTTTTGACAGGCTGAGCCAAGCTGCTCTAATGAGGTCTGAAGTAGCCTGGGCTGAGACAAAGGAAACATCTGGTGGGAGGAGATCTGCAGCAGCTGATGCCAGGACAGGAAGGCAGCTGGGTAGCCAATCTGGTCTTCAAAGGGAGAAAGACATTTAGAACAGAAACCAGACCCAGCCCTGGATTTTGATTGTTTGCTACGTCTTATTTACAGTTTTGTTAATATTATATGCTTTACACATCTATTTCCAAGTTAAGCCCGATTGTTCGTGAGCCAAGCTACCACTGATTGAGCAAGGGTCAATTTTTTGAAACCTTGTCTGGACCTTATGTGTGATTGTGGTGTTGTTGCTAGCTGTAGGTACCTACCTGCACCTACTAATAAACAACTTTCTAACAAACGTGCTGTGGCCAAGAGGGTGTGTACAGCAAGTAAAGAGTATGTAACTGTGTGTAAAAGTAAATCAGAATGACAAAACAAACAACATCCTGTCTCCCAACTGTCCCAACCCCACACTTCCAACACTGAATCATCTGTCACCCTTTTCCCAAACATATAGAAACCATGAAGGGGTCCCAGAATTTGTCCAAGCCCCACTGTTACCCCCAAAAAGATTATCATGCATGACAACCATCACTATTTATCTCGGAATATCAATCGAAAAACCCTCAGCCCCCCGTCACCCACACTGAACGGTGCACCAACAGCTGTAATTAGCAAAATATGACAAAGTGTCTGTAGTAAAGGTCAAGATCATTCTACCAAAGCAAGTCCAATCAGCACACAAGACCAGGGCTCACATGAGCATTTTGGGTTTGCCATCTCAAGTTCCAAACAGAGTGGGGTATCAGAAACCAAAACCTCTGGGGCCAGAGCACCAGCAATGTTTATATCACAGGGTGGGGTTGGCAAGCTTTGTTCCTTTCGAAGAGCAGCTCACCCTTTCTGTGAGTAGGGGCTTTTCTTCCAGGGTGGTTTAGAGGAGGTCCTGTGGAATGACGCGCTGCCTTCAGCATTCCAGGACATCCAAGTGCCTGTTGCTCTGTCGCCCACTTCCAGGCTTGTTCTGGAGTGTCAAAGAAATAGGTCAACAAGTTGACTGTTACTTTCAATTGGGCTAGGAAGAAGAGCTTATATTGAAGTTTAAGAGCCCAAAGTTTTTGCTTAACCTCTCCTAAAGAGCACTTCCACTGCTGTACTGCCCAGGTGTAGTCCAGGAAGATCATAATCTTTGGTTTATGTAAGCTCGGGTCTTGGTGGTTTATGGACTCATGGAGGATGGCGTCTCGGTCTTGATGACAGGGATGCGGGCAATAATGGAGTGAGGTGGGACCCAGGGGGCGGTTGCCTGGCCAGGGACTGGTGAGTCCTCACCACCAAAAAGCAAAAAGTTGGTGTATCAGATGGGAGCATCAACCGAATCCATTCCTCCAACAGACAGTCAGCGCCAGAATTCTCAACCTCCTCTGCAAAGCTAATGAAGTGCAAGTTATTGCTCATAGATTGATTTTTGTCATCTTCACCCCATTCTTCCAGGGACACCATCATGGGGAGCAGCTGAGATACTTGAAGTTTAAGGTTTGCCATCTCGTACTCCACTGTAGAGACTCTGTCTTTGGCCTCACTCACATTACGGAGATCTTGGTGCAGAAGGGATATGTCCTCATGGACTTCATCTACCTTGGATTTCACTGCATTTCTACAGTCATTTAATGGCCTTGAGTATGATGTCTAGGTCTGTATGTTGTGCGGCGTTACTTGTGTGGTAGGTCTGTTGTCTCCATCTCAAGGTGTGAATTTGAGGCTGCTTTAGAAAGTAGTGCCATGCTACCGCTGGCCCACTTGACCTTCAAGACAGCACAAGCAGCCGGTGCCATTAGACAGTTAATAAAAGCCCTTTAAGAGCTGTGTTGCACCTCTGACATGCATTTCCTCTCCTCCGCAGTACCCCATTTGCAACCAGACGTGGTGGAACAGGTTCACAGGATGTCAGCAGTTTCTCATAATGGATGACAACACATTGGGGGGTGGGCCTTTGTGTATAGCAGTTGCAATGTAGGTTGGTTTGTCGAAGAGTTAAGTGGCCTGGACTACTGTTGATGCCGCACATGTTCCCCAGGGCATGCAGCAGCAGGGCCACCCAAATCTCTCAGGTAGGGCCCCATTGGCAATAGGGCTGGTCGGTAGTTGTGTTATCAGGTGCTGTGGTACCAGTCTAATTCCCTTCCAGAGAGTCTGCACAGAGTCAGCTCACAGTGCGCATCTCCCCCAGCAGCGGAGATGGGGGGCCAATGATCTGCCCCCCATTGCAGGGATTATGCCACATCATCAACTCCATGCCCAAAGGAAGCTACCATCTTGTTCCACTCTGTCCGCGTGGTTGCTGAAACTTGGATCATCTGTGCCCCAGCTCAGGCCACCAATCAGCATAGGCTGTACCAAAAGGGTCTCTCCTCGACAAGGAGAGCCAAAGGGAGTTTGTATATTCTGCTGTCAAGCAGGATGACAGTGAATTTTTGTAGGACAGCGGGAGCAAGCTCAGAACATTGCAGCCATCTTGGCTATCCAAGCATGACCCCAAGACATGAGGCAGTTTAGCAAACTATATAGAGGGAGGGAAAATATTTTTAATGTTTTATATAGTTTTAAAAAACATTTAGGAAGCACCGCAGTAGTTAAGGGAAAGTATCTAGACAGTGCCTTGATACCTACGGATATCTAAAAAAAAATAGCATTTAACAAAAGGCACTGTACAACCTGTCACTTCGCATTATGACACACCACTCCACTCTAACAGACGCCACTCCACTCTAAGCCCTTCTACCATAACGTACTGAATGACACCAGTGCATGACACATTCCACTCCACTCTAAGAGGTACCACTCCACTCTATAACATGCCACTCCACTCTATGCTCCTCTACTCCAAGACGCTGTACGACATTCTACTGTATGGCATGCCACTCCATTTACACCCCTACACTCTGAGACACGGTACCACATGCAACTCTATGAAATGCCATATCTTCGGCTCCATGCCATTCCACTCTACACACATACATCACTCTACTCAACAACATGCCAATCCACTCCACTGCATGAAACCACTCCACAACATACTAATGCACAACACTCGACTCCACTCACCTGCATGCCATTCTAATCTACCAGATGCCACTCCACTCTACCACATGCCACTCCATGACATAACACTCCAGGCCCCTACATTTTAACACACTGCACAACAAACCACTCCAATCTACTGTACAAAATGCCACTTCACAACACTCTGCTCCACTCTATATCCCCTCACTTTACTCTACAATGCTCTATGACACTAGTTCCCAACCTGTGGTCCAGTGCACCCCGGGGGGGGGGGGGTGTCTGTGAAGTCTAATTAGGGGGTCTGTGACTGCTTGGAAAATTTTATATTATTAACAGATTAATGAAGGGAATTGAAATAAAAAAAAACAAAATATCTACATATATATGTGTGTATATATATATATATATATATATATATATAAAACTACCAGCCCATCTCCCTCCTCCCCTTCCCAGCGAAGGTCATTGAAAAAATCGTGAAGAGCCAACTATCCCCCTTCCTGGAAGACAGCAAAGCGCTCGATACCTCCCAATTCGGATTTCGTAAGAACCACAGCACGGAGACCGCACTCAATGCTGCCACAGATGACATCAGGACCATGCTCGACAAAGGCAAAACCGCAACGCTCATCCTCCTGGACCTCTCCGCAGCCTTCGACACCGTTTGTCACCACACCCTTCGAACACGCCTCCACAACGCCGGGATCAGCGGCAAGGCCCTCGACTGGATCTCTTCTTTCCTCTCCGGCAGAACCAGAGAGTCCGCCTTCCGCCCTACCTGTCCGAATCCTACAAAACCATCTGTGGCGTGCCCCAGGGATCCTCACTCAGCCCAACACTTTTCAACGTTTACATGGCTCCTCTCGCCAACATCACACGATCCCACCACATCAACATAGTATCCTACGCAGACGACATCCAGCTGATCATCTCCCTCACGAAAGTCCCCCACAACCGCAAGAAACAACCTCCACAATGGACTTCACGCCATTGCCAACTAGATGGAATCAAGCCACCTCAAGCTAAACACAGACAAAACAGAGATCCTTATCCTCGGCAGCAACCCCTCTGCCTGGAACGACTCCTGGTGGCCTACCTCCCTTGGAGCCGCGCCCACCCCCACCACCCAAGTACGGAACCTGGGAATCCTCCTTGACTCAGCACTCAGCATGACTCAGCAGGTCAACGCAGTCTCCTTTTCCTGTCACAACACCCTCCGCATGCTCCGCAAGATCTTCAAGTGGATTCCCGTTGAAACCAGAAAGACAGTCACCCACGCCCTAGTCAGCAGCCGAATGGACTTCGGCAAAGCACTCTATGCAGGAACCACGGCCAAACAACAAACGAAAATGCAACGTATCCAAAACACCTCTGCCCGACTCATCCTCAACGTCCCACGCTGCAACCACATCTCTGCCCACCTCAAAGACCTACACTGGCTACCCGTATCGAAGAGGATTACCTTCAATCTACTCACCCACGCACACAAAGCCCTCTACAACACAGGTCCGGCCTACATCAACAACAGACTCACCTTCCACACCCCTGTCCGCCAGCTCCGCTCCGCCAGCCTCGCCCTCGCCTCTGTCCACCGCATTCGCCGCACCACCGCCGGAGGAAGATCCTTCTCTCACCTCGCTGCCAAGACCTGGAACTCCCTACCCCTCCACCTACGCCAGACCCAGGACCTACTGACTTTCAGGAAATGTCGCAAGACATGGCTATTCGACCAGTAGCTCCCACCCCCCGACGCCTTGAGACCCTAACACGGGTGAGAAGCGCGCTTTATAAATTACGTGATTGATTGATATATATATATATATATATATATATATATATATATATATATATATATGTATATATATATATACATATAATATGTTAAACTGGTTTCACTCCAGCACATTAATAATGATTTTATTTAAAGTTGATACTAATAATTGTGGCTTTGTTCAAATGACTTTTAATCACTTTTTTAAAAAGATGCGCAGCATATCTGCAAGTATTTCCAGATTAGTGGTCGGTAGGCGACATCAGCATTTTTAAAAATCACTTTATACACATATGTACTGTTTTTTTATGTTGACATTGTGGTTTACTAGAATATCCTTACAACTAACCTATTCCCACTAGAATTACATTACTAAGAACATTTAAATACTTTTGGGGAATTCACGCTTCCATTGTGGCTGAAACGTGATGACGTTCCTTTCAAAGTGTATCAGGTCCCACCAACGTCAACTGATCAAGAGAGTGGCTGTGTGTGGGGGGGGTGTGGCCTGGAGCTCATGGAGTGAGCAGCCGACGGACGGAGCTCCGGCCCGAAGTCCCCAGTCCACAACCATCCTGACACAGCAGCCTTCCAATCTGAGCGCCCACTTGCCTCCTGAGGCCCTGGAGGGGGGAAGGGCAGTGCAATATGAAAAAACAAGGGGGTGACAGACCCTGGCAGCGATCTGAAATGGGAGGGTCCGTCTGGCTGCCTGACCCCAAATTGGTGGATGGGACGGTCCCGATCGTGAGCACGAAGAGGGCGGCCCTCAGGAGGCCTTGGAACACCTGCCCCAAACAAATAATCCTCTCCGGTGTGGAATGGGGACGACGACACCAGAGGTTTCCGGTGGCGGGGCACTGTATCGAACCAGCAGGATGCCTGCGGGTGGCCCCGCCCTCTGCAGGCAGAAGCGGGCGGCTTCTAATATTTAAGGGGCAGCAAGGACTGAAAAGGCCTGAAGGCAGGACCAGCAGGGCCTTGGGGATCGACCCTGCTCGACAGAGGCCATAGAATGAGAGTGTCAGGGGGTGGCCCCCCCCTCTGCTTGACTCTGCCGATCACAACTGGGTGCGGAGTGACGCAAAGAATCAGGCAGAGGCGAAATCGTAAGTGTTCCCATGCCCCCCAGAGACTGAAAGAGACGGGGGCACCAGGGCTTGGAAGGCTAGATAGCGACCCCCTTTGGTCTGCAGGTGCGTTGTGTAGGCGACTGGACGTGGTGGAACATATATAGCTCAGAGGGCCCTGTCATATGGGAAACCAGGACTGGGATAAGGCCCTAAAGACTTCTTACACAATGGGGAAACCCAACAAAAGAAAAGACACAACAAGGGCCCTCAACCCACAATAGGATCGCACTGCCCCAGTCACGGCGACTGCAGAGCAAATGGTACCCCCGAATGCCCCAGTCCAAGGGCCCTCGCTAGGGGATATGTCACGTTCTCCAGAGAAATCCTAGAATCTAAAATCAATGCACTCATTACAGACCTTGGCCTCTTAAGAGAAGTAAAAAAAAAACATGGCAGAAAGAGTGGCGACAGCAGAACGAAACATGAAGAAGATCACGCCGGTGGCGACTGGAGTGGAAGACCGGGTGACCACCCTCAAGAAACATGTAGAGACATTGATGGCCCGTGCTGAGGATGCTGAAAATAGGTCAAGAAGGAATAATATACGAATTGTGGGATTACCTGAGAAAACTGCATGCACAGATTTCACAGAATACCTTGAGACCTGTTTACGAGAAGAAGTGGCATCTGAGGGTCTATTGCAGTTCTTGTCCTTTGAGAGGGCGCATAGAGTGCCGGCTACGCCCCTTCCCCCCCTGGGGCCGCACCGAGGCCGGTGATAGCCTAGCTCCTACACTACAGGGACCGAGACCACATCCTGGCTCAGGCTCGAAAAAGAGGGGACCTAAGAGTGGAGAACAGTACAGTCCGCATTTTCCCTGACTTCTCTCGGAAGTGCAAAAAAAGAGGGCAACCTTCATGGACATCAAAAGGTGATTACGATCACTGAATGTCCCGTATGCCATGCTTTTTCTCTCTACACTGAGAGTCGCGGAGGGCTGAGGGGAAAAGTTCTTCTGCACGCTGCAAGAAGCAAGGGAGTGGATCAATGGACGGGAAGACCCCACGGATTTGGGTGCGCCCCGCAGACCCAGGCCTAGGAGCAGACAACAACGGCGTAGAGGATCGCGATCTGGGGGGGTCGCCTACCACAGCAGAAGCCAGAGAGGAGAGACAGCGTGCAGCTGCTGTGGCATCGTTGAGCTGGGGGACTCTAGCCCATGCACCCAGGAAACAACGAGAGCAAGGCGGGGATTGGACTCTGATGAAGAATCTGAGAGCTCGATGGCGCTAAGCATGGAAACGCCAGAGGTGACGCCTAGAATGTTTGATGACATAATATGACTATGTAGGCAAGACGTTTATAGCTTGCGTGGGGCCCAGTTGCGGTACACGATTTGAGATGTGTTAAAGAAGGCATGGCTTAACTAACTGGAACAATTACAGGGAGACTGTGGAGCTGTGGGCTCCACGTGGTTGGAGAAGTACTCTCACCCACTCGTTAAGTACTGGATCTAGTTGGTAAAAGTTTGGATGGGGGCAGTTTCGACACCTGTCCTGGGGGAGGGGAGTTGGGGAAGTTACAGTTAACAGTTACTACGTAGCCCACCTGCTGTCATGCCCGATTAATAGTTAAGGAAAAGAAAGATACTAAGGTGCGCCAGCTTCAGAAGATGCGTACGCGTGCAAGCCCTACCCTCCCCTACATACCTGAGATACCGATGACATGGTTGCAGTGGCTTCCTGGAGCGGAAGACTGGAGGGGACTGGCGACTTGGGAAGAGGTAGGGGCTCTACAGATGGGAGACCTTTATCGCTATACTAATTTATTACTGTTTGAAGATTTTCGACAGACTCATGACCTGCCAAGGGGCAACTTTCTGTTGTACCGAGCACTGACACACACCATTAGCAAGCACTGGCACCTAAGAAGTAGTGAGCCACCCTTTACAGACCCAGTACTCACATGATGACCTCCGACGGCACACAAAAAGCCATTTCTGGTTTATATAGGGTGATTCACACAGGAATGATGCACCCCGAGACGACCTATGACGTAAATGGGACACAGATCTGGGGACCCTCATACCAGAGGAGGCCTGGGACCAGATATTAGACAGAGTCCCAAAGGTCTCTAGGAATGCCAGGTTTCAACTTATACACTACTACGTTGTACACAGGGCATATCTTACCCAAAAAAGACTTCGGGAGCACTTACATATACTCAATGCGAAATGTCCTAGATGTGGAGAGGAGGCAGTGCACTTCACACACATGTTGTGGTCCTGCTCCCATTTGACCACATACTAGAATGCAGTGACTACATACATAGTGGAAGTAATTGAGCAAAAAGCGGAGTGTATATCAGCCCACTGATTATTACACTGGTTCCCCCCCACTACTAAGACCAGGGCAAGTATTAAGCTCCAGGACCTAGCATACATTCTGGCCAAACAGGAATTAATAAAAAATTTGAAGAATTCAATGACTCCCAATGTCCAAAGCTGGAAGAGGAAGCTAAGGAGATGGGCAGAGTATGAAGGCTTGGTTCTGAAACGGGAGCTGGCCCAGGGCAGGGAGCAGGTGGGCAGACTGGGGGAAAGGGGGCATGGAGGTGGGATGGGGCAGATAGAAACTGAAAAACTATGGGGGTCATTACAACATTGGTGGTAAAAGCCGCTTCCCGCCGTGCAGAAGACCGCCAATACACCGCCGCAGCGGCGGGAGACCGCCACAGCTATTATGACACACATCACGGAATCCGCCGAAATTCAGACACCCACACAAGTCCGCCACACCAAAGGTCAGCGATAAATATGCGGAAACAAATCCTCCACCTCCACGGCAACAGAAACACGCCCATGCTATTACGACCCACGAATCCACGCGGCGGTCTTTCAACCGCAGTATTCCATTGGTGGTACACACCGCCGCTCTCAAAATACACACACAGCTCCATAACACCGCCACATTGGACAATTCCAAATACACACACCTGATACACATACACACCACTCCCACACACCCAACACTATATAAAACACACACCCACATCACCCACAAACCCCTACGACCACAAATTAGAGACAAAGGCCAGAGAAAGACAGCACAGAATAGATAACACCATCACGCAGAGGCACACTACACCATCACCCACACAACATCCACGCCCAAAACAGCACATACCACTACACTCACCACACTCATCAACACATACACCACCCCACACATCACACACAACACCCCATGTCACGCCAAAGACACCCCCGCTTCTCCGAGGAGGAGCTCAGGGTCATGGTGGAGGAAATCATCAGGGTAGAGCCACAGCTCTTTGGCTCACAGGTACAGTACACATCCATGGCCAGGAAGATGGAGCTATGGCAAAGAATAGTGGACAGGGTCAACGCTGTGGGACAGCACCCAAGAAATAGGGAGGACATCAGGAAGAGGTGGAACGACCTACGGGGGAAGGTGCGTTCTACGATATCCAGGCACCACATCGCGGTACAGCGGTCTTGCGGCGGACCCCCACCTCCTCCCCCACAACTAACAACATGAGAGGAGCAAGTCTTGTCCATCTTGCATCCTGAGGGCCTCGCAGGAGTCGTTGGAGGAACGGACACTGGTAAGTCAAATCTTCACTATCATATCCCCCACATACCTGCATGCTATCACACACCCCCACCCTCACACCCTCCCCTATCACCCTAACTCCTCACTAATCTACCCATAACACCAACCACCCATCCCAACCCCAAGACCTGCATGACACAACTAAGCATGGACACCCATCACTAAAGCATGCCCACTGCACAGACCCAGAATACCCCCCCAATCATCACCACACAAGCCCCCACCTAGGAATGCCTGCACTGGGATTCACGCACACCCAACCATTGCACACCATGAAACACACACATGCAATAATCATGTACTTATACCCCCGCAGGAACCCGAAGGAACGTCACCACACCAGAGGGTCCAGACAACACCACTCCACCCCCAGAAGAGGCCCACAGTGACGACAGCAGCTCTGCCCTACTGGATCTTGATGACCAGCCCGGACCATCGTGGACCTCAGGACAGTCGGTTCCCCTTGCCCAGCCACAGCCCAACACCGAGCTTCCACCCTCTGGTAACCCCAGCACAGCACCCACCCAGCGGGCCCATACCTCCCTACCCAGGACAGGTCAATCAGCGGTGTGTCCACCACTACAGGGCACCCAGGCTAACCCACCACCCCAACACCACAGGGACCTGGGGCAGTGGTAGTTGGCAGACGGCCCATGGGACGGAGGCACAGGAACACCGGGGAACTGGGAGGGCTGCTGTGCGACAGAGGGAGGACAGGCCAAGGGAACCCACTCTCCACGAGGCCCTATCCTCCATCATGGGAGCATACCACCACTCCCAGGAGACGATGGCAACGGTCAAGGACAAGTTGCAGGAGACCCTGCGTCTGCAGGAGGAGCAGTATTTGGGGTTCAGGGAGAAGCTCAGGACCATCGGCTCCACCCTGGGCACCATCTTAGGGGTGCTGACGGACATTCAAAAGACCTTGAGTGACACCGTGGCACTCCAAGGGGCCCCTGACACTAGCCAGGACGATGAAATGCCCACCACCTCCGCCGGCGCTAGTGGACAGGACGCCCCGCCACAGGACCACCACACCAGCACCCCATCCCCTGCAGACGGACAACCACCACGAAAGCGGGCCCTGAGATCCAGGAACAGGACAGAGCAAGATGGCAAGACCCCCACCAGGAAATAAGACCACCCTGATTGTCCCCCCACTGTCCCACTTGGTTACCCTGTCCAGATTGGAACTGCCGAGCTCCACTTCCAATGGCCAGATGTGCAATGTACCTGTGAGACTAATAGACTGGACTCTGCCATGGACATTCTTCCACCATGACCTCTCCCCATTTCACAACCCCCCTATATTTTTATGCACTTCAATAAACACTCTTGAAACCTCAATAATATTGGAGTCAGTCAATGATTGTGAACTTTGTATTGTCAATTACAGTGTTAAAAAAGGTTACCCATTGGAAGGTCAACATACCAATGTCACATATCACAAGACTTTCAAGGGTGCAAGCTGTTGACACATAGGTTACCACATTACTGAAACTGAAATGGAAGGGGACAACTCAGTTACCAAATAGGGAGTGAAATGTAGGTAGAGGATAGAGGTAGACGTGTGAAATGTAATATAATGTGAAACATGAAATTGTACTCACCTGTGTCTCATTGAAAATATTGCTGTATGACTGACTCCCTGTTGTCGTTTTCATCTTCTTCAGCTTCCTCCTCATCACTGTCCACAGGCTCCACAGGCTCACCCGCTGCAACAACACCGTCATCTGGATCATCCTCCTGCAGAAAAGGCACCTGGCATCGCAATGCCAAGTTATGGAGCATGGAGCAGGCGATGATGATGTCGCACACCTTCTTCGGTGAGTAGAATAGGGACCCACCTGTCATATGGAGGCACCTGAACCTGGCCTTCAGGAAGCCGAAGGTACGCTCGATCACCCTCCTAGTCCGCCCATGGGCCTCATTGTACCGTTCCTCTGCCCTGGTCCTGGGATTCCTCACTGGGGTCAGTAGCCAGGACAGGTTGGGGTAACCAGAGTCCCCCAATAGCCATACACGGTGCCTCTGGAGTTCACCCATCATATCAGAGATGCTGCTATTCCGCAGGATGTAGGCGTCATGCACAGCCAGGGAACATTGCATTTACCTGCGAGATGTACTGGTCTGCCAAACAGACCATCTGGACATTCATCGAATGATAACTCTTCCTGTTCCTGTACACCTGTTCATTCCTGTGGGGGGGACCAGAGCTACATGGGTCCCATCCATGGCACCTATGACGTTGGGGATATGTCCAAGGGCATAGAAGTCACCTTTCACTGTAGGCAAATCCGCCACCTCAGGGAAAATGATGTATCTCCTTACGTGTTTCAGCAGGGCAGACAACACTCTGGACAAAACATTGGAAAACATAGACTGGGACATCCCTGATGCCATGGCCACTGTTGTCTGAAAAGACCCACTTGCAAAGAAATGAAGCACTGACAGCACCTGCACGTCAGGGGGGATTCCAGTCGGATGGCGGATTGGTGACATCAGGTCTGGCTCCAACTGGGTACATAGATCCCGGATTGTGGCACGGTCAAACCGGTAGGTCAAGATGACATGTCGCTCTTCCATTGTCAACAGGTCCACCAGCGGTCGGTACACCGGCGGATTCCGCCATCTTCCAATATGTCCCAACTGACGGTGCCTAAGAAGGGCAACAGCGAAAAAAATGTCAGCATTCCTCCAGGTATGTACCCACAGTCACACACAAGACTACCCCAGACAATTAACCCATCCGGGAAAGGTTTTGAGTGTAGGCCTCGGTATGTGTGACGCAGTAGTAATTGAAGCCATGTGGGCCCCTGAAATGGCGGCTGCCTGACCTCTAAACTGGGACAATGGAATTGTGGGGTAACTGCGCTGGCGTTGGACACCGTCGCGGTAGGCGGTCGTAGAGTGCGGCGCAATGCTGCATTGGTTAGCATTGGGCCCTATGGGTCCCAGGAGCCAATGAACAGGTGCGCTGGCGGGTGATGATGTGCACCGCCGCGGACGTCACCGCCGCGGACGTCACCACCATTTTCTATCTCTTCAATCACTAGATACCTGACCTTCGACAGGAGAGGACCTACACTGCTAGTGCTGCTGTGACCTCGGTCTGGAAGCGATGATGGCTGCTGCGTCTGGGGAAAGGGCCCCTGCCTTCACTGCACAGGAGTTGGAGAAACTTGTGGATGGGTCCTCCCCCAGTATACGATACTCTACGGTCCTCCAGACCAACAGGTTAGTACACAGGGAGCACGTTGTATGGGCTAGGCCTGGGTGGACAGGGCTGGGTGGATGAGGGAAGGGGGCAGAGTACATAGAACAGTCATGCATGGGGATGAATGGGGCACAGGGATAGAGTTGGGAGGGGGCCAATTACAATGACGGTGCTGTAGGTAATGACTGTTCCTCTTTCCTTGTGCATGTCATGTAGGTCAGCGCCCACCAGAAGAGGGACATTTGGCGTGCCATCGCCAAGGAATTCCGGACCCTGGGGGCCCACCAGAGACGGGGCACCCACTGCCGGAAGAGATGGGAGGACATTTGCCGCTGCAGCAAGAAGACGGTGGAGGCTCAGCTGGGGATGGCCTCCCAAAGTGGGAGGGGTGCCCGTCGCACCATGACCCCCCTGATGTTCTGGATCCTGGCGGTGGCCTACCCGGAGTTGGATGGGCGCTTAAGGACATCACAGCAGACACAAGGGGGTGAGTACAACCTCATCCTATGGACTTTGCGTGCAGTGGAGCTGTCTGGGTGGGGTTGGTGGGCTGTGGGTGTCCCTAGGCCAGGGTGTGTTAGGTAGGCAAGGCCCCTCCGTTATGTAGGCCATGTGGCACTCTACCCCAGCTAAAAAAAAAGGCAAATTGATGTATAGTTGCCCCTTTGCCATCCATGTGGGCAGATTACTACCATTGCCATGTAGGCCATATCCCAGAAATTGCATGTGCAGAGGGCAGGAGCACGGCGTAATGCAGGGGGCTGCTGCGTTTGTCTTGTCCGCCAACGGTAGCGGTATGCCATGCACTAAAACTCTCTTTCTTCTGTCTCCACCCTTTGTCTGCTCTCGCTGTCCTTCTGTACATCAGCATCAACAGGCGGAGGTACAGTGGCACCGGAGCACGAGGGAGCTGCATCCCATATGGCCATGGAGGGCCACACCACAGACTCTGAATTCACCAGTGGGACGGAGGGCGAGGGGAGCTTCACATCGGCCACAGGATCACCAAACAGCGACACGGACTCGTCCGCCGATGGGAGCTCCCCTGTGGTGGTGGCACCATCTGTGCGCCCCACTTCTACAGGTACAGCCGCCACCTCCCCTACCAGCACCGCCCTCCCAGCAGCCCCTCAGCGTTCGCCCCGTGCCCGCTCACCCAGGAGGGTGGGCATCACCTTCGCCCCAGGCACCTCAGGCCCTGCCCCAGTCACCCCTGCTGCCCTCAGTGAGGAGGCCATTGACCTCCTCAGGTCACTCACTGTTGGGCAGTCTACCATTGTGAATGCCATCCAGGGTGTAGAAAGAGAGTTGAAACACGGTAATGCATTCCTGGAAGGCATTCATTCTGGTCAGGCTGTCCTTCAGCGAACCCTGCAATCTCTGGCCTCAGCACTGATGGCAGCCATTGTCCCTGTGTCCAGCCTCCCCCCTCCAACTTCCTTCACCCAGACCCAATCCCCTGTACCCCAGCCCATCCCAAGCACACCTACAGACCAGCATGCACACAAGTCAACACACACAAGTAGCTCAAGCAAACATAGGCACCACACACACCACAGGCACTCACACAAGCATCAGACCCATACAGACACGGCAACATCCACTTTCTCCACTGTGTCCCCCTCCTCCTCTTCTCCCTCCTCCCTCCCAGTGTTGTCTACACACACACCTGCATGCACCACATCTACAGGCACTAGGACTCGCACCAGGACACCCAGCACCACAAGCCGCTCACCTGCACTCACTACCTCCACTGCCATATACACGTCCCCTGTGTCCTCTCCCAGTGTGTCTGTGACACCCCCTCCCAAAGTACACAAACGCCGGCAATCACTCACCCAACATCCATCCACCTTACGGCAGCCTCCTGTACCTGCACCCAAAACAGCTAAAGTGACACCTCCTACAACCACCTCCTCTTCCTCCACTCCCAGAGCCCCTCCAGCTACCCATCCCAGTGTATGTCAGAAACTGTCCCTATGTCAAATTGACCTTTTTGCCCCCCCCCCTCCAGTTCATCAGTCCCGTCGTAGCGCCTCAGCCAAAAAGCCTCCAGTACCAGTGGTGCGTGTGCCAGGTTTTTGGAGTGCCCCGTCCACCAGGGCAGGCAGTAGGACCCGGAGCCAAGGCACTGTCAGCCCACCCCCTGTAAAGGCTCCGAAATTGGAGAGTGGACGACGGGACCGTGTCAAGACTCCTGGTGGGACACACAGTGAAATGGGATCCAAGGCGATTGGTGAGTCATCTGTAACTCAAAAGATGTTGGGGAAGGTCCCGAGGAAGTCTCCCCAACCTGTTGTGAGTGTCACGGCGGAGAAGTGCGCCATCATTTCCGGTGGTCCAGACACAACCGCCAGCACCGTCGTCACTGGTCCAGAGACCACCGCCAGAATCAAAGCCCAGGAGGGCCCAAGTATCGTTACTGGTCAGGAGACCACCGCCACCGCCGGAGTCACAGCCCAGGAGGGCTCAAGTATCGTAACTGGTCAGGAGAACACCGCCAGAGTCATAGCCCAGGAGGGCCCAAGTATCGTTACTGGTCAGGAGACCACCGCCGGAGTCACAGCCCAGGAGGGCTCAAGTATCGTAACTGGTCAGGAGACCACCGCCAGAGTCATAGCCCAGGAGGCCCCAAGTGTCGTTACTGGTCAGGAGACCACCGCCACCGCCGGAGTCACAGCTCAGGAGGGCTCAAGTATCGTAACTGGTCAGGAGACCACCGCCAAAGTCATAGCCCAGGAGGGCCCAAGTATCGTTACTGGTCAGGAGACCACCGCCAGAGTCATAGCCCAGGAGGGCTCAAGTATCGTTACTGGTCAGGAGACCACCGCCACCGCCTGAGTCACAGCCCAGGAGGGCCCAGGTATCGTTACTGGTCAGGAGACCACCGCCACCGCCGGAGTCACAGCCCAGGAGGGCTCAAGTATCGTAACTGGTCAGGAGACCACCGCCAGAGTCATAGCCCAGGAGGGCCCAAGTATCGTCACTGGTCAGGAGACCACCGCCACCGCCGGAGTCACAGCCCAAGAGGGCTCAAGTATCGTAACTGGTCAGGAGACCACCGCCAGAGTCATAGCTCAGGAGGGCCCAAGTATCGTTACTGGTCAGGAGACCACCGCCAGAGTCATAGCCCAGGAGGGCCCAAGTATCGTTACGGGTCAGGAGACAACCGCCACTGCCGGAGTCACAGCCCAGGAGGGTCCAGAATCCCACAGCCCCGCTGGGCAATGATGGAACGTCAAGCCACACACCAACGTCCAGTTTGGAGTTCGTCATGCCTCACACCAACGTCCAGTGTGGAGTTCGTCATGCCACACACCAACGTCCAGTGTGGTGTTCGTCATGCCACACACCAATGTCCAGTGTGGAGTTCGTCATGCCACACACCAATGTCCAGTGTGGAGATCGTCATGCCACACACCAATGTCCAGTGTGGAGATCGTCATGCCACACACCAATGTCCATTGTGGAGATCGTAATGCCACACACCAATATCCATACCAGAACCGCCATGGCAAAGCACCGCTGAACAAGGCCAAGACTGCCATGGTGAAGACCGCTGAACAGGGCAAAGACTGCCATGGCAAAGCACTGCTGAACAGGGCAAAGACCGCCATGGCAAAGCACCACTGAACAAGGCCAAGACTGCCATGGTGAAGACCGCTGAACAGGGCAAAGACCGCCATGCTGAAGACCGCTGAACAGGGCAAAGACCGCCATGGCAAAGCACCGCTGAACAAGGCCAAGACCGCCATGGTGAAGACCGCTCAACAGGGCAAAGACCGCCATGGTGAAGACCGATGAACAGGGCAAAGACCGCCATGGCAAAGCACTGCTGAACAAGGCCAAGACTGCCATGGTGAAGACCGCTGAACAGGGCAAAGACTGCCATGGCAAAGCACCGCTGAACAGGGCAAAGACCGTGTGGGTATGAATAGTCCGGCACATCAGGCATTGTTCTCCCATGTGCAGCTGGGACTGTGACAGGACATGTACTTTCACGGGGAGACTCATCCAGTCTGGGCACCAGTCCCACCCAGTACCAGTAGAGAACTGCATCTACTTGCAAAGATGTGTCTTTGCACTCCCCAGGATGGCACAGTGGGCAACCCACCCACTGTAGAGACTTGAGAGACTGTGGCTTTGCACTCCCCAGGATGTAACAGTGGGCAAGCCACCCACTTGTTAGACTTGAGAGACTGTGGCTTAGCACTCCCCAGGATGTAACAGTGGGCAAGCCACCCACTGTAGAAACTTGAGAGACTGTGGCTTTGCACTCCCCAGGATGGCACAGTGGGCAACCCACCCACTGAAGTGACTTGAGAGACTGTGGCTTTGCACTCCCCAGGAAACATCAATGGGCATGGAGCCCCGTCGTTGATCTGGCTTCGCATTCATCTGGCTGAGGTGCCCCCCCTTCCCTTCCCCCTTAGGTGCCTGTAGTGTTTCTATCTGATGCCCCGGCAGTGTTCTCTCTGATTTTGGTGAGGTATCTATTGTGGGCGTCGCCCATGCATTTTTGGACTGTTGGTGCACGGACATTGTTGTGTACGTATCTGCACTACTTCTTGTATTGTACATTTATTTTTGACAGATTTCATGATATATATATCCGTATATTTTTTTATGAGTAGTATATTGGCACAATACAAAGTTTGACCGCTATTCGCTTTGTCTTTGCATTCTTCCAGGGGGATTGTGGGTTGTTACTGTGATTTTTGTGAATGCATTGGTGTGTATGTTGTAATATGCGAGGGTGGGGGTGTTTGGTGGGTGTCCCCGTAACTTTTGCCTCCCCGTGTCATAGGTGCTGTACTCACCAGTATGTTCTGCGCCTATGTCGCTGTTGGTCATAGATGAGCAGGAATGCAAGGGCAGGGAGTATTTGTAGTTCCGGATCCATGGTGTCCTTGTTCCTCGTGGGATGTGTTGAGGTGAGCGTTTTCCCATTGAAATGGCTGTTTCCGCCGTGTTTTTATCCACGGTGAATCCGCCCCGGAAAAGGTGGCGGATTGGTGTGTTGTGATAGTGTGGGCAGTACATTGTCTTCCCCCTGTCTGTTGGCGGTGACCGCCGCGCTGTTTGTCTGTACCGCCGTGGCAGGCGGTGTGTTAAAGTGGCTGTCTTAGTTGGCGGTTTCCGCCAGGGTCGTAATTCCCTTTTTTTGTCCGCTGGCCTGATTGCGGTATTACCGCAGATTTAACACCGTCCGCCAGAGTTGTAATGACCACCTATGACTTTAGTCTGCTGACCAGAGCAGTGCATGCACTACTGTTTGCTTCAAGCATGTACATAATAAGACCAGATGTACTGAGAAGGGTGAGCAATAGCAGATTGGACTATCCCTTGGCCATGTATTCCATGCTCCGTGGATATGGACTAGCAGTAAAGCAATGACTAGTCAAGAAAAATTGTGTAAGTAGGCATTTGTGTACCCCAGTGGGGGAGTTGTTGTGGAATTAAAAAACCAATAAAATATGTTTACAAAAAAAAAATAGAGAGTGGCTCTGTGGTTTCGCACTTGTCTAGGTGAGGCACAGCTATTGCTCGTGTGTTTTTGGATTTCTTTCCTGTGCAGAAGATAATGGCAGCTTCAAAGCAGGACAAAGAGGGGCAGGAACTTGTGGTTTTGGATGGGGAGGAAGTACCACCAAGCAGAAAAGGAAGTATTGTTTGGCAGCTTTTTTAAGCATAGAGGGATTAAAAAAGGTAAATGCACAAAAAGTTGCATGCATGCTTTGCAACAAGATTTTATCCAGGGGCAGTGAAAGAAATTACTCCTGTGGCATGAGCAGCATGTATAAACACCTGAGTACAATGCATTCAACCCGATTGGCTCACACAGAAATGAAGCACTTGGAAGCCGATGGCTGTGCTTTTACCTCTGGACAACATGGAGTACAAACTTCTGTTGGAGACGTCATTTCAAGCATTCCATCATCAATACCTGAGCTTGGACAAGTCTGCATGTTTTGCAAAAACTGCATTAAAGTCCTGCATATTGGAGAGCAAGTTGTGTCCAATGTTAAAACACTATTGACATGCACAATTTTTCATTTTTGTTTCCCTCTGGGTTTCTTGGTTTTTCTGAAAACATTTTGAAAAACACAATAAAATACAAAAACAACTGGACTAGATGCATCAGTGACTATATGGGTGAGTGACTGGGTGCACAAGTGTCTATATGGTTGACTAACTGCATGTGTGAGTCGCTGCATGGGTGAGTGTCTCTGTGCATGAGTGGCTGTATGGGTGAGTGACAGAGTGTGAGAGTGGCTGCATAGATCAGTTACTGGGTGCATAAATGTCCGTAGGGTAAGTGACTGTGGTGGTCATTTCAACCTCCGAGGGACCGCCGTGCTGAAGACCACCAGTGCTGGCGGTTTTCCGCTCAGCGAATTATGACTGCTGGCAGCCCTCCATCCTTTTCCGGACAGAGATCCATCAGCAGCCATACTGGCGGTCCGCAGGGAAGTGGAGGTTGCTCCACCGCCCGTCAACAGAACACGTTACGTGATTCGGTGTGGCGGTGTTCTGTTGACGGGGGTGCTGGCGGCGGAGCAGCCCCCATGGATCCCGTCCCCTCCCAGAGGATCAACGGATGAGGTAAGTTGATCGTCCGTTAGGGGAGGTGGGTGGGGGGTGTTGTGTGTTGTGTGCGTGCATGGGGGTGTGCGTGTGAGTATGTATAGGGGGTGTTTGAGTGTGTGTATGCATGTGGGGGTGTTGTGTGTTTGGAAATGTGTGCGTGTCTGTCTGTATGTATGTCTGTATGGATGTGTGTGTGTATGTCTGAATGTGGGTGTGCATGTATGACTGTGTGTGTGGCTGATGCCATGTTTGTTGGTGTGTGTCCAGGTATGTGTGTTGGTGGTGTCTGCATGCATGTCGGGTGTGTCTGTCTAGTGATGTTGGGGTAGGGGTGGGGAGGGCGGTCCTGCCACCTTTGGGGGGTGGCAGGGGGGCGGAGGGTGTGGGGGGAGGACTCGGGGGTGGGGGGTCGGGAAGACCCCTATCAGTGCCAGGGAAGGAATTCCCTGGCACTGATAGTGCTTACCGCCATGGATTTCATGGCGGTTCCCAACCCCATGAAATCCATGGCGGTCAGCCGGGTCATGATACCGCTGGTGGTCCTGTGACGGCCGCCGGACGTCTTGTGACGGCCGCCGGGCTGGAGACCCAAGTCTCCAGCCCAACGGTCGTCTCCGCCCTGGCGGTCGGTTCGGAGAAGTGGCGGATGACCATGGCGGTAACCACCATGGTCATGATTCAATTTTTTTTACCGCCAGCCTGTTGGCGGTAAGACCGCAGCTTCTCTGCCAACCGCCAGGGTTGTAATGAGGGCCTGTATGTGAAGTGGGTGTATGGAAAAGTTACTTGTTTCCATCGGTTGCAGTATAAGTGAGAGAATGGGTTCAAAAGTGCCTGAATGGTTGAGTGTATGGGTGTGTGAATGGTTGTATGGTTCATTGAGTGAGTGCATCAGTGTCTGCATGGGTTATTGGCAGCATCTATAACTGGCTGAGTGTTTAAGTGTCTGGGTGCATACTTGGCCTTATGGGTGAGTGAATGTGTGTGTATGAGGCAAATAATTGGTGTGTGTGTAGGTATCTAAGTAATTGTCCATGTGAGTGACGGAATGGGTCAGTAACTAGCTGCTTGTAGAGCTGTATGGGTGAATAAGTGTATGAGTAACTGTATGGCTGAGTGACTGGCTCTGCGCATGCCTGTATGGTTGAGTGTCTGGTTGTATAAGTGGGTGAATTGGTGAGTTATTGCAAATCTGATTGGTTGAATGTGTGACTGTCTGATCCATAACAACTTGTATCAGTGAGAGACTGGATGTGTGAGTTAAAGTACAGGTGAATGACTAGGTGTCTGAATGGGTCTTTCGGTGAGTGACAGAGTGTGTGAGTGCCTGTATGGGTAAGTGACAGCATGCATCAATGTCTGTATAAGTGAGTGACTGGATGTAATTAGATGTATACTCAAAAGATTTGGTCTATGAGTGGCTGTATGGGTGAGTGGAAAGGTGCATGAGTGGCTAAATGGGAGAATGTCTGGGTAGGTGTAGAGGTGAGTAATTGAGTGCATAAGTGACAATAGGTGAGTGACTGGATGCATCAGTGGCTATATAGTTGAGTGTATTAGTGATTGCATGGCTGAGTAACTGCATGGGTGAGTGTCTGAATGGTGAGTGACTGTGTGCATGACAGCCTGTATGGTTGAATGACTGGGTTTATGTAAGCCTTTATAGTTGACTTACTGTGTGCATGAGCAACTAAATGGGTGACACACAAGGAGAGTCTATGCCTGTACAAGTGAGTGACTGGGTGCATAGGTACCTGAATAGCTGAGTGACTGGTTGCATTAGCCTTTGTATGGGTGAGTGACTGGGTATTAATAAAGCAACAAGTAATTACTTATGTTTATTTGTCATAATAAATTACCCTTTGATCTGCATTAAAGAGAAAAACAGAAATCAGAGTTAAACCTTCATATAATTTTTATATCTCTTGAAACTTAGTATCATGAAATATAAATTATATTATCAACTAAACACAAGCATTTTAAAAATTTTAATACAGGAATTACACATTACATATGCATGTTTTGTTTCCTTGTCCACTATTCTTGGCTGCTATACTTTTCCACTATAAAAGAAGTTTGTATAGCTGCTCATCACTGAACAGTGGTGGGGGAACAGTCATATGGACTTGAAAAAAAAACATAAGTGCGTAGTGTGTTACTCAAAATTAACAGTACTATATATTTGAATTCAAAAATTTCAAACTTGTTATTTAAATAACTATAATTTGCACTCACTATAATTTTCCAATAAAAATGAACTTAATCTTAAATTCCTGCGGTAACATAAACTATAATCCTAATTATATTACCTGGTAGAAGAGTATTTTTTTCTTAGAAACACTATAAACAACTTCATGCACAGTACAATTTTGCATAGGTGTTCATGATATCACCCTCAATTAAATGAATGATATCTAACCCAGTGATTAATGATAAATGACAAGCAAACAACACAGTGTACGTTCTTTTTCAGAAAACGTATTAGGAAACCTGTTCACCACAGAACAATTTTTAATAGGTTGTTCAAGACATCATTCTTGTTAGGCAGAATAATGTCTGTAATAGTAATGATCCAAATAAAAAAATAGTACATCCAATACTGCCTGACTCATCCACATTAGAACTTTGGTTCTTAAAACAGCAAATAAGAGTTAGGAAGTTTAAAAGGTAGTTTGCGTTTGAATTTGAGACTACTGTCATTGCATTCTGTCCATCCACTTTAATTTTTTTAATAGACATTATAATGTCCAGATGTAATATTTACTCCTTTATGGAGTATGATAGCCAAAGTACAATATGTTCTACCAGAAACTGAAACCTGTCCAGCTTTAAAGTTCATAATCTCGGTCTAATTTTGATGGTGCAGTAGACATCCATTGCTAGGAAGATGGAGCTATGGCAGAGAATTGTCGACAGGGTCAAAGCAGTGGGACAGCATCCAAGAACACAGGATGACATCAGGAAGAGGTGGAACGACCTATGGGGAAAGGTACATTCTGTGGTATCCAGACACCAGATTGCTGTACATAGGACTGGCAGTGGACCCCCACCTCCTCTCCCACAACCAACAACATGGGAGGAGCAAGTCTTGGCAATCAAGCATCCTGAGGACCTCTCAGGAGTAGGTGGAGGACTGGACTCTGGTAAGTCAAAGCTTTACTTCCATATCCCCCCACCCCACCTGCATGCTATCACATACTCCCACTCTTACCCTCACCCCATCACTCCATCAACTCCATATGTCCCACAATCATAACCCACACATCTCAATACCAAGGCCCTGCATGCAACACCTATGCATGGACCACTGTCACCAAAGCATGGCCAGTACAGAAACCCACACAGACCCCAAACAACTATCACAAAAGGGCTAACACAATGACGCAAGCACAGGACTAAAGGGTACCGCACCCAATGCACAAGATGGCACACATAGATACTAAAATTTATACCCCAACAGGACCCATACCCAACGTCACCGGACAAGAGGTGCCAGACATATCCAGTCCACCCACAGAAGAGGCCCACACTGATGACAGCAGCTCTGCACGCCTGGATCAAGTTGACAATCCCAGCCCATCAGGGACCTCGACACAGTCGGTTCCCCTGACACCGTCACAAACCACCACAGAGCCTCCCCCCTCAGGAAACGCCAGCACAGCACCCACCCAGCGGGCCCATCCCTCTGTCCCCAGGACACGTCAATCAGCACTGTGTCCACCACTACAGGGAACCCAGGTAAACCCACCAACCCAAGACAATCCGGGACCTGGGGTCAGTGGGCACACGGTTCAGGGGACAGAGGCACAGGATAACAGGGAAGCTGGGAGGACTGCTATGCGACAGGGGGAGGACAGGCTCAGGGAACCCACTCTACACGAGGCACTCTCCAACATCATGGGAGTATACCATCATTCCCAGGAGACCATGGGCATGGTACTGGCCAAGTTTCAGGAGACCCAGCCGCTGTAGGAGGAACACTACCTGGGGATCAGGGAGTACTTGAAGTCGATTAACACCACCCTGGTCACCATTGCAGGGGTGCTGGCAGACCTTGTCAACACCATGAGGGACACAGTGGCACACAAATGGCCCCTGACACTATCCTGGACAATGAACAGCCCTCCACCTCCGCCGGCGCCAGTGGACAGGAGGCACCGCCACACGAACAACAGGCCACCAGCACCCCACCTCCTGCAGAAGGAGAACCAGCCTGCAAATGGTCCCTGAGATCCAGGAAAAAGACAGAGAACATTACCAAGACCCCCACCAGGAAATAAGACCCTCCTGAATGTCACCCCTCTGTCACACTTTGTCATCCAGTCCACCTTAAACTGCCATTGCTCCACTTCCTATGCCCCATTGGACAATGCACCTGTGATACAAATAGACTGGACTCTGCCATGGACATTCCTCCACCATCACCCCAGTCCATTTCACACCCCCTCCACTTATTTGCACAGAAATAAACACCCTTGATTCACAAAACAATCTGGAGTCAGTCTGTGCTTTCACAAATGTGTAATTGCACAATCTCTGGAATATAGCAATGTCAATGTACTTGTTCACATACCAAGGTTACACAGCTGTTGGCCAGGAGTAAACATAGCAGAGGGCACAAAATGGGAGCCATTTCTGTGAAATGGAAAGCCAAAGTGACAAGTCAGGGTCCATACACAGAGGTAAAAAGGCAGATGTATGCTAGCTCCTACAATAGTATGAGATGTGGGAAGCAGTTCCATCTTCTTACCTGTGTCTCACTGGAAGTATTGCATGATGATGTTGTTTCGGTTGTCTACATCTTCTTCTTCTGCCTCCTCTTCTTCACTATCCACAGGCTCCACAGCTGCCCCAAGACCAACATCAGGCCCATCCTCCTGCAGAAAAGGCACCTGGCATCGCAAAGCCAGGTTGTGCAACATGCAGCAGGCCACGATGATCTGGCACACCTTCTTCAGTGAGTAGTATAGGGATCTACCTGTAAGATGGAGGCACCGGAATCTGGCCTTCAGGAGGCCGAAGGTGCATTCTATAATCCTCCTAGTTCGCCCATGTGCCTCATTGTAGCATTCCTCCACCCTTGTCCTGGGATTCCTCACTGGGGTCAGTAGCCATGACAGGTTGGGGTATTCAGAGTCACCTGCAAATATCGAGGGACAACAGTTAGATATCCTCCAAACATTAGGGAATCTCCCATATCCAGACTCCAAATGGAACTGTGTGGGGACTTTAGGCTCACCTATTATCCACACACGGTGCCTCTGGAGTTGCCCCATCACATAAAGGATGCTGCTATTTTTCAAAATGTAAGCCTAATGCACTGAGCCCGGATACTTATCATTCACATGGGAGATGTACTGATCTGCCAAACATACCATCTGCGCATCCATAGAATGGTAGTTTTTCCGGATTCTGTACACCTGTTCATTCCGGGGGGGAGGGGAGGGCAAATGCCACATGTGTACCATCAATGGCACCAATGATGTTGGGGATATGTCCCAGGGCATAAGAGTCACCTTTCAATGTGGACAAATCCTCCACTTGAGGGAAAACGATGTAGCTGCGCATGTGTTTCAGCAGGGCAGACAACACTCTGGACAACACGTTAGAGAACATTGGCTGGGACATCCCTGATGCCATGGCCACTGTTGTTTGAAGAGACCCACTGGCAAGGAAATCGAGTACAGACAGAACCTGCACTAGAACGGGGATTCCTGTGGGATGGCGGATAGCTGAAATCAAGTCTGGCTCCAACTGGGCACAGAGTTCATGGATTGTTGCACGATCAAGTCTGTAAGTGATAATGATGTGTCTCTCTTCCATTGTCGACAGGTCCACCAGGGGTCTGTACACCGGAGGATGCCGCCATCTCATCACCAGCCCCAGCGGACGTGCCCTATGGAGGAGAACGGTGAGCAGAGGGTCATACAACACTTAGGTATCACAATGTGTTTTTTGCAAAAACGTTACAAATTCTCCATGTGCCTTTGTCTGTCCGTATTCCTGGCCTAAATAGGTGTGACACAGTTATTTTGCCTGCTATGTGGCCACCTGAAATGGCCGCTGTCTGACCTGTAAGTTGGAACAAGCGGAAATGAGGTAACTGCGCTGGCGTTGTACACCGTCGCGGTAGGCAGTCGAAGACCGCGGTGCAAATCAGCATTGGCTGCCATTTTCTAACTGTTCCCTCACTTGATACCTGACCTTCAACAGGAGAGGACCTACACTGCAAGTGCTGCTGTGACCTGTGTCTGGAAGCGACGATGGCTACAGTGTCTGCGGAAAGGGCCCCTGCCTTCACTTCGGAGGAGTTGGAGAAACTAGTGGATGGGGTCCTCCCCCAGCACACGCAACTGTACGGTCCTCCAGACAAACAGGTGAGTACACTGTGAGCATGGTGTATGGCACCTGATTGTATGGAGTGTCGTGGATGGAAGAGGGAGGGGAGGGGGACAGGCCAGCATGTGAGGATAGTGTGTGTGTATGTATGTCTGGACAGGGTGGGAGGTGTTTAGGCAATGCCTGAGAAGAACTGTACGTGATAGTAACATCTATTCTAACTTCACTTTTCCTCTAGGTCAGCGCCCACCAGAAGAAGGGCATTTGGCGTGCCAACGACATCTGGACCCTGGGGGTCTACCATAGATGGAGCAACCACTGCAGGAAAAGATGGGAGGACCTGCACCGCTGGAGCAAGAAGACAGCGGAAGCCCAGCTGGGGATGGCTTCCCAACGTGGAAGGGGTGCCCGTCGCACCATGATCCCCCCTGATGTACCGGATCCTGGCAGTGGCCTACCCGGAGTTGGATGGGCACTTGAGGGCATAACAGCAGCCACAAGGGGGTGAGTACAGTCTCATTCAGCTGACTCTGCGCGCTTTACGAGGTGTCTGGCTGGGGGAATTGGGCTGTGGGTTCCCCAGTCCAGGGCGAACTTGGTCGGGTAGGTCCCTTATTAGGCAGGCTATGTGGCAGTCCAACCCCAATAGTGATAGTAGCCATCCACACCTATTCAGGCTCCTGTGGGTTCCAGATGTGCAGCAAATGGGCTTAGGCATTGTCCCCCATGGGCATGTGAATTTCCTAAGTACTGTTAGTGCATGGCTTAGTGCATAGGGATACTCCCTGTGTGTTGTGTCTGCCAACGGTAGTGGTGTTGCATGCAGTGACCATGTGTATCTTCTGTCTTTCCTCCCCCTTTTTGTTTTGTCACCCTGTTCTTGTGTGCATTAGCATCACCTGGCTGAGGAGCAGTGGCACCGGAGCAGGAGGGAGCTGCATCCCACATGGCCCTGGAGGGTAAATTTACGGTTTCTGAAGGCACCAGTGGGGTGAGGGGAGCTCCACGATGGGCACAGGAGCATACACCAACGACAGTGACTCCTCTGATGGGAGCTCCCTTGTGGTGGCAGGCACCTCTGTGCCCACCGCATCAACAGGTACAGCCGCCACCCCCCTACCAGCACCACCCTCCCAGCATCCCCTCAGCGTGTGTCCTGTGCCAGCTCACCCAGGAGGGTGGGCATCTCCTTCGCCCCAGGCACTTCAGCCTCTGCCCCAGTGAGTCCTGCTGCCCTCAGTGAGGAGGCTATTGACCTCCTGAGATCCCTCACTGTTGGGCAATATACCATTTTGAATGCCATCCAGGGTGTTGAGAGGCATTTTCAACAAACAAATGCATACCTGGGAGGCCTTCATTCTGGGCAGGCGGCCCAACAGAGAGCATTTGGCCTCAGCACTGATGGCAGCCATTGTCCCTGTGTCCAGCCTCCTCCCTCCAACTTCCTCCACCCAGAGCCAATCCCCTGTACCTCAGCCTATCCCAAGCACACCATCAGACCAGCATGCACACTAATCAGCACACAAGAGTGGACATGGCAAACATAAGCACCACACATCCCACCAGCACTCACACAAGCACCATCCCCATGCAGACATAGCAACATCCACGGCCTCCACTGGTTCCCCCTCCTTCACGTTCTCCACCTCCTCCCTCCCTGTCTCATCTCCACTCACACTTGCATGCATTACATCCTCAGCCACTACCTGCATCACCAGCATGCCCATCACCACACACCGCTCACGTGCAATCACCACCCCACTACCATTCACACATCCCCAGTGTCCTCTCCCAGTGTGTCTGTGAGCCCTCCTCTCAAAGTACACAACCACAGGCACACACCCACCCAACAGCGATCCACCTCACAACAGCTTCCGGCCCATGCACCTTCACCAAAATTCAGCAAATGTACACCTCCTACAACCACTACCTCTTCCTCCACTCCCAAACCCCCTCCATCTTCCCGTCCTAGTGTGTCTGAGAAACTTTTCCTGGCCTCTTCCCAACACCCCCCCTGTCCTTCCCCTAGGGCCAGGCTTTCCAGGTCCCAGCCCAGCACCTCAGCCACCAAATCCCCAAGCACAGTGGTGCCAGCAACTCCGGTCTCATTGAGTGCGCCACCCATCAGGGCTGCCAGTGTGCCACCTACCGAGGCCAAGGAGTAGGCCATTCCGCCACCTGCCAAGGTGAAGAAAGTGCCCACATCCTGGAGGGAGAAGCTGCACCTACCAGCAAGCAAGGGCTTCTCCAAACCAAAAGGGGACAGTGGCAAGACATCAGTAGCAACATCAAAGGTGGGGAAAGGAAACAAGCCGAAGAGCAGGTCACGACAGGGCACGGTGGCTCTGACTGAGGGACTAGAGTTACCCCTTCTGTCAACCACTACACCAACCTGTATGGCGGTGGACACCGCCACCAGCACTGTTTGCACCTGCAGGTGGCAGGCGAAGCCTCAGCAGGGTGGGGTATGTCCCTGCCCCCAAGGCGTATCATGCTACCTGTTCCCAGGAAATCTCATGGCACACACACCCATGTGAGGGAATGGGACCTGCCACACTGCATGTTGAAGCACTCTGGGCACCAAGCCCCCTCCAGAACCAGTGGAGAACTGCATCCACTCACACAGTCCTTGGCAGGATGAAGTACTCTGGGCACCAAGCCCCCCTCCAGAACCAGTGGAGAACTGCATCCAATCACACAGTCCTTGGCAGGATGAAGCACTCTGGGCACCAAGCCCCCTCCAGAACCAGTGGAGACTGTTATCCACTTGTGAGACTGTGGCTTTGCACTCCCCAGGATAGAGCAGTGGGCAAACCACCCACTGGAAAGACTTGTGAGACTGTGGCTTTGCACTCCCAGGATAAAGCAGTGGGCAAACCACCCACTGGAAAGACTTGTGAGACTGTGGCTTTGCACTCCCCAGGATACAGCAGTGGGCATGGAGCCCCCTCGTGGAGCAGTGGCATTGTGTGTTCATCTGGCTGATGTGCCCCCCTCCCCCTGAGGTGCCTGTTTCATTTCGATCTGATGCCTCTGCAGTGTTCTCTCCATTTCGAGTCAGGTATCTTGTGTGGGCTTTGCCCATGCATTTTGGGACACTGATCCATGGACAATGTTTGATTAATATCCGGACTTGTGTAGTTCGTGTACATATTTGCATATACTAATTTTTGAACTTGCAATATCTGATTTTTATTGATTGCAATCGTTACAATCATTTAATTTTGCCCTTGTGTTCTTCCAGGGGGTGAGGGGGTGTATATGTAATGTTTGTGCATGTATTTGTGTGTATGGTGTTGTGGGTGACGGTGGGGGTGGGGGTATTGCGTGTTGCGTGTGTGTGTCACTCTCTTTTCCCTCCCCCCCTTCCCCTGTGTTGTAGGTGCAGTACTCACCGTGGTCGTCGCCACCGTCTTTCCTGCTCTTGAAACAGAAGGAGGAAGACCAGCATGGGCAGGACGTGTAGTTCGCGCTCCATGGCGTCCTGGTTCCTCGTTGGGTGTCGAGAGGTGAGTGGTTTCCCTTCTGTGTACTGTTTCCGCCGTGCTTTTGATCGTGTTGGTACCTCCCCGGAAAAGGTGTCGAATGGGCCTCTTGTAATAGTGTGGGTGGTACTTTGTCTTCCGCCTGTCTGTTGGCTGTACACGGTGTTTGTTTCTACCGCTGTGTCGGTCGGAGTGTTAAAGTGGCTGTCTGTGTTGGCGGTTTCCGCCATGGTCGTGATTCCATTTTCTTTTCCCGCCGGGCTATTGGCGGAATTACAGCTGCTTTAACATTGACCGTCAGGGTTGTAATGAGGGCCTATATGTGATTTGCAAGTTGGACACATCTTATTTTTGTCATTCTTTTTTATTAAGTTTTCAAATGCCATACTTTTACAACCTGGCAGAGTTAAGTACAAAAATCGCTAAGATTGGATTTCAGTGGTAGATGAGAAAGACAAATCTTCACACTCACGGTTCAGTGTATAACCAAGTCTAAATGTGTAATCAATATTCAAATTTTCTTCTTCTAAAATTCCAAGGTTCACCACATTAAACTCCTCTTGTTGAGCATTTAGACTAAATACATCAGATCCACTATTTGTGTCTACCATTTCTCTAGTTCCTGAAGCAGATTGTACTACAGCTCTGTTACGACATAAGCATTAAAAGCATTTAAATAGTGCTATGCACACACTGTGCCATTGTTTTTTCTGGATTGCATTTACCACATGTGGTAGATGGAAGAGAACATTGAAAACCACATTAGAATAGCAGTTAATACCACTAGTATTATCCAACTGGTATCCAAAAATATCTCCATCTTTTTCCACTTTTCGTTTCTTTGCATCTTCTTCTTAATCTGTGATTTCTGTCTTTTGTTTAATGTGTTTTTATTTTTTTGTCAAATCCCGCTTGAGACATAACACCTTTTTCTCATAAACAGGATACTGACCTCAACGAGGAGCATATTTATTTCTTAGTCTGTTGTACTCTCTCATGCAATTTGCATCAGCACTAATTTTGTTCTCATCAAAAGCAACCAGGAACGAACCAGATAATGTCCGAATTCTTGACAATGCTACATTTGACATTCCCTCTTTAAAAACTGTACTTCCAATTTTCATGAATGTAGCATCAACACTTAAGCCTTGAGACTTGTGGGTTGTTACAGTATACGCTAGACAAACTGGAAACTATTTTTGTCGCACATATAAATGTTTTGTGAGCAAAAAGCATACAACACATCATCCAATTTGTTTCATGCCATCAACCTGATCAAAATGTATACCTAAGTATTCAACCTCGTTATGATTAGGAAAATTAATGAAATCAACAACTTTATCCATGACACCATTTACCAATCCTTCTTCCAGATTTAAATTTTGTCTTAGAGTTACTTTGCAGCATTCACAAACATGTACCGGTAAATGTTTCTCTAGTCTATCATTCATGAATACAGATTTTTATAAAGTGTCTAAATTATGTTGTATTTTTTCACTCACAACTATAGTTACTCCTTGATGTACCATTTTGTCAATTGCTGTAATCTCCAAAATATCTTAATTCTCACATTTTAGTAAGTCCTCATTTAAAGCCGCACACTGCCATCTTCTTAGAGGAAAACAGTTTTTCAATAAGTCGAATTTTTCAACATGTTTCACTCTTTTGTCAGAACTCCTCCTCTAATGTCCTTTGGAATGTTTCTATAGTCTATTTTAGAGGCTTGGCACATATTTTTCACAAGTTATTTTATTGAAAATAATTGTCAAATGTTGACATTACAATACTTCCCAATGAGTTTCGAGTCTCTTCATGTGAAAGAGTTTTGAGCACAGGCTGTCCTTTTACTGGAGTAGGTTGGAATAGGTCTCCAAAAACAATCAAATGCTTCCCTTCAAACAAAATATTGTATTCAGTCTTTCAAATCTCTTGGATTCGAAGGTGGACAAAGGCAAGTATGCTTACCTCGTCCATAATGAAAATCTTCATTTTCTTCACAACTCTTGCTACTTCATGAAAAACTTAGGCCCGTATTTATACTCCGTTTGCGCCGAATTTGCGTCGTTTTTTTCTACGCAAATTCGATGCAGAACTAACGCCAACTAACGCCATATTTATACTCTGGCGTTAGACGCTTCGGGCGCCAAAGTGCCCGGAGTGTGCGTCATTTTTTAGCGTGAACCCCTTCCTTGCGTTAATGATATGCAAGGGAGGCGTTCCCGTCTTAAAAAATGACTCCCAGGCCTTTACGTGGTATTTATACTCCCGGGCAAAAATGACGCCCGGGAGTGGGCGTGGCCAAAAACGGCGCTTTTGCGCCGCTTTTTAACGCCTGGGTCAGGGATGGCGTTAAGGGACAAGTGGGCTCAAAATGAGCCCAGAGTGCCCTCCCCTGCCCCCAGGGACCCCCCCTGCCACCCTTGCCCACCACAGGAGGACACCCAAGGACGGAGGGACCCATCCCATGGACATTAAGGTAAGTTCAGGTAAGTATTTTATTTTTTATTTTTTGTGGCATAGGGGGGCCTGATTTGTGCCCCCTACATGCCACTATGCCCAATGACCATGCCCAGGGGACAGAAGTCCCCTGGGCATGGCCATTGGGCAAGGGGGCATGACTCCTATCTTTACAATGATAGGAGTCATGTTGATGGGGGATGGGCGTCGAAAATAAATGGCGCAAGTCGGGTTACGATGATTTTTTCGACGTAACCTGACTTGCCCCATTTTAAGACGCCCATGCGCCATTTTCCCCCTATGCCGGCGCTGCCTGGTGTACGTGGTTTTTCTCGCGCACACCAGGCAGCGCCGGTCTGCTTGCGCCGGCTAACGCCATTCAATAAATACGGCGCCCGCATGGCGCTTCAGAATGGCGTTAGCTGGCGCAAAACTTTTTGACGCTAAACTGCGTTAGCGCAGTTTAGCGTCAAAAAGTATAAATATGGGCCTTAATCTGATAACTACTAATATTCAAGTTTATTGTCATGCTCAACTAGCAGCATTAAACGTCTATGTAGACTAATTCCTTTGATATAGTGTGTAGCTAGTCCGGTAGGTGCTGTTGCCACACATGATAAGTTAGAATGTGTAGCCTTCTGCAAATAAGTTGAAAAAGCTTTAATTAAAAAACCTTAAAATAGTGTTGGCTTGAAAGATCAGCTTCTGCATACCTTCTTTTCATGTTGTAATCCTTGTTCTATTTTACCTTTTTCTTCAATATAAATCTCCATTTTGCTCATTTGTTAGTTGGGTATCTAACTGTTTCAGATCTACTGATTCTTGTCTAGCATGTTCGATTGCAGTTTCACTTCATTCATAGCTATTGCAGCTTCATTTTAAATAATATTTTTTACAAGAGGATGCTGACTTGAAGTTGCTGAGCTGTCGCTGCTTTTAGAGCTATCCTTAGCTACCTAGGCTGCAATCATTTTGTTGTGTAACCATGTTAGTTATAGCTCCATATATGTTATTTTAGCAAACTAGGCCTGCCGCTGTGCACTTTAACCTAGATATATTTTATTCAGCTTTGTTTATTATTTTAACAATAGCCACATTTGCGGTCTTGTTTTATTTTTCTCTATTTAGCTGTTCTTTGGCTAGGCCAGCACTGCATTCTTAAACAAGACATTTATTTTACTCTGTGCTTTTCTGAAGACTGCAGTAATATAGGTTGCTGGTAAACATGGTAAAGCTTTGTCTCTAGTGTTCATAGAAACATACACACTCTTACCTAGGGATCCTTTCTTGGAACATCAGCTGTTTTATTATAAAACACTTCTCTGATCCAGACACATTAGAGGGAGATTCCAGTCAGATGACCACGACCGTATGCTGATCGCTGAGTGCTTCGCTGAAGCTGCTTATGTAGACCACAAGCCACTTGCTCAGATATGAGGGATGATGTCTTCCCAGGGGAACCTGAAGGGTAGAAGTAGAACTTAACATGCTGTGCTCTAACATAGACTAGGTAGGAATTATTTTAATGACTCTAGTGACAACATGGTAGCATTATTTTTATGCTTTACTCTCCTTGTCACAATTTTTATCCTGTCATGCTTTATCATCCTGGTTATTACAGTACATCCTTTGTTATCTAGGATGCAGTTGCTTCATTAAAACCTTATTGAAACATACACTGCCTCTGATTGTCCTTGTATATGTGAGACTAATGTAACTGATAGAAACGGAAGAGTTCTGAGTGACCACGATTTCCCTGAGGAGTCAATTGTGTCATGTGCTCAGCTGCCCAATCATCCCTGCTCTTGGGTGGAGAAGAGGCATTGCTAGTTAGCCGGAGCACAACCCGGATTAGGCCGACAGGTGTCACCTGTAGTGGGTCGGACTCAGTCCCCCACAGTGCAAGTGATTCTGCCACTCAAATCCAGTAGTCTCATTAGAATAATGAGAGCCTACGCAACAATTTCTTCCTGTTGCATCTCATCATTTAACATTTTTAAGTATTTATTGAACATAGTACACTGAATACTATCTTTGACAGCATTAAAAAATGTTTTTGCAGCGGTTATAATCTCCAAGTGATTCCAATTCACTACAAGAAGGTTTGAACAACTGAAGTGGTATGAAATAAACTTTTTTTCTTTTTTTCAGGAGTTTGACAGGTCAATTTTCAATGGTTGATTAAATTTTCTTTTTCATGTTTCACCAAACATCCATCCCATCCATGAACTGACTATTTACCTTCTTCTACATTCTCAGGTACATTACTATTGTATCTGTAGATTTGACGAGTTTTATTAAGACATTTGTCCTCTAGAAGTGCACTTCTTCTTGGATAGTACGTATCCAACATATTTTATTTTACATTGTCAGTATTTTGTGGGTCAAACTCTGCCAGGTACTGAATTTCTGGAAAATACTTCAGCATTCTGTTTCTTGTGGTAGACAGACCAAGACTAACCCACACAAGTCCTTTGGACTTTGAGAACAAACTTGCCAGACGTAATTCGTCACACGCCTCATAAAACCCCATTACTCTATGTGAAAGCATTTTCAAGCTAAACAAATAAAATTTCTTGCTGCAGAAATCTCCTCCCATATTTCCTTCATTTCAGTTTTCTCATATTTTGTGATATATGATGTCAAGTACTGAGCCACAGCAATGGAGTTATCTGCGGCAAATTGAATTTCCCTGTTAGCTTTCCACATTTCTAAAATCACAGGATTGTTGTCATTATTCTATTTGGAATATTCACTTTTTTAAAAAGTTTTATGTGTTCTTTGGTGATTTCCATGTTAGTGTATGTCTCACTGAAGACAAGAAGCAGTTTACTCTTCCTTTTGAAATAACAGGGTGTGGAAATCCAAATCGGCACTGTGCATAGCATTTTTCTTTGCACCTGTATCTACGATGACAATACTTTCCACATCTATGTGTTTGAAAAAGCAAAACTTGTTCTCTGAGACCTTTGTCAGCACTCTGTTTTGTTATACTACATGTGACATACTACTCTATAAAAGACAACAGAGTCATCACTTTCTGCTCTAAACGTTGGTGCATCATTTATCCATAATTGCACATGAATGTGAGAAGCAGTTCTTGCCTAGTACTCTTTATGACTAACAAAATCAGTTACTTCTCCAAGAGGAGAATTGTTTTTGTTGTAGATAAAAGCAAGCATAGCTTGGAACCTGTAGTTGAAATATCTGCAAACATTAGCGGGCTTTAATGTACAGAGCTCTCCAGCTGTCTTCAAATTCACATCTTTTACATTTAGATCACCCCATGCCTCCTCTGCACAACTCAATATCAAAAACCAAAATGGAGGTACTAGGTTTCTCAGCATACATTTTACTTCTCCATGACAACTGCACCAGTATTCGTTGGTACCACGTAGGCACACCATTAAATTGACTAAGTTATAATCCAAGTTTCAGCATTTTCTCGAACTTTGTTTAACAAACTCTCTTGCAGACATATTTTGAAGATTAACTCCTGTTTTTAAGCGTGAACCCCTTCCTTGCGTTAATGATATGCAAGGGAGGCGTTCCCGTCTTAAAAAATGACTCCCAGGCCTTTACGTGGTATTTATACTCCCGGGCAAAAATGACGCCCGGGAGTGGGCGTGGCCAAAAACGGCGCTTTTGCGCCGCTTTTTAACGCCTGGGTCAGGGATGGCGTTAAGGGACAAGTGGGCTCAAAATGAGCCCAGAGTGCCCTCCCCTGCCCCCAGGGACCCCCCCTGCCACCCTTGCCCACCACAGGAGGACACCCAAGGACGGAGGGACCCATCCCATGGACATTAAGGTAAGTTCAGGTAAGTATTTTATTTTTTATTTTTTGTGGCATAGGGGGGCCTGATTTGTGCCCCCTACATGCCACTATGCCCAATGACCATGCCCAGGGGACAGAAGTCCCCTGGGCATGGCCATTGGGCAAGGGGGCATGACTCCTATCTTTACAATGATAGGAGTCATGTTGATGGGGGATGGGCGTCGAAAATAAATGGCGCAAGTCGGGTTACGATGATTTTTTCGACGTAACCTGACTTGCCCCATTTTAAGACGCCCATGCGCCATTTTCCCCCTATGCCGGCGCTGCCTGGTGTACGTGGTTTTTCTCGCGCACACCAGGCAGCGCCGGTCTGCTTGCGCCGGCTAACGCCATTCAATAAATACGGCGCCCGCATGGCGCTTCAGAATGGCGTTAGCTGGCGCAAAACTTTTTGACGCTAAACTGCGTTAGCGCAGTTTAGCGTCAAAAAGTATAAATATGGGCCTTAATCTGATAACTACTAATATTCAAGTTTATTGTCATGCTCAACTAGCAGCATTAAACGTCTATGTAGACTAATTCCTTTGATATAGTGTGTAGCTAGTCCGGTAGGTGCTGTTGCCACACATGATAAGTTAGAATGTGTAGCCTTCTGCAAATAAGTTGAAAAAGCTTTAATTAAAAAACCTTAAAATAGTGTTGGCTTGAAAGATCAGCTTCTGCATACCTTCTTTTCATGTTGTAATCCTTGTTCTATTTTACCTTTTTCTTCAATATAAATCTCCATTTTGCTCATTTGTTAGTTGGGTATCTAACTGTTTCAGATCTACTGATTCTTGTCTAGCATGTTCGATTGCAGTTTCACTTCATTCATAGCTATTGCAGCTTCATTTTAAATAATATTTTTTACAAGAGGATGCTGACTTGAAGTTGCTGAGCTGTCGCTGCTTTTAGAGCTATCCTTAGCTACCTAGGCTGCAATCATTTTGTTGTGTAACCATGTTAGTTATAGCTCCATATATGTTATTTTAGCAAACTAGGCCTGCCGCTGTGCACTTTAACCTAGATATATTTTATTCAGCTTTGTTTATTATTTTAACAATAGCCACATTTGCGGTCTTGTTTTATTTTTCTCTATTTAGCTGTTCTTTGGCTAGGCCAGCACTGCATTCTTAAACAAGACATTTATTTTACTCTGTGCTTTTCTGAAGACTGCAGTAATATAGGTTGCTGGTAAACATGGTAAAGCTTTGTCTCTAGTGTTCATAGAAACATACACACTCTTACCTAGGGATCCTTTCTTGGAACATCAGCTGTTTTATTATAAAACACTTCTCTGATCCAGACACATTAGAGGGAGATTCCAGTCAGATGACCACGACCGTATGCTGATCGCTGAGTGCTTCGCTGAAGCTGCTTATGTAGACCACAAGCCACTTGCTCAGATATGAGGGATGATGTCTTCCCAGGGGAACCTGAAGGGTAGAAGTAGAACTTAACATGCTGTGCTCTAACATAGACTAGGTAGGAATTATTTTAATGACTCTAGTGACAACATGGTAGCATTATTTTTATGCTTTACTCTCCTTGTCACAATTTTTATCCTGTCATGCTTTATCATCCTGGTTATTACAGTACATCCTTTGTTATCTAGGATGCAGTTGCTTCATTAAAACCTTATTGAAACATACACTGCCTCTGATTGTCCTTGTATATGTGAGACTAATGTAACTGATAGAAACGGAAGAGTTCTGAGTGACCACGATTTCCCTGAGGAGTCAATTGTGTCATGTGCTCAGCTGCCCAATCATCCCTGCTCTTGGGTGGAGAAGAGGCATTGCTAGTTAGCCGGAGCACAACCCGGATTAGGCCGACAGGTGTCACCTGTAGTGGGTCGGACTCAGTCCCCCACAGTGCAAGTGATTCTGCCACTCAAATCCAGTAGTCTCATTAGAATAATGAGAGCCTACGCAACAATTTCTTCCTGTTGCATCTCATCATTTAACATTTTTAAGTATTTATTGAACATAGTACACTGAATACTATCTTTGACAGCATTAAAAAATGTTTTTGCAGCGGTTATAATCTCCAAGTGATTCCAATTCACTACAAGAAGGTTTGAACAACTGAAGTGGTATGAAATAAACTTTTTTTCTTTTTTTCAGGAGTTTGACAGGTCAATTTTCAATGGTTGATTAAATTTTCTTTTTCATGTTTCACCAAACATCCATCCCATCCATGAACTGACTATTTACCTTCTTCTACATTCTCAGGTACATTACTATTGTATCTGTAGATTTGACGAGTTTTATTAAGACATTTGTCCTCTAGAAGTGCACTTCTTCTTGGATAGTACGTATCCAACATATTTTATTTTACATTGTCAGTATTTTGTGGGTCAAACTCTGCCAGGTACTGAATTTCTGGAAAATACTTCAGCATTCTGTTTCTTGTGGTAGACAGACCAAGACTAACCCACACAAGTCCTTTGGACTTTGAGAACAAACTTGCCAGACGTAATTCGTCACACGCCTCATAAAACCCCATTACTCTATGTGAAAGCATTTTCAAGCTAAACAAATAAAATTTCTTGCTGCAGAAATCTCCTCCCATATTTCCTTCATTTCAGTTTTCTCATATTTTGTGATATATGATGTCAAGTACTGAGCCACAGCAATGGAGTTATCTGCGGCAAATTGAATTTCCCTGTTAGCTTTCCACATTTCTAAAATCACAGGATTGTTGTCATTATTCTATTTGGAATATTCACTTTTTTAAAAAGTTTTATGTGTTCTTTGGTGATTTCCATGTTAGTGTATGTCTCACTGAAGACAAGAAGCAGTTTACTCTTCCTTTTGAAATAACAGGGTGTGGAAATCCAAATCGGCACTGTGCATAGCATTTTTCTTTGCACCTGTATCTACGATGACAATACTTTCCACATCTATGTGTTTGAAAAAGCAAAACTTGTTCTCTGAGACCTTTGTCAGCACTCTGTTTTGTTATACTACATGTGACATACTACTCTATAAAAGACAACAGAGTCATCACTTTCTGCTCTAAACGTTGGTGCATCATTTATCCATAATTGCACATGAATGTGAGAAGCAGTTCTTGCCTAGTACTCTTTATGACTAACAAAATCAGTTACTTCTCCAAGAGGAGAATTGTTTTTGTTGTAGATAAAAGCAAGCATAGCTTGGAACCTGTAGTTGAAATATCTGCAAACATTAGCGGGCTTTAATGTACAGAGCTCTCCAGCTGTCTTCAAATTCACATCTTTTACATTTAGATCACCCCATGCCTCCTCTGCACAACTCAATATCAAAAACCAAAATGGAGGTACTAGGTTTCTCAGCATACATTTTACTTCTCCATGACAACTGCACCAGTATTCGTTGGTACCACGTAGGCACACCATTAAATTGACTAAGTTATAATCCAAGTTTCAGCATTTTCTCGAACTTTGTTTAACAAACTCTCTTGCAGACATATTTTGAAGATTAACTCCTGTTTTTAAGATATGATTCACTGCACATAAGGGACAAGTCACTCACAAATAGAATGTGAAATATATATGGAATATATCATCTAGAACTTAGATCTTCTGAGTATTATCTTGTTTATCAGTATTCAGCTGCTGGTAATTGTATAGGCTGATCATCATATCGACCTCTTACTCCTGTGGGAAACAAGTTTGGAAAGCAGAGAGCCTCCAAACTCTTTTCACACACACTCATTGTAGCTCCCTTAGCTTGCATCATATGGTATAGGTCTATAGCATCACCAATGACTTTTTTGGAATGTGATGGATGGATGCTGTAGTGCTCATAGACCTTATCTGAATGGGATGAATCTACTTTTTCTATTTGTATGCTTTCAGACAAAGTCTCATCATCATCATTAGCATTTTCAATATCATTCTGAACATCAACATTTTTATAATAAACATTATTTTGTACTAGGTATATTGTGGCTTGTTTAACTTTATTAACATCCACCAACTCTTGCCAAATTGTCTTATTCTTAGTAGGTGCAACATTTACCAAAATAATAAATGTTTCTTCATTATCTTTCTCAACTCCTATAGTTTCAACATGTTTTTAAAGTCTAATCTCAAATACACTACTCTTCCTTTAAAGCCTTACAATAACTCTGTTGGATGCAATTTATCTGTCTTTGGTTCCAAACGTATAATTGCTTGAAATGGATGTACAGATTGTGTAAGGATATATTAATACACATTTTAATCTTGCAATTGTTCTCGGATAGTTATCCGTTACACACTGATCCAGCTGGTGTTCTCTGATCCTCTAATTTGTTATAACAATACTAACAAATTACTTGTCAGTACCTACACTGCAGTCAACAACCCCTAGATATCTGCACCTACATATCTTTTATTGTAATCACATAATACACGCAGGGCCACTGAAAATAAGCAACTGTGAGGCCACTGCAACTTGCCACATAATGCATCATCTCCCACGTAATCTGAACATTTTAAGAAAAATTGAAATGTTGTATCTAGCTCAAATGGAAAAAATTAGTAACAATACAGCACATGCTTTGCCACTCAGTGTAAGGCCCTTTCTTTAGTTATATCATTGTTGCTATATTGCTAAAATTGGGTGTTGAATTGGCACTAATTACTTCCGACAATACACACACACACATACAATGTTAACAGGTTTCAAAATAATTAACTAATAGTGTCAGAAAATCCTGACGCATTATGCCACATAATTTCAAATAATTTCCTCCATAATTCACTCAGTGCTGCCCCATAATTTGGCCCATCCTTCCTGCATAACTTCAATGGCTCTCACTGTACCTCCTGCAGCTCATGAACATCTTATTTCAAGCATAACCTCTAACAACAATAAGTTAAAACTATAATGCTTCACATGCCATTCCTCATAAAAAGTCAATTTTAATTCTTAAAAGTTGACCCAAAATGTCTAGTACCATCATATAAACATTTTTATGAAACAATCAGCATTTATGTCAGTAGACCTTACTTACTATACTTTTTTAATGTAACATGCAGGTTTTTTAAAAAACTTTTATTAATGGTCGGAGCTCACTTTAAACATAATACTGGAATTTGCATACCTATAAATACATTTTGATGATAGAAAAGTCATGTTCACAATGGCACATTTCCCATCTTTTTTTTTAATGTAAATAAAAACTCAGACTAAGAATGGTAGCCCATTCTCACTCTTGGGAACCAGTAATGGCAGCCTATTCACCTTTGCTTTGTGTAATACTGTGATGCTTATCAAATCACAAGCTCCGTTTCATTCTTTATTTATGCCACACTTCTTTTCAATGGTTACTGTGTGTTAACCCCATGCTGTGTGCTTAGTCATAAGGCCAATTTCCTACTGTGTGCTGCTGGAGTCACGCCTTCTTCGCGTCACCCTGTGTAACACCGCAATGGAGTTGCATATCCAGTCGAGGAAAAAAACATATTTCTCATTATTTTCTTCAACATTTTTCACTACAGTATGAAAATACACAGGATATTTGTCCGGGAAAACCTTTTGTTTCAAAACCTACTCCACCATGTTCCCTATTTTACAGGTAAATGTTTGTCTCCTTAAAGAGCTGCTCTTCCCTCCCACACTGAAAGTCCACAGGTGCCATAGCAATCTCATCTAGCCCACTGTACGGCACTAAAAGTTCAAACGTTCACTACATTTAGTGGTAGCAGCAGTCTAGCTTTACTGTATACTGCAGCAGGAGTGGTTTACTAGCACTAAATATAACATATCAAAAACTAAGCTAGTGGTGTTAAAAAATAAGAACCAATCACAAATTCACTCACTTCTATTTGTTAGTCACAACCTAATTTGATATATAACTTTTTTCACAACATCCAATCAAATGCATGCATTTTTTTAAATGTGCACGTACCTCCATTTTAACCACCTTACATGTTCTGACCTCCATCATTCAGCTGCAGCCTTCTCCTGTGTGAAACAGCTCCATTCTTTCAAAATGTTCAGAGTGTGCATTGTAGACCACAGCTATGTTTTTTGGGCTAGTGAGTATGCAGGAAAAACTGGCATTAATAGGGACCTGGTTTTGCCTAGTGTGAATATTACTTGGGTTGGCGAGAGAGAGATTTAGAAGGTAGCAATTGCTTCCATTGTTCTAAAGCATTAGAAGTACCCACCCTCTTCACCTCATCATTGTGCATTGTGGTGTTAATCATGTGGGCATAGTGACTGGAGTAGGACTGGAAATACTCCTGAAGTATACCTTTGTTCAATGAATGCACTTTTTCCCTCACACTGCCTTTGTGTTCTCTAATATATGCCAGAGGCAGAAATTCAAGAGGCCAACTCAATTCTGTCCAAAAATAGACAAAGGCAGGAAACATGTTACTAAAACGGTTTCAGCATTTCTCAGAGACCATTACATGGGTTCAGTGTACAATAATAAACTCCACTTTGACATGGATGGCATAGATAGAAGAGATGGTGTGCGCTTCACAGATGAGGGCAACAGGGTATTTCTGAGTAACTTAAAACTGTGTATGCGCTCATATATGCAGTGAACATATACATCCAACAAACACAAAGGCTCTTGTTAGAGCCACCCTACATTCCAAACACTTTTTAATTTTAAGAGCACCTCTGATTTTTTTATAAAAAAATTAGTCCCAACTTTGTCTCAGATTTGCAAACCAAAAGCACAATTCAGTGCACAATAACCAACATATTTTTTCATGCATTTTAATTTATTAAATATATATAACAGTACATTTTGGAATGCATCACAGGAATTAAAATTACCTATTAGTACTCAATGGAGATCGTTCTGAGCGGGTTTGTGAGTGGGTGGAAGAGTCACTGACTGGGTCTGGGTGCACAAGAGTCTCAGTGGGTCTGTGCGGGTCTCAGTGGGTCTGTGAGTGGGTGCATTAGTTTCTCAGTGGATCTGTGAGTGGGTGCAAAAGTGTCTGAGTGGATCTGAAAGTGGGTGCATCAGTGTCTGAGTGGGTCTGTGAATGGTTGCATCAGTGTCTGTATTGATCAGTGAGTGGGTGTATGACGTCTGAGTGAGTCTGTAAATGGATGTGTCAGTATCTGACTGGGTCTGTGAGTGCATGGGTCACGGTCTGAGTTGGTCGGTGACTGGGGGCATGAGAATCTGAGTGGATTTGTGAGTGAGTGCATGAGGGTCTCAATGAAACTGCGAATGGGTGCATGAGAGGCAGTGTGGGTATGTGAGTGGGTAGGCATCAGTGGCTGAGTGAGTCTGTGATTGGTTATGTCAGTTTCTTTGAGTCTGTGAGTGGGTGCATGAGGGTCTGAGTGGGTCATGACTTGGTGCATTGGTATCTGAGTATGTCTTTGAGTGCATGTGTCATTGTCTGTGTGTGTTGGTGACAGGGTGCACCAGTGTGCTTGTGAGCAGGAGTGTGACTGTCTGAGTGGGTCTGTGAGTGGGTGTGTGAGAGTCTGAGTGGGTCAGTGAGTTGGTGCATCAGTGTCTGAGTTGGTCTATGACTGGGTGCATGAGGGTCCGAATGGGTCTTTGAGCGGGTGCACGAGGGTCTCAGTGAGTCAGTGAGTGGGTGTATCACAGTCTCAATGGTTCTCTGAGTGGGTTCACGAGAAACTGTGGATCTGTGAGTGAATGCATGCGGTTCTGCCTGGGTTTGTGAGTGGGTTTGGGAGTGGGTGTACGAGTGTCTGACTGTGTCTCTGAGTACATGCATGACGCTCTGAGTGGATCTGTGAATGGGTGCATGAGTCTCTCAGTGGGTCTGTGAGTGAGTGTGTGAGTGCTTCAGTGGGCCTGTGAGTGGATTCATGAGGCTCTGAGTGGTCTGTGAGTGGATGTAGGAGTCTCTGAGTGGGTCTGTAAGTGGCTGCGTGAGTTGGCCTGTAGGTGCCTACAAGACTATCTGAGTTTGTATGTGAATAGTTACATGCGTCTCTGACTGGGTCTATTGGATGGTGTCGGTCACAGTGTGTGCAGCAGTATCTGTTGAAATAAATATATTTTTTCTTTCATTGGCAGGTTCACAACTCCATCACAACGTTACAAAGGGGGCCGTGCTGGGCACAGCATCGGAGCTGTGGATTCATAATCACCAAAAAAAAAGGTTTTTACCTCTTCACACTCATAAGATATCAATTACAAACCCATACAATGTACCTCTACCCTGACCCCTTTTGCCCATTAATCAAATATAGTTCATCCCCCAGGACTGCTGCTGGTCAATAAAATGGTGGTCACAACTTTCTGAACAGCTTGCACTCCTCCATATGGCTTGCGGATTCACAGTTGTCCACACTGGATCCCCGACAGAGCTGCGTCTCTGTAGATGCAATTTTGTTTTCCCCTTAAGTTTTCAAACACTACGGAACGGAGTTACACCAAAATAAAAAACAGGTCACTTTCTGTTCCAGGACCTACATTTGTGGCAATTGTGGTGTCATTCTGTCTGGTAGTTTCAGGACGATCTCTGTTCACAGCCCCTATGGAAAAATGAATATGAAAATGTGTTTTGGGACCTTCCTTTTTTCTCTACCCCTCCTGGATGGATCACCCTGAAACTTTCCAGACAGCAGCTGACCTGACTAGCAAATCTTTTTGTAAAGATTTTTGAAGATTCGTCAAGTGGCGCCAACGATATAGGCAAGTAAAAGAACGCTTTCTATATAGAAACTAGGTCCTAACTACCTAGTTAGACCACCAATAGGATATATATATATATATGTATATACATATATATATGTGTTTATATATATATATATATATATATATTTTTTTTTATATATATATAATTTCAAAGTGCTCATCCCATGAACAAACACTGTTTGCCATGGGCGGTCAAAGGAAGCAGGCAGCACAGCCATATCAGCTCCCACAAACCATCAGTTTCTCCAAAAGTGCAAATGGTGCAAACATGGTGATGATGTGTTTATGCCAGAGCCTTCCACTGCCCATAGAGTTACTTTTGTGCAGTTTCTTTTAAAGGAACACTTTCCAAATCCCACCACCTTAAAAAAAACTACACTGCTAACAGCTTTTTCCAAAAATACTCTCTCCGCCATCAAATGTTTGACGTGAGAGTCAGGCAAGGGAGTGGCTCATATGCAAGTTACTTTGTATTGTGTTTCTATTACATGATGGTTAGTAACCAACTTGTAAACATAAGCCTGTTCCATCAAACATACACTTGATCATTTGTATATGACAATACATTTATTCTGCTTACTATTCACCACAACAGAATTTTTACTGCCTGGCAGGCTCCTCTGTAGTGACTAATCATAGCCTTTCTTCATAGTAACATGATACAATTCGCTCATCAGGCTTTCAGGATCTTGTTCATATCTCAGTATCTCATACAGTGTCCACTTGATCATAAACAATTGCTGCAATTGCTCTAAAGTTGATGTTACAACTATTACATTCACCTGAGTTAAGTGCTAGATGCATAGTCTTGAGCCCTTTTAGTCACTGTAAAGTACATAATATTACAACTGTTTTTGTCCATCTCAATACAGTACTAAACTATGTGCCATATACATATATAATATTGCATTGTCTTATCCCTAACACATATTATTACAAAGTGCCAATCTGTTTTCAATTGCAAATAGAACCTTAACACAATTGCTGTAAATTTGATGTTATACCTGTTATATTCACCTGAGTAAAATGCTTTATACATTGTTGTACACTGCTTTAGTCACTGTAAGGTACATAACATTGCAACAGTTTTTTTCATCTCAATAAAGTGCTAAATGAAGTGCCATATGTATATATAATAGTGCAGTGGACTATCCTGAGTACATAATATTGTAACTGTCTTTATCATCTTAATCAAGTGCTTAATAAAGTGGCATATGCATGTATAATACTGTAATGTTATATCTTTTCCCATAAAATGCTGTGTGCCAGAAACCTGTCCTTTGTACTTCAGGCCCCTATGGATCCAAGAGTAACATGAATTCTACTTCTGCCCCAAAAGCGAAATATCATAGATACGGATGAACTCGTCCATTCCCCCTGTTGTAACCATGAGTACATTCCATACAATGGGGTCATGCATGTAGTTAGAGTTGGGACCTAGTTTCTATAGAAAAAGCATTTTTTGTTTTGCTAATAACTTTGGCGCTGTTTATTGAATCCTCATGAAGTTTTCCAAGAAAATACAACGCTCACTTCAGCTGCTGACTGGCAAGTTTCGGGTGACACGTCAAGCAGGGACTGAGAAAGAGGGGGTGTCCCAAAATGCATTTTCCCCATTTATTTTTACATACAGATTTTGAACAGCAATAACGCCCAAACTGCTGGACGGAATTGCACCAAATATGGCAGAAAGGGCCCTTTTTGTTATTTGATGTAAATTAATTCAGTAGTTGTTGAGAAATTTAAGAAAATCCAAATCTGTACATAAAGGAACATGAAGGTTCAGCTCGTGCTGAGATCTAATTGGCTGCCAACACTTCAACAAGGAAGTGTTGGCAGCCATCTTGGGACTCAACTTCAGCCGAGTCCATGAAAAAAACATTTAAAAAATAAAAGGGGCCAATGTAAGGGCACCCTGACCTCTTAGCTCTGGTACTGGGGTTCCAGAGGGACCCCCCTGAGCTAAAAAGCATTTTTTTAAATGTTCACAGCAGATCCAGCATAAATTAAAAAAACAACAATCATTGTCTCTTCTGTTTTTTCTATAAACAGCCCCCAGGTGGGCCAGGGTCCAAAGGCATTGCCTTTTTTATGTGGGTGAGCCACCCGACCCTTCTCCCCGCTGCCCCAGGGGACCACCACCTCGCCGGGGCTACACAAATGATGTTTATGGGGGCCACCCGGATAACCGCAGCGCTGGGAACTGCCACCTCACTGCTTTACAGAATCATGGTGGGGGGCCGAGTGGCCAACCTGAAGCTCCGGGGACCACCACCTTGCCAGGGCATTACAGAAACATGATGTGGGTGGTTGTGTGCCCCCCCCCCCCACAGCCCCGTGGATCATCACCTCCCCGGGGCTATAATAAAAAGAATGAAGGGAGTCTGTTTCCGTCCCCCAAACCCTGGGGACCACCACCTCCTTGGGGCTATGCTAGTTGGAGGGACCTTTGATGGCCTTGGGTACCACCACCCCCCAGGGCTGGCTCCTTCTATTTCCTGGGTAACCACTCCTAAAAAACATAGCTGTTTGCTTTTATTTGTTGGGAGCTGACAGCTAAAGCTAACAAAGTCAGATTTCTGACAGCAGGAGCTGTCAAACAGCTCCAGCTGTAAGAAAGTGGAGTTTTCATCTGTCTTCCCTGCACGCAAATATGCATGCACGAAAGACAGATGAAAACTTTGTTACTAGTTAAAGCAGCTCCCTGCTTCTGGGAGCACTGCTGGCTCCCAAAGGACGTGGGGAGCCAGCTAGGACCGCTGGGGCCTTAGGGCTCCCCCCACAGTCCTGTCACTCTCTCTCTCTCTCTCTTACATCCCATAAACAGATTGTTATTGCAAATGGTCTCTTCATACAATGATTTCAAAGTGTCATACTGGGAACGTCTGGTACGAATGTTGTAGTTACATTTGGATGCAGAGCAGAACAGAGTCAATTTTGGCCTAATGGTCAAGGTTTTGTGCTGTCACTCAGTAGGCGGGAGGCTCAAATCCTAGAATTGGTGGCAGTGTGTTTGTTTATTTACTGGTATTTTGACTGTTAAACCTTACTAGTGATGGAATATTCACATTTTTTCCCTGTTGCATGCATGCATGCATTGACTGTCATAGGTATGTCTGGAAGCATCACAGTAAGGAGTAACCTATGGCCTAAAGGTTAATGTCACAGACCCTCACACTGAAAGTTGAGAGTTCTTCCCCAGGTGTGTTTGTGGTCATTTTCCTTCTTTAATGTCTTTAAACATTTAAGGTTCATACTAAAAGTTGATCTCACTCTTTTTAACTGATAAATACATTTTCCTTTTCAATAAGTCCAGAAATATCTCATTCTAAGTATATAATTCACCAATTCCTAAAACACTCTCTATCTCTCTCCCTCTCACTCTCTTTTCCTCACTCTCTCAATTTCTCTTTTTCAATCTCTTTCTCCCACTCACACACCCACTCAGACCCTTGCGCACTCACTCACAGACCCACTCAGACTCTCACATACCCAGTCACAGACCCACTGAAACACTCAAGCACCCACTCACATACCTACACTGATACTGATGCACCCACTCTCACACCCAGATAGACACTCTCACAGCCATTCTCACCCCTAGAGGCACCCTCTCACACCTATTTTCACACCTAGAGAGACAGGCCACAGTCAACTCCCACCATCCTCAGCCAAAGAGTCATGCGCAGTATGTGGTTGGGTGTTTGGGGGGATAGCCAACCTCTGCCGCACACGGGCAAAGGCCATGCACAGCTGTGGTTGGATAAACGTGTAGTAATGAAAATGTCTGTATGTAAAAAAAACATAGAAATACACTTGAAAAACAAAGGTTACAGGGATGTTATAGTTAGGAAATAGAATTTACAGAAATTCACTGGTAAAACTAAAGGATACAGGGACGTTATGGTTAGGCTCATATTTTTAATGTAACAAACCACAGAAATGTGCCTGTTATAGTTATGCCCTAAGGTAAGTAGAATTCATGCCCTCGCCATGCGTTGCTTATTACCCCACAAATTACGGCCCTCATGATATCTTTGATAACATAATTGTTGATATCAATGTCATAGTTGCAGTAAAATGTTTGACGAAACAAATGTGGATAGGGGTACTCCTGGAGAATCTGTTCCCTAGTTAGGAAGGGTCCAGGAATCACCCCCACTCATGGCTGGTGTCTGGCATAAATGATGTCTCCCTGGAAATATCTTCAAAACATTACTGGACCAGTGAAAGACAGAAGAAGTGCTGCACCTGCTGGTGAGACCTCTAACGAGAACCCCAAGGGCTGGACCTGCTCCCACTTGTACCAAGAACAAAAATGTGGACACTAAGGCCCATATTTATACTTTTTGATGCAAACCATTCCTAAGCGCCAGGCAGGAGCCTTATTTAAGGATTGACGTTAGCCGGCGCTGCGGGCTGGTCAGAGTAAAAATAAAATGTCTCTAACCAGGCAGCGCCGGCATAGGGGAAAATGGGGTTGTGCGTCAAAAAACGGTGCAAGTCAGGTTAGAGTCAAAATCATGGCTCTAACCGGACTTGCGATATTTTTTGACGCACAACCACCATGGAAATGACTCCTGTCTTAGCAAAGACAGGAGTCATGACCTCCTGCCCAATGGCCAGGCCCAGGGGACTTCTATCCCCTGGTCCTGGCCATTGGGCACAGTGGCATGTAGGGGGGCCCAAGTTAGGCTGAAAGGCACCTGTGGACTGCTTCCATGGTCAGAGACCATGAACATGAGCCCACAGGTCCCTTAACGCCTGCCCTCACCCAGGCGTTAAAAAACGGTGCACATCAGGCTAGGCGCCAGTTTTTAAGGCCCGCCCCCTCGTGTGCGTCAAAATGACGCAGGAGTATAAATAAGGCGCACAGGCCTTAAAGTAATTTTTTGGACGGGAACGCCTACCTTGCATGTCATTGAAAAAAGGCGGTTTCCCGCATTCTGAAAATTACGCACACGGAGGAATTTTGACGTTCGCGGGGTCGGGCGTCATAGTATAAATATGGTGCAAGGTTTGCGCTGAATATGCATCAACATTTTTGACACACATTCGGAGCAAACAGAGTATAAATATGCCCCTAAATATCAGTTGGCTGACCTTCTGGTAAGGTACAAGGAAAGAAAAGCTGTACTTTCCTGAAAGAGCCCAGTTAATGGTTTTCAAATGGATACACCATCGACCCTACTTGTGGCTTTTGTTGGATTGAGTGCTGTGCCTGAGGTCCTTAAACACTTGTTGTTGTTTGAGAGTACTCCCCCTGCCTAAACCTTGAAATCTAGGACTTGGATTCCTTTTACTAAATTTCACTCTGGAGAACTGTTGAGGTATTGGGACCAACCTGTCAGCCGATCCACTGAGGATGCATCTGCAGTGGGCCTGATGTCCTGCAAATCCATTTCAGCAAGCCCATCACCAATCTGCATCAGAGGATATCCAATCCTCTTCCACAACAGCCTGCAGCCTTGACCTGCTGAGAAACTCTGACTTCCAGAAAAGAGTGTATGTACAAAGGTAGAAATATTTACTGGGCCAGACAAGGGGCAGCATCTGACCAATGTCATCAGCTTCCTTTGTGCAAACTCAAGATTTATCCAGCTGGGAGCTTTTCCCACTTTCATCCATTGCTTCACTGAGACCTCATCCTTCGTCAGCCAGTCATTGACAAGCCTGTCTTTGGATTCAGCATGCATCCAGGCCCTGCTAAAGACTCTCCCTTCCTCAAACTCTTCGAAGTGTGAAGGTAACCATCCAACTAGGACAAATCTGATCTGTGTATCCAACATGCACTCCACTGCATTCAGCCTTAAATTGTACCCTTGTCGAGCTTTAGCATGACCACTTGTATTTACAGCTTTAAAAATTAATACATTTTGCTACTGTAGTTTTTGTTATTTTCAACAATTAATTATTCTATATTTTCATAAACTATAGAGGAGTTTTGTTGTGCTGTGTTTTTGTCTTTTTAATTTTTTTATATGTTAAAATTAATTCCATATTTTCTTAAGTTATGCCTGTCTGCTCATTGCCATAGCTGTCACTAAATTGCTGAAAACTTTACTGGCCCTAACAAGAGTAGTTATATTACTAATTGTAGTGGACTACCATCCTCCCTAACAAATAGTTCACTTTCTCACAGTAATACTTCAAACAACATTACTCATTGCTGCCTCACACTCCCTTGACATAGATTTTGAGGTTAATTTTTGGCTGAACAAACCTAAGATGAGCCAAAGGGTACCAACGGAGAAAGGATTGTATGTGATAGAGACATCTAGGGCCAGATGTAGCAAAGGTTTTTACCAATTCTGTGTCTGTGGGAAAAAGTGTTCGTACATACGGCCCTTAGTCCCAGATTCCTTAACTTAGAATCCCCCCCAGGTGCCCACTTGGAATGAAAAACTTTTTCCCCTAGTACATCAGAGTGTCAGCAGGGGACTATGTGTGGCTCTATAATGACGTTGTCCACCAGATGTGACATCAATGGAATTTATATAACTACCCCGCCAATGCACTGACGCCATTTCCTTCTTTTCCGTGCTTGCAGCATGGATCCGGAGATGGTTATTCTGACATCTTCAGAGTGCTATGTCGTCGGGATTTAGACCTTTTGGGTCCTGTGCACTGCAGATGTTGGCTACAGATCCCCATTCAGTGTACATGTGTTGTCTGGGTGAAAACCATGACACTGAGGACCCCAGCTCCTGTCAGGAGTGTAGGACGAAGCTTGTGGCTGCACAGTTGACAGAGTCTAGGTCTTCATGTTGCAGGAAATCTCAATGTCAGTCTGATGTCCGGTTCTGGAGCCATTAGAGAAGTCACTCTTGTGGACACTGATCTCCTTCAATGTCCACAGGTAAGTTCCATAGACGGACAAGGCCTCAGCATTTACCAACCTCACTGCACTCGACCTCCTGTCATTCCTCGGCTGAGGAGATGAGGTCAGGGTCTGGCCTGCACCTTCCTCCCTTTCCAAGAGGTGAGGCGACTCTAGAGCAGAATGCGTGCATATTATTCTTCTCTGCATGCTATCTTTTGTCAGTCACCTTCCTCTGGAGTTCCTGTTGACCCCAAGAAGGTGTGCAGTGCTTTGGTGGGACCACGCCGGAAGATTCACCCTCAACTTCAGTTAGGCCTGCAACATCATCTGATGTGCCTACTGTGGCACCAGTGCACAGCCCTTCGACTTCTGGAACCATGCCAGTCTTCCTTCGAAAGACTCCATTCCTGTTGCTATTGCTGCAGGGGATGGTGGTGCGGTAGTTTTGGAATTGGGGACTCCTAGAGAGGACAGCTGGTTATCTGATCTGGCTACTGCTAGTGGCTTGGCCTCGGGCCTTCTGTTTCCTCTGTGGATATGCTAAAGAGGATTTCAGAGGTGTTGGTTCTTACCCTTCCCTTAATGGACTTGGCTTCTGATCCTTTATTTGATATACTCCACCATAGCAAGACCGGGATTGAGCTGGTGCTTCCCCATAGCGAGGCATTACATAATGTCTTGTTTGGTGCTTGGGTTAAGCCTGCTTCTGGGTCTCTGGTTGACTGGGATATATCCTAGAGGCCCCGTTCTGCCCCGGGTGACCCACCTTGGTTTGTTCAGACATCCTACTCCTCACATTTTTGTTGCGCAGGCCGCTGTACATTTCTCCGACAAAGAGTCCCTTCTCCATGCTCCAACTGACAGAGAGTCTAGAGCCCTTGATATCTGTGGCAGGCATATTTTTTTCCTTAAGTTCTGCTTTATGTTCTGTGAACACGTCTTGTTTTCCTTGGACGTTTCTCTCATTCCTTATGGGACTCTTGCACTCGTTTCCAGATGAGGTCAGGAGTATTCTTACTCCTATAATTCAGAACAGGCAGAATGCTACTAAATTGATCATTTGCTGTGGCATGGATTCGCTGACCCTGTGGGTTGACCTATGGCATCCTCAGGTGCTCTCCGTCGGTGTGTCTGGATTACATTCCTCAGGATTTTCTCTGCCAATACAATCTACATTACTGGACATGCCATTTGATGATGCTCATTTGTTTGGTGCATAGGCTGACTCAGCCTTGAGACGTTTTTGGGATAGCAGGTATGGAACTACGAGGTGATGATCCTTTGTATATCTGGGGCTGTGTATTTATGTATATATATATATATATATATATATATATATATATATATATATATATATATGTATGTGTATATATATATATATATATATTTATATATAAATAGATAGATAGATAGACAGCTATATATATATATATATATATATATATATATATATATATGTGTGTGGGTATATGTGTGCATGTTTTTATATATGCATATACACTTGGTACTATATAGGCATTGGTTCTTCCGTCCCACGTCAGTAGCTGTGTATTTGCACATCTGTAGGATGCTTTCATTATATGTGCAACTTTTCTGTGGGTTATGTATTTTATTGCCAATGATTAGTCTTGTTCTCTTCATTGTGGGCAACTGTCTGCTTTCTCTGCATGAGTTACTCTATTATGTTTACCATAGTACGAGGTTCTGCTCCTTGACAGGTTAGGCTGCTTAGTGTTCCACCAGCGTAGACCTTTTCTACAGTTTACATCTGGGAATGGATATTTGTATTCTGTACTCTTTTTCTGCTACTTCATGAGATCACTTGTAGTTTGTCTTGTCAACTTGTTCTTGTCTTTATATTCTTAATGCTGTGGTCATTCTGCAAACTTCTTCTCTTGGTGGCACGTGTTGCTTATCTTCGTACTTCTGTTCACCTTTCCACTGATTCACTGATTACTTATTTTTACATGTCTTTTTCCTTCCATTTTTTTATGGTTCCTGACTCCTATTTAGTGGTTCGAGGAGGGAGCCCCGGGGGATTCTAAGGTAAGGAATCTGCAGCTAGACCCTCTCTCTACCAGATACCTCGTTACTGAAGGTATGCAACTTGTTCTTTACGTCTGCATGGTTCCCCTGACCAGGATGTGTAGGAAGTTTCTCACCACGGGGACATCGCTATTCTTTACCCTGACTGGTGACTTTCTTACAGTCTGCCTGTATCGATCAAATAGAAACAGCCACATGGATGTGCCTTGACAATTGTTGATGTTGTCTTATCTTCCTTTTCAGAATTGCTCATCTGAATACTACATTTGAGCTCCTAGGGCCAAAGGACAGGTAATTGGACCACACAGGCTTCGCTAAGTGACATCTTTTCATCCATGGTGAGTTGGAGGAGACTCCAATGCCAACTTCCACCTTTTGCATGTCTAATGACTCCTTCTCCTGACCATTTGCATTTCTAATTATAGCTAGTCTGGATAAGTAGTTCTTGTTCATGGTGTGGGATGCATACCTGATCTGTGCTAGGTGGTGGATGATTGGTATGTAGACATCACTTATTGGGGACACAAAGTCACAATAAGTGGGTGTTTCACTGATGTACATAGCCACATAAAAGTGCCTGAGCCGTGGCACAAGCCATCCGTGGAACAAATCGCACTATGTGATTTACATCAGCAGCATATGCACCAATATCCAGAGCATGGTAACTGCAAACCTCAAGTTTGTCTTCTGGGGGAGACAAAATATGTGGATACTAGGGAACTGGAATGTTAGCCTACGGGAAAGAAAAGTCATAGTCCAAGACTGAGCTGTGGTCGAATTTCCATCAGTACAAAAATCTGACCTACAAAGGTCAACTGTTCTGTGAAGAATCGCTAGCACATTCTCAGTTGATTGACTGTAGCAGCAAGGCCTCCCTCAAAACAAAATGCATGTGGCATATGCAGCAGAAAGCCAAGCCGTAATACAATTAAGAAAAAACGTAAAAGTTTCAAACCAGATAAGTTGAAAAGACAAATTTGATAAGAAGAATTCCATACATACAAAGAGAAACAGGTATTGACAACAAAGTCAAAACCTGTCTCATACGAAGACATGGGAAAATGTTATTCTAAGGGATAAAGAACTAAGAAGAATATTTCAAGCAAGGCAAACACTGATGGATGTAGTCAGCATCTGCACTATAAGGTCAGGTGCTTCTGTCTCAGGACATTCTCCACCCTCTAATCTCAAGAGAGAAGTTCCATACAGCAAACAAACTTTACTGACAGGCTCTTGACCGCCCATTAGCCTTACATGTCAGCAGAAGACTGGCGTCACCATTTCTGAACAAATGTTTGAAAGCAGAGTTTGTGACAGAGCAGGAATCACTTTTTCCAGGCTGGCATGCAGGTATTTGTCACTATAGAAAATTTGGTAATTGTGTCTCCTCTTCAATTCGCACCTAGATATGAGTCATGCAGGATCTTATAAAGAACAAGCCAGACTGGGTTTGGTAATTAGATCTATCCATTCCTAACGGAGTTGTGAGGCTTTTCGCTTATTTGTTCAGAAACAAGGGAGATGCTTTTATCGCTCTAAGTAATACTTTGTGGTATTAGGATGGTACATACTTGTATTGAAGTCATTCCTGCCTCCAAACGCCACCCAAGGATTCCCCCATTTCAGCTCCATGTCCCACAAAGTAAATCTCCTCCACTGAGCCAGCGCTTGGCTCAGGCCTTCTTCAATGTATGTCTGTGTTTAGGCCTCCTAGTCTTTATTTTGAATGGAGAAAGGAACTACAGATTTTATTCAGGCAATGATGTCCCACTTACAATCAGCAGGACTGTCTTCTCAAAAGTGATATATGTTTAGCATCAGTACTCAATCCAAAAATCACGTTATATTTTAGAAACAGGTAGGCCAAATATATTTTGACTCCTTAGTCTCATATGTACTCTATGTAGCTGGACATGGAAATTCATACAGACATGCACCTTAACAGAGACAGCTATGGCACTTAAGAAAGAAAAATGCCTGTCCTTTGCAGCAGAGATCACATGTGGCTAAGCCTGGCTAGCAGGATGCAACAGGTCGGAACAAAATATCAGCTATACAACGGTGAAATATGGGAAGAAAACAATAAGTTGGATTTCCTTACACCGAAGTGCCAAGAAATGCTGTGGAGTTACATGTACATGGCACGGAAATGAGCAATAATTGTGCTGGTGGTTTTTCCCTTTCTTTGGATTTTTCCTTGGTCTTCCTTACCATTTCATTTGCCTTGGAAGGAGAACAGTCTAGGTCACTATTTTTAATTAAAGTCATACACACAGACGGACAAAGCAAGGATTTCAGTCAGGGCCAATAATTGGAATGCAGTACAGGGCAAGTGTTAGCATGGAATAACCATGTATCACGAACATCCACTTGCATAGCTTAGTCACTATTGATGACTGAGTACACGTGGGCACTATCCTAGGTTTGTGGGCTGCCCACATTGACATGGCATGGAGCACAGCAACAGGGGAAATGTCTAAGCTAACAGACCACAACATAGTCTCTGAAGCACGGATATCTCTACTGGGCCTGTTGCTCACAACCAAGAAGGAGAAATACTTATAAAAGTTTGAAGACTTGGCCAGTCATGGCTTGCGAGGCACAGAAGGGGCAAGGGGGCGCCCAGAGAGGGGGGAATGGGGAATAAACATTTTTTTTTATTTTTTTTATAAGAACACTTACCTGAACGCCGCACGCCGCTCCTCTCCTCTGTCTCTTCTACCTTGTCGCTTCAGGCACAGGCTCCCAGCCCGCCCTGCGGCCAATCCTGACAATGCTCAGAGCAGCATCAGGATTGGATGGGAGCTCCCAGCCAGGGCATTCCCAGGAAGACTGGGAATGCCTTGGCATGGACTCTTCAGCCCAGCAACTGTGTTGCTGGGCTGGAGAGAGCCTACTGCGCATGTCTGTTTGGCCGGCCTGAGACGGCCTTCCAAACATATATACGCAGCGAGGGGGAGTGCTCTGCACTCCCCCTCACTGTTCGTCACCCCCATGGCCATGTCCCTTTACCAGAAAACGATAATAAACTCAGTTTATTATTGTTTTTTTATTATCGTTTTCTAGTAAGGGTTATGCAGCTGCGGCTGCAGGCGGTGGTGGTGATGCTCCTCCGTCCTAATGGAGGAGCTGCCCCTGGACATGGCGTTTATCCTGTTTAAACTCCGCTGTCTTGGAAGTCACCCGCTGCCTTGATCATTGGGTGCTGGCTATGAGACTTATGTATGTAGGTGACTTCTGAGGCTGACACTCTCACCTTGCTGACTTGACTGGGAGACAGGCGCCGGGTTAGCTCGATTTTGTATACATACATTACAAAGTTAAACGCAAAGCCGACAAAAAGCCACCTTGAAGATTAATAACAGGCATTACCACAGACATTATGGGGGTTATTACAACTTTGGAGGAGGTGGTAATCTGTCCCAAATGTGACGGATATACCACCAGCCGTATTACGAGTTCCATAGGATATAATGGACTCGTAATACGGCTGGTGGTATATCCGTCACTTTACGTCACTTTTGGGACGGATTAACACCTCCTCCAAAGTTGTAATAACCCCCTAGGTGGTCATTACATAGGTGGTCATTACAACCTCAGCGGATATTTTAAGAAGACCGCCGAGGGACCGCCGTGCGGAAGACCGCCAGTAGTGGTGGTTTGCCGCTCAGCGTATTATGACCGTTGGCAGCCCTCTGACGTTTTTCCGACGGAGAGCCGCCAACAGCCATACATGCGGGCGGCGGGGAAGTTGAGGTTGCTCCACCTCCACCGCGACGCCAACAGAACACTGCCGAGCTTATCACGTCCTGTGATTCTGCGCAGCGGTGTTCTGTTGGCGGTGTGGTGTTGGCGGAGCTGCCCCCATGGCTCCCGTCCCCTCCCGGCGGATCGACAGAACAGGTAAGTCGATCGTCTGTTAGGGGAGGGGGGCGAGGGGTGTTGTGTGGTGTGTCGGTGCATGGGGGTGTGCGTCTGTGTATGTTGGGGGTGTGAGTGCGTGTATGCTTGCGGGGGTGTTGCGTGTTTCGGAAATGTGTGCGTGTCTGTCTGTATGTATGTCTGTATGGATGTGTGCGTGAATGTGTGAATGTGGGTGTACGTGTCTGAGTGTGTGTGTGGATGTAGGCATGTATGTCGGTGTGTGTGCGTGTATGTGTGTTGGTGGTGCCTGCGTGCGTGTCGGGTGTGTACGTGTCAGGTAATGTCGGGGGTCGGGGTGGGGAGGGGGGCCCTGGCACCTTTGGGGGGTGGCAGGGGTGGTGGGGGGTGTAGAGGAGGGAGTCGGGTGGGGGTGGGGGGTGGGGGAGACCCCTATCAATGCCAGGGAAGGAATTCCCTGGCACTGATAGTGCTTACCGCCATGGATTTCATGGCGGTTCCTACCGCTGGAAATCCACAGAGGTAAGCTGGGTCACAATACCGGTGGCGGTATTGTCACGGCCGCCGGGCTGGAGACCCAGGTCTCCAGCCCAGCGGTCATCTCCGCCCTGGCGGACAGAACGGGGAAGCGACGGATGACTATGGCATAATCGCCATGGTCATAATACTAAAAAAAAGACCGCCAGCCTGTTGGCGGTCTTACCGCCGCTTTAACACCATCCGCCAGGGTTGTAATGACCCCCATACTAGCCTAATGGGATATAAACATTGATGAGGCCGATTTGGTCTGCTTTTAGTTGGGGCTTCAGGAAAGGCGCAGATATGTAATGTGACTGAAAAGGGAGCTCCTTAGATGGTTTCTGCGAAATTGCTGTAGCCACATGCCCACCACATTAGAAGCGTAAATGAGAAGTGTAGCCTGATCATTCAACAAAAGACTTTGCTACATTGCTGTTAATAATATTGTTACTGGAATAGCCAATATTGTGTCACCCTCGCTATATTTTGTTTTTTCTTCTTTAATTTTTCTTTCTTCCTGTCTACACAAGCGGCAAGACATGCTCTTTGTATATATGATAGAATGTTCAGCTGATTTAAAATTTATTTGCTAAGATTTGCACTGCTTATGCAGCCTAACAAACGTACTGTATCGTTAAAAAGAATCCACTTGATGCTATTATGTAGGAAAACGCAATAAAGAAACATTTAAAAAATATGTTTGCTATGTCATGGATAAATCCCCCTCACTGGATCACAACCTGCAAAGTATGGATGGCGGAGTCGGCCAAGTTTGGATTAGAAATCATACCCACTAGATCATATTAAATGTATTGCCTTTAAAAATGCAATTAAAGTGCGAATTGAAGGTCAAGTAGCAAACCTGTCAGTGTGCAGAAAACACCTAGAAGATTGCGACCTTGTAGTTTTAATCCTAACCTTTCTGTGTAAAATAATTGTGTGCTCCTGGGCAATCACGTTTTAGAAAATCTTTCTGTTCTCCGGTGTTTCCTAAGGATGCAAGTACCTTGAATCAGGCGGAGAGCTCCTGACAATGGATAAGGGAAGCAAACAGGGGAACAAAGAAACAAACCAAAAACTAACCACCTACTCCATCATTGTCAATATGCACACAAGTCTGCAGTATTAAACACAGTACTAATTCTTCCCAACAGCATTGAATGCAGAGTCCAAAGATTACAAAAAAATACATATCAATTCATTTCATGACTCCATTTCTTTTACATCAGTACATTTAGGGGCATATTTATACTCCGTTTGCGCCGGAATTGCGTCGGTTTTTTTGACGCAATTTCGACGCAAAACTAACTCCATATTTATACTTTGGCGTTAGACGCGTCTAGCGCCAAAGTCCATGGAGTTTGCGTCATTTTTTAGCGTGGACACCTACTTTGCGTTAATGAGATGCAAGGTAGGCGTTCCAGTCTAAAAAATCGACTCCGAGGCATGTGCGTCGGATTTATACTCCCGGGCAAAATTCACGCCCGGGAGTGGGCGGGTCAAAAAAAATGACGTACGCCCGCTTTTGCGCTGTTTTTTAGCGCCTGCAAAAGGCAGGCGTTAAGGGACCTGTGGGCTCTGAAGGAGCCCAGAGGTGCCCTCCAATGCCCCCAGGGACACCCCCTGTCACCCTTGCCCACCCCAGTAGGACACCCAAGGCTGGAGGGACCCATCCCAGGGACATTAAGGTAAGTTCAGGTAAGTTTTTTTTTTTTTTTTTTTGTGGCATAGGGGGGCCTGATTTGTGCCCCCCTACATGCCACTATGCCCAATGACCATGCCCAGGGGACAGAAGTCCCCTGGGCATGGCAATTGGGCAAGGGGGCATGACTCCTGTCTTTGCTAAGACAGGAGTCATTTCTATGGGGGTTGGGAGTGAAAAAAAATGGCGCAAATCGGGTTGAGGCAAAAAAATTGCCTCAACCTGACTTGCCCCATTTCTTGACGCCCAAGCCCCATATCCCCCTACGCCGGCGCTGCCTGGTGTACGTCGATTTTTTTAACGCACACCAGACGGCGCCGGCGGCTAACGCCGGCTAACGTCATTCAATAAATACGGCGCCCGCATGGCGCTTCAGAATGGCGTTAGCCGGCGCTAATTTTTTTGACGCAAAACTGCGTTAGCGCAGTTTTGCGTCAAAAAGTATAAATATGGGCCTTATTGTTCCTTTACCTGAATTGACATAAATGCATAACAGATAAAATGCTTAGAGATATCCCTTAAAACGTACCTGACGATCTTTCATCACCCTTCTAAAAACCCACTACAAGCTCACTTACTCTTCACTCATACCATGAACAACCACATAAAATAAAAAATCGAAATATACTCAAGCATATCAAAAAGATCAAGCAGATCAAAAAGCTTATCGCATACTACATAATAATATTCCATAGATTTTCTCATTTACAGTCTCCGTTTGAAAGATTGCAATATATAAGCACGCCTACACAGAATACATATTTTAAATTAATTCCTTTCACATGGAAAAGTGCGTCGGTGGCATAGCACAGGAGATTTATCAGATGCCTTTCCTAAGTAGCTCCATGGATGTCGAAGAAAGGAGTGAACTTAAAGGCTGCATTCTGTGTAGGTGTGCACAGCCAAACATAAGGACATTACTCTTCCCACTGATGTTCCCTTGCACACTGGAGCCGTGTAGCTAGCCTTGGGCTGCTTAGAGTTGGGATCAGAGACGGAAAACTTATTAACCCTCCGGCAGGAATAGTTCACAAGAATCGACCAGAATGGAAACTCCCTCAAATCTGCTAGAGGCTCTGCAGGGCACGTTGAGATGAGTGGGATCTCTTGCTTTCTTCTGAAATGGTCACCACATTTACTTATAATTTTCACATCTTTATTTCGCACTAACCTTGGCCATTTAAGATGCAACTCTATTAAAACAGTCATACGAAAAACATTGACACAAATGTGTTCTAGACATGTGATTATGTAGAGCCACTAATGTTTAAAGAAAATCTTTCATGGTCCTGTATTTTATTTCTGCTAGTGTGCTAGTAACGTAAGCCTTATTGCATATTCTTTAGTCAGCGATGGGTATCATAATTCCAGGAAGTCGATTTCAGTCGAATTGAGAGATCCTGAAGAGGGCCATTCCAACGAACTTAGTATCCACTCAAATAAAAAAAGTTATTTTCGTTTGACTAAAGCATGTGTGGTTTACATTATTCCCTCCAGAAATGCGTGTCAAACCACTCCTTAACCGAACACTGAGGGGCATAGTTATCACTTTTTGTGGCACAGCAGCAGCGCAAACTTCTCAACCAGAACTATGAGGCCACACAAAGCCACTTTGCATGGCTTTGAGCGACCTCATAGCTATTGAGTAAGGCAAGGCAGTGTAAGGCTCTGCTTTGTCTTACTCGGCGCCAGCGAGGTGTTCCATTGACGTTGCAGTGGGTTTTCCCACACACCACCAATGGATTTTGAAATCTGGGGAAGCACCAAAACCTTACGCCCCCCGAGGTGTAGCGTAACAAGGAGAAATGTATTTTCTCCTTGTTTTTTCCTCTTTCCATATGTTCTACGACACATGTAGGGCAACATATACTAACCTAAACACATACTATCTTATCCTAAACAAATATATATATATATATATATATATATATATATATATATATATATATATATATATATTTTTTTTATATTTTTCGTTTTAAAAAAAAAACAATTAGACACATAGGGGGTCATTCCGACCCTGGCCTGGCCTGGCCAACAGGCTGGCGGTGCTTCATGGGCAATTCTGACCGCGGCGGTAAAGCCACAGTCAGAAAAGGGCAACCAGCGGTTTCCCGCCGGTTTACCCCTGCCCAAAAGAATCCTCCATGGCGGCGCTGCTCGCAGCACCGCCATGGGGATTCCGACCCCCTTCCCGCCATCCTGGTCCTGGCGGTAAAAACCGCCAGGAACAGGATGGCGGGAACGGGTGTCGTGGGGCCCCTGGGGGCCCCATAATGATTTTCAGTGTCTGCCTAGCAGACACTGAAAATCGCGACGGGTGCCACTGCACCCGTCGCACACCAGCAACTCCGCCGGCTCCATACGGAGCCGGCTTCATCGTTGCTGGGGCTTTCCCGCTGGGCGGGCGGGCAGCCTTTTGGTGGTCGCCCGCCCACCCAGCGGGAAAGTCAGAATGACCGCCACGGTCATTTGACCGCGGTACGGTCTTCTGGCGGTCTCCGCCCGGCGGGCGGCGCCCGCCGCCCGCCGGGGTCGGAATGACCCCCATAAACCCCAACATCATCCCCCACCCACCCACCAACAAAAAAAACACATATAATAATATAACCCCCTCTACCCCAACCCACTTATACTAACTAAACTAACAGCCTACTCTGACCTAACACTAAGCCCCCTAAACCCACTATAGATAAGAACCAGGAAAGAGGAGGGAGGGGAGGGAATCATGGCTGAGGATCCAACAGTCACAAATTGTCCCTCTGCAGGATCTTCTTAATATCCCGCAGTCTCCTCATATTGTGGGACACCTCCTGCTGCAGGCTGTCCATCCTCCGCAACATCCATTGCAAATCACGTCTCATGGACTGAAATTCTGCATTGTCTATCACAGCAGCTGGTGTTGTCTGTGTTCCACTAGTTGATGGCACTGGTGGTGCCGGTGCCGAGCTTGGAGGGGGAAGTGCAGGAGCTGCTGTCTGTGGGCCTGGAGCAGATGAGGTTGACGGACCTGCAAAAGTGGCTGTCATACTTTGGGCGACTGTGGTCTGAGCTGTACTGCTGGTGGTGGTGGCTGTTGTGGGCAAGGCTGGCCCCCCTTGGGCAAATGCCCTCTAGACCCCAGTGGCTCTCTCATGGCGATAACGCCTTGCCATATTGCGGAACCCAGACTCCACATCTAGCATATGGCGATAACGCATTGCCTGCCTCTGGAATTCCCTGATCTCATGGGCATTCATGTTGGCAGCTGTAAAAATAGAGAAATCCAAACATTAGTGACATCATTGTGTGATACATCTACGGATGATATTGTAACACTTCATCAAAAATAGCTTAAACAGTCCAGATCACAGTACAGATCATAGAATGTCCCTAAGGAATGATAGGCCAACGAAGCCTACACATCGACTATATAACAGCACAGCAATGCACAAAAAGATGTGTACCCACTTAAATTATCTGTGCATCATTGTACTGCTATTAGTCACAGAACAATTGCTGCAAGTACTCCACATGTGACAGGCCAACTAATGACTATCTTCTGGGTGACAATCAAGGCCCACAAGACCTGTGATTTGTAAATTGAATTGCCTGTACGGTATGCAGTTGCTAATCATGTGGGGGCATCCTAGGTTGGAGTAAATTAATGTTGGAATGACATGTCTGTCTTCTACACTGGGATCCTCACACCTAGGTACACATATTTCATAACCCTAACCCTGTGCCTCAGTGGGTGATGGACATGCAACACATACTTTCAAACATCAAGGACAGCCAGGAAGCTTTGGACAGCTGTCCAGGGGTTTAGTCAGTCCACCAAAGGTAAGGAGGGCTGCCATCTAGGATTGACTCAAACACTGGACAATCACATCCACATTAAGGGGGTCATTACAACATTGGCGGTAAAAGCCGCTTACCGCCGTGCAGAAGACCGCCAATACACCGCCGCGGCCGCAGAATTCCGCCACAGCTGTTATGACACACATCTCGGAATCCGCCAAAATACAGACACCCACACAAGTCCGTCACACCAAAGGTCAGTGATAAACTGGTGAAAAAAAATCCTCCACCGTCACGCCAACAGAAACACGCCCATGCTATTACGACCCACGAATCCACGCGGCGGTCTTTCAACTGCGGTATTCCATTGGCGGTACACACCGCCGCGCTCAAAATACACACACACATCTCCAAAACACCGCCACATTGGACAATTCAAAATACACACACCTGATACACATACAAACACCACCCCCACACACCCAACACAATATAAAACACACACCCACATCACCCACAAAACCCTACGACCACAAATTAGAGACAAAGGCGACAGAGAGAGCACAGCAATAGACAACCCCACCACACAGAGGCACACGACACCATCACCCACATAACATCCACGCACAAAACACCCCACACCACTACACATCACCACACTCATCACCACATACACCACCCCACACATCACCTACACCACCCAATGGCACGCCAAAGACACCCCAGGTTTTTGGAGGAGGAGCTCAGGGTAATGGTGGAGGAAATCGGACGGGTAGAGCCACAGCTATTTGGATCACAGGTGCAGCACACATCTATAGCTAGGAAGATGGAGCTATGGCGAAGAATCGTGGACAGAGTCAACGCAGTGGGACAGCACCCAAGAAATCGGGAGGACATCAGGAAAAGGTGGAACGACCTATGGGGGAAGCTGCATTCCGTGGTCTCCAGACACCACCTGGCGGTTCAGCGGACTGGCGGCGGACCCCCACCTCCTCCCCCACAACTAACAACACGGGAGGAGCAGGACTTGACCATTATGCATCCTGAGGGCCTCGGAGGAGTCGGTGGAGGAATGGACACTGGTAAGTAAAATCTTAACTATCATATCCCCAACCCTACCTGCATGCTATCACACCCCCCCCCACCCTCACCCCCTCCCCTATCATTCCAACTCCTCACTAATGTATTAATAACACAAACCACACATCCCAACATCAAGCCCTGCATGACACAACAAAGCATGGACACCCATCACTAAAGCATGCCCACTGCACATACCCATAACAACTCCTAACCATCTTCACACAAGCCCCCACACAAGAATTCTAGCACTGATGTACACGTTCACCCACCCATTGCACACCATGACACACACACACATGCAATAATCATGCTTTTATACCTCTGCAGGACCACTACCTAACGTCACCAGACAGGAGGGTCCAGACATCTCTACCCCACCCACAGAAGAGGCCCACAGTGATGACAGCAGCTCTGGCCAACTGGATCCAGATGACCAGCCCGGACCATCGTGGGCCTCGGGACAGTCGGTTCCCCTCACACAGGAACAGGCCACCACAGACCTTCCCCCCTCTGGAAACACCAGCACAGCACCCACCCAGCGGGCCCATACCTCCATCCCCAGGACACGTCAATCAGCTGTGTGTCCACCACTACAGGAAACCCAGGATAACCCACCACCCCAACAACAGGGACCTGGGGGCAGTGGTAGTGGGCACACGGTCCAGGGGACGGAGGCCCAGGAACACAGGGGAACTGGGAGGGCTGCTGTGCGATAGGGGGGCGGACATGCCAAGGGAACCCACTCTCCATGAGGCCCTCTCCTCCATCATGGGAGCATACCACCACTCCCAGGAGACGATGGCTACGGTCCTGGCCAAGTTTCAGGAGACCCAGCGCCTGCAGAAGGAACAATATTTGGGGTTCAGGGAGGAACTCAGAACCATCAGCTGCGCCCTGGGCACCATCGTAGGGGTGCTGAAGGACATACAGAACACCATGAGGGACACTGTGGCACTCCAAGGGGCCCCTGACACTAGCTTGGATGATGAACTGCCCACCACCTCCGCCGGCGCTAGTGGACAGGACGCTCCACCACATGACCACCACACCAGCACCCCACCCCCTGCAGACGGAGAACCACCCCGCAAGCGGTCCCTGAGATCCAGGAACAGGACAGAACACGATGGCAAGACCCGCACCAAGAAATTAGACCACCCTGATTGACATCCCACTGTCCCACTTTGTAACCCTGTCCATATTGGAACTGCCCCAGCTCCACTTCCTATGCCCACATGGGCAATGCACCTGTGAGACTAATAGACTGGACTCTGCCATGGGCATTCCTCCACCATCACCCATCACCATTTTACCACCCCCTCCAATAATTAGCACTTCAATAAACACCCTTGAGCCACAAAACAATCTGGACTCAGTCTGTGATTTAGAAAATGTGTATTAGCTATGACAATGACAAAATCCGTTCTCAAGAGTAATGTCAACATACCTATGTCACACATCACAAGTCCATGAAGGATGCAAGCAGATGACACACGTTGGTAACCACACCTGTGAAACCGTAATGGAAATGTACAACTCAGTTACCAAATACTGCTTGCAATTGACAGACAGGATAGAGTTAGAAGTGTGAAAGTAAATGTATTAGTAAAGAAAGTGTTCTCACCTGTGTGTCACTGGAAATATTGCTGTATGACTGAGTCCCTGTTGTCAATGTCTTCTTCCTCTGCTTCCTCCTCATCACTGTCCACAGGCTCCACAGCTGCCACAACACCGTCATCTGGACCATCCTCCTGCAGAAAAGGCACCTGGCATCGCAAAGCAAGATTGTGAAGCATAGAGCAGGCGATGATGATCTGGCACACCTTCCTTGGTGAGTAGAATAGGGAACCACCTGTCATATGGAGGCACCTGAACCTGGCCTTCAGGAGGCCGAAGGTGCGTTCGATCACCCTCCTAGTCCGCCCATGGGCCTCATTGTAGCGTTCCTCTGCCCTGGTCCTGAGATTCCTCACTGGGGTCAATAGCCATGACAGGTTGGGGTAACCAGAGTCCCCTAAAAGCCACACCCGGTGCCTCTGGAGTTGACCCATCACATAAGGGATGCTGCTATTCCGCAGGATGTAGGCGTCATGCACTGAGCCAGGGAACATAGCATTTACCTGCGAGATGTACTGGTCTGCCAAACATACCATCTGTACATTCATGGAATGATAACTCTTCCGGTTCCTGTACACCTGTTCACTCCTGTGGGGGGGGGACCAGAGCTACATGGGTCCCATCAATGGCACCTATGATGTTAGGGATATGTCCCAGGGCATAGAAGTCACCTTTAACTGTAGCCAAATCCTCCACCTGAGGGAAAACTATGTAGCTCCTCATGTGTTTCAGCAGGGCAGACAACACTCTGGACAACACGTTGGAAAACATAGGCTGGGACATCCCTGATGCCATGGCCACTGTTGTTTGAAATGACCCACTTGCTAGGAAATGGAGCACTGATAGCACCTGCACTTGAGGGGGGATTCCTGTGGGATGGCGGATTGGTGACATCAGGTCTGGCTCCAACTGGGTACACAGTTCCTTGATTGTGGCACGGTCAAACCTGTAGGTGATGATTAAATGTCGCTCCTCCATTGTCAACAGGTCCACCAGCGGTCGGTACACCGGAGGATTCCGCTGTCTCCTCACATGTCCCAGCTGACGGTGCCTAGGAAGGACAACAGCGACCACAGAGTCAAGCAATTCAGAGGTATGTACCCACAGCTACACAGAACACGAAACAAAATCCAAAAAGTTGTGTGTTGAGTCCAGGCCTAGGTATGTGTGACGCAGTTGAAAATGAAGCCATGTGGGCCCCTGAAATGGCGGATGCCTGACCTTTAAACTGGGACAATGGGATGTGAGGTAACTGCGCTGGCGTTGTACACCGTCGCGGTAGGCGGTCGTAGACCGCGACGCAATGCTGCATTGGTTAACATTGGACCCTATGGGTCCCAGGAGCCAATGACGAAGTGCACCGGCGGTGATGATACGCACCGCCGCGGACGTCACCGCCGCGGCCGTGACCGCCATTTCCTATCTGTTCAGTCACTCGATACCTGATCTTCGACAGGAGAGGACCTACACTGCAAGTGCTGCTGTGACCTTGGTCTGGAAGAGACAATTGCACGTGCGTCTGGGGAAAGGGCCCCTGCTTTCACTGCACAGGAGTTGGAGAAGCTCGTGGACGGGGTCCTCCCCCAGTACACAGTACTCTACGGTCCTCCAGACCAACAGGTGAGTACATAGGGTGCAAGTTGTATGGGCTATGCCTGGGTGGAGAGGGCTGGATGTAAGAAGGAAGGGGGCAGAGTTCTACGAGCATGAAGGAATGTGAATGCATGTGCCACATGGCAAGGGCAGGGATGTGGGCCACTCACTTCGACGGTGCAGTTGGTAATGACTTCTCTTCTTCCCCTGTACATGTAGGTCAGCGCCCACCAGAAGAAGGATATTTGGCATGCCATCGCCAAGGACGTCCGGACCCTGGGGGTCCACCACAGACGGAGCACCCACTGCCGGAAAAAATGGGAGGACATTCACAGCTGGAGCAAGAAGACGGCGGAGGCTCAGCTGGGGATGGACTCCCAATGTGGGAGGGGTGCCCGTCACACCATGACCCCTCTGATGTTCCGGATCCTGGCGGTGGCCTACCCTGAGTTGGATGGGCGCATGAGGGCATCACAGCAGACACAAGGGGGTGAGTAAACTCTCATTCTGCTGACTTTGCGTGCAGTGGAGGGGTCTGGGTGGGGGAGGAGGGCTGTGGGTTTCCCTAGGCCAGGGCGAGTTCCGTAGGCTAGGGCCCTCCGTAATGCAGGCCATGTGCCACTCCACCCCACCTCTGTAGAGTGCCAAGTACAGGTATACACGCCCCTGTGTCATCTATGTGTGCAGATGTCCACCATAGCCATGTAGGCCATATCACAGGAACTGCATCTGTAGAGCGCGGCGTAGTGCAGGGGGCTGCTGTGTCTGTATTGTCCACCAACGATAGCGGGAAGCCACGCACTCAACCTGTCGTTCTTCGGTTTCCCCACCCCTTTTTGTGCTCTCCCTGTTCTTTTGTGCATCAGCATCATCAGGCGCAGGTATAGTGGCACCGGAGCACGAGGGGGCTGCATCCCACATGGCCATGGAGGGCCACACCACGGACTCAGAATACACCAGTGGGACGGAGGGCGAGGGGAGCTTCACAACAGTCACCGGATCAGCAACCAGCGACACGGACTCGTCCTCCGATGGGAGCTCCCTTGTGGTGGCGGCACCATCTGTGCCCCCCACTTCTACAGGTACAGCTGCCATTGCCCCTACCAGCACCGCCCTCCCAGCAGCCCCTCAGCCTTTGTCCCGTGCCCTCTCATCCAGGAGGGTGGGCATCACCTTCGCCCCAGGCACCTCAGCCCCTGCCCCTGTCACCCCTGCTGCCCTCAGTGAGGAGGCCATTGACCTCCTCAGGTCACTCACTGTTGGGCAGTCTACCATTGTGAATGCCATCCAGGGTGTAGAAAGGGAGTTGCAACACACTAATGCATTCCTGGAGGGCATTCATTCTGGTCAGGCTGCCCATCATCGAACCCTGCAATCTCTGGCCTCAGCACTGATGGCAGCCATTGTCCCAGTCTCTAGCCTCCCCCCTCCAACTTCCTCCACCCAGACCCAGTCCCCTGTACCTCAGCCTATACCAAGCACACAATCAGACCAGCCTGCACACACCTCAACACACAAGGGCAGCTCAGGCAAACATAGGCACCACACATCCCACAGGCACTCACACAAGCATCACCCACATACAGACACAGCAACCTCCACTGCCTCCACTGTGTCCCCCTCCTCGTCGTCTCCCTCCTCCCTCCCAGTCTCGTCTACACTCTCACCTGCATGCACTACCACTACAGCCACTAGGACTCGCACCAGAACACCCAGCACCACACCCCGCTCACCTGCACTCACCACCCCCACTACCATTTACACGTCCCCTGTGTCCTCTCCCAGTGTGTCTGTGACACCCCCTCCCAAAGTACACAAACGCGGGCACACACACACCCAACATCCATCCACCTCACGACAGCCTCCAGAACATGCACCTGCACCCAAATCATCAAAAGTTACACCTCCTACAACCACCTCCTCTTCCTCCACTCCCAGACCCCCTCCAGCTACCCGTCCCAGGGTTCGTCAGAAACTTTTCCTGAGCAACGTTGACCTCTTTCCCACCACCCCCCCTCCAATTCATAGGTCCTGTATTAGCACCTCAGCCAAAAAATGTCCGGTACCAGTGGTGCCTGTTAGAGGTATGTGGAGTGCACCAGGCACCAGGGCAGCCAGTGTGACACGGAGCCAAAGCACAGCCAGTCCCCCCCCCTGTGAAGCACCAGAAGTTGGACAGTGCCCGACGGGAGAGGGTGAAGACTCCTGCCACCAAAGCCGCTCACAAGGGTCCCGGGGGGAGTGTCGAGTCAGCTGTGACTCCTCCCAAGGTGGGGAAGGGGCAGAAGAAAGCGCCAAAGTCTGGGAAGAGCAGCACGGCGGAGAAGGCCGCCATCATCCCCGCTGCCCGGGACGCCACCGCCAGCCCCATCGTCACTGGTCAGGAGGCCAGAGTCAGTGCTCAGGAGGGCAGCCCAATCGTCACTGGTCAGGAGACCACCACCAGAGTCAGTGCCCGCCCAGGAGGGCAGCACAATCGTCACTGGTCAGGAGACCACCGCCAGAGTCAGTGCCCAGGAGGGCAGCCCAATCGTCACTGGTCAGGAGACCACCGCCAGAGTCAGTGCCCAGGAGGACAGCACAATCGTCACTGGTCAGGAGACCACCGCCAGAGTCAGTGCCCAAGAGGGCCTCGGCAGCCACAGCCCCACTGGGCAATGAGGGACCGCCATGGCACACACCGCTGCACAGGTCAGAGACAGCAAAGTCAAGCACCGCTGAACAGGGCAAAGACCGCCATGGCAAGCACCGCTGAACAGGGCAAGCACCGCTGAACAGGGCAAGCACCGCTGAACAGGTCAGAAACTGCAAAGTCAAGCACCACTGAACAGGGCAAAGACCACCATGGCAAGCACCGCTGGACAGGGCAAGCACTGCTGAACAGGGCAAGCACCGCTGAACAGGTCAGAAACTGCAAAGTCAAGAACACCTGAACAGGGCAAACCCCGCCAACTCAAGCATCGCTAGCCCATGTGCGGCAGGGGCAATGACGGAACTGGGACCGTCACGGGAAGAGTGATGCACTCTGGGCACCAGTCCCCCTCCAGAACCAGTGGAGAACAGCATCCACTACCTCAGTCCTTAACAGGATAAAGCACTCGGGGCACCAGTCCCCCTCCAGAACCACTGGAGAACAGCATCCACTACCTCAGTCCTTAACAGGATGAAGCACTCTGGGCACCGGTCCCCCTCCAGAACCAGTGGAGAACAGCATCCACTACCTCAGTCCTTAACAGGATGAAGCACTCTGGGCACCAGTCCCCCTCAAGAACCAGTGGAGAACAGCATCCACTACCTGAGTCCTTAACAGGATGAAGCACTCTGGGCACCAGTCCCCCTCCAGAACCAGTGGAGACTGTTATCCACTTGAGAGTCTGTGGCTTTGCACTCCCCAGGATGGTACAGTGGGCAAACCACCCACTGCAAAGACTTGTGAGACTGTGGCTCTGCACTCCCCATGATGGTACAGTGGGCAAACCACCCACTGCAAAGACTTGTGAGACTGTGGCTTTGCACTCCCCAGGATACATCAATGGGTATGGAGCCCCGTTGTGGATCTGGCGTGGTGCTGTCATCCGGCTGAGTTGCCCCCCCTTCCTTCCCCCTGAGGTGCCTGTTGTATTTCTATCTGATGCCCCTGCAGTGTTCTCTCCGTTTCTGGACAGGTATCGTGTGTGGGCCTCGCCCATGGTTTTTGGGCCCAGTGGTCCACACACATTGAATGGTGCATACCTGCACTACTAATCGTGATGTATATTTTTAGAATGTGTATATATTTCTGTATATATTAGCTTACTGTATTTTGATACATTACAATGGTTGTACTCATTTCCTTTTGTCTTTGCATTCTTCCGGGGGGGTTGGGGGTTGTTACTGTGATGTTTGGAAATGCATTGGTGTGTGTGTTGTAGTGTGCGAGGGTCGGGGTGGGGGTGTGTGTTCCTGACTTTTGCCTCTCCCCTCCCCTATGTCGTAGGTGCAGTACTCACTGTTGTCTTCGGCGCCCATGTTGCTGATGTTCGTAGAGGAGCAGGAAGACTATCGCAGGGAGTATTTGGAGTTCCGGCTCCATGGTGCCCTCCTTCTAAGGTGAGCGTTTTCCCATTGAACTGGCTGTTTCCGCCATGTTTTTATCCACTGTGAATCTGCCCCGGAAAAGGTGGCGGATTGGCCTGTTGTAATACTGTGGGCGGTACTTTGTCTTTCGCCTGTCTGTTGGCGGTGACCGCCGCGCTGCTTGTCTGTACAGCCGTGGCGGTCGGAGTGTTAAAGTGGCTGTCTATGTTGGCGGTTTCCGCCACGGTCATAATTCCCTTTTTTTTTCGCCGGCCTGTTTGCAGTATTACCGCCGCTTTAACACCGTCCGCCAGGGTTGTAATGACCCCCTTATTTTCCTAATTGCATACAATTGCCAACATCATTTGATCTCACTGATACCTTTCCAAAAAAAGCACCCATCTGGGCTTGAGCTGCATGCACACCTATGACATTCCACTCAAGTGCCACATAAACGGAGCACAACATGTGGAGCTAGATGCTGCTAGAAAGTCAAACATACATTCCTACATGTTCATTAGTTAACAGGGATGCTCAAGTCTGTGGGCAATACTTCAGCATCACTGCTCTGTGTGAATCAGGGTATGACTTGCTGACTAAATCATGAAAATGGGCACCTCCAAATTAATCATTGGCATACATGTAGCAACAAATATCACCCAGTTCACCTGCCCATGCCTGTAGCGCAGCACTCGACTTACAATATATGACTCTCTGCCACAGATTGTCCAACTCAAACATGGAACAAAATGTCAAACTCCAGTCAAGTCACATATCAGATCATGTGCCAGCACATCATGCCTTGCAATGAGTCCAACATACAGGAGTCAATCACACAACAGCTGAAAACACAACACAGGACAAACATATCAACACTTACTGGATATGTCTGGGTCCACAAATCGAGCCACTTCACCAATCGTCTAGGGGGCTGGTCCACTTGTAAAACATGGAAGAGTGAAATGTGCTCAATGTCTGTTCCCTGTACAGAACGTGGAACAACAAATTACTGTGTGGGACATTTTATATGATAGAGCAGCACATCAGGCATGTAGACACCACAACAGACATACTACTGCAAACATGCATTGACACTGTCACTCCACTCAGTGATAGACACACATATGCACACATGCACAGGCCCTAACAATCATGTTGTGCCAAACATGATTCCTCAGTTTTGTGCGGAATCGTTTCTAGAGGGTACTCCATTTCATCATTTGTTGTTATGAGAGTCATGTAAAGCCACATTCCTGGTGCACTGCAATACCAGTGACTCAGGTATTGTGGCTTGTGCACCACAAAAATGGGCACCACATTTTTGGGTATACGAACCTTCTTTTCTCCAGCAGGTCCTGTCTGTATGCTGCCACCATTATTGCTGGATTCAGACTGTCTCGCCTTGATCTCCAGCTCCTTGAGACTCAGTTCATGAGCCAACAATAGTTTCTTTTCAGCCAAAGCTCTTTCAGCTTCCACCTGTTTGGCTGCTCTTTCAGCTTCAGCTTGTTTGGCTGCCCTTTCAGCTTCAGCTTGAATCTGTTTGGCTGCTCTTTCAGCTTCAATCTGTTTGGCTGCTGTTTCAGCCTCAGCTTGCTTGGCTTCTCTCTCTGCCCTTATTTCCTCCTGTTGAGCCTCAATTTTCAGTTTTGCCATTTGCAATTGGAACTCCCTTTCCTCTCTCCTTTCCTCTGCGGTCAGGCTTTGCACAGAGACACTGCTCCCTGGTCTGGAAGGGGGCACAATTGCAGTGGTAACATCCTCCACAGATAGCAACAAATCCTCTGAGGGGCCATTTTCTGGCTCCTCTTCCTCATCATCCTCTTCTGAATGGGCTTCTGCTCAGGACCTCAGCGCCACTTGAAAGTCCTCCTTTTTGGAGGCCCCTTGGGTGGGTACCCTCATTGCCCTGCAGAACCCTCTTAGCTGTTTGACCGTATACGTATCCAACAGGACTAGGTCAAAGTCTCCTATTTGAGACCCAGTCAGAGACATGTTGAGTGAGGATTTAGTTTTTGAAAATTGTCAGGAAAAAAAACTGATTTACAAAAAGAGATGAAAATCAAGTTGACCTTCATCTGTGGGTAGGTAGTGTAATACTTAGCTACTGTATGTCACTGCCCAAATACAAGTCCTATCCTCACCGCTGATTACCAATGTTAGAAATGGGGTTTTTGGTTGGCAGTCAGGTTACCCTCTGTCCAAGCAAGAACCCTCACTCTAGTCAGGGTAAGTCACACACAATCCAAAATTAGCCTGTGCCCACCCTCTGGTAGCTTGGCACAAGCAGTCAGGCTTAACTTAGAAGGCAATGTGTAAAGTATTTGTGCAATAAATCATACAATACCACCATATAGCACCACATAAAGACACCACACAGTGTTTAGAAAAATATACAATATTTATCAGGATACTTGTAGGTCAAAACGAATAAAGTTGCAATGTGAATTTGTGAAGATATCACTGAAAAGTGATATAAAGTGTCTTAAGTCTTTAAAAAGTAAACAAAGTCTCTTTCAAGCACAAAGTACCTGGTTTGGAGTGGAAAATCTCCGCAAAGGGCCGCAGAAGAAGAGATACGGGGAAAAAATAGTGTGTGCGTCGATTTCTCCCCAGCACACATGGACTTGAGTCGTTATTTTTCACACGGGGAAGTCTTGCGTCGTTTTCCGGCACGCGGACAGTCTCTTTCTATGGGTCGTGGGGATTACCAGATGTCCCCGTACTGTGCGTGGATTCTCCTGCTTGTTTTCCGGCTGCACGTCGTTCTGCGGGGCTGTGCGTCGAAGTTTCGCTCTCACAGCAGGCGTCGCGTCGATTTCTCCTCTGGAGGTTGGGCGGCGTTGTCCTTGCGAGGCCGTGCGTCGAAGTTCCGGTCGTCCCGAAGGCGTCGCGACGATCAGCGTCGGTGTGTGGCGTTTTTCTCGCCGCGGAACAAGCTGTGCGTCGAAAATTTCACGCACAAAGCGTCCAAGTGAAAAAGATAAGTCTTATTTGGTCCGGAGACTTCAGGGAACAGGAGGCAAGCTCTATCCAAGCCCTTGGAGAGCACTTTCACAGCCAGACAAGAGTTCAGCAAGGCAGCAGGCCAACAGCAAGGCAGCAGTCCTTTGTAGAAAGCAGACAGGTGAGTCCTTTAAACAGCCAGGCAGTTCTTCTTGGCAGGATGTAGTTTCTGGTTCAGGTTTCTTCTCCAGCAAGTGTCTCATGAGGTAGGGCAGAGGCCCTGTTTTATACCCAAATGTGCCTTTGAAGTGCACCAGGTCCACTTTCAGTTCAATCCTGTCTGCCAGGGTCCCAGTAGGGGGTGTGTCAGTCCTTTGTGTCAGAGCAGGGCCTCCACCCTCCCAGCCCAGGAAGACCCATTCAAAATGCAGATGTATGCAAGTGAGGCTGACTACCCTGTGTTTGGGGTGTGTCTGAGTGAATGCACAAGGAGCTGTCAACCAATCCCAGCCAGACGTGGATTGTAAGGCACAGAAAGATTTAAGTGCAAAGAAATGCTCACTTTCTAAAAGTGGCATTTCTAGAATAGTAATATTAAATCCGACTTCACCAGTCAGCAGGATTTTGTATTACCATTCTGGCCATACTAAATATGACCTTCCTGCTCCTTTCAGATCAGCAGCTGCCACTTCAACTCTGTATGAGGGCAGCCCCAATGTTAGCCTATGAAGGGAGCAGGCCTCACAGTAGTGTAAAAACAAATTTAGGAGTTTTACACTACCAGGACATATAACTACACAGGCAAATGTCCTGCCTTTTACCCACACAGCAAGCTAGGGGTTACCTAGGGCACACATTAGGGGTGACTTATATGTAGAAAAAGGGGAGTTCTAGGCTTGGCAAGTACTTTTAAATGCCAAGTCGAAGTGGCAGTGAAACTGCACACACAGGCCTTGCAATGGCAAGCCTGAGACAAGGTTAAGGGGGCTACTTAAGTGGGTGGCACAACCAGTGCTGCAGGCCCACTAGTAGCATTTAATCTACAGGCCCTAGGCACATATAGTGTGCATTACTAGGGACTTATAAGTAAATTCAATAGTCCAATTAGGTATGATCCAAAGTTACCATGTTTAAAAAAGGAGAGAGTATATGCACTTTAGCATTGGTTAGCAGTGGTAAAGTGTGCAGAGTCTAAAAGCCAGCAAAACAGGGTCCAAAAAGTGGAGGGAGGCAGGCAAAAAGTTAGGGGTGACCACCCTAAGGCATGTCAGGTCTATCATACGCTAAATATTGATTGGACATTTATCTAAATCAAAACAACAAAGAAATATATGCTGACCATGTCTAATTTGATCATCCATGACAGAATGCATGGCCACAGGTGTAGTCATTGCACCTGAAATATGTTACTCAGGGCCCTGTGTACCTATGTCAGGTTTTGTAGGTCACAGTTAGCCACATTAATTATCTTACATTTGCCAAGTTGGGTGATCTGTGGTTATACAACTGAACTGATACTGTCCCCTAGTTAAAACATGGTTTAGCAAATGTCCTACTTCTGCAATCTTGATGATGTAGGTCTGTATTTGCATGCACCTTGGGAATGGCGGCACTCATAGGAATGCTGGCCTGCTGATCTTAGCATACACCCTATCTGTGATAGCCTTCATACTGAGAAGTTAGCAATTGTACAAATGCTGCACTAGATCATCAGAGGTGTACCAAACGTAAACTACCAAACTATTTTGTCACTTTAAATGTATGATGGAAGCAGTGAGGGGTCCCTTGCACAACATCATGCAGATAAATAATTTGTGACCATGCATTCACAAAGTTCAGGGATCCAATGATGACCCAATACCTTTGGAAAATTGTTTGGCTATAAAGTGACATAGATGGCAAATGCACCAGCTCTGTACCAGCATTTGTGCCCAAGGAAAAAAACCACACAGAAACAATGAACTTAGGGCCAGGTGTTCTTTTTTTGTGTGTAGCATTTGCTTCATTTGCTTACGCTACAGCTATGGAAAGTAGCACAAAATATTTCGATATTATCAAGTGTGCATTACTTTGGCATCCATAATTAATCTAAATGCTGCACAAACCAAGTCGAAATATCAGCCTAAGATATTACCAGAGGTTAGGAAGATCTTTGTACGTATGGCCATGAACACTGTTCAGACATGTATTCAAAAATGTCGGGACTACATTGGTTCCTTCCATTAGCATGTGACATACATTTCATTCTTGGTACACTCACAGGACCTGAATAATACTTTGTTTGTGCCGCATTACCATCATCTATTGACGTCAAAGCAGCACTAATTTACAAGATAAAGTTGGCTTTTGTAAGTTTATGCAGCTTTTGCGCCAACAAATGACGGTAATGCTTAGCAAAAATTGTATAAATCAGGGCCACAGTTTGTTTAACTTGCATTCAACATGTCCACAAACACTGCATGCAGCATGTCACAAAATCTGCTACTGTCACTACATAGCATTTTACTGTACACATTAGTCTAAATTGTACTCACCAACAGGGCTACCAATCACCACACCCAGGTGGTCCAGCAGGTCTTGCTCTCTGGCCACCAGGTTAGCCCAGCGATGTTTAAGTTGGAGGTCGTTGAGCTATCTGTTGAACACTCTCTTTAGGTGGAACAGCACTTTTGACCACCTGAGCCTCCGAGCCTCTGTGTGATACCCTTGTATCACCCTCCCACCAGCCTCTAACATCAGGGGGAGGAAGTGGCACACTACCCAAATAAAAGCCCCCAGCTCCTCCTCACCCATTCTCCCCAGACGTGGCCTTCCCACGGGGAAAGAGGGAAATACAGGGAAAGGAGGTAAGGAAATGAAACTTAAAGAACCCACAAACAACCCAACAATACCCCAACTAACAATACCCACTACACACTCCCAACAGTACAAAGACAAATTTAAACACAAGAAATGACAAAAACACACTTACACTGATTTACGCAGACACCTACAAAAACAGCAGATGACAATGGAAATGGGACACAGGAGACAAAAGCACAATATTGACAGACACAGCCACACAGTCTAGAAGAATCACAGACTGCAAAGTGAAAGTGAAAGTACACCCACTGTACCTTTTCTGTAAACGGGATATCCTATTACATCCCTTCCTGTCTCAAATGTGGTACGTTTTTATTATGATGGGTGGACTTTTATGACGCCTATGAGCTTTGCGTCAACATTTTTTAACGCATATGCGTAAAAATTCCCCCGCATTTAAGGATCAATATTTTTTTCATGGATAACTGATTTCATGGGGTGCAGTGTTGGAATTAGTGCTTGGGACTAATTGATGTATAATGGGTGTGAGCATCAATTTGTAACGCATATGAGTCATATTTTGATGCGTTAGCGTCTTTTTTACACTTTTGCGTCAAAATATCTGTCTATAACTATTTTTGTGTTATATTTCTCTTTTTTAACATACATGAAGGCTATAACTATACAAAGATACGATGTTATGGCCTGCTGTATGTGTTCTAGTGTTTAGGCACATGTGGCAGACCACACAACTGCGGACCATAATACTCATGTTGTTGTGCCGGATTTGCACTCTTGACTCACACAACAGCAACACAAACTTTTGGAATTAAAATTGGTATTTCCTAGTTTGAGCAGGTTTTGCATCAATAGAGGATAGCAAGGCTACGCAGCTTAAAGAATTCGTTCATGGCCTGTGTGTTTATGTCTGTGAATTGGCTATTTCAATTGTTGTTGTGCCTCCGTATGAACGTTACAAGACGTATTTTGCATATGTACTTGTATTCATGTGTTATAATTGTGGATAACAATCAGATGCCATTCATTGAGGTACATCAGTCATGATATGTCTTTGTCATATCTGTTGTGTATTATGCTGTCTGATCTTCCATGACTTTGGGGACAAAACATCTCCCATGACAAACTATACATAGGATAGATAGAGGACGGTTGATAATGGCAATGTCAAAACCTGTAAGCCATCACTTGTAATGGAATGTTGGATACCACTTCATGGTCACTTGTGTGTCTACTATCCATGAGTCAGGCATTTGAACATGCTAGGTAGGTACAGTGTTTGTGACACAGAGTCCCTACTCCAATCCAAAAAGACGTTTTGGTACACCACAGTTTGAGTCATGTGAATGACCTATGTTTCTCCTGTGGCTGTAGAGAACCAGCAGACCATGCTGCATGTGTTCACATATTTCCAGTGGTTCATTGCACAAAGGTGTCCAGTTCAAGTGTGTGGCCATGTGTACCATGTGTCAGTATTGGCCTCCATGTTGTCATAGTTACGTGCAGGTCTAGTCATGAGTCTGTGGAGCCGTTCCCTCAATTAACATGGTATCCTTCAAAGCAGATTTGCTCTAAAACCAAAGATAAACTAACAACACACATGGTGATAGCCCAGCTATGGCACAGCAGAACATTTAGAAGGCTGATGACAGAGCAACCTTGGTGTGCTCAAATACGTTATGGACCAGTAATATGAAACAGGCAGGTTTCTTTACAACATTTGTACCCCACTGCAACAGGGAACATCAGTGCTTCTGTACTGATTAATCTCACAGCTAGTCACCACGCAAGCCCCATCAGAAGGTGGCTGCAAAAGTGAATCTGTGTCTGGACCGTCAGGGCACACTCGTTTTGTCCTTACATACACATTAGCAACCCTTGTTTGTTGTGCTGTAGGCACCGTACCAAATCCATGCATACAGCCATAGCACACTGTCACTGTTTGGCACTAATGAATACATGCAAAACCAGACAAGGGATGGGGGCTAGAGTAGGCCATTTGAATACATGTCCCAGAAAAGAATACGTTAAGTAAAATGATTAAACTATACTGTACATTTGAGGATTCATTGTAGACCTACCAGACACAATACCCCAGGAGGAAACAGAGGGCATGGAAAGCAACTATGAGACAAATGTAGCCACAAGGAACCTCTTAGGTTAACGCAAAGACTGGAACCAGTCTGGCTAACAGGATGCAGGCTCTGTCAGGAACAAACATGAATTTGTAGAAAAGCTGATTCAGTCTATCTAATTGCAGAGTTTGACCAGGATTTACAACCACACAAGCTCACCATGTACTGGCTCACACTAGTGGCCAGGCCAAGTATCCCCATACTGTTCTAGTGAACTTTGCTGATTTTAGAGTTAAAGAGAGGATTTTGGCCAAGGCAATAAAGGAGAAAGCATTTAAGTTGGTGGAGAATTTCGAACATTTTCAGACACGACTGCAGAAGCGGCCTGGAGGTGCAAGGAATTTAAGGCTTTGATTCAAATATTCCTATAATTTGATAATTTAGCTTCCTAAACTTAAAGTGTTTTATAAGGGTTCCTTTAAAGTTTTTGCTAAGGTGCTGGAAGCCACTAAGTTCTAAGAGTCGATGCTTCATTTCCAATGCAGGGTTTAGGTGATTTATTTTTCAAAACATATATAGTTGAGAATTTTGAGGGAGGTGTGGTCGAGTCTGGCACCTATGCACTTTAATCATGATATGAGATTATCCGGTAAGGTAATAGGCAGTCCAGGTTGCACTTTAGAAAAAGGCTGCATTTAAAATGTTGGCATCCTGCTGGTACTCTATGTGCATTTGCACGTGTGTGCGCCAAACACTTTAGGCAATTTATGCATTTTTTGCACTTTGTATGTATTACATTGATTGCTTGGGAAGAGAAGGCAGGTGTGATGGCTAAGAGCATCTCAAAGGTAGTTTCTTCTAATACTAATGGGCTTAACAATAAGAAGAAGCTTCGTACTACAGAAACCTGGATTATAGCGGAGAGCCCCTCAGTGGTTTCATTGCAGAAAAGTTATATTCCGGTTGGAAAACTTTCAGATTTTTTCATATTTAAAGGGTGGGCCAGCTATAGAGGCTTCTCATTTGCCCAGGCTGCACATCGTGGCACTGCTGCGTTTTTGGCTACAATATTGGGGGCTGAAGTGCTTAATTTTGCCAGTGATAAATATGGTAGTTGGTGCTGGGTTAATTGCTTGGTGTTTTCAAGATGACTCACTTTTCTGAGTCTGTATGCCCCACTGGAGGATAATGCTGGGACTTTTGAGGTGTTATTTAAGTTGTTATTGCAAGTATGAGGAGAGATTATTATGGGCGAGGACTTACAATTTTTGCAGACCCCTAGATTAGATTCCTCAGTTAAATTTAAAAAACAGGTAAAGCCTAAAGTTTTGAAGGGTTTGCATAGTTATCAAAAAACCCTTACAGTTATCGACCTTTGGAGGAAGACCTTTTCAATTAAATCAGAATATACATGTTTATCAGGAAGATTCCATAGCTCTTCGCATATTCATTTCTTTTTAGTCTCTAAAGCCCTGATTTTTAAGTGCCAATGGACTCTTCCCAAGGGCTTTTCAGACCATGCAATTCTTAGTAATCCACGACTTAGAAGATGGGTTTTTAATAATCAGTATCTACAGGAAGAAGGATGAGTTTGGATATACAAAGAAGAGATCAAGGAATTCTTGATGAGGAATCATGAATTCGCCTGCCAAGTTTAGTGTGGGATGCATTAGCAGCACATACAAGGGGGCTTGCAATAGAGAAGGATGTGGTAAACAGCAGAAGTGCTAGAAATCAAAAGCAGACTTTAGAAAAGATGGTTCTGGATTCACAAGATGCATTTCTAAAGCACCCGTCTGTATTAAATAGGAGACAGATGGAAGAGGCACTAAGTAATTTGTATTATACTCAAAGTGGCGTTTCCAATCTGGCCTTTATGCAAAAGGTTTATGAGAAATGGGACTCGTTCCTGTCGGTCAGCGGTGATGTCAATGTTTGATCCTAATGATGCACAATCAATATGCAAATTTATCAAATTCTTGACTGCACACACCAAAGACGTAAACCTACCATCCGGGATGCATACTTAATCACGCACTTTTTTGCATCTTAGAATTAAGAAACTGATTTTAGATCCTCGCATGGTTTCATGGCCAAGGAATTTATGGAATTTTATAGAATTTTAGAGATGTTTTATCTTCAAACATGTTGTATTATGAGATGATTGTTATGTTTTTTTTGTCTCTAAAGCCCTGATTTTTAAGGGCCAATGGACTCTTCCCAAGGGCTTTTCAGACCATGCAATTCTTAGTAATCCACGACTTAGAAGATGGGTTTTTAATAATCAGTATCTACAGGAAGAAGGATGAGTTTGGATATACAAAAAAGAGATCAAGGAATTATTGATGAGGAATCATGAATTCGCCTGCCAAGTTTAGTGTGGGATGCATTAGAAGCACATACAAGGGGGCTTGCAATAGAGAAGGATGTGGTAAACAGCAGAAGTGCTAGAAATCAAAAGCAGACTTTAGAAAAGATGGTTCTGGATTCACAAGATGCATTTCTAAGGCACCCGTCTGTATTAAATAGGAGACAGCTGGAAGAGGCACTAAGTAATTTGTATTATACTCAAAGTGGCGTTTCCAATCTGGCCTTTATGCAAAAGGTTTATGAGAAATGGGACTCGTTCCTGTCGGTCAGCGGTGATGTCAATGTTTGATCCTAATGATGCACAATCAATATGCAAATTTATCAAATTCTTGACTGCACACACCAAAGACGTAAACCTACCATCCAGGATGCATACTTAATCACGCACTTTTTTGCATCTTAGAATTAAGAAACTGATTTTAGATCCTCGCATGGTTTCATGGCCAAGGAATTTACGGAATTTTATAGAATTTTAGAGATGTTTTATCTTCAAACATGTTGTATTATGAGATGATTGTTATGGTTTTTATTAACTAAACAAGAAAGATTATTATTATTATTATTATTATTATGAGGAGAGTAATTTCACATTTTTAGCTTGAAAGGCATGAGAACAAGATGCGACTAATTTGATTTATGCCTTGAAATGCCCAATCTCCGGGGTTAGATGTAAGGACTAGGAGAAACTGGGCGAAATGTTTCTTGAGCATTATAGGCAGATGTGCAGTCAGACTCAAGTGATTGATAAAGATGCTCTGGGTAATTGTTTGGTGGTGCTGAATATTGCTACGCTTTCTGAAAAAGATGTGGAAAATCTAGTCCACCCCTTTTCCAAGAAAGAGCTGGTTAAGGTGGTGAAAAACCACCCAAACTGCAAAGTATGTGGCCATGATGGCTTTTTGACCTAATTTTGTCAATTGTTCCTAAGAGTATTAGCAGAATATCTTTTATTATTTGGGAATGCATTTTCATATGACGTCCCCATTCGGCCCTTATTTAGTATGGAGACTATATTTAATTGTTTAAAAAAAGGTAAGGATGGGGAAGGCCCAAATTATTATTGTCCAATCATATTGTTAAAAACAGACTGTAAGATCTTTAGGAAACTATTAGCTAACAGATTTAATTCTATTGTGACAAAGTTGATCCATAAGGACCAGAATGGTTTTGAAGCTGGATGACCGTTAGGTACAAATATACATTATTTAGTTGAGGCGTTGGACTATTTTGCTGTTAATAACATCCCTGCCATAGTTCTCATGTGGGACACAGAGAAGGCATTCAACCTCATGGTCTGGGAAACACTCTTTTGTATTTTAGCTAAGTTTGGGGTTCTTGCCCAGGGCCAGAGGTTGATTTATAAAATGTATAAGAATGCTGAAGCCAAGATCATAGTTAATGCCACTGAGGTTGACAGGCTGCAAGTTTGCAGTGGCACCCGGCAGGGATGTCCCCTATTGCTGGTGCTGTTCTCTTTTCTTATTGAGGTGCTGGTGTTTGCGATTAGGGAGAACAGAAATATCCATTCTCCTATTGCACAGATGGGGAAGATAAAATTATATGTTGACAATATAATGTTGCTTTTAAATGCAAATCAGTGCTTGAAGGAGAAATCCTTCAGGATCTTCTCGCTATATCAGGAGCTTGGGGGCTATAAGACAAACAGAAAGAAAACTGAAGTTATTCTTTGTTGCTGTAACTCGGATAGTTTGCTTCCAGATATAGCCCCCTGTGTAATTGACCAGCCAAAATGATACTTGTGTATCCAATACTCTTCTAAGATCGAGGGTTTGTATGGTCTTAATTTTGAACCTCTACTTTTAGAAGTAAAAGGTCTCTTTCCATGGTGAAATACACTTCCATCAACTATTTTAGGGAGGGTGCCCTGATTTAAATGATGATTCTCCTGTTTTTTACATTTTATTTTTTCAAACACTCCATGTGTTTTAACATCATTTTTTTAAAGTGGAGTAGATGGTTACATCATTTATATGGCAAAATAAACTGCTAGATGAGCACTGGGCACTTTATATGAAGGACCGGAGAAAGTAGGTTTGGCACTCCCAAATTTGAGGGACTATTATTTTGCATATTTTGCATAGTGCATATCCAGATTCAATGTGAAGCTTAGATCATAAGGAATATTTAAGAACAATATTCAAGATTTGTTAAAACTAACAAAGTTAACCAAGAAAGTGCACTATTTTTGTAAAAATTTTATTTTAGGAACTTTCAGGATCTCTATACAAGATATGCAACCCGCCACATTAATGCGGCTACACCCTTAGCAGAATTGCCTGGGTAACCCAGAGCTAAGTTGAATCTTGACACAGTGCAATATTGAGCCCGAGTTGGGTGCTGAAAGGTTGCATATTTTTTGGTTGAAGAAAGATGGAGGAACCTGTGGGAAATTCAAGAATCAGTTCAAGGCAATTTTGTGCTCCTCTGCACCTATAGAATCTTGACCAATATTTTTTGTAATCTGGAGATCAGGCAGGTTTTGGGCAGTCACAAATTTGTTCTAGTGTTAGTGGAAGCTCAAGACTGTAAACGGCCTGTAGAATGGAAAAGATTGCTTGCTTCCTCAAAGGGTCCCGATCCCTGTCAAAAGGCAATTAACAAATCGGAGGAGTATGAAAGGCTAGCACTAACTAGAAAGATGTGGGTTAAAATTAATTCATCACATTTTAAGGATTTGAGAGGAGCCAATTAACAGAGGATGCTATTTTACACGAAATGGCTACTCTACAGAACCACACATTTTTTAGCCCAAATCAACCCTAGCTGCCCAGGCCGCTGTTTCAGATGTTATTTAGGAGCGGTTGCAAATTGGTCTCATGTAATTGGGGAGTGGGCTGCCATCCAAGAATTTTAGAAAGCGATATTTGGATTCTTGGGAAGGGTTTGGCAGATTAAGTTGGCTCCTAGTATATGGTGGATAGTTCTGGGTTACAATCCTTCCTCTCGGTTGGCTCCCCGATTAAAAAACAATTGTATGTTTCAACGGGAGTGGCTATATCTTTATTGCTTCAAAAGTGGTGAATACAACTGATATCCACAATTGGGGAGTGGGTGGAGAAAATGAAACAATTAAGTAATAAGGAGTGGTTATATGTTCTTCACTGTGGGGGGATTAAGAAATTTGATAAACTGTGGGGGCGACTTATGGCTGAATCATCTAGGTAGGACAAAGAGATTGATTATCTTTTCTGATCTCTCTTTGCTTTAATAGGTTCTTTGTATTGATGAAATGTGTGACCTTATGCGTCACTTTTCGATGGACTTATAGTGTGATGAAATGCCATCTGTACATCTACTTGTGAGCTGCTGTCAGAGTATGATGATTTGATGCTTTCTGTCACTGTGATGGTTCTCAATATAAAAGAATAAAACAAATGTGTGTGTTTGGGGTAATGTGGTAAGTACCCCAATAGTACAGTATGTCCCTCTCTCTTGGCAGAGAAGGTTACAATGGACTCTAATCTAACAAAAAAGGCCCTTATGTGGGCTTCAGGTTTGTTGGATAAATCCATAAGTAGAAAGTTTTTAGCTAGAAATATTCAATGGTAAGTAAAGGAATAACACAATACCTTTACTTTGATATTTTAAAAAGCCTTTCGGAATACCAGTTAAACAGGAATAAGAGGTTATGATAAAGAATTGGTATAGGCCAAGTCTACCTAATAAAATATTTTTCAGCCCCGCCAGTGCTTCCTAGCAGACAATCTCTACAGAAATGTACATCCCAGCATGTGGTTCTCAAGAGATATGCGCAGATTCTCTATGTTAATAAGACTGCTCTCTTAGGAAAACTGTGGAAATCCTTGCTAACATTGAAAAAATGTAAAATTCCCCTTCCAACACAGCACACATACCTGGCAAATGCTCGAAAACAAAATTACACTCAAGTCAACTGAGAACAAACAATTTGCCTTTTTGATCCAAGTTGTCATTATATGACAAAAAAAACAATTGAATAAATATTTGTTTGTACTTAATATGCTCTCTGTTTGATTCTGATCATCATTAGGACTTTGCAGTAAAGGAAAGTTGTCTGGCCAAGGTTGGAGGTGAGGTATAAAATGGTCAAGTTTTAAACATTGTGTAGCTGCATCTTCCTCACAAAATGTACTTTTCTCTTTCACATCTTGAAGACAAGGCATCCATAGCTGTCTGTTGTCCCAACCTATTGATTCCAACAAATATACATAGCGTGGGCACAGAGAGGGCATAATTAGATGGTTTTGTTGTCTTTCATTTGTCTCCTCACGATTTTAGGGCTTTCTTCCTTATTGTTGAGTATGTCCCACTGAGGATCATTTTGGTTGATGTGTAATCTTTCACTACTGGAACTGCTCTGTTTTCTTAAGCACTCCTCCGGAATGCATGTGTTTCCTTGCTCTCTTTAGCATGTGCGTTTACTTTGTCTCTGCTGGGCCTAGCTCCCCAAGTCAATTCCACCTTCAGCTCATCTATTCCTTCTCCAGCCCCTCCCCACTTTTTATATTTTAATTTCTCCCAAAACCCCGAAACCCACTCCTTTATTTCACCCTTGCCCCTCAGCTAATTGACCCCCGCTATTTTTAGCCTACTTCACTAACTGTGGACATCAATTGTAAAATGGGTTTACCCATTTCAAGATGTACACTGTTGCAAATGGGTTGCACTCCTTCAGTACGCCTAGATTTGTTGCTTTTGATTACATGGCTTTGGAACTTTATGGTGGGTAAGTCTCTCGTCCCATTATTACATGGTAGATTGGACTGCACCTGTTTACCCCCAGTGTCAGCCTGTTAAGGAAAATAAAGTTGAAGCACAGATAGGTTAAGAGGCACTGGTTTGGTTGCACTTGAACACATGTGCGCACAGATACAGGCTGCACATAAGACACTACATGAGACACTACAGTCATGCACAGCATGGTAGCTGCCTGTGGAAGTTTTGAACTGCATTTTTACATACCCCTTTTTAATAATCAGGTATCTGATTATTAATGGCACCCCTAAGTTATTGCCAAATTGGCAGGGTGCATGATATTTCTAGGCAGAGCATGGAGAAATTAATGCTAAACATGTCCTTGCAGTGAAATATCCCCCAAAACAATTCCCACTGTACCAAGGCTGGCTGTTGCCACAGGGAGTAATTGGGCTACATAAATACATTTATTAAACGCTGAATTCGGATTAGTAGCAGCTAGGGAAATAAGGAAACCTGAATTAGGGAGAATTTTCCTTCTTTTTCAAACACTCCTAAGGCTGGAGATTTTGTTCTATAGTCTAAGAGTGCGGCACACTCAAGAGGTTGGACCTATGACTGCATTTTATGGCCTAAATGTGTTAAAGAAAGATACAGATACAAGGTATGTTGATTGTCAAAGCTTTATTGAAAATGTTCTGCTGACAGTGTTTTGTAAATCAACACTGCAATGCTTTGACAATATGATTGCATTTATACATGGGTATTGATTTCTATGGTGTAATTGTGATTTTTAACATGTGTTTCTTGGTCTTTTCAATCTGGTGACCCTTGACAAAGCCAAAAGGCCTGCCTTGTATTATTTAATGTAACATAACAAAGCCCACAGGCTTACTATATTATAGGACCTGCCTCTGTCTTGGTTTCAATCCTGACCCGGAGATGCACTAAAAAGTTAATTGCATACACTGAAGTTCTTTTGAATTCACATCCCTTCATTAGTCTTCTCACATAGGTTTACACCCTTCTCCCTTACTACACCCTGCTCATTAGTAGTGGATGCTTACACCTCTTAAAACATCCATAAGAGCTCCCTCTCCACAGTGGAAGAAGTTATAACCCTCACCGTGACTAGGTAGCACAGGGTGAGGGGTTCTCTATGATAAAGCATGCCACTTTAGGGTGGGTGAGGGAATTTGTCCTATAAAAAGGATGCTTTTATCACAGTTAGGTTACAAAAGCAACACTTCTCATTGAAGTACGACATTTTCTTTCTTTTTTTCCCTATTTATTTCCTTGTGGTTATTTCAGTCAAAGGCCCAGGGCATTTCGTAGTGATAAATAAAAAGTGTTATGGGGCCACCACATCAATATAGGAGGGCAAGACTATTGACTTTATCAAGGGTTCACCACATCAATGTATGCAGGTAAGTATATCGGCTCTATCAAGGGGTTACCACCTTAATAAAAGAGTAATCATGTTATGATTAAATATTAAAACCAATAGAATCCAAAACCATATTCAAAGGCATTCATTAATAAATGTTTGTCAGTAAACCTTTAAATAAACCATATGTACTCAAAAAACATTATACACATGTTGAAACCTTTCTTTCACACTTCTTGGGCCATATAATGCAGCCTTAATACCACCAACAAGGGGCCCCTGCAGTCCTCAGCTTTAGAGGGAAAGCTCCAGCTCTGGGAATGCTTAGAAACAGCGTAATCTTTTACTGGGGTCACGTTGTGTACACCGAAGGAAACATGGGGTTACTCTTAATAAATGATTTCTGGAGGGCTGCTGCACACTCTGCAATGCCCCACAAAATTTGTCTTACATATTGGTGATGCCATACCCAGACTGGGGCACCACAGGAAAATATATGCAAATCTGCCCATGAAGGACATTGTGGGGCTCTCCTTGCCAGGGGCAATGAATAATACATAAGTGTCTCTGGCGCTCAGGGCTTGCCACGCATTGTCTTCTATTTTGTTTATGGCATAGGGCTACCCAGGACACGCACAGCTTACTATATTGTTGGGGGCCAATGGGGAGGAGCCCAAGGTACCCACAACCTGATGACTCCCCAGCCTGCACCCATTCTATGAGCGCAGGAGCCTTTCATACTTTTTTTTATTTATTTGGCGCCCAGTCCCACCTGGGCCCAAACAACTCGGTACCAATTGACAGTCATGGGGTTAGGACCAAGGCACCCTCAGGGCTGAAAGCCAGCACCCACCCTTGGGTTCCTGCGTGGGAGCCAGACGTAGTTCTGTACCCCACCCCAGCAGAAAGAATCTTTCTTTCTGCTCGCAGTGGGCAGCAGCACTTTAATGTCCCCTCCCCGTGCTCTCATGGGCAAGTAAGAGACATGCCTCCTTCGGGTCCTAGGAGATATGTTAACTGGGACATTATACTTGCAACGGGCCCCGGGGAATGGGGTCCCCGGTGCCTTTTAACGGTACATTTGTGGTGACGTATTTCATTTTTGTTTGTCATCCTTAACAACAGAAATCAAGTAGCGAAGATAAAGCTTCTTGCCATCTGTTGAGGATGTTGAAGCCTGTTTTACAAATAATAAAGATTTTAACTATAGTACCTCTAAGCTGATGGATCCAACCATCCAATATCCTGACAGAATGATCATTCCATTAAATTTTTGGCTGGCTAGATGGCGCCTTACTATTGTTTTAAAGATGTTAGTGCGCCAGATCTCCAACTTGATTTTATTCACTATAAGCAATTATAACTATTTTCTTCTCACACTTTGAAATCACTTTACTTGTGGAAGTAGGTGCCAGGACCAGGAAACACTAACGGGAAGTGTTCCAGGAGTTTGCAGGAGCAAAGTCGAGACCATAAATCCCTCTGAAGGATGGCACCATGCACACTGCACCAGCAACAATGTACAGGGAACAGTCCACAAGGGAATGGGGGTTTGGAAAGAGGAAAAGAAGAGAGTCGACCAACTTGTTCTATGAAATGAGTCGGGGTCGCCTGGCTTCCTTGATCGCCGACCTCAAAGGTCACACCGTTAGTAGGGCTGAGGATCCCTGCTGCTAATAGGAAGTTGATGAAAAGTTATACTCTCTAACCGTTACCCTGTTCCACCAGGTTTCACCCGATCCCCACTTCCCGGCTGTGTCCCTTGTCTTAATGAAGGATGGAGTGTTGGGCTCCTAATGACTTCTCCTGTAGCTGTGTGTCAGTAAGTAGTGTGGCTGTTAATCATATATCTCCCTCCCAAATGAGAGTCTGTGGTTAAGTTATTCCCTAAAGACACAAGCAGTGAATTAACCTCAGGGTTCGTTAAACAATACCATATGAGTGTGTGTTGCCTTTTAGTCAGTTACCTCTTTTGTGGGCTCTTCACATGACTTGCCAGTTAGAGTTTAGAGGGTTACCTTGACTTCAGAATCCTCTTAGTTCTTCCCTTTGGCTTAATTGCTGTGGCTTTTTTATTGGGGATGTCTTAGGCTGTTGCTCTAACCTAAATACTTAAAAATAACTTAGCATACACCATTCAATAAGACTTTTTTCAGTTGCTGTATTCTTTTTCCTGGCTAGCACCAGCCTGGGGTAATTTGCCTTAATGTGCAAGTTATGATGGTCTTTTTTGTTTTCCTTGCAGGTGATCACATTGAGCAGAAACCATCGTCTCCAGATGTGAGGACAGAAGGTAGATGCCACAACAGAGTCCGTTCCACAGGATCAGGCAAGTGGTACCAAGCCAGGGCCTTGGGGCAAACAGACTCTTCTTAGGAAGTCTGAAAGCCAAGCAGTTGGCACATGCTGGGGCGAGGCTTTTATACATGACAACTCTCTTGATGGTAGCCATGTAAGTAGGCAGAGTTTCCAGGGGCTGTAGGAAGGGGAACAAAATGAAAAGGGCAATGGCTGTAGGAAGGGGGGCAAAATTAAAAGGGCAATGGTAGTGTGGGGCCATGGAGCACTGTACATCAGAAGCAGGAGTATGGGGAGATGGGAGGACCAAGATAACAGGAGAAAGGAGGTAGACTTGATATGGGGTGACGGGGAACATAACCAGGCAGCACAAACAATGCAGGTGGAGAGAGACAGAACAGTAGAGATGGAGTTACTAAAGTATGTTGTGGGAAACCTTTTAGGCCTCAAAATGTGATGGACTTGTGGGAATATCTGGAAAAACTGCCATTTAGATTGATTACTGGGATACCGAATAGTTTCAACCAAAAAATTGGAGTTGATTCTGCTTGAAGATTTAGAAACAGATTTCACGCAGGTATCTCGCAGAAGGTTTGCAATTCTTTCACTGCATCAGGAATGAGGCACTTAAGATCTAGCACGTAATGTATGCCTCTAGTTAGTTACAGCATCATTAACGAACTACAATAACTGTTTCTTGATATGTTCAAGTAATACTTTTTGTATTACATGTTTATTTAATGTATCTAGTGGAATGTAAAGTTTGTATGCCAATAAAGTCAGATGGTGAGTTGCTCCATGAAAGTTAGGTTCAGAAACTAATATACAGCTTGACTTGCTGGTTAATATTATATATATATATATATATACTACAGGCGTGTGGTTATTAGGGGTACCTACCAACCTGGCAATCCACCATTATCAGCTAGTTTCACTGCTGGTTTGCTCCAAGTTGTGATGTTTTAGTGAACATCATTTACCCAGGAACAATCACATCCTTTACCCAGGTTTCATGTAAACATATAATATTGTGATATTTTACTAACTTTAATACCTCTGTGTTGGTTTTTATTTGTGTTGGTTTTTATTTTGTGCACCCCTGCTGAATTCCATGACAAAACAGTGCTTTTCTTCATTCCTTCTCCTTTTATTTTTAGGTTGTGCATAGCAGCGGGCAAGCGCTGCTTTTCTGACATGTTGGTATCTAGCTTTTAACCATGCCCACCTTACGCCCATCAAGTTCACTGATTCATGGGCGAGCCTTTCAAAAATCCTTTGTTATAATTTGTAATTGCTCTGCATTTGCCTCTCCTTGGGGGATGTTTGGTTACCGCCTTGTGGATCGACCCTGTTAAATTGATAATTGCACGTTTGTCGATACATTTGACTGCGAGCGAACTGTTTTTTCCTCTTATGTCTCTCCTGCCCGCTCATGCTCATGGGGGCTGTGGTGCTTTGAATTGGCTAATTTTCTCTTGTTTTAGTTACCTGCATGTTTCAGCAGGGCAGACAACACTCTGGACAGCACGTTGGAAAACATAGGCTGGGACATCCCTGATGCCATGGCCACTGTTGCCTGAAATGACCCACTTGCAAGGAAATGGAGCACTGGCAGCACCTGCACGTCAGGGGGGATTCCAGTCGGATGGCGGATTGGTGACATCAGGTCTGGCTCCAACTGGGTACATAGTTCCTGGATTGTGGCACGGTCAAACCGGTAGGTGACGATGATATGTCTTTCTTCCATTGTCAACAGGTCCACCAGCGGTCGGTACACCGGAGGATTCCGCCATCTTCTCATATGTCCCAGCTGACGGTGCCTAAGAAGGACAACAGCGAAGAACCAATCACTATTCCTCCAGGTATGTACCCACAGTTACACACAAGACTACACCAGACAAAAAAGCCTTCCTGTATGTGTGTTGAGTATAGGCCTACGTATGCGTGACGCAGTAGTAAATGAAGCCATGTGGGCCCCTGAAATGGCGGCTGCCTGACCTCTAAACTGGGACAATGGGATTGTGGGGTAACTGCGCTGGCGTTGCACACGTCGCGGTAGGCGGTCGTAGACCGCGGCGCAATGCTGCATTGGTTAACATTGGACCCTATGGGTCCCAGGAGCCAATGAACAGGTGCGCCGGCGGTGATGATGCGCACCGCCGCGGACGTCACCGCCATTTTCTATCTGTTCACTCACTAGATACCTGACCTTCGACAGGAGAGGACCTACACTGCTAGTGCTGCTGTGACCTCGGTCTGGAAGCGACGATGGCTGCTACGTCTGGGGAAAGGGCCCCTGCCTTCACTGCACAGGAGTTGGAGAAACTTGTGGATGGGGTCCTCCCCCAGTACACGCTACTCTACAGTCCTCCAGACCAACAGGTTAGTACACAGGGAGCACGTTGTATGGGCTAGGCCTGGGTGGAGAGGGCTGGGTGGAAGAGGGAAGGGGGCAGAGTACATAGAACAGTTATGCATGGGAATGAATGGGCCACATGACCAGAGTAGGGAGGGGGCCACTCACATTGACAGTGCAGTTGGTAATGACTGTTCCTCTTTCCTTGTGCATGTCATGTAGGTCAGCACCCACCAGAAGAGGGACATTTGGCGTGCCATCGCCAAGGAGGTCCGGACCCTGGGGGCCCACCAGAGACGGGGCACCCACTGCCGTAAGAGATGGGAGGACATTCGCCGCTGCAGCAAGAAGACAGCGGAGGCTCAGCTGGGGATGGCCTCCCAACGTGGGAGGGGTGCCCGTCGCACCATGACCCCCCTGATGTTCCGGATCCTGGCGGTGGCCTACCCGGAGTTGGATGGGCGCTTGAGGACATCACAGCAGACACAAGGGGGTGAGTACAACCTCATTCAGCGGACTTTGCGTGCAGTGGAGGGGTCTGGGTGGGGGAGGTGGGCTGTGGGTGTCCCTAGGCCAGGGCGAGTTAGGTAGGTAAGGCCCCTCCGTTATGTGGGCCATGTGGCACTCAACCCCACCTCAGCAGAGTGCCAAGTTGAGGTATAGTTGCCCCTGTAGCATCCATGTGCGCAGATTCCTACTATTGCCATGTAGGCCATGTCCCAGAAATTGCATGTGCAGAGGTCAGGAGAACGGCGTAATGCAGGGGGCTGCTGCGTCTGTCTTGTCCGCCAACGGTAGCGGCATGCCATGCACTGACACTCTCTTTGTTCTGTCTCTCCCCTTTTCCTGCTCTCCCTGTCCTTTTGCACATCAGCATCATGAGGCGGAGGTACAGTGGCACCGCAGCACGAGGGAGCTGCATCCCACATGGCCATGGAGGGCCACACCACAGACTCTGAATGCACCAGTGGGACGGAGGGCGAGGGAAGCTTCACGTCGGCTACCGGATCACCAACCTGCGACACGGACTCGTCCGCCGATGGGAGCTCCCCTGTGGTGGCGGCACCACCTGTGTGCCCCACTTCTACAGGTACAGCCACCACCCCCCCTACCAGCACCGCCCTCCCAGCAGCCCCTCAGCGTTCGCCCCGTGCCCGTTCACCCAGGAGGGTGGGCATCACCTTCGCCCCAGGCACCGCAGGCCCTGCCCCAGTCACCCCTGCTGCCCTCAGTGAGGAGGCCATTGGCTGCCTCAGGTCACTCACTGTTGGGCAGTCTACCATTGTGAATGCCATCCAGGGTGTAGAAAGGGAGTTGCAACACGGTAATGCACTCCTGGAGGGCATTCATTCTGGTCAGGCTGTCCTTCAGCGAACCCTGCAATCTCTGGCCTCAGCACTGATGGCAGCCATTGTCCCTGTGTCTAGCCTCCCCCCTCCAACTTGCTCCACCCAGACCCAATCTCCTGTACCCCAGCCCATCCCAAGCACACCATCAGACCAGCATGCACACAAGTCAACACACACAAGTAGCTCAAGCAAACATAGGCACCACACACACCACTGGCACTCACGCAAGCCTCAGCCACATACAGACACAGCAACATTCACTGTCTCCACTGTGTCCCCCTCCTCCTCTTCTCCCTCCTCCCTCCCAGTCTCGTCTACACACACACCTGAATGCACCACATCTACAGGCACTAGGACTTGCACCAGGACACCCAGCACCACAAGCCGCTCACCTGCACTCACCACCTCCACTGCCATTTACACGTCCCCTGTGTCCTCTCCCAATGTGTCTGTGACGCCCCCTCCCAAAGTACCCAAACGCCGGCAATCACTCACCCAACATCCATCCACCTCACGATAGCCTTCAGTACCTACACCTGCACCCAAAACACCTAAAGTGACACCCCCTACAACCACCTCCTCTTCCTCCACTCCCAGACCCCCTCCAGCTACCCATCCCAGTGTTCGTCAGAAACTGTCCCTCTGTCAAATTGACCTTTTTGCCCCCACCCCCCCTCCAATTCATCAGTCCCGTCGTAGCGCCTCAGCCAAAAAGCATTCAGTACCAGTGGTGCGTGTTCCAGGCTTTTGGAGTGCACCGGCCACCAGGGCAGGCAGTAGGACCCGGAGCCAAGGCAGTGGCAGCCCACCCCCTGTAAAGGCTCTGAAAATGGAGAGTGGACGACGGGACCGTCTTAAGACTCCTGGTGGGACAACAAGTGACATGGGATCGAAGGCGATTGGTGAGTCAGTTGTAACTCCAACAAAGGTGGGGATGGTCCAGAGGAAGTCTGCCCAGCCTGTTGTGAGTGTCACGGTGGAGAAGTGAGCCATCATATCCGGCGGTCCAGACACAACCGCTAGCACCGTCGTCACTGGTCCAGATACCACTGCCAGAGTCACAGCCCAGGAGGGCACAAGTATCGTCACTGGTCCAGAGACCACCGCCAGAGTCACAGCCCAGGAGGGCACAAGTATTGTCACTGGTCCAGAGACCACCGCCAGAGTCACAGCCCAGGAGGGCCCAAGTATCGTCACTGGTCCAGAGACCACCGCCAGAGTCACAGCCCAGGAAGGCACAAGTATCGTCACTGGTCCAGAGACCACCGCCAGAGTCACAGCCCAGGAGGGCACAAGTATCGTCACTGGTCCAGAGACCACCGCCAGAGTCACAGACCAGGAGGGCACAAGTATCGTCACTGGTCCAGAGACCTCCGCCAGAGTCACAGCCCAGGAGGGCACAAGTATCGTCACAGGTCAGGAGACCACCACCGGAGTCATTGCCCAGGAGGGCCCAGGATGCCACATCCCCGTTGGGCAATGATGGAACGTCATGCCACACACCAATGCCCATTGTAGAGATCGTCATGCCACACACCAATGCCCAGTGTAGAGATCGTCATGCCACACACCAATGTCCGTATCAGAACCGCCATGGCAAAGCACCGCTGAACAGTCCTGAAACGCCATGTCAAAGCACCGCTGAACAGGGCAAAGACCGCCATGGCAAAGCACCGCTGAACAGGGCAAAGACCGCCATGTCAAAGCACCGCTGAACAGTCCTGAAACGCCATGTCAAAGCAACGCTGAACAGGGCAAAGACCGCCATGGCAAAGCACCGCTGACCAGGGCAAAGACCGCCATGTCAAAGCACCGCTGAACAGTCCTGAAACGGCATGTCAAACCACCGCTGAACAGCGCAAAGACCACCATGTCAAAGCACCGCTGAACAGTCCTGAAACGCCATGTCAAAGCACCGCTGAACAGGGCAAAGACCGCCATGGCAAAGCACCGCTGATCAGGGCAAAGACCGCCATATCAAAGCACCGCTGAACAGTCCTGAAACGCCATGTCAAAGCACCACTGAACAGGGCAAAGACCGCCATGGCAAAGCACCGCTGAACAGGGCAAAGACCGCCATGTCAAAGCACCGCTGAACAGTCCTGAAACGCCATGTCAAAGCACCGCTGAACAGGGCATGCACCGTCTAGGAATGAATGGACCGCCACATCAGGCATCTTTATCCCTTGTGCAGCTGGGACAGTGACAGGACAGGTACTTTCACGTGGAGACTCATCCAGTCTGGGCACCAGTCCCCCTCCAGAACCAGTGGAGACCTGCATCTACTTGAGAGACTGTGGCTTTGCACTCCCCAGGATGGCACAGTGGGAAAACCACCCACTGTAGTGACTTGAGAGACTGTGGCTTTGCACTCCACAGGATGGCACAGTGGGAAAACCACCCACTGTAGTGGCTTGAGAGACTGTGGCTTTGCACTCCCCAGGAGTGACTTGAGAGACTGTGGCTTTGCACTCCCCAGGATGGCACAGTGGGAAAACCACCCACTGTAGTGACTTGAGAGATTGTGGCTTTGCACTCCCCAGGATGGCACAGTGGGAAAACCACCCACTGTAGTGACTTGAGAGACTGTGGCTTTACACTCCCCAGGATGGCACAGTGGGAAAACCACCCACTTTAGTGACTTGAGAGACTGTGGCTTTGCACTACCCAGGATACATCAATGGGCATGGAGCCCCGTCGTGGATCTGGCTTTGCATTCATCTGGCTGAGGTGCCCCCTCCTTCCCTTCCCCCTGAGGTGCCTGTAGTGTTTCTATCTGATGCCCCAGCACTGTTCTCTCCGATTTTGGTCAGGTATCTATTGTGGGCCTCGCCCATGCTTTTTTGGACTGTTGGTGCATGGACATTGTTGTGTACATATCTGCACTACTTCTCGGATTGTATGTGTAGATAAGAGTGATTTTGAGATATGTATATCTGTATATTTTTGTATGACATGTATATTAGCACATTACAATGTTTGCCCGATTTTCGCATTGTCTTTGCATTCTTCCGGAGGGATTGTGGGTTGTTACTGTGATTTTTGTGACTGTATTGGTGTGTATGTTGTGATATGCGAGGGTGGGGGTGTTTGGTGGGTGTCCCCCTAACTTTTGCCTCCCCTTCCCCGTGTCGTAGGCGCAGTACTCACCGGTATCTTCTGCGCCTACGTTGCTGTTGGTCGTAAAGGAGCAGAAAGACAAGGGCAGGTAGGATTTGTAATTCGGGCTCCATGGTGTCCTCCTTCCTCATGGGATGTGTTGAGGTGAGAGTTTTCTCATAGCAAAAGCTGTTTCCGCCGTGTTTTTATCCGCGGTGCATCCGCCCCGGAAAAGGTGGCGGATTGGCGGGTTGTAATAGTGTGGGCGGTACATTGTCTCACGCCTGTCGGTTGGCGGTAACCGTCGCGCTGCTTGTCTGTCCCCGGTGCCTTTTAACGGTACATTTGTGGTGACGTATTTCATTTTTGTTTGTCATCCTTAACAACAGAAATCAAGTAGCGAAGATAAAGCTTCTTGCCATCTGTTGAGGATGTTGAAGCCTGTTTTACAAATAATAAAGATTTTAACTATAGTACCTCTAAGCTGATGGATTCAACCATCCAATATCCTGACAGAATGATCATTCCATTTAATTTTTGGCTGGCTAGATGGCGCCTTACTATTGTTTTAAAGATGTTAGTGCGCCAGATCTCCAACTTGATTTTATTCACTATAAGCAATTATAACTATTTTCTTCTCACAATTTGAAATCACTTTACTTGTGGAAGTAGGTGCCAGGAAGAGGAAACACTAACGGGAAGTGTTCCAGGAGTTTGCAGGAGCAAAGTCGAGACCATAAATCCCTCTGAAGGATGGCACCATGCACACTGCACCAGCAACAATGTACAGGGAACAGTCCACAAGGGAATGGGGGTTTGGAAAGAGGAAAAGAAGAGAGTCGACCAACTTGTTCTATGAAATGAGTCGGGGTCACCTGGCTTCCTTGATCGCCGACCTCAAAGGTCACACCGTTAGTAGGGCTGAGGATCCCTGCTGCTAATAGGAAGTTGATGAAAAGTTATACTCTCTAACCGTTACCCTGTTCCACCAGGTTTCACCCGATCCCCACTTCCCGGCTGTGTCCCTTGTCTCAATGAAGGATGGAGTGTTGGGCTCCTAATGACTTCTCCTGTAGCTGTGTGTCAGTAAGTAGTGTGGCTGTTAATCATATATCTCCCTCCCAAATGAGAGTCTGTGGTTAAGTTATTCCCTAAAGACACAAGCAGTGAATTAACCTCAGGGTTCGTTAAACAATACCATATGAGTGTGTGTTGCCTTTTAGTCAGTTACCTCTTTTGTGGGCTCTTCACATGACTTGCCAGTTAGAGTTTAGAGGGTTACCTTGACTTCAGAATCCTCTTAGTTCTTCCCTTTGGCTTAATTGCTGTGGCTTTTTTATTGGGGATGTCTTAGGCTGTTGCTCTAACCTAAATACTTAAAAATAACTTAGCATACACCATTCAATAAGACTTTTTTCAGTTGCTGTATTCTTTTTCCTGGCTAGCACCAGCCTGGGGTAATTTGCCTTAATGTGCAAGTTATGATGGTCTTTTTTGTTTTCCTTGCAGGTGATCACATTGAGCAGAAACCATCGTCTCCAGATGTGAGGACAGAAGGTAGATGCCACAACAGAGTCCGTTCCACAGGATCAGGCAAGTGGTACCAAGCCAGGGCCTTGGGGCAAACAGACTCTTCTTAGGAAGTCTGAAAGCCAAGCAGTTGGCACATGCTGGGGCGAGGCTTTTATACATGACAACTCTCTTGATGGTAGCCATGTAAGTAGGCAGAGTTTCCAGGGGCTGTAGGAAGGGGAACAAAATGAAAAGGGCAATGGCTGTAGGAAGGGGGGCAAAATTAAAAGGGCAATGGTAGTGTGGGGCCATGGAGCACTGTACATCAGAAGCAGGAGTATGGGGAGATGGGAGGACCAAGATAACAGGAGAAAGGAGGTAGACTTGATATGGGGTGACGGGGAACATAACCAGGCAGCACAAACAATGCAGGTGGAGAGAGACAGAACAGTAGAGATGGAGTTACTAAAGTATGTTGTGGGAAACCTTTTAGGCCTCAAAATGTGATGGACTTGTGGGAATATCTGGAAAAACTGCCATTTAGATTGATTACTGGGATACCGAATAGTTTCAACCAAAAAATTGGAGTTGATTCTGCTTGAAGATTTAGAAACAGATTTCACGCAGGTATCTCGCAGAAGGTTTGCAATTCTTTCACAGCATCAGGAATGAGGCACTTAAGATCTAGCACGTAATGTATGCCTCTAGTTAGTTACAGCATCATTAACGAACTACAATAACTGTTTCTTGATATGTTCAAGTAATACTTTTTGTATTACATGTTTATTTAATGTATCTAGTGGAATGTAAAGTTTGTATGCCAATAAAGTCAGATGGTGAGTTGCTCCATGAAAGTTAGGTTCAGAAACTAATATACAGCTTGACTTGCTGGTTAATATTATATATATATATATATATATATACTACAGGCGTGTGGTTATTAGGGGTACCTATCAACCTGGCAATCCACCATTATCAGCTAGTTTCACTGCTGGTTTGCTCCAAGTTGTGATGTTTTAGAGAACATCATTTACCCAGGAACAATCACATCCTTTACCCAGGTTTCATGTAAAAATATAATATTGTGATATTTTACTAACTTTAATACCTCTGTGTTGGTTTTTATTTGTGTTGGTTTTTATTTTGTGCACCCCTGCTGAATTCCATGACAAAACAGTGCTTTTCTTCATTCCTTCTCCTTTTATTTTTAGGTCGTGCATAGCAGCGGGCAAGCTCTGCTTTTCTGACATGTTGGTATCTAGCTTTTAACCATGCCCACCTCACGCCCATCAAGTTCACTGATTCATGGGCGAGCCTTTCAAAAATCCTTTGTTATAATTTGTAATTGCTCTGCATTTGCCTCTCCTTGGGGGCTGTTTGGTTACCGCCTTGCGGATCAACCCTGTTAAATGAATAATTGCACGTTTGTCGATACATTTGACTGCGAGCGAACTGTTTTTTCCTCTTATGTCTCTCCTGCCTGCTCATGCTCATGGGGGCTGTGGTGCTTTGAATTGGCTAATTTTCTCTTGTTTTAGTTACCTGCATGTTTCAGCAGGGCAGACAACACTCTGGACAGCACGTTGGAAAACATAGGCTGGGACATCCCTGATGCCATGGCCACTGTTGTCTGAAATGACCCACTTGCAAGGAAATGGAGCACTGGCAGCACCTGCACGTCAGGGGGGATTCCAGTCGGATGGCGGATTGGTGACATCAGGTCTGGCTCCAACTGGGTACATAGTTCCTGGATTGTGGCACGGTCAAACCGGTAGGTGACGATGATATGTCTTTCTTCCATTGTCAACAGGTCCACCAGCGGTCGGTACACCGGAGGATTCCGCCATCTTCTCATATGTCCCAGCTGACGGTGCCTAAGAAGGACAACAGCGAAGAACCAATCACTATTCCTCCAGGTATGTACCCACAGTTACACACAAGACTACACCTGACAAAAAAGCCTTCCTGTATGTGTGTTGAGTATAGGCCTAGGTATGCGTGACGCAGTAGTAAATGAAGCCATGTGGGCCCCTGAAATGGCGGCTGCCTGACCTCTAAACTGGGACAATGGGATTGTGGGGTAACTGCGCTGGCGTTGCACACCGTCGCGGTAGGCGGTCGTAGACCGCGGCGCAATGCTGCATTGGTTAACATTGGACCCTATGGGTCCCAGGAGCCAATGAACAGGTGCGCCGGCGGTGATGATGCGCACCGCCGCGGACGTCACCGCCATTTTCTATCTGTTCACTCTCTAGATACCTGACCTTCGACAGGAGAGGACCTACACTGCTAGTGCTGCTGTGACCTCGGTCTGGAAGCGACGATGGCTGCTACGTCTGGGGAAAGGGCCCCTGCCTTCACTGCACAGGAGTTGGAGAAACTTGTGGATGGGGTCCTCCCCCAGTACACGCTACTCTACAGTCCTCCAGACCAACAGGTTAGTACACAGGGAGCACGTTGTATGGGCTAGGCCTGGGTGGAGAGGGCTGGGTGGAAGAGGGAAGGGGGCAGAGTACATAGAACAGTTATGCATGGGAATGAATGGGCCACATGGCCAGAGTAGGGAGGGGGCCACTCACATTGACAGTGCAGTTGGTAATGACTGTTCCTCTTTCCTTGTGCATGTCATGTAGGTCAGCGCCCACCAGAAGAGGGACATTTGGCGTGCCATCGCCAAGGAGGTCCGGACCCTGGGGGCCCACCAGAGACGGCGCACCCACTGCCGTAAGAGATGGGAGGACATTCGCCGCTGCAGCAAGAAGACAGCGGAGGCTCAGCTGGGGATGGCCTCCCAACGTGGGAGGGGTGCCCGTCGCACCATGACCCACCTGATGTTCCGGATCCTGGCGGTGGCCTACCCGGAGTTGGATGGGCGCTTGAGGACATCACAGCAGACACAAGGGGGTGAGTACAACCTCATTCAGCGGACTTTGCGTGCAGTGGAGGGGTCTGGGTGGGGGAGGTGTGCTTTGGGTGTCCCTAGGCCAGGGCGAGTTAGGTAGGCAAGGCCCCTCCGTTATGTAGGCCATGTGGCACTCAACCCCACCTCAGCAGAGTGCCAAGTTGAGGTATAGTTGCCCCTGTGGCATCCATGTGCGCAGATTCCTACTATTGCCATGTAGGCCATGTCCCAGAAATTGCACGTGCAGAGGTCAGGAGAACGGCGTAATGCAGGGGGCTGCTGCGTCTGTCTTGTCCGCCAACGGTAGCAGCATGCTATGCACTGACACTATTTGTTCTGTCTCACCCCCTTTTCCTGCTCTCCCTGTCCTTTTGCACTTCAGCATCATGAGGCGGAGGTACAGTGGCACCGGAGCACGAGGGAGCTGCATCCCACATGGCCATGGAGGGCCACACCACAGACTCTGAATGCACCAGTGGGACGGAGGGCGAGGGGAGCTTCACGTCGGCTACCGGATCACCAACCTGCGACACGGACTCGTCCGCCGATGGGAGCTCCCCTGTGGTGGTGGCACCACCTGTGCGCCCCACTTCAACAGGTACAGCCACCACCCCCCCTACCAGCACCGCCCTCCCAGCAGCCCCTCAGCGTTCGCCCCGTGCCAGTTCACCCAGGAGGGTGGGCATCACCTTCGCCCCAGGCACTGCAGGCCCTGCCCCAGTCACCCCTGCTGCCCTCAGTGAGGAGGCCATTGGCTGCCTCAGGTCACTCACTGTTGGGCAGTCTACCATTGTGAATGCCATCCAGGGTGTAGAAAGGGAGTTGCAACACGGTAATGCACTCCTGGAGGGCATTCATTCTGGTCAGGCTGTCCTTCAGCGAACCCTGCAATCTCTGGCCTCAGCACTGATGGCAGCCATTGTCCCTGTGTCTAGCCTCCCCCCTCCAACTTCCTCCACCCAGACCCAATCTCCTGTACCCCAGCCCATCCCAAGCACACCATCAGACCAGCATGCACACAAGTCAACACACACAAGTAGCTCAAGCAAACATAGGCACCACACACACCACTGGCACTCACGCAAGCCTCAGCCACATACAGACACAGCAACATTCACTGTCTCCACTGTGTCCCCCTCCTCCTCTTCTCCCTCCTCCCTCCCAGTCTCGTCTACACACACACCTGAATGCACCACATCTACGGGCACTAGGACTCGCACCAGGACACCCAGCACCACAAGCCGCTCACCTGCACTCACCACCTCCACTGCCATTTACACGTCCCCTGTGTCCTCTCCCAATGTGTCTGTGACGCCCCCTCCCAAAGTACCCAAACGCCGGCAATCACTCACCCAACATCCATCCACCTCACGATAACCTTCAGTACCTACACCTGCACCCAAAACACCTAAAGTGACACCCCCTACAACCACCTCCTCTTCCTCCACTCCCAGACCCCCTCCAGCTACCCATCCCAGTGTTCGTCAGAAACTGTCCCTCTGTCAAATTGACCTTTTTGCCCCCACCCCCCCTCCAATTCATCAGTCCCGTCGTAGCACCTCAGCCAAAAAGCATTCAGTACCAGTGGTGCGTGTTCCAGGTTTTTGGAGTGCACAGGCCACTAGGGCAGGCAGTAGGACCCGGAGCCAAGGCAGTGGCAGCCCACCCCCTGTAAAGGCTCTGAAAATGGAGAGTGGACGACGGGACCGTCTTAAGACTCCTGGTGGGACAACAAGTGACATGGGATCGAAGGCGATTGGTGAGTCAGTTGTAACTCCAACAAAGGTGGGGATGGTCCAGAGGAAGTCTGCCCAGCCTGTTGTGAGTGTCACGGTGGAGAAGTGAGCCATCATATCCGGCGGTCCAGACACAACCGCTAGCACCGTCGTCACTGGTCCAGATACCACTGCCAGAGTCACAGCCCAGGAGGGCACAAGTATCGTCACTGGTCCAGAGACCACCGCCAGAGTCACAGCCCAGGAGGGCACAAGTATTGTCACTGGTCCAGAGACCACCGCCAGAGTCACAGCCCAGGAGGGCCCAAGTATCGTCACTGGTCCAGAGACCACCGCCAGAGTCACAGCCCAGGAAGGCACAAGTATCGTCACTGGTCCAGAGACCACCGCCAGAGTCACAGCCCAGGAGGGCACAAGTATCGTCACTGGTCCAGAGACCACCGCCAGAGTCACAGACCAGGAGGGCACAAGTATCGTCACTGGTCCAGAGACCACCGCCAGAGTCACAGCCCAGGAGGGCACAAGTATTGTCACTGGTCCAGAGACCACCGCCAGAGTCACAGCCCAGGAGGGCCCAAGTATCGTCACTGGTCCAGAGACCACCGCCAAAGTCACAGCCCAGGAAGGCACAAGTATCGTCACTGGTCCAGAGACCACCGCCAGAGTCACAGCCCAGGAGGGCACAAGTATCGTCACTGGTCCAGAGACTACTGCCAGAGTCACAGACCAGGAGGGCACAAGTATCGTCACTGGTCCAGGGACCTCCGCCAGAGTCACAGCCCAGGAGGGCACAAGTATCGTCACAGGTCAGGAGACCTCCACCGGAGTCATTGCCCAGGAGGGCCCAGGATGCCACAGCCCCGTTGGGCAATGATGGAACGTCATGCCACACACCAATGCCCATTGTAGAGATTGTCATGCCACACACCAATGCCCAGTGTAGAGATCGTCATGCCACACACCAATGTCCGTATCAGAACCGCCATGGCAAAGCACCGCTGAACAGTCCTGAAACGCCATGTCAAAGCACCGCTGAACAGGGCAAAGACCGCCATGGCAAAGCACCGCTGAACAGGGCAAAGACCGCCATGTCAAAGCACCGCTGAACAGTCTTGAAACGCCATGTCAAAGCAACGCTGAACAGGGCAAAGACCGCCATGGCAAAGCACCGCTGACCAGGGCAAAGACCCCCATGTCAAAGCACCGCTGAACAGTCCTGAAACGCCATGTCAAAGCACCGCTGAACAGGGCAAAGACCACCATGTCAAAGCACCGCTGAACAGTCCTGAAACGCCATGTCAAAGCACCGCTGAACAGGGCAAAGACCGCCATGGCAAAGCACCGCTGAACAGGGCAAAGACCGCCATGTCAAAGCACCGCTGAACAGTCCTGAAACGCCATGTCAAAGCACCGCTGAACAGGGCAAAGACCGCCATGGCAAAGCACCGCTAAACAGGGCAAAGACCGCCATGTCAAAGCACCGCTGAACAGTCCTGAAACGCCATGTCAAAGCACCGCTGAACAGGGCATGCACCGTCTAGGAATGAATGGACCGCCACATCAGGCATCCTTATCCCTTGTGCAGCTGGGACAGTGACAGGACAGGTACTTTCACGTGGAGACTCATCCAGTCTGGGCACCAGTCCCCCTCCAGAACCAGTGGAGACCTGCATCTACTTGAGAGACTGTGGCTTTGCACTCCCCAGGATGGCACAGTGGGAAAACCACCCACTGTAGTGACTTGAGAGACTGTGGCTTTGCACTCCCCAGGATGGCACAGTGGGAAAACCACCCACTGTAGTGGCTTGAGAGACTGTGGCTTTGCACTCCCCAGGAGTGACTTGAGAGACTGTGGCTTTGCACTCCCCAGGATGGCACAGTGGGAAAACCACCCACTGTAGTGACTTGAGAGATTGTGGCTTTGCACTCCCCGGGATGGCACAGTGGGAAAACCACCCACTGTAGTGACTTGAGAGATTGTGGCTTTGCACTCCCCGGGATGGCACAGTGGGAAAATCACCCACTGTAGTGACTTGAGAGACTGTGGCTTTACACTCCCCAGGATGGCACAGTGGGAAAACCACCCACTGTAGTGACTTGAGAGACTGTGGCTTTGCACTACCCAGGATACATCAATGGGCATGGAGCCCCGTCGTGGATCTGGCTTTGCATTCATCTGGCTGAGGTGCCCCCCCTTCCCTTCCCCCTGAGGTGCCTGTAGTGTTTCTATCTGATGCCCCAGCACTGTTCTCTCCGATTTTGGTCAGGTATCTATTGTGGGCCTCGCCCATGCTTTTTTGGACTGTTGGTGCACGGACATTGTTGTGTACATATCTGCACTACTTCTCGGATTGTATGTGTAGATAAGAGTGATTTTGAGATATGTATATCTGTATATTTTTGTATGACATGTATATTAGCACATTACAATGTTTGCCCGATTTTCGCATTGTCTTTGCATTCTTCCGGGGGGATTGTGGGTTGTTACTGTGATTTTTGTGACTGCATTGGTGTGTATGTTGTGATATGCGAGGGTGGGGGTGGGGGTGTTTGGTGGGTGTCCCCCTAACTTTTGCCTCCCCCTCCCCCGTGTCGTAGGTGCAGTACTCACCGGTATCTTCTGCGCCTACGTTGCTGTTGGTCGTAAAGGAGCAGAAAGACAAGGGCAGGTAGGATTTGTAATTCGGGCTCCATGGTGTCCTCCTTCCTCGTGGGATGTGTTGAGGTGAGCGTTTTCCCATAGCAACAGCTGTTTCTGCCGTGTTTTTATCCGCGGTGCATCCGCCCCAGAAAAGGTGGCGGATTGGCGGGTTGTAATAGTGTGGGCGGTACATTGTCTCACGCCTGTCGGTTGGTGGTAACCATCGCGCTGCTTGTCTGTCCCCGGTGCCTTTTAACGGTACATTTGTGGTGACGTATTTCATTTTTGTTTGTCATCCTTAACAACAGAAATCAAGTAGCGAAGATAAAGCTTCTTGCCATCTGTTGAGGATGTTGAAGCCTGTTTTACAAATAATAAAGATTTTAACTATAGTACCTCTAAGCTGATGGATCCAACCATCCAATATCCTGACAGAATGATCATTCCATTTAATTTTTGGCTGGCTAGATGGCGCCTTACTATTGTTTTAAAGATGTTAGTGCGCCAGATCTCCAACTTGATTTTATTCACTATAAGCAATTATAACTATTTTCTTCTCACAATTTGAAATCACTTTACTTGTGGAAGTAGGTGCCAGGAAGAGGAAACACTAACGGGAAGTGTTCCAGGAGTTTGCAGGAGCAAAGTCGAGACCATAAATCCCTCTGAAGGATGGCACCATGCACACTGCACCAGCAACAATGTACAGGGAACAGTCCACAAGGGAATGGGGGTTTGGAAAGAGGAAAAGAAGAGAGTCGACCAACTTGTTCTATGAAATGAGTCGGGGTCGCCTGGCTTCCTTGATCGCCGACCTCAAAGGTCACACCGTTAGTAGGGCTGAGGATCCCTGCTGCTAATAGGAAGTTGATGAAAAGTTATACTCTCTAACCGTTACCCTGTTCCACCAGGTTTCACCCGATCCCCACTTCCCGGCTGTGTCCCTTGTCTCAATGAAGGATGGAGTGTTGGGCTCCTAATGACTTCTCCTGTAGCTGTGTGTCAGTAAGTAGTGTGGCTGTTAATCATATATCTCCCTCCCAAATGAGAGTCTGTGGTTAAGTTATTCCCTAAAGACACAAGCAGTGAATTAACCTCAGGGTTCGTTAAACAATACCATATGAGTGTGTGTTGCCTTTTAGTCAGTTACCTCTTTTGTGGGCTCTTCACATGACTTGCCAGTTAGAGTTTAGAGGGTTACCTTGACTTCAGAATCCTCTTAGTTCTTCCCTTTGGCTTAATTGCTGTGGCTTTTTTATTGGGGATGTCTTAGGCTGTTGCTCTAACCTAAATACTTAAAAATAACTTAGCATACACCATTCAATAAGACTTTTTTCAGTTGTTGTATTCTTTTTCCTGGCTAGCACCAGCCTGGGGTAATTTGCCTTAATGTGCAAGTTATGATGGTCTTTTTTGTTTTCCTTGCAGGTGATCACATTGAGCAGAAACCATCGTCTCCAGATGTGAGGACAGAAGGTAGATGCCACAACAGAGTCCGTTCCACAGGATCAGGCAAGTGGTACCAAGCCAGGGCCTTGGGGCAAACAGACTCTTCTTAGGAAGTCTGAAAGCCAAGCAGTTGGCACATGCTGGGGCGAGGCTTTTATACATGACAACTCTCTTGATGGTAGCCATGTAAGTAGGCAGAGTTTCCAGGGGCTGTAGGAAGGGGAACAAAATGAAAAGGGCAATGGCTGTAGGAAGGGGGGCAAAATTAAAAGGGCAATGGTAGTGTGGGGCCATGGAGCACTGTACATCAGAAGCAGGAGTATGGGGAGATGGGAGGACCAAGATAACAGGAGAAAGGAGGTAGACTTGATATGGGGTGACGGGGAACATAACCAGGCAGCACAAACAATGCAGGTGGAGAGAGACAGAACAGTAGAGATGGAGTTACTAAAGTATGTTGTGGGAAACCTTTTAGGCCTCAAAATGTGATGGACTTGTGGGAATATCTGGAAAAACTGCCATTTAGATTGATTACTGGGATACCAAATAGTTTCAACCAAAAAATTGGAGTTGATTCTGCTTGAAGATTTAGAAACAGATTTCACGCAGGTATCTCGCAGAAGGTTTGCAATTCTTTCACTGCATCAGGAATGAGGCACTTAAGATCTAGCACGTAATGTATGCCTCTAGTTAGTTACAGCATCATTAACGAACTACAATAACTGTTTCTTGATATGTTCAAGTAATACTTTTTGTATTACATGTTTATTTAATGTATCTAGTGGAATGTAAAGTTTGTATGCCAATAAAGTCAGATGGTGAGTTGCTCCATGAAAGTTAGGTTCAGAAACTAATATACAGCTTGACTTGCTGGTTAATATTATATATATATATATATACTACAGGCGTGTGGTTATTAGGGGTACCTACCAACCTGGCAATCCACCATTATCAGCTAGTTTCACTGCTGGTTTGCTCCAAGTTGTGATGTTTTAGAGAACATCATTTACCCAGGAACAATCACATCCTTTACCCAGGTTTCATGTAAACATATAATATTGTGATATTTTACTAACTTTAATACCTCTGTGTTGGTTTTTATTTGTGTTGGTTTTTATTTTGTGCACCCCTGCTGAATTCCATGACAAAACAGTGCTTTTCTTCATTCCTTCTCCTTTTATTTTTAGGTTGTGCATAGCAGCGGGCAAGCGCTGCTTTTCTGACATGTTGGTATCTAGCTTTTAACCATGCCCACCTCACGCCCATCAAGTTCACTGATTCATGGGCGAGCCTTTCAAAAATCCTTTGTTATAATTTGTAATTGCTCTGCATTTGCCTCTCCTTGGGGGCTGTTTGGTTACCGCCTTGCGGATCGACCCTGTTAAATGAATAATTGCACTTTTGTCGATACATTTGACTGCGAGCGAACTGTTTTTTCCTCTTATGTCTCTCCTGCCCGCTCATGCTCATGGGGGCTGTGGTGCTTTGAATTGGCTAATTTTCTCTTGTTTTAGTTACCTGCATGTTTCAGCAGGGCAGACAACACTCTGGACAGCACGTTGGAAAACATAGGCTGGGACATCCCTGATGCCATGGCCACTGTTGTCTGAAATGACCCACTTGCAAGGAAATGGAGCACTGGCAGCACCTGCACGTCAGGGGGGATTCCAGTCGGATGGCGGATTGGTGACATCAGGTCTGGCTCCAACTGGGTACATAGTTCCTGGATTGTGGCACGGTCAAACCGGTAGGTGACGATGATATGTCTTTCTTCCATTGTCAACAGGTCCACCAGCGGTCGGTACACCGGAGGATTCCGCCATCTTCTCATATGTCCCAGCTGACGGTGCCTAAGAAGGACAACAGCGAAGAACCAATCACTATTCCTCCAGGTATGTACCCACAGTTACACACAAGACTACACCTGACAAAAAAGCCTTCCTGTATGTGTGTTGAGTATAGGCCTAGGTATGCGTGACGCAGTAGTAAATGAAGCCATGTGGCCCCTGAAATGGCGGCTGCCTGACCTCTAAACTGGGACAATGGGATTGTGGGGTAACTGCGCTGGCGTTGCACACCGTCGCGGTAGGCGGTCGTAGACCGCGGCGCAATGCTGCATTGGTTAACATTGGACCCTATGGGTCCCAGGAGCCAATGAACAGGTGCGCCGGCGGTGATGATGCGCACCGCCGCGGACGTCACCGCCATTTTCTATCTGTTCACTCACTAGATACCTGACCTTCGAAAGGAGAGGACCTACACTGCTAGTGCTGCTGTGACCTCGGTCTGGAAGCGACGATGGCTGCTACGTCTGGGGAAAGGGCCCCTGCCTTCACTGCACAGGAGTTGGAGAAACTTGTGGATGGGGTCCTCCCCCAGTACACGCTACTCTACAGTCCTCCAGACCAACAGGTTAGTACACAGGGAGCACGTTGTATGGGCTAGGCCTGGGTGGAGAGGGCTGGGTGGAAGAGGGAAGGGGGCAGAGTACATAGAACAGTTATGCATGGGAATGAATGGGCCACATGGCCAGAGTAGGGAGGGGGCCACTCACATTGACAGTGCAGTTGGTAATGACTGTTCCTCTTTCCTTGTGCATGTCATGTAGGTCAGCGCCCACCAGAAGAGGGACATTTGGCGTGCCATTGCGAAGGAGTTCCGGACCCTGGGGGCCCACCAGAGACAGGGCACCCACTGCCGTAAGAGATGGGAGGACATTCGCCGCTGCAGCAAGAAGACAGCGGAGGCTCAGCTGGGGATGGCCTCCCAACGTGGGAGGGGTGCCCGTCGCACCATGACCCCCCTGATGTTCCGAATCCTGGCGGTGGCCTACCCGGAGTTGGATGGGCGCTTGAGGACATCACAGCAGACACAAGGGGGTGAGTACAACCTCATTCAGCGGACTTTGCGTGCAGTGGAGGGGTCTGGGTGGGGGAGGTGGGCTGTGGATGTCCCTAGGCCAGGGCGAGTTAGGTAGGCAAGGCCCCTCCGTTATGTAGGCCATGTGGCACTCAACCCCACCTCAGCAGAGTGCCAAGTTGAGGTATAGTTGCCCCTGTGGCATCCATGTGCGCAGATTCCTACTATTGCCATGTAGGCCATGTCCCAGAAATTGCATGTGCAGAGGTCAGGAGAACGGCGTAATGCAGGGGGCTGCTGCGTCTGTCTTGTCCGCCAACGGTAGCGGCATGCCATGCACTGACACTCTATTTGTTCTGTCTCCCCCCCTTTTCCTGCTCTCCCTGTCCTTTTGCACATCAGCATCATGAGGCGGAGGTACAGTGGCACCGGAGCACGAGGGAGCTGCATCCCACATGGCCATGGAGGGCCACACCACAGACTCTGAATGCACCAGTGGGACGGAGGGCGAGGGGAGCTTCACGTCGGCTACCGGATCACCAACCTGAAACACGGACTCGTCCGCCGATGGGAGCTCCCCTGTGGTGGCGGCACCACCTGTGTGCCCCACTTCTACAGGTACAGCCACCACCCCCCCTACCAGCACCGCCCTCCCAGCAGCCCCTCAGCGTTTGCCCCATGCCAGCTCACCCAGGAGGGTGGGCATCACCTTCGCCCCAGGCACCGCAGGCCCTGCCCCAGTCACCCCTGCTGCCCTCAGTGAGGAGGCCATTGGCTGCCTCAGGTCACTCACTGTTGGGCAGTCTACCATTGTGAATGCCATCCAGGGTGTAGAAAGGGAGTTGCAAAACGGTAATGCACTCCTGGAGGGCATTCATTCTGGTCAGGCTGTCCTTCAGCGAACCCTGCAATCTCTGGCCTCAGCACTGATGGCAGCCATTGTCCCTGTGTCTAGCCTCCCCCCTCCAACTTCCTCCACCCAGACCCAATCTCCTGTACCCCAGCCCATCCCAAGCACACCATCAGACCAGCATGCACACAAGTCAACACACACAAGTAGCTCAAGCAAACATAGGCACCACACACACCACTGGCACTCACGCAAGCCTCAGCCACATACAGACACAGCAACATTCATTGTTTCCACTGTGTCCCCCTCCTCCTCTTCTCCCTCCTCCCTCCCAGTCTCGTCTACACACACACACCTGAATGCACCACATCTACAGGCACTAGGACTCGCACCAGGACACCCAGCACCACAAGCCGCTCACCTGCACTCACCACCTCCACTGCCATTTACACGTCCCCTGTGTCCTCTCCCAATGTGTCTGTGATGCCCCCTCCCAAAGTACCCAAACGCCGGCAATCACTCACCCAACATCCATCCACCTCACAATAGCCTTCAGTGACTACACCTGCACCCAAAACACCTAAAGTGACACCCCCTACAACCACCTCCTCTTCCTCCACTCCCAGACCCCCTCCAGCTACCCATCCCAGTGTTCGTCAGAAACTGTCCCTCTGTCAAATTGACCTTTTTGCCCCCACCCCCCCTCCAATTCATCAGTCCCGTCGTAGCGCCTCAGCCAAAAAGCATTCAGTACCAGTGGTGCGTGTTCCAGGTTTTTGGAGTGCACCGGCCACCAGGGCAGGCAGTAGGACCCGGAGCCAAGGCAGTGGCAGCCCACTCCCTGTAAAGGCTCTGAAAATGGAGAGTGGACGACGAGACCGTCTTAAGACTCCTGGTGGGACAACAAGTGACATGGGATTGAAGGCGATTGGTGAGTCAGTTGTAACTCCAACAAAGGTGGGGAAGGTCCAGAGGAAGTCTGCCCAGCCTGTTGTGAGTGTCACGGTGGAGAAGTGCGCCATCATATCTGGCGGTCCAGACACAAGCGCTAGCACCGTCGTCACTGGTCCAGATACCACTGCCAGAGTCACAGCCCAGGAGGGCACAAGTATCGTCACTGGTCCAGAGACCACTGCCAGAGTCACAGCCCAGGAGGGCACAAGTATCGTCACTGGTCCAGAGACCACCGCCAGAGTCACAGCCCAGGAGGGCACAAGTATCGTCACTGGTCCAGAGACCACCGCCAGAGTCACAGCCCAGGAGGGCACAAGTATCGTCACTGGTCCAGAGACCACCGCCAGAGTCACAGCCCAGGAAGACACAAGTATCGTCACTGGTCCAGAGACCACCGCCAGAGTCACAGCCCAGGAGGGCACAAGTATCGTCACTGGTCCAGAGACCACCGCCAGAGTCACAGCCCAGGAGGGCACAAGTATCGTCACAGGTCAGGAGACCACCACCGGAGTCATTGCCCAGGAGGGCCCAGGATGCCACATCCCCGTTGGGCAATGATGGAACGTCATGCCACACACCAATGCCCATTGTAGAGATCTTCATGCCACACACCAATGCCCAGTGTAGAGATCGTCATGCCACACACCAATGTCCGTATCAGAACCGCCATGGCAAAGCACCGCTGAACAGTCCTGAAACGCCATGTCAAAGCACCGCTGAACAGGGCAAAGACCGCCATGGCAAAGCACCGCTGAACAGGGCAAAGACCGCCATGTCAAAGCACCACTGAACAGTCCTGAAACGCCATGTCAAAGCACCGCTGAACAGGGCAAAGACCGCCATGTCAAAGCACCGCTGAACAGTCCTGAAACTCCATGTCAAAGCACCGCTGAACAGGGCAAAGACCGCCATGGCAAAGCACCGCTGAACAGGGCAAAGACCGCCATATCAAAGCACCGCTGAACAGTCCTGAAACGCCATGTCAAAGCACCGCTGAACAGGGCATGCACCGTCTAGGAATGAATGGACCGCCACATCAGGCATCCTTATCCCTTGTGCAGCTGGGACAGTGACAGGACAGGTACTTTCACGTGGAGACTCATCCAGTCTGGGCACCAGTCCCCCTCCAGAACCAGTGGAGACCTGCATCTACTTGAGAGACTGTGGCTTTGCACTCCCCAGGATGGCACAGTGGGAAAATCACCCACTGTAGTGACTTGAGAGACTGTGGCTTTGCACTCCCCAGGATGGCACAGTGGGAAAACCACCCACTGTAGTGGCTTGAGAGACTGTGGCTTTGCACTCCCCAGGAGTGACTTGAGAGACTGTGGCTTTGCACTCCCCAGGATGGCACAGTGGGAAAACCACCCACTGTAGTGACTTGAGAGACTGTGGCTTTGCACTCCCCAGGATGGCACAGTGGGAAAACCACCCACTGTAGTGACTTGAGAGACTGTGGCTTTACACTCCCCAGGATGGCACAGTGGGAAAACCACCCACTGTAGTGACTTGAGAGACTGTGGCTTTGCACTACCCAGGATACATCAATGGGCATGGAGCCCCGTCGTGGATCTGGCTTTGCAATCATCTGGCTGAGGTGCCCCTCCCTTCCCTTCCCCCTGAGGTGCCTGTAGTGTTTCTATCTGATGCCCCAGCACTGTTCTCTCCGATTTTGGTCAGGTATCTATTGTGGGCCTCGCCCATGCTTTTTTGGACTGTTGGTGCACGGACATTGTTGTGTACATATCTGCACTATTTCTCGGATTGTATGTGTAGATAAGAGTGATTTTGAGATATGTATATCTGTATATTTTTGTATGACATGTATATTAGCACATTACAATGTTTGCCCGATTTTCGCATTGTCTTTGCATTCTTCCGGGGGGATTGTGGGTTGTTACTGTGATTTTTGTGACTGCATTGGTGTGTATGTTGTGATATGCGAGGGTGGGGGTGGGGGTGTTTGTCTGGTGTCCCCCTAACTTTTGCCTCCCCTTCCCTGTGTCGTAGGTGCAGTACTCACCAGTATCTTCTGCGCCTACGTTGCTGTTGGTCGTAAAGGAGCAGAAAGACAAGGGCAGGTAGGATTTGTAATTCGGGCTCCATGGTGTCCTCCTTCCTCGTGGGATGTGTTGAGGTGAGAGTTTTCCCATAGCAAAAGCTGTTTCCGCCGTGTTTTTATCCGCGGTGCATCCGCCCCAGAAAAGGTGGCGGATTGGCGGGTTGTAATAGTGTGGGCGGTACATTGTCTCACGCCTGTCGGTTGGCGCTAACCGTCGCGCTGCTTGTCTGCACGGCGGTGTGTTAAAGGTGCTGTCTTTGTTGGCGGTTTCCGCCAGGGTCATGATTCCCTTTTTTTGTCCGCCGGCCTGTTTGCGGTATTACCGCACCTTTAACATCGTCCGCCAGGGTTGTAATGACCCCAATAATGTGCTTCTGGTGAACATTGAGCAACTAATATGCTCAGTGGTGAAACACAAAGTCATTGGTCAAACACAATTATTAGCATCACATTCCAACCTATGACCAATGATTTTTTTGTTTCACATATCTCTTGTTTCAAACAAAAACAAAAAAAAACATCAGCACGAAAAAACATTATCAGCAAATCAGATTTGAATGATAAAAGCAATCCCTGTAAAGCAATGGAAGTGGATTAACATATAGATCTCATAACCTTTCACATCAGATACATCTACACAGAAAAGACTGAAACTTTTATACTCTGAATAAGATGATAGTGTCTCTAAAATAGCAATTTGATGTAGCATGAGTTCTACTCATGTAAAGGTGCACGGTCCACCTAAAAGGTTTGCTGGAAGGTAAGTTAAAGTCAGAGTTCCATACGAAAAAACACAGACAGTTAACTGTTAAGGTTGCTTAGTTCCAGTAGAAGAATGTAATCAAAGAAGCTGAACTTGAACTGAAGGCGCCATTTGCGCAAAATGGATCCATGGTGCTTGCACTTTACTCAGTCAGGTTCAGGTTGGGGGTTCGGTCCCTTCCCCGACCCCACACGCACAAATCCGGAGGGAGACCACACAGCACACTCAGGGACAGTGGCGAAACGTGGTAGGATCTGCAAAAGAAAAAAGTATGACTTTTCTTGCAAATAACATTTGTCATTTGAAATGTACCCTTCCTCTTTTCCCTGTTTTATAATCAGCAGGACGTTTTTGGGGCCCTTTGTTATGATTTCTACAGGTTCTGGAGGGTCACTTGGGGCTTCAACCCACACCTCAGCACTGAGGTTTTTATCTGCTGCACCACAGCTTCCCTTTTCTTGCACTGTCAGAAGGGCTGGGGCAGACTCCTTCTTTACCAAACCTCCATTCACTGCATTTTTGACAAGTTGGGCCATTCTGTCTCCAATTTGTATGAATGAATCAGATTCTTTTCTAGTTATCAGCATAATTTTGATTTTTCCTGGGTAATGAGCAGCAATCACTCGCCCTAAAACCTGATCAATTTGCCATATCTGTCCTGGTAACTTTCCTCTCCCCAACTGCTCTGTGACTGCTTGTGGGACAGTTTTCTCTTGTGCGTGCTGCACAGTTTTTATCAAATCTATGGGAATGTGCATCTCTCTCATCTCTGCCCACCTGTAAGTGGCTTTTTCTCCCAGCTGTTCACATTTCTGGTGCACCCACTTAGCCATCCCCACTAAGTCAGAATTCTGGGTGTACACTTCTCTCTCTGAATTTTTCTCTGTAACATCTGCAAGGGGATTGAACCAGTTATGTACAAGCCATGTGGAAAACCAAATGGCTAAACCATTGGCAATGAACCAAGAATCAGTGTAAAAATGACACATCTCACGCAGCTCTTGCTTTAAAATCTGACACACATTGTACAACGCTGTTCCTTCTCTTGTGCTAGAAAACAACATTTCAGTCAATGAATCATTAGTCAAACAAACATGCTTTTTATCCTCAGGGGACATGAATTCAAATGGTGCACTCAATTTCACTGGTGACTCTTTTACCTTTGGTACTCCCTGCACCCTCTCCACTTCCTGAAAAGGGGCTTGTGGCACCTGTTCATTCTTCCCCTGTTCCTGATTTACATGTAAATCAGTGTTTTCCTCTTGCACTGCGCAGAAACCTAAAGTCTGAATTATTTCATTTGCCAAATCACAAGCACGCATCTGCTTATATTTTTTCCTAGGGACCATATACCAAAGTGTTAGGATTTCACTCAGATGAGGGCTATTCTGTTTCCAAAAATCAAACAAGCTAATGAAACTCGGTGTCTCTTGCTTAGTGCAAACAGTAAGAAACTCTAAAATCTTTCGTTTTACTTGTGACTGCCAAAAAACCTGGCTCACACGGAGGCTCAGACTGGCTCACAGCTGTCTTAACCCCCTCATTACTGGAATGGGAAAAGACAGATTCTTCTAAAACAGCATTTTTATACATTTCAGCATTATCTTGAATTAATGTGTTCTGGCTAATTTGCTCACGTAAATTCTTATTTTCATGTTCTAACTGCCTACATTTCTCCTGCATTTTTCTGTATGCAGATAAAAGTATCCAAACCCTTCTGTCAAAAACAAAAGGAACATCATTGCTTCCAAAAGGCACATTTTCTAAATATGCTTCATCACAACAAGAAAACATGTTTCTCACAGCACCATCAGGCAGTTTAACTACACATGCATTTTCAAACATGGTCTGCCGTGCTTCTGTAATTCTCTAAACAACAAAAAACAATTACACTTTTAAATTGTGCACGTAGAAATCTATAATTCGACTTTCAAGACTGACGGCTACGTCAAAATGTTCTGCTTTCCTACTTATCTCATATCAGAGCTTACAGAACCTCTCTGGAATGCACTTCTGAGTTCAAAGAAGACCTTTATTGTTGTTAATTCTTCCCCGCCCACAAGTTCTTGAGAGACAAATTAGTAGATTTCAAGCACAAAGTAGTCACAGCAAGAAAACAAAATATGTCACAGAACTTCTCAGTTGCAATGTACACAGCAGATATATATTATGTGATTATAGTAGCAAAGCATAAAAGTCAAAATTCATCACCGTATGAGCAAGTAGGACCTATCTTCAGCTTCATCTTTCTGGGGTCTGCAAGTTGATGACTCTGGTCAACTGCGAGAAAGAGATTATCTACCCACACAGGAGACTGGCAACTGACGTCTAGTTCCAGCCTGAAGTCAAGCAGATTCAAATCTAACTCACTGTAGCCCCGAGTCATCCTTACAAAAGCGTGCCCCCTCTTCTCAGACTCAGGAAAACTACGCAAGCCTTTGGAGACTGGCCAGATCTCCTAGACTTCTCCTATTCCCAAGGCTGAGCAGAAAGGAAAACACCAAATGTACTCTCTCTTATCAGGTCTAGTCTGGTGTGAAGAAAACAGCTTGGTTCATCTTGTGGAAAAACACAGCTTGGAAGAATACAGACATCTGCAATGTTTCAACTGCAATGTCTAACTCCACGTTAAAGCCAATAGGCAGCTAACCTAAATATCAAATGTAATGTCTAATATCATGTCAAAGCCAATAGGCAGCTGAGCTGAATACAAAATGTAGGGCCAGATGTAGCAACGTAACAATTTGCGAGGTGCAAAGTGCGAGTCCATGCGACTCGCAATTTGCACCTCGCAAATTGGTATGCAGTACGGTGTCTCAGAATATTCTCGGAATATTCATGAGGTGGGTCGCAAATTGCGGCCCCATAGCGAGTATAGGCACTCGCAAACATGGAGGCCTGCTGTCGTCAGCAGACCTCCATGTTCGTGACTGCTTTCAATAAAGCAGTTTTTTTTTTTTTTTAAGTGTAGCCCGTTTTCCTTAAAGGAAAACGAGCTGCACTTAAAAAAAAAACCCTGGGACCACTCCCTGCCCTGCGTACGCGGTCGCAAATGGTATTGCATACCACTCAGACTCGCAAATAGGAAGGGAACACCCCTTCCTATTTGCGATTCTGAAATGCATATTGCGAGTCGGTACCGACTCGCAATATGCATTTCTGAATAGCAAAGAGGCTTTTGCGCCTCGCAAACGGCGATTTTCGCCGTTTGCGAGGCGCAAACCCTTTGCTACATCTGGCCCGTAATGTCTAATATCATGTCAAAGCCAATAGGCAGCTGAGCTGAATACAAAATGTAATGTCTAATATCATGTCAAAGCCAATAGGCAGCTAAACTGAATACAGCATGTCAAAGCCAATAGGCAGAATACAGAATGTAATGGCTAATGCCATGTCAAAGCCAATAGGGAGCTAAACTGAATACAGCAATGTCAAAGCCAATAGGCGGCTAAACTGAACAAAACATATAATGTGCTACTTGTGAACATTGAGCAACTAATATGCTCAGTGGTGAAACACAAAGTCATTGGTCAAACACAATTAATAGCATCACAACCTCACAGATGGAGGTCATGGTGGCATAGTGTGTCTACAACTGCTGCAATGGCCTCCTGGTGGTATTCCCTCTGCAGCCTCAGGTTCTCCTGCAAGGTTGTCAGTATTTGGCCCATCCTGTCCTGGGATTGCTGATATGCTCCCAGGGCTCTGGAGATGGCCAGCCATGTCCCATTGGTGCCTCATCCCTTGACCCACAGTTGCCCTCCCACTGCCCATTGTGCCTATGACCCTGGCAAAGTGTGTCCACTCCCACTGACACCAGGAGCTTTATTGTCTGGGATGTTAGGAGTCTGACAACATCAGGGCAGTGCGCGCTCTACGGGAGACCGGAATGCCAAAACCCAGCACTTATGAGATAACGTAATTCATGCATTATGTTGACATGCTGTTGTTTAACCTTTTGCATTGCAGAGTTTAATCCTGAAGACTTATATTCAAGGTGCTTGTAAATACTGTTTATTTGCAATGTATTGTTACAGGCTTTCAGAGTGTGTCAGGGTGTGGTCCCTTTCCAGGGCCTTCTAGAAGCTTTCTCTGCAGCATGACTTGGTGTGGTTTGTGGGCTGGTCCAGACTCCATATAAGGGAGCCAGACCAGCTCCACGTGCTCACTATTCAGAGGTCCTGGTGCAGAGCAGCAGCAATTTCCTGAGCTCCTGTTCCGGAGGCCTACCTTGATCTTCCAGGCCTTTGCCCTTCATTGTATTGGTGATCCTTGATCAGGGCGGTAAGAAAAGGGTCGGGCTGGGCCCCCAATCCCGTTTTCAAAGGCATTCGAGTTTTTGGGCCTAGTTTTCATGTTGGAAGATTTCTCCTTGTGCGTTTTCTGGCATTTACATGTTGATATTCGAATCGGAAATATGTGCATATCATTCTTGGCATTTGACTTTTGAGATTCGGGTCGGCAACAGTGTGAGCGACAATTTCTAGACATTTGCATATTGACATTCGAATCGGCAAGACGCGCAATTCATTCCTTGCATTTAACTCTTGATACTCATTGTGCGCTACCATTTCTTGGCATTTACATGGTGGCATTTGAATCGGCAAGACGCACGATTCACTCCTTGCATTTAACTCTTGATACTCATTGTGCGCTTCCATTTCTTGGCATTTACATGGTGGCATTCGAATCAGCAAGACGCGCAATGCATTCCGTGCATTTAACTCTTGAAACTCTTGTGCGCGACCATTTCTTGGCATTCACATGGTGGCATTCGAATCGGCAAGATGCGCGATTCATTCCTTGCATTAAAACTTTGATAATCATTGTGCGCGACCATTTCTTGGCATTTACATGGTGGCATTCGAATCGGCAAGACGCGCGATTCATTCCTTGCATTAAAACTTTGATAATCATTGTGTGTGACCATTTCTTGGCATTCACATGGTGGCATTCAAATCGGCAAGACGCGCAATTCATTCCTTGCATTAAAACTTTGACAATCATTGTGCGCGATCATTTCTTGTTTTTTACATGGTGGTATTCGAATCAGCAAGACGCTCGATTCATTCCGCATTTAAAACTGATGTTTTAGATCGCTTGCAGAGTGCGCGATCATTTCTTGGCATTTACATATCCTTGTTGAAATCGGCAGTGTGCACGATTCATTTCCCGCATTTAAAACTAGGTGTTAAAATTCAAGATGTTATATTATATGTGCATATTAAGTCCTTAATACAATCCCTATTGTGTTCCAGGAAGTGTTCAGATTACTTTTTGTCCTCATGTAAAAAGACCATGTTTGTTCTGAAAACTTAATTCTAGAAGGTTCTTATAATCCTAGACAATGTGTAACATTTCATGAAAAGTTTCATTGAGAATTTGTATTAATCATTCTTGATTCCTTCCCAGGTACCCAGACATCTTGAGGCCTAGTTATTAGTCCTTTCTTAAGTTTTCCATGATTACAGTATGACAATGCTTAGAATCATAATCTAGTGAAAATCAATGTGATATAATCTTGATATTGTGTGGTTTAACCTTTTTGCTTCCTACAGGTCTCCTTCAACAAATCCTAATCCCCTTTTCCCCCGCTTGGACTCTCTCAGGCTCTGTGATTTTATCTATCGGATTCTTCGAGCTGTCTGGTGGTGGACATGTTGGGAACGTGCGCAGACCCCGAGGATCTGGTCTCCCTGACAGAGTCGACTCAGGCCCCTGCACTGAGGGGCACACTATAGATTGATCTGTCCATAGGGCACAGGTTTGGGGAGGAGTGGTTTTCTGTGCTGTAATAGCCACAGAGGTAGGGGACTCAGATGGTGGCAGGGTGAGGCTGGTGGTGGTGGACTGACCAGTCATCCCGGATGGCCAGGTGAGGTGCCCCCTTCCAGACATCCAGAGTTTTAGTCCTCAATTGGGCCTACTTCCATGGGCTGTCTGTCTGTCTCTGGAATCCTCTGCTAGGTGGCAGTAGTTGGGATGCTTGTAGATGGAAAGTGTGTTACATTGTTGAAATGTACTTGTTGTTCATATGATTGTTTGCAATCATAGCCTTGACATGCATTCCAGTGATGGCATTGTCAGCTGCTTGACCACTGGCAATGTTTAAGGGCTGATAGTGCTGTTGTGTGCTTGTGGTATAGTAGGTTGTGATCATCAATGCTGTCATTGCCATGTACTAGTGGGCTATCCACGTATCCTGTAGGTGAAGGGAGTGACAGTTATGCGTGCAGGTGACCTAATGTGGGGTAGAATTGGCAGTTATACAAGGGTGGGGAGTGTTGCCTTGTGGTAGTTGCAGTACTTGCTACAGTGGGCACTTGGTTGGCCTGTGTGGGATTAGTGGTAGTGGGGAGGTGTGGCATTCAAGGGAGCGTATATGGTTCAGGGTGTATTGGTGCATGTAAGGGTGCTACGAGGGGGTGTAAGGGTGGTGGGGGTACATGCTATGCAGGAGTACATGGGGCCCAGGGAGTATTGTTTACTTACCAGAGTCCAGTCCTCCTGGTGTTCCAGTCAGGCCCTCTGGATGCAGGATGGCCAAGACCTTCTTCTCCCACGATGTTAACTCTGGGGGAAGATGTTGGGATCCACCACCAGTCTTGTCGATGGCTATCTGATGTCTTGTCGCCATGGACCGGACCTTGTGCATGGATGGTTTCCCACTGAGTTCACCCTTTCGACGATTCTCTTCCATAACTCCATTTTCCAGGTTGTGGATGTACGCTGGACCTGTGCTCTAAACAGTTGTGGCTCCACTCTGAAGATTTCCTCTAACATGACCCTCAACTCCTCATCTGTGAATCATGGGTGTTTCTGTCATGCCATGGTGGATGTGTTGTGGGTGGTGGGGTGTGTAATCTGCAGAGGTGTGCTGTTTGGTGTGCTTGTGGTATGAGATGGTTGTGTGCAGTGGGGACGTGTTTGTTGTGTGCAGGGGTGCATTTGTGTAGTGTGTGCTGCGTGTTAGGTGTGGTGGTGCCTATGGTATCCAGGTGCAGTGTCTTCTATTTGTGTGCTCTTCTGTTTCTCTGTGTAAAATTCAGGATGCTAGGGGATATGGGTATGTGTGGAGGTGTGTTTTAAAGTGAAGTGATCAGGTGTGTGTGTGGTGTGTGTATGTGTGTCAGGTGTGGGGTATTCATACATACTGTCCAATGTGGTCTTGTCTCCTGGTGGAGTTGAGTTTTTGACGGCACATGGATTACCACTGTGCAAAGACCGCTGTGCTGATTTGTGGGTCGTACTTTGGAGGGTGGAATGTTGCTAGTGTGGCGGTGCTGGTAGTGGGACCATCTCTCTCCTGCCCTCGGGCTCAGGCCAACGGTGTCAGATTTTTGGCTGATTTTGGCTTGTCTGCAGTTTGTGACTCGTAATACGGCAGTCGTGAGACCACCAACACTGGTGGTCTTTTGGCACACACACAGACGGCGCTCTTCTGCTTCGACCGTCAAAGTCCTAATGAGCACCTAGATGTTCTATTTAAAATCAATTTGCTATAAATTTTCGATGTAAGTGAAAGGGTTGATTTAGGGTCAAATTATGGGTTTAAAATGATATTTCTTCACCATGAATGATATCCTTGAATATTCAAGGATATTTGAGGACATTCTAGTATATCCGAGAATATGCATAAAAATATATATTTTTAAATCACAGACTCATTTGTACACTAATTCATTCACCCGTACATGCACTCAGAGACTCATGCACCCACTCACACACCCATGCACCCACTCAGACCCTCACATAGACTCAAACACCCACTTTCAGACCCACTCAGACATTCACGATCTAAGATAACGATAACTCGGGTCCTTGCCATGCACAGTTTTCTTATCAATAATTTTATTGGAAATGTTGCAGTGATAATATCAAAGATGCCATACAAGATCTCATCAATGATATCTTATGTGGAGTAGTTAGCTATACAATGTGAAGGTGCAAGTTGTAGTGTCATAGTTACTTAAAAGAACTCTAACTATAGCTGACAAATTTCCATGGTTTTGTACATGTAAATTCAGAACCTAACTATAATGTCTTTGAAACCTTTGGTATTTCAGTGAATTTTGTAAGGCCCATATTTATACTTTTTTAGCACTGCATTTGCGCCGCTATACAATTGTATTTTGTAAGTTTGCACATCTTTTGCGTCACAAAAAGCGCCGCAAATGCGGAGCTAAAAAAGTATAAATATGGGCCTACGTTTTTTAACATAAAGTTAATTATTATTATTTTCACAATGAAAAAGTAAAAGTTAAAGCTTAGTCAGAAAACTGTATTTATTGTTTCAATACAAACCAAATTTAAAATACACAAACATTATAAATTCTAAAGTTAGACTTATACCTTAAATTTGTAATTTATGGACCACTGTCAAATTACTATAACTCACCTCCATACACAGTCAATTCACTAGCCACACTAAATTACCTAGAGTTATGTATACAGAGTTGAGATGTAGGTATTTTATATGCAATGATTGGTAAGATGTATTATACTATGTTTTTTTAGACCTCCATGCAAATATTCACAAGTATGATTATGTTTTAGGAAATAGAGCTACCCCATATGTCAATGTGTATTTTTGCTGTAATCTCTCTTCTTCGTGTGGCATTAATGTGAGATTTAACATACATTCCAAATACTGGTCTTTTAAAGAGTAGCACTTTGGTTATGAATACATTAGGCAAATGTGTATATAGATTGTAATAAACCAAAAGTGTGTTTGTTTATGTAGTCTGTTTAGTTGATACTTACTATAAAGCTCCTTGCAATTATTGATTATGCCTGCCATTGAAGTGGGTCATAAATGTAGCCTACATCACAATGGTTTTAGAAACTTCATTTTCCATCAAGCTCAAAGAAGTGTAGGGTCACGAGAGACTGGTTTCCCATTTCAGGTGTACTGTAAGCAGCCCTTTCAAAGGTAAAAGGGCAGAGAACATCACCACCACACCCATTCAGGCAGGATGGCCCATTCTGCCAACATCTAATGCATAATCTCTACCTGTAGGAAGTTAACCAAGGAAAAACTGCAAACTATTCAAAATAAGCTGATGGAGGACACAAGCTACAGGCACCAAATTGTTAAGACAAAGCAATAGGAATTCCCCCCAAGCCCTATTTTCAGATATTTGAGTTTACATTCAACTACACCATTAAAGTGAATGGTACATTACCGATCAGTAGGATATAAACATTATTTCCTTAGTTGTTCCTTATCTAAATGTATCGATTTTATTTTAGGTAACACAGTGTTTGCCAATGGAAGAGGTAGGCCTAACAGTGTTAAATACTTTTAGGAGCTTTTGAAGAGCAGCACGTTTAAAAATACATGCCTAGGAGAGTCAAGGATGCAAGATGGCAGCTGTACAGAGTGGCTCTGCAGGCCGGAAAGTAAAAGTAGGTAAATATCCTCAGAATATGGGGCAAAGGGGCTGTTCCAGCGGCCACTGGACTCTGATGGTTTGCTACTCCGATTGGCCTTGGAACTGAGGAGGGAGAGTCAGGCACTGATTTGCGGCCCCACATGCTCTGAGACCTACCACTTGGGTGGGGACGGCTGTGATCTCTCCCCTCATAGCTGGCTCAGGCCAGCGGAGTGAGTACAGCCTGGAAGTGGGCACCTAGCCTCTAATGATTCTCGAGAGTGGCAACGGGAGCAGGAGGATGGATAGGGCCCAAGGCAGCTGGTGGGGTGAGTTAAAGGGCCTTAAGGTAGCTTGTACACAGCAGGACTCCTGCGCTTTACCATAGGGCACTTCCAGCTCCCCCTGCTGGACCACATTTCAGGTCCCTGGAACTGCTATTTTCTTGGGGAATGCTCTAGCCCCTCCATGGGGCGAGGCTGAAAGGCGAGCTCTGTCCCACAGCCAATAAGGGAGTCCGTAGAGTGGCCGCCTGATCAACCTGAACAGCAAGGCTGTGCGAGGCTTGCACAGTGGTTCTGAGACTGTGCAGCTCATGCTGATAACCAGGACCACAGGGGTATCTAGGTGTGTGGAGCCACACTCTTCAACTTTGCCTGTGCTGTCCAGCTGTTTTGGCACCTCTGGTAGGGACTGTCTTTTGGACAGATGGCCTGCTGGTGGATGCGGGTCTTCTTGTGCCCCCTGGGATTAGACCCCTGAAATGAGGTGGGTCCCAGGACAGTGAGCCAGCCCCTGATTAGGACTTAGGTGCATCTTGCCATTTCTGGTGATTGGTGGGAAGCCAGTTGTAGGGAATAGACAACATTGTATTGTGCCACTACCATTGCCAGAGCACATTGAGCTACTATTCCTGAAACACTGATCTTTACTGCTGTACATGATTCATGTTATGTGAACATCTTTATTACATTTGCACTCCAATTGCTACATAACATTGTATGTTAGACTGAGTGTGGCACATGCCAGGAATGTGTACATAATTGTAACAGAACTATAGTGGCTGTACTGGGACCAGACCACATCTGTAAGAAGTTGCAGTTCCTCGGGGCTGAGGTTTGGGGCCCTTTCTCCAGTACTGTCCACGATTGTAGCTTGCAGAGTTGGGGAGCAGCAATGTTGGAAGAGTTCTGTACTCTTCCAAGGTAAGAAGTCAAGTAAGAAATCCTTACAGCAATGGGTATATCACTGTCATGTACACACAGGAGAATGGATACCTACACCAAACATTGGATTGTCTCATCACACCATACTTCATTGATGGATGATCACCCAATAGACATACAATGTCCATCTGTCTTGATAAACAAGTTAGGCAGCTGCCATTTTATGATGAAACATGTGTAGCTTGCTGCACAGGTCACAAGAGTCACCCAAAATGATAGTGTGTGTCTACAAAAGTGCTGTATAGTTTATTAGTGCATCACATATATTGTGTAAACCAATATACACAAAATAACAGTAGCCTATGGTTGTACTATATATTATAAGCAGTTTAGAAAACAAACCTCATTGATGGAATTATGAATAATTTTTTTTTTTTTTTTTTATGTTTGGCCTAGCTGCCAAGTTTTCCTGGGCCACATGCGATGTCCTTTTACAGTGCAGGTTTTTTAATTTGAATTGGGGGAGTTGTAGTCTTGATTATTCCATTATTAACAAGACCACAAGTAACAATTAAAAATATGAATCATGGACTGGAAAAGGACCTCACACATGGACCTGTGAAACTTGGCAACTATGTATTTTACCCAATAACCAACACGAGGCAACATAACATTTACTTTTTATCTACCATGTGAATATTGTGCATAAGTGTCTGTATATAAATATTTTAATTTTTATATTTTTAAGACATCCTTCAAACACCACAGATGGACCCTGTCAGAGTGAAAAGACGTCAGCCAAGAGAGCCCCTTCCCTTTCCAGACCTTGCCACCATGCAAGAAATGGAAGTTAAAAAAAATATAGACTGACACACAAACAATGTTAGATTTAGCTCATCAGCTGAAGTCTCAGCTTCTGCCTCTTAATCAAAATCCTGCGCACCACTTGGTAAAATATGGCTGTACTACACTTTGCTGCCACTAGATCTTTCCAGTACACAGTTGAAGATTGTAATGGGATGTCACAAACAACTTTCTGTTGTGTGCTAGAGAAATTCCTTACAGTGATAATAAGGAACAGGAAAGATTTGATTCAATTGTCTCTGATTACAAAATATATAAACAATATAAAGCCAACGTTTTTAGCAATGGGTGGCATCCCACATGTGGTTCATACTATTCCATTAATGGAAAACACATTGCGCTGGTTCCATTATATAAAAGAGAACAAGCCTACTGCAACAGGAAAAAATACTATTCAATAAATGTACAACTATCTGGACTCCAGACCTTTAAATTACAACATTTTGTGCTTGCTTCCCTGGATGCACTGATGATTCATTTTTGCTATGCAATAGCAGTATACAACAGCAAATTGCACAACATGGAAATGTGAGGGCCTGGCTTATTTGTAAGTTCTATGTTACTCCACCAAGGTTAGGAGGCAAGTGAGGAATTGTTCCAGAAATGGCTATGTTATTGTCATGTACATAGTCCATGTATCATGGACATGTAAATTGTAAATTTTATATAATTTATTTATTTAAGGAGAGACTGATTATCCAAACAGACCATGGTGGTTATCACATCTGAGAACAATGTCAGGGGAAGTCCACTTCAATAAGGCACATGGTAGAACAAGGAGGCCTGTTGAGTGGGATTTTGGGCTCCTCAAAGCAAGAATGAGTTGTCTGGATAAGTGTGGTGGATTCCTCCTCTACTCACCTGATAAGAAGTGACAAATAACAATGTTATGTTGTATGCTATACAATATTGCCCTCTGGCGGAACACCCCTTTCATCCCAGATTAAGAGGCCCAAGGTAGCGTTAAGGAATTGCAAAATGAAGAGGACAGTGGTGAGGAGGTAGGAAATGATCCAAGACAGGATACAATAGACAACTTCTCATGAGGTTAAGTAGTAGTAAATGTGCATAAATACATCTTTGGTTAATATGTCCATACATGTGAAAGACAAATGTGGTAAATCATTATGGTGGAAGTTTTCTAATATGTACACTGAATGTGGCTATACATGATGTGTTTCCATTTGTGTATGTCTGTTACACAGAAGAGTGCCATACCATGTATTTGCAAGTTGTAACTTCAGGAAGTGTTAGATGAGAACGGACCACTTGTAAGTAGACAAAAAGTGATGTCCCATGATTTGAGGATTTTATCTTTAAGAGTGCATAATAAAAAACTGAAATGGATCATACACATTTATACTCTAGGTTATATCGCGTTGTACATAGTCTAGCAATAAAGGATAGGTGGTGAATATTGTATTGTGAAAGTTACATACCTTGTGATGTGCAGATGTACAATGTAATGTACTTGTGTCCTGTTGTGCTACTTTGTATTTTGTTTCCATAAAACATTTGCTAAGTGGTGAAAACATTGCAATGTGTGTTTTCATTAATGGCTACTATTAAAGTCTGTGTATTTAGTTACGTAATATTATGTACATGGTGTATATCTAAATTGTTTCTGAACAATTATATGCTGTGAACCATAATTAACACAAGATATGCTTGCTATATTTAATACATCTATATTTCAACTCAATAACAAATGATTTTATTGATTGTGAGATTAACCCTCAAATAAGGAAGAAAATACAATTTTATTTTGTATAGAATTAACTGATGGTGTACTTATGTTTACAAATAGAGGTTTTTATTATTATGGATGTAGAATCTCATATGCATTACCTTTTTGAAATGTTACCTGTAGCACAAAATTACAGGAAAGTGTAGGCTACATTTCCTATTAACCAACATATAGGTTTCTTGAACAAAATATGCTGTTTTACAAGGCTGGTAATGTTTATATGACTTTACAACATTTATCACAATTAATTTGTTACTTCACTGGTTATTATCAGCTCAGAAACAAACAAAAAACTTTTAAATGTATTGAACAATAGATTTTAATCTTCAAAAAACACAATTAGCATATTAAACTAACTTTGCAGGAGAACAAAAGAAAAAAAAGTTACAAATTTATGTTCAGACAAAGCATTAACATGTATGATTGACATAAATGATCACAGTAAAGCCACAGTTGTGTGGAGTCCATGTCTCCTTTATATATTTTCATCCCAAGGCAAATGTTTTTAAAGGTCTTTCCCAACAGTGAATTGTGCCTCACTAAAGTTAATTAAATCTTGGTGGTGGTCTTAGTAGAATCCTCTCCCACTGATCCAGCCATTGTACTGCCTCTGCAAGTGGTTGTGCTCCCCAGGAAGCGGATTTTTTTTTTGATAAGCCCTGTATTTGGCCCATCTGGTCTTAATGTCTGGATGGTGCTCAAATGATGATGGGGCCTATGTGTGGGAAAGTAGCCTCTTTCTATCATGGTTACCCCCATTTGTGGCCTGTTGGTGAGTGTTTGTCAGTGTGTTTTTACTGTCTTACTGGGATCATGCTAGCCAGCACCCCAGTGCTCATAGTTTGTGACCTATGTGTGTTGTCAGTATGCTTGACTGTGTCACTGAAGTTCTGCTAACCAGAACTCCAGTGATTATGCTCTATCTACTTACCAAATTTGTCACTACACTTTAGTGACTCAATATTCCAATTCTGATTGGCACACTGGACCCCCCTTATAAGTCCCTAGTATATTGTACTTAGGTACCTAGGGCATTGGGGTTCCAGGAGATCCTTATGGGCTGCAGCATTTCTTTGCCACCCATAAGGAGCTCACACAAACCGTTCATCAGGACTGCCACAGCAGCTTGAATGAAATAGTGCACACTATTGCACAGCCATTTTTCACTGCACTAAGTAACTTATAAGTCACCTATATCTCTAACCTTCATTAACTGAAGGCTAGGTGCAAAGTTACTATGTGTGAGGGCACCCTTGCACTAGCAAAGGTACCCCCACATTGTCCAGGGCCAATTCCCCAGATTTTTTGAGTACGGGGACACCATTATAAGTGTGCACTACATATATACCAATACATATATGTAGCTTCACAATGGTAACTCTGAATATGACCATGTGAGGTGTCCAAGATCATGGAATTGTCCCCCCAATCCAAATCTGGTATCAGAGGGCCAACCCCATGCATCCTGGGGGCTCCACCATGGACCCCCAGTACTGCCAAACCAGCTCTCCGAGGTTTCCACTGCAGCTCCAGCTGCTGCCACCTCACAGACAGGTTTCTGCCCTCCTGGGGATTGAGAAGCTCAATCCCAGGAAGGCAGAACAATGCATTTCCTTTAGGAGAGGGGTGTTACATCCTCTCCCATTGGAAGTAGGTGTTACAGGCATGGGAGGGGTAGCCTCCCAAAGCCTCTGGAAATGCTTTGAAGGGCACAAATGGTGCCCTCCTTGCATAATCCAGACTACACCGGTTCAGGGAACCCCAGTCCCTGCTCTGGCGCGAAACTGGACAAAGGAAAGAGGAGTGACCACTCCCTGTCCATCACCACCCCAGGGGTGGTGCCCAGAGCACCTCCAGAGTGTCCCTGGCGTTAGCCATCTTGGATTCCAAGGTGTGGGGAACCTCTGGAGACCTCTGAGTGGCCAGTGCCAGCAGGTGACGTCAGAGACCCCTCCTGATAGGTGCATACATGGGTAGGTAGCCAATCCCCCTCTCAGGGCTATTTAGGGTCTCTCCTCTGGGTGTTTCCTCAGATTCGGTTTGCAAGATTCCTCCAGTACTCCTCTGCATCCTCTGCTTCAGCTTCTGACCGTCGGATCAACCGCAGACTGCTGCAGGAACCGCTGTAACTGCAACAAAGTATCCAGGATGACTCCTGTGAGCTGCAACTTCAGCTCCAGCCAGCTTTTGCAGCAGTTTCAAAGGTGTGCATGCTCTGAGGACTGCCTGTCTTCACTCTGCACCAGAAGAACTGAAGGAATTTCCTGTGAAGTGACGGAATCACTTCCCTGCTTCTGCAGGCACCCTTCTGCAACAACAACTGGTACTCTGGGACTCCTCTACTGATGACGAGGATGCTCCCTGGAACACAGGTGGTGGGCCGAAGTGACCCAGACTTTCCAAAGGTCCACCTGTTCAAATTTGGTGGAGGTAAGAGCTTGCCTCGCGATGCTGCGACAGTACCCCTGTGCATCACATCTTCTGCAGTTCCTTGGGTTTCGGTGCACTTCTTCAAAGACTCCTTTATGCACACCTTAGCCCAGGTCCCCAGCACCACATCCTACGACGCACAGCTCCATGAGTTATTCTCCGGCGGCGTGGGACCTTCCAGGGTAGTGCTGCAATGACCGCACATTCCGTCTTCTTTGTCCCCATGTTCCGGGACGCCCGGGGGGTGCTGCCTGGTCTTCTGAAGGCTCTCTGAAGTGCTCAAAGTCCCCCTCTGTCTCTTCAGTCTTAGTTGAGACCCCCAGATCCCTCCTGGGTCCAGGCAGCTCCTTTTTTTAACAAACCGTGTACTTGCTTGAACCAAGGCTTGTTGGCAGAATCCAGCAATGCAAACAGCCTGCATCCAACAACTCTACGTGGGACATCACCTGCACCAAGCAGGAACCCACAGCCATCTTCTTTGTGCTCTTCAGCAGTCTTCTTGTAACTGGAGAATCCTCTTTTGTACCATCTTCTAGATTGGCAGAGGCTCCTGTCCTTCCTGGAAACTTCTGCGACTTCTGGACTTGGTCCCCTCTCTTTACAGGTCTTCAGGTCCAGGAATCCACCATTTGTTGATTGCAGTCTTGCTTGGTTCTTGCACAATCTCTTATCACTGTTTGCAGTGTGTCCTGAGGAAACTTTCAGTACTTTACTCCTGCTTTTCTGCGCTCTGGAGTGGGATTTTTACTTACATTTGGTGTTTTCTTACACTCCCAGTGCTCCTCTACACACTACACTTGCCTAGGGGGGAATTAGTTATTCGCATTCTACTTTCTTAGTATATGGTTTGTGTTGCCCCTATGCCTATTGCGATGTATTGTATTTTCTACTGTTTGCACTATTCTATGGCAATTCACTTACCTGATTTTGGTCTCTAGTGTATATACTGTGTATAATACTTACCTCCAGAAGGATTATTGCCTCTCAGATATTTTTGGCCTTGTGTCACTAAAATAAAGTACCTTTATTTTTGGGAACACTGAGTACTGTCTTTTATTGTGCATAAGTACTGTGTAACTATAGTGGTATTGCAGGAGCTTTGCATATCTCCTAGCTCAGCCTAAGCTGCTCTGCTACAGCTACTTCTAGACAGACTAAGCTGCTAGAACACTGCCTATATTTCACTAATAAGGGATAACTGGACCTGGAATAAGCTGTAAATACTTTAGGTACCCACTACAAACCAGGCCAGCCTCCTACACTATCGTTTCACTAAAGCTATGGACATTCACTGGCCTCACTCAGCTGTCCCAAAATTGGCCTACCCTAAAGCCTACTACCCTGTGCTCTTTGACCACTGTGGACCCTAACAGTTTGTCCTCACTCAACTGCAGATGCTATTGGTGTTGCCAATACAGGAGTTAGGACTGGGTTCACACTACAGGGGCTGTGATGGATTGTTTGCCACAGGGAGCAGGGACAACTATAGACTGTCAAGGCGGGGAAGGGCTATATTAATTGGTGTAGGAGTATGAGGCCGAGTAAGGTTCACCCTAGAAACCTGAAAAGACACACTTGATGGTCCAGGCTGCTCATCATCAGAATCCAGACCAGCAGGAGATGTCTCTCCACTGAAGGACTGTGAGCAGTGGGAGGGGTGTTTGTTGATAGTTCTTGAACTTCACTCTGGCTGATGGCCCTACAATGTAAAAGAAAATAATGATTAGTAATACATCTTTATCTAAAATGTTTGTGTACATTGATATATATGCATTTTACTTTTAACTGATTCATCCAAAGGTTAATCTCTTATTCTTAGTGTTAATTAAATGCTTTTTTCCAAGTTCCTAAGGCAAAGAGTTAATATATGTATATAATATTTTAGCCCTTGCATACACACTTCTTTAGTGACTGAGCTGAGATACAAAATAAAGCAAACATTCAAAAAATACCATCAAGTAAGAAGCAAAGTATTGATATGACTTTACACTTTTAAGTGATTAAAAAAAGTGGTGGTGCTGTGCTTTCACATTAACATCCACCTTTATCATTCCAATTTTGCCCTAGGACAGTATATTATATTGATTTACTATCTATATGAAATAAGGCATGAACTAAAAAGACTACAGACAACATGAGAATGCTGCCATGGAGCACAAAATCACATATTTACAATTGAGAGTGTCAGACAGCACTCAAAAGTAACACAGCTTTCTGTATGAAGACTTTGTAAAGTTGACACATACATTTAAAGATGACTGTCACAAGTGTTAAGATCTGCTATGCAACATGTATGTTGAGAGTGTAACATAACATAGACATTATCTATAATGATGCATTATAAGAGATGTAGTCATTGTCCATTAAGAATATTTCAGTAGCTGTGGACCGTGCTTAAGATTGACACAAGATATAAATATAACCTGTTTTAAATACAATTTTATTGATTGTACTATATAAGAGCAGTCAGCTGCTCAGGTTTTGACCAGAACCATATAAGGAGACTGACGACATGTGGTAGGTGGAAGTATAAATACCTAAAATGAAAACAGGTGTATGGTGTACACATTATGGCCCTCATTCTGACCCTGGCGGTCGGTGATAATGCGGCGGCCAAGCCGCCAACAGGCCGGCGGTCCAAAATATGCAATTCTGACCCTGGCGGGAACCGCCAACACAGCCCGCCGCATTAACACTCCGCCCGCCACGGCGGAACAAACAAACAGCGCGGCGGTCCCCGCCACAGCCAGGCGGCAGACAATGTACCGCCCACCCTATCACGACCCACCAATCCGCCACCTTTTCCGGGGCGGGAGCACCGCCGATAAAAACACGGCGGAAACAGACTACGAACGGGAAAACGCTCACCTCTACGCACTCCACGCGAGATTCCGGCAGTATGGAACCCGAGTTGCAGGTCATCCCCGCACTCCTATACCTGCTCCTGTACCAGGAGCACGCCCGGCGGCGCGGAAGACATCGGTGAGTACTGCACCTACAACACAGGGGAGGGAAAAGATTACCGGCACACACCCACCCACCCACACCCACTACAACACACACATCAATGCATTCCCACAGATCACTGTCACAACCCACAAACCCCCCCCTCTGAAATAATGCAAAGACCAAAAGAAGAGATCATAAACGGGCAGATATATTGAAATATGGACACCAGTAATCCCAATAAATAAATAAACTATGTACAAAATATATACAGCTACTAAATGTAGTCCAATCACTGTCCGTGGACCACAGGGGTCCTGTGCAAAGGGGCAAGGCCCAGTCCCACGACAAGAACTCCACGGAGAGAACACTGCAGGGGCATCAGAAAGAAAATAGGACAGGCACCTCAGGGGGAAGGGAAGGGGGGCACCTCAGCCACTTGAGTACACAACGCCAGATCCACGAGGGGACTCCATGACCACTGGCCCATCCTGGGGAGAGCAAAGCCACAGTCCATACAGTCCATACAGTGGGTGGCCTGCCCACTGGGCCATCCTGGGGAGAGCAAAGCCACAGTCCATACAGTCCATACAGTGGGTGGCCTGCCCACTGGGCCATCCTGGGGAGTGCAAAGCCACAGTCCATACAGTGGGTGGCCTGCCCACTGGCCCATCCTGGGGAGAGCAAAGCCACAGTCCATACAGTTCATACAGTGGGTGGCCTGCCCACTGGGCCATCCTGGGGAGAGCAAAGCCACAGTCCATACAGTCCATACAGTGGGTGGCCTGCCCACTGGGCCATCCTGGGGAGTGCAAAGCCACAGTCCATACAGTCCATACAGTGGGTGGCCTGCCCACTGGGCCATCCTGGGGAGAGCAAAGCCACAGTCCATAAAGTCCATACAGTGGGTGGCCTGCCCACTGGGCCATCCTGGGGAGTGCAAAGCCACAGTCCATACAGTCCATACAGTGGGTGGCCTGCCCACTGGGCCATCCTGGGGAGAGCAAAGCCACAGTCCATACAGTCCATACAGTGGGTGGCCTGCCCACTGGGCCATCCTGGGGAGAGCAAAGCCACAGTCCATACAGTCCATACAGTGGGTGGCCTGCCCACTGGGCCATCCTGGGGAGTGCAAAGCCACAGTCCATACAGTCTATACAGTGGGTGGCCTGCCCACTGGGCCATCCTGGGGAGAGCAAAGCCACAGTCCAAACAGTCCATAACAGACTCCACTGCCACTGGAGGAGGCATGTTGGCCAGAGGACATCCTGCAGCCCTGCCCGAGACAGATCCTGCCCTGCCACGTCTGCCAAAGGGCCAGCGGTTCTTGCCTGGAAGGGCCCAGTTCAGCGCTTCTTGCCTTGAAGGGCCCAGTTCAGCGCTTCTTGCCTTGAAGGGCCCAGTTCAGCGGGTCTTGCCTTGAAGGGCCCAGTTCAGCGCTTCTTGCCTTGAAGGGCCCAGTTCAGCGGGTCTTGCCTTGAAGGGCCCAGTTCAGCGGTTCTTGAGATGGCGGTCCCCAGCGGAGCGGTGCTTGAGACGGCGGGGCCCAGTTCAGCGGTTCTTGAGACGGCGGGGCCCAGTTCAGCGGTGCTGGAGATGGCGGGGCCCAGTTCAGCGGTTCTTGAGACGGCGGTCCCCAGCGGAGCGGTGCTGGAGACGGCGGGGCCCAGTTCAGCGGTTCTTGAGACGGCGGGGCCCAGTTCAGCGGTTCTTGAGACGGCGGGGCCCAGTTCAGCGGTGCTTGAGACGGCGGGGCCCAGTTCAGCGGTTCTTGAGACGGCGGTCCCCAGCGGAGCGGTGCTGGAGACGGCGGGGCCCAGTTCAGCGGTTCTTGAGACGGCGGGGCCCAGTTCAGCGGTTCTTGAGACGGCGGGGCCCAGTTCAGTGGTGCTTGAGACGGCGGGGCCCAGTTCAGCGGTTCTTGAGACGGCGGTCCCCAGCGGAGCGGTGCTGGAGACCGCGGGGCCCAGTTCAGCGGTTCTTGAGACGGCGGTCCCCAGCGGAGCGGTGCTGGAGACGGCGGGGCCGAGTTCAGCGGTTCTTGAGACGGCGGGGCCCAGTTCAGCGGTTCTTGAGACGGCGGGGCCCAGTTCAGCGGTGCTGGAGACGGCGGGGCCCAGTTCAGCGGTTCTTGAGACGGCGGGCGGTCTATGGCCAACTGCTCATTGCCTGGTGGTGCCCTCCTGGGCAGCGGGGATGGTGCTCCTTCAATGCCCACCTGGGCTGTGGGTGGTGGGGCCCTCCTGGCCAGCTGGGCTGGGTCCTCCCTGGCCAGCGGCTATGGGGGTGGTGGGCTCCTCCTGGGCAGCAGGCCTGCAGCCTGACCTCTCCGACTTGCTGCCCTTGCCCTCCTTAGTCGGGAGTCTGTGGCCCTTTCCTCCCTTTGGAGCTGTGGCTGGTGACTGTGTCTGGGTGGTGTCCGGGGGGGATGTAGAAGCCGGGCTCCTGCGGCGCCCCTTCCGCCTTCTGCTCCTCTTCCCAGGGGGTGGGCTGGCTGTCCCCTTGCTGCTGGGCGAAGATCCAGACATGCGGGCTGGTGGGCTCCAATACCCCTGCACCCTTGTCAAGGGGGCTGCAGGGCTGGTGGTGGCTGAGGTGCTCTTCTTACCCCGACGAGAAGGAGGGGGGGGCTCAGGGTCAGGAAAGAAGTTAGCAGTGGCGAGGAAGAGTTTCTTGGGACAATGGAGAGTGGTAGGTACAGTGGGAATGGGAGTGGAGGGAGAGGATGTGGTTGTAGGTGAGTCACGTTTGCTGTCTTTGGGTGCAGGTGCAGGAGGGATAGGCTGTCGTGAGGTGGATGGCTGTTGGGTGGGTGGGTGGCTGCGTTTGTGTGGTGTGGAAGAGGGGGTGACAGACACAGTGGGAGAGGACACAGGGGACGTGTAAATGGCAGTGGGGGTGGTGACTGCACGTGTGCGGACTGGACTGGAGGGTGTGCTGGTGATGGAAACACTGGCTGATGGTGAGGTGAATGGAGGTGTGAGTGTAGACGTCACAGGGAGGGAGGAGGGAGACGAGGAGGTGGGGGTCACAGAGGTGGTAGTGACTGTTGGCATGTCTGCATCGGAATGTTGCGTGTGTGAATGTCTGCGTGATCTGTGGTGCTTATGTTTGGATGAGCTTCTCTTGGGTGTTGAGGTGTGTGCAGGCTGGTCTGATGGTGTGGGTGGGACAGGCAGAGGAACAGGAGACTGGGAGGAGGGAGTTAGTAGAGGGAGGCAGGAGACAGGGACAATGGCTGCCGTCAGTGCTGAGGCCAGAGCCTGGAACGATCGCTGATGGGCAGCCTGACCCGAATGAATGCCCTCCAGGTACGCATTGCTGCAATGAACCTCCCTCTCCACCCCCTGGATGGCATTCAAAAGGGTAGTCTGCCCAACAATGAGCGTTCGGAGGAGGTCAATGACCTCCTCACTGAGGGCAGCGGGGGTAACAGGGGCAGGGCCTGAGGTGCCTGGGGCGAAGGAGATGCCCAGCTTCCTGGCAGAGCGGGCACGGGGCGAACGCTGAGGGGCTGCTGGGAGGGCGGTGATGGTGCGCTGGGTGGCGGCTGTACCTGTAAGGGCGGGGGGCACGGATGGTGCCACCCCCGCAAGGGAGCTCCCTTCCGAGGACGTGTCCGTGTCGCTGCAGGGTCCAGTCGTCCCCGTTGTGGAGCTCCCCTCGCCCTCCGTCTCACTGGTCCAGTCAGACTCTGTGGCATGGCCCTCCTGGGCCATGTGAGATGCAGCTCCCTCCTGCCCCGATGCCACTTCTCCTCCGCCTGATGATGCTGATGCACACAAGCACAGAAAGACAAACAAAAAGGGGGGGAGAGAGAAATAAAGGGATATTGAGTACATGGATCTCCGGTACAGTTAGCGGACATGACAGACACAGATGCCCCCTGCACTAAGTTGCGCACTTGGGGTCCGCTACGCATTCCGTGGAACATGCCCTACACGCCTAGAGTTGACAACTGCACCCATGGATGACACGGCCCAGGGATGGCTGTACTGACACACTACTGAGGGTGTTGGCTGGGGACACAGGGGCTTACGGGGGTGCCCAGCCTACAGATATCGCCCTGGCCTAGGGGGACCCACAGCCCTCCTCCCCCACCCAGACACCTCCACTGCGCGACAACAGAGTAGATAATGCTTGGACTCACCCCCTTGTGTCTGCTGTGCTGCCCTCACGCGCCCATCCAAATCAGGGTAGGCCACTGCCAGGATCCGGAACATCAGGGGGGTCAGTTGACGGCAGGCACCCCGCCTACGTTGGGAGGCCATCCCCAGCAGAGACTCAGCGGTCTTCTTGGTCCCGCGGCGGATGTCCTCCCACCTCTTGCGGCAGTGGGTGCCCCGTCGATGGTGGACCCCCAGGGTCTGGACTTCCTTGGCGATGGCACGCCAAATCCCGATCTTCTCATGGGCGCGGACATATGTGACACGTACAGGGAGGGAGAAATACCACGTTCAAGTTTGTCTGCATTTTCGTTGCCAGTGGCCCAACGCCCCCCATCCCCGCCAGGCCCCCCGCCATGCCCCCGCCAGCCCCAACATGCCCCCATCCCCGCCAGGCCCCCCGCCAGGCCCCCCGCCAGGCCCAACATGACCCCCATCCCCGCCAGGCCCCCCGCCATGCCCCCCGCCAGCCCCAACATGCCCCCCATCCCCGCCAGGCCCCCCGCCAGGCCCCCCGCCAGGCCCAACATGCCCCCCATCCCCGCCAGGCCCCCCACCATGCCCCCCGCCAGCCCCAACATGCCCCCCATCCCCGCCAGGCCCCCCGCCAGCCCCAACATGCCCCCCATCCCCGCCAGGCCCCCCGCCAGCCCCAACATGCCCCCCATCCCCGCCAGGCCCCCCGCCATGCCCCCCGCCAGCCCCAACATGCCCCCCATCCCCGCCAGGCCCCCCGCCATGCCCCCCGCCAGCCCCAACATGCCCCCCATCCTCGCCAGGCCCCCCCGCCAGGCCCCCCGCCAGCCCCAACATGCCCCCCATCCCCGCCAGGCCCCCCGCCAGCCCCAACATGCCCCCCATCCCCGCCAGGCCCCCCGCCATGCCCCCCGCCAGCCCCAACATGCCCCCCATCCCCGCCAGGCCCCCCGCCAGGCCCCCCGCCAGGCCCAACATGCCCCCCATCCCCGCCAGGCCCCCCGCCATGCCCCCCGCCAGCCCCAACATGCCCCCCATCCCCGCCAGGCCCCCCGCCAGGCCCCCCGCCAGGCCCAACATGCCCCCCATCCCCACCAGGCCCCCCGCCATGCCCCCCGCCAGCCCCAACATGCCCACCATCCCCGCCAGGCCCCCCGCCAGGCCCCCCGCCAGCCCCAACATGCCCCCCATCCCCGCCAGGCCCCCCGCCAGCCCCAACATGCCCCCCATCCCCGCCAGGCCCCCCGCCATTCCCCCCGCCAGCCCCAACATGCCCCCCATCCCCGCCAGGCCCCCCGCCAGGCCCAACATGCCCCCCATCCCCGCCAGGCCCCCGCCATGCCCCCCGCCAGCCCCAACATGCCCCCCATCCCCGCCAGGCCCCCCGCCAGCCCCAACATGCCCCCCATCCCCGCCAGGCCCCCCGCCAGGCCCCCAAGCCAGCCAGTGGCCCCAAATCCAGATTGAATTAAACTCACTTGTTGGTCTGGAGGACCGTAGAGTAGCGCATACTGGGGGAGGACCCCATCCACAAGTTTCTCCAACTCCTCTCCAGTGAAGGCAGGGGCCCTTTCCCCAGGCGCAGCAGCCATTGTCCCTTCCAGACCGAGGTCACAGCAACACTTGCAGTATAGGTCCTCTCCTGTGAAAGTTCAAGTCGCAAGTGGATAAGTAGATAGAAAATGGCGGTCACGTCCGCGGCGGTGCGTACCGCGGCGGTGCGTACCGCCACCGCCGGCGCCCTTCGCCATTGGCTCCTGAAACCCATAGGCTTCAATGTTAACCAATGCGGCTTCGCGCCGCGGTCTTCGACCGCTGACCGCCGCGGTGTGCCACGCCAGCGCATTGACCTCACATCCCATTGTCACACTTCACAGGTCAGGCAGCCGCCATTTCGAGGGTCCACATGGCTCAATTTCAACTGCGTCACACAGGCCTAGGCCTTGCATAGCCACTCAGACACGCCATTCACTGCATAGAGAATCGTTTACAGTGCTAGCTGTGAGTACGTACCTGTGGGTTGCTTGACTGTGTGCTCCATGTTGTCCTTCCTAGGCACCGTCCGCTGGGTTTGGCGAGGAGACGGATGAATCCTCGCGTGTACCGACCGCTGGTGGACCTGTCGACAATGGAAGAACGCCACATTATCCTGACCTACCGTCTTGACCGTGCCACTATACATGAACTGTGTGCCCAGCTGGAGCCCGACCTGATGTCCCCCATCCGCCAACCCACAGGGATTCCCCCTCTGGTGCAGGTCCTGTCAGTACTCCATTTCTTGGCAAGTGGCTCATTTCAGACAACAGTGGGAATTGCTTCTGGGATGTCTCAGCCCATGTTTTCGAAGGTGTTATCCAGAGTGTTGTCTGCCCTGATGAAATACGTGAGGAGCTACATCATTTTCCCTGAGATGGGCGAATTGGCTACAGTGAAGGGTGATTTCTACGCCCTTGGACATATTCCCAACGTCATTGGTGCCATTGATGGGACCCATGTGGCTTTGGTTCCCCCAAGAGACAGGGAGCAGGTGTACAGGAACAGAAAGAGTTACCATTCCATGAACATCCAGGTGGTGTGTTTGGCTGACCAGTACATCTTGCATGTAAATGCCAAATTCCCAGGGTCAGTGCATGACGCCTACATCCTGAGGAATAGCAGCATCCCTTACGTGATGGAACAGCTAGAGAGACACCGTGTATGGCTATTGGGGGACTCTGGGTACCCCAACCTGTCGTGGCTACTGACCCCAGTAAGGAATCCCCGGACCAGGGCAGAGGAACGTTACAATGAGGCCCATGGGCGTACTAGGAGGGTGATCGAACGCACCTTTGGCCTCCTAAAGGCCAGGTTTAGGTGCCTGCATATGACAGGTGGATCCCTAATGTACTCACCTAAGAAGGTGTGTCACATCATCGTGGCCTGCTGCATGCTTCACAACCTGGCTTTGCGCCGCCAGGTGCCTTTCCTGCAGGAGGATGGTCGAGACGGTGGTGTTGTGGCAGCAGTGGAACCTGTGGAGAGTGACGAGGAGGAAGACGACGGGGCTGAAACAGACAACAGGGACAGAATCATTTAACAGTACTTCCAATAGGACACAGGTAACAATTCAAAGATAATTTAGTAAATCTGAACTACTCTCCTGCATCTCTGCTGCCTGTCTATTTGCCCCAGTGTATGATGACTGAGTTGTGGCTTTTCCCTCCCTATTTCAGATCTGGGGTCCCCACTACGAGTCCTGTGCTTCGTTTCCCCATGGACTACAGCTTTGTGGCAGCTGTTTGTTGACTTCACTATGTACAAGGACATATTTGCACTGTCATGTCAATTACAATATTTTGAAATCACAGCCAGACTCCAGATAGTTTTGTGCAAAATAGGTGTTTATTTAAGTGCTCAAAATGGGATGGGTGGTTTCAAGTGGGTGGGGGCTATGGTGAAGGAATGTCCATGGCAGAGTCCAGAGTAACAGTCACACAGGTGCATTGTCCATAGGCCTGTGGAGAGATGGAGCATGGGCAGTTCAAGGATGGACAGGGTGACAATGTGGGACAGTGGGATGACATCAGGTGGTATCCTTTGCTGGCGGGGGTCTTGACATCCTACTCTGTCTTCTTGCGAGATCTCAGGGCCCTCTTGCGGGGTGGTTCTTCTCCTGCAGGAGGTGGGGGTCTGGTGGGCTGCTGTTGTGCGGGGGCCTCCTGTCCACTAGCGCCGGCGGAGGTGGTTGGCTGTTCTTGGTCCAGGCTAGTGGCAGGGGCCCTTTGTTGTTGTTGAGTGTCCGTCCTGGTGTTGATGAGGTCCTGCAGCAGCCCTACCATGGTAACCAGGGTGGAGGTGAGGGCTCTGATGTCCTCCCTGTACCCCCGATAGTGTTCCTCCTGCAGTACCTGGATCTCCTGGAACCGGGCCAGTACCGTCGCCATCGTCTCCTGGGAGCGGTTGTATGCTCCCATGATGGTGGTGAGGGCCTCGTGGAGAGTGGGTTCCCTGGGCCCGTCCCCCTCCTGTCGCACAGCTGCCCTCCGAGTTGCCCTGTTTCCCTGGGCCTCTGCCCCCTGGCCGGTGTGCCCACTACCACTGCCCCCAGGTCCCTGTTGTTGTTGGGGTGGTGGGTTATCCTGGGTGCCCTGTAGTGGTAGACACACCGCAGATTGACGCGCCCTGGAGACAGAGGCATGGGCCCGCTGGGTGGGAGCTGTGCTGGTGTTCCCAGAGGGGTTTGGGTCTGTAGTGGCCTGGGCCTGTGTGAGGGGAACCGACTGTCCAGAGGTCCCCGATGGTCCGGGCTGGTCATCGGTGTCCAGGTCGACAGAGCTGCTGTCATCGCTGACGGCCTCTTGGGTGGGGGGTGTGGAGAATTCTGGGCCCTCCGTGGCGGTGTGTTGACGGTCGGGTCCTGCAGGGGTATAGAGGTATGGTTATAGTTTCATTGTGTGGCATATGGGTGTATCTGTGGGTTCCCGTGTCCCCAAGTGCTGGCATTCGTGTGTGGGGGCTTTGGTGAGGGTGGCTTGTGGGGGGGATGTGTATATGCATTGGGCATGCTTTGGTGATGGGTGTCCATGCTTAGTGGACGCATGCAGGCCTAGGTTTTGGGATGTGTGGGTTGTGATGGTGAGACATTGGCAGGGAATAGGTGTGCTGGGGGTGGGGGTGAGGATGGTGGTGGGGGTGAGGATGGTGGTGGGGGTGAGGGTGGGGGTGAGGATGGGGGTGGGGGTGAGGGTGGGGTTCCAGGATGGGGGTGAGGGTTGGGGTATGATTTGGCATGCAGGTGGGGGGGAAGCAGTAGTGAAGCTTCAACTTACCAGTATCCATTCCTCCGCCGACTCCTGCGAGGCCGTCAGGATGCAGGATGTTCAAGACTTCCTCCTCCCATGTTGTAAATTGTGGGGGTTGAGGTGGGGGTCCTCCGCCAGTCTTCTGCACGGCGATGTTGTGCCTGGATACCATGGAACGCACCTTCCCCCGTAGGTCGTTCCATCGCTTCCTGATGTCTTCCCGATTTCTGGGGTGCTGTCCCACAGCGTTGACCCTGTCGACAATCCTCTGCCATAGCTCCGTCCTCCGGGCAATGCTGGTGTATTGGATCTGTGTGCCGAACAGCTGGGGATCTACCCGAACGATTTCCTCCACCATGACCCTGAGTTCTTCGTCTGAGAAGCGGGGGTGTCTTTGGGGTGCCATGGGGTGGTGTGTATGATGTGTGGGGTGGAGTATGTGTAGTTAAGTGTGGTGAGTGTGGTGGTGTGTGTTGTTTTGTGTGTGGATATTGTGTGGGTGATGGTGTTGAGTGGCTGTGGCTGCTAGTTTGTGGATGGTGGTGTCTCGCTCTGGCCTTCTTTCTGAATTTTTGGTCGTAGGGGTTTGTGGGTGATGTGGGTGTGTGTTTTATATTGTATTGTGTGTGTGGGAGTGGTGTGTGTATGTGTATCAGGTGTGTGGAATTCAAATCGGCCAATGTGGCTGAGTTTTGTTCGTTTGTGTGTATTCTGACCGCGGCGGTGTGTCCCGCCAATGGAAAACCGCGTTTGAAAGACCGCCGCGTGGATTCGTGGCTCGTAATGGCATGGGCGTATTTCTGTTGGCGTGACGGTGGAAGTTTTGTCACCTCCACTTTTCCGCCGACCGCTGGTCTGGCGGTCTGTTGTGGCTGTCGGATTTTCGGAGGTTTGGCTGCTGCGGGTCAGAATGACCGTGGCGGGTTTCCGCGACCGCGGCGGGATTATGGAGGATTTCTGACCGGCGGTAGGCGCCTTTTACCGCCGAGGTCAGAATGACCACCTATATATTGATAAGGAACATATGTAATGAGAATGAGATTACTAGATTGGGATTAAAGGTACATTCCACAAATAAGAGACACATATTCCTTTATTTAGGTCAAAATAGACTTTTAAAAGAAAAGAATAATATCTGTTAGGATAATAATAATAAAGACACACTTGCTTATTGTTAGAAATGGGGTCTTTTGTTGGCAGTCAGGTTACCCCCTGTCCAAGCAAGGACCCTCATTCTAGCTAGGATAAAAGAGAATCACCCTCAGCTAACCCCTGTTTACCCCCTTGGTAGCTTGGCACGAACAGTAGGCTTAACTTCAGAGTGCTAGGTGTAAAGTATTTGTACCAACACACACAGTAACTTAATGAAAACACTACAAAATGACACAGGTTTAGAAAAATAGAGAATACTTATCTAAACAAAACAAGACCAAAAACAACAAAAATCCACGATCCACAAGTCAAGTTATCACTAAAAATGCAAAAAGAGTCTTCATGTAATTTTAAACGCAACACTAGCGCTGTCAGCGTGAAAATTTACCTTGGGGGCCTCAAAAATAACCCCAGATGGGCGAGTGTGCGTTCAAAAGGGCTTGCGATGCATCGATTTCACTCATGAGCGAGCCCTTGCATTGTTTCTGCTTCAGTCGGGTCGGCGTGCCTCGTTTCCTCTCTCCGCATGAGAGCGATGCGTCGATCCGGTCAGCACTTTCGGGTCCGGGCAGGCCTTGTGTCATTTTTACATGCCCAGCGGTGTTTGCGTCAGAAATTCCACCGCACAATGGTCTGAAAACCACGCAGCACGGGTTGCGATCTCACTGGTCTCCATCAGCGATGCTGCATGTTGTTTCTCCAGCCGCGGGCGTCGATCTTCCAGTTGCGCTGCAGGCGAGCATCGCTTTTCAACCGCAAAGCCGGCAGCGCATCGCTTTTTCAGCCACAGATCGGCAGTCTGTGCATGGATTTCTCACTCTAGGACTGCCAGCTTCTCTTCTCAGGGTCCCAGGAACTTGATGGGCACCACTTGGCAGAGTAGAAGTCTCTCCAGAGGCTCCAAGTGCTGGCAGAGAGAAGTCTTTGCTGTCCCTGAGACTTCAAACAACAGGAGGCAAGCTCTAAATCGAGCCCTTGGAGATCTTCACAACAAGGAAGGCAACACAAAGTCCTGTCTTTGTCCTCTAGCACAGGCAGAAGCAGCAACTGCAGGATAGCTCTACCAAGCACAGTCACAGGCAGGGCAGCTCTTCTTCCTCAGCTCTTCTCCAGGCAGATGTTCCTCTTGGTTTCCAGAAGCGTTCTGAAGCCTGTGGTTTTGGGTGCCCTTCTTATACCCATTTTGCCCTTTGAAGTAGGCTTACTTCAAAGAAAAGTCTCTTTTGTTTGTGAAATCCTGCCTTGCCCAGGCCAGGCTCCAGACACACACCAGGGGCTTGGAGACTGCATTATGTGAGGGCAGGCACAGCCATTTCAGGTGTGAGTGACCACTCCTCTCCTCACCGCTAGCACAGATGGCTCATCAGGATATGCAGGCTACACCCCAGCTCCCTGTGTGCCTAGTGAGAGGTGTAACCAACCCAACTGTCAAACTGACCCAGACAGGGAATCCACAAACAGGCAGAGTCACAGAAATTGTACTTACCAGTCTCCAATCAACAAATGATTCCTGCAAAGCCTTCAGTGTGTAGGATTCCATACACCTTCTCCTCCCAGGGCAAGAGGTTCATGGCCTTGGAGAACCACCACAAGTCTTCTGGGCCTCTATGTAGGCTTTAAAGGCTAGGGAACATACTCTGCTCTGTAAATTGTTCCAGGTATCCGCAATTTTCTCCTATGAGCACCAATACAGTAATCACTCATGACAATTCTCTCCCACATTTACCTTCTCCAAGGCTGATGGAGGTTCTCCCTCTCAATATAAAAGTTTGGCGGAGGAACCTCCACCAGCTCAACGGACTAATTGAAAGCACCATCACGGAGGATGATGTCTCAACCGTCAAGATATAAATCAAGCTTTCATGATTGGGCATTTACATATGAGCATTAACAAACTTAAGAAAAGAAATAATAAATATTTATGGAAATAGTGAAAATACAATACTTCCCTTGACTGCAAGTAACAAGAAAAGAGGACAATGTGCTCACAATCTCAGGTATCCTAAGGGACTGTATATGTTAACTGGTGGCATAGTCTGCATTTCTATTGCTATACAGTCCCCTACAATTCTTGGGAAGTGTAGTTTATGTTTTTGAATAAAGTAAGAAAAGAATGGTATTATAGGATCATCCCTCTTGCAGTAAAGTCTTGCCGTAAAATCAGTATATTTAAGTTACAAGGGTTTGATTTTTGTGTTTCGTCATTGGTGTGCTTATTGTTTTTACTTGAAAGATTCGATCATTTTAATTTGTTTTAGTTAGTATTTCTTTGTGCTTTTTGCAGTTTGTTGTATTTTTCATTTATGCAAAAAATAAATAGGACTTCTTGTTGGAGTACAGTAAGGCATTCAAGTGTCTATTCATTGTCAGAAGCAACAAGTACTTTTAGAATAGAAACTGTCAGACTATATAGAAACAAGTTAAATGTTGATAGTAGAAAAGCCTATGTTCAGCCTTCAAGATACAGAAAGTAGAAAAAACACAATTCTAATCAGTCATGACAGACTCATAAATCGTCCACTTATATTTAACATCTAGAGGTAAAAACATTATAAATGCCACTATAAAGGTCCTACTAAAAAGCTATAAAGCATAAAAGTCATGCAATTTAAGCTAGCCATGTAGGTTGTTTAACTTCAACAATATATTAGAGAAGTTTACAAATAAAGTGGTCTATACAAATCTAATTAAAAAGACAATGTTGAGCAAGATACTTGCAATGTATAACTTATATTGTCCTCAAGTCCAATGCAATCCCTACCTAAAAACTTTTATATAATAAGTTGATTAACCCATCTCAATACATGAAGGAGTACCAGGTAAGACGCCTTCTTGTTCTAGTCTTTTCTCTCTGATAAAGAAAAACTAACAATTTCTTCAAAGGGATTTATGGAAGGGTCAGAATATATTTAAAACAGGGAGGACTGTGGTGCAGGAACTGTGCTTTTTTGTACATTCCTGTCAATTGCTTTTAGGAGGCTAGATATGTGTGATAAACCAAGAAATGGTGGATGAACTTGAAGTTTTATTGGAAGCAAAATCCTGTGAAATCGTAAGGCCAGGCACCAACACCAACTAACCAACAATCCAACAAATCAGCCTGGAACTCAAAGTCACAGTCATTACATAAGCAAGGTTCTACATATAAACACAGATAGACCATAATAAAATTAGCAACAACTATAATACATCCCCTTCCCTCTATAACAAAAACTTAAATGTAACGTACAAAGCAGCAAAAGAAAAAAAGGTGACAATACAAACAAACAAAAAATAAAAAAGCTTTAATCCTCAAAACACAAAATTAATAAAATACCCCCAAAGCAAACATTGCAAGACAAGGTTAAACAAATAGAACCGTTCACCTCCATACAAAATCACCTAACCGTCCTGGAGGTCTTTGAGACCTCACAGCCCTCTCAGTCGAAGAACGAAAGAACGAGAACCCGAAGATCCTGAGTCACCTCCATCACACAATCCACAACACAATGCAGCCCCGCCTCCCCCTACTCCTTTCTGAAACTCACAGTCTTTCATCAGTAACCACCCCGAACACTCATCCCCATCCTTCTAAGGCAGTACCACACTCCTGTCATCCTGCTGAAACAAAGCACCTCTCCTTAGATTCCAAGTTTGTCATTCTCCAATTTCACTGACTTTGCCCCCACTATCTTCACTCTGCATGAGCCATCCATTGACCACACTTCCAAGATTAACCTTAACCCAATCTCCCACATTGATCACACATTTAGTCTAAGCACATTAGAAATCAAATTTTGCATCCATGGAGGAATAGTTTTAGCTCCTGGTTTCCTACCCAGCATCATCTCAAAAGGTGTTTTCCCTGTGTCAGTATTTATGGTGATGCAATGGACCCATGCCATCTCCTGTAAAGCATTCTGAACACACAAACCTGCACTCAAAAACTCATTAATCTCACCAGAAGTGAGCTGTGTGCCATTATCAGTTACGAGACCAGTGGAAATTACCTCTCTCCTGAAGACCACACCTAGCACAGCAATAGTAGCCTTTCTGCCAACACACCTGATTAAAAAAAACACTTCATCCACCACAACGACAACATCCATGATAATGCAGCATTTCTTTCATGTTCTGGCAAGAAGGCAAATGGACCTATTAAATTTAAACAAACTTTCTCCCTAACAAAACTAGCTTCAGATACTGCTTGGCTTAACTTAGGCTCCCAAACCCACTTCTCAGAATTTTTACACTTCTCACATTTCTCCAGCCAATCTTTCTCTTGACCATCCATGTCGGGCAACCAATACCTCTCCTTTAGACTCTCAAGTGTTAATGTCTGACCCAAATGTCCTTCGTGTGCTATACACATCAACCTAGCTCTCACAGCATTTGGCAATACAAACTTATCACTTCTCATAATCAATTTACCCCACAACAAGGACAATTCACCAACAACTTTAAGAAACGGTTTAACCGAATCATGAAAACTTAGGTGGTCATTCTGACCTCAGCGGTAGAAGGCGCCCACCGCCGGTCAGAAATCCTCCATAATTCCGCCGCGGTCGTGGTAATCCGCCACGGTCATTCTGACCCGCAGCAGCCAAACCTCCGAAAATCCGACAGCCACAACAGACCGCCAGACCAGCGGTCGGCGGAAAAGTGGAGGTGACCAAACCTCCACCGTCACGCCAACAGAAATACGCCCATGCCATTACGACCCACGAATCCAGAATACACACAAACGAACAAAACTCAGCAACATTGGACGATTTGAATTCCACACACCTGATACACATACACACACCACTCCCACACACACAATACAATATAAAACACACACCCACATCACCCACAAACCCCTTCGACCAAAATCTAAAAAGAAGCACTGAGAGACACAGCAGCGATCACAGAACACCATCACACAGAGGCACACTACACCATCACCCACACAATATCCACACACAAAACAACACACACCACCACACTCAACACACTTAACTACACATACTCCACCCCACACATCATACACACCACTCCATGGCACCCCAAAGACACCCCCGCTTCTCAGACGAAGAACTCAGGGTCATGGTGGAGGAAATCGTTCGGGTAGAGCCCCAGCTCTTCGGCACACAGGTCCAATACACCAGCATTGCCCGGAGGACGGAGCTATGGCAGAGGATTGTCGACAGGGTCAACGCTGTGGGACAGCACCCCAGAAATCGGGAAGACATCAGGAAGCGATGGAACGACCTACAGGGGAAGGTGCGTTCCATGGTATCCAGGCACAACATCGCCGTGCAGAAGACTGGCGGAGGACCCCCACCTCAACCCCCACAATTTACAACATGGGAGGAGGAAGTCTTGAACATCCTGCATCCTGACGGCCTCGCAGGAGTCGGCGGAGGAATGGATTCTGGTAAGTTGAAGCTTCAATACTGCTTCCCCCCCACCTGCATGCCAAATCATACCCCAACCCTCACCCCCATCCTCGAACCCCACCCTCACCCCCACCCCCATCCTCACCCCCACCACCATCCTCACCCCCACCCCCAGCACACCTATTCCCTGCCAATGTCTCACCATCACAACCCACACATCCCAAAACCTAGGCCTGCATGCGTCCACTAAGCATGGACACCCATCACCAAAGCATGCCCAATGCATATACACATCCCCCCCACAAGCCACCCTCACCAAAGCCCCCACACACGAATGCCAGCACTTGGGGACACGGGAACCCACAGATACACCCATATGGCACACATTGAAACTATAACCATACCTCTATACCCCTGCAGGACCCGACCGCCAACACACCGCCACGGAGGGCCCAGAATTCTCCACACCCCCCACCCAAGAGGCCGTCAGCGATGACAGCAGCTCTGTCGACCTGGACACTGATGACCAGCCCGGACCATCGGGGACCTCTGGACAGTCGGTTCCCCTCAGACAGCCACAGGCCACTACAGACCCAAACCCCTCCGGGAACACCAGCACAGCTCCCACCCAGCGGGCCCAGCGGGCGCGTCAATCAGCGGTGTGTCTACCACTACAGGGCACCCAGGATAACCCACCACCCCAACAACAACAGGGACCTGGGGGCAGTGGTAGTGGGCACACCGGCCAGGGGGCAGAGGCCCAGGGAAACAGGGGAACTGGGAGGGCAGCTGTGCGACAGGGGGGGGACGGGCCCAGGGAACCCACTCTCCACGAGGCCCTCACCACCATCATGGGAGCATACAACCGCTCCCAGGAGACGATGGCGACGGTACTGGCCAGGTTCCAGGAGATCCAGGTACTGCAGGAGGAACACTATCGGGGGTACAGGGAGGACATCAGAGCCCTCACCTCCACCCTGGTTACCATGGTAGGGCTGCTGCAGGAACTCATCAACACCAGGACGGACACTCAACAACAACAAAGGGCCCCTGCCACTAGCCTGGACCAAGAACAGCCAACCACCTCCGCCGGCGCTAGTGGACAGGAGGCCCCCGCACAACAGCAGCCCACCAGACCCCCACCTCCTGCAGGAGAAGAACCACCCCGCAAGAGGGCCCTGAGATCTCGCAAGAAGACAGAGTAGGATGTCAAGACCCCCGCCAGCAAAGGATACCACCTGATGTCATCCCACTGTCCCACATTGTCACCCTGTCCATCCTTGAACTGCCCATGCTCCATCTCTCCACAGGCCTATGGACAATGCACCTGTGTGACTGTTACTCTGGACTCTGCCATGGACATTCCTTCACCATAGCCCCCACCCATCCCATTTTGAGCACTGAAATAAACACCTATTTTGCACAAAAATATCTGGAGTCTGGCTGTGATTTCAAAATATTGTAATTGACATGACAGTGCAAATATGTCCTTGTACATAGTGAAGTCAACAAACAGCTGCCACAAAGCTGTACTCCATGGGGAAACGAAGCACAGGACTCGTAGTGGGGACCCCAGATCTGAAATAGGGAGGGAAAGCCACAACTCAGTCATCATACACTGGGGCAAATAGACAGGCAGCAGAGATGCAGGAGAGTAGTTCACATTTACTAAATTATGTTTGAATTGTTACCTGTGTCCTATTGGAAGTACTGTTCAATGATTCTGTCCCTGATGTCTGTTTCAGCCCCGTCGTCTTCCTCCTCGTCACTCTCCACAGGTTCCACAGCTGCCACAACACCACCGTCTCGACCATCCTCCTGCAGGAAAGGCACCTGGCGGCGCAAAGCCAGGTTGTGAAGCATGCAGCAGGCCACGATGATGTGACACACCTTCTTAGGTGAGTACATTAGGGATCCACCTGTCATATGCAGGCACCGAAACCTGGCCTTTAGGAGGCCGAAGGTGCGTTCGATGACCCTCCTAGTACGCCCATGGGCCTCATTGTACCGTTCCTCTGCCCTGGTCCGGGGATTCCTTACTGGGGTCAGTAGCCACGACAGATTGGGGTAACCAGAGTCCCCCAATAGCCATACACGGTGTCTCTCTAGCTGTTCCATCACGTAAGGGATGCTGCTATTCCTTAGGATGTAGGCGTCATGCACTGACCCAGGGAATTTGGCATTTACATGCGAGATGTACTGGTCAGCCAAACACACCACCTGGATGTTCATGGAATGGTAACTTTTTCTGTTCCTGTACACCTGCTCCCTGTCTCTTGGGGGAACCAAAGCCACATGGGTCCCATCAATGGCACCAATGACGTTGGGAATATGTCCAAGGGCATAGAAATCACCCTTCACTGTAGCCAATTTGCCCACCTCAGGGAAAAGGATGTAGCTCCTCATGTATTTCATCAGGGCAGACAACACTCTGGATAACACCTTCGAAAACATGGGCTGAGACATCCCAGAAGCAATTCCCACTGTTGTCTGAAATGACCCACTTGCCAAGAAATGGAGTACTGACAGGACCTGCACCAGAGGGGGAATCCCTGTGGGTTGGCGGATGGGGGACATCAGGTCGGGCTCCAGCTGGGCACACAGTTCATGTATAGTGGCACGGTCAAGCCGGTAGGTCAGTATAACGTGGCGTTCTTCCATTGTCGCCAGGTCCACCAGCGGTCTGTACACGGGAGGATTCCTCCTTCTCCTCGCCAAACCCAGCGGACGGTGCCTAGGAAGGACAACATGGAGCACACAGTCAAGCAACCCACAGGTACGTACTCACAGCTTGCACAGTAAACGATTCTCTATGCAGTGAATGGCGTGTATGAGTGGCTATGCAAGGCCTAGGCCTGTGTGACGCAGTTGAAATTGAGCCATGTGGACCCTCGAAATGGCGGCTGCCTGACCTGTGAAGTGTGACAATGGGATGTGAGGTCAATGCGCTGGCGTGGCACACCGCGGCGGTCGGCGGTTGGCGGTCGAAGACCGCGGCGCGAAGCCGCATTGGTTAACATTGAAGCCTATGGGTTTCAGGAGCCAATGGCGAAGGGCGCCGGCGGTACGCAACGCCGCGGTATGCACCGCCGCGGGCGTGACCGCCATTTTCTATCTACTTATTCACTCGCGACTTGAACTTTCACAGGAGAGGACCTATACTGCAAGTGTTGCTGTGACCTCGGTCTGGAAGGGACAATGGCTGCTGCGCCTGGGGAAAGGGCCCCTGCCTTCACTGGAGAAGAGTTGGAGAAACTTGTGGATGGGGTCCTCCCCCAGTATGCGCTACTCTACGGTCCTCCAGACCAACAAGTGAGTTTAATTCAATATGGATTTGGGGCCACTGGCTGGCTTGGGGGCCTGGCGGGGGGCCTGGCAGGGATGGGGGGCATGTTGGGCCTGGCGGGGGGCCTGGCGGGGGGCATGGCGGGGATGGGGGGCATGTTGGGCCTGGCGGGGGGCCTGGCGGGGGGCCTGGCGGGGATGGGGGGCATGTTGGGCCTGGCGGGGGGCATGGCGGGGATGGGGGGCATGTTGGGCCTGGCGGGGGGCCTGGCGGGGGGCATGGCGGGGGGTCTGGCGGGGATGGGGGGCGTTGGGCCACTGGCAACGAAAATGCAGACAAACTTGAACGTGGTATTTCTCCCTCCCTGTACGTGTCACATAGGTCCGCGCCCATGAGAAGATCGGGATTTGGCGTGCCATCGCCAAGGAAGTCCGGACCCTGGGGGTCCACCATCGACGGGGCACCCACTGCCGCAAGAGGTGGGAGGACATCCACCGCGGGACCAAGAAGATCGCCGAGTCTCTGCTGGGGATGGCCTCCCAACGTAGGCGGGGTGCCTGCCGTCAACTGACCCCCCTGATGTTCCGGATCCTGGCGGTGGCCTACCCTGATTTGGATGGGCGCGTGAGGGCAGCACAGCAGACACAAGGGGGTGAGTACACGCATAATCTACTCTGTTGTCGCGCAGTGGAGGTGTCTGGGTGGGGGAGGAGGGCTGTGGGTCCCCCTAGGCCAGGGCGATATCTGTAGGCTGGGCACCCCCGTAAGCCCCTGTGTCCCCAGCCCCCACCCTCAGTAGTGTGTCAGTACAGCCATCCCTGGGCCGTGTCATCCATGGGTGCAGTTGTCAACTCTAGTCGTGTAGGGCATGTTCCACGGAATGCGTAGCGGACCCCAAGTGCGCAACTTAGTGCAGGGGGCATCTGTGTCTGTCATGTCCGCTAACTGAACCGGTGATCCATGTCCTCAAAATCTCTTTATTTCTCTCTCCCCCCCCCCTTTTTGTTTGTCTTTCTGTGCTTGTGTGCATCAGCATCATCAGGCGGAGGAGAAGTGGCATCGGGGCAGGAGGGAGCTGCATCTCACATGGCCCAGGAGGGCCATGCCACAGAGTCTGACTGGACCAGTGAGACGGAGGGCGAGGGGAGCTCCACAACGGGGACGACTGGACCCTGCAGCGACACGGACACGTCCTCGGAAGGGAGCTCCCTTGCGGGGGGCAACATCCGTGCCCCCCACCATTACAGGTACAGCCGCCACCCAGCGCACCATCTCCGCCCTCCCAGCAGCCCCTCAGCGTTCGCCCCGTGCCCGCTCTGCCAGGAAGCCGGGCATCTCCTTCGCCCCAGGCACCTCAGGCCCTGCCCCTGTTACCCCCGCTGCCCTCAGTGAGGAGGTCATTGACCTCCTCTGAACGCTCTTTGTTGGGCAGACTACCCTTTTGAATGCCATCCAGGGGGTGGAGAGGGAGGTTCATCGCAGCAATGCGTACCTGGAGGGCATTCATTCGGGTCAGGCTGCCCATCAACGATCGTTCCAGGCTCTGGCCTCAGCACTGACGGCAGCCATTGTCCCTGTCTCCTGCCTCCCTCTACTAACTCCCTCCTCCCAGTCTCCTGTTCCTCTGCCTGTCCCACCCACACCATCAGACCAGCCTGCACACACCTCAACACCCAAGAGCAGCTCATCCAAACATAAGCACCACAGATCACGCAGACATTCACACGAGCAACATTCCGATGCAGACATGCCAACAGTCACTTCCACCTCTGTGACCCCCACCTCCTCGTCTCCCTCCTCCCTCCCTGTGACGTCTACACTCACACCTTCATTCACCTCACCATCAGCCAGTGTTTCCATCACCAGCACACCCACCAGAACAGTCCGCACACGTGCAGTCACCACCCCCACTGCCATTTACACGTCCCCTGTGTCCTCTCCCACTGTGTCTGTCACCCCCTCTTCCACACCACACAAACGCAGCCACCCACCCACCCAACAGCCATCCACCTCACGACAGCCTATCCCTCCTGCACCCAAAGACAGCAAACGTGACTCACCTACAACCACAACCTCTCCCTCCACTCCCATTCCCACTGTACCTATCACTCTCCATTGTCCTAAGAAAATCTATCTCTCTACTGCTACCTTCTTTCCTGACCCTGAGCCCCCCCCCCCTCCTTCTCGTCGGGGTAAAAAGAGCACCTCAGCCACCACCAGCCCTGCAGCCCCCTTGACAAGGGTGCAGGGGTATTGGAGCCCACCAGCCCGCATGTCTGGATCTTCGCCCAGCAGCAAGGGGACAGGCAGCCCACCCCCTGGGAAGAGGAGCAGAAGGCGGAAGGGGCGCCGCAGGAGCCCGGGTTCTACATCCCCCCAGGACACCACCCAGACACCGTCAGCAGCCACAGCTCCAAAGGGAGGAAAGGGCCACAGACTCCCGACTAAGGAGGGCAAGGGCAGCAAGGCGGAGAAGTCAGGCAGCAGGCCTGCTGCCCATGGAGGAGCCGTCACAGCTGCCCAGGAGGAGCCCACCACCCCCATAGCCGCTGCCCAGGGAGGAACCGGCACAGCTGCCCAGGGAGAGCCCACCACCCCCATAGCCGCTGCCCAGGGAGGACCCAGCCCAGCTGGCCAGGAGGGCCCCACCACCCACAGCCCAGGTGGGCATTGAAGGAGCACCATCCCCGCTGCCCAGGAGGGCACCAACAGGCATTGAGCAGTTGGCCATAGAATGACCGCCGTCTCCAGCACCGCTCCGCTGGGGACCGCCGTCTCAAGAAACGCTGAACTGGGCCCTTCAAGGCATGAACCGCTGAACTGGGCCCCGCCGGCTCCCGCACCGCTCCGCTGGGGACCGCCGTCTCAAGAACCGCTGAACTGGGCCCTTCAAGGCAAGAACCGCTGAACTGGCCCCCGCCGTCTCAAGAACCGCTGAACTGGGCCCTTCAAGGCAAGAACCGCTGAACTGGGCCCTTCAAGGCAAGAACCGCTGAACTGGGCCCCGCCGGCTCCAGCACCGCTCCACTGGGGACCGCCGTCTCAAGAACCGCTGAACTGGGCCCTTCAAGGCAAGAACCGCTGAACTGGGCCCCGCCGTCTCCAGCACCGCTCCGCTGGGGACCGCCGTCTCAAGAACCGCTGAACTGGGCCCTTCAAGGCAAGAACCGCTGAACTGGGCCCGCCGTCTCAAGAACCGCTGAACTGGGCCCTTCAAAGCAAGTACCGCTGAACTGGGCCCTTCAAGACAAGAACCGCTGAACTGGGCCCTTCAAGGCAAGAACCGCTGAACTGGGCCCCGCCGGCTCCAGCACCGCTCCGCTGGGGACCGCCGTCTCAAGAACCGCTGAACTGGGCCCTTCAAGGCAAGAACCGCTGAACTGGGCCCCGCCGTCTCCAGCACCGCTCCGCTGGGGACCGCCGTCTCAAGAACCGCTGAACTGGGCCCTTCAAGGCAAGAACCGCTGGCCCTTTGGCAGACGTGGCAGGGCAGGATCTGTCTCGGGCAGGGCTGCAGGATGTCCTCTGGCCAACATGCCTCCTCCAGTGGCAGTGGAGTCTGTTATGGACTGTTTGGACTGTGGCTTTGCACTCCCCAGGATGGCCCAGTGGGCAGGCCACCCACTGTATGGACTGTATGGACTGTGGCTTTGCTCTCCCCAGGATGGCCCAGTGGGCAGGCCACCCACTGTATGGACTGTATGGACTGTGGCTTTGCTCTCCCCAGGATGGCCCAGTGGGCAGGCCACCCACTGTATGGACTGTATGGACTGTGGCTTTGCTCTCCCCAGGATGGCCCAGTGGGCAGGCCACCCACTGTATGGACTGTATGGACTGTGGCTTTGCTCTCCCCAGGATGGCCCAGTGGGCAGGCCACCCACTGTATGGACTGTATGGACTGTGGCTTTGCTCTCCCCAGGATGGCCCAGTGGGCAGGCCACCCACTGTATGGACTGTATGGACTGTGGCTTTGCACTCCCCAGGATGGCCCAGTGGGCAGGCCACCCACTGTATGGACTGTATGGACTGTGGCTTTGCTCTCCCCAGGATGGCCCAGTGGGCAGGCCACCCACTGTATGGACTGTATGGACTGTGGCTTTGCACTCCCCAGGATGGCCCAGTGGGCAGGCCACCCACTGTATGGACTGTATGGACTGTGGCTTTGCACTCCCCAGGATGGCCCAGTGGGCAGGCCACCCACTGTATGGACTGTATGGACTGTGGCTTTGCTCTCCCCAGGATGGGCCAGTGGTCATGGAGTCCCCTCGTGGATCTGGCGTCGTGTACTCAAGTGGCTGAGGTGCCCCCCCTTCCCTTCCCCCTGAGGTGCCTGTCCTTTTTTCTTTCTGATGCCCCTGCAGTGTTCTCTCCGTGGAGTTCTTGTCGTGGGACTGGGCCTTGCCCCTTTGCTCAGGACCCCTGTGGTCCACGGACAGTGGTTGGACTACATATAGTTGATGTATATATTTTGTACATAGTTTATTTATTTATTTGGATTACTGCTGTCCATTTTTCAATATATCTGCCCGTTTAGGATCTCTTCTTTTGGTCTTTGCATTATTTCGGAGGGGGGGGTTTGTGGGTTGTGACAGTGATCTGTGGGAATGCATTGATGTGTGTGTTGTAGTGGGTGTGGGTGGGTGGGTGTGTGCCGGTAATCTTTTCCCTCCCCTGTGTCGTAGGTGCAGTACTCACCGATGTCTTCCGCGCCGCCGGGCGTGCTCCTGGTACAGGAGCAGGTATAGGAGCGCGGGGATGACCTGTAACTCGGGTTCCATACTGCCGTAATCTCGCGTGGAGTATGTGGAGGTGAGCGTTTTCCCGTTCGTAGTCTGTTTCCGCAGTGTTTTTATCGGCGGTGCTCCCGCCCCGGAAAAGGTGGCGGATTGGTGGGTCGTGATAGGGTGGGCGGTACATTGTCTGCCGCCTGGCTGTTGGCGGTGACCGCCGCGCTGTTTGTTTGTTCCGCCGTGGCGGTCGGAGTGTTAATGCGGCGGGCTGTGGTGGCGGTTCCCGCCAGGGTCAGAATTGCATATTTTGGACCGCCGGCCTGTTGGCGGGTTGGCCGCCGCTTTATCACCGACCGCCAGGGTCAGAATTACCCCCATAATCTCTCAATCTTCACTCCACCTTTTACCTTATCAACAACTGCCTTGAGGACACTCTCTATCCATAGCATGCATCCAATCATCAATGAACACATAACCCTCCAAAGCTTTCATAGCATCCTCCATACTGGCTATAACTTTCTCAGCATTCAACTTGCATTCATCAGCTTCCCTTTCGGGTAAACCTGATAAACAATCTGCTACTTTGTTTTTCCATCCCGGCACATATCCAACACAACAATCTTGTAATTTCACTGCCAATCTTTAAAAATACCACAAACAATTCTTTCTGCTTGCTGGCCCCAAACACCTTCAGAAAAGCCTTATGATCTGGTCTCTGTATCACTTTACTACCTCAAATGAAAGTCCAAAATAGTTTGTCACCCAGGAGGAGGCTAATGCTTTCCTCTCTATTACATAGTAATTTCTTTCAGCACTAGACAATGCTTGAGAAGCAAAGGAAACCATTCTGTCAGACCTTACATGTACTTGTGAAAGTACCTCACCAATACCAATCAAACTGTCCACAGGAAGTATGGTCTTTAATCCCAACTGAAATGGAATCAAAATGCCAGCATTTGCAATTTATTCCTAATCTGCACAAATGCTGCTTGTTGGGTGTCCCACCTCCAAATTTATTTTCCTTCCGCAACAACTCTCTCAAAGCTTCAGCTTTGCGAAGCAAAGTCTTCTACAAACTAGTGATAGTATTCTACCAATCTCATAAATTATTAAAGTTTGTCCTTCTCATTGAATATTTCCACATTACCTAGAGCACTGGCTAAATTCATTTTTGGTTTGACTCCCTCTCCCATAGTGAGATATCCCAAATCCTCCACCTCTTGGACAAAAAACTTGAATTTCTCCTTGCACAATATCAACCCAGCTTTGACTATGCAGGACAACACCTCTCTCAAAGTCTCATTGTGCGCAGCAACACTCTCTTCAAAAGCCAAACTGTCACCTTAAAAAAACTCTGCATTTCTTACACCAGACAATATACTGCATATCAATCTCTGTAACACGACTGCTGCAGACAACCAAAAAGAAATCTGAAATTGGAAATTTCTCTCGCTCATGAACAAAAGTAGTCAAAGGCTTTAAATCTGGGTGCAATTTCACTTGGTGACCCGCATTTCTTAAGTCAAGCTTCGAAACATACTCCCCCCCCCCAGATAACAACAAAAATAACTCATGTATATTAGGCAGAGGGAAACAATCCATGACAATGTTCGGATTGAGACTGCATTAACCGACACAAAATGTCAGGGACCCATTGGACTTCTTTGTTATAATTAAAGGCGACAGCCTTTCAGTGATCCCAACCGGCTCAATGACTTTGTCCTAGGCTAATTGATCACGAATTGCCTTGATCTTAGATCTGCTCTCCACAAGCACTTTCCTTGGCTCATGCCTTAACAGAACAGCATCCTTCTTTAATACAATTTTGTGTAGGTATTCCTTGGCTTCTCCCACCCTGTCTTTCAAAACTGACTCATACTGTTTTAATACACTAGACAGTTCCATATCTTCTACTACCAACACTTGGGTGGTAGCCCTCAGGTTCACCGCAATGTGCAAGTTATATTGATGTGACCAACCTTAAATGGTTGGACTCTGTGCAGCCACATAAACCTTTCCAGAGATCTCAATTAAATTTTTGCTGGAAAACAGACCAACACTCCAATATCTGCCCCTGATAACCTTTCAGTATTACATCAGTTAATATAAGCACTCCTCAAGGGCAGGCGAAGCCCAATAACTGTTTGGGTATTATGGTATACAGTATGCCTAAATCCACCATCAAGGAAATTATTTGCCCATTCACAATAAAGTTTGCCTTGGGGAATATTTTGTGTTTCAAGTCTTCAACCCCTGTAGTTTTACTATGAGTACTCTGTGTATGGTTGGTTCTTCTGCTTCATCAATTGCTAAAACATGCTTGTCTGATGCTTTATGCACCTGTGCAAAATGTCCCTTCTTGTCACAAGTGCAACACTCCTTGCCTAAGGCAAAACAATTTTTTGAATCACCCAAATGAAACATACTTTCAAACCTATGACAAAGACGAGATGAAGCCCTCCCTACAAAGCTTGAGGGTCCCATCAAATTCTGATTACCAGCTTTATTAAAGCTATTTTCTGTGAACTTTATTATTCTGTGAGCAGTTGAAAATACAAGGCAGTTGGCACGAATAATGTCGGTGCAGTGGCAAGTAAGTAATTTATACCATTAGTCTTCGCAATATCAGTACACATTTGAGTTATTTCAATAGTTCAACTCTCCGCACTTAGGCGTTCATGGATATACTCCAATACCTGCAGTGTTTTCCACAGAAAAACTGCATTGAGGTTTAAAATATTTATCAGCAGGAGCACCCGGTTCTGTGGAAGGAAGATACAATCTACAACAATATTGGCGAGGAGTAACTTTTCCCCTGCGTGTGTACTGTACTTGGAAGATTTGAACAGACTGTAAAGTCAATAACTACCAAAGCGCCTTTGCCCCAACTTGCTTGTGGAGAGATGGACTTATCTAAATTATGGTGAGCATATGTCTCATCATTTCATGATTCACAGCACCGATGCAACCCTTTTAATTATATAGAGGGTCCGGGGATTCAGCATTTGAATATTAACAGTTATTGTGCACAGAGGTTAAACAAGATTCTAAATGGATTTCTGTGGAAAACACTGCAGGTATTGGAGCATATGCACAAACGCTTAAGTGCGGAGAGTTGAACTATTGAAATAACTAAAATGTGTACTGATATTGTGAAGACTAATGGTATACATTACTTACTTGTCACTGCACTGACATTACTCGTGCCACCTGCCTTGTATTTTCAACTGCTCACAGAATAATGAAGTTCACAGGTGTGGGACATGAAGATATAAATCCCACAATGCCTCTGTGCACTAGAAAGACAGGCGTTTTACACCAGCATGGAAAAAGACTTTAACCCATTTGATAAAGACGAGATGTCGAAACGCGTCATGGAGCTTGATTTATGTTGTTTAAGTAATGCTGCCTGCCATTAAATCAACTTGCTAAAGTATTCCCCGGGAGTGCAGTGTTTTTCTCTTGGGTGATTATATATAAATATATATATATATATATATATATATATATATATATATATATGAGAAAACAAACTGGTCCTGCTTCTGGCGCGCTCTTTCATGTTGGTGCAGGTGTGAGGAATGGACCATTTCCTCTCATAAATCCAAAAACAAACAGTTGCAAGCAACTTCACTACCGCACTCCAGGAGGAAGTTATTTTTTTTTATTGCAGTCAGGATTAAATCACCATCCTTCACCACCGACGCGTTTATATATATATGTAATAAAATAAATGAATTAAAAAACTTTTTTTAAAACACAAACACTTTAGTGGGGGCCGAAGACACAGAGTGCGATGCTTGTGTCCTCTGCCCTGTAGCCCCAGCCTAACCAACCACTTTCTTAGTGGTGGGGCCACTGATCAACAGATTGGGGGTCCTGCTGTCCTGAGGAAAAATGTTGAGCACAACACAGGGGACCCCCATGCTCCATCCGCGGCAAGCAATGTTTCAAAAGACTGTGTCTGTGGTGGTGGAGCTGGCTCTGCCTGTCTGCCCCACCCTCTAGGCTGGGGCTTAGAATGAGCTCTGCCCCCACATAGGGTCTAGAGCATTGGGGAGCTGGGGAGAAAATACAGAAATAGATCCCAGGATCAGGCTGCCATTCTATTATTTTTATATATATATATATATATATATATATATTTTTTTTACACACACACACACAATGATCTGTAATGTTTCAAATTGTGTTGAGTTATATATTTTATAATTAGTGTAATTATCTGGCATTATTAGGACTAGAGGTGGAAAGGCAATGTGAGTAAAATAAGGCTGCAGAGGCCATGGAACCATATACAATCATGCCTTATAGAGAGAATCCTAGAGCTTATGTTGTGCAAGAGAGCCACCCTGTGGACTTTTTTAAATAAACAGTGTATGGTTTGTGAGAAAATGTGAACAAATGGCTTTGTGTATTGTACCTTCAGAGCATGGTATTGAGTTGATGGTGGGCTTAACAGATAGCATCTTCAGAGACTTTTATACAACCTTTTGCAAGATTTTATGTATGTGTTATGCATGTAACATTGAATGAGTTATGCTTAAAGTCAATTCTGTCTCTTTTGTATGTAGGATCCCCAAGAGCAAACGCTGAACCAGGAGGAAACGGATGCCCTTCAGCAAAGGACAGCTAGCTATAGTTTTATAGTTAGAGAACCTTGGCAATGAACTAGTCTTATTTTTTTATTTTGTTTTATTTTCTAATACTGCTTTCCTACGTTTGTCTACTTTATAAGGTATGACACTGAAGTACAGGTGGCTGTCAAAGCTCTACATCGGATCCTAGAGGATCAAGATGCAAAGTCTTCAGCTCAACAAGATACACCTCTTACGGGTAAATATAATTATCCAATGCCCCAGAGAACCCTCATAGTCACTGTATTGTATTGTAAGTGTGACAGTTATTCATTTTCTCTTCCTTAGAGAACCCGTGGGGCAGCACATGGACCGCCCGGTGTCGGCGCAAAAGGTAGAAGACGGCGTTAAAAAGGCCAGCCAAAAAAGGAAGTCTCCATCGCCTAAACAAGGACCACCTACAAAGAAAGGACTCTCCCAGAGCAACACATCAGGAGTGTTTTACAAAATGTAGAGCTAGAAGAATAATCCTAACCACTTTCTCACTAAAAGCATTTTTTTGTACTGCCCTCTAGGATATAGCGGTTCTAGCAATACCTAATATATATATTTTTTCTCTTTTACACCCCAGAACATTCACAAAAGATCTTAGGAGAAGGCTGCAGTAAGATCAAACACACACGTTGCCTTTAAAGGATATCACAGGGACCCTTCAAAACACAAAGGCATCAACAGCCACGGAGATCTACGCGGGTCGCCAAGACAAACCACGACTAGGCTCTACAGATTGCCATCGTAGACCAGGTACAGACCATAAGCACTGCACCACTTAACAAATAAACCAATGCACCAAACACTTCTACAGAAACTCTGTTTGTGCAAGAGATGGGACACTTAGGCAGTGAAGCCATTGCAACCGCAGACACACAACATCAAGTACCTTGTAAAAATAATGAAGGAGATTCCAATAAGTGCAAAAACCCTAAAATAAACCGTCTCTCCTTAAAGAATTGAAAGAAGAAGCAACCGGTCCCTGAGATATAAACTGTTCCTCTAGATCTCTCGATTAAAAACACAGTTACACCACAAGAAGAACCATGTAATCCGCAAAGGTCTAACTGTTTTACAGGTGAGGTGTGTAATGCAGATGCAGTTCCCTGCGGACTGGTACCAAAACCTCCTATAACTATATTTGACTCTAGGTGTGAAAATGATCACCCCGTAGAGGACCCTTATGCCGATGTGTATAGGGCTTCTCAGGGAACTGGCAGGTGTGGGGGCGCGTTCTGAAACAATAGCAGCTGGAGAGCAAAGCGGTCATTTTAGCTTAGACCCAGACATGAAGCAATCCACCAGTCAGCAATCAACCTTTCCCAGCCCCTGCACGTCCCATGCATCTGTGGCCCCAAGCTATGACAATCAACATTTAAATTCCACATATCTAATGTCCCCAATCACTCCTCCTGGAGCGTACGATCCCTCCAGTCCCCCTGTATAGACTCCTAGGGCTTCTCCTTCCTCAACATACCCTAATAGTAGTACGGGGGACAGAGGGTCACAAAATCTGCGCTTTGGAATCCCATCTAGCGAGGAACAGTCCTCCAAAGCACCAGAGTGTTCGCACTGGAGCCCTGTTTTTTCAACCCGTACTGGTTTAGCCCCTCAGAAAGGGGGAAATAATGTTAACCGTGGACCTGTAGCTGGGGTGGCTCATGGAAATATAAACTCTGCAGCTAACAGTTCAAGTAATGACCCAGAATATAATGTTTTGGACTGTATTAGGGTCCTGGAGACATATATAAAAGAAATACATCAGTCTGTTAGAAATCTGAAATTCAGACTGAACCCCGAGACCTTAAATCTGGGTAAGACAGGACGCAATACTGCGTCCTCCAGAGCCACCATGAGGGCTTTAATACAGAGGTTGGCACAGTGTAGAAGCGGGGTGGTCCAATCTTGCGATTCAGCAGCTGTAGACATAAGTAATATAACTGCATGATTAGGCATGCAGGACAACCTAATGAATGTAAGAACCACATTTATTAGTACGGTTGTCCTTAGGTCTAAATATAAAAAGAAGACCCAGGATGTACTCAATAAAGCTCTACGGGTTTTACGAACGCTCAAAACCAAAAAGCTGCCACTTTTTACCATGTGTGTCTACATTGTTACAAACCCCACACGTTTAATAGACTGCAGGGCACCACATTTGAACATCTGCATCATCATTCTCTGGCGAAGGCGCAGTATATTGAAAACAGCAGCTTTGTTCTGAGAACCCTCTGGGAACACAATTGGCTAGCTGCTCTAACAAAAGATGCGGAACTAGGCACTTACATTAAGAGATGCCAGTTACCCGCACCGTTGGAACCCCGTGACGCCTTATTCTATGGTAAACACCATACAGCTGTACCGGGTCGCTGGTGAGAGTGAGAAAATACACTATTACGACTTCACCAGTCTGTATTTGTTTGTGAACAAGGTGAAGTTGTACACGGTGGGGCATACTAGGATCACATATATGAACTTCAAGTCCCTAGACGAGTACTTTGGTCTCATTATATGTCAAATCCACCCTCTGCGGAAGCTTTACTTCCCAGTGCTTCAGTACAGAGTTGACAGCAAATTAATGTTTCCCCTATGTCGAACATGCGCTGAACGTAAACAGACTAGCGAGTGTAGACAAAGTGATGAGCAAATGCTGCTGGAGGAGACATGGTGCACCATCGAAGTACAAACAACCCTCGAGAGAGGGTACTGCCTCGGTAAAATACTGGAAATTTAGCACTTTCCATACACCACAACCCAACTCCTTTCGGAGTACATCAGCTTGTTTCTCAGAGACAAACAGGAGGCATCGGGATATCCCGACTGGTGCGTTGATGAGCCCTCGAAGCAAAAGTACATAGCTGATTACCATGATCACAAGGGTATTACGCTGAGACTGGCGTTCATCACGGTTAATCCACCAGATGCCAATTAGCTAAGCTCTGTTTCAGTTCCTTATGGGGAAAATTCACACAGCGTACAAACTTGTCAAACACATCCATCATCACAAATTCAGATGATCTTTTTAAGTATCTATTTGCCCCGTCTTACGACGTGTCCAGTTGCAAATTTATCGATGATGAGACGGACGTTCTATGCTGGAAATACACCAATGAGTATCCCATAAGGTGTAACAATATAAACATCTTTATAGCATGCTTCACAACCGCTCACACTCGTCTAGAGTTTTACAGGTTGCTGGATAAGCTTCAGGACCGTTGTTTATACCACAACACTGATTCTGTTATTTTTGTGAGTGAAGAGGGTGATGAACATCCTGCGCTAGGTGATTATCTAGGGGATTTGACCAATGAGCTTGAAAAGGATGAGTACATACTCAAGTACACCTCCTCTGGTCCCAAGACCTATAGTTACAAAACCTTTACCAACAAGGCTTGCATTAAAGTCAAAGGCATCACTTTAAACGTCAGCAATACGGTTAAAATCAATTTCGACAGTCTGAAAGGTCTGGTGCAGGAGTACTATGCATTGAGCGATCACGAAAATAATAAAGCAATAGTCGTTAATCACCCTAGCATAGTCAGGTCCAAAAAAAGGTGGAAAATTGCAACACAGCTGTTGTATAAAACCCTCAAGTGGTGTTTGATAAAAGGGTCCTGACCGAGGACTACAAAACACTGCCGTACGTTTATTAAAAGACATTAGAGAGGTGAACACCTAAACGCTATAGACACCAGGCCGCAACATCAATTCTCCTGCATTTTAGCAGGTCCCTCGAATAGCGGTAAAAGTTATTTTAGAAAATGTTCCCGGTGTTTTATCTAAGACCCCTAACAACATCGTATGGCTTTATTCCTGCTGGCAAGATCTCTACACGGAGCTATCCCTAAAGTTCCTGCTCAAATTTATAGAAGTAATTCCCAGTAATCTCAACGACAGAGACTTGTTTCCTAAACACCTTGTAAACATGGTAATTGTGGACGATCTCATGCACAAAGGCGGGGACCACCCTGAGATCGAGAGGGCTTTTACTCAATATTAACATTATCGTAAGCTAAGCATATGCTACATTGTGCAGAACTTGTTTTGCAAGGGTAACAGCAGTCGTTCTATAACTCTCAACGCCTCATACCTGGTCTTATTTAAAAAACCCTGAGACAAGCTTCAGATATCAATTATAGCTGAACAGATGTACCCAGGGAACACGCAGTTTTTCATGGAAGCGTTTAATAATGCTATTGCAAAACCCACAGCTACTTACTGGTAGATTTAAAACCCAATACTCTAGAAGACTACAGACAACACTCTGTTATTTTCCCACCTGACTTCCCAGTCGCTTACACGCCTAAAACAGTCCCAAAAGCCTATTAAAAGACCCATTAAAAAGACTTTTATGACATTTACACGCTAAATCTTATAATGTAAGGTCGCTACCATGTCTGCGCAGATAGGGCGTAATTTAGACCTCCTAAAAATGCTGGTCACCGCCAGCCCCCTGAAAAGAAAGGCTATCCTGTGCGTGGCTTCAGACGATATAGTGGCTGCAATTTCAGAAATTTCCCAAACACCCTAAAAGGTAAAGTCCCGATATCAACAATCCAGTTCCTTGTTCTGCAGAAGAAGTGCCACATTATCAAGAAACACAGCAATAAAAGGGCATCACTCCTTTCTAAAATGAAACAGGTCAAGCAGTCTGGAGGTTTTATAGGGGCACTGCTGGGCATAGCTGCACCGCTAATTACAGGTCTCGTATAGAGGACCTGATGGAGCAAGCCCAAAAAATGTACCTTGTGCCTCGCCAAGAGCTGGAACAGTTGGTCCCTTCTACCACCGACGTCTGAGACATACGCAGGCACGAGACTCAGCGCCTCGATGCTGAGATCAAAGCCATTTCGAACCGAACCGATTTAACACCACACGACAAAGCAGGGCTTTACTCAGAAGCTCTTCAAAACGTTTGACAGTATTACAAACAGTGGCATGCTGAAAAAAACAAACTGACTCTGTATACCCCCTACATGGAACAGCTGCCAGCAGACCCGGGATTGCCTCAAGACCCAGGACCCCCAGTGCCCACTGACGCCTTTGTTGAAGACCTTTTAAAAAAATATAAGTCAGAGGTATAGATGGGGGGCGCAAATGCTGCTCGGTAAAATGACTGCTACTAAAGATCTGACCTCTTGGAATGAACAGGGTGAATTTGTTTCCAACAGACAACCGTTTGCTGGATCACACATGTATGATCTTGTCAGAGGTCCCCCACACAGCAGAACACTATCGACCCAAAAGGCTCCTAGAGGATGGGAGCAGTTCCTTTGGCGCCTCTGCGGAACTCAACATTCCTTCCACAATGGTCGGTAATGCCGACCACTGGCGAAGGTTTGAAAGTTTAAAAGATTCGATCCCTGGTGTTTTTACCATGAGTCCCACTGTGTCGACATCGCCTTTCTTTCCACAGCTAACACTGTCTAGGAGCAGCGATGCTCTACATATGAAGCCTAAAAAGAGACTGTTTAAATTGAACACTTGGCTACCGCTCTAATTTATCATGAGATTTGAACAGTTGTACATTTTTGTTAAAAGGTTTGTGTCTTGAAAGAGGTTTGCTTCATTTATTTCTTTACCCATGTAAATGTTTGTGCTGAAAACTATTTGTAATAAAAACTTTAAACTTTTCAACCATCGTAAGTCTTTTTTTTTTTAATGGTTTTAAAATGTGTGGTTGGTGAATAAAAAAATGCATAGTCTGTATTCATGTTTAAAATGTTTTTATTTTAGAAAGTCATCAGTACAATTAGAGGCGTTACAAGGCCTTACACTTTTGACAAACACCGTATTCTGTTTTAACAACGCTCGACATAGTCCTTGAGTTTTCTTTCACATATTTCAGAACAATACCGTCATTGTTTACTAGATCAGCAAAATACAGATTAAAAAAAATTCTAAACATCATACCCTCAGACATTTTACTAATAAAATACAATGTATACAATGTTCTCCACAGGTGATGACTAGAGAATCCTGTACACGCATCATGTTATACTCGACCGTGGGTGAAGCTTTTTTTACATGTTTGAATATCAGTTTTGTATAAATATTATGATCTGGGAACTCTGCTAAACTGTCAAACACTATAACCTTGTCTACATCCAGAAACAGGGCTGCCCAATGTGTAACACCCTTGTAATTCGGGTCGGTGTTAAAGACAAGTGTGCGGGGTGTTGCTGGGCCTATCTCCCCCGGTATCCCGTCGCTAGGAAATACACCTAAAAAATATTTCTTAGCGTATTTATGACTGCTTAAGAAGTCACGTATCTGCTCAGTGTCCATTTTACAGTATTTTAATGATGGTCAAACATAATCTGTTGGGCATGATTGACTTGGATGACGCTATCAAATACAAAGAATATAACCATGTTCACGTTGGTAGCCAGCACATGTGTAAAGAGTATTTCACCTTTCAGATTTCCGTTTTTGATCAAGTTGTAGTGGTCACCGTCTTCCATGTCAAGAGTCAAGTCGAACACAAACATCGTCTAGACGGTCCCATACCCCTCTCTTGAAACAACGACTCCTGAGTCAGGCAGGGTGTCTCCCCGTTATAGAGACCAGACCGAGATATTCCCTGATAAAATTGGATGTTCCAAAACTCAGGATGGACGGTTTTGCAGGAATAACAGCTCCCTCGTGGACCAAAGGGGCGTAGTTGATGTCGTAGTGCTTGAAGTTGAAAGGGTTAGAGGTACAGAGACAGCTAAAAGCTGTATTGTCCACAAACCCTATGATGATGAGTTTTGGGAGTTGCCCCAGAAATAGATTTTGCTGCTGCGTTAATCTAGTACCAGAGGGGATGCTGACTATCTTCAGAGCCACTCTTTCAATGCCATACTTGGCGTTCGATAGTTGTAAAGCTTCGGCATCAGCCAGTCTGACACTCAGTGACACTTTCACTCTTTTTACAAACAGGCTCGCGGACAATATAACCAGTTGATACTGTTCCGCATCGCCGCGGGTGAGTTTGATCTTAAGATCGATACCATTGACAAGAAGTTTATCTTCAAAGAAAAGGTCTGAATGTATGCGTCCCAGGAGGTCAAATTGTCAACGGTGGTTTAATACCCATGCCGGAAACTCACGGGGAGGCTCAAGACGTCCTGAGAGTGCTTTATGATGAATTTAGTCTTGTATTCCATGTTCTAGGGTACTGTATCTCTGTTAGGGCCACCTCCCAGCACCCTTTCAGGTCCACCGGTTTAGCCAGTTTCACTGTATAATTAGAAATCTGATTGTGGGGTAACATGTCCTTCGAGGTGTTGGACGACAGTGTAATATAAAAAGGTGAGGTCTCCTTATCAGCGCTTATAGCGCGACCTCACACCCCATGAAGTGAGCTGTCCAAAACCCAACTGTTAAATTTCTCAGGCCCCCCCTGCCATTCGACTAGCGCCTGTCTCTGAGCTCCGCTGCCTTTCCTTTTCAGAACCTTTTCAACCCCGTACACCCTGTTCAGATTGTAGGGCACCTTTTGTAATTCTTCATTGTAAAAGACACCCGTTACCCTTTCCCCGTCGTAGTCCTTCAACTTGTAAAATATATACCCCTCTTCAAACTCTGCACTTTCCACTATAAATATCTCATCGCTAAAGGTTTGTTGGTAGCCTTTGATGAAGACACCCTTCAACTTTGAAACACTGACATGCTCCTCTTCTTTTAAAACAGGTTTCTTGACCCTCGCCACGAGACGACTCCCGTACACAGTCTTCCACACCATAAACAAATTATCAGCTGTTACTTCCACAGGAGACATTTTTATGGTCCTGTGGTAACTGGCGTTATAAACATCCGTAAAAGCCTGTTGAACATCCACGTATCTGTTGGTATTGTTGGCTGTGAAATATCGCCACATCTTGGATTTTAAAGTTCTGTTAAAACGCTCTACAACCGCCGCTTGTACCTCAGTGTGCGTTACAAAGTGCTGAACAGCGTGCTGCTTTAATAATTTCTGAAAAGGTTTGTTTAAAAATTATTTTCCAGTGTCTGTTTGTAGTTTTTGAGGTACTCGTCCTCTCACGAAGATGACTTTAAAGGCGGCTGTGACCCTGGTACCACTTTTATCGTCTAACACCTCTGCATAGGCGTACTTGGACAATACATCTATGACGGCTAATATATACATTGCGCTGTTGTTATGCTTTGCTAGATCTTGAAGACTGATTATGCCAGCCTGACACCGATAATCTAGCTGCATGCCAACGACTGTGGCCCTCCGCTTAAAACACCGCCTTGCGGGTTTGTGGAGTGAATACACCTCTTCCCCTGATAACCAAGTCTTCACCCCTGATCGGTTTGCAGATTCATTTTCAACTCAAGACCTTTTAAACAGAGCTTTGGCGCCCCTTAAGCCACCAACACTGCTTGTATTATAATAAAGTTTCCTTAACATGGCCTTTGATAGCTGTGGTTACAACCCATGAAGTGAAAGATGCCTGTTTTGTGTAAGAACATTTTATTTAAAAAAAAAAAAAAGTATGTAAGCACAACATAAACACAGTGTACTTGACATTTCACAGTACATGGCTTATCGCTGTCCACGCTGCTGGACACTGTAAGGCCTCTTGAATATGTATACATAGTACGACAGTTGTTACACATATTACTCAGAGCCGTTCCTTTTACTAGATCTCAGCGTCTCAAGCTTTGATATTTTTATAGCTATGCACTCAATAGCTCTAGACATGACTTCCTGCTCCCCCCACCTATAACCCTGGATTATCAGGATACTGACAGCATTCAACAGTTCATACAGTTCTAGATCGGACAATACAGAACATTTATTTGTGAAATAATCTTCAGTCATAAGTTCCAAAGCATGGTGTAGCCCGGTCAATGGTGAAAGTCTTAACTCACGCGCACGGCCTTTGCTCGCGCTCCAGTAATTATCCATTGTGGGTAGCCATGTGTTGATACACCAGTTGGCGATACACACACGGCTGGTCACACTGCAACGTAGCAGGAGGTTCTGAAATGTTTAGATAACGCAGTCACAGGGTGTATTTCGGCTATTCTTTCTTTAACCAGCACATATATCAATCTCCCAATACAGATGTATCCTGGGTGTAACTCAAAGACATCTTGCACTGTGACACTCTGATTCTCACCCTAAAAGTGAGTATGTAGCGTTAAATAACACAGTTATGGTCTGCTATCCACGACCTCTGTATTTTATAAAACAACTTTCGTGAGGCTAAAGACCACATTTTTCTATTTTTATAATAAATACCACACATTCATCTTTCTATGACCCTTTCTATTAATCCTTTGTCGAAATAGGTACACAGCCCATGCATATGTTTGAGTTTTGAGCAGGGCTCAACCGCGTATCGGATCTCATTGACCGCTGCTCTCAAGCCCTTAATCATATCAGCGTGGACACATTTCTTCACATCTCACAACACGTACACCACCCTTGACAACTTATATAACTTGTGAGGGTCTAACCAGCTACATATGTGTTGAATTGTTCTTGCAGTGTACAACTCGTATAGACAGTCATGAGCCTCCTGCTGCGTCTCGTTAATTTTAACATAGGTTCACAACGGTCGCTGCAAAACCTTTAACAGGCCATGTGGGGTCATAGGGTACACCCGGAATTTCCTTTTCAAAATCGGTGCTATTGTAGGTGCAAACACATTTCTTACGCGGCTCTTTGTTCTGGTTTGTAATACTTTCAGACTGTCTGGAGCAATATAAGCAGTAAAGATTTACGTTATTAACCTTTGGAGTAGACCCTCTAGAGCATCTATTTTTGCGGTTGTTTTCTACCGTTCAAACAGAAAGCAAAAGACAAACTATTAGTTAAAAGTTTGATATCAGCGTATACACGATAATTGTCTATCGAGTTTTTTTTTTACTAACCTAGGCATTTTCGCTACACTCAGCGGCTGCTCTGAAATCTTGCGAGTTACATAGATCCATTGGTGTATAAGCAGCTTCAGAGTTTACACTAGCTGGCTGTACAACGACTGCTTCGGATCAGGGTCCTCCTGAAAGCCCATATCTTTATAGGCTGGTGAATTCGGTGGTGCTATACCTTCTTCATCATCTTCAGTGTTGATGAAGCTGATTGCATAATTTAATTCGTTTTTCGAGGCTTCGCTGCCACTGCTGTCAAACTTAATAGGGGATATCAATTGTAGCAAATCCTTAAGGCTCAGCTTTTTAAGCTGCTGGCAAAGTTCCTCTTGAAAACCGGTAACGTCGGAACGCCCATCTTTAGGGGCAGCCGGCTGTGCATTCTCATCCAACACCAGAGGTGTTAGGGTCCTATAATATCTATTGTTAGTGTTCTAGGCCCCTGAGGAGGTGGCTTTTCTGGTGATTAGATTGTATCTCTTCATAATGCCTTGACAACCTATTTCAGCAATGGTTTACGGTTTGGCATGCTGCTCTAGCCAGCTCTTTATTCATATTCAATGATTCAAAAAGGGTGTACGCCTCTACAACACATAGCGGTCACATGCTCACCTTGATGGCTCTGATACGTTGAAGGGTTACACGTAACTCTAACCATATGTCACGACCTTGGCAGCATTTGCCCAGCCCCTCTTTTTGGATTAGCCAGCTGTGTAGAGGTTTGGCCTTACAATCCCAATGCTCCACCCTGTGAGGTTGCCCCCCCCCAAGCAGCCACTTGGTCCTGAATGTCTGTCATGTCCAGACTTGTCCTCTTAGGCCATGAAGCATGCCGCACACCTGCACAGCTGCCATTTCACACAACCCTTAGACCTACACACTAGGGACAGCATCAGGGCGAGTGACTAACACAGCATCACACCATGTCACAACCCACGTGACTCACCTACACCTACACCTACATCATTGCCTACGTTATCACGGGCTGGGCCCCCAAGTCATTGCCTACGTCATCGTGGGGAGGGGCACCTGTCAAAACGTTTGATGGAAGGTATCCCCTTATACTACTCTAGTCCTTCCACAGAAACCCTTTTTTCACTTGCACTTGTTGTAATCTGTCATTGAAGCACTTCCATCTGCTATTGTTTATTGGTCTTCAACTCCTGGACTTTGTGGGGCGCAGCGCTGTAACCTGGTCAATGTCTGTTCTCATGATCATATCATCATCTGCCCAAGATGCGGTTAACCTGGCTACCTCTCTAACAACTAATGTCAGATACTTAAGTAGTACCTATTTATTGACCTACACCTGTTTCTCATTCTCCTCCTTTTGCATTTGCTCCATTCAACACTTGAGAATGAGTAAGGGCCAGCCGCAAATGGCCGATTCTGCGAATCAGACCATTTGCAACTGCTAAATAGCTGTTGCAAATGTCTGATTCGCAGAATCGGATATTTCCAGACGCTAAAAAGCTGTTTGGCATGTTCCAAATGCAAAATTGTGATTCAGTAACCTGTTACCCAATCGCAATTTTTCATTGCAATTTGGTATTAGGAAGGGGCATATTTAGGGCATCCCTTCCTAAAACCAAATCACAGTGGTATGCTTCAATGTTTTGCGACCGAAATGGGGTTGCAAATCATTCTCAAGTTACCACCAACTTCAGGTTGGTAGAAACCCATTTGCAAATGGTAATGGGGCACCAGGGACCCCTTCCCTTTTATGAATGTCTGTAAAAGCATTTTTTAAGGACAGGCAGAGGTCCCACGGACCACTGCCTGCTCTTAAAAAATGAAAGGAAAACTTTTCATTTTCTTTTTTTAAATGAATCCCGTTTTTCTTTAAGGAAAGCTGGTTGCATTTAAAAAAAAAAAGATTGCTTTATTTAAAAGCAATCACAGACATGGTGTTCTGCTGACCTCAGGAGGCCACCATCCTTATGATGTTTTGCGATTCCCAGTGGGTTGCAAAGCAAAACCTACCTCATGAATATTAATGAGGTAGGTCTAATTGCTACTCACTGGGAATCACAAATGTAACTCAGTGGAGTTTTGAACATTTGGAATTGCAATTTTCTGATTGCGCTTCACATTAAATCGCAATTAGGAAGTCGCAACTCCAAATGTGAGATCGTCTGGCCCTTAGTGCGCTAATCTGGAACCAAACACTATTTCACTCCACGTTTTCCCACCACTAACCTGTGAGAGCAAGCCTCCTGCGTTTTCCTACTTTCTTCCAAGATTGTCTTTCTTTTTGCCGTTGTGAGGTGTTCAAGTGGTCGACACATCCAAGGGAGATTTGTGGACACATAGGGCCATATTTATACTCCGTTTGCGCCGAAATTGCGTCGTTTTTTTTGACGCAATTTCGACGCAAAACTAACGCCAACTAACGCCATATTTATACTATGGCGTTAGAGGCGAATAGCGCCAAAGTTCCCGGAATGTGCGTCATTTTTTAGCGTGAACCCCTTCCTTGCGTTAATGATATGCAAGGGAGGCGTTCCCGTCTAAAAAATGACTCCCAGGCCTTTGCGTGGTATTTATACTCCCGGGCAAAAGCGACGCCCGGGAGTGGGCGTGGCTAAAAACGGCGCATTTGCGCCGCTTTTTAACGCCTGGGTCAGGCATGGCGTTAAGGGACAAGTGGGCTCAAAATGAGCCCAGAGTGCCCTCCCCTGCCCCCAGGGACCCCCCCTGCCACCCTTGCCCACCCCAGGAGGACACCCAAGGCTGGAGGGACCCACCCCAGGGACATTCAGGTAAGTTCAGGTAAGTTTTTTTTTATTTTTTTATTAATAATATTTTGTGGCATAGGGGGGCCTGATTTGTGCCCCCCTACATGCCACTATGCCCAATGACCATGCCCAGGGGACAGAAGTCCCCTGGGCATGGCCATTGGGCAAGGGGGCATGACTCCTATCTTTACAATGATAGGAGTCATGTTGATGGGGGATGGGCGTCGTTAAAAAATGGCGCAAGTCGGGTTAAGACGATTTTTTCGACGTAACCTGACTTGCCCCATTTTAAGACGCCCATGCGCCATTTTCCCCCTACGCCGGCGCTGTCTGGTCTACGTGTTTTTTTCCCACGCAAACCAGGCAGCGCCGGTCTGATTGCGCCGTCTAACGCCATTCCATAAATACGGCGCCCGCATGGCGCTTCAGAATGGCGTTAGACGGCGCAAAACTTTTTGACGCTAAACTGCGTTAGCGCAGTTTAGCGTCAAAAAGTATAAATATGGGCCATAGGACTCTCAGCAGATATACAATTTCAAACAAAGCTCAACACCTTTGCTACCTCTGATAATGAGAGACTTGTTGAATGCAGATCTTTTACGTTTGCTAAATTTGGTTGCTAGGATTAGCTATAATGGTCTTTTTTGTCTCTCATACTCAATGCTTTGCTGCTCCATGACATTATGAATTTGTCGGAAAACACCCGGAAGAACGAGTCTGGAACCACGAGGTTGTGAAAAACGAAAGCAAAACAACGCTTTCGTTTTCCACAACTCCCTGGTTTCGGTACCTTAACCATGCATGTCTGAACTACATACATGCGTGGTTAAGGTACAGAAGGGAGTCGGAGTGGACGCAGTGAAGGAGGAGGTAAGTTGGACTGGGACTGGGGCTGTCTTGGGGGTGGGGACTCGGGGTATTTTTCTTTTTGGGGTGGGGGCTGGGGGTGATTAGAGTTTTGGGGGGGGTCAGGATTTAGGTTTAAGGGGTGGGGTGGGGTGGAAGCATTCTGGGTCGTGCATGCTGATTGGTAATGCCTTTACCAGGAATGCGTTTACAACGGTAAAATCGTTGTAAACGCATTCATGGTAAAGGCATTAGAGTTTAGAACGAGGTCGTTGTTCCGACCTCGTTGTTGAGCCACAGGTGGTTTAGGCAACCGTGGTCCGACATATAACCGAATTTGTCAAATAGGTTGACAAGGCAGTTTGCACCCAATTTGACATTCTAAATCCGGTTAAAAGGCTGTCCCCACTCATAGTTTTCCTTTGCACATATTCCTCCAGGTTGTATCTGATGTAAATTGTGCAGGTAAATAGTTCTCCATCGCAAGTTTGTTTAGCTGGTCAGAAATGTGGACGAAATGCAGTTTTACCCCTATTTTGGCCCGTTAAACAGCTGAAATTGCCCCAGTGAAAAATCTAATTTTATCACCTGTAATTGTTCATAGACTGAGGTCCTAAAGTCTCTAACTCCAGTGATGAAAAGAACTATAAAAATGTTTTGGTACGCAGTGAATATTTTCCAAATAGTTTAATATACTAATTTGCCATTTCTTAAAGAAAATTAATTTGGTCACAATGTTCCAAAAATGAAGAAATTATGGTGGTCATTCCAACCTCGGCGGTAAAAGGCGCTTACCACTGTTCAGAAGACTGCCATAACACCGCCGCGGCCGCGGTAAACCGCCACGGTCATTCTGACCCACAACAGGCAAACCGCCAAAATACAGACATACACAAAAGTCCGCCACACCAAAGGGCAGCGAGAAACTGCCGATGACCAAACCTCCACCGTCACGCCAACAGAAATACGCCCACACTATCACGACACACGAATCCACGTGGCAGTCTTTCAACCGCGGTATTCCATTGGCGGTACACACCGCCGCGCTCAAAATACACACACATATACAAAACACTACCACATTGGACAATTCGAAATACACACACCTGAGACACATACACACACCACTCCCACACACCCAATTAAATATAAAACACACACCCACATCACCCACAAACCTCCACTCCAAGAGATTCGTGAACACGCACCGAGAAAAGACATCCGAGCACCCAAGCGCCCAATTCACTGTCACCCAGCAATATTTGCACGCACTTCACACAACACAACAATACACATCACCACACTTAGCACCACACAATCCACCCTACACATCACCCACACCACCCAATGGCACCGCAAAGACACCCCAGGTTCTCTGATGATGAACTCAGGGTCATGGTGGAGGAAATTGTACGAGTAGAGCCACAGCTGTTCGGGGCACAGGTGCAGCACACCACCATTGCCAGGAAGATGGAGCTATGGAGCAGAATAGTGGACAGGGTCAATGCAGTGGGACAGCACCCAAGAAATCGGGACGACATCAGGAAGAGGTGGAACGACCTACGGGGGAACGTGCGTTCCAGGGTATCCAGGCACAACATCGCGGTGCAGCGGACTGGGGCGGACCCCCACCTCCTCCCCCAGAATTTACAACATGGGAGGAGCAGGTCTTGAACATCCTGCATCCTGAGGGCCTCGCAGGAGTAGCTGGAGGTATGGACTCTGGTAAGTCTCATCTTCACTACTTCATCCCCCCCACCCCACCTGCATGCCAACTCATACCCCCACCCTCACCCCATCACACCTACTCCTTGCAAATGTCTCACCATCACAACCCACCCATCCCAACACCTAGCCCTGCATGTGTCCACAAAGCATGGACACCCATCACCTAAGCATGCCCACTGCACATACACATACAACCCCCCCCCCAAACCACCGTCACAACAGCCCCCACAAAGGAATGCCAGCACTGGGGTACACGGGCACCCACCCATTGCACGCTATGGCACACACAGAAGCAATAACCATACTTTTATACCCCTGCAGGACCCGAACGCCAGGTCACCGCGCAGGAGGGTCCGCAAATGTCCACTCCACCCCCAGAAGAGGCCCAAAGTGAGGACAGCAGCTCTGTCTCCCTGGATCTAGATGACCAGCCCGGTCAATCGGGGACCTCGGGACAGTCGGTTCCCCTCACACAGCCACAGGCAACAGCAGACCTTCCCCCCTCAAGAAACACCAGCACAGCACCCACCCAGCTGGCCCATACCTCTGCCCCCAGGACACGTCAATCAGCGGTGTGTCCACCACTACAGGGAACCCAGGCTAACCCAACACCCCAACAACAACAGGGACCTGGGGGCAGTGGAAATGGGCACACGGTCCAGGGGACAGAGGCCCATGGAAACAGGGGAAATGGGAGGGCTGCTGTGTGACAGGGGGGGGACAGGCCCAGGGAACCCACTCTCCACGAGGCCCTCTCCTCCATCATGGGAGCATACCACCACTCCCAGGAGACGATGGCGACGGTCCTGGCCAGGTTTCAGGAGATCCAGCTTCTGCAGGAGCAACAGTATATGGGGTTCAGGGAGGAACTAAGAAACATCAGTTCCGCCATGGGTACCATCGTAGTGGCCCTGAATGAGGTAGTCACCACATTGCGGGACACTGTGGCACCTCAAAGGGCCCCTGACACTAGCATGGACCAAGAACTGCCTACCACCTCCGCCGGCGCTAGTGGACAGGAGGCCCCGACACATGACCAACAGGCCACCAGAACCCCACCCCCTGCAGAAGGAGAACCACCCCGCAAGCGGGCCCTGAGATCCAGGAAGAAGACAGAGTAAGATGTCAAGACCCCCGCCAGCAAAGGATACCGCCCTGATTGTCATCCCACTGTCCCACATTGTCACCCTGTCCAACCTTAAACTGCCCCTGCTCCATTTCCCACAGGCATTTGGACAATGCACCTGTGATACTGATAGTCTGGACAATCCTATACCATCACCCCTCACCGATTTGCAACCACCCATCCAATTTAGAGCACTTGAATAAACACACTTATTGCACAAAACAATCTGGAGTCTGGCTGTGATTTAGAACAAATGTATTAGACATGACCGTGCCAAAATGTTCATTCACATTGTGATGCCAACAAACCGCTGTCAACACCTGTAGTCCATGGGGAAACAAAGCAGATGTCACGCAGTGGGGCCCACATCTCTGAAAACGGAAGGGAAAGTCACAACACAGTTACCATACACTGGGGGAAAAAGTCGGACAGTAGAGAGGTAGGAGTCTTTAAGTAAATGTAATATGCCGGTGTGTAGTCTTACCTGTGTGTCTTTGAAAATACTGCTGTATTACTGTGTTCCTGTTCTCTATGTCGTCCTCTTCGGCTTCCTCCTCTTCACTCTCCACAGGCTCCACAGCTGCTACAACACCACCATCTGAACCATCCTCCTGCAGAAAAGGCTCCTGGCGTCGCAAAGCCAGGTTGTGAACCATACAGCAGGCCACGATGATCTGGCACACCTTCTTTGGTGAGTACATTAGGGATCCACCAGTCATATGGAGGCACTTGAACCTGGCCTTCAGGAGGCCGAAGGTTCGCTCGATCACCCTCCTAGTCCGCCCATGGGCCTCATTGTACCGTTCCTCTGCCCTGGTCCTGGGATTCCTCACTGGGGTCAATAGCCATGAGAGGTTGGGGTAACCAGAGTCCCCTAATAGCCACACCCGGTGCCTCTGGAGTTGACCCATCACATACGGGATGCTGCTATTCCGCAGGATGTAGGCGTCATGCACTGACCCAGGGAACTTGGCATTAACATGGGAGATGTACTGGTCAGCCAAACACACCATCTGGACATTCATGGAATGATAACTCTTCCTGTTCCTGTACACCTGTTCACTCCTGCTGGGGGGGACCAAAGCAACATGTGTCCCATCAATGGCACCAATGATGTTGGGAATATGGCCAAGGGCATAGAAGTCTCCTTTCACTGTAACCAAATCCCCCACCTCAGGGAAAATGATGTAGCTCCTCATGTGTTTGAGCAGGGCAGACAACACTCTGGATAACACCTTGGAAAACATGGGCTGGGACATCCCTGATGATATGGCCACTGTTGTTTGAAAAGACCCAATTTCTAAGAAATGGAGTACTGACAGCACCTGCACTAGAGGGGGGATCTCTGTGGGTTGGCGGATGGGTGACATCAGGTCTGGCTCCAGCTGGGCACACAGTTCCTGTATAGTGGCTCTGTCAAGCCTGTATGTCAGTATGACATGTCGTTCCTCCATTGTCGACAGGTCCACCAGCGGTCTGTACACGGGAAGATTCCTCCATCTCCTCGCATGTCCCAGCGGACGGTGCCTATGAAGGACAACAGCGAGCACAGAGTCAATCAACCCACAGGTACGTAACCACAGCTTGCACATAACACGATTCCCAATGCATTGAAAGGCTTGTATGAGTGTTGATGCAAGGCCTAGGTATGTGTGACGCAGTAGAAATTAAGCCATGTGGGCCCTTGAAATGGCGGCTGCCTGACCTGTGAAGTGCGACAGTGGGATGTGAGGTCAATGCGCTGGCGTGGCACACCGTGGCGGTAGGCAGTCGAAGACCACGGCGCTAAGCCGCATTGGTTAACATTGAACCCTATGGGTTTCAGGAGCCAATGACGATGTGCGCCGGCGGTCGCGGTACGCACCGCCGCGGTACGCACCGCTGCGGGCGTGACCGCCATTTTCTATCTGCTTAATCACTCGATACCTGATCTTCCACAGGAGAGGACCTACACTGCAAGTGCTGCTGTGACCTCGGTCTGGAAGAGACAATGGCTCATGCGACTGGGTAAAGGGCCCCTGCCTTCACTGCGGAGGAGTTGGAGAAACTTGTGGATGGGGTCCTCCCCCAGTATGCGCTACTCTACGGTCCTCCAGACCAACAGGTAAGTACACAGGGACCATGCTTAGTGGGCAATGCCTGGGTTGAGTGGGGTGGATGAAAGATGGTGGGGAGGGGAGCGATTGAGGCATGCATCAAACGACAGATGAGAGCATGTGCCACATGGCAAGGGTGGGGATGGGGGGCCACTCACATCGAGCATGCAGAAGGTGATGACAATTTTTCTCTCCCTGTACATGTCAAATAGGTCAGCGCCCACCAGAAAGTCGCTATTTGGCGTGCCATCGCCAAGGACGTCCGGACCCTGGGGGTCCACAAGAGACGGGGCACCCACTGCCAGAAGAGGTGGGAGGACATCCGACGCTGGTGCAGAAAGACGGCGGAGGCTCAGCTGGGGATGGCCTCCCAACGTAGGAGGGGTGCCAGTCGACATTTGACCCCCCTGATGTCCCGGATCCTGGCGGTGGCCTACCCCGATTTGGATGGGCGCATGAGGACATCACAGCAGACACAAGGGGGTGAGTACAAATACATTCTGCTGACTTTGCGCGCAGTGGAGGTGTCTGGGTGGGGGAGGAGGGCTGTGGGTATCCCTAGGCCAGGGCGATTTCTGTAGGCTAGGCCCCTCTGTGTCCCCGCCCCCCACCTCTGTAGGGTGCCAAGTACAGGTATCCATGGCCCTGTGTCATCTATGTGTGCAGTTGTCGTCCATAGGCTTGTAGGCCATGTCCCACGGATTGCGTAGTGGACCCCAAGTGCGCGGCGTAGTGCAAGGGGCTTCTGTGTCTGTCCTCTCCGCCAACGGTGTCGCCAATGCATGCACTCAACATGTCTTTATTTCTCCCCCCCCCTTTTTTGTGGTCTTCCTGTTCATGTGTGCATTAGCATCATCAGGCGGAGGAGAAGTGGCATCGGAGCACGAGGGAGCTGCCTCCCACATGGCCCTAGAGGGCCATGCAACGGAGTCCGAATACACCAGTGGGACGGAGGGCGAGGGGAGCTCCACAGCGGGGACTCGTGCTGATGTTAGTGACAGCGACTTGTCCTCTGAAGGGAGCTCCCTTGTGGTGGCGGCAACATCCGTGCCCCCCGCAACAACAGGTACAGCAGCCACCCAGCGCACCAGCACCGCCCTCCCAGCAGCCCCTCAGCGTTTGCCCCGTGCCCGCTCACCCAGGAAGGTGGGCATCTCCTTCGCCCCAGGCACCTCAGGCCCTGCCCCTGTCACCCCTGCTGCCCTCAGTGAGGAGGTCATTGACCTCCTGAGGACCATCATTGTTAGGCAGTCAACCCTTTGGAATGCCATCCAGGGTGTAGAAAGGGAGGTGCACCAGAGTAATGCATACCTGGAGGGCATTCATTCTGGTCAGGCTGCCCATCAGCGATCGTTCAACGCTCTGGCCTCAGCACTGACGGCAGCAATTGTCCCTGTCTCTAGCCTCCCCCCTCCAACTTCCTCCACCCAGACCCAATCCCCTGTACCTCTGCATATCACAGACACACCATCAGACCAGCCTGCACACACCTAAACACCCAAGGGAAGCTCATCCAGACATAAGCACCACACATCACACAAGCATTCACACAAGCAACATCCACATGCAGACATACCAACACCCACTGCCTCCACTGTGTCCCCCTCCTCCTCGTCTCCCTCCTCCCTCCCTGTGACGTCTCCACTCACACTTGCATGCACAACATCTTCAGCCACTACGTCCATCACCAGCACACCCACCAGAACACTCCGCACACGTGCAGTCACCACCCCCACTACCATTTACACGTCCCCTGTGTCCTCTCCCAGTGTGTCTGTCACCCCCTCTTCCAAACTACACAAACACAGGCAGCCACCCACCCAACAGCCATCCACCTCACGACAGCCTCCAGCGCAAGCACCTGCACCCAAAGACACCAGACTTCACACTCCCACAACCACATCCTCTTCCTCCACTCCCATACCCACTACACCTACCCGTCCCTCTCTTTCCAAATTGCTTTTCTTTTCCAAACTTGACCTCTTTCCAACAACTCCCCCACCCCGTCCATCTCATAAGACTCCAATCAGCACCTCAGCCACCACAAAACCGGGACCTGTAAAGACTGTTTGCCATGGACTGTGGAGTCCCCCACCCTCAAGGGCAGCCAGTTCAGCTAGGAGCCAAGGCACGGCCAGCCCACCCCCGTAAAAGCATCCGAAGATTGCCAGTGCCCGGCGCGAGAGACCAAAGACACCAGGGACAAAAATCCCTACATTGGCTCCGGCAGGAAGTCGGGTGCCACCTGGCACACCGCCAAAGGTGGGAAAGGGCCACAGGCGAACAGGGAAGGGTGGGAAGGGCAGCACGCCCGACAAGTCCGGCAGCAGGCCAGCTGGCCAGGAGGGCCCCACCAGCCCCATCCCAGGTGTGCAGGAGGACACCCACAGGCTCGGTACTGCAGCCCAGGAGGGCCCCGCAAGCCACGTCCCAGGTGGGCAGAAGGACACCCACAGGCCCGGTACTGCAGCCCAGGAGGGCCCCGCAAGCCACCAGACAGATGGGCAGGAAGGCCCCGCCAGCCACATGTCAGGTGGCGAGTGACATCCATGCCAGGGCCGGATCCGCTGACCAGGACACTCATCTCAAGCACCGCTGAACAGGGCACTGCCGTCTCAAGAACCGCTGAACTGGGCCCTTCATCTCAAGGACCGCTGAACAGGGCACCGCCGTCTCAAGCACCGCTGAACAGGGCACCGCCGTCTCAAGAACCGCTGAACTGGGCCCTTCATCTCAAGCACCGCTGAACAGGGCACCGCCGTCTCAAGCACCGCTGAACAGGGCACCGCCGTCTCAAGCACCGCTGAACAGGGCACCGCCGTCTCAAGAACCGCTGAACTGGGCCCTTCATCTCAAGCACCGCTGAACAGGGCACCGCCGTCTCAAGCACCGCTCCGCTGGGCACCGCCGTCTCAAGGACCGCTGAACTGGGCCCTTCATCTCAAGCACTGCTCCGCTGGGCACTTCATCTCAAGCACTGCTCCACTGCGCCCTTCATCTCAAGCACCGCTCCGCTGGGCACCGCCGTCTCAAGAACCGCTGAACTGGGCCCTTCATCTCAAGCACTGCTCCGCTGGGCCCTTCATCTCAAGCACTGCTCCGCTGGGCCCTTCATCTCAAGCACCGCTCCGCTGGGCACCGCCGTCTCAAGAACAGCTGCGCTGGGCCCTTCATCTCAAGCACTGCTCCGCTGGGCACCACCGTCTCAAGCACTGCTCCGCTGGGCCCTTCATCTCAAGCACTGCTCCACTGGGCCCTTCATCTCAAGCACCGCTCCGCTGGGCTCCGCCGTCTCAAGAACCGCTGCGCTGGGCCCTTCATCTCAAGCACTGCTCCGCTGGGCACTGCCGTCTCAAGCACTGCTCTGCTGGGCCCTTCATCTCAAGCACCGCTCCGCTGGGCACCGCCGTCTCAAGCACCACTGATCTGGGCCCTTCATCTCAAGCACTGCTCCGCTGGGCACCGCCGTCTCAAGAACCGCTGAACTGGGCCCTTCATCTCAAGCACTGCTCCGCTGGGCACTGCCGTCTCAACCACTGCTCCGCTGGGCCCTTCATCTCAAGCACCGCTCCGCTGGGCACCGCGTCTCAAGCACTGCTCCGCTGGGCCCTTCATCTCAAGCACTGCTCCGCTGGGCACCGCTGTCTCAAGTACCGCTGAACTGGGCCCTTCATCTCAAGAACCGCTGGCCCATTGGCGGAAGGGGCAGGCCCGCATCTGTGTCGGGCAGGCCTGCACGAAGCACTCTGGGCACTAGTCCCCCTCCAGTACCAGTGGAGACTGTTATCCACTTGAGAGACTGTGGCTTTGCACTCCCCAGGATGGTCTAGTGGGCAACCCACCCACTGTAGAGACTTGAGAGACTGTGGCTTTGCACTCCCCAGGATGGTACAGTGGGCAACCCACCCACTGTAGAGACTTGAGAGACTGTGGCTTTGCACTCCCCAGGATGGCACAGTGGGCAAGCCACCCACTGTAGAGACTTTAGAAACTGTGGCTTTGCACTCCCCAGGATGGCACAGTGGGCAAGCCACCCACTGTAGAGACTTGTGAGACTGTGGCTTTGCACTCCCCAGGATGGCACGGTGGGCAAGCCACCCACTGTAGAGACTTGAGAGACTGTGGCTTTGCACTCCCCAGGATGGCACAGTGGGCAACCCACCCACTGTAGAGACTTGAGAGACTGTGGCTTTGCACTCCCCAGGATGGCACAGTGGCCATGGAGGCCCCTCGTGGATCTGGCGTCGTGGACTCATCTGGCTGAGGTGCCCCCCCTTCCCTTCCCCCTGAGGTGCCTGTAGTTTTCCTATCTGATGCCCCTGCAGTGTTCTCTCCGTTGGAGGCAGGTATCCTGTGTGGGCTTTGCCCATGTGTTTTGGCCCAGTGGCTCACGAACAATGGCTGATACACATATCGGACTGGACAATTTATGTATATAAAGTTATTGATGTGTGATATATTTTATACTCAGTCTTACAATATAATTCTAAATTTATAATCATTTACTTTTGTCTTTGCATTCTTCCGGGGGGTTTGGGGGGGGTAACTGTGATGTGTTGCTATGCATTGATGTGTGTGTTGTAGTGGGTGAGGGTGGGGGTGGGTGTGTCGCGTATGTGTGTCCCCGTAATATTTTCTCCTCCCCCCTCCCCTGTGTCGTAGGTGCAGTACTCACCGTTGTCTTCTGCGCCGGCGTTCGTGCTCCTGGTAGAGGAGCAGGAAGACAATGGCTGGTAGGATGTGGAGTTCAGGTTCCATTCTGTCCAGATTCCTCGTGGGGTGTATGGAGGTGAGCGTTTTCCGTTTGAAATGGCTGTTTCCGCCGTGTTTTTATCGGCGGGGCTACCGCCCCGGAAAAGGTGGCGGGTTGGTGGGTTGTGATAGGGTGGGCGGTACATTGTCTCCCGCCTGTCTGTTGGCGGTGATCGCCGCACTGTTTGTTTGTCCCGCCGTGGCGGGCGGTGTGTTAAAGTGGCGGTCTATGTTGGCGGTTTCTGCCAGGGTCGGAATTGCATTTTTTTTACCGCCAGCCTGTTGGCGGTTTTGCCGCCGCTTTAACACCGACCCCAGGGTTGGAATGACCCCCAATGTTTTCTGTTTTGAAAGTATAGCGCATACCAGCACGTTAAATATGCTTCTAAGGCTTTTTTAAACAGCCCATTTAACACATCAGTATCTGTGAAATATCCGTAGTTCATTTCACTTTGGCCTTTTCCGTGTATTTATTTTACAGTTTTATAAGACATACAGAAATGCCTTACATAGTAACAAAATACCATCTTTCAATAAACTTGAACAAGCAAAAATTAGGAGCAGGATGAAGGGAAGAGGGAAGCAAATGGGTGGAAGATAGGGAGGAGAGCAACAGTGTGATGGCCAGGGAGAGGCTAGACGGGAATAAGGAGTAGCGAAGGCAAGTAATGGTGAGGTGAGGGTAGTGGTGGAGAGTGACAGGAGGAGGGTGGGGAGGAAGGGGGAAGAGGGCGGTGGTGGAGCATTACAATGTCAGTGGAGACTGCAGTGCATAAGAAATATATAGGACCCAGAATAGTTGAGAAATGGAGTAGGGCAAGGAAGCAGGGATGGGAGTACATGGGAAGGCATGAGGAGGGAGGGTGGAAGAGTACATGGAAGATGAAGAGAGGGAACATAGGGCCAGATGTATCAAAGCTTTTTGCATTTGCAAACGGTGCGAATGCCTGTTTGTGAATGCAAAAAGCCATTTCAGAATGTATGAAAGGCATTCTGAATGCAATTTTAAGGAATCGCAAAAATAGTGATTCCTTAAAATTGTGACCCTGTTTAGAGAGTTGCAAATTGCGACTCTCTAAATATGAAATGGCAAATAAGGATTCCTTATTTGCGATTTCTAAGCACATGTAAGAAGCAATTCATTAATGCGAATTGGGCGTTAAGGAATCGCTATTTTCCACCAGGTTGAACCTGGTGGTAACCACGTGCAAATTTAAAAAATGCATTTAAGATGCATTTTTTTAATTTACATGTAAAGCACACATGCCCTTTTGGCATGTGTGCACCTTACATGTTGTAAAAAAATATTTTGGGGTGCAGCAGAGGGGGCCTTAGGCCCCCAGCACCGTAGGGTTTTGCATTTCCAAAATTGTGATATCCAGTTGAGAAATCGCAATTTTGGAAATGCAAAAAATTTGCAGATATGGGCCCATAGGTGCGAATGGGGCCGGTATCGCAATTTGCAATTCGGTAATAGCATTTGCGATTTTTAAGAAATAGCTATCACCAAATCGCAAATGTGATACATTGCATTTTGCGAATCAGAAATAGCGATTTCTTAAAAATCGCTATTTCCGAATCGCAAAAGGCATTCTTGGCACATCTGGCCCATAGATATCTGGGGTGCCAGAAGTCCTGAGAAGAGTAGATGACGGTAAGAAGCGAATGCCCCAAAAGTTACCTACATCAAAGCCAGTGTGATTGGCGTGGCCCAAAAAGAGGAGTATTTAGAAACCAGCAGAAAGATTGCAGGGTGGGTTTCGTTTCAGAAGAGGGAGTGACCAGTATATCTCAATGCGGTCAGTGATGCAGTCACCATCCGCACTGGAATTATGATACCCACAGCGTCACTGTGGACGCGTGCATCCCTGCAGATATTTCGGCTGGTGAAATCAGCTCTGGCGGCAACTGTGAGGTAGAAAGAGGAATCGGACCCAGCATTACCAATTACCCTAGCAATTCCTTATTAGTCAGGGCATTCTCAGCGTTCAACCTGGAATTCCTGTTAATTAGGCTCCCCTATATCTTGAACTTCGAAGTGTAGGACCTCATAATGGCCACTAAGTGAAATTAGTTTAATTTTCTTTCGGGAAATTACATGAAATATCCCAAAAAACAGAAAATCGCACAAAATAGCAGTCTGGCACTTTGTGCTACATTGTAGCTCGAAATACATACTTGTGTCCATTTTGGATGCAGGGAAGTGTTTAGTCCTAAAAATAGTGCAAATGTACGTGTGAGGTGAAGGACATCCATTTGCATTCTGTTCGTTTTTGTTGTTTCCCGATAGTATTTTTACCCCAAAATCTCAGTTACACGATGCCTCATAATGGCGCAAACTCTGGCATTTTGTGTAACAAACATTATACTAAACATTGGAAATTACACAAGATTGCAACGAAATGTGATCCCAAGCCTACTCTTAAAGTGACCTCAATATATTTGACCACATCTGAGACATGAAATATAAATAATCCTTAACACACATTTATTCAGTGAATTTTAGTGTATTGTATATCACAAGCATGTCACCTTTCTGTGGCTGCAGGGTATTTGATTTCTTTAAGGGGTAAAAATCTGTACAAATGAAAACAGATAATACACAGTGGCAGCAAAGTTAGTTGGAAGGCAGGAAAAATGTGCCCCATTATGAGTTGGCCCGTTAATGTCCAATGAAGAAATTACTGGTGAACAGGTAATTCCAGTTCTGAATCTCCAGATAATTCTTCAACTTTCACCTGACATTTTCAGCTGCTTCCAGCTGTCCAGTCGAAATCTCTGGGTGAAAGTAAATAGCTCTGCAGAGTTCCTGCCGGTCTCATAATTCAGAAGGACTGATAACTGACTTCATGGCCTCATCAGGAAGAAGTGCGCACTCCAATGAGGGCCTTTGGGTTTCTCATTTGAAAACTACTACTTATGTCAACTGTATTCAGAAATATGTTTGTAATGAAAGAGAAATGTTTACTTTTATTATGCTAGTGCATCATCAGATGTGTATAGGTTTGATGAGGCATGGTGGGATGATCAATCACTGATAGCATTTTGGACTTCACACTTCAAATGAGTTGTTCATAATATAAAACACACCAGAAACAGGAAAAAAAATGTAATGTCGCCCAAAGCACGACCAAAACATGAGTTCCAATTATAGAAACACATTTTTTTCAGTTGGAGAACACTCACAAATGTGTAACATTAATGCCTCCGCCTAGCATGTCTAGACCAAGACTACTCTGGCACAGAGACATTAGAGCGAATTATTGTGGAGCAAACAATAATTACATTACAAGGAGATCTTACACCCAATAATAAAACAAAACTAACTTTGTCAACAGAAACATTCTCTTTTCTTAGGCTTTGAGTCAGTATTCTCTATATTTTGCATTGTAAATCAGACAACTTTTTAAATGTGTGCACATACTCCTGTGCACCAACCTCTCTGTGTACAGACTATAATTCTGCACAGCAAGTTTTGGCTGCATGCCGTCAACATCCCTCTCTCTTTCTCTCATGATGGTGTGCTCCGAAATGCGAAATGTAGATGAGTTGTTTGGCCATCTTGAGCGGCAACTTTCTGATCGCAAATGGTCATGACCGCCTGTGTTGGAGAAATCTCGCCAGGTTCCCTCCTAGCAAACACAAATTGCACTAGAAGACCAACTCCAAATCTCGCTTACCAACTTACCTTTGGCAAGCCACATGTGAGAAAAAAGCTATGCCACGGGGCAGTTGGAAGGATTTGGCAGGAACTCCACCTTACAAGAATAATGCGGAGTGGCGAAAACTTCACCATCGGAGCGGAATATAGTCCCAAGCCCTGCAAAAATAAAAATTGTGTTTTCTCATTTTAACTCCCACAGGAAACTGCCCTGTACTGCAGCAAAAACCACTGGCTGGATGAAGTTACACCAAACATGGCAGGAAACTATAACTTTATTTGAGGTTTGCCTTGGCTTGTTTCGATCTACATCCATTTAGATTTTTGAGAAATATGAATTACAAAAAGATGTATGCTTGCTTTGAATGATTAACTAGAAAAAGATTGTTGCATATCTTGATCATTAATTGCCAAATCTTTTGCAAATCCAGTTCTTCAAAACCTACAAGGAAAATAAATTTGAAAAAACAAATCCCATTCAAAGATGGAGCATTCTTTCCCTTTGTCTAATACAGGAATCTCAGATCCCTATCGGATTCAAGGATCCAAGTAATCTGGTTACGTGGCAGCAACTGAACATTTCTGTTGAAGCAGTCATTTAGAGGTGCCTCACACTGAAACCTGTGCCCTGAAGGAAGTAAGGGGGAGGACATAAAGGAGCTGGAAGTGCATTTTACCATAGGGAGGATGTGGAAGTGCTGCAGAGAGAAGTATACAGGATCCATTACGAGCTGGCAAAAAGAAAGTCTTGCATTTCCTGCTCTTGCAGTTACCGATACCACACACATTAGTGATGACCGAGGGCAGGGCCGGCTTTAGGACTGTAGTGGATCCTATTTCGTTTTATTGGGAATCAGGAGTTCTCTTGGCCTTCTGGCTTGCAGGCCTGTGGCCCCGTCACCTAGTGACATTTAACCTACTTAGCCTGCTCTGTTTTAGTGCATTTATTTAATTATTTCTTCCAAGATGGCTATGTTTATAGTTAGGAAGATGTTTTGATTTCACGTTATCAGTGACACTCTCTGAAGGTGTTATTATCAGTGTCTAAAACAAATGATATACATAGGTATTTACATCATGTCCCTTTCCCACTTACGTGTGACAGGAATATATTGTACTTTTGGAGGGAATTTTTCATATCATTGCCACCCCAAGCATTCCTCCTTATCAATTGTTTGGTAACAGTGTCAGGGGTCCTACAAGATCTGTATAAATACATTTCACGCAGACAAGGTTATCAGAGGGATTCCTACCAGATGCCATCAACGCTATCTATGCTACATGTCGCCTTGATGCAGGCCCAGCCTTCGTGTCCCAACGGAGTCTGATCTAGAGACCCCATTCCAAGGTAACAAGGGGTGGGGGGCGCTTCTCATGGACACAGTACTGGCAGATTAGGTTTATCACACCTAGATCTCTTTAGGTTAGAGATTAGGTTCTCCATACTAGAGTATTAGGGCCTATTTTACATTTTATGTTATTGCAAGATGGTGGGGGTCTTTGTATTCACGACTCTCATTTTCAGAATTATGCTTCTTACACTGTGCATTCTCCTACTCATTGCACCTAATGCATTTTAGAGTAGATTGCAGTCTTGTTATTAAACCTATTGACAACTTCACTGTATCTCTTTCATCGTCTGAGTGTGACTGAGACTTATTGCTCATGTGAGAAAAGGGTACTGTCCGTTTAACCACTACTTCCCTGAGATGTCACACTCCAGAGTCCATGCGTAAAGGCTGCCAGAAATCACCTTTTACTGTTTGGATTTTTGGTGAGGTACTGCTTGTGAGCCAGGAAGGCTGGGCCGACAGTTGCGACTTGTTGTAGGATTGGCTTAGTCACCTACAAACAAAAGTGATGTCATCCCTAAACCAGCAGTCTTGCCTAGAGCAATAATCCGACTATGACAGGACAGTGCGAACGGTGTGGCCACACTGGGCATTGACCTGGGGAGGAGGACGCTGTCCTCAGGGGTGGGTGCTGTGCTTAGCTATAACTTACGATTTAAAAACACCTACTGCAGAGTCCCTAGTGTATCCAGCTTTCTATCAGCTACACAAATGTCAAGATAACTCTTGTGACTAATGTTCCACCTACAGAGAGAGATTGTTGTTTTGTCTACTGTCAGTTTTGACTTGCCATAAAGTAGCACAGATGCCTGCTGCAAATTACCTGTACCATGCAGATCAATATATATTTTATATGGATAGATGAGTGCATTTCTGTTTTTGTCACAGAGATTCTTTTGCTACTACAGTTCATAAGATACAACCCTAATATAGTACAGTGACTGTTATGAACTGTCATCAAAGACCTGTATGCAAACTGCATAAAATAGGTAAGGCCATTATATTTTTTCCCAGTCTTACATTATCTATTCTTAATGTTGCTGAAAAGGGTTCATTTGGGTAGCCTTTAGCATCCTTTACCCGTGCTTGAAAACAAATGCATTGTATGTGAGAGAGAGGGTATGGAGAGATGTGGGGCACTTTTGCCCAGTGGTAGTGGGGAAATCCTAGCTGGAGGTCATGGAGGGGCACCAAAAATGATTGTCGTACTTGGCGTCACTAGAGCTAAAGGAGTCCCTGACTGAGGTAGGGGTGAGGGGGGAAATACTTCTCAATTTGTGTTTCTGGGGATAACATGTTCAAATTATTGTTTTCTTTTTTCCCCAGAGGTTCAGCCAGATGTTTTGCAGGTGAAGTACTCCAGAACTGCAGGGTTTCCATGGAACTCACAATAGCAATGGGTCTTAAAAATTCCCATTACCAGACTTATTGTGATAAACAGGACACTAAAAATTAGTCCCTGAGTCACACTTCTCCATAGTAATACAGAGTAAGAAGCATCTTTAAAAAGTAGTTCTTCCATGTCTGACAACAAACCCTGATGTTTAGTGCTAATTCTTCCGAAATGTCAGTAAATACAAATAGATAATTTCATAAACAATTTCAGAACCTGAAACTATCCAAAAAAGTAACCCTTTGCTACCCTCTGCCGACAGTGGTTTCACACAATTTTGCCCTGCACTTTTTTTGTGACTTGCTGCACATTGTATTTGTATTGACAACTAAACAGAATAAAAAGCCCTTTGGGACTAAATTAGATTCTCAAAGTGAAAAAACACTTCACAAACAACTTGCTTCTCAGAGT